>NC_051047.1:19110524-20456774 GCF_904848185.1 Acanthopagrus latus | reverse complement strand
AGAGAGAGTATAGGTGAAGGTACAAGATAAACAGGTTCCTCTTTAGAGAATCAGAACCACGCTGAGACGAAGTGATCCCATCTGTAAACAGAGCGTTATATAATGAATGACACAAAGCTGTCAGATTGTCTGAAGAGCAAAGCTAATTTAGATTTTCTTCAGGCATTAACTTGACTAATAAGAGCTATACCTTCAAGGGATAGTGTTGGAAATACATTTCTTTCCCCTCTCTCTGTTGGCCAGAGTCACTTTACACTTGATTTCTTACTGATTAAACAAAACACAAAATGTATGAGAATTTTAGAACTGTGGGACAGCAAATTTCGGCCTTAGACAGAGCAAGGCTCAATAGAATATGGTATCAACCAGTCTACGTACGCCACTGAACTGATGTTACTAACATACTTATTTTATCCTTTTCTCAAACCCTACCAAGTAACTTCGATGCCTAAACCTAAACAAACTGCTACCAGTTCACACGACAACTATCTTTCGACAACACGAAAGACAGTTCATTATCAATTTCATTCCCAGGTCGTCAAATACCAATGCTTTGAGTTAGACGTTCGGACGAATTCCAGCCCACGGTTTCAGTATTTGACGACCTGTGAATGGGACTCAACGGTCAACTATCTGCCTCCACTACCTTTAACCATGTGTTTATTGCTGTTTCTCTGCCAACGAAGGTCACCTCACTGTCGTTACCATCACTGTTGTTACCTGGCTTCATCCTTTCCCACACATCCAACTTCTCTGAGAAAAAAAGTCCAAGGACGGGTCGTATTTCAGGAACAATGTGCCTTGAGAGTGATGGGCTTTTGATTTCAAGATGACGTCCCACTGGACAACATTTATCAGACTGTTTTGGGGCTTCGGAACAATGGGCTGTTGGAATAACTGGTAAGATGGCAAATAAGCATATTTCCAAAATTGCCCAACCATTCTTTTGATCCAGTGTTTGAATTTATTGGGACACCCCTCACTCACCACCTCGAGATAAAAACCCTTGGTGCTTTAAGGCAGAACGATGACATATTATCACATTATAATTTGATATAGAGATTTTGTTAGAACACTGTTGCCTGTTTACACATCCAGCAGATATGTTGCAGCATTAACATTGGTTTGGAGTCGTGTCAGTTTGCAGTAACTCTTGAAGGACATATCCAGCTCTTTAGCTGCCAAATATTCCACTGCATTCACCAGGTAGTCTGTAATGTTGTCAGTCTATCGTTTGGTGTTGGTAAGGTAGCTTTTCCAATGGAAACAGCTGCCTGCGGCTGTTGAAAACAATACTGTCAGTACACAGTAGGAGAACCAAAGTGCTGCAGGGAATCTCTAACAATGGGCCAGAAGAAGCTGAGAGCTGAGGGGACCTTGACAACTGTTTGCACTTGAATGAGATTTTCTTTTTCTTTCTTTTTTTTTTTTTTTGGGTTCCAAATTGCATGACTCAACGAACGAACAGATGTGGGTGCTGAAAAAGGAGTTTCTGGAGGATAACAAGAGAAACTGAATTTTCTGGTGAGTTTGGAAAGCGGTCTGTTTGAGCCGTCACACAGAGCTGCAGCCTGTTGTCAGAGCAAAACGCCACTCAGGAAATCTATCGACTGCCTTTGGCCAATCGACACAGCCTGCCAGAAATTCTCCCAACTTTTTATCTAAATGTAGTTTGCTCATCATCTTGCAATTAGAAAGAACGCAGAGTCTCTGAATGTAAGAATCATTGCTTCACACCAGCCAACTGATGACATTTTGATAATAGTGGGATCCATGGGGATGATTAAATGCCACAGCTTTTATTGGCAAAATAACTTGCTATTATATTGTCACATCTTTTTTGTCCGGTTAAGATTTGAAGTCAGGTAACATTTCTCTGACAAGGGTGAGGGAAGAAGTAACTCAAAGTAATGTGAAGGGAAGGTAAATTCAAAGCACACTGTGAGCAAAAGTCACTCAGTCATTGCATATAAATTATGCTGGCACTGTGAGTTAACATAAAGAAGATTCACACTTCCTAATTCAATGACAGGCTCCAGTGAGCAATTTGATCCGTTTGCTTCAGCAGACTTCGCTGCTGACAAATTACATTTATATTCACAGAATTTCCGGCAGCAAGTACATTTTGAGCGAAATGTAACGTCGACCTCACATTACATTCACACAAACAGGAAAAGTTCATTAATGTGGCAAGGAAGTCGCAAGAAAGTTGATACTGAATGCAACGGTACAAAATTACTTTTCCATGGATGTGATTAAGCACTGGCAGCACTTGGTTGGGGTTGGAGAAAGATCAAGATCAGTGCTGACATGTTTTGGTGTGCAAATGATTCTTACTAATAAAAGTTTTGGAATCGGTCCAGCAGATTGCCTCAGGTGGCAGTCGTGACACGGTGGCACTGGCTGCAAAGTAATCCTTTGGGGCAACACTGACTGTCAAAGTAATGTCAACTAAAAGTGTTAATATTTGCCCCTGACAGTCTGAGGCTGTTATTTTAAGTGTGACAACACTACAGACATTATTTTGTGATTCTGCTTGCTTCTTGCTGCCAGTTTCTCTAAACCCCTCTCTCCAGTTCTTTCACCATTCCCTACCGGCGACAACTGTGTTTTGTGTTTTCTGCTGTACAAAGGATCTTATTATGGAGCAAAAATATCTATCTCTGAAGAAATAATTTATGTAATATTGTAAGACACTTAGTAATTTTGATCGTTGTGGTAGCTCCAAATGATTGAATTGCAGCCACTGCAGCCAGGTTGTGCACCAGCTGAGGCAATCGACTAGACCATTCTTAAACCTTTGGTAAGTGTGAATCATTTGTACACCAAAACATGTAAATATAGGGCCCAGGTATAAGAATACCATAATTTCCCTTTAACCAAAGTGCTTTTCTTTCCTGAACCTTGCAAACAGAGACACTGGAAACAGATCTCTTGGTGTCACAGTCCACAGTGGCTGCCATTCCCAACATGGTAAGTGTTTCATGCTCACAGAAACAGAATTATGTCTGTCAACATTATCATGGCATTGATTATGATTTCACCGCAAAATGATTATGAAGACTTATTTTTTTGTAATATAGAAAAACCTAATGTTTAGGAGAGAGAGTTGGCAACAGCGGAGTGCCCAAAGGCCACTTGGTGTTTGGCTGAAGTGTAAAGGACGTGGAGCTGGAGGGAATAAAAACCATGTGAGCCAAAGTCCAGATTTAGAAACAAACAATACCAGGTGGTGTTATGTGGTTTTAAATAGCTTTTAAAAAAATAATTATTCCTCCTGCAGAGAAAAAAGAAGAAAACACACCTACCTCTCCCGGGGACTATCATCTCAAATCAATCCCTCTTTTCCCTATCCAGCGAGTCTGTGAGTGTGTTTAATGGCAGAATGCATTGTCACCGCCGTTCACTGGACTGGATTGGTTTTATCTGTATCTGCCTCTGTTTTCTTTTAGCACCGCTTCAATCACTGTCGAGATGTGAGAGTGACTATTATTCAAAGACTGACTCATCTCCTCCTGGCTGAACTAGATGCAGATTTGTGGAAGTGTACAAGTGGGCTATATGTTTGCACGCGTGTCGTGTTTTTTAGAGTGTGGGAGCAACCTCTGTTATCCTGTTTGTCATCTTGGATTCCGATGCAGCACTTACCGTAGGTGCCTTTTGCGTTATTTGGCTGGACTTTGGGAGTGCTGAGCGGTAGCCAAACCCACTGCAATCTGCGGTAATGTGTCGACTGGCACGGACCTTTATTAATTCTGACTGATAAGTGCTTTTAGACGCCTGATACCCATGTCAGTTTTTTAGGCTGATTCTGCCAGGAAATTTTGTGCTGACACACAACTTGGGTTTGACTATTTATATTCCTAATGCTCGCCTGAAATAAAAAGATGCACAGGCAGTATGAAAAAGCCTCTAGAACAGCTTTTTGGACCATCAAAGGACACTTAAACACGCCAGTGGAAGCCAGACTAATGAAGGCATGGGTTTTGTAGCTCCATAAGGCAGAATGACACTGGGTTCATTAAAGCCTCCCACACAGTTAGTAGTAGTTAGTAAGAACAAAATGCAAACTGTTATTTAGAGGATAAATTATTTGAAGTGGTGAGGCTGCTCTTGAAGCAATGCATGTATAAATCCGGTGCAGTCCAGACAACGGCTGGACAGACGGCCTGCATGTGTGATAAAGTCGGTGTTGGCATTGTCAATGGAACAAAATGCTCTTTTTTTTTTTTTTACCTTCCGCTGCCAGCAAGATGTTGGCTGAGCTGGCAGCACCACTATTTACAGCCACACAAGGTGTTTAGCTGTAGTGTGTAATGGGGTTTTAACTGTTTTATTTTCTAATGAAATGTTTGCATGACAGCTCAAGCCAAGTCTCATATATTAAAAAGCAGAATTGCGAAAGGGAAGGTCACATTGAAATATCTTAAAATATATAAGATTTAACCATTACATTGTGTAGAGTTGTTCATGCTTGTCACTCCCCATATTCCTCCAGCCAAACCAGCAGATCAATCCTTTCATAGTGAAGGAAATGTTTCAGCAGTTATTGGATGGATTGCCAACTAGAACAGACATTCATGCTCCCCTCGGGATGAATTGCAGTAATGCCAGTGATCAACTTAAAGGGTAATTCCACCAATTTTACTGATTTAAGTGTGTTTACAGGTCTTGGTAAGTACCACTGCATCTGTGGAAAAAGTAGTGTAAAGTGTTTTGTGGCTCAGAAGGACGCTGATTGCAGCACATTGCCTCCAGAGATGTGATTCAGTGGCTGAGTTGCATAATGGGTAATGTAGGCAAAGGCATTTTTAAAGGATGGAAGATGCGTGGAGTTAAAAAAAAACAAAAAACTGGCCTACTGGTTTGAACGGCAGTCCCTTGGTCCAGCATTGCACTTCTACAGCACTGTTGGTCAGTTTGAAGATTATGTCACCTTTCTTATTCCACGCATGGTCCTTCATTTTCAAAACATGGTGCCTACATTACCCACAATGCAACATAACCACTGAGTGACATCACTGGAGACAATCAATCAGATTGCATGCTGCTGCATCTGGAGCCACGAAAGGCTTTGTGCTGCTCATTTTCAAAACAGTGGAGGCTATGGAAGTTAATTATTTGGTGGATGGTAAGTTATAAGCCTATGTTATAATTGTAGCTGTAGAATTTCTCTTTACTTTTCTTTACCTGCTTGCTAGCTTGTTAAACTGTTAGCCTATGTGGCTTGTATACGCTGCTGTTTAGCAGAAGTAATCTCATGACTGAATCCCTTGCTCACGAGTTCCTTTTGAAACAGCTTGATTACAGCATGATTAAACTGCCAGTCTCGACTGTACTTTGTGTTTATTGCTAATCAGCAACTATTATCATGCTAATAGTCTAAACTAAGATGGTGAACACTGAAGCCATTACATTCACATTGTCATAAGGAACATGTTAACGTTCTCAAAGCACTAAAGACTCACCGAGTCTTGTTATCTTTGTTACGATGTTGAAATGAGGCCAGATGGCATTTAAGCGCAACTTTACTGATCATTTTATATGTCTCGGCAATAGAAAAAACATCCATGATCTCCGGTCTATGACTGGCAGTTCTTATACTGCAAAATTGCAAGTCTGAGACAGCAAAAAATGGCTGTTTTAACTAAAATATAGAAAACCTCTTCATCCAGTGACAATTCTGTATAAGCGATGAATGTGTGAACTCCTTCACAGTATAATGCATATTAAATGTGTTGCATTGTGAACCTTTTTTTGTGTCCAACCTCTGTTGAGCCTCAACCAGAGCCAGAGCGGTGGTGATTCAGCTTGTTGGTCATTTCTGAAGCTGTAGTTTTTGTGGTGGTGGTGACAGTGTTGTGTAAGGTGTTCCTGAGAATGAAAGCTGCTCATGAAAGAATATTTCACATATTTCACATGAAAGCTGCAGTTCTTGAGGCAAAGAGAATTACAGCACTTGTAAATTAGACTGAAGAGATGATCACTGGTTATCAAAAGAAGCACTTTCTCTATTCGCACAATGACAATTTTTGTGATTCTGCCTCGACTTGGTCCTCATCAGTGCAATCATAATCTGTGGAAACTGCCTTCAAGAAAAAAATCTTTTTAGAAGATGTTTTTTTTTATCTATATTCCTGTGTGTGTCTGTCTCAGTATTTCCCTCTGTCCAATTGCATTTATGATCAAAAGAGACGTCTCTAAACCAACAAGACCTGTTGATTCCAACTTACACTGTGGGAACAAAAGCAACAGCAATTTCAATTTTCTTACCAAGACCTTGATTCCCAATAAATTTTTTCTCATTTTGTATTCACAGAAATTTTATGTTTTTATGTCTTTTACAGAACTCAAGTGTGTGTATTTAACTGTAAATATATAGTTTGATCAAAAATTGCATTTGTGACACTCATTATCTGTAGATGGCACATATTTTAAAACCATAGACAGAAATAACAATACTTGCCAGTACTTCTGCACCTAAAACATTAAAGCGTCGCTGCTGCTGTCATTTTGCCAATAGGTAACACAAACTGGACTCGAACTGCCAAAAATCCTCATAATCAGGACAACAGACTAGATGTTTGCCTTCCAAACCATGAGCTTTCCAAAGATGAATAATGTACGCCCAGTTATAAGTTCTTTTTAACACAAAGTGCTGATAGTAACGAATCCCCACAATCAGACTCATGTTGATTTCCAAGTACATTTTCACACACAAGGAATTTGCTTTGGCAGAAGCTGCTCGTGGCTTTAAGATTCCCTGTTTGACGGTCACATCCAAATAAAATGGGCATCGCATCCTCTAATGTGGGTCTACATCGTTAAACCATTTGTGTATGTGTGTCATTGTTTCCTGTTACATTGCATTGATGTAACTGTTTTCTCTGTCTTTTTTTGTCAAATTCTAATTCCACAAGTTAAGTTAATGGAGGATCATTAATACTGTAACAAGAATATTGTGTGCATTTTCTGCTCCACTGAGCCACATACAGAATGGTTGCCATTAAGACAAGAAAGTATATCCAGGTATTACTGTTGGCACTGCTGTCACAAAGACAACTGCTTCAATTCAAATTTCCTTAGAGTAACAACTAAGAACAGCACAGGACAAATGGTAAGTTTATTCATTCATTTAGTCTCCAATGGATACATGGAAGCAGATAGAAATGAAGCCAGGCTGCCTGCCTGACTAGGTTCGGCTTTTTGTACCTGGTGGCAGACAAATTATTAGTGTGAAAGTGAGGTTTATAGAGAAACAAAGCGCTTCTATATAGTCATAATATTGTTAACAATGGTTCTTGATCATGTACCAAGCCAGTTTAAAATTCAGGTCAAATCTCATTCGTAGTGGCAAACCAAAGTTGAGTCTTCGTAGCAGGCAATCAACCTTTGTCTTCAATGTCTCCAGTTTCTGTTGTGTTCCTGATCAAGAACAGTTCATTTTAGGATGTGGTTTAAGAAGAAGAAGAATCTTGTTTTGGTCACATAAAATCTTGTTGTCTGCATTTGAACCATCCCTGAGGAGCAGTGGGCAGCCACCGTTCAATGCCTGCAGACCAACTCTAGTTCTACGCCAGTGTCTTGGCCAGGGGTACTGGCAAGAGCATTTATCCTAATCTCCATGTTTTGATCTTGGGGGAAATGAGAGCACTCAGAGGAAACCCACGCAAGGCCTGCCGCCGCCAGGAATCAAAACATGGACTCTTTTGCTGTGAGGCGACAGTGATGTTGACACTGAGCCACTGTGCGTAGAGGTGTCATAAAGAAACCACCAGTGAGCCACACTGTTGCAGGGCAACATGTTCATTCATCATTTGTAGCCTACTGTAGTTTGAATCAATGCTGCTTCCAATGTATTATGTGTTTTAATCTGGTTGAAAACTCCTCCAAAAATTTTTTACTTTGTGCTCGATCAAAGCTAGTTAAACATTACAGGACAGTTTTAGGATTTTTTTTTTAAAAAAAATGGGGTTGGGAATGGTTTAGAGGACTTGGAGTCTTTTCTGTTGACGAAAAGAAAAATATTGAACAAAACCAGCCTCATCCCTTAAGCACCTTATATCAAAGATCTTGAAGGAGTAACACATATCTAAATCATTTTTGGCTTAGTCGGACTCCAGCGATTGCCAAGTTTTCTGCTGCGAAAGCACCAACAGAAGAAAGGCAGCGCAGAGTGTCGCCTCTCTTGTTGCGCAGCCTTCAGAGAGTGTGTCGTGTGTCCTTGTTGCCTTGGCCGGTCTCCTACAATGCCTGCTTCACAGCAAACAATTGGGCTGGGAACCATTGGATAATGATTTTGTCCTGATGACATTAAAGAAGCCGTGCCATCCATCTGTCTCTTCATGACTAATAGCTGATGGTGGAGAATGCAGTACTCTCATGTTATACAAGTGTGACCTGAGGTTGTTCTGCGCCGTCTACCTTCACTACTGTTCCCACGCTCTGATCGGAACATTTAGTTCAAATTATTTGTGTTGCTCTTGATATGCAATTGTGTAGGTGGCGAAATAGCTGGTTTGTTTTGGAAATAATGGAGTGCAGTTCAGTGAGAGAGAAGAATTATATTTGAATGCTCGTTTGCTGAGTGATCCTTCATCCTCAAACCTCTAATTTATCGCTCCTCTAAGGGAGCCACAGTTCAAGTCATTGAAGTGATGAAGAGGGAGTTTAAGAGAGTGTGTACAAAAGAAAAAGGAAGAATTGAAATGATTTTTTTTTTTTGTCCCTCGGGCTGTTTCTTTTAAATCAACACGTAGATTGGATGTGACACGAGACACACACTCGCAGACACACTCTGATGATTCAAATGAGCCCTAATCACCACCAGAACTGTGTTGTGACACATGAGAGGCTGGCATCTCTGCAGGGGTGTCATCACAACTTATGCATCTTTTTACTGATCTGGTACTATGCATCCGCCCGACTTCCAAGTTTACATCAAGAACCTACAAAGCCGGAGGAATGAAAGACACATCAACGCTTTGATGAAAGTGATGGCAAACAACTACAGAGCATCGGTTCCTCTCAGCTTTCTCTTAGAGGCTGCTTCGAATCTGCACGTGTGAGACGAGCGACATGGTGACTTAGTGGCTGGAACATTTGAGTCCTGTTCCCTCCTGCGCTTAGTTAATGTTTTCTTTGTTTGTCCTCGACCAAATATATGCACGTCAGAAAATGCCATAGGTGTGAAACAAAAGTGTAGCTCAGTCTTGCATTAGCTTAATTTGCATCGCAGGAGGAGGGAGGGAGGGAGAAGTCACGCACTGTATGCAGCGTTTGTATTCCACCGGAGAGTCCATATTTTTCAGGGGTGAGAGGGTAGCTCTACATATGTATGTGCATACATATATGTTCCTGCCCACGTGCAAAAATGTGCCATCAGTACATTTCAATCTTTAAAGAATATATTTTATTGCTATGAGTGCCTCACTGTTACTAACCCTAACCTATTTATGACTCAAGACTCCTGGGGGGACTTTATAAAAACATAAATAAAACAGTGTGATCATTTGCAAATCCTTTTCGACATTTACTCAAATTATCTGATGTTTGACTTCATCATTTTGTATGTGAAGGCTCATAGCAATTTTTGATGGCAGCAATAGATTTCAAACAAGTTGAGAAAGGGAGAAGAAAAGACTTGTGAAAACTTGTGAAATACTGAATAAAACACCCAACCGTGGCCGTCAAGAACTATAACTACACTCACAAACTGGATACTGATGACCCGTTACTGCTGTACGTTGCACGGAGAAACAAAAAACCCCACAGAAGGAAATTCACCAAAGATGACAGCAGTCAGGAGAGCTGTCATCTCTTGAAGACAACTTCACTTATCCTGGTGATTGTTTTAAAGGACAGCGAGACAAATTGGCAGTATGTCTCCTACATAAGAGGTAGTTTAAGTGTGTGTTTAATACCTCAACTTTATGTTGCTTTAGGTAAATGTTTCTTTGCATGCTGTGATGCTGGTTAAGTTTAGGTGCAAAAAACACTTGGTACGGGTTAGGAAAAGGTCAATTATTTAGCTCTTAATACCTGTTTCTGTCGATACAATGAAGGCTGGAGATTTCCCAAAGTCTTGTTAAAAAGTCTGGAAATTGGATCTAGGTCTCCTTGTAAGAATCCAGTGGTTTCAAACTTCACACTGGACTGCTGTAGTAATTAGGGTTATATATGGTAGAATCTAAATTCATGAAGTGGCACAGAAAAAGTGACATTTTACAGCTCACCCTAAACTTCTCAAATGAGGCTTCTGGGTGAGCTGTGGTCCCTGTACTGTAGCTCCCCAATAATTTGAACCCTCACCTTATGAGACCGTCACATGCTTATACTGTAAGTTTGGTGGGTTTCCCAAACTTTGCAGTATGATGAATGCAGTTATTTCTGAATTCCTAGTCCCCTCCGCTGGAAGAGAAGATAAGAATGTTTCACGGGCGGCAGGCCGTTGGGAGTTTTTGTTATCGCTTTCTGAAAAAAAAGTTGCTATTGTGTGATTCCAGCTTAATTAGCTAAAATGTCCTCAGAAATCTCCATTGTGCTAAACAGCTCTATTCGTTCCAGTTATTTGTCTCCTCCTGTTTCAAATCTTCGCAACAAGACAAACACATTGTGTGGCCACAAAAACAACACTGAATAAAACATAAGATTCTCAGTGAGGAAGCCACACTGATGTAACCTCCACCCGTCTTTCTCAGCTATTTATCTAAATATTTGCACAGCGAATAGCGGACCAGAGGACACCATCTCCACAGTCTTACCAGAATACCTGCACAGTTTGCGAGGCATATCTTCTCGTTACGTAACCTGCATGATGATATAGAGGAGGAAAACCGGATTATACAAGCATATCCTGTATTTTAACTGTGATATAATGGGATGCCTTGTCTTTTGAAACAGGTTCCCGCTACCTCACAAAGTATATGACACACGACGTGTATACTGTATGGATTACAAAAATGCAGCAGATATGTTTTGAAGTCGGTGATAATTGCTGAATTGAATACTTGACTAGTTTACCTCCCGACATGGAAACGGTCATGTGGCTTATGTGCAGTTGTCAAGATTTTCTGTAGTTCAAACACATCTGCCCGACTAGAATGTGACCATAGTTCATTGATTTTGCAGTATAATCGCCAAAAGTGACAAGATTGTGGAGAAAATAGGGGTCATTGCTAATTAGTGACAGCAAGGTTGACTGTGAGGTCTCTACTGAGGGATCCTAATTGCGGCTCTTTGTTTCTAAAGGTGTAAAACAAAACACTTGTGTGGCCACAAAGCCTCAGAATTTTAAAACAATAAGAAAAGAAAGACGGGAGGATAATTCAATTTTGATACTTGGCAGCGAAGAACCAAGCAAGACTTTTTAAGACGACAGGAAGGTGAGTAAGACTTGCCCTGAATATGATGATGGACGGAGATCCCTCTCTGAAGTGGGTTAAGCTTCTGCCCAACTCAGGGAGCTCAAACCGGTCCCCAGCTCTGCCTTTTTTTCAAAATTCAATTTCATGAGTTCATGAAGCATGGTATTGTTTATTTTTGACAACCGCGTGTCCGAGACCCTGTCGGAGAGTTTGTGGACACATGCTGGTTAGATGTCAGTGTTTGCCACAGTACCAAAGTATATTTTGTCGACCGTTTTCGCATTTTAAAGGCATCTTTTATTCTCCTAATCTGTCCAAACACCGTCAGCAATCAATTAGTGTCAATCACAAGGCGTGTTTTTCTGGTCAGCGTTACAAGCCTCTCTGCTGGTGAAGAAAGCAGATAACATTTATGGTAGAGAGGAAACAAAAAGGGTCGGACAGCTGGTGTGCAGCCATTCTGTGGGCGACGCTGCATGTACATCACATTATGTTAAATCTCATCATTTTATCAGTCATTAAAGGCATTCGTAAAACAGCTTGACGACACCTCACAGTCTGATGGGTGCAGGTAGGCATCCTTGAGGGAATGTTTGATCCAGAAATCCTGAAAGTGCGTGACTCTTTAATGCAAGTTGAGTCATTAGCTGTGTGTATGTGTATTTGTTAATGAGAACATGGCGCACATGAGAACTTTGTCAAACACAAAAAAATATGCAAATTCAAGGCTCGCTTCAGTTTCCTCCATCTCATTATTTAAAGTCTAGGAATAGACTTAGACTATTTGCATCGCAGTTGAATTAAAGTAAATGAAATAATTCACATTTTTGTTTTTATGTATATCGTTATAACAGCACATTTACCTGTATTTCCTGAGTTGCCTTGATCTGAAAGGTACCTTAAACTTACTTTCTATCCGGTGGCCAGCAGGGTGCAACTTCAGTTTCAAAAAGAAGTTTTACTGTCGAACTGAATGCGATCTTATGAGAAAATTACCCTACTTCTTACTTAGAAGTACGTCAGTAGGCAGTTTCCTAATAGGTTTATGGTTTATGGTCTCAATCGCAAGCTTTCTTCAAAGCAGCACTGTGTTCATTTAGTAGATTAAGGTCCCATTTTGACAAGTCGCTACCACGGTGTGTCCTCAGGTTTTCCAGTCAGATCCAGTCAGGATACCCTCCAGCCTCTAAAAACCAACATGGCCACGACCACAGTGCCATACGACGGTCCACAAACCACTGGGTGACATCACAGTGGTTGTACGCTCAATCAACGAAGTGAAATAACCGCACGGCGCCTCCTTATCTTCATGTTTGTCTGTGTAAGTACAACTACTTGGCTTAAGTGAGAGAAAAGCTGGTGGGTTGAACAAGTCTCCCACCATCCACCTTTACTTTTCTCTGCACTTAATGAACATATATTAGGCTACCCCCTGCATGCGCTAACCCTTCAAAATTACTTTCTTATGCAGACTAATTACATAGTAGAAGACTGACCTGTCACTTCACGCTGATGTGCTCATTTATTCTAAAGTGACGTGTCAGACAAGTGCAAAACTCGAGTCGAACTTGTTTAAGGCATTTCCGCGTATGCACCATAAGGTCTATGGTTGAATGTAATTATTGCATTTATTTTTAATGCCATGTTACATATATAATACCACATTAATGGTGTCATAACTTGCTTGGAATAATTGCTTTCCCCGCAGGAACTAAAATCTTCTTAATGAGAAGACACAGATGTGAAGAGAAAGTTTGTGAGGAGAAACATTTTTTTTGGGGGGAAGGATTTATTTCCTGGCACGGACCATAAATCTCTGCCACTTCAAACACTGGAGCAATAATGCCTAACTTCTAATAATGCCCATAAGTTTTCTAATTTCCCTGCTGTGGTTGCAGTATTGCGAACATATTCATAAGAATCGGCTACAGAAACAATATGATCGAGCATTAAAAACTGCTGACAAAGCAGTTCTGTAATGGATTTCTCTAAAAAAAAAAAAATTAAAAAAAAAGTTACAGCTACACATCCCACACATGGCTCCCCCCCCAGGGTAATTTAAGATTTATTTTTTTCTGTGATCAAAACAATGGTATGATTAATTCTACTGTCTGACAGGGTTCTGAACATTTCATAAAGGGGGGAAAAAAAAGGCAGAAAAAAAATAAATTCCCTCATGATTGCATGATTGTACTGTGACTCCCCAGAGTTACTCTCCAGCACAGTTTCTCCCAGGGAACATAAGGGCTCTTACCGCCCACTGTACAGCTACTAGACAAGGAGCCCCGAGAGCAACTGTAGCAGATGTATTTCAGGAAGGAGGAGTTTTTTTGTTTTTTTTTTTCGAGGTGTGTGAGAAGCTGGTGTACTGCTGTAGTGCTATTGTGAGTCTGCAGGCCTTTGTTTTTGAGAGACTCTATAAAGTCAGCTCTGAGACTCTTTTAAAGGGAGGTAACTTTGTTCTGACTGTTCCTCCTCACAGTGTCACTCACACTCGCCAGTTTTTAATATGAAGACCCTTTGCTAAGGAAATTAAACATTTGCCCGAGTCAGCCCCGTATCCCGGTCTGATCTCTCCCACTGTCAATACATGATTAAATGGCGGCTTCTTCTTCTTCTTTTTTTTAATCATTCGGCAACAGACATTTTGTTCCCGGTGACTAATAGGAGCTTGAGCTCCGCTGAAGTGTTTTTGTAGGCAGCAGCCATCACGCTGCTTCTTCACTGCAGCCAAGACGAGCGACTGCAATGCAGAAAATGTCGTGATTAAAAACCCTTTTTCATTTGCTTTCATTTTTTTTTTTACCTTAAGATGTTGTTTTTTCTTTCTTATTAAATCAAATACAAACAAAATTTCCCGAGAGGACACAATTCAACATTTACCCATCAAGGTCCAGGTGTTTCAAAGAATGTGAACATAAAAAAAAACAAAAAACAAAACGAAAGTGATTTCACCAAGGACAAATGGAGATTCAGCATCCATTTATCAAACACACCATGAAGCAGTTTTTGTCTGCCGGATTAGTTTTGGCCTCTCTCTTGTCAATCCTAAACGCACATCTGCCCACGCGTCGCCGTCCGACCGTCCGCGCTTTTCATCCACGCAGCGCGCTAAAATACACCCTAACAGTCAGTCAAGGGAATTTGAACATCAATCAGTGGTTTCTTTTTCTCGCAGGAAGCAAAGTGACTACACATTTACATAACAGCCAGCTCAATAAACAGCAGAGAGCAGCAGTGCTCAGAGGGAGGCAGGCGGGGAGACTGATGGGAGGATGCAACACGAACACCTCCGACTCGAGGCCAGGAGCCAGCTCATTTTGTAACCAGTCGCTAATTGTGACCGTCATCCAAACCCCCCTGATATCACCGGGATGACTTCAGCTGGCTTGTTTTACATGAAAGGACTTTTTTTTTTTTCTAGTGGCTCCATACTTGCTTCAACCTTTTCATCGCCTCTGCATGAAACCTGCACAGATTTCACACTTTATCTGCGAAAGAAGGGGAAGTGTTACCGCGAGACTGTGGAATAACTTGTTAATGTGAGCAAGGTGCAAGTTTCAGACATTGTGTACTATGGCTATAAATCCACATCGCCTCTTCCATAGGGGCATTTGGCGCACCGCCTCGTATATTTGGCACAAATACGGGTCCAAAACCCCAACCTGACCTTCTACGCGAGCGCATCAAACAAGGTCATCCAGGAGGGTTTGTCAACAGATCTTGGCAGACTGAGTAGAACACTTACTGAAGGTTTGGAGTATTTAATTCCCCTCTCCACCATGACACATCGTGAAAGAGTGGCTTAATTCATCCTCATGAAAGCCTCAGGATAATCCTTAAAGATCAGCTAATCATAACCCTCATAAAGGACACTGTTTTACTTAATTAGCCTATTATAGTAACATTTTGTATTCATTACTTGTCATTTTTCACGTTCTCAACTGGCAAAAGACAGCTCGTCTTTTTTGCTTCTACTTATCAATTCTGAAGTAAATACTGAGTGCACAGTGTAATGGCTGTAGGGAAATTACACACGAGCGTATTGATTGGATCCCTATAAAACGCCACAAAGGAAGCACATCTGCCATTGCCCACTCAAAACAGGAGGAAGGATTGTTTTTTTTTTTCGGGTTGCAGGTGGAAACTCGAAACACGGCGGAGGAAAAAGAGAACCCAGCTGACGGAGGAAGCAAAGAGGATGAAGAGGGAGGTTTATAACCAGGTGTTTTACTCCGCCTTTACAAGATTGGAGTTCTCAACAGCGACGCCGACAGTAATACCAAAAGGAGATGCTGGGAGGGGGGAACACTGAAAAGTTCTTTATTTTATTTATTTTCAAAGATGCAAGTGGAAAAAACTGTCTGTCATGCTCAAAAGAAATAGCTCAGTTAGTTTCGTGATTAGCGGCTCAGACTGGGATATGAGGGAATATAACATTGCTAGCACAGGAGCTTTGGACCGGGACGGTCCGAGGCTGGCCGGATAGGTCGCCAACGTCAGTAGATATCTCTGTGACACAACACAAAGATGTCATGATGTCAAAAACACTATTTACTCACATTCTGCTGATATTTTTGGTGAATTCTTTTTTTTAAATTTTCTTACATTGAAAACTAAAATTCTTGAATTTAAAGGGGCGTCACGTGAAAAATGAGACTTTCCTGCCTCTTTCAGTTGCCTATGCAAGCCTGTGGATGATTTCTTTAACTTGTTTAATGCTGCTGGACTGTGAGAAGGATCTTTGCGATGGACCCAGGTTTGATTTTCTGCTACATCTAGGATGTGATGTTTCACGTGATTGCCCCACCTGGTGCCCCTATGTTTGAGAAAACGCAGCAAAGTGCCCACTTGGATGACCTCGTGGTATATAAAATATAATAAAGCGCCCCCTCAGACATCCTGAGTCTGCCAGTGCCGCCAACATAAACCAAGGACCAGCTTCCAGGACGCTGAGGCTCCACGGAGCCACTCAGGGAATTAATTTTGAAGACTTGCATCTTATTATGCAAATCATGAAAATCACTTGCCGTCAAATGCAAGTATAGTTTTAAAACTATCATCAAAAGAAATATCTGTAGATAATCTTCAGACTTCCAGCCCCGTCCTTCTTCAGGCTTCCTGACTAATATACAGAGAGAGGAGAACAAGGTCACAGTGAACCACAGACACACAGGTCGACCTTCATGGTGTGACTCTCACAGAGGTACTAAAGAAAATGTCATATTGACTTGCTGGAGAATAACGCTTGTCTCTTATTAGCCTCGGTTGCTGGAGGGCTGTTATTACTCTTATCTTGTCTTCACACCTCCTCCTTACTGACGCACCTCTCTGAGCTCTGTCTGTGGCCAAGAGGCGCGCTCCCGCGACGCGCGCACCCCCCACCCCCCACCTCTTGCTTCGGCACAGTGAACGGGTGTCGGCGTGAGCGTCGCTGGGCTGTGAATGGACACTAACAGGGAATGTAATATTCTTCTTCCGCTGCCTGGTGTCTTCTGTCATTTAATATCTGCGACGGGAGCCCGGTGAGTTAATGTCCTGGCGGGGTTTGGGGTTTTTTTTTTTACTGAGAGACGGGGGCTGTCAATGCAGTTTGAGAATTAATGGGGCGAATTTTTTGGGAAGTAGTTTTGCGGAGGGGCGCTCTGTGTCATGTGTGCAGCACTGAGGTTTAATTGATGGGACGTGATCGTGTTGTCATCTTAATTGGCGTTCGGAAATCTCTCGTCCATCAGCTGTGGGGTTCATGAACCTCACTTTGCCTTCACCTGTGCGCTGCTGAGCATAACTATTTATTTAGTTATTTATTTATTTATTTATTTATTTATTTATTTAAACATAGGAGGAAAAAAGTCTTGGTTGATCCCATAGAATTTAACATAATGCATCTTTAGATCTGTATGTTTTCATTCATTGTATTCATCTGAGTCTGTGGAGTCAGTGTTCCCCCTGCAGATCTGAGACTGATTAATGTACATGGTGACTTTAATTATGTAAGGAGGGGACACAAAAAAAAGAGGTGTTAATGGTATAAATGGATTTTTTATCGACTTGATGGTGTTTCCAGACTTGTCTCAGGATGAGGGAGTGATGTAAGGAGATTCCTCTTCACCTGGAGGTAGTATTGGAGAGCGAAAGGGCTCCCAAGAGGTTGCATGTTTGTCTGTGGGTGTCCACTGTGTCCGCATACTGTATCTGCTGAAGAAAATGAACTTCCCATCTGGTCTGGAATTGATTAAAAAGTAAACCCAACCCTCTACAAACCTGCCAGAATTCCCAGGTGAATTCTGGCAGGTTTGTAGAGGTTGGGGTTTTTTTTTTAATTATTTGCTGCAATCAAATGCTCCTTTGACCACCAGCAGCAGCAGCAGCAGCAGCAGGTGCACTTACTATAGAGAAGCTTTCCCTGGACCAACCCGTGGAGGATCAAACCTGCAATTGTTGTATGAAGTGCGATCAAGAAGGAGAAGAGGGAGAAGTGTGTGTGTGTGTGTGTGTGTGTGTGTGTGTATGTGTGTGTGTGTGTGTGTGGGGTGGAAACAATTTGACAAAAAGGGAGAGCGCTGGATGTGAGGGGAGTGCGTCTGTGTTGCAGCATCTGTGCAGGATTCATTAAGTGTCGAACTGGGCTGGTGCGATAAAGAGACAGTGGGGGGATCACAGGGGTGAGTGACTTGCAGGCTTTTTTTATTTTTTGTGCATTCCCCAGGACGCATCTGACTGTGGGCATGTGTGTGTCCATGCAGGGAGGATGCCAGCGCTGGACGATTATGCGAAACGCCAGATTACGTTCAATAGCAATGTTTTTTTTAAATGTCCGTTGCCAACATCTGTCGAGAATTCCTGCTTGCTTCGGTTTGTGCACGTGGCAATTATAGCATAGGGAAGGTTTGGGAAAAAAAAACCTCTAATTATGCAACAAAAACACTTGAAGATGCAGGTTAGGCAAAGGTTGTGGTTATAATTGGTAGAAGGGCGAGGGGCTCGCTGGTCTTCTGCATGGCAGCTGGACGCCCCCGTCCACCACCTCGACCTCCCAACCTCCTCCATCTACATAAATGACACGCCACCTCCTGCACTGGCAATGAAATGCGGTGTTAATATGGGCATACCCTCGAGGATATGTCCAGAGTTCCGGCACTCAAAGTCTGTTTTCTTAATGTATGCACAATGGAGCCAACAATTTCTTTGCAGCAAGAGGACAGCACTGAAGGCCCCTTTCATTTTAACGACGTGAAATATTGAAGGGGGTCTCCGGGCCGGGCTCCTTTCTGAGCCGAGGAGACACATTTACTGATGGTACTTAATTACAGTGGGGGAGTTATCTTGGAAAGAAAAATAATGGACACCAGTGATGAGTAGCAGAGTCAAATCAAGGACACGTTGTAGCTGCAGATGATATGAGGCCACCGAGGAGCGACTATTCAGTGTGGCTCATCCTGTAGGAGCGTGCCAAGAGGGCTTTTATGTGGGGATCCACCAGTACCACTTTTTCTCCACTGATGCTGCGACTTAGGCTGTTAAGCGATACCAAACACAGATTTAATAGTATCCTGATCGAGTAGAACTGTTAGGGATGATTTATTTATGTTTAATATTAGACGGTAATTTTATCCAAATTCGGAGACAGGATTAGATACAAACATGTAGCAGTAACTGTTGGTTGTATTATGTTAAATGCCTCAAGTGTCTTATTCTTATTTGTATTCAAATGTCCTTGAATTTGCATCTCATTTTTTTTCATACAATGTAATACAACTTTAACGGGTGGGTGAGAACACTAATTGTATACATTAAAGATGCAACATGTAAGAACTGGAAACATTTCAAATTCATACGCCAAACAAACAGATGGAATCATATCACCAGAGTAACTGCTAACTGCTGCTAACTGTAGCTGTCATTAGCTAGTAAGCAAATTTAACTGTGCCGCTATTGACGGTGTTAGCTGCCTCTGCCCAGATGAGGAATATGATGGTGTTATTTGCCATTGGGCTAGCTGGTTAGCACACTAGCTTAAATGGATATCTCCATACAGTGTCATATGTCAATATGTCAACTCCACCAATTTCTGCACATTAAAGTGTGTCCACAGGTCTTGAGGAGTACGACTGTATATGTGGAAAAAAGCAGCAGAAAGCCTTCAGTGGTGTCATCTGGTGGTTGAGTTGCATTGTGGGTGATGTAGGCACCAGGGTTTGAACGGCAGTCCCTTGGTCCAGCATTGCACTTCTACAGCACTGTTGGTCAGTTTGAAGATTATGTCACCTTTCTTATTCCACGCATGGTCCTTCATTTTCAAAACATGGTGCCTACATTACCCACAATGCAGCTTAGCCACTGAGTGACATCACTGGAGGCAATGTTATCAGATTGCATGCAGCTTCCTCTGGAGCCACAGAAGGCTTTATACTATTTTTTCCTCATGTGCAGTAATACTACCAAGACTTGTTAACACACTTAAAAGCAACATTATGTAGAAATCTACATTTTTTATTCACTTATAAAGAGACTCTGTACAATCAACATGATTTTAAGCTGTTATTTTAAGGTAAAGAAGTTGCACAATGTTGCTTTCATGTGTGAAAATTGGTGGACTTACCCTTATCTATCTTTTACTTACCCCATACGATGACACGTTTGATGTCAGCCAGTAACAAAGTAACAACATTATTACTGCTTACTTTTATCTTTAAACTGCAGCACCATCACATCTTTAGTAGTAATAATAATCCTTATTACATTTTACTTAAAAGGGGTCAGAAAATGATTTGCATGGAAAAAACAACAGCACGAACAATAAACAGCAAGCAAAAGAAAATAGAAGCACTAACAACAGTCAAAACGTGTAAAAAAATAAATGAATAAATAAATTAAACTAAGAGACCATTCGGCAACAGAAAATATTAAAACATAAAATGGCAAAGCGCTTAAAAAACAGCAACACATGTCAAGGATTCCAAAAAGCTTTCCACTCCACTGATTCTCCCAGAGTGCATTACAGGAGTCCAGGTGAGAAAGGATAAAAGCATCCTCACGACTTTATGCTAATTTGCATGTGACATCAATATTTGCACATGGTCGACCCGGAAAAGTGAAAGTCACTGTAGCTGAAAATTTGAGAAATCCTGAGAGGTGATTTAATTGAACTTTGAGCAGCATTTTTTTTTTCACCAATATGTGCCAGAGGGAAACGAGAGAAAAGTAAGTGAGAAAAAGCTGAATGCAGCAACCGAATCGCCTTTTAACTAGGTGTTCTTGCGTTGTGCTATGAATGTTTCACAAACTGCAAATAGGAAATTATAACCTGTGACATGCAAGTTGCAAACTAAATACTGTAGATGAGCCAGTCTGAAGGTGTGGGAGACATTGTTGCTTATTTATTACAGGAGTTTTCCTCTCGGTTTATATTACGAAGGAGTTGGGTGCTTGGGTAAATGTGTTTTGTTGGATCTTAGTGGCGAACTGATGGTTTATTGATCAGAAATAACACTTTGCTTGAACGTAAAAGGCTTTTATAATATCTGTAGTTGAATGTGTCTGGTGCAACCTACACAGCTCAATGTTCTTAAGTAGCCCCTCTGTTTCTCTTTTTAAATGGAGGTTTCTGCTTTTAGCAATTCATACTCCTGATAATATTAAATAATGCAACAACCCCTCAAAGCGGAGGGCCTTATGTTCTTTGAGAGTGAGCAGTGTTTACTCTTAAATTTCACTTTGTCCACTCCCGTGGGAGAGCTGTCTGTCTTTACCACGTAATATCATAAGGACAAATGCTGTTTGTGCAGCCCTCACGGTCCTAGCACGCTAATTTGATCGATGAGACGAGCGGCTTCCTCATAAAAATCTCTCCTTATGTTGATTTTAAGAACAGACCTTTCAGGGTCTGCTCCATGTCTTTCTGTTTTCCCCGGGCTACTGACAAAGCCCAGACAGACATCTGATGTACAGCTTTTCACTGACATATCAAATGAGGTGAGCGCCTCAATCAAAATGCCTCGACGCGGCTTACCTCTTCCTGTCAGATGATGAAAATGGGCCTATTTGAGCTCTCTGTTTCCCTGATGTGACTGCTAGCGCTGCCTATTGTGAATGCAACTGCATAAACGCTTCTCAGCTACCTCAAAACAGGCCCACAGCCTTCAGGAATCAATTTTTAATTAATTGTCACCAATCCATGACAGATGAGAATTCAAATTAGTGGTTCTTATGCCAGCATTAGCCGCCAAAAGTATGCAAATGCTCGACAGCGCTCATTGTTCCTTCATGCATCTTTGAAGACATTTGAGAGGCCTTCAAATCCAAGATGGCATAGAGTAAACAATAGCAGCGCAGCCATAGGGATTCCAGTTTGTTTGTGTGTCTGTGTGATGTGAGAGAGCAGCGACGGCAACAGGACAAGAGACAGATGGAGGGAGCACCTATTTCATTGATGTTGTCTTCTAAGCATAAATTAATTTTAGGTTAAACAGTAAGAGACTTTTAAAGGCGAACTGCCACTGAACTCTGAATAACCTGCAGGGGCTGGAGTAGACCTGAGGAGATCATCCATCTACTGGTCACATCTAATAGAGTGGCCCCTGTTCGAGAGATGGCCCCTTACCGTAAATGGACTCCTAATGGAACCAGAGTAAAAGCCCACAGCACCGCTAGCGGAGCCTAGAGGCTGCCGCGTACGTTACATTTCACAAAAGAAGAGTGTTGGGTGGGATGAGGAACATCCTGTGCTTATATTTCTGCTCGTCTTAAAGCCTCACTAGCAGACGGGCTAAAGATGCAAAGTTTGCCTTGTGGGTGGAATGGAGGAACGAAGATGTGTTTTTACATCCACCCATCTATCCATTCTATACCCTCTGTTCCTCTTTAGTGCCATATAGGAACGTTTCTTCCCGAAGCAATCTGTCCAGTCCACTTCCCAAAACTTTTCTGTTTGAAAGACAAAAAAGCTTTTAGCCTCAAGTCAGCGAAGTCTTAAACAACTGGTAACAATAACGGCGAAACAAGTTACAAAAGGCCTCAAGTCATCAAGTGAAGTCTTGCAATCACACATTTGTCGGTAAACTTCAGTAGCTCTGTAGGATTCACCAGAGCAAACATTTGTGATGGATAAACAACACCAGTTTCAGTAGGCTTAAAGGTCTAGCATGTACAATCTAACGGCATCTAGCACTGAGGTTGCAGATTGCACTCTTGGTGTAAATATAAAGGGTTCATTCTTTTACACTAAATGTAGTTATTTTTACAGCAAATATTCAGAGGGAAATTAAAAGCACTGTGTCAGGTGGTGCGACTGAAACCCACCCGGACATCATTTTATAAATCTTGGTCAGTCCCAACCCAGTCCTTTGGGTCCCAACACGTTTGGATCAGCAATCCATGCTACAGATAACCTGTGTGGGAGCTACTCTTCTACTGATGAATACCAAAACTAAAGGTGTATTCAGTTTTTCCTCATTAACTCTTAAAATAATTCTAGTCAACTAGTCCTCCAAATTGGTGGCGGAGTTTGGTTAAGGTTTGGTTCCGTTTTGGCACAAAATCAACTTTGTTAGGTTGAAGGAAAGATCATGATTTGGATTAAAATAAGAATTTTGTGAAGTTTGAGGAAACATTGTGATTTGGGACAAAATAACTAGAGTATCTATTGATTTAAGGGGGTCTTCAACCTCAGTGTAATAATTAAATTGCAATAATTACAGTGTTGCCATGCTATTAAATTAAGAGAAAAATTGCCTGTTGATGGGAAACTACAAACAACCGTCCCTCCTTCTCATGTTAAAAGTAGAATGTCCTGCTGATTCATCCATCGACCCCGACATCCTCCCTAGACTTTGTTGCTCTTTAATGTCATCTGACTTCCTCCATTGCTTCCGCCAGGGGGATTTTTTCAGTGAACATAAAACAAATGTTGTTTTGGGTCGCTGGCTGAAACAAATGATGCTTCTTCTCAGGAGGGCAGTCTCTCTCCAGTTTATCATCAGAATGTTTGGAGTAAATCTACTTTATCTCTGGACTGATACAACTCATGTCTCATCTGTGAAACTATGCAATTAACAACACGAAGCGAAGCTGCTAACAAGAGCGAACAGAGCAGTTTTTGTCTCGCTTCCATATTTACATTGTGCAACTGCGTTCCCATCTGTCAAGTTCTGATGTCTTTATTAATAATAGATCCCCACCAGAATGAAACAACAAGCATCGAGTAGCTTGTGCGTACCGAGAGCTGCTAGAGATACAGCAGTTGTGTTTTCCAAATTTAGTTACAGAAGAGATCCACATTTCTGCTGCTTTTGAAGAACAGACTGACCAACCAGCTAACCAGCCTCGCCATCCTGTAGGCCGTGTTGCTATGGCAAAAAAAAAAAAGAAAAGAAAAGAAAATCAATTTGTCAGAATGGAAATACAATCACTCAGTCTGCCTACATGCAGCATATGCCTTTATGTAAAGTGGCCATTAAAATAGGACCCGCACAGAGGACTCGTCTCGGGGCTTCTGCACTTACAACAGACTGGACATCAATGAAAGCTGATGGGTGAAATTCTCACTCCTTGCTTTGATAATTCACCACAAAACCGTCCACGCTCATGATTCTGAGCCTGAAGTTTCAAACTGCACATACACGACAAATTGAGTCGTTGTATGAAAGAGTGTTTAAGATCAAAGTTTATATGTCGGGTTATTGCTAGGTGACTTTTGGGATCCTCAGTCAAGACAAATATCAGCAAGTTCAGCCTCAGATGATGGGCACTTAAAGTGCTGCACTCCAAAAAGGGAGTTCAGTGGCTCTCCTATTAAAAAGGACCAACAGTTTTGAATACAGATTTTCACAGAGGCTATTCCCAGTGGCCCTCTGCAGTTTGGGTCAGGAACAACTTCCAATTATTCACTCATTCCATGCCGGCTCAGTTTTGGTTGCCGGGGGACCGGCACAGGACTTATGAGTCAGTTCAGGAGTTCTTCATCGACCGTGGAGGGTCAGATCAATCCTGAATGCCTGATAAATGAGCCCTACTTGATCTGAAATTGCGAAATTGTTGCGGCAAGTTTCAGTGCCTCGGCTGATTCACACGTGTAAAAAATGCATTTGATTGTGCAGCACTTGTCGATTACTCATCCAATGAGAATTTGCAGTGACCTGAACGACTCGTTCCAGTTACTTTCAAAGCTGTTAACTTTGTGTGTGTGTGTGTGTGTGGGAGGGTTGTAGATGCAGGCAGGGTGCTGTTTGCATGAGTATTTGTATGGGCCTCAATGTGTATGTCATGTATGTCATAGATCCGACGGACGAAAACTATTGCAATAAGCTCCTGGTGTCTTGTGTGTTCTGGGGGATGAGAGTGTTTGAAAGAGATATAGATGAAAATCTGAGACCTCCATCTTGTCTTCCCTAAAGATTTGTCTGTTTCGCTTCGGCTCAAGTGCGAATCTCCTTCAGGTTTCGTCCCCTGAGCTCTTCAGGCCCAGTTTTATTGCTCTTTTAATCTATACTGGGAAGGAGCTACACTCAGTATAGCCTCAGTTTAATGCCAGTTTGAGCTTGTGACAGAGAGACGTGGTCTGGAATAGCAAATCATCTCGCTACTAGACCACCTGTATGTTGTGGTGCTACTGAACAAATGTATGTTTTGCCAGCTGATGTGACACATCTGATGAACTCCAACAAATGCATACATTGGCCATTGGCTGACTTAAACGATGTGTGAAATACAGAAAATCCAAACATCATCGATGGAAAATCCAAGCTGAAATCCAAACTAATAAAGGTTTGGTTCGGGCTGAGTTACTGGTATGGATGGACAACATTGTTTTAGGCATTGGACAGCATTAGATTAGGAAAGGATTTGTGGTTTAATGAGCATTTTAATATCAATAACATTTTGTGAGCACACTGCCTGACATCATTCAACCATACGGAAATTGAAGCTCTGACCAGAAAGGGTTGGCTCGGTCTACGTTGGATTTACAAGCAGCATCCATTAACCAACTCCCTCTTTATTTTATTTGATCATTCGGTCATTGCCAAAATCATTTTAATGGGATCTGTAATTGGTTTAAGTTTTGACTGAGTGCTTGGTCAATTTTTATTTATTTATTTATTATTTTTTTTAATGAATTCACATTTTTGCAAGTTTAGAAGTATGGAAGCCCACGAGTAACTGTCACTCAGATGCTATCTTTAAGTCCAAGTAGAATTGAATACAAATTAACATGAGAGGGAGGTTAAATCAATGACAGGAATAGAAGGGTTTCCTTTATCTCCAGTGACCAATGAACATGAGCTGATGAGATACAGTATACAGTATTGCGTGTTCCTGCTAACCTGTTTGCGCATGTTTTAAAAGAACCACACAAAACTGCTCACTTATCAAAAGAGATGTAACGGATCGTTTCTTCATGCCAGCTGAGGATTGATGCATGTAATCCAACACCAAAAATTCCTAAAAGGTTGGTTCTGCCTCATGAAAGAACTACAGCTTGTCTGACTTAGCAACATAAACTAGGAGGGGGCAGGATTTAGGAATCAGTCAACTGTGGAGTGTGAGTTTCACCTGGAAAATTGTAATGCTGTGATCCTTCCTTCTCACTGAAGTTACATAGTGCAGAAACAAGTGACGAGGGGCAGAGTGGCTGAGACAGAGACACCATTCACCCTGTTACAAGCCACTGTGCCATCAACATGTTATTTTAGGCCATCCATATTACTATCTTTCTTTAAGGTAGCCCTCAGTCTTAACAAGGTTGGTGACCCCTGTTCTATAGTGACCTGTGAATTTCCTTCTGGTTCATTTGGAAGTGGCTGGGGAGTAAAACATGATTTCCGAAGCTTTTGTCCCTCATTGTTAATCCAAGACTTAATCAGAAAAAAGCTCTTCTGGCTATTTCAGATTTGTCATTGTCTTTATAGAAACGATTAAAACAACAGCACAAGAGTCTTAGTGAGTCTAACAATGTGATGATAAGAGGACATACGTTATATGCTATTGTTGGACTATGTAAAAATCATTTTAGCCGACAGGCAGATTTGCCACTTGTTAAAAATTGGATTTCTGGAAGACCCGCCTGCTAAGTTATAAGTCACAGACATACTCATTCACTGGATTGCAATAATATTAAAAGCTGGTGCAATATATAGTAATTCCACTTCAGGTCACTAACAATTCAGCGACCAGTTCAAGTCTGAAGTGATTATTTTTGCCGAATCGTGCCATTGGAAATAAGAACTGTATGCATGAGCACATGCTATTGAACTTTTTATTGAGCAAAAATCTGTACTCACCTCCTCGGCTTGTGTCATTCACTACAGTAACGTGACTTTACATTCATTTTCACATTTACAACATTTTCTCCTACTGTATTACTGTGTCTCTAATTCCCTGTTGATATGAATTCAGCATATTTCAGAGTAGACAGAATTTAGAAATGTTCTCAAGGTAAAGACTTCAATTATTTAATGAGTTAGCTCAGGGTGCTGGAGGGTGGTAGAGCTGAATTTGAAGAAAAGCAAGCAATACATATCATTGCATCATGTTTATATTTACGGGCCCTTAATCTTTACTCAAAGTGATAGTTCACCCAAGCTTTAGGGTTCAGCCTTCAGAGTCCAACCACTTACTAAACAGTAACTCAGAAAACGTACAAGTCCAAGATGAGGGTCTGTAAAACCGAGATCCGGCCATTTGAGAATAAAAGCTCTATAACAGTTGTGGACTTGTTTGTTTTATCTCACAGAGAGAGACGTGACCTTGTCTTAAGCTCGCATTAACCACAGGTTGTATCCCAGGCATTAAGTGTAGTCATTTGTAGCCGACTTAACATTTGAAGAAAACATACCGACGCGAAGAGCACAGCGCCTGAGCTCCTCTGCCTGGCTTTTCATCTATGTGAGGCACGTTCTCAGTGCATTTTATCAGCAGTCGGTGATGAGCAGAGCAAAGGCTAATGGACCGGGATTTGTTCCTGGACTCAATACCTGCTGAGCAAAAATTAGATTTGAAAGGCCGTAATCACAACACCTGATAACATAATTCAATTGGTCATTTTTGATGTATTCAGCCCCTGCAGCTACGTTTGGGCAAACACGTTTCACTTCTGAAGCTGCAAGCTGCTGCACTCGTCTATCTTTTCTGTCACCTTGCAGGTTTTAATCACTCATCTGTTGCGGAGAGCATGCGGCGTGAGTCAGCAGCACATCCGAAGAGGATTCAGTAATTTAATGTGCCTATCTGAAGGTTTTATCTATATGTCACTAATACATGCCACAAAGCAACAATCCCGTCGAATCACATGCGCTCTGCCGCCTCCCTCTCGCACGTGGATCCACCTGGAACAATAACATAATGAAAGAGCGGCAAGAAGCTTCTTATTTTGTTTTTTATTACCCAGCTCTCATCCTGGGACAGTCCATTTTCGAACATCACTTTAATTAAAACATCTCTTACCAGAGTGACCTCCGTCAGTGTAACCTTGCTCTGCACAAACAACTGCGAGAAGATTTACTGAAAAGATGGGTCCTTTTCCAAGTGAAACATTAACTCTTCCCACTGATGCATTCAAGGACAGCAGTGGATTTTTCTCGTACTGTTGCTGCTTGATGTCGATGTAACACAGAGCGAAGAGCAAGGCCATGCCATTAAAGGGCACCAGAAAAAAAAAAAAAAATTGCATTTCCACGTTTTTTTTTTTTCACATGGACCTCCCATCAGCTTGCGTGATTGCCTCCACCTAGTCCATTTACACTAAGGTGCCCTCGTTACAGCTTAACTCTTGCGGAAATGAGTATCGGCAGAGGATATTAGCTCCCACTGGTTAGAGGAACCATGCATGAGGTGCACTTGGATTGATTCATGTGGCTAATTAATGTCAGTATTGTGGCTAATTATGTTTGGTTGTGTGCGTTTGGGGGTTGTTTATGCAAATCACATTCGGCACGCAAAGTTGTTTACTAAGGACACTCCAAACTCCTGTTTGCATACACAAAGTGCGTCATGTAAATATGAGTGTGAATTACACCTGGACAGTTGTTTCTTACTCATCACACATGATTCTGACAAACACACATCAATCAAATGTGCTCCCCACTGGTGCAGTGGTAAAAAGAGTAAGAAGAATCAGAGTTAGGGGCTGGTCATGGTGGTTTGATGTATGATACACTGGACCCTACTTCCAGAGTATGTGGGTTTGCATCCCTTTCGTGACCAAGAGTCAATAGTGATCTTTTTTTTTATGTCAGTGGCCAAGGGAGCAGTAGGTGATCACATGGAGGATGGCCCAGTTGGAGGATCAGGGGAGGGGTTAGCTTACCTTCCTTTGATGACAAAGGTGAGACTACTCTATAAAGTGTACATACACAGTAACACAAGTGTGGGACAGAGAGAAAAAAAAAGGCCCAATTACAATTTCAGCACCAACGACAGCGCGATGGATTCATCAAACGCGGCACAGTTGGGCTGCTGTTGTTCCAGCGCCGATGATTCTGACTCGCACCACCTCAGTCACATAGAGGATCAATGACTCAGGCAGACAAGACTTACATGTTCAACTAAAAGACCCCTCTGCCCCCGCACTCCCTGCTTGATGATGGAAAGTGGGTACGGCAGGTTAACAATGGGGGTGCAGTTTTGGTCATTTTGCGAACAAAGGGGGACGGCACTCACTCTCTTCCCCCTTCAAATCAGCTGCCATAAGGAGGCTTTTCTGATTTTTCTCCCATGGCTTTTTCATTGGTTTTAATCTGTCCTGTTTCTGTCAGTCGCTTTATCCTTTTGTCACTGTATTTTTCATCTCCTCCTGCGATATACACAACCGGGTCAAGATGCAATACCCAGTGCAATTTAACTTGTATCTTTCCAGCCGCTCCCTGTTCTATTTGCATTATTGATTTCCACCCAAATTATTAAGAGTTACGCATCTTTTATTTACACTCAGTTCAGACTTTTGCTTTCATTTTGAAGGTCAAGACTAAACAGGACTGGTGTTTTTTTTGTTGTTGTTGTTGTTTATTTCATTAATTTAAATAACCTACATATTGGTGATTTGTGACATGATGAGAGCCATTTTCTTTTCTCTTTTGTTTGATGTTTTTACAGTATTTAGGGTTTTTATTTTTTTATTTGAGATTTTTTTATACCATGTAATTATGTAGAATTATCATATACAGTATGTGTGGATATACTCATCATAGGTCAGCACATTCTGGCTGAACTGTGAAAGTCAGAAGTGGCACTAAGTGAAGAGGCGTTAGGGAGCCGAGAGAGCTGGTTTCTTTATGCTGAGCCAAGCCACGTGATCTGGATCGCTATGAAGAGATGGAATTCCCATGACTACTACATGTATGTTGATTTGTTGGCAGCTAAACTCAGACATATGTATGGGGGGCAAACAGCAAGAGAAAAACAGTATGGTGACAGACGACACAATTTGTCACTAGTACCACGATAAGCTGCGGCAGCTTCCTGCATAATCTGAATACAGATATGAAACAGGGTATTTTTGTGAGTTTTCTTCGCCAAAACTGATTTTAAGAAGCAATAAACAATGGAAATGTGACATCCATACATGCTGCAGCACAAAAGTCGAGGGAAGAAGTTGTGGCGATTGAATGGAAAAGCACCTTGACTTTCAACCAGCCTTCCGCCTGCTGTAAGATTTCAGCTACAAAACAAAACAAAAGTTAAACTGCTAACCGAGCTTCAGTTGCTTCAAGAGTGGATATTGTAGGGGAGCAAATAAAATACGCTCGATGGTCAACATTTTGCAAATAAAAAAAAGAAAGAAAAGAAAATGTCATTTTAAGAAGACAGGGTTGATCGCAGCTGTTTTCGAAGACAGGATGTGACGCCGCCCACCTCCACTGTACGCTAACAGCCCAGCGCTAGAGCAGCTGACAGCAACATTTAGCAGCTAGACGGTGAATATGTTGGAGCATCTGGCAGAGCTAAAGACTCCCATATTTTTCCCTTAAGAGCGGCTGGGACCAAAGCAGAACTAAATGATTATCACACCTCAGTCATCAGGTGGCCAGAACACATCTCCAAATGAATGATAATTTGCACAGAGGCATATTTTTGCCAACGCATTAGCCAAAAACAACTTCATTAACTAGTGGTATGTGGCTGCTGTGGATCTGGCAGCTTGTGTTGATGCGCCTCAGTGTTACGGGGCCACGCAGTCTAAAGAGGCAAACAATTTGCTCGTTTAGTAAGATTTTCTGGCTGCCGATGTTTGCTTCCGAGGTTATTGAATCCGGCTTCCCCTCCAGGGGAATTTCACTTCACGGGGCTGATACCTTTCCCCTCTTCACCGCGTGATAAGTGACCTTAACAGCTGTAACCGCAGACCCGCTAAATATTCAATATTTAGACGATACACTAATTAACTCAAAACATCACGTGGCTCTTTAACCCCTTAGCTGGAGAGGAATGGATTCTGCTCTTTCCTGGCAACAGAACAGATTTTTCTTTGAAGTGTAAATTCCCAAAGGTCACGTGTCAGATTTCATCTTCTGAAAACAAATTCATCTCCAAATTACATTCAGTTTCGAGGCTGCTAGTCAAAAATATAACAAATTCTACTATTCCCAGAGAAATATATTCACTCCAGTCATGTCCATATAACTTACCTTATATACTGATATTTATCCTTCTTTTGTGAAAAGGCTGTACATACTGTGTAAAATAAACCCTGAGACTGCATTATGTGCTTAAGGCAAACCTTTGTATGGCAGGCTACACTCCCCTCCTTTGCTTTCGCCTCAAGCTACAAAAATGTGCAAATATATTTATGCTCCTGCTCCAGGAGCTCACAGTAATTGATGACAAAAGTGTTTGTACCTTTAAATGATAAACAGGCTGGTGTCAAAACACATTCTGGGCCGCAATTAGATAAATAACACGTTATGCGGTTTCACGGCGTATGAATAAGCGGGTAAAAAATAAATGCACTAACATATTGTGAAGTATGTTTTAAATCCCAGCTGTCATACTGTGCATACCTGCCAACATTACGCTGTGAAAAGACCACAAGCAGCAGCATATAATTCTGCTCCACAGATTATTGGGATAAAGGACGTGAGGGGTGAAATTAGTTTATTAGTTTTTAATTCACAGCTTTGGCGGCTGTAGCTCAGGATGTACAGCGGGACGTCCAGTAATCGGAAAGGTGGCCAATTGATCTCCCGGCTGCATGTCGAAGTATCTAAGCGACCCCAAATTGCTCCTGACTTGCATGGCACCCTCTAACATCAGTATTTGAATGTATTGGTGAATGCAACAAGTGTTTTTAGCCCTTAGAAAAACACCATAGAAGATCAAGATGGCGTCGCACTAGTGGCAGCGTGTCGCAGTAGCTCTCGCTGACATCTTTTGTTTGACTGCTGTGACAGTTAAATTTCCCTTGTGGATCCATTAAGCAATCTGTCTTTACAGAAACTCTGGTCCATTGCAGTGGTAAATACAAATTACAGGTCTGTAACAATTTGTCAGACGTAATGTAGGTACTAACTACATCATCATCACAACAATGCAGAAACAGGCAGACACCATTCAACCTATTACAATATGCCGTACCATCAACATATTTCTGTAGCTCTTATTTCAAGGTAAAAACGGAGGCGTTTGCACACCTCTCACCTCTGCCTCTTGGTCGGATCGCCGGATGCGACGGCATACATTCCACGAGATAGCGAGACCCTGTCATTTGATTTGTTTCAGAGTGAAATTGGGAGATTGACGGGAGAAATAACCTTTTGAAAGCACAGCGGGAGAAGGGTGCACTAGCATTTTGGCTGATAAAACCACAACCATAACAAGTTAAAAAAAAAAAAAAACTGCTACAAGAGCCTTTAGCTCTAATAAATGCTCAAATTGTAAAATAAAAACAAAGCGGAGGCAAGAGTTGAGCAGACTTTGTTTCAGCCAACCTCAGAGTACCTCTGGCTAAGACTCTTTCATTGTGCATTTTAAATAGACACTACTCTTTTAATGGAGCTTTGCACACGTGCCTTGAACTGTTGTGTGATTTTATATTGTGCGAGCCCTGACCGGAGGTAATTCTCTGTCACTATGTGACAGACAGTAAAGTTTCTTAAATCTGCAGTCTTGAACTGAAAGGAGAAGAGAAAAACAAAGCAATCCTTTCAGGCAGACATTTGTGACTTCAGACTCTCTCTCTCTCTCTCTCTATATATATATATATATATATATATATATATAAATCCAAGCCTTTTTACAAACCACTCTACAGACACCCAAAAGGTCTGTGTTCTCGTTCGGTCAAACAAATTCCTGCTTTCAGCGAGGCCCACTGGGTCTCCATTAACCCGCGTGATACTTGGAAGGCGGCAGAAGTCGATGGAAGTCTATCTGTGCACTGCTGCTTCCCCCCAGTAACTGTGGCGATTTGGATGAGGACACAGAGATGATTGGTGGGACTGAGCAGTTGTGTTGTCAGGGTGTTCAGTGATGTAGAGGGGAAGGTAATTTTTCACACAGAGAGGATCCCCGCAACTCCATGCATATCCGGCACAATGTCCAGCAGAAACTAGGGCAATACAGCGGAGCTCTTACCGACCCCGTTTATTTGCGCTTAGTGATTGTTTTGATTTATCGGCCCATGTATGTATCGCCGTCTGCCGTGGAGTAAAAAAAAAAAAAGCTGTTTAAGTCCTGCAGGGGCTTTAATCAGGGTAAACAGTGAATCAGCGTCTTTTAATGATGACTGGATGCAGAGCCTTCAAGTTAAAGGACGCAGATCAAACATGCAACCAGTCATGCTGCCTTCAAAGAGACTCACTCAGTGGAAGGGGGGGGTGCCTTCTCAGAGCCTGAAGGAAACTGTTGGTGACAGACACTGCTAACAATATACCCATTAATTTTAAACACACACAAACTGCTTTTGGCATTTGTAGTTAAAGTCGCATTAAACCTGGACTGTGATGTGGATCCAAATACATGCAGCAGTTGGAGAATCTGTCTAATTCACTGCTCGCTAGATAAAGGCTTGAGCGGATGCTTTTTCCTGTAATTACGGAGAATGTCTAATCAGAGGGTTTTTTTTTCCACATTATCTATGTGCTGTACCACATGCTGCAGTATTTGTGCTCGCTGATGATATCACCCGGAGCTTATTCACCAGGATAAAATGGTGCCAGTTAATGGTTCTTGAAACCACTGATATGTTTACTTCTACTTGGAATTTCTATGTTTTAATATGTGTCACATCGCAGTAACATTACATGTTTGTGATCTGACATCTGTGATATCGGTGATGGAGGGGATGGTGGTGGAGTGACAGACGAGACAGCTGTCAAGCCAGTGACCACAGTTCAAGACTGCGTTTCAACATTTGTATGTGTGACACCTCTAGGTATTTTTAGCGAGACGGTTCATCACGTCACAGAGTCTTGCTTTTTTATCAGGCTGTGTTTTCAGCTGTTGAAGAAAATGAAAGACCACATTTTAGAGAATGGGTTGACAACGTTTTTTTTTTTTTTTCTTAATTGACATGTTGTTCGTTCCTCAATCTTGTTTGGAAAAGGCTCCTGTTTGCAGTGTCACTGTAGTCTCGTCAGCGATATGTGGCAGGACTTGCTCCGTCTGGGCAAGATAATGTTAGACCCGTCAATCATTTTGGTCGTTAACCTACTCTTTGATGAGTTTTCTCTAATTTTTTTAGAGGCATTTTGTCTTCAGAAGTCATACAACGGAGATATCTCGGGTTTTATTGTTTTTGTCCATGCCTCTCCCACAGACTTAAATATAGCAGACACCACAACAAGATTTAGCTACATAATGACCCTTTCTTCTTTTTGGGGTTCTTTGTTGTCCTTGTTTGTGGTGACAAAAACAGGTATTTTACACCAAAACATAATGTTTTCCTAAACCTGATCAAGTAGTTTCTGTGGCTAAACCTAACCAGAGCGTAAGCACAGAAATGTCACAATATAAAATAGAAAACTGGACCTAACGTTTCAACACATCCGTGGTTTGCAGAAAGTGCTTTGACAAAGTGCTTTGATAGGTTCGCCTGCCGTGGACAGGTCATCCTGATCTGGACTCAATTTACATTTGGTGGTGCAATTTCTCTCCGCTTATTAAAATGTTCACCCTTTTTAACTTTGTTCCTACGATGCTCCCACATGATCCGACAGCAGCAGAGCACCGACACAAGATTAGAGATACTGAACACGAACTGTACTGTTACACGTCACCAACTCTCCAGGAGCGATTTGCAATGTCTGCCTTGTACGGTGGTGTGTGGCCTCATTCAAGGGGGTCAGTTTATGAATGAATGTATATATCAGCTGTCGCCCAGAGGGACACAATAGTGAAGTTTAGGTCTATACTGGATAAAATTCCAGCCAGCTTCCATCTTGAAGTTTCATTCACGTCCGAGGTTGATACCAGGGACACGTAACTGTAAGCCAACTGCAATAAGAGAAACAAGAGATAAGCATTCAGAACTATAGAACAGTAGATCCAGTTCAGCACAGTAGGCTACTGAAATACGACATTAAAGCATATTTGTACAAGCATGATTGTGTGACATCACAGCTTCTTTGACCAATGATAGTGCAGTATGTAATGTAAAGCCTCCAGTGCAACTCAAGTAGTTTCACATCTTAAGTGAATAAAACAATATTTGCACTGAGGGAGTGGAGGCAAATGTAACATTAACCTTCTCATGCATATATTATAAAATCACAAAGTAATATTTTTCTTCAGTGTTTGTGTTTTTTTCTCTCTAACACAAGTGAAAGATCATGCAAATAACTTTTCTCAATATTTATTGTGAAGGAGATGTGTAAAGATGTTTAAAAAAGTGATTCAGAAATATTATATGCCAGAGGTTATATTCTGCCTGTTGGGCATATCAATGAAATAAACTACTCAGTATTGCTGTTTTATAAAACATACTGCATAATTAAGGCAGAATGTAAATATGCAGCATAAATTGATACAAATGTCAAAATACGCCCTTTGCCGCATAACGTCCACTGGAGTAGACAAATGTATTATTAGACACAGAGAAAAACACAAGACATTTTTTTTTTCATAGTCTCTCTTTTAACTCTGAATACAAAGTATTTAGAACACCTTAATTAGTTAAGAAATGTTTTTTTGACCTGTCTGGTTTTCTAAGAATTAGAGGATTTAATGGTCATTAGAGAGAAATGGTTTCTCTAAAAACATACACTGATCAGCCACAAGATTTAAACCACCTGCTTAATATTATGTAGGTTGCCCTTGTGTAGCCAAAGCAGCTCTGACCTGTGAAGACATGGTCATTAGGCCTCTGGTGGCGTCCTGTGGTGTCTGGTACTGGCACATTTGTAGAGGTTCCTTTGGGTCCTGGATGTTGGGGAGGAGGGGGCCTCCATTGATTAGACTTGTTCTAGCACGTTCCACAGGTGCTCGATCAGATTGGGGATCCGGGGAATCTGGATGCCTTGGGCTCCTTGTCAAGTCCCTCGAACCGTTTCTGAGCAGTTTTTGTGATGTGGTGTGTCACAGTGTCCTGCTGGTTGGGCAAATGCTATCTATCAGGGAGTGCCGCTGCCATGGGGGGGTGTGCTTGGTCCACAACGGTGTTTGGACGGATGGTGCACGTCAAGTGGCACCCACATGAATGCGAAGACAGAACATTGCATTGTTCAGAAACAGGTAAATACTGAAACATCCACATTTGTGTGGCGTACACCTACAGCAATTGAAGCAGTTTCACACAACTCAACAGCTGTAGGATAATTAACCTCGGCTATTTTTGCTGACAAATTCAATTATTATTTCGATGAGCGAGCTATCCACTTTGTGTCGCCCATTATCACCTACACTTGTATGTACTGTACCCAGCATCACAACGCCTGTAGTTGTGGGTAAGCGCTTGAACCAGTTCCCTCCAATCGAGCCCTCGAGGGGGGACGTCTCGGCAGTTAATACTTCTATCTACATGCAGCAGGTAGGGAGAGCTGACAGGAGCATGGCGTGCATCCGCCTGTGCCGTGAGAAACCCCGGCTGTGACACGCATGAAGTGATCCGGTCAGGCTTGAAACGAGGACACAGCTCAATGAGCGAGAGCAGGGGTGGCTGTGGAGTGGACGTGACAGTGATTTCAGCCCGCTCACTGTGATGGGAGTGATATTACTCTTTGGTGAAATGCAGGTCAGTAAGTGTGAGTCACTATAAATTAGACACACAGCAGCAGTCAGGACATAGCATAATTTGTTTGAGTTGCTTTGGTAGTCAATTTTTTTTTTCCTTGATACGGAGCTACATTTTGCTCCTCTAGTGCTCTCGTCTGTCAAAATGGGATTAAAAATTAATCGGAGCTGAAAGACACAAGAGAACATTGGAATATTATGAAAATGTTAAGTATATGTCACCGGCACTTTGTTTATTCGTACCACCCTGTTCCACGAAAACGCAGTTTATTGTGTTGCTTTATCACAATCATAATTTAATGCTGGGTAGTTTTCTACCCCAGAACAGCACACAATTGGTCTTCACTTTCATGCCAGGAATTAATTTCTTCCTGGCAATGCGCACCTTTGCGTGACATGTGTTTCCTCTTTAATTAGAAGAGGATACAAAACAAGATTTCATCACCTTACAGGGAGTACCCGTGCAGTGTTTCTTCTGGCCAAATTTGTCCGCCACCTCGACCACCGAATTAGACGGCTACAGCAGATGAAAACAGATGAACAGGCAGATAGATCAGCGAATGAATGAGAGTTTGCCGTGCCCTCTCATGGTGCCAGAGTTAGTCATCTATTTTGCATGGTTCCAGAGCTGTCAGTCAGCTTTTTCACAACTCTCCTCCTTCACAACAACACTTGGCAGCTCGGTGTCCTTGCCTCGGCCAGAGCGTTTTGTGTTTCGGAGAGTGTGCTCCACGTGACAGATGCAGCTTCCCTCTTTCTTGAAAGGAGAGGAGGGACGGAGAGAGAGATCGAAGCGCGTCTGAAGATTGAATGTGCGCGTCTGTTCGGCAAAGACGAGCTGCTGGTCTGAGGGCGCTTTTCACATGTTGCAGATGTGATTGAGCGGTGCTGCTCGAGGGGTGGAATCAAACCAATCCCCAGATCTACATCTCTGTACATAAGGGGAAACGTTACAACATGTTTCTGTTCCGTCAGCCTCATTGTTATCCGCACAACCTCGCACTGCAGCAGCATCATCATGCAGCATTTCTTTGCTGAATAAATTTACTAATATGACAGATCATGGAGCCTATTTAGAATTACTGAACGGTATCGGAGCGTGCTGGTCATTATCTCTTATCACCCATATCCAGATAATTAATGAAGAAAATAATGTGGCGATGTCATGAAAAACAATCTTGAAACTTAGTGTGTAATTTTAAAACAATGTGGCCATCAGTCAGTGAATGAAGCAGCCTTCTCTGCTCGCTATGAATTCGTGTAAGGGCACTGGTTTTGCTCTGAATATGAGCGGGGAGCAGATTCACTCTGGCTCGCTGAAGCTTCTCCCTCAGATAGCCTTGAACAGAAAGTTGTGTGTTTTTGAGCATTTTCGAGACAAAAGGAGATGATTTCTTTGTTGCACATAATAACAGGCTGACTCTGCTACCGCTTACTGCCAATCACTGCATATACTGTACGTACATGCATGCAGGATAAAAACACCCCGCCATGCCCTTACTGTAGATCTAAATATACATTTCTGCACAAATGCGGAGAAATTATGTATTTCCAGATGCACAGCAGTGCACTGACACAGAGCACAACTGAAGTGCAGCAGTAATTATCATCTATCTATCTGCGAAAAAGTAATCTGCATGTTAAGTACTGTGGGTTTTTTTTCAATTGTAAATAGGAAGGGGTGTATAATTCCATCATAACACTGAGGAAGGCAATTTATTGGCCTCAAAGTCTCAAATCACAGGTATTCAGAAACAAATACTCTCCACTGCTCCACTTTGTAGGAGGAAATCAATTTGCTCTGCGATAGCTATGAAACCATTTGTGTTTGTGAATTTAGTTTTGCTTCAAATGTAGCGTAATGGACTGCTCTCTTCTCTTTCCTGCGCCAAGTTTTATTAAAGTGTTTGGTGAAACTTCACTTCAGGAAGTCATTTTCTCGCACCCAGCCTGAAAAATCAATTTTTAAAACCTTTTACTAATGGGCCAAAACTGCTGTTTTATTATACAAGGTCTGGCGCTGTTAACAGTGAGCTTGGAGAGTAAACAAAAAGTTTCATCTCCTCCAAATTGTGCATACAGGAAAAACAATGAGTAGAAACAGAACTTGTGAATTCACTGCTCTGGTTCTGTCATGATCCAAAGGATTCACTGTGTCAGATTGCTTTATAAACAGTAGAATATGTCAGGTGACTCAGTCTGGCTTAGGGATGGCCGGTGCCCACACCTTGAATGAAGTAGTGGAACAATACTCATCACATGCCTCTGCACTGCTCTTGGTGAATTTCACCTACATATATACTGCATAATGTGCTCAGTATTGTACAGCAAATGTAGGTAGATTTGATGCCAGGTAGAGGATTTTATAAAATGGTAATATATATCCTGCCAGTCGGGCTTCGCTGTGTTCCAAAAGTAAAACCACTCATTTTCCTCCATATAGAGCCATTTCTGTCAAGAAGGGGCTTTGGAAGTGTTCATGGTAAATTACATTAGCAGCCGCTCTGCCATGTGTTCGGGTTAAGTGAACTGAAATCTCTTATCTCATTCAGTTGTCGTGTAGCCTCGCCGCCCCCGCCCACCTACCCCTGGACCTACCGCCTGGGAATCGAAACGGTCTCAGCAGAGACCAGACAGTCAGAGTTTGGCAGCTTCTGCTCCATCACCACATTAAGTAAAAAGTACTGTACTTCTTGTGTTTCTATAGCAACAGTTCCCACTCTAGTCTTCAGGATACTGAGCAATGCGGCGAGTGAAGGAGAGCCGCAATGACAGTCACACCTGAGCATTTTCGATTCGATCACAGCAGCTGACAGTGAATTAACTCCTGATATGAAGTACATATAGGAGTGATGTTTCAAGTTTGGAGCAACTGACGCAGAACATTTTTGGCTGATGTAGTGTGATGACTTCAAATGCGTATTCATCGCAAAAATTCCACAATATGGTCTACTAAATTTTAATCTCACTGAGTCTTAAAAGCCTCTGAAACAGCATTTAGATTGTCATGTTAGTGATGACCCTAGCTGGGACGACAGAAGTCACACGGGTGAATACTCAATTTCATCAGCTGCTCAAACAGGCATGAAAACATTAGCTTCTGAAAAACTATTCACCGCATTTGCAGTGATTTTTTCTTGTGTGTAGGTGTATTTGTCCTTGGCTTTACTTTGTTGCTTTTAAGTAAGTCTTATTCACTTTTCAATCTCAGATCCCACCCTTTTCCTCCCTCTCTCTCCCTCTTACTCACAATTTCTCTCTCTTTTTTGGTTTCCCCGCTCTCTCTTCCAGGTGTGGATGAGTGGCAGAGGTGATGTGATGGCAGATCTGGCAGGCGGGACAGATCAGAGCGGACAGTTTGCTGCACGCTGACCAACCAACTAGATGCAACACGTTACAGCATAGACAGGTAGGATCTCTAGATTTTTTTGCTTCGAGAGTGGCAGACTACAGTGGGCAGACTGTGATCAAGACCATGAGTGCAGTTGGAAAAAAAAAAATGAATATTTTCTTTTCATCCCCTTTGACATGTTTTATGTATGAAGTGCAGAAAGCAGAATCATAAGCTTTGAATGTTTGACAGGAACAGAAGAGGTGGAAGTGGAGTACAGTTCTTGCAACAAATGAATCTGACTGACTGATGCGGTTCCATGCCAGATCTGAATTATCTATTTTTTCCGAAATGGATTTTTTTGAACTTGTCCCTCTCTCTTTCAGAATGGATTTCCCCAATTGCACAGATGGGGTGTTTGCCACAAACAGCAGTGGTAACGACTCGCTGGACACCACTAAACTCCCCTCCAGTAAGATCCTGCTCACGACGACCCTCTCTGTTGTGGCTATCCTGACAACATTCTTCAACTGCCTGGTGATCACGGCTATTGCGGTCACGCGCAAATTGCACCACCCTGCCAATTACCTCATCTGCTCATTAGCAGCGACCGACCTGCTTGTGGCTGTGCTGGTCATGCCCTTCAGTATCATGTACATCCAAAAAGAGACCTGGATCATGGGCCAGGTCATGTGTACCATCTGGTTAGGTGTGGATATAACCTGTTGCACGTGCTCCATCCTGCACCTCGCCGCAATTGCCATCGACCGGTACAGGGCCATTACTGATGCGGTGGAGTACTCACGTAAGCGCACGGGGGCCAGGGCTGGGGCGATGGTGGCAGTGGTGTGGCTCTTGTCCATCCTCATCTCAGTTCCCCCTCTACTGTGGCGGCATTACAGCGAGGATCCGGAGCAAGAGGACCAGTGCATCATCATGCACCATCACATGGCTTTCACCTTGTATTCCACCCTCGGAGCGTTTTACATCCCCCTGCTGCTCATCCTCATCCTCTACTACAAAATCTACCGAGCCGCTCAAACCCTCTACATGCGCAGGGAGGCCAGCCGGGCTAGTCGTCACTCGTGTATGACCAACGGTAGCATGATCCCGTCAACTTATCCTGCTGGAGATGGCGATGTCGATGGTGGAGTTCAAAATCCAGAGCCCATTAGCCCGCCAGAAAAGTCGTATTCTGAACCCTCAAATGAGGAACCTCCACGTGAACGGATGCGCGTATCCGTAAAGGCTTTCCAAAGCAAGAAGCGCCGGCACGAGTCACGTAGTGAGTCACGTCGCAGCCAGTTCTACCAAGGACCACGGATCTCAGGCTCAAGGGAGCGCAAAGCCGCATCCACACTGGGGTTGATAATAGGGGCATTTGTCATCTGCTGGTTGCCATTTTTTGTCAAGGAGGTGATCGTCAACACCTGCGGCGCTTGCAGTACTTCAGTGGAGATGGCTGACTTTCTGACATGGTTGGGCTACCTCAACTCGCTGATCAACCCCCTCATCTACACCATCTTTAATGAAGACTTCAAAAAAGCTTTCCAAAGACTTGTTAGGTGCAGTCATTACCTCTAATGGTTACAGTTATGCATGATCAAACCCATATTCTGTCACACATACAAATGTAACCAGGAGGGAGCAAACCCAAGGCTGGAGGTCAGAGTCTACTGACTAAATACTAACTCAGTGTGCCTGAGAGAGAATAATCTCAAGAGGAAAAGGATTGACACTCATTTCCAGACACTCCATCAGGCACTCCAACAGCCTGAATGGCACCAGCTCAGCGGTGAGCTCTGCGGCAAAGTTCCACATTGAAATCCAAGTCCTGCTATTAATAGGACAGCCTGAGATTTCCTTGATGTTAATTGGTGTGTTTGAAGGGACACTGACATGTTGGTTTGTAGAAAATGGGCCATCGCTGACCTTTTTGAGGTCTGGGTTCTGTGCATTAGTGATCAGCCCCATTTAAAGGTCTTGAAATAGCTGACCATTATGTCTGTTCCATCTAATGACCTCCCTTCTATCTAGTTCAGGCTGCTGGCTGAAATACAAAACACGTGTAAAATACCACAGCATAGCAAGTTGTGACTCTCTGTGGCCATGACATGACATGGCATCTGATTGATGACTGCAGTGATTTGGTAAAATAAATAATTGTTGGATGCAATTTGTACCCAGCCACATGAAACATTCCAACAAATTACATAAGCTTCTTGTCAGGAAATGATCCTTCATTCAGTTAACAAGCCAAAAGCAGAGAATTGGCCTTTGATAAATTTCACCAGACGTAACATTACACATTTTATGATCTGGGACCAAATCATATCATTAATAACACATTCTGAATTATGCGAACATACTTGGGGACCAATCTAAAAATTGAGCTTGCTACAACTTTGACGACTAAAGGTCAACATTCAGAGAAGACCTAAAGTATTAGGGTTTCAAGTCCTTTACGACACTGCCACTTTAAATGATGTTTTTGCACAACCCTTTACGTTCCTCACGGTTATCTCTTAAGAAATCTATCCTGGAGCCATTAAACACCCCATCCCATCTCACTCCCACGCCATGGCCAGCATTGAGGATGTAATGAACGTGAGAAACACTGGTGGAGAAATCCTCATTACATCAATCCCACTCAAGAACTAGGAATAGAACTACTATTTATTTACTGCCCCCAAGGGGGCAACTGTTGATGGAAAATATTGTGGATGAGTCAACTGTGAGGGTGTACTGTACACCAGGGAGATAATACACGGTTTGTCATGTACTTAAATACATCTGACGGTACGACGAGTATTTGTATGCTTTCTTTGTCTGTCACTGTCTCGATAATCAATAATAAACAGTCCACATATGAATGTTCTTCTGAGTTAATGATACATCTCTGGGTGAAGATTTGATTGGTAAATGAGTGATATGAGTATATATGTCTCCCCCATGTGTATTAAACAAAAAACAATAACTCACCAATCATCTGTATGTGTTAATGAATGTTGATATGAAATACTGCAACTCCATGTTTTAGTCTGCTGCCTGTTCAGTGTGGACAGGATATCCTGATGTGTTTGCGCCCCCTTGTGGCTCTCAGAAAGACTGCAGACTGTCCAGTTGGCCGTGACAAATGGCACCGCCCTCTTTCGCAGCTACAACAAAGCAGTTAATGAATCTGGGAATATTGTTTTATTCATTTGGCCTCACCAATCAAACAAATAAAATTAATAAAATGATGAAGTGAGTTGTCTTTGTCTCCTATGCTATGTACGAGAACATCAGACAAATTATTTTGTTTGCTTAAATGCATTCTAATCTATATGTTATTGGTTCTCAAGTTAATTTCCAGGGAGGATAAAACCTATATTAGACTGGGGAATTGTTTTTATATAACAATGCCCATAACAGTGATATAAATTGCCTTGAAATAGTGTTTATTGAGGGTTTGTGAGAGTGGATGTAGTTGCAAATGAGCTCTGATTGGACACACACAGACAACAAAACCCTGTCTTTTCATTTCTTTTCATTGTGGCACTTTCCAGCTGTTGTGAGTCAAAGGTCTTAAACACCAACGACTCAAAAAGTTGACACTGCTATGTGTGAGAGGGAATTGTCAACAAGGCAACAAGGGAAATGTGTGTCCACATCTTACCCAGCCCTCCAACCAAAACCAGCATTAAGCCTTCATTAATATAAATATTAAATTATTTTTCCTCTGTGATGTTCAAACACTGATGTTGTTAATAGGTGCAATTTCTAATTTATAGTCAGAATCTTGGTTTAAAACATTTGAAAATGAACTGACATTAACAACAGAGTGTCAAGAATTAACAGCGTTGACATTATGTCAAAGACATCTATGTTGCAGTGTTGCAGAGATGTTTACTGAAGTTATCATGCTAACCAGGTAGCCCTGTCCGAGTTTGCGACTTAGTCTAATAACTAAACGAAATAAACTCAACAAAAGAAAGGATCTCACTGCTGTAAATCACAGTATTCCATCTTAAAACTTACATGTGCTCACCGAAAGGTGGCTGAGCCCGGTTGAGCTCTGTCATCCGCCTGTGATTCAAGCTTGTGGTCCAAACAGACTTCCATCAGCTGACGAGGCCACTTAGCTTCATGGCTAACTGTGCTAATTAGCCAACATTAGCTAGCTACAACAAAGGATAGCAAAGAGCAGCAGGCTAGACGTGTTTTTTAAATTCCACTTTAAAAAATGAGAGAACAGAAGAGCCATTTTTATTCATGGTTCTTGTTGCGTAGTGGGTGAAGACAGCAGAGTGCATCCTGTGATACACACAGTATTGCAAGCTGCTCCAGCTTGACAGACTGTAAAACTAAGAAAGACTGTAAAAGTCAAAGTTCATGCCTTCTTCATCTTGAGCAGGAAAGCGACACAGATGGGATCGCAAACAACAAAGAGGAAATCTTCCCACTCATGTGTCCTGGTAGCCTTGTTCACTGACATGGCTGGCAACATACAACTACCTTAAAGTTAACACTGCCGGAAACAGAACGAGGGTCTCAGCAGTGGTTTGCAAGTGTTTTGCCCCTGCACCCTCCATCATGGTAAAAACTAAAGCACGCAATTTCTTCCAAAAGTTCTTAGAGAGTTTGAATAATAAACCTCATGCGGCAGGCCACAATGGCATAGGGTCTATGACCATGTCCACACAGGCTTGTGAAGCACTTTCACAAACTCACTGTGCCGACATCTGTTAGGAAATCTCTCTGTGTACAGTTGCACACAAGCAACTGCAGCAGCACATGTGTTGTTTTTCCCTCCCCAGGGAACATCAGTGCAGGCATCAGGCACAAACGAGGCCTGCTTCTCTCTTTTCTCCAACAGGGTGAGGAGAACAGCTGACTGGCCCTGAAGAGGACTGATGATATTCTCAGGGGTAAAGAAATCCCTCCTCATCAATAGAAAGTAACTGCAAGACACAGGGATCTTGTAGTAAACACTTGCTCTTTTATGGTCTTGACGTAACAAGTAGTTATTTAAAGGACAAGTTCACCCCAAAAATGTAAATTCAGTCATTATCTAGTTGCCCTTATGACGATGGAATGTCGGGGGACGTTGTGTCGTCCACAAAACGTTTCAGAGCAAAAGAGTGTTGCAGCATTCTCCTAAACAACTGAAGCAGATGGGGACTTCTTCCAAAATGTAAAGAAGCAACAATAAAAAAACAAGCATAATCTTAAGCGTAATCCAAGTCTCCGGAAACCCCAAGATCCCAAAGATCTGTTGACACACATGTAAGACAGTATGCATGCTAATGCCTCATAGGCCTACGTGAAATGTACCCAACAAAGAAGAATCAAATGTAAATGTCTTTTTTGTCTCTTTTTGGCTTTATAAATCAACTTCAATTACTGTTATTTATAAAAAAAAACTTAGGTCAACTGAGCCTGTAACACACAAAAATACCTGCTTATAAATTTGATGGCACACATTTTCCTTTATTTCTAAGACCATACTCATCCGATGCATAAGAAAATAATTTTGCAGGATGATAGATGAGTAGTTATGAGTGTCAGTCATTTATTCTGACATTTTAATGGCTATCTGCTAAATATAGATAAACCAAATTTTGCACAATGGTTGAGTCTTGATGCCCTGTTTGCAGTAACAAAACAGTCATAATGATAAATTAATTTAAAAAAAAATTAATTAATGGGAACACAGTTGAAAGAATGCCTGGAAGATAGAGGTTCTATAAAAAATGTAATATAACTTTTTACATTTCTTTTAATGGCCCATTTGGCAATTTTAATTTAAATTTAAATAAGCCTACCTTCACGTCTTTAAGCTTTAATAATCATTTAAAATGGTTGGAGATGATTGTTTTTTGTACATCGTTCACAATTCAAATGAAAACTTTATTAATACGTTTATAATTACAGGGTTGCCAGGTTGGTAGTGTTGGTGTGGGGGATAGGAGGCTACTACCTCACAAACCTGGCAACGTTGACTATGCGCTGGATACAGCAGACAGTATGGCGGACAGCGAGAGTGATTTGGAGACAGACGGGCTTGAATTAGCTCTGGAAACATTGTGCAAAAGACACTGCAGCGACGAGTCAGCTCCGAGGAGCAAAAGCTATTGCTCTGAGTTTTGTGAGGTACGTTAGACCATGTTTTCTCCTCGGTATCCCCGTGGGTGTCTGTTTATTGCTAAGACTACTAGCTCCGCTAGCTAACATTAGCCTCCAGATTAGCTCTATTTATTTAGCTGTGTTGCTAAGACTATGGCATGTAGCCAGTCAGAGACACAACATAAATGGTTAACGAAATGGAGGTGGATATATACTGTTTTCCGACACAAGGTATTTTATTTCGTAACGTCCACTGTGTTTTCAGGATATATGACTGACGTTTGATAGGACTTAGCATTATAGCTAGACAGCCAAGCTAAGCTAACGGTACGAGGTAGCTGTGTTTGGCCAAACTAACGTTATCATCTATTATTAGTACCATGAAAACACCGCATAGCCTGTTCTCAAAGGTCAGTAGTTGAGATGAATTACCATGTTAGGTAAATACGTAACGATTTAACTGTAGCCAGTGATGGAAAACTTGATTTCTACTAATCATATTAATAGTGAAGTTAGTTTAGACACTGCAAGGAGAACTTAATTAGCCAGAAGACCGCCAACTTATTGTATGTGATTCTTTTGGTGGTCATGCTTTATTCTTATTGCATTATTTGTTATCATATGTACTGATAACCCTAATCGTTTCTTAAAGGGCTCTATTGGGAGTGTTAGAGAGAACATTGGTAGATCATGGATATATATATGCTCTTCATTTCGGGCATATGTTATATATTATGTTAACGTGATTAAATGCAGTTAAAGTCCCATCTTTGTTAAATGCAGGTATGTTCTCCTCTGGAAACCCCTACTCCTTTGTAGTTACAAGTACCATCTGGGACAGTCTTTCAATGAAAAAATTCGAAAGTAGTAATTTGGAAATTAAACAAAGGATTGCGTTGAGCCTGTTTCTTTTACGTTACAGAATGGTGATTGGTTCTAAGATTCTGCCATTGATCATACGATTGTGATGAAATCACCAGATCCTGTTATGTATTTTGGTGTGCTACATGTTTTTGTCCTTCCCTCACAGTTGGTTGAGGAGTACACAGGACACTGGCAGGTCCCTCTCCCTCAGCTGAAGGTGCTGTGGACTGCACTTTGTAGTTTCACCAAAGCCACTGCTGCTTTCCCTGATGACTGTCAGCATGTCCACTATGTTCTCAGCAGTCTGGCCTTGTAAGTAGTTTGTTCCTTTGAAATTGAATTGTTTTTGTTTGTTTTCAATGACCAGGCATACCATATTTCCCGCTCTTATTTTGGCACCTTTTAGCAGAAAGCACGATGCGTCAACTTCGGTATAAAACCGTCAGCTGCCAGTGTTGGTGTTTCTGATGTGGACCAGCACTCGTTAGCATTTCATAAATAATTGGGTAAAATCCATGATTGGCTGTAACAACAACAATAGCAAAGATATGTTTGTTGTAACTGTACCCCATTACAGAGATTTTGCAACAGTGGCACAACGACGGTTTGCCTCTACAGTCCCTTTTTAAAATGAATCAAGTAGCGGTCGCATAAAGCCACTTCTGTGTGTCATTTCACACAGCGTGCTGGCATTGCAGAACCAAGAAAGGCATAAGGTTTACAGGTGGAAAGTGGATGGAAACAAACCAAAGAAACCTACACAGATCTCAACATTATGATGACTGGAGCAGCTTTATGCTAGCACTGCTTAGTTCAGTGTGAAGAAACAAAGTAGGTGTAGACATGAGCCTTCGTCACTGAGTTATTACGGAATCTTTGTCTGAAAGGGGCTATATAGATGTTGAAGCAGAGTATCGGCAATATTCCTATCTTGAAAAGGCAGTGTGAATTGGGCTTATAACACCGCAGTAATTTCAGTGTTTACAACATTTGCATTGGGAGATGATGTTTATCCATGATTCACTGGGATAATAAGCTTTCACACCAAACACCAATTCACACATGGCACTGAACATGACAGCCTTGAGTGATGAGTATGTTGTTGTAGTTACTGTGAGATGTTTTTTTGGCAAACTAATGTTTTTTTCTCTTCATTGTCTTGCAGGAGCTTCTTTGAGCTGATGCTATTTTTTAGCAAAGAAGAATTTGTGGAAAAGCCTTTAAAAGACATCCTTGATTCCTTTCAGGTGACAGCAACTGACCCACTGCCTCAATCCTTAGTTTTCCTATTGACACAACACACATTTTTATAAGGCACCACCTAGCTGAAACCACTACAACACAGTATTTTTTATTTTTTTACTGCTGCTCTCTTTGTTGTAATTTTGATTGTTTTAGTTGATAACCGGGAACCAGTTAAACTTAAAAGTCACTGATGCGATTGGTTATCTCATGACAAATTGTGTATTTTCTTTACAGGAGTGCCACTCTCAGCTCCTGCGACACAGGAACATTTATCTTCAGCATGTGAAGCAGATCATCAAAGCAGGAGGACCGTGGGAGAATCCAGTGCTACAAGGAATCCTGAAGGAAGCAGACTTGCCACCAAAACAGGGTAAACTCATGATCATCTTTAACAGCTGGTATGGCTTTTTCAGAGAGACAGTTGCCTTGAAGGAGTGTGACTGGTTGTGTTCTGGCCTCTTCTGTCTGTCTGTCATACACTGATCACGTCACAGGTTTTTATTTTATTTTTATTTTTATTTTTTGTGACCTATATCTTAAAAACCTTTCAATAACTGATGCTGTGTTACCCAACTTGGCTTGCAGGCTCAGTAGTATGTCATGACTATAATGGATAGAAATATTTTTGGTTTCTTAAAAAATTGATGACCACTGGCCAATCAGATTTTGGGGTTGTCTTTTACAGTGATTGGTAGGGCTGTAACAATCATCCATGTATCCACCAATATCACCCCAAAAAGTGTTTTACATCAATGTAATTAATGGTGATGTTAGACTGATGTTAGATTACCCTGCTAAGGCTGGAGTAAGTAATTCTGAAAGACGGTAGTTTATTGTTCACTCTCATTTTCACAACATCAAATACTGACACGTTGGGTTCAAGCCAACATCAGTTTTCGATGAGGTGAGGATGAGTCTCAACAATCTGATGCCACCTCTATTACGGGGCTGCCTTATTGTGTGAAGAGTAAGCAAGAGAGCAAACATTAAATCAACTGCAGCAAAAATATTGTTTAAACACCAACAGTTATGACTTGAAGCAGAATAGTTCATCAGATAGAAAGAGTTACTGGACATTTTTTGGATTGCATGGATTGGAAACACTCCACGCAATCACCACTGGATTATAATTATATAATACCAATAACAATAGTGTCGCCTAACTGCAACAGAATAAATAGACCTGCAAAAACATTTTGAATGTCAAAGTTTTGAATGAGCTTCAAACTATTAAGTACAGTTAACAGTCAAACACTGAGTTGAAAACACAAACAAGTAGTAGATTGAATGCTCTTTTTTAAAATGTTTATGTTATCACTAAATATACCTAATATGTTACAACCACAAGAAACGGTTTGACATCATATTGCTGAAGAATTTTAGTGAGCACAACTTCACAGTAACTCTATTTAAAGTAACCCTAGCCCTGTATCTAACACAATAACAATTTTAATCCCCTTCTTTGCAGTTGAGGACTACTTGAGCTCAGAGTTGCCCATATTCTTTGAGCTGCGGGTTCGCTACCTGCAGGCCTGTGAACGAATACAAGAGGCCAAAGCCCTGTCTAAAAGCTGCCTGGAGAATTGCGAGGCTGGAAAGCATTTGTACTTCCATCAGGCTTACCTGACCTGCCTCTACAAGGCCTCACTGCATGAACACCTTCACAAGGAGGTGAGAGAGGCAATTCAGAGGGTAGTAAGGATTTCAAACTGCATTTGGTGATTTAAAAAAAAAAAAAAGTTAAAATCTTTGCCTCTACATACCTTCTTCCTCAGATGGCAGAAATAGATGGCCGTGATGCAGTGGAGATTATCTGCAACACAGAGAGCGTTGAAAAAGATGAACTTCTGCTGTCGCTGTGTAAAGCTTTCCTCACTCAGCAGCTACACAACGGAGACATGTATTACATCTGGTAAGAATGACCTTCAGACATGTATGTTACACTAATACTACACTTGACTTTCCCTCTCAGCATACAATATAACATACAATATAATTGAGCTAGATGTCTTTGACCTGGCATCTGCTGCCTCCTGTAGGGACCTGGTGTTCATCTGGAGCAGGCTGCATCTTCGTGCCCATCCCTCCAGACAAGGCTTCTTGGCTGAGTGCTTGCAGTTGGCTTCCTCCTCTACTAACGTCAGAGCCATCTTCCCCTTCATCAAACTGGTCACCACAGAGGTGTGAACGACAACACAAGCATAATCTTTCTCCAAGTTGTGTTCAACAGGACAGAAGATAATTAACTGAATATTATGCACATTGTTTGTAGCTAAAATGTGTGAACAAACTGACAACACTGTAATCTGAAAAGGATTTTACTCACACCTCCTTCACTCTCATATATGCACATGGTTGCAGTTTGATGTCAGACTATTTTGTTTCTAAATATTGCTACATCTATATTTCCCTTTTGTTAAATGTACTAAAAGGAACTTTTAATTGGTTATGAAACTGTCTCAGTTTAATGCTGATGCCTCTATATGACCTACATAAGCAAACAAGACCATCACTGAGAACATTGTTTTTGTCCCGTGTTCACCCGTTTGGATTTCAACTTATCTGGGTTGGTTAAGTAATACAATTAAAATTACTTTTCAAGACAGAGTGCTGAGAATTAATTGAGGAGTTTCAGTCTGAGGAAAGAAGCTGCTCTGTAATTGTAAAAGATTTTTTTTCACAGGGGCATCCAGAATCTTTGCCCTGTTCCTTTGATTCTCTTATCTACCATTTTGCCTCGCCTTAATCACTGGTGTGCTTGTGTTTGGCAGCTGGGCGGTGAAGGAGTCCATGTCTGTGTGGAGCTTTGTGCCAGAGCTTTGCAGCTGTGCGACATGCAGGCTGACAGTGGGGCCCGGTCCCTGGTTTGCAAGACCATCGCCTTCCTGCTTCCTCATGACCTGGAGATCTGTCGAGCGTGTGCCCTGCTGGTCTTCTGTCAGGAACGCAGCCTGGAAGCTTATCGAACTGTCTGCTTGCTTTACATGCATCCTGACCAGGAGCCACATCCCCACAACAGCCCTGTCCGGACCAGTGTTCGCTTCCATATTTTGCAGGTTGGAAGGGGTGAAGAGGGGAATATAATTTGCGCTAGAATGATAGATTTACATTATGAACATTTTTTTTTGTTTGTCTTTGTTTTCCAGATGCTCAAAGAGCGCCTCTGTTTTGATCCTGAGTTTTGGAACCTTCTGACCCTCAGGACCCATTGCTTGGAGTTGATAAGTGACAAGGTCATGAAGGCTGCTGTTCTCAGTGAGATGAGGGAGGAAGAGGAGAAGGAGTACAGTAAAGACCTGTTCATAGATAATTGTGTAAATGACTCATGCAGACAAGGTTGCAATTCCTGCAAGTACACTGAAGTTACATTGGAGAAGCAAGACCTTCCTAAAAAGAAGACTATGGATGGAGCGACAGCCCCATCAAATAATGCTGTTCTGAGGAGGAGAAAATGGAGAAGAGGGTTGGGAAGGAGAAAACAATCTAAGTCTGTTGATGAAGTGGACCTTGGTGACGATCCAGAAATCATATTCAATGTGAAATCCACCTCTTTGAGCAGTAAGCCTGTGTATTCACTAAGACGCAATCACACCAAGGTGGAAAATCCTGCTCCTGTTAAGCCCCCTCTGACCCGAAAGAGAGAATACTTATCTAGATGTGTCAAGAGCCAAATTCTGAAAAGAAAAGGTCAGAAGAAAAGATGGTTGCAGGGTCTTCCGAGGCTGGAGCTGGTACACACACACAAAGAGAAGAAGGTCAAAGTTAAAGGGACAAAACAGGGACGGAAGGCTTCACTGAAACTGGAACTGTCCTATCCTGACAATGAAATGTCCGTTCCAGTAGAGGATTTGGGTCTTGCGGAGATAATTGACGCAGAGGACAGAAAGCAGGATATGCCTCACCTGGAGAATGAACTGAAAGAAGAGAGGAAACGAATGGAGGACCAACTTGAGCAGATGATAACTGATACGGAGGACAAAAAGGCAGATATGCCTCACCTGGAAAAAGAACTTAAACAGGAGAGGGAAGAGATGGAGAATCAACTTGAACGGATGATAACTGACATGGAGGACAAAAAGGCTGATATGCCTCATCTAGAGAATGAACATCAACAGGAAAATGGACTTGAGGAACATAATGACATGGTCTGTAGTAGCAGTTATGGTGCACAAACCCAAGAGGATTCTCAAATACAGATTTCTTCCAAGCTTTGTGAAGGTCCTCTAACTGAGCCTCAAGCTACTGTTCCAGCTGTTCAAGCTGATCCTGAACTAGATGGTCCATCTTTAGAGCTATTTGAATGTCCAGTAGATTTGTTTCACAGTTACTCTCTCAAATACAAATTGCCTGACAGCGAGAAACGGCAGCTTCCTGAATCCACAGTATCCGATGAGCTTAATGACGACATAGAACAGGAGCCCCAATCTACAGTGGAAACAGACGTGTCAATAAAAACGGTCAGTTGTTTGTCTTTAATAATCCTTACAAGAATTTCAAACATTCGGCAAATGTATTCCAAATCATTTTATTTTTATCTTTTCATACAGCATTTTGCTAAACTGTACTGAGAGGTGTTCACACAAACAGTGTAAACAATTATTGTATATGAAAAATAATCTTTTCCTGATTAACTCTTAGACCTCTTTTAATGTTTTGCTGTCTTTTCTCCAGGTGCTTGCCAAAAAAACGTGGAGGGACAGAGCTCTCCGTACTCAAAAATATGCTCACCTGATGCACCACTGCAAATTATGCCGCAAAGATTATAAAGGCCTGAATGTTATGAGGCATGCTCTTTCACACCTGAGGGGTAGGAAACTAAGATGTATTCTCTGTGGGAAGCGCTTTAAACACCTTCATTTTGCCAAAAAGCACATTTTAGATCACATTGATGAAATGTCCAAGCAGACACCTCCCGATAAGGAGCTATGCATTGTGGATGTGCCAGCTGCTAATGGAATAGTGGATAAAGTTGAAAATCCGAGCCAGCCACAGGATGCAAATAAGACTTCCATTTCAAACGAGGAAGCTCTGAATAAGAAACCCGGAAGCAGACCGAAATTGTCAAGCCTCAAGAGAGAAGATAGAATCATCAGGAACCTCCGCACCTTAATCAAAAAGACATCTGTGCTTCACAACAAGTGCAAGAACCCCGATGCAAATATATTCAAGGAGTTAGACTTCAAAGATGAGCAGGTAGTTATTAAGGATGGACTGGTGATAGTCAGAGATCCTTCTGTGGTGGAGAAAGATGGAGAAGGAGGGGGGAAGGCGACGCCTGCAGGAGAGAATGGCTATGGTGTGGACATCACCTATCACTTGTGCCCCTCAGAGTCCTGTGATAGAGTATTCTTGAGGATCAGCAGCACACTAACAAAGCATGCCATCAAATGCCATGTTAGTGACGATAAAGTGCTGGAGAAGACTTTTGTTTGGGCCAAACAAAAGTGCACTCTGTGCCTCAGGTAAGACAAACAATATATCGGTCTTTACATATTTCCTTACAGAGAGTTTAATGTGATCATTACCTTTATCTGATCTATTATTTAAGTCTTCCAGTATGCACTGGTACAATTATGAATTGGATGGCTTGTACATCTGTTCTATGTCTGGCTGGTCATAATAGTTTTTCCACTACATGGCTAAACTCAAGCTTTTTTCTTTCCTTTTCCATTACACATCATGCTCAGATAACATTCAGATTAAAAGGTGATGAGCACTGATTGTTTCAGCTGAAACTTTAAGACATTGCAGCATCAACTATAACGTCATTAGGCTTTGTGTCTTTGCCTTTTACAGACTACCTCTCATAGCCGTTTTTAATTTTAGTCCTTGCTCTGCGGCCACACTGGAGACTGGCATTACTTGTGCCACTTAAGTCAGAGTTTTCAAGTCGATCTTGCAAGCACTTGCACCACTAGCAGCTTGTGCTCTTTCTGCACCAGGCTGCACCCACCAAAGACATGTTCATAGGCCTCTAGTCCAAAGCTCTATTACAGGTTGTCTACCTGTCATTGTTGACAGTGTTTTGGGTCAATTACTAACATCACAGTAGATCACCCTGAGAGTTCAAATCTGTCAATGTGGGACAGCAAAAAAATAAAGAAAAATACTCTTAATACTGTTAACACGATCCCTGGTGCAGTTTAGCGTACAGTTTGTCAGTGAACAAAGGCTGCAGCTTCTCAAGACCAAAGTAACCCCCAGATTCCACTGGGCATGTCTGCATTGCGTTCCAGCCATGACATGACAGCTAGAGCTGATTGTGGCGGTTCCAGAGAGCACTCATGGTTCCACCCACCGCACCTCTGTGCATTTCACATATGACCTTTAAGTGTCTCTCTGCTCTTAAGCGAATATGCACAAATTTTATTTTTGACAGAAGCCGAGTCAAGCTGTATAGAGCATCTTTATCCAGGCAGGAAGTCAGACACCGGAAGGGCATAGAGCATCTGGTCAGTTTCCCCAAAAAACACTTTTAGATGCTCATGTTGATGTATAAGGCCACTTGGACGACAGACCAAAGCAGTGCTGCAGATGGCAGGTCAAAGAAACTTACCCGGGTGGAATCAAGGCATAAAGTTACAGTGTGTTGCTTGTAGGCACAGCGGCGCCATGGTGATCAGCAAAGAATCTAGCTGAAGTTCAGGGAATACCATCTGTCAATACAGTTGAGTTATAGCCTGCAGTGCAAAAACTGCTATTGATACAGATTCCCAGGTTTACATCTAGTGCCTAATTTAGGAACTGAATAAATTAACACCAAAAAATGTGCTGAAATTTCATCAAGTTATTATTTTTCATTTAGTCCTGATTGTTCTTTTCTCCAACAGGCAGTTACAATTTCTCCAGCATTATAAGGATCACATGAAGCGCCACGATACTCCTCTCCAGTACTTCTGCTACCATTTGGAGTGTAACCAGCGCTTCGCAACACAACAGGAATTAAAGGACCACGTCAGTACCCACCAGCCCTTCAGACCTCAGTGTCCATTCACAGACTGTGAGAAGCTATTCTCGAACCTCCAGGGTCTCTATGATCATGAATGGAGACACTACGTCCCAGCGCCTCAAAGAGATGAGCTAGAGCTGAGACAGAACAGAGAGCAGAAGCAAAACACTGAAGCGCCATGGAAGCAGAAAATTAAGGTTGAGGAGATATGGCTGCAAAGTAAAAAGGGGCAGAGGGAGGGTCTTGTCCTTGACCATGTTGAGGCATCCAATGTTGAGGATTTCAATGAAATCATAACCGAAGACCAGCCTTGTAAAATAAATGATCATGTTGATGACTCTAATATTGAGGATTGGGTAAATCAAGACCTGTCTAAAATCGACAATTGCTCAGATAAAACAGGCAGTCATGAGCCCACAGACGAAAACAAGTCCGCCGTCAATGGATATGAGAATGAGACAAGAAACCAAGTTTTGGAAGGAAAGATTTCCACCTCCCGGACCGGAGATTCTGCAGCAAACCAAAGCAAGTGCCGTCGAAAAAAGGCTCCCGTCGTGTATGACCCCTTGAATGTCCGAGACCTTGAGGATTTGTCCACTTTGGCTGAGGGAGTCCAGCAGAAACTGGGAGAGCCACACATCACTGAGCACAAATCCTTCCAACCCGAAGATCCCTCCTATGCGACATTTGTTAAAGCCCCCTTCATCCGACCGCCACCCTCCACCTACATGGACGAATCCCTGCTCTCGATGCGGAAGAGGAGGTCCACAGAAGAGGCCCCTCCGAAGAAAAATGTTTACTGGGGCAGTATAAAAAAAGAAACGGAGCAGCAGAAGAATGATGACCCCCCTGAGCAGAAGACCAGGGTTCGCTGTGACAAATGTCTTTCCTCCTTCAGCAGTGCAGAAGAATTACAGAAACACAGAGCCCTTAACACCTGCTCTGCACTCTTTGGCTTTGATTCTGACGATGAAAGTAAGTAAGCTTTTTTCCAGATTATAAACTCTATCGATATTTTTTAACCCAGTTGAACCACAGGATAATCAATGTGTATTTTTTTTTTTTTAATACATTTTCTTTTAGGTTAGTTGCAATTAAAGAGGATCTGTAACTGGAGAGACACAGCATACTCTGTCATCTGGCTCAGGGCAACGATTCAAGATAAAGGACCACTGGAAGCCTTTCTTAACACTCAGATACAGTACCTATTTAATTCTTGGATACCAGTTGGTTGATAGAACCTTTTTTTTAAAGCAATAACTTTAACAGCTAAAACTACTTTTGAAAACATTGTTTTCTGTCAAAACACTATCATTGTGCACTTTGTCAAGCAGGAAAAATAAATCCATATGTTCTCTTTATGGATAGTTATGTAACTTTTGATACAGCATTGGTTGATAAAAACAAAAAATGTTGTGTCAACAAATTTAAAAGTAATGCCAAAAAATGTGTGGGAATGAGAAATGAAATATGGCTCAAAACAACCTCCCCAGATTAAAAAATACACTGTAGTTAGTTGTGTACAAATAATCTACTGTAGGTACTGTTACATGTAGCTTAAATGTAACTAATCACACTGTATACATTAAGTATATAAGTAATCACAGTATTTTTACTTAAGAATACCACAGAGGGTCAACCTTACCTGGACTTGCCGTATTGTGGTACAGGACTCAACACAGTGTATTAGCCTTTGTCAAACATAATTTTTAAGGAAGCAACTACACTTAAATAATGTTGAGGTGTTGATCAGTGCTGAATAAAAAAAATGTGAGGGTCCTATCCTATTTTGTCCTTAAACTGAATTTCACATGCAGTTAACTTTAAACAGTGTTTGAAACATTAAGAAAAAAAAATCATGTTAACAGGATGGAAACATGAGCTCAGTGCTCAGCTCAGTGTTGCCCTCTCTGGTAAATTCTTGTAGTCTTCCAAATGAACTGTACACCTCTGAGCTTTGTAGAAAGGATGTATGAAAAGTTTCACTAAACACGACAAGTGGACATGGTGGTGGTTGCTTCCACTTCCCACGTCTCCATACTATTCATTTATACGTTTTCAGCACAATTTGTGTGAACTGCTGTTTTCGTAGGTTCACCAGGATGGGGTATAGCTTTCCAAACTAGGCTTCTGGTCGTGGTATGACAACAGGAATCACTCATTAAAGCCGTGACCAAAATATCTAAAAACATGTGAATCCGCCTTCATACTGTCACACTATTATTATGTACAGTATATGAATTATTCACAACTTTCTTAGTGCCAAGACTGAATGACAGTGTTAGACTGTAGGTAAAGATAAACATTCAAATCATTAACACAGTACCAGTTTGGTCTAAATCATTTTTAACTCCATGACCATGTATTTCAGTACATAGAATATCTGACATTGGTTGTCTGTTATGTAAATACTTTTGAGATTTTTCATAACTTTTTAATGTAATGTTTTTATGGGACTGTGCACTTAAATCTGCTTATTTATATGTATAAATGTTAATAGGCTGGATTTGTAATGGTAATGATTCCCACGTTTATTTTTTCATAAAAAGTGATTAAATTTGTTTGAATAAACAAATGACACTAAAAGCTGTTGGTGTTAGTGGTTTGTATGCACATTATTCAGGTAAATAAACATTTTTTTCTCCCTTCTGCTTCAAAACAGATGTTGCACACAATAAAACAATACAGTAAATATGACACCAGACAGACTCATAATATATTTTATTTTGTAAGTTCAGCATTGCATATTTGCTATTCATAAACATATTGCTTCATTGTTCACCCCAGGAAAGAGGAAAATAGAACGATTATATTAGAATTGCTTGTTACAAAAGTTTTTGCATCACATTTTCCTGATACATGAGGTAATTTTGGAAAAAAGACAGGGATCATAAATACAGCAAATAAAACCCTTTTGTTCAGTTCCCGTTCGCCCACAGAGTCTTCCCCCCTTTTTATTTTGTACTCTCAATCACTCAGTGGAGTTAAGTGTAGTAAAGCCAAAAGGTGCACTTGTCACTGAAGGCATGTGACTGCAGTCTAAGTTGTTAAGAACGGGTGATGCACATTTTAGTTGACAGTTTGACAACGGCTGGCTTCACCAAACGTGGGTATTAGGCTCTAAATGACACTTCATGGTTTTCTAATTGGGGGACAAGTTCCAACCGTTACTTACGGCTGAGCTGACAGGGAAGAAACAAAGCAGTGACAGAGAGGCAGTCCTGCCACAGGCCAAAACTGGAGAGCTTTCCAGTATCACATGCTGCTAATTGCATTCCAGTTTTAACACATGCTAAACTTATCCATATGCTTTGGTGCGGCTTATAGCTTAAAGACAAAGAAAACTGACAGGTATAGAGCTGTGCATGACAGAATGTCTTCAGAGTATGGACTGTGCAGAATGAGCACATGAAATAGCAAAGACTAGACAACATGCAGCATTACAGTGCATCGATTGCATCAAACAGTGTAATGTTTCCAGTCACATTTTCCTTTGACCTGAGATAAGAAAATCCTTGAAAAATGCAAACAGAAAGACACATAGATTTTCTAAGCCACACACTCCTTTATAATCAAATACAGTAATTATGTTTAAGTAGCAATCACACTGGGAAATGTACCATGTTAAAAGGTAAGTGGTCTTAGGGTTTAAAAGGCCAGTAAAAAAAATGGAAAACCAGTTGAGATGAATTTCAGTGTTGGAAAAAAAAGGATGCTTTGCAGTTTTGTAGGCAGAAAAACAACACACCAAAACCTGCTAACTAATCAAACTGCTACATTTTACTGTATTGATGACTACTGATTTGAGTGATGAAAAATATTTTAAAAGACAATTGTTTTCAGTTCCTGCAGACACTCTGGGAAACAACCAGATAAACATTATTCTCACACGGCGAACATATGAAAATGTTCCTTTGTGAAAAAAGTACAAATATGTCTCGACAGCATTCAAAGTTGGCAATAAACATGCAAAGTGTTAAGAGTGCACCCTGGATGGGTGTAGTTTCGATAAATATCTCAATAAATTCACAATATCATTTAGCTTTTAGTAAATTTCTGTGCTAAAAAAAAACACAGCAGTAGCACTTTCCGATTTATTATGGAAGACCTGGATCAAGAAGAGGGGAGAAGAGAGGTTCAAATGAAAACAGGGAGCGACAAAATACCACGAGGGATTAGAAATTAAAGTAATCAAGGTGACGAGCACAGTCTGAGCACTGCATCTTCCCGTTTGCTCTTAAGAAGAACGCACCGTTCGGTTTTTAAATACAGAGACTGGATCATACAAAACGTTTCTTCACACAAAGAAGTACCTCGGCAGATAACTGCCCCTGCACCACACCACAGCTCCAGGCCAACCTCTGCCGATCCATTGGGAGGATAAGTAACAGTGGCAGCACCTAACCAGAGTCTGTTCATCCAATGAAAAAAACGCTTGATACCTGCGATGTTTAGAAAAAGGAAACTTCTGTACATAAGTCTAACATCTGTTGTTTTGTTTTTACTATTTAGTATCCACTTGACATAGGATGACCCACTAACGTCCCAGTTTCATTAAGTGTTAAAACTGCAATGGCCATTTCTTCTTTCCCTGCAGAAAAACATTAACTTGTTTACGTCTGCCAGCTAAAAATAGCCCTGAAATGATGGAGCAGCTTTGTAGAATCAGCAGAATCTGATAAACATGAATGAGTTTGTTACTTCAAAGGGGGGTTTTGATATGGCTTGTCAAGGCAGTGTGTCTGGATCAGCCAAGTTATCGTCTCCATCTGCTCTCATCAGGTGCTCAACATAAATAGCTCGACGAGTGTCGTATTGGAAAGAGACGATCGTGATCATGTGCGACTCCTGAGTTGCTGCCACTGCGTTTAGAAACAATCACTGGAGGAAGCTATATTGATAATTCATCTTTATCACACAGTGTGTTTTCAGTTGACTCGATGATTTATGCTGACATAGCTGGGAAATGTATATTCGTTTTCAGGCTTTTGACATTTTACACAAGACATTAAATCAATAAATGCGCTCACTGAGCATAACACACTCCTATAAATCATGCTGCTGCAGCCTCTGGGTGCAACTTGATGTATTAAATGGTCTCTCTGTTTTTATCACTTCAACTCAAAAAAAAACTTAAATGTACAATTTGTATGAAGTACATGACTTCCAGACAGAGAGTGTAGGAGCTGATAGTAAGACCTCAGTGCTATGGATAAGCCAATGATTTTATGAAACAGTGCAAACGCGCCCTCTCTTCCCCCTCACCACTTGGATTTAGTTTGTTTTGCATAAAAACATTTGCATTTTTGAGGACCGGTGTGCTGCATTTGGCAAGCACGTCGTCGCCAACTGTCTGGTTCATAAGTGGATGCAGCTCAGTAGAAAAGTGGGCAGACGTGAGGAGGAGACTTGTGAGAGCGAATAGCTGGACGTGTCGCGTGTTTGTGTGCGCTTGCTCAGTGTTTGCTGTTGGTGCTCCAGTCATAAGGGAGGAAGCTGACTTTGGTCTTCCCAGCGGAGAGGACTCCCTGCAGGCTGGTTTTCTTAGGAGACTCGCCCATGTGCTCCACCACCCAGTTCAGCAGCTACGAGACAGACGTGGTGGAAAAGAGAACACACAGTGAGGTTCATGGTTGGGTTCCAGGTTATTAAGGTGATATCACATTTTTTTTTTATTACCATCTGTTTTGATCAGTATATATATTGTGAGACATGTACAGATTTCGACAACTGACATAAGGGGCCCGCTCCAAACTGTTCCCACAAGGTTGGGAGCATGGAATTGTCCAAAATGTTTTGGTATCCTGAAGCATTCAATGTTCCTTTCACTGGAACTAAGGGGCCAAGCCCAGCTCCTGAAAAACAACCCCATACCATAATTCCTCCTCCACCAAATTTCACAGTTGGCACAATGCAATCTGAAATGTACCGTTCTCCTGGCAACCTCCAAACCCAGACTCGTCCATCAGATTGCCAGATGGAAAAGCGTGATTCATCACTCCAGAGAACGCGTCTCCACTGCTCTAGAGGCCAGTGACGGCGTGCTTTACACCATTGCATCCGACGCCTTGCATTGCACTTGGTGATGTGTGGCTTGGCTGCAGCTGCTCGGCCATGGAAACCCATTCCATGAAGCTCTCTGCGTACTGTACTTGGGCTAATCTGAAGGTCACATGAAGTTTGTAGCTCTCTAGCAATTGACTGTGCAGAAAGTCGGCGACCTCTTTGCACTATGCGTATCAACATAATATCACCAATACGGCAATATCACCAAAAACTCAGCAACTCCTCCTACAAAATCTTGATGGATAAATATATAAATATATGATGTGAACTGTCCCTTAAATAAACTGATGTTGTAATTGCTTATTCATTATTTCCATTTATAAACATAATGCAGTTGGGAGTCAAGTCTACCTTCTCATCAGTGCCTCCAAAGTCAGCTTTGTACCACTTGAATATCTGACTGAGTCGCACTTCTCTTTTCCCAGAATCCACCACACAGGCATCGTCGTTCTCCAGGAAGGCCTCGGCTGCTGTGCGGAGCTGTCCGTCAATGTCCTGATAGATTAGAAATTGATTTCAGACCATTCAAGCAGTTGGTTTTGAGCAGATACATCGTACAGTTAATGTAGACACTGATCAATACATTCCCATTACTAATTCATTCATCTGTAATTACTTTTTTGTCGTCACATTGACCTCTAGCTCTGTAAAGATACATTAAATAATCAATTCCACTCTTGTCACAACTAAATGTGGTTCCTTTTGTTTGTATGTTTGCTCATTTGAAATTAATCATTCCCCACATTTACCACAGGGCAATCTGGTTTGTCACCCAGAGCAGCTAATGCATTTACCACCTACCCACATAAACCTACACTACATGATGTTATATTCAAATATAGAATAAATAATATGTAAGGTCTGTCCAGAAAACCAGACAAATTTAGGTAAATATGTTTGAATCTACTTACCTGTGGGGTGTACGTTTTGATGGGTGGGCAGCCCTTTGCACCACAGTTCAAGGCAAAGTGAATGAGGGGCTCAGCATCAGGAAGGGCCACCTAGTGGACAACATGGGGAACAACAAAAACATCACGTTGTTTCATATGAAACTGTAAATCAGTGACATGTTCACTTGTGACTTGACAGAATAGAATGTTTACTTGTAGTCGTGGGTCTGTTTTGGAGAAAGGCTTCAGAAGCTGCGCAACACCTTTTCTGTTCCCTCTCAGAACACCGTTCTCAATGTCCTGTAGCGTGAACACTTCTCCTCCAATCAGGTAGCTCACATAGTTGAAGAACTACAAAATGGAAAAAAAGAAATATTAGTAATGGTCCATTCCTGCTCAAGTACATGTGAATTAAATTTAGATTTATATTTACATGTAAAATATTGTATGCTATGATTCGTGTAATTCTGAAAAAAATGCCCATCATCAACATGAATGAGGAAATATTAGTTGAGCCTTAATGTTTTCTGAACATACTTCTTACTGCACAAGTATTTTCCAACAGTTTTACAAAAACTCAACAGGAAATGCTTTCAATATGCTCATGAGAGATATGAGGGTTCTAGGCATCACTGTAGCGTTTGTAAGTGCAGCTGCGGGATCATACTCTGTATCTTTGCCACATGTTGGTTGGGGCCCCCAGGCGTAGGTTCCCATGGATGACCAAAGCATTGTAGGTGTTAATGAAGAAGGCCAGCTTCTCCTCCCGACTCAGCGAAAGCAGCTCCACCCTCTGCAGCTGGATGGCGAGCTCAGAGTAACGCTCGAAGGCGGGGTCTGCTGACATGCTTTTGTAGTCCACAAACTGTGGGAGCAAAGCAAACACACAGAGTTCATCAGAGTTTCAAGGACTGGTCTGTCAAATCACTTGAAGTCAGTTCTCAAGCAAAAACGTCTCCCAGCAGAGTTTTGTTCTTTGGTTTAGACACACTAATGTACTATGAGGTCAAGTTAAAGACAGTCGAGGATGTTACCTTGCCATCAGCAGAGAGATGCTCAGAGAACAATTTCAGAATCATCTCCCGCAAAAGCAAAGAGAGCTCAGCAGCTGAGAAAGACAAAAAGGGAAAGGCGGTTAAAGTTTGACACAGTCAGTCACATTTTCTAGCAGGACCAAGCCAGGATTGAAATGGTAAGAGCAACTGTGTTAGTGTTGTCCCAGAATCTTGACAATTATTACAACACAGTAATGGCTTTTGCGATGGAAAACAAATAATTTCAAGAAACTGTTTCAAAATCAGGCCAACCTGCGAGAAAAGAGCATTGTAGATAGATTCAAAAGAAAAACATCCAGTGCATATTAAAGCTTACAAAAGCAGTGATTATCAACAGGATTAGCCTGTTAGTTAGCCTCTAGAGATGTGCAACAACCAGTTATAAATGCAACAAGACAGAACCAGGCAAATATGCCCAACCACCACCACAGAACACAAAACTTTTTGAGAAGTAGTATCTGTCAAAAGAGGACACCAGAACCACAGAGGAGCACAACATGGTTTTGAAAGAGGGCTTCAATGATATATGTTGTCTTCCTTTTCTTTTCAGTTTCTACCAGAACTTTCAGAGCTCATTAAGGAACTGACATCTAACACTGTGTAGCCCTTATTGTCTTCATCTGGAGCGCTCAACTATATCTCTTTCTCAGCCGATGAAGTCCATGATTTGCTGCTGAAAGCTCTTACATGATGATAGAAAGTGGACCATGAGTTATGTTTTCAAAATACTAAAAAGATATTTCCTGGTCATGAATAAACTTGATTTCCCTTCCTGCACTGTAGCCATAATACAGGAGAGGGAAGTCACTTGTTGAATTTCATCAGTTTGTGTATGAGATATTTCAATAACCCTTACTTCAGTTCTTATCACCACAAAAAGCTCACCGACACAAACCCAAGCGAAACCAAAAGAATCACATTACAAGCCAGCAGCAAAGAGAGAACAGCGGTTAGAAGAGCAGCGTGAGACCATCTGTCAGCGTGAACCTGCCCCAAAGCCTAGTCCGGTCCTGACCTACCCTGGATAGGACTGCAGGCTGCGGTCTGTCCTGCGTTGAGGGCTGAATGAGGGTCATCCTCCAGCAGCCTGTACAGTGTGTCCATGGCGTTTTTCCCTTCTCCAAAACTGCCATCCTGCTGCCCACAGCCACGCACAGTCACCATGTACTTCTTCTGCAACAATGCTTGGCCAGTTTTACAGGCCTCAGCCCTGGCTGGCACACACACGGCCACAGTCAAAGGGTGACAAGTCTGCATGTGACTACACTTTCTATGAATCAGGGCTCTCAGAGGTAGTGTAGCTCTAATAACGTACAAAATCAAACTGACACACGAACACTGGGAGCCTGTTTTACTGCAGGTGTACAGCCTTACTTACCCATGCCCTTCTCCTTCTGCAGCCAGTCAACCAGTTGTTCACCTGAGAAGCTCTTTTTGTACACTGTCAGTCCCCTCCTATGACTGCCAATCACACTGGCATGTTTGAGGTCCTGTACCAGGTCTGCATACTCATCTCTCTCACACATTAACTCTGTGAGGGCAGGAGTGTGCCAGGCCACACATGGACAAACACAAAAATACACATGTTCACATCCACATGAAGGGCATATTATGTGAAACTAAGAAATCCAGCATGTGTGCAAAAAACATCTCAGGTCATAGCTCAATGTTGGTTTACAGTTTTCAGAAAGAGGAAACTAAATGAGAAAAACATCAGAAATATGTTTTCCCAGGCGCTATGGCCCTCATATAGAGCCAGCAAGTATGACTGAGTTAACCAGACTGTGCCCAAAAAGTGGTTCAATTAACTGAAAATTACATTTTCGTTTGAATGAGAGATGTTTAAGATAATAGAGTATTATACATCTACTTCAATGCAAAGGTCAGGCAAAACAACATTAAATCCGAGCGGGTCATTTATATGATATTGATCAAAGCCTAACAACTCTTTACACATTCACACTGGGCTATACAGTGGCCTATAAACACCTCCCAGCAGCTGAAGCTGGCCAGTACTGCTGGAACAACGGCCAATGTAGGATCATAAAAGTTATAGTCAAGAGTCGAGGGGGAGAGGACGAGTGGAATGACAGCTTTAACATAAGCCTCTTTCCAGTGGTGAGGAGAGCACTCAAAATCTGTACTCAAGTACAACTACAGTTACATGAAAAGATTACTAAAATACAAGTAAAACTATTCTGAGTAACTAAGTTGATTACATGGTGCAATACATACTCAAATTACACAATTAAAACAACACTCTTAATGACTTAATTACAGTGATTTGAGTGCTTGTAATAACGTACTTTCACCCCGGCACCTTTCACACATGCACTGCGTTTTTCCAGACGTTACCATTAGTTGGCCTGAATATTAAACAAACTTTACCCTACCAGCTCCTTCATACAAAGTCTGTGTAATGTCCAGATGAACCCATGTGTCAATTGAGCATTAAACATAGCAAGCTTGTTGCTAAGTACCCTTTTTTGTTGTTGTTGTTGCTTACTAGCAAATGATGTTGCTATTGCCACATCAAAGCTAGCACTGACCTAAAATATTTCTGTACAAAAGGCCCCTCTGAATTTGATTTGTTTACACTGTGGGGAACTTGATAATCACTGATAATGAGGTACTGTGAGACTGCTGGGTTCATCCAGAGTATTAAGTATCCTGTATCAACTGTCAGGAGATGAGCACGCACGCACACACACACACACACACACCTGCTGAAGTTGCTCACACACACCAACATGCCCGCACTGTATAAGCACTACAGCTCATCACAGTCAATACCTCAAATTAGGGGAACTTCCCCTCAGTTGGGTCCATTTCACCATCTGACAACTAATTCCTGAGCAGACCAAACCAATCTCAAACTTATTCTTCAGCAGTAAGCATTTAATCCAACCAGATGACAGAAGAAAGTGTGCAATAACAGCTGACCACACCATGAACTGTGCCTTAGGAGAAGTTCAAGGTATTAATGACTATGGCAGGGGTCACCAACTACATTTGTCGGAGGGCCAGAATTTTACTGGACACTCACCTTGGGGGCCGGACCCCCAAAAAATTGAAATAAAAATATAATTTTGGCATAAAATTATCACTTAATGTTTATTTGTTTATATTTTTTCATTTCATTACAAAACTGAAGGCATTTTTAGCCTTTATGAGTCAGGCTCCTATCACTTGTACCACAGTCAACCACCAGGAGTGATAGAGATACTTTGTCTCAATTCAAGTAAACTTTATTTATAGAGCACTTGAAAAACAAACAGATGAAACAAAGTATCGATATAGGGCTGTCGTCCCTGGCTTCAGCGCTAATACAGTTTCAGTTAGTGGAAGGAAAAGGCCTCTTAACACAGGTAGGCTAAAATGGCACTCTCAAAGGCCATGAAACGAAAAGTTGACGCGGAAAACAGATCCTTTAATGACGAATGGACTGAAAAGTACGCATTTATCATGCCAACCTTCAGAAATCCGTTACCTGTGTGCCTCATTTGCAACGAAACTGTTGCTGTTGCAAAAGAATATAATCTGCGCCGTCACCACAACACTAAACACACAAATTTCAAGGATTCATATCCTGAGCAGTCAGAGGCCCGAAAGAGAAAAATTGCCACATTGAAATCTGCGTACTCCTGTGCAAGTGGCATTATTACTCGAGCTTTAACTGATCAAGAGAGAGCAACGTGTGCATCAATGCAGGCTGCCTGGGTGCTTTGCAAACATAATCGACCTTTCACAGAAAGTGAGGTTTTCAAGGAGTGCATGGTCACAGTTCTGGAGGAACTTGCCCCCGACAAATCCATGGACAGAATTATTGCAGCTGTCAAACAAATACCTCTCTCTGCTTCAACTGCCGCGCGTCGTGTACACGTCTTGGCAGAGCATGTCCAGCAAGTTGTCATTGAAGGGATCAAGGAAGCCAAATACATTTCGTTGGCCATTGATGAATCCACGGACAATACGGATATCTCACAGTTGTGCGTTTTTGTCAGATTCTTTGATGGCAAAGATTTCCGAGAGGAGCTGCTGGCATTGCTTCCGCTGGAGGACAACACCACTGCTGACATCATCTTCGGAAAACTGGAGGATTTTTTTAAAAGTCATGGATTGTCCTTTGATAAAATCAACCTGATAGTGACAGATGGAGCACCTGCTATGATTGGCAAAAACAAGGGTCTGGTGAGCAGAATAAAGACTGTCGCTCCTAAAACTAACGCGCTTCACTGCATTATCCATCAAAGTGTGCTGTGCGCAAAGCTAAGTGGGGAGCTCAAAGAGGTGATGGAGAAAACAATGAAAATTATCAACCACATCAGAGGAACCTCAAGCACACAGCATCGCCTGTTCCGCAAATTTGTGCTCGAATCCGAGGCTTCTCATGATGACCTGTTACTCCACAATGACGTGCGCTGGCTCAGTAAGGGCAAAGCACTGGAGCGCTTCGTTGAACTCAGTGCCCAGGTAGTGGAGTTTTTGAAACAAAGCAAAGCAAAAGCGGCAGCTGACCATCTCCGCACCATGCAGGACAGCGAATATATGTCCAACGTTGCATTTTTGACAGACATTTTCTCGCATTTGAATGCACTTAATCTCCAGCTGCAAGGAAAAGAGAAATCAGTGGTGGATCTGGTGGAAAAACTCGATGCGTTTGGGAACAAACTTGACCTTTTTAACGCAGATTTGTTGTCGGGGAGGCTGTTGCATTTCAGCACACTGAAGAAGGTGGGACAAAGCCACGTAACAGACAGGATGAAGAAATTCATCACACAATTAAAAGACAACTTCTCCTCCAGGTTCGATGACTTTTTAATTCCCAGGGATGTCATTGGATTTGTGCGTGATCCTTTCAGCATCAACCCAAGTGGAGAATTCTCCACAAACGCAGTGAAAATGATGTCTTTGGACGAAGCGGCCATTCAGAGCGAGCTGGCTGAAATCCAGGCCGCCGGGGACCTGAAGGCTGCTCTCCGTGGTGCTGAAAACCTGGGCGCATTTTGGTTGTCCTGTCCCGAGGAGTATGGTACATTGAAGACGCTGGCTATGTATGTGCTCACCATGTTCGGTTCGACGTACACCTGTGAGGCTGCGTTCTCCAAAATGAACAACATAAAAACACATGAGAGGAACCGGCTGTCACACCAGTCCTTGGAGGACTCTTTGCGCATAAGTCTGACAGCGGCCAAGCCTGATGTAAAAAAGTTGGTGTCAGAGGGGAAATGTAATTTTAGCCATTGAGCAGTGTGAGTAACCTATTTCAGCCTTGTGATTTGAAATCGCTATAGCCCACTTAACGTTTTATTTGATGTGCAAACATTATTTGTAACCTGTTTTTGTTCGGATACCAGGTTAGTATTTATTTACCATGCTATTTTAAGTTATGCCAGCCAGTTGGTTTTCTCTCCTTTTTTTGTACGGAGAAGTCTGGTTTGAAGTTTGTTGAGACTTTGAAATAAAAACCAAACGTTAAGTAGGGGGCATAAGGAAAAGTTATGTGTGGAAAATAACAAGAACTGTGTGAAACAATAAATGTAAAAAAAAAAAAAAGTGGAGCGAGTTTGTCCTCATTTCGGAATAAAGCCTAAATAGAGTCATAATTGGTGGGGATTACTGATAGTTAAGAGTCTCAGTCGTTGTTGCTATTTTCAGTTGCTTTAATAGTGTGGACCACATGATATATTCTCCTCTTTTTTTTTTCTCCTCACAATTTTCGAATCCAGTCGCGGGCCGGATTGAACGGTTCGGCGGGCCGGATTCGGCCCGCGGGCCGCCAGTTGATGATCACTGGACTATGGGATCAAGTCTTTCTGCATCACATTTTTGTTGGACCCTCACCTCCATCTGTGTCCACAGCCATGTCCTCTGATTGGTTCTCCTCTGGAAGAGGTGGAGCATCTGCCGGAAGAGGCTCTTCCTTGACCAGAGTCACCAACCTCTGAAGCTCCTCAGGAGCCTGGGGAAGTGAAACCGATCAACACATACTTACAGTTTAAACAATTTGAAGTGAATGAATGATGATATTTTGTCACTATCCAGATGTCTTTTTTCAACTCCTCACCAACTTCTGTAGGTCATCGTTGCCTCCAACATGAATGTTGTTGAAGAAGATCTGAGGAACTGAGCTGCGTCCCGTCAGCTCCTTCACCCTGGCTCTTAGCTCGGGATGCCTCCCCACATCCACGTCACATACTGGTACTCCCAGACGCCCCAGGGTGGCCTTAGCCTGCACACAGTGTGGGCAGCCCTGGATGGAGTACACCGTTACCCGGCCCAGAGGATTGCTCTCAAACTCCCCCATCTGCAGCGATGATAGAAAGATAACAAAACAAAGAAGAGAAAAACTGGCTGAGCTCCAATCTTTTCCAGTAAAGCTGTTTCACATGCAACACATTTACACAAAACAAGCCCCTGCTGCTCTTCCTCATTCTGTTATTGGCTACAGCTGGTGCTGTTCTTTCACAAATGTATATGTTCATGTAAGTTTATGTGCATAATAGTGAGATTGTTGTTTGTATACAAACTTGATTACTTCTGTTTTCCTACATGTAAAGGGAAGATTCCAAAGTGTAGAAAATCAGAGTTTTTCCAGATTTAGTTTATTTCCTCAATTGGCCAGGTCTGGCACATGCTTATGATTAAATACTCTGTACTACCAGGAAGAGGAACTGTTTTCTCTCTCCCACACACAATGGTGATACCTGCCTGATTAACTGGTTCCAGCTCGCTTAAGGGTTGTGAGTTTGGTTCATTTGAGCTTGTGTGCTACTGAAGGAATTAAGCTGCTGTACTCAAGTTTATGTACGTTCAGTGATACCTAAAAAATGATGTTCTCCTGGACAGTCGAGGGATTTGAACCAGCAATCTCGCATTCTGTTATAGCATCCAGAAAAGTGATTATGAGGAGTTAAGAAACTCTTTATGCCAGACAATGTTTGGTGCAATATCCTCCCACCTTATTTCTTAACATTGTCTGTGTTGAAAGCCGGCCAGTTTGATGTGAAATGCCACCAACTTGTTCTGTATCAATTTAACCAGTAACACTGTTCCTCATTCATTCTGACGCAATTTTAGGCCAGAAGTCAGTCAATATTAGTTTAGACTGATCAAGAACTGTTTGTTAAGCGCCTCATGTTGATTTCAGCTTGTAATAAAATGTAAAAAAAAAAAAAAAGAAAAAAGGTCAAAGTCCAAGGTGTTGTCCTAGTTTCTGAACAGTTCTTCCTTCTTTGTTGGAAATAGCAACAAATATTCCAAATACAAATGGAATACAAAAGTGAGGCTTTGAAATTCGCATATTTCCCAGGCAGTGATTTCATAGCAAATTCTTGTAATTGATGATTCTATTTGTGCTGTTTTCTACATGCGATTCTACTACACACTCCCCTGTAAGGTGACTGTGCTTGTTATTAACATAAGTAACTTCTTCCGAATTCAATGACGAATCGTATAATGGTTCTCACTGTTTGGGGAAGAAGTCCTTAGTTTAATGTTGGGGGTGTACACGGTTACCAACAAGCAATGTGATGTTAAATTCCCAAAATTCCTAATGGAGTTCGGAATGGGACACGTATATGTGTGTTATTAACTCAAAGGTTACAGCAATATAACCGATACAACTGACAACACATATTAAATCACTGACACGCTCTTTTTAGCGACATGTGAGTTAAATGACTTGACGCTGGACTAAGCTTTAACCGAACAACCTTACTGGGTATATTATGGACTGGGCTAATACGCTAATGTGGATATATTATCAAATGATAACAACTGTACGTTACCTTTTCGCGACTCCCTTGCTTGATTCGGAGGTGTAATTTTGAAACACACAGCTGACCTTAGTCCTGTTAATTAAAACATATTCGTTAACACATAACGTTACGTGTAACGCAAGCACAGAGGTCCCGCAGGTAAATCACCCTGCTGCACTGACAGTACATCATCTCTGCGCAGGCTAGCCCATATTAGCCTCCTTTAGTTAAGCTAGCTATCTTGTCTAATGATGCTTTCAAGTGCTCCTCGTAAACTGCGGTTCTACTGCAGTTGACTTAAAAAGGCCAATGAGCCATCACATTCAACGCTTCAAACCAGATTGTGACAATGCCAGACGTGTCTTCCGCTGTCCACCCTCCGTTGATGAATTGCAATGACCCCCTGCTGTTTTAAAAGATGTCAGTAGGCTATTGCGGCCTCCTCCATGAAAAAAAATAATAATAATTTGTTGCTGACACACATACATTTGTTTTGTATTTTATTTTAATATAAAATAACCGGTGACTAACATCATCATTGCTTCAAACATTGGCGATGAAAACATGGAACGTTACAGGAAATAAATCAGTGGATAAATGTGTTATTGCTATTTCATTGATGGATAGATGAAGGAAAAATTACCCCAACCGTTAAACTCATAATAATCTCTTTAAGTGAGCAGAAAAAAGGGACAATATCCAAGTAGTGCGGGGTTTTCGTTCGCGCTTCAATTTTAGACTGATCTGTTAAATCTGTTAATTCCTATAGCCATAAATGTAGCAGGATGTTGCTCCGTAGCAACCTTGGAACGCGAAACGCGGAACGTTTCCCTGCTGACATTTGTTCCGGTACGAACAATATCCCAGTCGGACACGAATGGCGAAGATGTCGGGGCTGTCAAAAACAGAGCGCGCTGGATGTATAAACTTGCTGAAATTATTGTCAAAAGCTGACTTACTGTCACTTTGCGACACGGTGACGAATAAGCTGATAGTTGTGGAAAATGCTACAGGTATGCTTCAAAATCTGTGCTAGATGGCAGAAAGGACACCATTAACTGTTAGTTACATTCCATTTTCTCAAATGTCGGCAGGCAAAACAAGTTAATGTCAAACACATAAATTCCGTATGACATAAATTCTAAGTGTGTTTGGTTGGTGTGGCGATTAAAAATCTATTGCTGTAAATATTTACCGTCAGCTAGCTTGCCTACGTCCTGTACTTCAAAAAGCAGGATTTCTGATACGATCTTGTTTCTATCTAACGCTAAAGGATATATTGATCAGATGACAAATCGTCTTACAAATTTTGTGCATCTGTTCATCTAGAGGCTACGGAAACTATTCTCTCCTTCAGTAAAAATGCCGAGGAGCTCCTGAGAAGAAAGAAGGTTAGTCGGGAAGTCATATTCAAGTACCTGGCTAAGGAGGGTGTGGCGATGTCGCCAAACAGCGAAAAACATCAGCTGGTGAAAAGGACCTTGGAGCTTTGGTCGTCTGGGAAGGTGAGGACCGGAGCCCAGATCAACAATCTCTAATATGTTGTAATGTCTGAATCTATGAATGAAACGGTAAGGTAAGTGGGAATAGATGCGCGGTGACACAAAAGACAAGGGAATTACAAGAGTTGACATGAAATGCAGTACAGGCTACCACAACGTGAAGGCTGTTAAATATAGTAAGCAAGCACATTTCCTTAAATCAGCGTAGGTGGCAATATATTTGCCACTAGCATTACTAGCAGATTGGACAACCAGGATGCCACATAGGTCACACTAGCTGAGAAACTGTTGGCTCAGTCAGTCCATTAGTTCTTCATCAGGTGTTGGAAATATAGTTTCATAGAACTGTTATGATAGGTAGGTAATGTTTGTGTTCTTATAAGATTATAAGTCCTACGGACTCAATTGAAGCTGCTTCATGAACCATTTCAGGTACATTCAATAGTGCGTGCTCTAGAAAACATTGATATAGTAGCTGAACATACATATTTGTCTAAACTTTAAGAAATTTAAGGTGTATTTATGATTTAAGACTGCGTTTCTTGAAATATGCTGACCAGATGTTTGTACTTACCTGAACTGAAGGGCCCAGCTAGCTATTGTTACTCTACCAACCAAGGCCTTCCAGTGTTTCCCACACATGAAATTATTTTTGGCGGTCCGCCACAATATCAACATTGGCTGCCACATATTGATTTTCTATTTTAAGAGCTGCACATCCCGTTCTCACTCACTCAAGACAGCACCCATCAGTGAATAGCATGATGTTACACACTCTGATACAGAGAATGGCGGTGTGCCTTTTAGTCCGCCGGTAAAACCAACAAAGAGGAGGAGGACTAATTAAGCCAGTTGTTTTCGTGGACAAGCCGTGTAATTACATCATCACCTGATGCACCGGGGACACAAGCTAACTTTGTGAAATATGCATCTGTAAAACGGTAATAAAAACCTCACAACACCCACTAAATGGCTCGTTTTACTGACAGAATTTGGGCAATTCGGTCCGATAAAATTTGGAGAGTCAAGAGCCACCCCACTAGATTTTATCCCCACCTAAATTAGCTCGGCGCTAAACCGGAAGTTAGCCGAATCGGTCGCGGGAAGTCTCGCGTGCGCATGCTCGGTAGCACCCTGCTGGACAGCCACTACCACTATTTAAAGGCTCATTCTGTGGGTAACATTGGCTACTGTATGAGGAGCTAACTTTTTGATTTGTTTGACCATTAAACAACCCTGGTTGGACGGAAGCATCATCTCTTCAATAAGATATTCTAGTTGTAAGCCTCAGGATTTTTTTTGTATTGCTTTCAATAAAGTGACTGTTCACCCCCCTCATCAGTTCAGATGTAATGAGGTTAGATCACAGTTGCGTGCCAGACAGGGTGCACTCTATAAATGAAATGTAATTAGTGGTTAACAGCTTGTGTTCCTGTAATGTGTCAATCTGAATCTATTGCAGGCACAACTACCAATACCAATGATGTCTCGTTCCTTTCAGGCCGTGGTTGGCGAAAGCCTTCAAGCTGAGACGAATGAGGCCAGACAGAGACCGTCCACAGTGACAGTGTCTGATTCTACCAACATGAAACATGAGGTGGGATTTGACCCACAGGTTCTCGGCCAGCAGTTCTGTCAGTGGTTCTTTCAACTCCTTAACAGTCAGAACCCCTCACTGGCCCAGCAGCCACAGGACTGGGGACCACAACACTTCTGGCCAGATGTGAAGCTACGCCTCCTCTCCAGGTAAGGATGCCATTAAGAGTAGGATAAGTGAAAATGAACTACTGTTGTTGCGTGGTTTGTTGCTCCACAGTGTTTATAGCAGTCATGTATTTTGACCAGGGCATGATTACAAATTGTTTTGTCTCTGTGTCTCAGAACTGGCAGCGAGCAGATGGAGGAGTTCCTGGGTGCCGAGCTGGTTAACTTGCGTCTCCTGGCTCTGACCAGGGAAGAGCGACTGCTCCTGAGCCCTAACTTGGAGCCTCATGGCCTCAAGGTCCTGGCTTCCCCCCATGGCCTGGTGCTGGTAGCTGTTGCTGGGACTATCCACAGAGACGCGGCCTGTCTGGGCATCTTCGAGCAAGTATTTGGCCTCATCCGCTCCCCGCTGGAGAACAACAGCTGGAAGATCAAGTTCGTCAACCTGAAGATAAGAGGGCAGGACGCTCTGGGCGGGACAGAGTTGGCAGCTCCTGCCTTGACTTACAACTCTGCTGAATTGCAGCTTCTCTGCAGTTGATGGAACTCTTATTTTACCTTTTTTACCCAGTGAAAGCTGGACTGAGTATGCTTTCTCTCATCTTGACTTGTCCAAACATTTACCCAGGTTTTTGTTCTCGGACATCTGATCTGGCAACTTTACTGGCACAAACCACACGTCATTTGTCTAACATAAGCACATGACAAAACAAAAATGTTCCTGTATTTTCTGCTTTCCAGAAAATGGAAGCATGTGCTGCTTCTGGCTGGGGAAACGTTTAGCTTCAGACATACTGTACCTTGATGCAGAGCAAGTTTTTCTTTTGCACTCCGTGCCTTGTATAAGACGCACCTTTATAAATACAGATGTGGACGTGCTCTTGTAAATATGTATCATATTAAATATGAAGATTATATTGACACTTGTGCTCTACAATAACAAGTAGAAGAAATTTTGTCTGCTTTCATATGACCATACAGAGTCAATTAAAGTTGATTTTGAATCTAAGATCGCTGTGCTGTCATGGGATGAATGAAGGTCAGCCCTTAATGTTTAGTCATGTAGCTAATTAGTAGGTTGTTAAACAAGCTAACACAGGGATGTGTGAATCATACAAACGTCTGTGTTGGATATGTTCAGATGTCTAATATTTAGGCAGGAGTTCCTGGTTTCTAACCTGCAACGGACAGCTGTATCAAAATATATGAAATGTGATGTTCCCTTTCTGTACTGCAGGATTTGGTTGTTCTTTCCCTCTTAACGGATTGTTAGAAGGAAGTCATAACAATGACTATATTGCGGTGTATTGCATTTTACTGACTCACTTGTGTTGTGTTGTGTCCCGCCCGTTATTGTGGGCGAAACATGGATTAAGGCGCATTATCGTGTGATTCCCAGCAGTGATGTAGAACAGCTGCCTCAATATTGCATATTTTATCCACGGTTTACATTTTGATAGCTCAGCACAAACCTGTAGGGATAATGAAAGCGTAGCTGTGAAGTTTGTATGTTTTCTACATGTTCTATTTGTTCTGGGGGCAGAGTGGGATTCGCCACAAGGTGCAAGTGATGGATCTTTAAATGACCTTACTTGTTCATCTGGAGTCCGGATACTGTCTGTAAAGTCCTGTGGCTCGGAGCTACATGTGCAGCATTAGGTGACACTGTACTGAAAAGCATTAGGAAATGTATATGTATATGTAGGCCCCATTCAGCAAAGTCATGTCAACAGATCCCTTTTTTCTCACAAAGTCTAAACTCTTCTCCTAGTTGTCCATTGATGGTAGCTGAGTAGGTGTCCATTGTGGTGTTTCACTGCAAAGTGTGATTTGTTTGTCAGATTTTATGGTCATAATGTATTTGCAGAATCCATTTTATCATATTTATGCATTGATGGAGTCTGAATGAGTTCATTAACTCGAGTGCTGCACTTAAGTACAAATTTGAGTTGCTTTTATTACTATTTCTGTAACTTACCATTTTCTGCCACTTTATACTTCCACTCCACTACATTTTGGAGGCCAGTAATGTATCTTGTCGCACACTGCATTGATTTGAAAACTTTATTTACATGCTTCTTTGCAATTTGCACATCTTTAAAAATATGTATTTTACATTTGTGTGAAATTTCTTGCGACTTTTGGCCCATATATGCCAGCAGAGGGCAAGCATGTGTACATTGTGTACATACCATAGCCTGGCAGCTCTGTTGATAACTCCCAAAATGCGTAGAAGACATCACTTTCAAGGCCAGATTTGATATTTTTGGACGGAGGCGGTTAAAAATTGCATACAAGTATTCGATATCCATACTTTTGACCATCTCCGTGGCCCTTAGACAGGTTTAATTACAGGTGTAGTTCCAGGCTGACAGCCGCCCACACCACACTGGAAATGATTCCTCCGGGTGGTCGGCCATCTGATATAAAAATGAACATATTCGCTAGCTGTGGTCAGGAGGAAAAACCTCCATCACATTTGACATTTTATATTTTTACAAGCCAAAGTGGCACAAGGCGTTTAGGTTTTTGGTCCAGTCCTTGTGGAAACGGCTAAAAATGGTTCCGCCTCATCTGCTCCGGATCAGGATGATGAGGTTGAGAATCAGCGCGCTCCTTCGTAATTAACATAAAATCTCAGTGTGCTTTAACACTGGAGGCTTTAACAGGCTCAATCAGCTTTGAAAGTACAAGATTTATCCCCACAGCAGTACTAACTGGTATTTTTAGCCACATTTTAGCTGCAAAATATAGCTTTTTCCTCCCGATATGCTATTATATGCCCCATTAATTGGAGAAAATTGATGTACAGTGCTTTTCACAAGCTCCAAATTGACTCCTTATTTATAAAGTGGACCTGGTTTTCCATTGATTCCACTCTGTCGTCCCGGCCGGGGCATACAGGGCCTGGTGGGGCACAGATTATGCTAGTATGACTCTGTGGCTTTGGTGGGAAATGTTACATGTGGGAAATTATTCTTGGCAGCTGTTTTCAAAGGCCCTTGGAATCGTTAATATCTGTGACTGTACGGGTCGGAGCCGCGTGGCCCTTTGTGCTTTACTGGGCCATAGTTGTGGTGAGGAGGGAAACCGCTGCAGCCATTGATCTCAGCCCGTTCACCTCTCAGAAAGAATAATAACAAGCTGCTCGCCTTCTGTCTTTATGGCACTTGGCCTCGCTGCGTTTTAATAAGCGGTTTGGCCACGGGCGCAGCTCTGACGCACGGGTTCAAAAATACCGCTGCAGCGGCGTCTGGTGAGGGTTTTGACTCCGAGAGGCTTTTTTTTTTTTCTTTTTCGTTCCCCTCTTCTAATAGGAAAGTGTGTTTCTCATAAAGAAACATGCTAAAACTTAAATCCATGGCTCTTTGAAATAGCTTATGGGTGGTGAACCGTGGAGACTGCCGCTTTAATTGTCATTCCATTTTTCTCCCCCCCCAAAACTTTTTTTTGCTTTGATTGTGACCGATTGGATGTTGGCGTTTGCTCACAGAAAACAGCCTCATTAGCTATCAAAGATTATTTTATTAAACGCTTCATGCCACAGCCATTTTTCACTCTCCTGACAATCTGATGGCTTTACAGATCCATTAATACCAGAGTGTATTTTGCAGCAGTAATTGTTAAAGCGGGTCCTGGGGGTGGGGCTCCTTTCCTGGGGAGTTCAAGGACTCTTTGATTGAGGTAATGTCCTTAAACACTCTTTAAAAATATGTTTTGGATTGACCTGTTTAACCTAAAACTAATATGTTGATCTTGTCTGTCAGGGATGAGTCAATGTGACTTGACCTCATGACTAAAGGAGGCCAGAAGAGGGCAGACAAGCTACACCAGAGAGAGGAAAGACTCTGATCCCCGGCCAAAAAAAAAAAAAAAAAAAATCCTTTTAACACTATTACGTGAGGAAACTCATCAATTCCTAAGAGCAATATGAGTGAGCTGATGTTACCAGGCAATTTCTATCCGGCCACAGCCACGAGGAAAAACTGTAAATTTTTTGAGTTTGAATTGTCCTCCATTAAAGTAATGGGCTTCTAAAAGAGAGACACGTTAAACTGTTGCCTTTCATAGGCACAAGAGCGCGTATTTCACAAGTTATTGAAGTGTCAGTAATTTATCGGCACCCGTGAAGGTGTCAGAGGCGGCTTTAACACAATACTCCTCCGCAGCAGGCACTCTCTGGACGATAAAGAGCAGGATTTATGAAACGGTAAGAGAATCAATCAATAGGCAATGATATTTCTCCTGCTGACAAAACATGTTAGAGGAGAATTCAATCAAAGTTTGACGGAGTTGCTTTGTCATTTTGTTGGACTTGCCCTCCAACCCAGCAGTGTTTCATAAACCGGCGGCGCTGCAACTGCACAGGAACAACCACATAACTCGAGGAGGAGGGAATGAGGTCAGCAGTGTTTGGCACCGGTGTTAAAGCCACATTCCGCAGTTCTCCGACCTTATACTCTGTCTTTTGTTTGGGGAGGGTGACGTCTTCTAACTTTTTGTTTGGTTGGGGATGACACTTTAATTGTGTGGCTTCTACACACGTTAAAGGCGCAGTGTGTAGTTTTGGGTAAGAAGAGAACGCTCTTCAGTGACTGATTTATTTATTGGTAAAAAAACAAAAACAAAACCTGACTAAACAAACTCTCTTTGTTTTCACGACTGAATAAACAAACTGACCTTAAAGGACAAAACAATTTCAGACTGTTTTACTTTGTTTATCTGTGGCAGACCCTGCCACCTTTCTAGCTTCAAACGGGGTTCTGGAGATCTTATTCTCCTCTGAGAACAGCTTGTTTATTCATTTATGGAAAAAAATAAGTATTTCTGAGTTTGATTTTCTTCTCCAAAACTACACGGCGCCCCTTTAATTCATCCTTACATTTTTAAGCTGATCTAAGAAACCGATATTGAAATGTTTTGTGTCTACACATAACATACTGCCCGGTCACCTCATGCCACAAAGCCGTGGTAACTTCCTGGAGAGGTCCACTTAGACTCGAGATGTAAGCAAAGTAATAACATTTACATTTTAAGGACATTACACGAGGAAGGGAACGAGTTCAGGAACATTGTGGCGTCCGTACAATCAGGTTTGGCCATCGTGTCCGTGCGACCTCCCGTGACCTTTAGGCTATTTTGTTTGGAGTCCTTTTTTTTTTATTTTCTGCGCGCATCCCACATTGCGTGAGCTGACATCATAGTTCTGTTTCGATGCAGATTGGTTTGGACTGACGAGGCAGTCGCCGCAGCTCATATCAGCCCCCTTCTCCTGGCCTGCCGGTGTATCCTTACGCATGCATCATTATCTCGCGTAAACAGTGGAAATGCGAGACCGCCGGGGGAACCGACGCCATTCAGGGGAACAAAGCGCGGGCTGAGTGAAAAGATCCTGGGCGGGTGACGCTCTCGTTTAGCGTCAATTAGAGAAAACAACAAGCAGAGCCGTTTTCTGAGAGCAGCTGGGACCGACGTGTTTATTTATACTGAAGTATGCTTGAAGGAATGCATGCAGCCAAGGATGTTTCAATCAGAAAAACATGCAGGGAACTCAGGGGTAACCAAAAAATACCCCCTCACATTGAGATGTACTTGAGTTGCACACAATGCCCTCTCTCTCTCTTTCTCTCTCTCTCTCTCTTTATCTCTTTATGTTCCTCTGTCTCTCTCCGTCTCTCACACATAGTAGCTCCACTGTGCAGCTTCGCACCGAGTCCCTTTTCGTATGCAGCGCGGGGGCCCCGCTGAGGGCCTTCCCTTGGCTCTCGAACTAAACAGAGAAGATGGTGTTATCAGAGCGCTGCCAGGAGGTTGTCAGCTCGTATTGGGCCAGGCTGACCTAGTGGCCGGTTGGCGGATGTGTGTCGATGCCAGGCTCCCAGCGCCTTCCCCCTCGGCGGACATCTGCTGCGTGTATGGAAAAGCTGCGGAGTTTGTCTGTGGTTGCATCTTAATCCTCCATCTCTTCGGCTCCAGCCATGCCTGGCCGAGCAAACCGGCAGCTCTGCTCGCCTTGCTTGTATTAATTGCCCTTGCCTGGCTCGCTGTTTGCTTCTGATTACACTCATTAATTTCAATTCCCCAGGAAGCCGCCACCACCGTAGCTGCTTTCAGACAGGCACACACACACACACACACACACACACGAATGCTCAGACTCATTCCCACATGCATGCATGGGCAGGCATGAATGCATATTTGGGATGGACGCAGCTTTCCTTTATGGTGTGAAATAGTCAACATTCTCTGAATTGATGTCTTTGTCTCGTTTGGCAGAACCCACATTCCACTGCAATTATAGTTCAAAATAAGGCGGTGCAGCTGTTGAATAACTACATTGTGGGCAGGTAGGAAAGTGCTATTTAGCATCTTTTCAATCACTAAAACTATTTTGGCAAGTCATCGTGCAGGAGAGTCAATTTGCACATATGTTGACAATCATTAGCGTCACGCAGCCAGTTTCCTGTGATCATATGCACAGATGCAAACACACCCACTGTGTCATCGGTGGCTGGCCATTTGTATGTCATTAGCAGCTGCGAGCTGTGGTCTCTCCCTGTAGGACGGTGGACAAGAAGAAAGTTGCTCTGATCCGCTGGTCATAAGTCAGCGTCCTCATCCCAGCAGGTGGACCACATCTGCTTAAGTCCCAACATCTGGGCCTGGCAGGCAGGGTGGCCCTCGTAATTACAGCAGTGCTGCAGACGTTGCTTATAATTGCTTGGAAAAATCAATGTCAGACCGTATTATTGCCTTTGACTCATTAAATTTTTAAGCTTGTACGCAAATGCTTTCCTTAAGCGTGAATGTAGCAAAATCAGCTAAAGCGCAGCAGCTTAGTGTCAGAACTGGTGAGAGAAGATCAGATTTTTTTCAAACCTGTCATTAATGAACCAACAGTTATGGAGTTATCTGTCTGTGTTTGTCTCTAATACGACAAAAATAACAGGGTAACACAGATCCAGAATGCGAGGCTGTGTGCGGGTGTGCGTCCGCAGGGTGCTTTATCCAGAGTACTTGTGGTTTTTGTGTCCTTTAAAGTTAAGAGTAAGGCTGCTACTTCTCCTCAGCAGCCACTAAGCCGACCTGAGGGGCAGTAAAACCCTGCCATAATACCAAGCTGTGTGGCCTCTTGCCTTCTGTCACTCTATCACCTCAGAACCTGGGATTTTCGGGGAAAAGGGGGGCTTCTGGACTGACTCATCAGACAGCTGTACCGTAAAGGCCCTCGTGGGGGCGTCGCCCAGAGGGTCACCGCCCTGGGCTGTGATTTGACGGCCAGGCGCAAATAAAAACCCCTGAAGCTTGACAACTTCCTTCGCTGAGCCCACGTAACCCAATTAGCGAGCCGTTCCTCAGTCGGGGAAAATGAAAACATTCCGGACTCAAATTCCCAAGGCGGCTGTAGTCGTTTATTAAATCCATTTTCTTGTTTCACCCTCTTCCTGAGATTTTCTGGGACTGATTTTTAATGGCTCGCCGAGGAGTGACTCAGCAATTCAATGTCATGCCAGTGGGTTGCAAATATACTCCTGGCTGACAATCACATCATTATGTTAACCCACTATCTTTTTTTTTTTTTTTTTTTTTGAAGGAAACCCAGATAATGAGGACAGATTGGCTCGGCTCTGCGATGTGCTAAAAAGCCTACATCACCCAGCGGGCAGTGTAGGCTGCCGAAGACGCTGGAGGGGGGAGGAGGCAGAGACGAAAGGGGGATAACCCGTGCTCCAGCAGAAGGTCATATTGATTGATAAGGCACCCTGTGGACTGGCCTGTGGATTGCTCGCCCCCCATGGCGTGTTTGTTGTGGGATACCAGACTGCTGCCCCGGAGGGCCCTGAACAACAAAGATGGGCAGAGAAAAATGCAGTGAAATCAATGGCTGTCTCACACCGGGCTCTTATATGTTCTTCCCAATCATCTAAAGTGGCTCCCTAGGCAGTTCTACGTACACCTACCCCTGCTGGAAAAAAAAAAAAAACATGATTTGTTGAAGATGTTGGAGTTCAGAGAAGAAGAGCAAGCACCTCCTTCACCGAAGCAGCGATCGATGACCGAAGAAAGACTCTTCTGACAAAAATAAATTAATAAATAAAGGCGTCCCGGCATTACAAAGCAGCTCCCAGACAGAAATGCCACAAATTCCAGCCTGCGAGCGATGAGGACGATGAGGGATGCATGCGAGGAAGGCTGCGTTTGCCTATCGAGACCAGGCCCCCTGTGTCTTCTCCCTCTCCCTCGTGGACTTCTGACAGAGCCAGATAGGCCTCCTCACTGCTGACAGCCAAATGTCCTCATCCATCCTCATCCAAGAGGCCCGCAGGCGTCATCAACCCCGTCTAGATTTCCCCCGACGAAAAAGCCCCCAAAGCAGAAATCTCCTGCCCCCTGAAAAAAAGCGACGGAGGCGCGAGTGTCCCCGCAGAGCCTCTGTCAATATGTCATCATCGTCACAGCTGCCAGTTGGCAGCGTCGTAACTCGCTGCAGATGTGTCAGCAAAAACGGTCCCCGTTTTATTTGATTTCCTTCCCGCTGAATATCCATTGCAGGATACAAGCTTCTTCTCTGTATTAACAGGAAGGGTCATAACTCAGGCGGCCCATGATGTGCCTCCCATTTGTGTGACGGAGGGGTATTTTGCGATGATGAACAGACACATGGGGGAGCGTTTGTTTTGTGCGAGTCTGGTGGCGCTGCATAAGCAAGACGCAAGCACTTACGAGTCTGACCTGGCTGCGCTGACAACACAGTTTTCGGGGAGACTAAACCGAGCGTTTCATAGGATGATACACCTTCAGTACAAATGTAGCAGATGAATTATTTAGTTTTGGCTTTTGTGTGCAGGGCTACGAGGGGATATATGAGGCCCTAGAAATACTTTACAAGACTCGTCTTTGCCACAGAAAAAGACGTTGTTCGTAAAAAAGAAAAAAAACCTCTCAGAAGAAACCCAGATAGAAGTAAACAAGCAGGTAGCGGAAAGTGGGCCTGTTTTTACTATACAATAGCTTATTTTTATGTTACCATCCGTCCTCAAAAGAGACTGCGATTTGCAATAATCGTCCACAACGGCATCGTCACAGACAACTGCACAATATTTATTCATCGAGACCAGAGAGTGCACTGTAAATATGAAGCACTTTGCTAAAAGCCAGGAAATCACAGCAATATCGCGGCCATTTGGAGAACACAATCGTCCTCAGTGGAATGTTTCTGGGCTTCGTATCATCCCACTCGAGACAGTAATTGTTCATACTGCATTTAGCGGCGTTTTCTGGAGAACGTGACGGCGGGCGGGGGTAGGGGGGAAGGGGATGGGGAGGCAAAAGAGCAAAGTCGGACTTCTCTCTACAGAGTCCTCACAAGTCCCTTCGGCAAATGACAGGAAATTGCTACTTTGCAGCTATTGCAAGGAATTCATCTTGTGTGTCGAGGAGCAGGAGGAGAACAAGTCTACACATGTCACCTCGACCTTCCCCGAGACTGTAATGTAATGCCGAGCTAATAGCAGACGAGATGACTCGGAGATTTCATTTCAGGGGCTGCAGCGGTAATGGCAGGGATGATGATCATGACTGCATTACATGCAATTGGATTTGAAAACATTTGAGATATTTTGTTTACTTCCCCTCCATAAATATAGCTTCCCTCTGGCTTCAGGGGCAAACAAGATACTTGCTGTATTATCGGTTAGTCAAAGATAAGAACTCTCCAACACGGACTCGAACTGGATTATGTTTGTATTGAGTCTAGCACAGTGGATTATGTTTTTTGAGCGAGTCGGAGGCTGCACGTGAGCCGATGTGCGTGACCTTTGACCGAGGAATGTTTTTCATAGTCAGGTCATCCATCTTCATTTTCTCCTGGGTGATGGTTACTGTGCTGTACAGCATTAATTCAAACAGCTCGAGGTGTTTGGATAGCTCACTCCGTTGGACCAAACACAGCCAGACTGTCTGAACTGACATCCATCAGTCAGACTTTGTTTCAATAAAGGATCAGGTTAACCTCATGTTATCACTTACTGTAATTGAACTCTCCGGGATCACATTCTTCAGCGGTGCAAAAATATGGAAACACGTTTTTTCTTTTTTTTTAGGAATGACTCCAGAGAAGCCGTAGAAAAACACTCTGGTGTTATAATCTTTATTTTTTTTTTATTTTAGGTAATTTCAGGGAATACATTATGATATAATAGGACTGAGCTATTTTGCGCTATTTCACACTTTCTGTGGAAGCCCTGAATGCCAAGTGGAAAGAATTCATTGTGGGGATTCATTGTTCTTGGTGTTTTTGTATTACCTAAATTCAAAGCGCATGGAACAATTTAAAATCACCTGGAAGAAGGCATAAATGTATTACCTGCCTGTTTTACCAAAAAATGGTAAAACAAATCACCAGAATTTGTTTTTCTGTCTTGCCTCTCTGGGCTTCCATATTTCCCTACATCTATTTTTCATTCTCAGCTTGGTGCTGGATCAACAACATCTGCATTAAAATGTAAAATAAACTTTGAACTGCACTTACCAGATAGAAAGGTGTTCTGACACAACCTCAGCGGGAAGTATATAAGAGCTACCTTGGATCAATCTGATTACAGGGAGGAGAATCAATCATTTTTTATCATGTGATTACTAAAAAAACACCCTGGATATCATCAAGCCTTTTTAATCATGCTTGTAGGAGTGCGGGTTAACCATGAAAGTAAAGAAATGAGACGAGTTGCTTTTTTTTTTTTATAAATATTTTACTGCTTTCAATTTACGGATGCAGTCTGTGTTATCAAGGCCAGCGATGAATAACCACAAAATGTGGATTCTGCCGGCTTGTTACAAAGCAGAAAGATTTTTCGCCCTGTGTGCTCTAAAAAATGACACTCGTTTAAATGAGCCTCTGCTGGTGGAGGAGATGAACCATTATTCGAAGTGTTTTTTTTTTTCTTTCTTTCAATTTGTCTGATATAAAGTCAACTGTCCTTCCCACCTCCATAAATCCCGGGACGCTAACAAAGTGAGGGAGCATTCAAATCAGCTCGTTTTCCAGCAGCAGTCGGCGGCCGGCCTCTCAAGGACGCTGATTGACATTTTATACAGCGCCTGCAGTTTAGCGCTATTGATGGCATTCAATTTAACTGTATATTCTTTTAATAAGGCTGCTGCCAGATGCCTGGTGCTTTCAAAGTGCTCTTTAAGAGACAGGGAGTTGCAGGGAAACGGAGGGGGGAGACACAAAGAAGGTCGGAATTAAGTGATGTGCTTTTCTCTAAAGCAATTATTTTGAGATACTGGGTATTTTTCGTCAGACTGGGTAAACACTGGACAGCTGTAACGAGACAATGACTATAAGGTTAAAATGCTTACTGTCAGCTTTAATTTTCCAAATCAGATGAAAGTGTCATAAATGAAGGATTACGTAATCCTGTCTTGCATCCATTGCAATTAATTTTTTCCTTGGCGATGCTCTGACAGGCGTCCACATCTTTACCTTTGTTTGTATAAAGCACGTTCGTCTCCCAGACGGAGGGCAATGGACCATCACAGACACTAAACATGAATGTTAACAGCCATTAAGCTTAACTTTTTCAAATGTGTTGTTTCATCCGAATTCTAATGTGCTTGACAGGGTGTAGGGAAATTCTCCCCGTTGAAGTCTGAGAGTTGCTAGTTCTCTCAAGATATTACAGCCTCGGTGTGATGACTCAGATGTCTGAAATACATGCCACATGGGGAAAGGGGTTAAACATGGTGTTCTCTTCAGACTTTCACATTGTCTTGTCTTATATTCAGGGGATATTCAGACAGGTGACAACAGGACAGCAGACGCAGACGTTCATGACAGGGCTGACGTCATCAGTCAGGTGTTGATCTCGTCTTCCCCCTGAACACATTGGCCCTTTAATTTTATGAGAGACACTGACCGCCAACTGACACACATCTGACTTCCTCACAACCTAGGCCCAGAGAATCATACAGAACATGACCAATCAATACATTTACTCCTTATCTATAATGTTCAGAAGAATCAGAACAATAAAACATATTACTGTAATGATGATATTTATTATTATAACAGCACATTTGCACACAGATGGCTCAAAACTTCACTGTAAAGTTACCACATGTCAGCACATCTAAAATAAGTAAATAAAGAAGTCATTGAAATGATGATAGTAACTGTGCCTTGTGAGCCAGGGTGCTCTTTAAACATTAATATCTGTTTACACTGGACGGTGGGGACATTCATAGAACCAAAAGTCCTGAGCCAAAACATTAAAGTGTTGAAAGGGCGACTCTGTTCTCCTCTGACTCTCCTATCAGGTCCGGGGTACAACATCTATTCCCAGCCATGTTTTATTAATCCATCTGCATCCCCAAAAAACTAGGCCAGTCACACAGAGCCCAGACTATCCACTTGTCCTTTGTGCAGATGGAATTATCATTTTTTTCCCAGTTTTTTTTTTACTTGGGCCAAACTCACAGAAGAGCACTTATTTAATTTTTTGTAATGAGGACTATCTATCTGGGGGCAGGGCGGAGCGGCACGATACAGACACACAATGTGACTGAATATCTCTACTGTACAAATACACATTCTGTCAATATATCCATGCACTTGCAGTTTTGGATGAGCAAAAGGAGTTTGCAGTGAGACTGACAGGCTCTTGTGTCCAACTGTGAATGGCTTTTCCCTTAATAAATGCCATCGGGCATCCACTTAGTCTAGACGCTCGACCACACAGGGCGACACTGGTTGCACACAGTCTTACACACTGCCATCTGTGTGTGTGTACCAAGCTACTTACACGAAAGGAAAAATAGACTCATGTGGCACACATGTGCACCACGTGGCTCTGACAGAAAGGGAGCAAGCGTATCAGCCCTCATGGGTACAAGGAATCCGTGGCAGACAGTGTCACCCGCCCCGGCTACTGCTTTAATTAAAGCCCTAATGATAGGCTTTCAACTGAGAAGCAACTTATCATCACACATAATCGCTCGGCGCTAGTTAGCGCTGGCAGAATTGCAACCATCTGCTCTGCTACGAACACATTCTGATCATTCTTTATATAGCACTAGTGGTTCACGTACAGTATTTATATTAGGGCACCCCCATTATGTGAAAGTCTGTTTAAACACTGTACATTAATGGGGCCACATCTGTGTCGGAGACGCTTGGATCAGCAGCACAGATGAGTCACCATATATCCTCTGGTGAGGATATTCATCAAGATAATGGAGGTGACTGTTGAGTTGTTTTGTTTTTTTTATGTGAGATTTTCATAACTTTTTTATTAGCTTATTGTCTTCAACCCCCCGATGCCATTCACTAGTTGTCATCATGATTTAAAGTCCTGCTTTTAATGCTTATTAGGGGCTCAATTGTTTGGATCACTTACAAAATGTAAATTGGACAATGTCCCATATTATACTGTTTTTCATTAATTTCACACCGCTGTCAGCGGTCCAACAACACTGTATTCGATATGCATTGCCCCCAAACCCATCCGTGGTCTTGAATTTCAGCTTGTCTAAAAGTCACTCTACTGAGCTCTCCTAACAGCAGTCTGTTTCTGTGCCTGCACCTTTAAATGCTAATGAGCTCCGTCTGTCAACGCCTACTTGGAGAGCCCTGCCTGCTACGTCACTCTCAGGGAGCGGATGCCACTTGCGTTAGCAGTTAGCATGCGCTAATGTTTACGGTGGATGTATATATGTATCGCCATGGCTCGCGGAGATTTTTTCGTTGAACCATACCAGTTTGACCCAGAAGGAGAGGCTCCTGAAGAAGTACAGACTCTGAGGCTGCAGCAGGACGTTTCAGAATGGTCAGTGTGCCTGAATAATGTTAGTTTGTTTGTATGTGTTGTTACAGTTGCTGCCATGTAGCTAATGGCTAACAGCTAGCGAAAACTGTGTTTGTCTCCAAACTCTTGGACACTGTTAGCATCGTCTCTGTCTCCAGTCTGCACATGTTTCCAGACTTTTTACTGTGACAACTAAACTCCATCGCAATATTATTAACATTAAACTCGCTTCACACACCATTGCATAGCGGACAGAAGCGGAGCTAACTTGTTAGCCAGTTTCCAGCTGACTTCACCAGAGTCATAGGCAACTGTAAATACTATTAAACCGCGACGACACTTATCGGTGGCTCCGGTGCTCTTGCTGGGTCCAGTATGCTTGGGACTGATCCTTTTACGAGGGTCAGTGTCGAGGCAAAGCCAGCTTTGTACTGACCCTTGTTACTGAAGTAGTCTGATGTGAAGTGGTTAGCAGACACATACAAGCTAAGACGAACCGCAGCCGGCAGGTTGTCTTAAAATATGAAACGCAACCACTGTCTCTTCTGTTGTTCTGTAGCTGGACAGAATATAGGCACTTATGTTGACTTTTCCAGCCAACATCAGAGCTATTTGTGTGTCTAGCTCACCGAACTTCACCTCGGGGATGAACGCCCCCTCTCTGATATCTCCTATCACCACACAGAGGAGGCCGGCCTATGATAATGACTCCGTTCGTTACATAATGTCAGGAGCTGAATCTGAACAGCCTGTAGGAGCGCCCTGTTACCAGTGGGTGGGCTGCAGAGACCATGCAGGAATCGCTTGTCGTCCTCATTCTGGGAGCTGGCAGGCCCTATATATGTAGAGACCAGAGAAAACGTGTTTTTCATAATATGGGGCCTTTTAAAACAGAAATCTGTAACTATTTTTGCACGTTGCTGCCCCTCCAGCAATGAGAAGTAAGTGAAATGACTGCCGAGTTCTTGTGAGAGACCAGTCAAGATGCACCAGCTAATGACAAGACTAGGAAAGGTGTATCTCAAAAAGCAGCATATATGTGTGGATGATGGATAAACTGAAAGACAGATCTTTTTTTTTGTTTGTTTTTGAGCATCACTGCCAAGCAAAAGCATATAATTTTATCTGTATTCAAGTTAACCAGGTGCTAAAGTGGAAGTTAGCCAGCTCAGTCAGCAGAAGTTTCTAATGCCTCAGCTCTGTGGGCAGAGCAGGAGATCCGGGTAATTTTATAGCTGGGAAGTCGATCAGATTTCATAGGAATGAATGGTGCTCTGCCTCCAACACCAGATGTAAACTCAACATCCTTGGTTTTCATTCTCATTTCTAAAAGTTATAGATTAACAAAACCATGTGCAATAAAATGAAACACTTAACAGCCAAAAAGAGACAGAAGAGAAACCTCTTACTCTCTATAAACTCCTGTATACAACGATAGATCACACGTTTGGCTAGTGAAGAAAAATGTAAACTGGGTATTTGATGAATTTTTAAAGTGAATTAAATCCCATACCTTGAGGCAATTAAAGGGGCTTTAAATGACTGCCACAGCTTGATCTACAGCATGAGTGAAATGCCGGCGTTGTTTGAAAATCACCATTTTGCAGCGGGGATTGCATTCACTCATATTTACAAAGCAAGTTTAAGTGGCTTACTGTTCTCTGAATGTTTGATTTGTCGACGGAAACTAAATTACCGAGCTGCAACAGACTGTTTTCACACTTTCATTAGCGCCTTCTACTTCTTTCCAAGCGTGCAGCAGCGAGATTTACTTCCGACGAATCAATCTGAGGTCAAATAGGGAGCACTTAGGGATTATTTACTCGCTCTGAGACACTGCTGACAGAAAAAAAAGCTGCACCCTCAGAGCTGATGTAATTCTCCTCCATGCTGGGTGCCTCCTCAAAATGCTCTGCTGATGGGAAAGAAGAAGAAGAAAAAAAGCTTTGGTGCAGCAAAAGTGATGAGAGCTGCTTGCCTCTGCTGATGTAAATCCTGCCTGCCGTTTACTGACGTTTCCTGATCAAAGGCAGGATGAAGGGGTCACGTGGAGAGCCGGGAAAAGTCGCAGAGAGCTGAGTCACTGTAGGTGTGTGTCTGAGGTGCGCTGTGAGGTTAATAGTGTGAGTGTGCGCAGGGGTTTTAATGTGGGGGTCTAATGGCCCGTATTAAGATGAGAAGATTATAATGTTTTGGTTTTTCACGCCACCCTGAATTCATATTAGAAGCAGGTCACTTGCCAGGGCCTTTCAAATATGCCTGTACAATTAATAAGACCCAGATTCTGCTCCGCACCTCCTCCGTTAGAGCTCCTTTCAGGGGCGAGATAGATAAACCTTCCTTTAATCCCAACTCTTATTCTCTTAGTTTATCTTTTTTTTCTTGCAAAGTCGCCTGGTCTCCTTCAAGTTCGACCCTGTGGCAGAGCACCTCTCTCCCAACTCTCTTTTCCCTTTGTGTGTCTCTTGCCCTCCAGCCTGAAAGTGAACAGAGCATGACACAAATAAAAAAAAAAAGAAAAACGCTTTGCTGTCTGCGGTGTTTGACAACCTCTCCCTGCGGGGCTCTTTAATCATTCATGCTTCATTAACCGGCTATCTGTTATCATTTTGCATCTCTCTTTTGAAGAGGATGAGTGAGGTGGAGGGCTATATGTGGTGATAATCAATTTTCCTGTAGCGCAACCGCGGCGGTTTTTATCAAGCCGAGCAGAAGAACGTTCAATAACGCAAAGTTTTTGGAGCTTAAAGGAGGTCAGCGGGTCCCAGACACAGATGTACACTCTTTATCACGTAGTGACAGAAATACCTCCCCACGGTGCTGTAAAGAACTGTTTCAGAGGTTTGCTGTCGCTCCTTCCCAAGAAGTTCGATACACGTTTTATAGTGCTGTAAGGAAACGATTAAAAATCCTAACTAGTTTTTAACTGATCTCTTCTGGTTAAAAATATCAAGTTTGCAAATGTACCACACCAAGGGTCAGTGTTGGGTGTGTTTCAGAGACCATTAGAAATGTCTCCAGATGAGGATTTGAATCTGCAGGGTTCAAACATTGCAAAAGAAAACTGCTGGGTAAAGTAAATAAGTATTAAGTGTAGGTATAGATAAAGATATACAGCAAAGAGAGACAGATTTTGAAAATGACATCAGAGCCAAAGGCACATAGAAAGAACCCTAAAACTGTTGACAATCTTATCTCCTCAAGAAAGACCAAGAAAATTAGCTTTCTTTGAAATTCTTTACAATTTCTTGATCTGACCTGGCTGAAACAGACCGGGGTTTACAATAAATCAAGGCGTTTGCTGTCCTTCTGTTTCACCAAACCACTACAAACTTTGGTGAAAAAGCCAAACACTGACTGGGCGTCTGTACCTCAGACAGTTAGGCAGTAGTAAAGAGACTGTGCTTTAAGAGAAAATACGTCTTATGCCATGTTTTGTTATGTTATGTCCATACTGTAACTGGACAAGTTTTACCTTGCGGGTGCAGCTGGGTTTATGAAGTCACGTGAACATGTGATCTTGCAAATCCATCGAGCCAGGCCTCCAGGTATGGGATAATGAGCGTACTTTGCGGAACCACAGGTAGCTCGAGATGATAGCGTTGGGAGCGGTTAAGGTGTGTCAAACACCTGCATTTATTCCTAATTAGATGTGTTTTTTTAAACAGATTGTGATGTTTTGGCAAATGTATGTCTTTAGGGAGCAGAACACAGCAGACCATTAAAGTGTGTCTCATCCAGAGTCAGTTCAGAATGGACCCTAGAGGTTATGTTGGCTGCCTTTCTTGTCTTTTTCATTAAGCCCACTTACACAAGAGATTCAATCTGATGCCATGACTGGTCTCTTTGGCTCAGCTGAAGGATCACCATGTCCCGGCTGTGCTGCCGTCGCTCCTTTAAAACCTGTCAGTTTATTGACTTATAACTGGTTTAATTTCATTTATTTATCAAATCTTTAATGGGGTGTATTGTATGTCTTATTCTGACTTTTGCTCTTCATCCTTTGACTTTAGTCTCCAAATAGTTTTTCAATTTTTATCTTGAAATCTCTGTATATGTATATTTTTATTGGTTGCGATCTGTTGTTATCTGTAGCTGTGTGGGTTTTGATTTGGTTGAGCACAAATCTTCCACGAATGATCCAAAACGACTTGAAAGTATGTTTATGCCTTTTTTTTTCCCCCTTGCTCATCGCTTCGATCTCGACTGACCACTCGCCACCGCGACGCTCAGATTCAAACGCACGCCGCTTATGAGCCGTGACGTACGTTACAAACCATCGGTCTTCAAGGCTGGCTCCTGACCAATGTATCATGACAGGCAATTGACTCTGTGCGATCCCTCCAGCTCCTCCTGCTGAACTGCAGAGATACGATCAGAGCTGGGGTGCAGATGTGAGACTGGGAAATGGTGGCAGTTCACTGGAGTTGAATTGTGCCCCGGAGAGGAGGAAGTGCAGTTTTCGCTATCAGATGGAAAGATCAGAGGAGACGGATAATTCAGTTATCACATCTGCGGTGATTAGGGCGACAGGACGCGGTCGCTCCGATAAGATCTGCGGGCTTCTTGAGGACCCCGCTCTGTTATTAGGACACTGGAAAGTCTGTCTCGACAGCGTCTTCAGTCTTTTTACCATCGCATCTGTCTCTTTTCATCTTGCACATGGTTACTATAGCTTTATGGTTTTGTCATTTCTCATTCTGTCTCGCGGGTTTGTCAACAGCGTCTTGCTGGTTCGTCTGGACCTCACTGCGACTTACCTTGAGTTTTCTTCCCACGACTCAAATTCTTTCCCCTAGTCTTGGTTTTTATTAGAGAGAGGAAACATGCAAAGACGAGACATGAGAGGACAAATATCCTCCAGGATGTCATGACGCGTAATATATACGTTTTCTCATCTCAGTTTGTCTCATCACATTTCCTTTTGTTTAATTTGATTGTGTCACATTTTGCTTTTCTTGGTCTCATTGAGTCATATCTCACTGTCTCTTATCTCATCTAATTCAAACTGTACATCTCATTTAGTTAGATTTTATTTCATACAACACATTTCAGTACATATACTATACTTTATGTTTTATATGGTCTCGTCTGAGCATTTCTCACCGTCATTTTCACACTTTGCCTTTCTCTCGTGTTTCATCACTTTATGTCTGATTCAGTTATTGCCGCCTCGACTCACGTCATCTCACCTTGTCTCGCACTTGTTTCCTCCTTGCACATCAGGATGATGATGATCTAAACTCTCCTGTCTCCAGCATTTTGTCTTGTTTCATATATCATTTTTTTGCCACTCATTTTGCTCGTACTTATCTCCCCCCATCTTCCGAATCTCATCTCATCTTAACTTGCCTTACACATTTTTCCTTGTCTCATGTTTCCTCTCTTCACATCTCATCCCGATGCTCCTCATATCATGTTATATAACTGAATGTTAAATGTTGTCTTTTTGTTTTTACGTATTTTGCCTCATATTTAATCTCTTCTTGTCTCATTTGGATTGTCCTTGCTTCATTCCGTCTTCGTTCAAATCATGCAATCTCATCTCATATTGCTTTACACGTTCTGCCTCGTCTCCTTTATCTCACCTTGATTCCCGCTTCCTCATCTCACGTCGTGCCGTCTCACTTTTTGTCAGCGTATTTCGTTTCTCTCATTCACATTCCCCCACCCTTTTCTCTAAATCCCCTCTTTTGATCTTGTTGTCTAATGTCGTCAGCGTATTTCACATCATTATCTAAATGTCTCATCTTGCTTCATTAACTCTCAGCTTCTCTCGTCGCCTCTAATCTTTCATGTCTGATTTGTCAGACGTGATGTTTCCACTTGCATCGGTACGTTCTCTCTTTTTTTTTTTTCCACTCAGCATATATCATACATACGAAAAAATAAATACATCTTGAAGCCAGACAGAAACTGCTTTGAATGTTTTTGCATACCAAATATTTATTACAGTGTGTATCTACATATGGGAGACCATCAGTCAGACTTCCACCATTTGAAACCCTCATCTCATTAAAATTCTTCAGAACTTGGACCAGCTCTGTATATTTTAATTTTGCTCTGGTGTTTTTGCTTGATAACATTTTGAATTAAAATAAGTCAGTGAAGTTATTAAAGTTAGCAGGGTTATTATTTTTATAACGGAGAGTTTAAGAGTGTGTGACACTGTTACAAAGCGAGGTTAACGTCAAGGGACCGTAATCCAGAATGTGTATAAATGAATGCTCAGATTTTTGTTTCCTCTCTCTGTCACACACACACACACACACACACCTTTCCAAGCCACAATCATCTCTCTCTACCCGGCGAACCCTCTAAAAATCCTTCCAACATATCCTTCATGTAAATCACCTTCTATTGTCAACGCCACCTGGGGCTAACGTGACAAGCCTTCTCACTCTCTCTATCACAGTAATTAACAGTCTCCTCTGTCCTCCTGTACACACACACACACACACACACACACACACACACAGGCCCTGAAAATAGCCCAAATCCCCTTCTTCTTCTACTTGTTCCTCTTCCTCTTCTTTTTTTACCCATTTCTGTGTCTCGTAGTGCTCACACTTGTCAGCGTAGTCATTATGTTGTCATGTTGGCCTGCCAGATCTCATCACGGACTGCTAAATTACTGCTGAGAACAGATGACACAATGTGAGAGTGTGTTCATATGTCCCTGTCTGTGTGTGTGGGCGTGTGTGTTTGTGTGTGTGTTTGTTGTAAGAAGTGTAATATGTTTAGTGTCTGCTGTCAGCAGAATCTGAATGTGGAACTTTTGGTCACAAGGCCTGGTTAGTTTAATAGAGATGAATTTCAACGGAATGGTGCAGAGTTCCCCGAGTCTGTCTTCACAATAACTAACTTTCATCGTTGCGAATCAACAAACTCAATTATTTTGAGTATGGTGAACTACAGGGTGATTTGTTCTTGCATAACATTTAAAAAAAAACACTTGAAACCCAGTGCTCTTTAGTGACTAACATGTGAGTGGACTAAATGTGTGAGCCCATTTGCTTGAATTAAATGTTTTACAGTTAACTTTTCTGTGATCCATTCATATTTGTATGTGCCAAACGCACCACGTTTATTTCTACAATACGCGTCACAACATGTTCACATGGCATATTTGTGGATGACTTTAATATCCTAAGATTAGATTGGGATGGTGGCGAAGTGAAGCTAGGTGTTTAGCGTGATACTGCTGATCTTCAGCCATGTTTGTGACTGCAAAAAAAACAAAAAAAAAACTCTACGAGGACTCAGGATGCTGTTCACGCAACCTCAGGACGTCTCCTGCTGGATTTGTGTTGACCAAAAATAAAGCAAAAATGTATGTTTTCCTAATCCTATCCAAGCGGATCTTGTGGCTGAGCTCAACGAGACCGTAAGCGCAGCAGTGCCACAACATAAAAATAGAAACTGGAACCCAAAGAAAGTGGTAACAAAGACATGGTTTTCAGGAACATATGTTGCGTAATATTGATTTGGCTGATTAACTTGACATGGGGGTTTGATTAAACCATGCGACCTGGTTAAAAGGTTGTGATTCTTGGCAAGCATTCAACCGACTGAGGCGGTTTGAAGAATGACACTGAATCCTCGCCAGGTGTGGGGCAGTGACATGAGACTCATCTTGACCTTTACAAGGCACAAAACAGGGAGGTTTCCCCAAAAGGCATTATTACATTATGAATTCATTACTGCATCGCAAACTAAATGATACCATAAAATGAGTCACTGCTCTTCTCATTTATCATCAGCTATTCGAAACAGCTGCCTGGATGTTTGATAGATAATAAGATGATAAGGACTGGCTTGCGTAATGCTCTTTAATGTCACCAGAAACAAAAGGCTTTTCAGTTGTTGGGAGCTTGAACACAGAAACGCAGCCATGAGAAACGTGGCCCGAAACCATCACCCCCACAGTGAAAGTTGCTGTCGCCGTGGTGACAACTACTTGAGATCCAAACAAATGATAAACCTAATTTCACCGTTATATTATCGCTTTAATTAAAACTCCCTGAGAGCTCGGATTTGTGATTGCATCCAATCTAAAAATTAATTATCTTGCTCTGCGCTGTTGTATGAATGATCAGGGAAAACATTTATTTAAACATTCATGCTCCGATTCTGCCAAAATGTGCTGGCACACCGAAGACAACACCCCCCCCCCCCTTTTTTTTTTGGTTTGCTTCATTAACACTTTGTACTTCCATGCAAATGCACCTCAGAAGCATTCTAGGTACTTCCGCACAGCATCTCTATTCCAGAAAAGTTTATGACACTGCTTCAGTCTTTACTCATGAATTACTCAGTAATGTGTTGTCTAACGGTGAGCACTTCCTCATGCGGTGAGATTTCACTTAACCGGACTACACTGAAGCATGAAAGCCACGTATGTTTATAATTCTGAGCTGTGTCAGTGTGAACAGGACATTTCTGCAAAAGAGACGCTGGTTTCTCTGAATGAATAAAATTTTTGTGCTTTTTGGCAACTTTAACAGGCATCAGATGTACGGCAGTGGCCAAGCAGCTGGACTCGTGGTACGGAGATGGAGTCAGTGGGCACAGATGAGGAAAGAAGACACGGAGCAATGGCCAAACATATGGTTTGGGTCTGACTAAGCACTACAGATGGAGGCTGCGAGCACAGATGGTGCACCTACTGGCAGGTGGGCAAAGGTGGATGGTTAAATGCAGGGTGTTCGAATACTGTGTCAAGGAGAGGAAAACTCATTTGTGCAAACAAATTAATAATCTGAGCTCACCAGTGACTTTTTCTGGGCTGTAGAAATTGTATTTTGCACAGTTTCTTCTTTTTTTTTCTCTGCATTAGAAGAAGTCTAACTGTGCCGTCGCAGGATTATAGCAGAGCGAACTATTTTTTTCCCCCTCTCGGGATGCCTGAGAGAGCAAACTGGGAGGCTGTCTGAGCAAATCAGCAAGCTTATATTTACCAACCCCCACTTAGTTTTCATTTGGGAGGTTAAATCCTCACACCGCTGACCTAATCAACCCGTTCAGATCATGAGAAAACAAACATTTCAGAAGGCACACACCATGTTGTAAATCACGGCAGGGACTCAGAGCTGTGCCTGTTTCAGTGGGCGCTACTCAGCGTTTTTCTACAGACCCGTGGTTAAAAATGCAGGAATCTGTAGCTCAACTGCATTTATGCCTTCTTGCTTCACTTGTGGACCATGCAAATCATATTTTGATTGAAATGATGGAAATAGTCACACATCCTAATCATATGTTAATGTCATGCAAGCGTTCACATCATAATACTCGAGAGGATTATGTGTTTGCAGAGCTGGCGGTGTGAGGATGAAATATTCACTTACAATACGACACAATATCCATTCAGCTGGGTTTTAATTACATCAAATAATCCACATTGATTTATGTGAGATTGGTGGGACCATGTGTGGTCAGAAGGACTGTTTGGTTACCTGCAAGCACGATCAACAGTGATGTTAAACATCCACCAAAGTGAGAAGTCAACTACTCCAAGCCAGCGAAGACTCAGTGTTCAGTTACTCTTCTCACATTGCTGATGAGCGCACCCACCTCAGGGTGGGTGAGTAAACTTTTGGAAGCAAATGAACTGGAGGCCATGTTGTGCTGCTGTGCACCTTCAGAGATACAGTAGCCAAAGTGGCTGACTGCTATGCTTGCTAACATAGAATGGTAAGGGAATTAAATTATTGGTGGGCTAACCCGGAAGTTAGCATCGCCCTGTTTCCCTCCACTCAGAGACTAGGGATTTTTGAAATGGATTTTGAATTACTGCCAGAAATAAGCAAACACATGTTTAGTACACTTGCACGTTTGGTTCAGCAAGATAATCTTCACAGATGAACACAACTTTTGGGATTTTCGTGGCAGAAACTAAATTACTAGAAGCAAAAAGCTAATGTTCATTGTGGCAGCATGACCAAAACATTGCCACCACTTAGCGTCTTACCACACAATTACTCTAAACATTTTCTATAGATTGATTAAGGTTCAAGTTGTTAAGTTTTATCTTGAATGGTTTGCTACCAAAGTCGGCCTGTAAAGACAGATTAGTGAGTGCGGCGTGATGACCCATAGTCTTATCTAGCCACATGTTAGCAACCACCTTCAACTGTGGGACATTTAATGACGTATTTTATGTTGTAGAACAAAATGTGTAAATACGTTTGAATAGGTATCTACCTTTTTTCAGGCATTTCATTGAAAAAAACAATTAATTGACTTTGAGACGAGGGAACAGGAAGTACAAGAATGCTAACTGATTTCTAGGTTTAAGGTTTATGTTACAATTGGTATAACATTAAAAAACATTGCTTCACCTCAGTAGAGTTGGCACAAACAGTTTTTCTTCTTTAAAACTTTGGCAGTGAAAATTTGGCTGACATACACAGTATTAACGTTTTTCTCTGATCTGCAGAGGAAAAGCTTAACCCAGGCAGCATTATATTTGCCCCCGATGTATTTTGCCAATGCAAATCTGCTGCATATGAGCGTAGTTTGTGAGAGATAAAGGCTGGCCCGCAGCTTTCTCGGAGGTGCCAGCTTCTCTCTCTCTGGCTGCCGCCGCCTCTCTCTACTCTCTCCTCGGCCTCTCCCTTCATCATGTTTGGGTGTTTCGGCGTTTCCGTGATTGCCACCGCTTCCCGGCAGCCAAAACATGAATTTGTCATCGCGTTTGCCGCTCTCGTGAAAACTAATGGAAAGAAATGAACTGTGCCCACTCAAGGGAGGGATTGTGACAGTTGGTGAGTTGGCGGGAGCGTGGGAGTGCTGGGCCGAGTGACTGTAGGGCGGCGGGGGGGTGGCCGGGGCTGCGGTGTAATTAGCCAGAGCGGCAGCGGCGCTCACCTGCGTGTCGGCTGCACATATTTGGCCTGGCCTCGCTAAGTAAGTGTTTGCACGCAAACTGGTGTTATTCGATCCACCTCAGTGTCAAGCGCTTCCATAACTTTAAAAATTGAAGAGGAGGAGGTTCTCTCGCGGCTCTCAGCTGGCAGTTTGATTCAGATTTTATTATCTGTACTTGGTTCTATAATAAGCAGGAACTGTCCTGTCCGATTAGGCACGCTCGGCGGTGCCCCCCCCCCCCCAAACAGCCTGACTCGCTCCACCCCCGCCACCCCCATCCGACTTCTTACTTAGTGAGAGAAGGAGGCGGGTGAAGCTCCCAACAATCGCCGGCGTCTCTCTCCCTCTCTTGCTCTCTCTCTGTCTGCTCGGGTAGGGCGCAGGAGGGGAGCTGCTCCTTTGACTTAACCCATTAACCACTGGCTGGTTGAATTTGTCAGGGACTATTTTTTCAACCGTGGATGAACACACACGTGGTGAAGTTCTGTGTGGTCAGGATGGACTCCAAGTAAACTACAGTACCCACGTTGACTGTGATGAAGGACCATGACATCCAATCAAAGAGTGTGGCTTACTGATGTGTTTTATTAGATTTTGAACCACAGTCGAGGTGGATTAGATTGATCTTATCGCTGGTTCCACCAATAATACTTACAGGGTTTGAGTACTGTTGGCTTTGTTGACAATAAGAAAAGCGTAGATTAACTTTCTATAAAGTTTGTTTGGTCAATATGTTGGGACAGTCAAAATGTTGGGCATGAAAATGGTCTCGAGTATAAAAAAAAGATCCTCCTTACATATACAAGCTGACAATTCGATGCAGAAATGATTGGTTGAAAAATATCCAAGGCACACGCCGGCCTGTGATTGGTCCTGCATATCTGCCTATCAACAGACGTCACGCTGAGGTCCCGGCGTGGTCCAATCATTCCTGGGTGTGTAGAGATGTCATTGGCCAACAAACTGCAGCTGACAGACTTCTGATAATGGTGTGTGTGTGTGTGTGTGTTTTTGAAGAAATGAAAGAGAAAGTCCTCAAGCTGACAAGCTACAAATTTTGGAACGACAGTTTTGGTCATTTTTTAAAAATAACTTTTTCTTGTCAAACCTGTAAAGAAAATTAAAGTCCATTGATTTTTAAAAATAAAACTTTTAACAGCCCATCTTATTTAGAATTCAAAATAAGAACTGTTTAATGTCATTAAGCAGAAATCCGGCAGCTTTTAAAAGCTTCCTGCTGTCCTCAACTACAGTTGTGTGGAGTAAAAAAAAAACATTAATTACAGCGTTGCCTCTGATTTATCCTTCTGTTGTTGGTGAGGCAACAAGAAACGCTTCATTTGAATGTTATATTCTCAAGTCAGACCAGGTTGCTGAAGACTCCGGATGAAATCCATGAATATTAGAAGTGGTGATAGACGCCTGTTTGTTGTTTTCCCTTATCTGTTTTCTGCTGATGACACTCGGTCCCGTCAGCAGCTGAGGAGCTGCTGGGCTGTGATCAAACCAGACCGTCTCCACACTGGCACTGTGTCTGTGTACGTCTCCAGAATGAGACTGTATAATCATAGTAGGTCACCTCATGAAAGAAGATCTTTCCCTGCTGTAAACTCAGAGAAGAAGAATAAAGCTAAATCAAATTCAGTCGGCTTCATGTCTGATAATACCATCTTTGGAAAATGTCGACTAAAACAATGTATTGTAACAAGTATTCACTTCTATACTCATCAGCGTCTTATTTGAAAATACATGAGGGGAATTTTTGTTGATATGAAACTTTGCTTAAATTCACTGCTGCCACCTGCTTCTGAGCACACAAGCATGAAAAAAATGTAAAGAAACTCATCTTAGGTTTCAAATGTGCTCTTTCACTCTTCATTTTTCAATTTCTCTGCACCTGAAATCTACAAAGTGTTGTTTCATTAAAATGCTGGTGGTGTTTTCAGTGGTGTCGGTCAGCGTTTGGCACTATGGAGGCTTGCGACTAATGTGTTATATATGAAACAGTCTCGTAAAATATGCTGTAAGCTTCCCTCTTCTGCTGTGTGAGGTTGTATAGCCTCTGAGGCAGGCGGGCTGCTGATGTGGACGACACACACCGGGATGCTCTTCTTCGTATCTGCAAGCTGCGCACCAACAATTTCTCACGGGACCGAACTCAATGTAAAACTAGGCAAAAATCCGATTTACGAAACAACAAAGTCGAAGTTACCTTCTTTGCACGCTTTATTTATGTAATTATTTTTTCTTCATGGCTACCAGAAAATTGACCCAGGACTCATTTCCAGTAAATAGGACAGGCGTTTGCATATGCTGTCTGCACATTTTGTCTTTTTTTTTTTTTTTTTTTGGGGAGGGTGGGTTATGCAAGCCCTCTTTCACTGCTAATTCCATCAAAGCTTTGGGAGCAGTTCTAATTGGGCGTCTCTATTTTTGGTTGTCTTCCAGCCCTGTTTTGCTGCCTTTGAGTAAAGGCAGCGCAGCGAATGTAAAGCTGTGTGATAACAGGGCCATTCGCCACAGTACCGAGTTTGACCCTGCAACCAGCCTCCATGACGGATGTGAGATGATTCCTAGCCCTCCAGCTCAGCACGACACACTCAGCACAACTTAAATACACTCTCCCAATCTCTCTCCCTCAATCCGCGGCGCTCCCTGTCTTCTTCTCCATCTCTCTCTCTCTCTTTCTCCCTGCGTCCGTCTCTGTTACCCTACAGATCGGCTCCGTGCTGTATGCTGTCTATTTAAAGCTGGTGCCATAACCACCCACTGCTTCTTTAAGAAGTGGTGACTCACCTAAACAGATCAGCCGAGTAGACGCTCTCTCTCTCTCTCTCTCTCTCTCCCCCCGTATGTGTGAGTGAGCGTGTGTGTGTGTGTGTGTGTGTGTGAGTGTGTGTGTGTGTGTGTGTGTGTGTGTGTGTGTGTGTGTATGTGTTGGTGTGATGTTATATCATCTCAGCTTTAGTTCTACTTTGCCAGGGCCTCCTCTGTTTGGTGACAAGTGCAGCTGTTTTCTAACGATATCACTTGTCTGTGTGTCAAACTGGTATCTGCAGGATCCCCGGATTAATGCACACACACACACACACACACACACACACACACACACACACACACACACACACTCGCACACATAGACATACTCAAACACAATCTGTGCACTTAGTGTTACTGAGTTATGTGCTATTCTGGGTGCATCCAGGGGACTTCCATCTTATGGGAAAAGCAAATGAGTGAATTTGCATTTCCCCTACTTTGCCCGGGTAATGGGACGTATGCGCGGGACTGTATGGAGTGTGGATGAAGGTTGCGTGTCTGAAAGGGCTGGCTGCCAATTAGAAAACAAACAGGGCAATACATATGGCGTGTTCTGTATCTGTGGCAAGAGCTCGCAGGCAGCCCAGGCTGAGCAGTTTTTCACCGCCATGGTTTTGAGTCTTCTCCCCCTGCTCGCTTCTTTGCATTATTAAATAATCCCTGAATAATTCACCGCCTTTCCGTATCAAACAAATATTTTTGCAACTCGCACCTACGCATAGGTGAGGGGAGGGTGGCCGCACCTCAACGTATTTAATCCAAAGGAAGGCGACGTCGTGTCGAAAGGGCTGTGTTTGTTTATGATCTGATCACTCGGTCCAGCCGCGGGCTGGAGCTGCTGTTTGCTACTGAACGTCATGAGTCATGCAGAGTTTATATCATCTCCTTAAAGACATACGGTGGACTGTGCTGTCAGTGTGCTGAGATAGAGGTAGAGATATGCTCTTCTCTTATGTTGACAACAGAGAGCTCCATTGTGGCAATCCCATGCGTACATACGTGGACAGAATCCATTGTTTCCCAGTGTGGTATTTGGGCACACTGTCTCTTATTTTATATTGCATTGTGTCGTCTAGACATTTTTCATCCAATGTTCTTGTTGATTGTTTGCGTTCCTTTTTTGTTGCATGTCTTTCCATGTAAAGCACATAACAGGGTTTGACACGAGCTCGCCAGCTGTTACGACGCAGCATCTCACCCCCACCCCACCCCACCCCAACACACCCTATAGCACGCTGGCATGTCCCGACCCCTTTCACGTGCATCGCTACAGTATGTTACCATGCAAACTCTGCATGCTGAGGACACTCAGACCGCACCTGAGCGATGATAAGCAACGTCCAAATCCCAGCGATGACGACGCGATGTCATGGCGGGCAAAAGGACCGACTCGTGTGCTAACTTGTTAGTCACGCTTCGATGCACAGTTTAAAGAGGACTCCAGGAAGCCCGTTCAACGCGCATGCGCACACTTCGCACACACACTGAACACAGAGAGAGAGAGAGAAAGAAGGCACACACACTTTTTTTTTGCACATTCACAGAGAAGAACACACAGCCGCTGAGTGCTTAAAAGGAAAGCGGCTGCATCATTTGGTAGTCTGACAGGAAACCTTTGGTCGTGTGTTTATTCGAGGTGACTTCAGAACGGTCTCCTCGTACAGTCACATGATTTATGAGCACTTAAATGACAGAATTAGCATCAGGCTAACATTTTGGAAGTAAAATTCAAATTAAAGGCTCCAAATTAAAAACTAAAATGCATGTGATTCACTCCGTCATATTATGGGCCACTGTTTTATTCATGACTTTGCTTTTAAAATGTGTGTCCCACTGTAAGCTAAAGCATGACGCTTGACACAATTACTAGTACCGCCCCAAAAAGCTTATGGAAATTATTCACTTTTTATTTCTTTTTAGGTTATAGAGATTTTTAAATTTTACAAAAAATTGTGCTGAGCGTATGATTTAGAAGATTAAAAAAAGTGGACATTCAGCAAAGCCTGAACCACAAATGTTTTCCTGAAAGCACCAGCTCAGAGTACAGAGTTAGAGTTAGAGTCAGAAAACACACATACAGAACTTTATTCAGTATATTTAGAATTCAAATAGAAAATGTATGAAGTTACGGCTGATGAGAACAGTTGTAGCAGTGATGATTTCAAGATATAACCTTTAGTGGAAAAAAATGTGTTTTATACAGTACAGTCATATATGCTAGAAGTGACATAACAAATGTGTCTTTATGTGAAAATAATGAAAATTTGAAATCAGAAAATTAAACAAGAAACATTTTTCAAACCTGATCCCCTGTGGTGATGTCAACTAATTAACAGAGTGATGATTTAATTGCAAGCATAGTAAATGGAATAGATAAACTGTGAACACTGTAAATAAAGAAAAATCACAAAATGCTATTTTTTATGTATTATATAAAAAAAGGCATATTGTACTTTTACATTTCTGTTCACTGCATCTGGTGGAAAAAAAAAACAATTTTTTAATACTTCCATCATTTCTGTAATCCTGTAAAATTCACTTTTTATTCTCTTGTTTTAAATATCACATTGTTTATAACTTGTTTGACTTAATATAACAAATTTGTCTTGTGATGTTGAAATTTCCTTGTTAAGAGAGAAGATCTATTCAAAGACAGTAGCATCACTGGTACTTTTCATTTTAACAGCACTGGCAAAAAAAATATTCTCACTTATTTCAATATGAGTACAATGTGAAAAAGTTAGTCAGATACAACAGACACATTTTTTCTTAAATGCATAAAATATGTATTTGCTATATTTTTCTAGTCATCGTCTGTGACATGTCGATATGCATATTTTTCTTACATTGTTTTTTGTTTGGCATTTCTATTGTTTATATGGAAAAAATTATTTACAGTAAAAAGGAAGGTCCATTTTTAGGATGTGTGCCTGCAGCCAAAAACACAAAATAATGCCTGAGAGATCTTTACGAACAACCTCTAAATCTGCTGGAGATGTTCTTCTAAATAAAGGAACATTAAGTGGAATCACAACAGCTTCTTTCGTGGGGGCCAACCTGTACACAGACCTTTCTGGCTCCATGCCAAATATTTTGGCAGCAGAGCCCGACACGGTCCATTTATTAGAAAGGTGCTGGCTCATTATTTAGCAAGACGGAGCGAAGGGGGACTCCGGGGCGAAACACTCAGCAGCTGCAGCCGCTCCCTCGCATGCAGTAAAGTTTGCAGCCTCATGTGGGGGATCTCTCCCTCTTTTTGAGAGCAGCAGACTTTTTCGGTCCATAATTTATACATTTACCTTACTTGCTTCTGCGTGCGTTGGCCTCCTGCATTTTTTAAAGGCCGGGTATTGAGGGATTTTCTGTCATGCTCTCTTGCTTTGTTCTGATCACGCAAGCTGCCTGCCATCCCACATACGGGAACACTGGCAAACGCAGAGGCCTAACTCATGCCACCTAGCTGGAACAGAGACACACACACACACACACACACGTGTACAGACACACAGGCACAGTATCATACCAACAAACAGGAAACACACACACACATAAACACACACAGAGCTGAAGGCCCGCTCCCTTCAGCTGAGAGTCTGGGACTCAGTCATGTTCACAGAGACACAAACCGAGCTGAGCCCATCCATGTGTGTCTCAGCGAGTGAAGGGGTGTTGAGTCTTCCTCTCACACCCGTGCATGCAGAAGCAGTCTACCTCCCCTGCTCCCCGCGGAGGACACATGGCAGACGAAAATAGAGGGAGAGGGAGAGCCCGACATGAACAGATATATAAAAAAAAGAAAAACAAAAAAACACTGAGAGACAGTTCCAGGATAGAGTTATACTACTGAAATTTTCTCTCCAGTCGCACAACAGTTCCTCACATAAAAATAAGAGCAAAAACAAACAAATGTAAAGTCAGGATCACTTCAACCTCTACAGCATTTACACACATGATAATGTGGTGCATAAATTCAGCATCCACCTCTGACATGGATAAAAAAATTACATGATAAAAAAATACAGCAGGAAGTGCTTGAAAATGGCTTCATGTATAATAGAGACTTAGTTTTATAATCAGTTCACCTGTCATCAGATCAGAATTAAATCCATTATATTATGGCAGCAGGTAGTGTTGAATTCAACTGGCACTATGAGTGAGGGTATGACAGTGAAAAGTTTATTTCAGCAGTTGCAGGATGTGAATGTGAGTGTAAATGAATATAGATTATTCACACACAGTTCTGTGTGTCGAGCAAATTAATGTTAAACTTAAATCCATGGATCAATAGAGATATGATGAGAATGCTTCAGCAGCAGGATTATTATGAAACAATTAGAATAAACTAAAATTTTTGTCAAGTTAAATTTTGAGTTGCTGTTTTTTTTTCTCTCTCTACAGTTTAAAAGTTTAAAAATAAAGTTGTTTTTTCCCCCCAATGTTTCTGAATATTCCGGTGGCTGTTGTGTCATTTTAATGGAGACACAGGGCGTCACTGATGATCACAAAATGTACAAATCTATACAAAATTTCAGTAATTTCATGTTATATGATTTTTTATTAATTAGAATTACACTTTTAATTATGTACTATTTGTATTCTTTGGTGACTTATTTAATGGCCATAGAATGCAGGACCTACAGTTTTCCTGATGTTGTTGAACCAGCCCGTAAAGTAACTAAGTTAATCACTATGTAGACATTGATCACAGCTCATAGATCTTGCATGTTGTGTATTATTAAAATAAAATAGAATACTGATTTAAAAAGCTACACTTTCATTGTGTGTTTATGCTTCAGTAACAAACAACACTGTGTAATTTAAGAACAACCCTGTGATGAAAAAGGAAGTAACAATGTAATGTAACAAAGTCACGACTCAGCTTTGTGGAGGCTTCGTTTTTAAAATGACACGGATCTGTCCCGTTGTGAAACTCTCATTTGTAATTATCCTCATCCCTATAACTGGATTTATTTTTATTTTTTTAATTTTTATTTTTTTTAATATTCTGCTTCTCCAAACATATGCCATAATATATGCCCAATATTTTGCCATAAATTGCCATTACTTATTATTATTTTCATTGTTTATTTCCTGTAGATTAACTCACTGAGACACTTGTCTTTCTCAGTCTCTTTTACATTTGTTCATTTTTGTGCCACTTTATTTATAATATGTTTCTTTTGCTACATTATGATTTATAAACTATTGAAATGAATTGAAAATGAGTTCATACATTTAGACACAAACCATCCAAATTCATAGTTCCTGACTGTGTTTTTTTCTCCTATCAGCCTTCTGCAGTGTCAGAGTTTTATTATCTCTACAATACAGTTAAATCACAATCATAGCCGGGGATCATAACTTTCACTTCTTGAACTTATTCGTCCGAACAGAGACACAGATTAATTTTTTTTTTCTTACGTCCGAAAAAAAAAGTCCCCAAAGGACAGAGACGCCCCCGCCTCATCGTCCTGCTCTCTCTCTCTCTCTCTCTCTCTCTTTCTCTCTCCCTCTCTCTCTCTCTCTCCCTCCTCCATGTGCTGTCATCCAGATTCCCTCTCTAACATGTAAATTTAGGTCAGGCCACAGTCTCCTCTCCGGGCTTCACAGGAAAATGTGGAAATGGATTGTTTCACACCACTTAATCTTATTGGGAGAGAGGGGAGAGGGAGAGCGAAAAACAACAGGGACTAATGTGGAGGGCAAGGAGGGGAGGGAGAAGGAGAGGAGGGAGACGACCGAGGAGTGGGTGTAATTACAAAATAAGAGAAGGAGATGGAAGTAGATGGAGGACGAAGAGGAGTTTAAAGAAGAGAAGGGGGGGGGCAGAAGGGAGAAGAATGTGGAGAAGAGCAGAAGGGGAGGGGAGGCGAGGACAGAGGGATGAGGCAGAAAGACGACAGGAGGAAGGAGGAGGAGCAGAAAGTAAGAGGAGAGAAGAAGAAGAAGAAGAGAAGAGGAGAAGAAAGGAATATGCCACTCACGTCTCATCTCGCTCTCTGCCAGCGTCACAGCTCCCAGTGCTGGCAGCTCGCATACTAACAGACAGGCCATATGGCTTCATTATGAGACACACAAACACACACACACACACACACACACGCCTGCCTCGATGAACTCATAACCATACACTCATCTGAACACACAACGCACACAAACACACAGGTGCAAACACTTGCCTCGAAGAAGAGGAGGTGTGTGACGAATTGAATGAAGGGAGCGGAGAGGAGGATGTAATGGCACGTTGAGTTTTTCTACCTCCGGGGGCTCCGAGGGAGAGCAGAGCTGGCCCAATTACTGAGGCTTACATGGACACACACACACACACACACACACACACACACACACACACACACACACACACACACACACACACACACACACATGCATGTTGCATACTCAGTCACGCACACCTTATTCTCAGCAATCTGGGGAAAAGTGGGAGAACATAATCTTCATTATCAGATGCAGGGAGAGCAAATATTTGGAAAAACAGAAGTGCAAATCACACACTTTATGTCGATAGAGTTACTCCCCCGGCTGCCACACACATACACACACACACACACAAACACACAGTCCTACTGTACACAGACACACAACAAGTGGATACCAGCGAGGACCGATCGTACTCACACACCATGGTGGAGGTGTTTGGGTAGAAGGGACTGTTTGGATGATGGGCTGCAGTCACCACAGTGTAAACCACTTGACACACATTGCAGTCATTAGTGTCATGATCCAGAGGATGGATGATCCTGGTCATGGGTCTCCAGGGGCGGGGCCTGGTGATCTGTGTGTGGATGTGGGGGGGGGGGTGTCCTGGAATCATGGGAGGGATGTATTAACGTGTACAGTCGACAGGTACAATGTGCCTTACTCAAAGTAAAAGTATTGTGGCCTTGATTGCAAAAATGATGTTCTTGAGCAGCTGACTTCTGTGTTAATTGCCGTCGCTGTGCAACAAAGGCTACCTCCAGCTAATAACAAGTACGTTAACTCAGTGCAGGTGGCGTTGTGTTGGGCGCAAAGTGAAAACACTTGGCTACAGTTGTAATGTGTTTCACCAGGAGCTCCAGGAAGCAGCGTGATTCTTCATCCACTTTACTGCTCTCTCCTCTCTGTGTGATACAGAAGTTGAATACTGCCAAAATGTAACAGTCATTCTATTGGAAGATTCAGGTCCATTTATTTCTACAATGCAGGGTTGTACAACTAACTTGTACAAGTTGTATTCCCTTTATGCTTCAGAGAAAAACATTTTAATCGTATTTCCTTGAATGAATGTGATCGTCCTGTCTTTTGTTATGTAGACTTTATCTGTTGTTCTGTTGTTTGAGTGAAGTGCGTCTATTAAAGAACAGCCTATTGATTATGCATAGCTGGCATTATGATTTTAGCTATAGGTAAAAAAAAAAAAAGAAATTTAAAAAAAAGATTATTATATTTTGTGTATTAAGCTTCTTTTTTCATATTGAATCTATTGTTTTGTTTAATGGTGCTGAGGTTGTTATTTTTTTTTTACAGGTTCACTACATAGAGTTGGAAAAAAAAAATGAAACTCAGAAAGTTCATATTTACTTTATTAATTTGGTAATAATACAAACTCAGAGAGTTATTTGACATATTTCCATAAGTGAATAAAGAAGCCATTATAGAGCACTGCTAGGAGCTGGAAAGGTGGCTCCTCAGAAGGGTCCAGCAAATAGAAACACAGTGAAATCTGATTTCAAATGAATTTGTCCTTTGAGAACTGTTTGTTTATTCAGTTTATTCAGTCATAGAAAATCAATCATGGAACATTTTTTCCTCTCCAAATGTCTTCCCCAAAAACTACACAATGCACCTTTAGGATTGAAAATGTCAGCTAGCTAGATGCTTGTTGGTTATTTCAGTCAAACTAGTAATCGATTAATTGGAGCATTTCTTAATGCAGCTCTTAACTAAAATGTAGTACAAAATCTACCGTGTCAAAATATATAAAATATTCATATAAAAGTAGTCATCCGTCAGCCAATCAGACCATCACTGGTCACACCCAATTTTCCAAACTATGTGTAACCCATTGTTAAACTGCAGATGTCTCAGTGTTAAACCTGTTCAACAAGAGCACAGTTTTTAAGGTTTGAACTCAATAATTTTTCAGGCCTGGTGATGTCGAAGTGTAAAGCACACGCACACACACACTCAAAATGAACGAATGAATAAATAAAATAGCAATGTGTCATTCTGTGACCCCTCAGATATATGTCGTGACACCTTCGGGTGTCCTGAGCCGCCAGCTAGTGAATCACTGCTACTGTATAGACTGTAGATAAAACACGCTGACTCAGTGTCAACTACTTGCAGACTGCACAGACAGCACTTTTTCAGGGTTGGGTTGAGTTTTTCCAAAAATAACTTCTCGCTTCTTGCAGAAAACAATGACTTTTTTTTCCCCCTCGGATAAAACTGTATTCGTCAGGAATATCACATCACAAATTGACCAACTGAGGAAGAAATAAAAAAACGTGGCATAAATGGATGCGTTATTATCAGTTTGCAAATTGGTAGGTGTGCTAATTCACACACCGGCCTGCTGGTCAGTTTTCACAGCTCCCTCTAGAGCCAGAGAAGACTATAATTTCCTATAAACGTGCGTGATATCATAAATGTGAAGTTCCCCTTGAAGCCCTGTATTTCTCTCCCTCTGACTTTAACAACCTTCTGTATGGAAAGATCATCGAAACAAATGCATGTGCCTCCTCAGTCTGTTTCTCATTTTTTCGTCCCCGCAGACGCACAACGTTAATGATCCGTACTTCATGGTGTTTTTAATACCTCTTTGATTGGGCGCAAGATGATTTACCACTGTTGTCTGTTATTGCTCTTTTGTAATCGGCGTATTATTTTGAAATTAGCAGCAGAACAAAGTGTTTTTAATAGGTTTAACAGAGTCCCGCGGAGCAGCAGGCAGACATTTTTATCAGATGATGCGGTGAGTATGGATTTTTCTGTGGTTTCCTATTACAGTACACACCGGCTTATTGAATTCAACTGAGCATGTAATCCTGGAATCGCTGACTCCTCTTCATTGCAAATCACTCTGTAATTCACTTGACATTATAAGATACCGAGTCATGTGTTATTCTAATTCAATGACTTATTTGAATAGCTTGAAAACGTATCAGCGGGACGGTTTGATGGTGCTGCGTTGAATTCACTCAGCGGTCGTGTCTTCGGATGAAAGAGGGTCACGTCAAGTTCAGTGACATTTAAGTCGTAAATAACGCACACTAACACCCAAACACACACACACACACAGCATCCAGAGTGGTTTTATGCTAATAAATCCTTGTCGTGAGGAAACCAGAAAATATACACTGGATATGTGTTTGCTGTATAACAAGGCTGCGCGATGTGCGGTCCATGGGCCGAAGTTGGCCCACAATAATGATTGATTTGGCCCATCAGGTGTATATAGATATATGTAAGAATATAATTAATTAAAAATATATGGATCAATCACTTCTGATTCATGATGTTATATTTTTCTTAAGGCAAAGATGCTTCTCAAATTTGTAGAAACCCTGATTTTTAATAAGGCTACTTTTTTAAATCGGAGCACGGCGGGCAGCATGAGTGCACTGGTCAGTCTGTTAAACAAAGTAGGGACCCTTGTAATACAGAAGTCCTGAGACGGCAATTAAAAAAACAACAAAAAGAGAAACAAAACTAAGGTTTAACTGGCAATTTATTATTTTATTATTTCAACTTCTTTTTACATGTTTTAAAGTCATAAACAGAGGAGAGAAAACAATTCAGATCACACTTAGAAAATGGATCACAACACAATACATTACAATACAATAGATGCTTACTTTTTGTCGACATGAAATTGAAGTTTTGTCCCTCCAAGGGGAAAAAGTCCTGGCACTCCTGGTGCACAGACAGCAACAAGACATTACGCTGTATCTACACGTAGTTTCACATTCATATTGGAACATTAAGGACCCAGCGTTCCCTGGCTCTGTCTGCACAGCATGTCCCCCAAATTATTTGGCATTAAAATTGTTTTCAGCCAAAAACAGTGTGAACTGAACATTTGTTCAAACTGCTCCCCGTGTTGACAATGGCGAACGCTTTACTGACCCCCTGTTCCCATTGTTCAGGTTAATTCATCTGGGCCAAGTTATAGGGGACGGATGAATTGAGGCTGATGAAAAGAGAATGGAGCCCTGCAGTCTCAATCACCACCGGGACGGGTGCTCTCATGGTTCGGGGTGGGGGGCGGTGCCTGTTGCCAGGAGACTGGCCGGATCCGGTCTGGAGGTCCCGCTGTTATATTGGACAACACGCTTGACCCTCAGGTGACCCCGAATTGGCCCCTGACCCCAGTAGTCACACCTAATCAATGCAGCCATGCTCACGCTGACTGCAGGGAAAGGTTGGTGCTGCCTACCTGCTGGTCGAGACACAGGGCGGCGGGCGGCACCGCGGATCAATATCATACAAAGTGACATCTGCAACTGTTTAAAATCACATTTGGTTTGATTACTCTTTGATATGTTGTCATCAACGTGACATGTGGCATCTGGAATATGCGTTTTAAGTGGTTCCCTACTCCCGCTAAGGACTTTTGGAACCTGTGAAATAAAACAATGGGGAAAAAGTAGGATATTTTATATTTTCCAGTACAGATTGTATGTGAACTCATCTGTAGCCATACTTATTGTAAACCTTAAGATCTGATACAATATTACTTAATAAAGTGGATCAGAAAATGGGTCTATTCATACTACAGTAGAAACAACTAACAACAGTAGTTCCAAGGCTGAGCAGTCTCCCTGTGTCTGCAGAGCGGCCATGTTTTTTTTCCCCTTTAAGGGCCGTCCTGATGTCCCAGTGGTTAACATGTTGTCGGTCGACCAGACGACTGCAAAGTCTTTGGTTTGATTTCAGCGGGGAACTTTTGTTGCATGTCATATCGCTTTCTCCTGTCTGTGTTTTCCCCATCAAACTATCAAATGAAGGTCCCACTGCCCAGTAACCTTCAAATCACCATCAAACTATTCAATACAGGACAAAACGCCAAGAAGAAGAAAAAAACCCTGCCGAGCGCTCAAAGCGAAGGGATGAAATGATTCATTTCCAGGCTGTGATGTAGTGTGTAGTGGCTATAACTGCATTCATTTATCCCCCACCTCATAACAATGCTGTCATTGCTCTCAAACTACACAAATACAACAGGGTTTCTGATCATCTCGGGCAAACAAAAAAACAACAGGTTTTAAAGTATATTCCTTGAAAGCGCAGTTGTGAGTGCTTCAAAACAAATATAGCGCACGTCTGCCAGGCGTGGTCCGCCGAATGTGAAACTCTCGCTCCGGCCTGTCACCAGTCTGTCAGCAAATACAAACCAGGCACTAATCTCATGGATTTCTTCATTCTGTGGCATGACATGAAGAGAAATAGGACGACACGCCCAGTGATCTCTCAGATTGCTTCAGAGTGGCCAGCTGTCTCAGACGGTTCAGACTGGTGGGACAGAGAGGACAGCCAGACACACTCTGTTAGAAAAACAGCAGATAGACACAAACTGCTTGTGATACTTGAGTAATTGACTATAAATGTACAGGGATAAAAGTAGGAAGCAAGTCAAGCGAAATGTACTCTGAGCACATCGCTGCGTTTGTTAAATTATGGGGAAAGCTGGGTAATTCAGTTGCCGGTCAGCGGGCCAGATCTGACCCAGAAGAAACTTCTGAGTGGCCCAGATAATCTGATATGTGATGAAATATTCAAACTGCATATATATTGTATCATGTATGTCTCGCACATGCCGTATATCCTTAAAGATGGGATATGTAAGTCACTGCATGCTAACATTGCTGTTTTTTACTGCAATAATTTGAATTGTTTGGAGTTTTCATTACCGATACCTTAAAAAAAAAAACAGCAACAACAAAAAATGGTTTAAACAGGCCGCTGACAATGTCTGGCCCGTTCTATATTTCTTGGCCAAACTGAATTTGCAAGTGAATAGACTGAAAAATTAAAGAACACCTTCAGGCTAATGTCAATCCAACAGCACTAGTGGATCCACATTATGTCACTGAGCCCTCACAGTGAGTCCAAACCAACGATATGTTCAGTAAAAAGAGTTTTGGTGGTTCACTTAAAAATGTATTCTTAGAAAATACAGTCAGTATTGTAAACCAAGTATCACAATGTTCAAGTAATGTAACTTGATTACATTCCATTGCTTGGCCACTACCCAACATATTCAATTATAGAAAAAAAATACCAGTGACATGACTTTTATTTAATCTTAACATCGAGTGTATTTGTTTCCACTGACGACCAGAGTGATGCTTTGTGAGTCTCATTAAATGTTGCAGACTAGTACATCATTCTTTACTTTAAAATTATAATCCTGTTAGTTTACTGAATGTATCTGTAATCTAATTACATTTTTTTCCCCTGAAAATTTACCGGAATACAGTGACCTTTTTTCCTATCCTGAGTACGTAAACCCGTTACATGCTGCTACTCCCAAAATTTCACAAATCATGTAAGCCTTAACCAATAACAACATAATCTTTATTTTTGGTGCATTATTATTTTTTACTCTGTAACGGATACATCTTAAAATGTAGCACATGCAATACTTAATAGAAAAAGTAAAGGAAAAGTAAAGGAAAATTGCTTATTAAAATCCCAAATTATAAAAGTGCACAGCAAATGACTTTATTACAGTAATGAGAATAATTTAAATCTTCCAGCCCTGTTTACATCCACGCAAAGAAGTTCTGAGTGATCCTCCGAAAGCAAACAACCGCCAACACAACCTCAAATGAAGTTTACTCACTGTCGATAAAAGTGAATCAATCCAGAGTCAAAAACTGGACGACATACTCCTGCCACTAAAAATGCTCACACAGTAATTGGTTTAAAATGCTAAATCCCGCTTTATCACATCCCAGATTAACGGATTTACTTTTGTTAAATCTCGTTTGAGTGACATTTAAACTTTTACAAGATTGTAAAGAAAAGAGCTCCCGCGAGCCGTAATCGTACTCAATAAATCAAAACTTTCTGCATAAACACATCTGGGTTTATTCTCCTAACACTGTACAAGCCATTAGGGCATCTTCTGACTATAGGATGTTATTGTCGAGGGTTAATGGGTTCTGCCCTTCTCGGTCCCCTGTGGTCCGACCGGGCCAGGCTGCTCTCCGCACGCTGCTGGCCATCCGACATATTGCTCACAAGGCTTTTTTTCCCCCAGGTTCCTTTGTGGAAATGCCACCTCATTTTATAATTCCCGAGATGATGAGATGAGATTTGTGACCATGATGTCTGCATGTTAAAATGTTCGATAATTCCCTCAGAATTATTCACAACAAATCACCACTAATATCTAAATTGAACTGCTGATTGTTTCATTTCATGTATTCCACCATCAGATTTAAATGTTCGCTGCGATTGTTCCCTTTTAGCTCACAGACCTGAAGAATAATTTTCTGGTGCACTGGAGAACCTCTCTTGTTGTGGCTCCGCACTAATTATGGCAGCCGGACGTTCGAGTTTCCTGCACAAAAGAAAGTTTCCAGTTATCGTGGCTGCAAAAACCCAGAATGTGGAACAAGAGGAGACGAGCTGGCAGAGATCCTCTGGCAGAAATCTAATCTGTTTGGATAAACACAACATGCAGCCAGCGCGGACAACGCCAAGTGCTCCTCCATATTGAGTCCATACGCGGATTTCTTTCGAGGGCCTGGTCAACATCCGGCTTGTTTGTGCCTCGTCTTTAATGTTCGGGAACAGCTGACTGCGTGTTTACGCGTTGCACATTCCTTTTTTTTTTTTCAACCACATCAAGTGATGGAGCTCAGTGAATGTTGCCACAAAGAAAACAAAAAAAAACACGGATCTATTTTCACTTTGAACTCTCTCTTTTTTGTGGTTGATGTTTTTAAGTAAGCATACGAAACCGTTACTCTTTTAATAATTATTTTTAAGATGTTTTATAAACATTATTGTTGTTAGTTTTTTTACAGTAGTAATTGCACTTACAAAGTCAGAAATAATAGAATATGATTTGAATTAAATTCAATGACAAAACTAACGAAACAAACACTTTTATCAGCATTTTTATCAGCAAATTCTTATTTTAAAGTCCCCCTCTAGTCTAAAATGCATTTTTCTTCTGGTTCCTGCAGTTGAATGTTTGAGCTTCACTGTGTAAAATGACGTCTACGTAGAGTTTGACACTAGAATTTTTTTTTTTTTCACAAGTGTGAATTTTCTCTTTGCTTGTTGAAAATCTGATTTTAGGAGGCGGGGCCTTCAAGGTTGATTTGTGACATCACAAATAGTTTGGAAGCCAATACTGGTCCAGTATTCAGCATAAACAAGATGTTTGGACTTGAAGCCTCCAGTGCCGTGAGGACGAAGTCCCCAGTGAAACAGGAGGCATCTTGTGTCCAGCAGTTTAATTTGTGAAACATAAACAATTAGTTGCATTTTCATATATTCTGTTATGTTTTAAATGTGGAAGAAGGAGTAGGTGCCATTTTATGAAGGATTTAACCGTGTGGATTATACTTCTTTTTTTTTTTTCTGTAAAAACCGTGACGGTAACATTGGAGAATTATTTGCCTGACTTAATTATGTTCACAGAAAGTCTATAAATAAATACATGAAATGATCGATGAATGAGGGAAAGTTAGCTGAGACAGCCTTACTTCACAAATCCCACCAATCTGAGGGAGACGGATGCCCCTTTGACATAAAAACTACTTTTTGCGGCGCACTCGTTCTCCCTTTTCCTGTAAGAAGATTTGAAACGTCGCTGTGGATCTCTTCTGGCTGGTCAGAACTGCAATTGCGGGTAGATTTCCCCTCCAGATATAATTTATCAGCATAAATCAGCCATGCTATTGGAATGATTAGAAGGTTTGTCTTGGCTGCAAAGGCTACAGAACCCACCCACCTTGCCAGCTAACCAATCTATTCACCTGACCACAGCACCTCTGCTCACATAAATCTGTTGCTCCGCTCCTGCCTGCTGGCCCTTTTTTTTTTTTTAACATTGTGTGTGCGTCTGTCTGTGTGGTTTTATGTTCTAGTATATTTGCATGCATGCATCTCTAGTGTGTGGAGAGTAAGAGTACGACCCAACCCAGTGTGTCCCGGACTGAAATGTTTCTATCTTGGAGACGGATTGGAGGTTTCCTGATCCGGGGCGTGCCATGCACATCCATCACAGCGGCGGTCTGCTTTCCTGGTGATTTAGGACTTACCGAAGCGGCCCTGCCGGTCACTGTGCTCTGACCACAGCCATTCCATCACCCTCCCACCTCCTAGTCTTAATATCACTGCACAGACGGCCAGGAGGCTCTCTGTATCTCCCTGTGTGTGTGTGTGTGTGTGTGCGCGTGTTACTGTTTCATCAGCAATACTGATAAATCTGAACGCCAGAAGTTAGAATAAACTGAAAGATGATGCAATAAAGTTGGTGTCTATAAAAAGATATTTAATCTTGACTCGGTTCTAATATGACATTTCCATCAGAGTTGTTTGGTATAATCACTTGCTGCCATCCTGCTTCCTGCACGGTGTCCCGAGACGGGCTAACAAACAGAAACGCTGAAGTCACTCACAGCTGGGGGCGCTGAGTGGTCACCCATAATGACATCATAGTCAACAGTCTGCGACATTAATGTGTTTTTGTATTAATTTAAATGGCCAGAATGACTTAAAGGAAATAGTTATGAACAACAAGGTACAACAATTTGATATGTTTTGCACGACAAACTTGACCACAGATACACTGTATGTCTGAACAGCCACAGCAGCTACAGTCAGCAACAGCCAGGAAATGAACAGGGAGAGAAATTCACCAGACTCCTTTGAAAAACTGGCCAATTTTGAGTGTCATTGATATAAGAGAAACTTTATGAACTTTGTCAAATGCTGACTCAGAAAATGTTTTAATTATTTGGGCCTTCTTGTAAATTTGGCACGTTACACAATAATTGTACATTTATTTTTGTGTCAGAATGGCTCACACTCATCCTGTTTTTTTTAACGAATTGATGGTTTTATAATGCCTTATTTTTACAGTGTTTATTTCACAACAATTATTGAGTTTATTGAGACTGAGTTTATTACTTTACAAATTTGTTTTATTGCAAACTAAACATTAAAAAAATATAAATTATTATTTGTCATAAATGTAACCAATGTATCTGTAATAGTTTCATTGTAATAATGACAGTTATTTGCAATAATTTTAAGGTTTGTACTATTAGATGGACAAGGTGTAAAAGGTGTCTCTTGGGGCTCCGTGGTTCCTATTTTCTTGATTTTATAATGAATTAATTCAAATCTTTGAACAATTAATTGATCAATGGAGAAAACAACAATCATATTAATTCTAGATGAAATGAATTATTAGTTGTAGTCCTGTACAAAATTTCAATTGAGTTCCACCTCAACCAGTTATTACAATTAAATCCTGCTTTTACATTAGTACATGTGTAATTTAATATCATAATCATGTTAATGATATGTAGCAGTTTCACACTCAAAGGGACTTTTTTTTTTTTCAGTTTTTTCTGATTATAGTTACATACATTACTCATGTAACAATTTCAGTGTAAGACTTTTACTTCCAGCAGAATATCTTCAGAGTTTAGTAGTTTTACTAATGTAAAGAATCAAAAAAAAAAAAAAAAAACGCTATTTGAAACTTAATTCCCACAAAATCAGTATTGGCGTGGAGAAACTCTCAGCACAAAGCCGGTGTCTGAGTCTGGTCATGATATCATTTTGATATAATTTCCGTCGGAGTTTGCTGCATTTGAAGTTGGAGTGCACACACTCACACACAGGAGTTTAAGTTGAGACTGTTTCAAGTTATATCAGCGTATTGAGAGTACAGTCGACTCGTCCTCGGCTCCCGGCTCGGATTTTTCTTTCCTTTTTTTTTTTTTTTTTTCTTTTTTGGAGTGCCGGCTGTCCATTTACACAAAGCGGATTTTGCATCAGCCAGCTTAGAAGTGAGCATTGCTTTGAAGTGCTCTAATCCTTCCCCTACCTTCAGACAACCTTTCCTGACTCACAGCCGAGTCACAGTGGCAGCGAACTGCACAGACAAGATGGGCCATACCAATTATCCTCACATACACATGTATACATGATAGAAGCATTTGAAAGCGGGGACGCGCCGGAGACGTCCTCCATAATATTTAGAAGAAGTGCATTTGTCCCCCTCCCACTGAAATGATGAAAGTAGTGGAGGACTTTCAGAATGCGACCCATGGATTTAACAACGCCTTTGGTCAAATAAGTGGTGGTAGATTGCAACCTTTAAGGCAGTGGCTCCCAAATGGTGTGACAAGGCACAGTGGTGTGCCTTGGGAATTTGTTACAGCCATAAATTACTATTGAAACATACAACTGTGGATTCAATTGACTATATCTCTCACTTCTTGATACACAGGCAAAATCTAGACCCTAAAAAAATCCTTTACAACCTCAAAGGGATCTAGAAGTGAATGCGTACAGTGAAGAGCTGATATGTGTTACAGAGGCTATTTTGCACGGATATGATCACAGGTCTGCCTTGAAATTTTGGCTTGCCTTTTGGTGTGCCTTAGACACAACAAAAAGTTTGAAAACCACCGGTCTAAGGCGATGTTTGCAACCTGCCACAAAACGAAAGGGAGAAGCAACTGGGCCTCGGCACGGTCGATAACAGTGGAGGAGCTGGAAGGAAAAAGGGGGCAGGGGTCCTGATGACAGGAAATATATTCATCAAATAGTCTCTAATCCAAGTAGCCTTGTAAGTTGTGTATGTTGTGATGGCAGCTAATGAACCGCTAGTTAATGAGTTTGCTAATCAGTCTTAAGGTAAGTGGCCTGCAAATAATTAAAGTGTTGTAGCTAGCTAAGTTAGCATCAGATAAGTTAGTAGCAGTTAGGATAACATAAAATATATATGAATATAATATATATGAACATATATATGAAAAGTTAATGTACGGGAGAATAAATAGGCCAATAGGACATTTTAATTTTCCACCCAGGGCCTGAAGTTTGTGTTTTAAAGATATTTTCCAAAATAAATTGATTTCGACAAAGAAAGAAATTGCTGCACAAATATTCACCAGAATGCAGGAAATGAGTTGCTTGATTCTCAGAGAAGACCCAGAGATTCACTGCTTAATGTGTGCTCCACCTCCACACATAACGCTTACAGATACGTGGAACAGCAAGCTTTTCCATTTGCCATTACATTTTCAAGGCAAAAGTTGTACTTTTTACTCACTATTTATTTAATAACTTTAGTTACACGTTATGCATAGATTGCAGGCTGCATCAGAGCCAAAATAGATAATTTTTTAAGCAACTTACTTTTTTCAGGAATCCGATAACAAAAGTACTTATTCTGATAAGCAGAAAATGCTGAATGTCAGATCCGATTATCATTATACAGTATATACACACGTACATTTTACTTTTGGTGATTAAGTACATTAATTGCCAGAAAATCACTTTTGATACAATATCTTTACTTTTACTCGAGTATGACTTTGGGGTATGTTTTTACAACACTACATGTGACAACACACATAACCACACAGTCGAAACGAAATACAGGTTTGCTGTGTGCCGTATGAGTAAATAGTTCTTTGACATTTTCTAAATTATATTGTTTTAATAATGTTTCAGGGCTCATGTTGTTTTAGGTACTTCAAGTATTTTCAAAATAAAATATCTAGAAAAGACAGAATAAAATACAATCTTTGACCACTTTTGTACAAATCTTTTGATTTATCTTGTGGCCAGGTGAGGGGTCCTTATTCTCGTGTTTTTTCTCAGCACTGCTCTATGCTATGCTAAAAAAAAAGGGTAGAAGTTCTGTGGAACACATTTAATAAAGTTTGAAATATTATAAACAAGCATTTTCCACATTACACAAGTTAATTTGTGCTCATGTTGCAGTTGCTGTAAGGGATGAATTTACACAGGCACACATTTGCATGTATATGAATGTAAACAGGCACCTGCAGCTCTTTGTACGTCCACAGAACTCATACATCAGATCCAGCCGAAAGGGCCTCAAATTCAGTCTCGGCGAAACTCCATTGGAAGAGACAGACCTGTCAGAGTGGGTGGCATAACCAAGCTGACAGCCTGCTGTGGGCTGCTGCTCTTTATTCGCCAGACAGAGATCAGCAATTTTCAATTTCCTCCTTTCCGCACGCTTTAAGCCCACACACTACCCGAGACACCCTTCAATAACAAAGGCCAACTTCTTTGACTGAGAAAGATGAGTAACAATTGGACCGAGCCGTGGATTATCCAATCGGAACTGCTGTTGTTGGTGGGTGGTCTGCCCCTTTCATACTCCTCTCCGTTTGGCCCCGAGTTTTAACCAATCCCCTGCCAGATGGGGTCACTAAAGCCTCACCGTCAGCACCCCTATCGGCCGGGGCGCCTCGTGGGGTAATGGTGCTGAGCGGTAGAACAATGAATGACATCAATAACAGCGACCTGCCAGGCCTCTGCTGCGTGTGTGCGTTCTGGTCGATATATTTCAATCCAGCTGTTCAGTGATATTGTAGACTCATGAATAATCCACATTCCTCTTTTGCTGTGCTTGCCTGACCCTTTTTTTTTTCTTTTTTTTCGTGTATGTGTGCATATGTGCAATCACTGCCCGCCCCGGCGCTGGAACCCAGACGGTGTATGTTGGCCGCCTGTCCCTTCCTCCGCCATGCGCCAGTTCTCCGTCTGAAAAGGAATCTCAGGCTTTCAAAGCTCTTTTTTTTTGTGAACTGCTCATCAAAGCCTCCGCAAACACTATACTGCTGTTTTTGAAGTCGATATCCAATTTTTTTTTTCTCTAAACTATGGATGAGATCTTCTGGTCATGGCTCTGCGGCTGTTGCTCCTCATTTTTTTAAAATTATACGTATGTGCTCCAATGCAAATGAGGCAACTCTGTTTCTGAGGAAGGAAAGATTGATTTAAATTGGCGGAAAATGATTGATTTTCAGAACTGGCTTTTATACTTTCTTCCCCCCTTTTTTTCCTCCCACTCTTTCACCAACATCTTTGTGTCCCCTTTGTGTTGGGCTGAAGCTTTCAGGAATAAAGTAAAAAAAAAAAAACAGATTGACCTTCAAGGAAAGACTCAAAGGGGCGGAACTAAACATTTTCTATTAATAATTCTCCTCGGACTTTGACTCACCAGACTCACTCACGCTTGACTCGCTTGACTATGAATAACTTCAAACAAACATAAGAAATTAAATTAAATCATTCACAGTAACATTGAAAAAAGGAAGGGAAATTTATTCTGAGAACAAATATTTGGTTAACTGAGCTGTTTTGATTGTTTATTATGGGTCGATAAATTGCTAGATTTGTGAACATTGAGGACAAGTTGTATTTTTACCTCTTTTGAGACAATTGCTCTCCATTATAATGAAAAAAAACTAAAGCTTAACCTACCTTGCTGAGAGCTCCATGCCCACACTGCCAGGCCTCGCTGGCTCCTCTGGATCCCAATCGCCGCATTCCTCCACAGCAGACGGATCGTCAATATGGTTGAGTTTTTCCTCCCTCGCTGGGCTCTGTGATGATTTGGCCAGACAGCGGGTGGAAAATTGGAAAATAAAATCTTCAGGGGGTAAAAAAGGAAAACATTGGCAGGACGATGGGGAACGATGGAGCTAGCTTATCCCCGTGAACACGCAGGCAGTAAGATGACACTTCCCCTCCTGTCGAAACGCTGAAGACCGCTTTGTCATTCCCCTAATTGGATGTGATTACATTATAACTGGGAGGGAATGATCCCGCTCGCTGGCACGGGGTGAATCTGGGTGCTGGTTCTACCACAAATTACCTCTTATTGAATTAATTTTCTTTGAGCAAGAAGTTGGCAGGAGAATTTTTGCGTGTCATCATCAAGTAGCATCGCTAAGTTGTTTGGACACAACCGTGACAGTGGGTGGTGGGATCATTTGCTCGCAAACAAAAACAACAAAATATCAGGCTGGTGCTTTGCCTTCATGAAATCAGCTCTGATTAGGAGCCTCCGCTTGTACCCAGAGCAAACAAGTGAAGTCAGGGAGATGTTCATGTCTTTTAACATCCGTCAACACAGGACCGGCTAATGAATGGCTAATGAACCACACTGATATTTGTGGATGTTCAAAATAAGTCTGGTAACTAGACGTATGACTAGGACCTGTCTTGGTTAGACGGATGGGTCTGTATGTTGACAGATGCACAACCTTGTTCATGATGTACAAAATGACCCCCCCCCCCCTCAGTAATGGCACTAAATCAACATTAGAATGTTTAAAATGTCCCCAGAATCACTTCAAAAGCAGTCAACATGTAAAACAAATATCAGAGAGGTATCAACAGATCTGCTACATCACAGTCCAAAATGTTCACAGTCTATTTGAGCTGGTTTTGGAGACTGTTTGATGCTCTTTAGTTTACATTTAAAGACTGTTGCTGGATTTGAAGGTGGTGTTAAAGTTATTGCTGAGATCTTGACGCTTAAGAAATAGACCCAACTGAACAGTTATACTCTTCATTTGCAGGTAAAACCCAACGTGAATGCAAACACAGGCAATGGTCAACCTGCCAAACCAAATCCTTTTTTTAATGGCATATCCAGATTGTATCCAAATTGAATTTAGGAATTCTGGACAGCAAGAGGAAATCCCGTTTTTGCACATTGGATCCAAACCACATTTGGAGGGGTTTGAAATGTGATTCAGATCTGATTTCTACAGATGCCTGATGGGCTATGTTCAGACTATTCAGCCCAAATCAGGTTTTTTGGCACGTCCAGGTGGATTTTATGAGATAAAAATTCAAATATTTGCATGTCAGTCCACACATTCTGGACACTCATATATGATTTCAAAGCATTTCTTGGGTCCCTCACAGTGTGACACATAACTGCGATGTCAAATCCAGAGAGACGAATGTGCATCAGCGCGACTAACCATTCTGTTAAAAAGGGGAATTGTATGGAAGACATGAGGGCAGGTTGTCGGCTCTGCGACCTGACCAGCGATTGTTTAGGATGAGATGAATGCTCATGTGCCCGTGTTGGAAAGCCTCATGACCAGCGTGAGGAGTCACTGATGTCTATGTTGTTACAGTTAACACATGAAACACAGGTGAGCACAGAAAACAGACGGGAAGAAAGACAAAGACAGGAAGCGTAAAGTAAAGCATGGCACACAAGAGGAGAGGCTTTCAAAATAAAGCAGGAAATAACAAAACTAAAACTCAGGACCATGACAAAAGCTGCTGGATATCAGTTCAAAGGATACCAGCTGAATATGTGCAAGAGCAAATTAGATTAAATGACATTTTGATTTCTCTGTCCTCATACCATCCCCTTATTACATGCGATGCCCTTGAGCGCCGTGCTGGACTGTGTATACCTGTGTGTATGTTATTGATATTAATCGATACTGATATTATTTAAGAACATGTAATTAACAAAAGTAGACCGTATAATGAAAACTTTCGAAAAAATAAGTCTATAACAAGAATGTGAACATGTACATGAATTATTGGCCCATGGATTTAAATACTTTGCCCTTAAAAGTGCTTGAAAAAGTCCTTGAACTGTAAGATCAAGAGTACCAACCCTGCCTATATAAACATAACTCGTGACTTGCGATGCGTCAGTGACTTTATCTTAGCCCTTTTGTCCCGATCGCTCCTCAGCCTCACCTTGGATCCTTCCTCAGCGCACACAAGAACTCTTGGACGTCCTAACAGCGCGAGCAGTGCACCGTCAATTACCATCGCAGTTAAACTGTCACCATAAAGCCTCAGTTCCTTTTCCAGCAAATAAAAAGAAAGCATTTCTGCGTCGGATGCATCTGTCGGAGGCAATTTCCTCATCTGCTGTAATAGATGAGGAGAGGATGATAAGGAGAAAAGGAAAAGTATCAGGTAAGCAATTAAACCGAAGCGCCCTCCTGTCATCCTCTTCTCATCTCCTTCAGTTCTCCCTCCTTCTCCTCCTCCTCCTCCGTGCTGCTCAGCATTCATTAGGCCGCAGCTTCCCCAAACACTGTTTTATCTACCGGAAACTTTACTGTGAACTCCTGATCACCCTGATAAAGCACCAGGCTAATTAAACAGAGGCTCATACAATGTGTTCCTGCATGTGTATATGCATATTTATGTGTGTATGCGCCAGTGTAATCTGTGGAGTGTGTCTCTTTATCTCCTCTCCGGTTCCTCCCCTCTCTCTCTCTCTCTCTCTCTCTCTCTCTCTCTCCCTGTCTGTCGGGCTCAGGGAAATGATGCTGAATGCTGAATGCCGAAAAATATGGCACACGCTGAAAGCAGCATTTAAATCTTGACAGTAGCTGGGATTAGCTAGGTAACAAGGAGGACAGCTTGGGAAAAACAAGCCGGAGAGGTGAACTCGAGGACAGGGAGGCGGGGGAGGAAGATTTGGGTTTTTGGGGCTCACGGACGAAAAAAAAGAAAAAAAAAAGAAAAATGGGACAAATTTCCGCTCCAAGTTTCATAATTATCCCCGAAACTATCTCCATTTTTTTTTTTTTAAGTTTCACTTTGAAGTTTCCCTTTTCCTCACTTTTAATGATTGTCAGCTTTTCTTCTTTTTTTTTTTTCCCTCCGTCGTCCTCCCACCCTCCAAACTTCAGCTGGAATGGCCCGAAGTTTTTAAAGTCCTCCCGTGGCCCTTTTTTGTGAGCCATCATTATCTGGTTTTCGAAGACGACACCAAAGTGACTTACAAAAAGCACTTGGAGGGAAGTCTGTCTTGCCTTTCATGTTCCACTTTGTTCCCCCCTCTTTAATCAGCTCACATGCGCCGTGCTAAAAGCAAACATGATCCTGGTAGCGTCTTCGCCCCTGCTGCCATCGCCTTTGGACTTCCTCCCACTTAATCCTAATCCTCTCTCCTATGAGTCCTCTTCAAAAACCTTCACTTGATGAAGATCACTCGGTGGGCTTCCTCTTTGGTCGGGAGAGAGGATGAGGTGGAGAGAAAAACGTGAGTGGGAGAGAAAAACCTTTCCCCAATTAAACAGCTCTTGAAGAGAGGGCACATTGTCTGACGTGAACATGTCCACATACAGGCAAGAATGCACACACTGTACAATCAGCTCCATGAACTTTGGTGCTTTGGCTCGGCAAAAAAAGAGGAAATAGGAGGTCACACCATATGCCCGCCTGCTTGTGTGTGCATTGCATATGCATCGCTTGATGTTTTATGCATGAGCTGTTATGCAATCTCTATGTCAAAGCTTTACAGTGGGGCTGCGTTTCGACACAGACAGCATAGGCGTCTTTTTCCCCCATCTCATACTCCGGGCTTTGCATTGACACACTGATATATATTCCATCACGTCACTCACAGCGGAGACACAAGCTTAAGCGGTATGAGAGGAGGGCAACCCAACCTCAAGTTAACTGACATGCGGCCAAAGGCATATATTTTATTGATTTGTTTATCGTTCTCTCCGACTTACATAAATCCATACTGGATAAATTCACAGCTCAGAACTTTATATACCCGTCGTGACGGTTATTTAACAGCGTGATCTTTCAGAGACCAGAAGTCATAAAGTAGTTAACCAAACTTTTAATCAGTATTTATTCCACATCAGTGGCAGCATTTCATTATAGTGCTTTATAAGATTAGATGTCTGATAATGCAGTTTTTTTTTTCCTGCAGAAATTTGTATGCAGCTCTTACATTGACCCGAGTGACCCTACGTGAGTCATCCTGTACTGTATTTCTGCTGCGAGGCCATTTCCAATGCAAATGTCTCTAATCAGGTTATTCAACACTCCAGTTCCTTGTTAAGTTTCCACTCACCGTAGCACATTATTATCCTCTTTTAAGGAAGACGACAATACAAGCAGTGAGAAACAATATTTCATTTAAAATGTATCAAACTTTTTTCTTTGCATCTCAGAGGTTGTTTTGAGCAAAAGATACTGAACCCCCTCTGTTAAGAGCATGGATGTGTTGAAAAGAACGGAATGTGGAGGAGGTAGAGTTGGTCGTGCAGTAATGGAAAAGTCGCTGGTTTGAATCCCGGCTCCCTCTAGCTGCATGTCGAAATGTCCTTGAGCAAGATACTGGACCCCAAATTGCTCCTGATGAGCGGTTGGTTAGGTATTTCCTGTTTTATTTTGCAGTTATATCCTCTTGCGTCTTGTTGTCACTTTCCACTTCCTGCTCCACCTGTGTTGCCGGTGTTCTGTCACACCAGCCTGGTGAGCGCTGCCCTGTTCCCAGTGTCTCTCCACATGCACCTCGTCCTTTCGTTGGTTCAGTTCGTACTTCAGCCTCTGTTGTTGTTGTTGTTGTCAGTTCATCTGTTCTGTTTTCAGCCGTGTCTCCTGTGTTCCTCACGTTCCTGCCCGTGTTCCCAGTGCTTCTTTTGTTTGTACTTCTGCTTGTTTTTGTATTTCTCTTTTGTTTTGTGGGATTTTTTTGTTTATTTGTTTGTTATCAACCTGCCTGCCTTTGAGTGTATTGTGTTTGGGTCCTATTTTCAAATCCATGACAAACACAGCTGAAATGTCTCCTATGTAGACACACCGTTGGTTCATATCACTCTGAGGTGGTGGTTTGACTAATAGCACTTGCTTTATCTACCACTGCCACATTTCCTCCAGATTGTGCCATATTGTGTTTTATTGCTGCAGAGTGATGCTTGTGCTACATTCATTATTTGCTTTAATGTGTTACAAATACTCCATCCTCACTCAGACAGTCACACTGACCTGGTCCACATGAAGGACCCGGCTATGCTGTGAAAGAACTAGTTCCTGTGACCGACCACTACCTGATCTGAACGGACTGGTCACATTCAAAGCCCACCTGTCAGTTTTGGTTGACATCAGAGAGGTGTAGAAGTTCCTGATACAGTTGAACTGTCAGCTCTGGCAAACGGCAGTTCTGACACACTGGCGCCTTCAGATCAAGTATATGCTGGTGTTAGATATGGCTCGTGTTGAGACCACTGATCTCTCTGCTTTAAGACTCTATAGGAGTGGAAGTCAGGAGGGTTTGATCGCTCTGTGAAGCCCGGGTTTCACTTGGCTCACTGATGTGGAGCCTGTGGTTTGATACCAAGATTTCTGGACTGAAGCTGTTGATAGCCAATATTTTGAACTGTGTTAAGGCTCATCACTGTCTATGAAAAGCAAGTGTATGAGCTGTGTGTTCGTATTAGGGGGAATTCCAATAAACTTTACCACACATGACGCCGCGTTAATGGAGGGCGACACCGGCAGGTACATCCCAGTTTTAGCGAACAAGGACACTTTTGGCCCCATTTATCAGTGTAACCTTTGTTGTCAGTGGGGTGTCCACGCTTTGACGCTGTCACTTTACTGTCTTGTCAGAGAGAAACCTACAGAGAGAGCGCAGACAAGCCCTCTGAACTCTATCACTCACTGGTTCAAACCCTGACACATCAAGCACACACACACACACACACACACATTTGACAGACTGACAGAGTTGGCTGTTGGAATGCTGACCATTAGATGACCGTGTGGAATGACACACAAGGTCACTTAGTCTCAGAACACTGTGTGACGTAAAGCTGAAATTTTGCTTTTCGCAAGTAAGAATCAACAGAACTATTTCAGTTGTTCTGTACTTTTCTTTGACTCTCCCGCTCTAACTCTGGGCCAACATGTAATTACCTTACTCTTAACTCACTCTTATGGTCGTATACCAACACACATCCCCAACTTTGGTAGACGATGAGACGAGTTTTGGTCCGTCCACAGTAACAGCTTATTATTCTAACATGATTATTCTTTTTCCTCTGATTCCTGATTCATGTTGCTGTCATGCCACCATATCAAGCTTGCATTTAAACTTGACCATCAAAGCTTAAACCTTCAATAAATAATTTTTTTAAGACAGTTTAGGTTCCTGTTTTGATTAATTCATTTGAAACTCCAAATGAAAGCAATAGCATTCATTTGGAGTCGTGTTTCTGGTATCCTGGCATCTTTATTTGATCCTACTTCTGGTCTCTAACTCCTGACGGGGAGATATCTGTCTCTTTAGCTGCTAAATGCTCGACTAAAGCACGGGCAGAGTGCCAGAAATTCAAATTTGGACGGGCCAAAGTAATTTCAGGCTGGGCCTCATAATTACAGGCGTTAATACAGTTTGCCTTCTTTTGACAGTTCCCAGTCTCGCTAAAAACAGAAATGATATCATGCAGTAGGAGGCAAGCAGCATGTCTGGTTGATCGTGACACTTGTTAATGCTTTTTTTTTTTCTCCGAAGCACGTTCGGCACTGAGACAGCTTATAATTTACCCACGACAGTTAATATTCATTACGAGTCCGGACATGAACGTATTGCTCAAATTGTGTGAAATTGAAACAGCATCGGATCGCTCGTGTTTAATTTCTTTTTTCTGGGGGGCTGTGCACCAAAACATCCATTTGTTCACAACACTGACATTTTAATTATATTTAAGGGACATACCATCTTGTTTGAATGCCCTGACCGGACGATCATTTAATTCGACGAAATGAGAGAGAGAGAGATCAACTGCTGACTTAACAAGAGAGATGCTCTCAAGGCAACATGGAGACAGTCAAGGCAGGCAGGAATTTCACCTCTACCCACCGTCTTCCTGACACTGTTTTCAAATTCCGTCTGGTTTCAGGATGGAAGACGTACGAACGTGTTCCTTTTGTTTTTTAGTCTTTGTTGTGTATCTTAATGTGAGTTTGATCAATTTCAATACAAATCAAAAGATGTGGAGGAGGGATGTGTTTCCTTGGTCATTTAAGGTGGGCCACTTGTATAAGACAGGATCACCCACACCAGCAACAGTACGCTATGTTCACCAGCGACTCACTGACTCTGCCTGCCGTTTTGGTTTCACGCTGCCTGTTTGATCCACTGCCCTCCATTATAAGCGCCACCGTTTGCTAGCCAGCTGAAGTGACGTCAGCTAGTGTTTGCAATTGGTTTGTATTCTAGGTCAATGATGAAATTTCAACTAATTGCCAAAAAAAAAAAAAACGTGTCGAGCTTTGAGATGAGCCTTTCTTTTTCCTGAAACTGGCTTCCTGCAACACAACCCTATGAGCCGGTTAGAGTTCATCGATAAAGTAAATCTGACCTTAAACTAGCTATAAATCTTCATAAGAAGCTGAATGGAGCGACACATTTTGTTGAGTGCTCTCTTTAAGGTCATTATCACGTCAGCCCTGTTTCCAGCGTCATTTATCACCTATTATTATAACAAGCAGCGTCACTAAACTACCAACTTAGAGGGAACGCTGACTTTTAAACACTTCTTGATGTGATTGTCTAGATGTATTGCTCTCAGTTACAATGATAAAACACACACAGGCCTATTGACTCTGATATTTCAAGAATGACATGCTAATATAGCCAACTGGAGGCAACAATGCGGTGGAGGGAAGAGGAAAATGCGATAATGACAGAGCAGACGCGAGACTACGGATGGTGTCGGCTTGTGAGAGGTACATTAGAGGACGGCAGCGATGTAGGGAGGCGTCGCTGTGAGGGAACAACAACATAATCGACTCAGGAACACTGAACGCTCCCCTGTTACCGTGTCCTCTTATCCTTGTTGCTCAGCAGCAGCCTTTGTTATTTCTACAATAGTGGCGTTGTGCTGGCATGTCATCCTTTCACGGTCATTGTTTCTCACCTTTAGCTCGGCGGCGAGGGAGGATGTCTCTGCGGGACAGACTGTGACCTCTCGTCACATTGGTTTGTCATCAAGCACCTCTCTCTCTCACTCCCTCTCTCTCTCTCTTTGTCTCTCTCTCTCTGTTTCAACCCTTTTCTCTCCGCAAATTTCACATTTGGGATACTTCAGCGCCGCGAGCGTTTAGAACAAAACGTTTTTTTCCCCAAGAGGATGCAAAATATCCTCCGACAAAGAAGCGTTTCTAAATCCAAACAAAAAGGAAATCAGCAGTAATGATGTTTTTGAATTTAACCATATAATGAAGCTGTCAATATGCTGTTCCAAAAAAAAAAACATCTAGCGGTGCAAAATCCTTTAAAAGCCGCTCGGTTGGTTTTCAGTCTTTCAATTATCTGCTTGGTGCTGCGATCGTTTCACTTTCCAGACTCTCTTCTTCTCTTCTGTCCTTCTCTTAAAGCTCTCTTTGCTGGCTTCCTCTCACCCACATCACCCATGTGGTATTGGTGATATCTCTGAGTCAGGGGACCAGACACATTCACACACACACACACACACACACACACACACACACACACACACACACACACACACACTCTCATTACAGTGCAGCAGCTGGAGTCTGAGGCAGTATTAATCCTATTTCTGCTTGTTAATGGGATTATGTCTTTTAATTAAAGGCAAGTGGAGAGCAATTATGAGCAGTGAGAGGATGTGGCACAGTTCACTGTCGTGTCATCATGTCGGCACTCAAGGTGCTCTCGCGCAGGTGGACTTGGAGACGACATTGCTTCAATTCTTTAGACGCTGCATATAAAACCCTGCTCCTTATTGACCAGAATTACCAATATTCACACAAAGATACACTTACAATTCTAGGTTTGATACGCAAATGCTGCGCTGGTTTGATATGTTCACACAGATACGTGCAGCTGTAGGTTTTGGAGACACCAGTGCCGGGAGTAACATCCACACCGGTCGCTGAATTATTTAGGTGTGTGAGACACCTCCCAGAGGACGCGCTCCTCCACGCCTTTTCTAATCCGCCTGCCGTGTGGCCGCAAACCCCGCTGTGGAGATATTTAAACAGAGGCTGATTGGGGACTGAGGAGCAGCTGTGAAAGCAGGTGAGTGGCTCAGGTGATGGGCTAATGTGGGTCCTCTGTGGAGATAACTGGTGGGCAGGTGCGGCTGGGCGGGCAGGTGTGAAAAGAAAAGGAGGAGGATACAGGATGACATGGAATTAAACAGTTGAGTCACAGAGGAGGGGAGATGAGAGGATGAAGCGGTTTCTGAAGCTGCCCAAGGTCACCTGTTCGCCCTACTTTACATTACCTGCACATCCCTGTACGCCACTATTAAAAAAAAAAAAAAAAAAAAGTCTAGACCACTTACTGTAGATCGCTACTAAATTATGCACAAATACTTGTGTGTATTCTCAAAAGATGTCTCGACAGACTTTGGGTTTCCTGCCAAACACACAAGCTGCTCGCTGTAGCTCTGTATTTTGCAAACTTAAGCCTGTGTAACAGCAGTGTTGAAAACCTTCAAGAATATCTAGAAGTTATCAACAGAATATGAAGAACAAATAGTTTTGACATTATAACATCTATGTGCTGTGTTGCAAAATATCCACTGAAGGTGAGATTAATGTCTCATGTACCCGTCTCACTCTAAAGCTCCTGTGCAAGCGGCGTAAACACTAACAGGTCCAGACCGCTAACAGCACAGCTAACTGTCCAGGTCTGACCTGTACCAGGAATGACGTAAATACGTTTTTTGGGATTGTTTGCCCTTCGCTTTGTTCCGTGACGCACTAAATTCCATTAGCAAGGTGAGAACTGGCCGGCATCTTCTGTTTCACTGCATCAAAATCCACTTAGAGGCATGTTAAAGGGGATAGTAACGCTGGAGTGACATTACAAGCTGCTGTTGCTGCAGTGTACCTGATAGACTTAAAGGAAGTGAGGAGAATTACAGCCTCCCCTTTAATCACATCTGCCAGCCGAGAGCTTGCTAATAAGTCACTGTTGGACATGCACTGCTGACACACACACATATACATGCACAAATAAATGGACACACATCGATTCGTCCTAAGCTCAGAGCGTACACACACACACACACACACACGCACACATTGATGATCTCTTCTCCACCTCTCTTTCTCCTCTTTGCATGCTCCTAATTAACTGCAGTTGCAGACGTGATTCTGTCTTTATCCTCCTTCATCTGTCTTTTTTCTCCAAAGAACAAGGGAGTGTTTTGTTCCAATTAGTCTCAGCAGACGCGCTTCCAGCAGCCACCCAGTCAGCCCTCGGGATGATTAAAACCCAACACACCTTGCACTCCTCCTCCAACAGGTTAACTTATAACTGCGCTGCAGGCAGATTGAGACAGAGAACGGCAGGAGAAAGGAGGCTCCGCTGAGTGAAAAGGAAGGCGAGAGAAGAGAGGGGATGTGCGAGCGTACTGATAATGAAATAAAATGAAACAGACGGCAAGAGAAGTAGAGAGAGAGCGGGTGAGTGATGGATATGTAAAGGCGGTAAGACAGAACAAGACAGTGGCAAAAAAAAGGGATCCAAGGAGGGAAAACTGATTTGTTGATTCTTCCGCGTATTTTGATGCTTGCTTCTGCTTCATTGGTTGCATTTCCCCACCAGAAAGGAGAGATCTGTCCAAACCAAACAACATTTTTTTTTCTTTTTGCAGGAACTACTGGAAGAGAGATGAGAAATTAGATGGATGTCTTTTGGAGTTAATCTACATTTTGAAATCTTCTCTTCCTTACAATATGAGAAAGTGAAAAAGCCTGAAACATTTGAGGTAGTCTCTGGTCTGATGGAGTGTACTTAAAGGGTAACTCCAGCAATTTCACACAGTAAGTGTTATTTACAAGTCTTGGGGAGTACGACTGCATATGTGAAACAAAGTGGTACAGCGCCTTTAGTGGCTTCAGATGACGCTGCATGTACTCTGCAGAATTTCCTCCAGCGATGTCATTCAGTGGCTAAATTGCATTGTGGGTGATGTAGGTGCAAGGTTTTGAAAAGAAAGACTGTATGGATTAAAAAAGGTGATATATCTGGTTATGCCGCATTGATTTTGATCATTTGTTTTTGAACTGTCCATACTGATTCCAGTTGCATTATAGGAGGGCAACGCTCCACCAGTGGACTGCTTTTCAGAGCATGGCCTACATTACCCACAATGCAATTTTACCACTAATCACTGGAGGATACTTATCAGATTTCATGTAGTTATCTGTGGAGCCACAGAAAACTAGATACTAGTTTTTTTTTTTTACACATATGCAGTAGTACTCCCCAAGACTTGTACACACCCTTTATTAATGTATAAAATGGGTGGAGGTACCCTTCAAGCATGTTTTTGAAAATACATGCAGTAACATGTTCATATTGGGATCCTGTGGGAGTCATGACTTGCGAATGAACAGTGAGGAGAATGTCTTCCTGCCTTTTTCATGGACTGGAACAAACCAACTTCGTCCAGTTTGATAGCATCTGTTAGCAAAGAAGCTCGATTTGAGCTTGAGCCATGAGTCTTTTTTTTTTTTTTTTTCAATTTGCACAAACCCAATAAAACTTTGTCCATTGTTATTTTTGTCCGGCGACCTGACAAGGTAGCTGATTAATTTGACACACAATTCATTTAGACTTGGCACAACACTACGCAGTTATTAATATATTGCACTTTAACAAGGAGGGCTGTTTGTGTTGATCACACCTCATTGTAAATGTTTCAGTATAATACTCCATAAAGCTTTTATTACCCCCACAGGGTGGATGTATTGTACAAGAGGAACAGAATTATATAGAGGAAAGATGTGCCTCTGTTTCACAACCTCAGTACCCCCCTCAGGGCCAGTAAACCGTACGGGGACAAACAAAGAACCACAGTCCTTGAGTTCTGTTCCACAAGCCATCATTTCATTTATCTACTTGCAGAACAACTCTTCTATTGGTATTTCTGACAAAGTGAAACACAATACTCGTGGTTTCTGTGTTTGTGTTAAGTTTTTTTATTCATTTCAATGAAGCTGCAATTTTACCAGCAGCCTCGGGTCAAATGATTCCGGAGTCACTTTTATTTATAAAACTTTGTTAACACAGACAAACATTGCAGCCCACTCGCCAGAATTGTTGCCATTGTAAAATTCTGCAAATGGTGGAGATGTTAAATTGGAACATTTCATACATCAACATTTTGTCTTCATCTCAGAAGGAGGAGGGGATGGTGGTTGCATAGCGTCAAGGTGAAACAGTTTTTCAAGCAAGAGACCAATATATACTGTATGAACGTACTAGTCTTACTGAGGTTATGATGCGGTAAAATTATTCTGCAGTCTGTGGAAGTTTGTGCATAGTTTGGAGAGTCCAAACCAAAAAGAATGGAATATTGACATAATGTGGGAGTTGAGAAAAACTGTGGTCGGGTCAAGAAAGCATCTGACTTTCATTCAGAAGATCACGGTCAGTGTCCAGGGTGAATCCAGAATGTAACAGTGAATTATTTGAATTTATTAATGTGTTGAAGTTATGAAGTTATGTCATCTGCATATGTAACATAATGTAATTTACTTTTTTTTTAATTTACAGATGTAACATAGTGATATTAACCACGACAACAATGTTTTCCTGAACCTAACAAGTAGTTTAGTGCCTTAACCTGCCCGAATTGTGACCATTCAACAAAGGGGTTCATGCTGTTTAGGGAACAGTGATATATTTCATTTTGAGCCATCACTGATCATCGACCATTTCCGGAATTTAGGTACGAGGATGTGTTGCAACTCAGATTACGTGCAAACTGCACTCAGAAACTGCTGACCTCTGTAGCGTCCTCATTGAAAATATGTCATTGATATACACTGAGCCTTTGGTAACATCAAAAATAGCTTCAATCCGTTAAGGTTGCCAGTTCCAGTATCTTGCGCGGTGCGTGCTGGCTCCCTGGAACACCTCTATGCGATGCAGTCGCCATTAATGTTCCACCTGTGCTTTTCCTACTATGACAAGCCAAGATTCCCCACAGACTGATCATTTAAGTGTGAAGAATGAGAAAATTAAATAGAATCATCTCTGTGGAGAGAAATAGGAAGGATTTATGTCCAACAAACATGTTTTTCCCTCTCTGCCTTTTAAAACCATCCCGTATTGTCGCTGTCTGTATTCCAAGATTAACCTCCTTGTTGAGACAAACTCTTCCCCCTCCTGCCAAGTCGCTTTATCTTCTCCGCCCGTCCCTCCCCATCCGTCTTAATCTCATTACAGATGTCAATAGCAAACCTGCTTGGTCCCCCCCGATAAACAGCGCTATTACCCCACAGTGACCCCCAGCACTGTTTACCTTGTTAACAGCACGCAGGACCCTGAACACACTCTCATTTCCTATGCTGTAGGACCTGTTTATGTGTATGTTACATGTGTGTGCGTGTGTGGCCGAATTGAGACACTGGGACCGGCAGTGACGTTGTTTGTTCAGTTGTCCTACATTACTTCCAGTGACGCCTGTGTTTGAAGTAGACGAGGTGAAAGCGGCGCTGCCGGGGCTTGATCGGCTTTATGGGGCGGAATAGGAACAGGAACTGAGGTTTTTCCTGTGTCAATCCATTGGGAAGGTTGAAATGGGTAAATCAATGTGATTTAACATTTAAGAGATTATAAGGCATTATATATAAAGTAGCGCAAACTGGCTCAAACAGAAATGAGCAGGCAGGAACAAGGACACTGGAATGCCGAGGCTGGGTTGCGCCTTCAGAGAACAATAAGGGGTTCGTCTAATAAGTATATACATCAGCACCGGGGATGATGACAGGATTGCAGTGCAGATGGGGTGATGGTGAAAAGTGAAAAACACTGAGGAGGACAACTGCAGGGCACGGAGAGAGAAAAAAAAAGGCAGTAGAATGATACAGAATTTAGAGCCTGGCTGACAAAAATCAGTTTAACAATACCTGAAATGGCTACTTTCAGACTCAGACTGTTTTCCCCCAAGCTGCCAGAGGCTCTGTCAGTGCTTCAGGCATTGATCCATAGGAGTTTGAATGCACTGAAATATTTATCTCTGTATTCTTTGATGAAAAAAAATAAACGTGAAGATGACCTGTAACTGCCCCGGCTAGCTGGAAAACACAATGGGTTTGCATCATATAGTCTTAGTCTACGTTCAAATAAGATAATAATATCGCTTAAAAAGAAACTCAGAACACAGGAGAGAGAATGTAGTTTTCTAATCACAAAATAGCTTCCCAAAGAGAAACGGAAGCAGAAACTTTATAATTCATTATAGTTCTTTATTTCCTTACTTACACTGACTTTGTGACTGTTGTAGGTTCCAGGTCGGGCATATAAACTCCTATCAGTTCGAATGAGCTGTTGATCAAACCTAGGCCATCACAGGATCTCCCATATGGACAATAATGATGTATTTTGACATATAAACACATTTGAAAACATCTGTAATTGTAGTTTGTTGCTATTTTGTCATCATTAATGTGTGGAATACTGTGTTTTGGTCTAAATATGCTACAGAAATTGATCTACCAGATGTTTGGTTATAAGAGAAGACAGTATTTCCCCAATTTTGATTCCCAACTGAAACACCCCGATGCTTTATTGACAAGTTGCCAAAACACAGTTGTATGCCCGCATGTTTGTTTGCTGGCTGAGGAACTGAATGAGGATAGCAACTACCATTATCCCACACTTCTTCAATATGTCATCAAAGTGGAGACCCTTACTGGCAGAAATAACACAAATAACATATACTTTTGAAAAAAAATGTAATATTACCCTGATGTGGGCGCTTTGCAGCCTGACTGTCAGTAATGCCCATCATGTGGTTTTAATATGATTTGGCTGTAGAGGTTATATCAATAATGTTCATTTGAATTAAACATAGATAATCAATGAGGTATTTCCTGTGATGAGATTGTAGAGTTACATAAACGAAACTTTTAACAATAAAAACCGGTAATCACACAAGAGTTCAAGTAGCTGAATTCAACCACCATCTTGTCTTCAACATTCAGTATCAAGGGTTACGGTGAAGTAAATGAAGTGATCGTGAAGTCCTCACTGGTGTCATAAAACAAAGTGTGTGTTGTGTGTACATTTATGTATGATGAGTCACCTCTCAGCTGTGAGGATTACCCTGAGCTTTAAGCAGAGCTCTGTAGGGATCTATAGGGATAGTGCACCACATGCCTTTATGGAGGTATGAGCTAATTAACTCACTCTTCCCTCCCAACCCATCCGCACACTCCATGACCCCTGTTCACATCCTGCTGTCCCGCACCAGTGCAGCTCTGGTCCTGGAGGCTCCTGTGTAACTTTAATCAGTATTCATTTCTCTGACTTCCACTTCACGTACCTGCAGGCGTAGCTGAGGGAAGCAGCCTCTAGGAACACCAGTACAACCATGTTGTTCGTGGAGAATCCCTTCCACCGTCTCCCACTAGACTTGTTTTCCCTCTAACCTTACTTTTGTTTCTGCTTTAACCTTACAACTACAGCTCTGTTGAATCCTTAACCTACATTTTAGCAATTTAAAACATGGCCTCACCTTCACTCCTTTTTTTTTTTTTTTTTGTCAAAGCAACTGCCGTTGCAATAGGGGCCTCTTGTTAAGCACATTTTTAATAAAACATGACATGAGCAAGATTTTAACACTGTGAAAATCCCCTCCAGTACACGGGATGTTACATCCAGCCGAACAGTTTCATCAGCCGTTGATATTAATGATTTCTCGCATTGTTGTAGGATGAATCCGGGGTCATGCTGGTTACTGAAAACTGGATGGTAAACTCTCTGCATCTGATCAGTTGCTTGATTTTTTGATAACGATTGACTGGTGCATTCGCAATTCTCTCTGTGATTGGATGTTTCAGTGTGTAACTTCTCATTATTACAAGCGACTGAGGCTGCCAAAGAGGCGACCACTGAATATTTGTAGGGACACCTTAAGACATTTCCAGCGGTCCTTGTGGCGACCAAAACCAGCTATTTTTTTCATTAGAAGCCAGACCATGTCTGCCAGTGAGCGTGGAGACCAACAGGTATTTTAAACCAAACTGTTATGATTTCCTAACCCATATCAAGTGGTAAAAAATCCCCCAAAGTTCCCTCTAAACAAAAGGAAAGTTGCACCATAAAGAAAGGTCCAGGTTCAGTCTTATTTTGAAAAAAGGTACTTTGCTAATATTTATTCTGATGATGCATCCTCCACAATAAACACCAGTTCCACCCTTCATATCAGAAAGAACTGGCCTCATTTTAGTTGTTTTGTGTGGTGTGTATTTATGTTCATGAAATACGTGTGATTCTAAAGTTTTACTTTAGATTTGGAGTAGTTCAACTCTGGGGTATCAGGGAATTTCCATTTTCACAGCCCGGACACACTGAGGCATGCTGTAATAACTTAAACCATGTATAGAGAGTTAACTCAGTGACCTAACTTAAGGCTCCTGCTTGCTGAGTGCATCAAATGACTGAGAACTTCAGCGTCTCACACCTCTTCATTGTCTTAATAAAGTCTTAATAAGTCTCATAAAAAATGTGATTGCATGACCTCCCTGATGAATATCATATTGCTGTACATATACATACATGATCGCCACACCCGTCTCGGTTTTAAAGGATTGGCCGTCAATGTGTGAAGTCATGCAGGAGTCATGCAAAGATTTGGTTGCACAGATGTTAAAGGACAACTCAGGACCATGTGGGTGTTCTTGTCCTGAGCAGCACAGAGAAGATAAGGAATTGTCTTCACTGTCGAGGATATTTTAGTTGGAATGGAATCGTGGCCTGACCAAGTGGCGTATGAATGACGCACCATGGTCTCAAAAGTCTTTACATTTAACATTTAACTGTCTGCACTGAGCTTGTTGCAAGTCATTTCTCATGTGAATTCCCCTTAATCCTAACCCTACCCCCCGAACTATGATCTTTCCCCAAAACCAAACACCTATTCCTACCCAGCCAAAAATCTAAGAGCCCAGTAAGGGTCATAGCAGAGCTTCTTTAGTGTTTTGCTTTCCCCTAACAAATACGTTTCCATTCCACTCAGTCATGTCACTAAGGATTAAACACAGCAAATAATCGGCTTCTCCCTCGATCCTCTGCCGCTACTATCGGGGTCACTCATCCTCCTGGAGCCCCTGTTAACTGTCAGAGTGTCTCTGGGCTGGTTAGGATGAGCTGACAGGCCAGCTGTGCGCTGCCGCTGGGCTGCCCGGCCGTTGCTCCGCCACCCAGACTGTCTGCTCTATCCAATGAGCCCAAAGACACTGCAACTGCAACAGACAAAGTGTCAAGAGAACACAAAACATTCTGTGAGGTCAAGCAAAATTTATCTCTCAATATGACCCTCAGGGGGCCCCGTATTGTGACCCATCGGTTGTTGCGGCCTCCTGTATTACCTACTACCTTACCACCACTTGGTAGGGGGATTAGAGTTACCAGTCATGTTCGTTTGAGTTTAGGGAGCTTCTCTGCAAAACAGTTGGTACCTGAAACGCATTTCTGTACACACATACATACTGGTAGGTGACATGAAGACAGCGTACGTGTGTGAGGTTTCGCTTATTCCTACCCTCAACCCTTTTGTCAGACATCAGACCCAATTCCCACCCTCACGTTCAGCGGTGTGATCAAATCCCACCACTGCGCCTTACGGTTCTGTCAACTAACGTCAGAGCCTCGACAGCTCACACCTATTAGCACAGCGCTGCTCCTCTGCGCGTCTTTGCACCGTTAATCCACACTCAACTCGTGTATGTGCCGCTTCCATCCCGATGTCTTCATTTGAGAGAAATCGTCTTCTAAAGAGTTTGAATGAGCTTTCAAGTCCTTCCTGTATTTACGCCTCAGCTCTCTCCGGTTGTCTGTATCTTGCTCGCTGGAGCACATTGTTTGTTGTTACGAAGAGTAAACAAATCGACAATCATGCGCACACAACAAAGTTGGAGCAGAGTGATTGGAGATGTCTGATGTGTTTGTCTCAATTGTGGTGTGCACAGATTCCAGTGATGTGTGTGGTTTGTAACGTTATTAAAGATGACGGTGGGAGCGCCTGGTTCTGTCCTTGGTTTGCTCATACAGAGGCTTATGGTTATGAATATGTTCAGTGCTCCCAGTTGAAGAGTTTAACTTGAAAATACATACATGTATGATGTATATATGTATATAAATATGGCATAACACACTGTATCATAATCGCAGACCAACACTGGGCCAAAGTGTGACAAACATGGCACCGACTTTGAGAACTCTCACATATTTCTGATTGCAGACATACTCCAAACCGTTCACATATTTGCCTTCACACACATATAGACATGCACACATTGTGCAAACACATGCTGTGCTGCCTGGAGGACCACTCTATCAGCATCCATGAGAAGCCTGGGCTGTCGTTCTGCTCACAGCCCAATCTGGCAGCACTCTCACCATCAGCCCTGCCATCTGCTGGGCTCTCAGCAGCTTGTTTAGAGGTTAATAGCTTCATGATCCCTCTATCAGTCCTGCCCATCTTCAAGTGGCTAATTTTTCCTCTCTGGCAGCTATTAGCGCAGGCTGCGCCGCAGCTTCCTCCGTCCCTTTTCGGCATCATCGAGGCCATCATCAGGACAGCAATCCCCGGTTGTTACCGGACATGCGATATCAGATCAGAATAGATTTCGCAAAGTGTGCAGCCACCACAAAACGACACATCTGGAGCCGTTGGAGCGAGATCGATATCCCATTCTCAGAGGCATCGGGGTCTGTAACAAACCAGCCAGCAGCTCACACTTGGAAAGCTGCTAAATAATGACGTATCTTTCAGACGGCAGCTTTGTAGTGCGATGCGATCTCATGCAACATGCGTATTTCATTTAGTTGCGTGGATTTGTGTTGATGTAGATCAATATGCTGTGGATGATGATTTCTCCAGTGGCCCATTGACTTTTATGTATGTGTGCGTGCATACACAAGCTAGCGGAGAGATAAAGAGCTCTCACATGACTTCACACATATGGATTCTGTAATCTGTCGACTCCAAGTAAATATAAATTGCCCTTGCATGGAGTGTATGTGTGTTTTCTTTCCACAGGCCTCCCAGGCTTCACCATCTGATTTGTAGGACAAGCTCTCCACTGCTGCACTAGACTCCTGTGGGAAACTGATGGAGATGCTCGGTGTTAATGTGGTAGCCGTGGGGTTTAAAAGAGTGCAGGCACAGTAAATCTGAAGAGATCAACTTGTGTCAGGGCTGCAGGGACCCCTGCGCTCCCTAGAGGAGGCTGCCAGTTTGACTTTAACTGAACCCTATCCATAACTGACTGATTTTCTTAGAAAAATCTCCAACTGCCTCTCAAATTAACTTTAAGGGATTTTTTTTTTTTTTCAATGTGACTTCTGCGTGACCCCAATGAATTTGCATATTACATAGCTGAGAACTGAATATTAAGCGCTTGGGCGAATTACTGTCTCTCAGTTGATATTCCCCGTGCAGCTCGAGGTAGCGAGCAAACGGGCGGGCGGGCATTTAAAACCCCTTTTGAAGATAATGTGATTTTTTTTCATTTGCCTGATAAGGACGTGTCATGGAATGTTTCATTATTTTGGACACTAAGCATTTTTTTTTTCCTCCTTCTCCTTCATGGCTTACCAAGAGGAACAAAAATTAATCCAGCATCATATTATTGCTGGTTCAGATGAGGAAAGAGGGTGGGGGAGTTATTCACTGTGATTGCTGTCGGATCGTCTTCAGGGATCTGCTCTGATTCTGACGATGCTGGCAGACGTCAAAGCTCTTAGGCTCGGGGCCTTGAGATGACATGCTTTCACACCAGTGGTATAGTATTCACTCGTCTTTTAGAAGATGATGCGCAGTTGTGTGTATTGCTCCCATCCCATAATGCAGTCTGCCATGACTTGATGATTTCCTGTGATCTCAGTGTTTTGGGAGAAATGATTTATAAGACGTATTGTTCATATTTTATAGATATCGCGTGTCTCAAGGCTCACATGCCGACCACATGTTTGTTTCAAACCTCAACCTTCACCTTTCAGCGCAAAGTCTCAGGTCCAAGAACGAATCTCTCAGTGAACCTTTGGAGGTACACGATGTGGAATTGGGTATCTGGTTTCAGATGATTGCTCCAGCCCATGCATATGCATTATATAAACATGAAAAGGCCCGATAGCTCTAAGGGAAACTATGATCTCTCAACACATTCTAATTAAAGATTCCTCCCTCCACTCTGGCCAAAAACCTCTGCTTTCCACTTCCTGACAATCTTATTCTCAGTTTGCTCCCTAGTCGATTTTCTGTTTTGCTGCTTTTCCATCCTGCCACATAAACACTGATGTCAGTGTCAGTTGCGGAGAAGGATATTCCCTTTTTTTTTCTCCTCATCTGCTCCTTTAGGTGGGGATTTTCTCCTTAGTGATAATCAGTGAGAAGGGCAGGCTCTTCCTTTGGTAGCTGCTGGGCAGAGATGAATGGCTGAATAAGGACACTCTGCGGGTTCCCGATCCCCCTGCCCACCCCCTACCTTTTTGTCAGCGGATGAAAACACTGAAATAGATTCATGAGCTTTCCCTTCCAATAGCTGACGCTCTGCCAGCGCCTGGCAGCAGTCGGGGGCTGCGATTTGCAGACAGACACCGCCACACACACCAATGTGAGAGATGAGCAATGTGAGAAAGAGAGGGTGCTAACATGCAGCGAGGAAAAAGGGTGACGGTAGACAGTGGAGATAGAATTGGCAGAATATCGGGACCAGTATTCCTAATTTGAATGTCTGACTAATGCTCAGTTTATGAGTTCATGACCTCTAAAGTGCTGGATGTTTTTCTATCAAGGTCTGATTAATACAGACTTTTAAAGTTAAATACCACCAAAACTCCTGGGCATAGAAAGCATTTAAAATGTGGGTAGGAGGTTCCTTCCTAGAAATGTTTTGAATGGAGTAGACGTCATAATTTCTTGTATTCCAGTAAATTCTAACAGGTGGTTTGTTACTTTTGAGAAGAAATATTGGCCAGCCTACATTTTGCAATTTCATCCTGAGGGAGCATTTGGCTCCAGACCACATTTTTGAAGATATTAGCAAGCTCAAAGTACAAAAATGCATTCAATTATTAATTTATAATAGTTTTGTATGAAAGACTCACAATATGCTGTACATTCTTTTAGATACAAATACATATTTGCTAACATTTTTAATAGAATAGAACTTTAATTCCAACAAATAAAGCCAAAAAAAGAAATATAATTCATATTTAAATTGATCAGACACATTAATCGCCAAAACAATAACCGTTGCTATTTTCTATTAGTACATTTTGGGACCTCACACAATTATCAAGTATAAAGTTGTATCATCTAATGTAATGGTGGCATTGCAGTAAGTTGAAAGATAATAATTAAAATAAATGCTTACAGTGAGAGCTCTTCCCTGCCTCTCACTTCCATCTCACTTTCCACTTTCCTGTCGAGTTTACCTTCACCCCACCTCGTATTCTCTCTTTGTTCAAGCCTTTTTGTGGTGACAGTCTGTGACCCATGTTAACCCAGCTGCCTGGAGATGGGACGTTAACATTAGCGCTGCACTCATTTGTAAATGCCTGCTTGCTATGTGTCACTCTGTCTGGGCGCAAGGTAGCTGTGAAGATATGGTATGGAGTTTCACTGATTTGGGAGTTCTCCCCAGAAATTAAAGGCAGAATGGATTTGAGAATGATGCAAACCGGAATAGGCCATCGCATTTTCATCAATTCAGTCATTATAATGTATCACAATATCCCGACACATCTCATCTTTTTTTTTAAACACCCACTTTTAGAATGCCAACATTGTTGCCACAGTGGTGTAACCCTCCTGTAGCTCTATGTCAGTTCAACGACTGAACATCTTGGTAAAATGAACACGTCTTCTGGTGAGGCTTTGGGTTTCATCATGTTCTGAAGCTCGAACAAACCTCACAATGATGATGAAAACCAGGGCCTTCTCTTGCTAATTTTCTTCTTAGGTCAGAGAATGATTCAGAGATCAGAATCTAATAACGTCTGTCTGTCAGTCTCCTGAGCATGCTGTTAGTGTTAGCCTGTCCATGATCTTTGGCCAATAAACAAAATACACACTCTGAAACTCATCCAGCATGTTCCTTGAGATCACCAGTTATCTCAGAGCTCTCCCAAATATTTAGATAGTATGGGGTTGGGAATCGCTGCATGGCAAGTTAATACCTAACAAATGTGGGTAGGAGCTTTGTCATGCAGGGCACTTGTTTAAATGTCCTGGTGAGCTGAGATCTGTGTGATTGTTAGAGTCCTGTCCAAACAGTGGGATACGAGGCAAACAGTGACCTCTCACAGGCTGATCATTCCTACCACATGGAGCATGTTTGTATAAACCTGCAGTGGATTCGACCCAGGAATGCATGTCCGATTCCTCTGCATCTCCACATCCTTCCTTGCATCTTTACAGACGCGCAAATACACCAAATAATGTGAAACAGATTCTTAAAAAGAAGAACAGCAGTCTGTAGATAACATCTGGTTTGTTAGGAGACCGAAACAACGCCATTATGACTAACTGATAAATGATGATGAATGGCCCCATTACCATCAGATGATCCCCATGCTGGTTTGTTTATGTCTGGGGGTTGCTGGAGTATGATACCGGGTCAAGATTCCTCCTTAAAGGGTTAAGAAGACACCTCCAGGCTAAAACAAATGACTGGGACAGACTGTGTTAGCTTTGCTGACTCGGGCTAAATTATTGTATTAAATCAATTTGACAAAGTGAACAAAGAATTAAACTTCTTTCAGAGCACCAAAGGTCTACATTAACACATTTAGGAAAGGTAACATTTTAAAGTGTAAAACTGTAAGAAAATCCCCAACTGAATGACCCCAAAGTCAGTTCTGATCATACTTCGGTCTCTCGATGGAAAGACAGCGCCACGAGAGCCCCGTCGTCCATCATATTTATGCATAGTTCCAACCAGGCCTTGATAGCAATAGTACAGCAACAGACCTATCTGTAAACCTTCTGCTACATTACCTACTGGTACCTCTGAAGGGCAATTGAACATTTGCCAATCCTTTCCCCTAAACAGTGACTGGCCAGTTTGTCTTAGAAACCATAACCCGGCACAGTAGAGCTGCCAAGCTTGGCATTTCTCCATATGTCAAGGTGGTGTTCATGGAGTTCAGCTGTAGGTAACAATATTTTATGAAGCGAAAGGTTAGACCTGGCCAAGTTTAGGATATGAATTGCTGATATGCTGTCGCCTCCTGTTTGCTTCCTGTTTGATGTGAGTGTGCTTGGATTATTGACTATTTTTATGGGTTTTCAACAGCTGAGTTTGGATTACGGACATTGGACGATTATCACATTAAAGTGAGACATATTGTTTGTTTCAAAGACGGAAAAGAAAAACACTCAAATAACTTGTGTTGCTTGTCCAAGTATGTTTTTTTTTTTCAGCCTGTCCTCATCAGAAAAATAACCATGTAGATCGACCGGGAAAGCAGCTTCAACAACACATATTGGCATATATGGATTGTGATATAGGTTATTTTTAGCCATTATTATGGCACTTAAAGAGGAAGTAGTATAAAGAGTGAGGAACTCTGTTTAGGGAGGAGGTTTGGGATGGACGATTGAGTCAAACAAGCAGCTTAAATTTTTCTTTATGCTGGTGTCCTTTAATTGCATATTTAGGAGGTCCTATAAAAGCCTGGCCGGAATTACAACAATAACCAGTGTATTGGAGTGAAGTGATCGTGACTTGAGCATTAACATGTGCAACAACAAATGTATAGAACTGCTTATTCCTTTATTGCCTACTGTATGCAGGACGAGAGGTCCTAGCTACTCAGTCCTCAGAGGAGCCATTAGGGCCTCTTCATGGGAAAGTAGCCGAGGTCAGGGGGTCTAACTCACCTTGAAATGTCTAAATGGAGACCTCCTGTCGCCAAGGGTATCAATGCCTCACCACTTTATCCTCGTGGAATGTCCATATTTGTTATGAATACGACAAACTCATATGTGAGTGTTAATGCAGGCGATTAAAAGATTCAGAGAAAAGCATTGAGTACGCCTTTGTTTCTTTTTATGTTAATACAGCACTATGTTTTGGTTTTTTTTACCCATACTTGATAAAAAGTTATATGTCTTTATTTACCTTGTTTTCATTTCCACTTTGCACATTACCATATTCATTTGAAGCTGTCAGAGGTTTCTTTATTTGATACTTAGTTTGCCAAGCCCGGCTCAGGCTTTCTTTGTTATATTTTACTGTGCAGCTGAAAAGACCAACTCTCCCCTCAGGGACAACTGAAGTTTCATCTTATCTTTCTCAGAACTCAGTTCAGTAAGCTTCCTCAATTGGTTGTGGATCACAGAGGTTAGTCTCCAGGTCTCTGTGGTAGCCGATGGTGAAGACTATCTGTCTGCTTCTGCTCTCCGTGTTTGCCTACATATGTGTTACATGATATGGGTGAAAACTCCTCAAAGCCCATGGCCTCGGGACGTAATATGTGGGACACGTAGCGCCTTTAGTTGTATTTAAATGAAGTTATTATGACTAAGGTTCAGGAGCAAGAACACGCCACCATCACCGATTCAGCCACCTGCTCCTCAATAGATGCAGACCTACATAGGCGAATCTAACCTCTATCTCCACTGCTTGTTTGAACTTCCCACCCCCTTCAACTGTGTTCTTATACACACTCCCCTCTCATAGGGTGGCAGCTCAGTGGTTAGCTCCACTGCCTCAGGGCAACAAGGTCCTGGATTCGAACCCTGGCTGTCGCAGGTCCTTTCAGTTCACGTTCCTCCTATAGTCGTTGAGCGTTGCACCTGGTCCTTTGGTTTCATCTCACCATCAAAGACGTGTTAGGCTTGATACTTCCATCTCAGTAATTTGCATTGTTCTCTATTACAAGAACCACAGGGGGATGATGAAGCCATATGCTCATCGAGGCGTCCCCCCCCCCCCACCCTTAGTCTCGACTCGGGTATGCTCAGCCACACCGTGACTTCATTCTACCACCTTTTCACTTTCCATCCATTTTACATGAAACTACTTTGATGCTATACAAAGTTGGATCCTTAGTTTGTAGATACAGTGTGATATAGCTTAGATATATCTTGCTATATCAGAAGAAATATGTATACATTCTAATCAATTTGTCTTTAAATTGCAATTTGTAAGAGTTCCATCCATAGTATGTCCTGTCAAGTTCATACTCACAGCAAAGAGCATGTTACTCGAGTAATCACTGACTGCTGCTAATTGTAGCTGTTGCTGACTTTTTAAAATTGTTTTAATAAATTTGTGATCTTAGCATTTATCCATAATAAATGATGTCATGGTAAACATTCTCACGTATAACAAAAGCTGCGTAGCTACTGTCTGCATCCCAAAATCAAGGACTAGCGTAAAGAAAATGCAATAAAAAAACAACAAAAAACAGTAAATGTGAATCTGTATTTGAACCCTTCTTACTTGTATGACAGTTACTGAGGTGAGGCCTGATTTGATCGTTCCTGAGTTAAGGTCACCTATTGTTTTCCTGTTAGCACTGACTATCACCAGACAAGTCACCCTCTGAAGAGACCTCTCCTGTCCTTCGAGATCCGTCTGTCTCGATGCGATCAATAATCCAATCTCAGTCTCCATGTGGAGGTGGAGTGTGTGTGTGTGTGTGTGTGTGTAACCCTATACCGCAGATAGAGGCCACCAATAGGGGGAAATGCCCCTGTGTGACCTCTAACATGCATCATTTTCTTCCTCCTTTCTGTCTCGCCTTTGTCGGTTCATCATACGGCGCCTCCGTTTGGCTCCTTTGATCTTTTCTCTTCTTCTTCTTTTCACCTGTCTTCATGCATCAGTGTGTCCATCTGTCTGTCACTCAGTCACAGTCAGTAATAAATTGGTTGGCTCTCCAGAAAGTCTTTTCCCCACATTCAGCGCTGATTACCGTCAGTGTATCTGTCATCTTCGATGTATGTCACAGTGATCGATGGAGTGTGTGTGTGTGACATCAGTGGAGCCACCTTGCTTTTTTTTTGTTGCAGCGTACATGAGGGTCAGGTCTGCTTGGGCCTAATCAATGACTACAGAGCCTAGCTGTCTATTCCTTTATTCCTGAAAGACTAAGCACACACACATAAACACACGGCTTGTATCGGCGGTGGATAAATCGAAGGTCAGTGATCAGAAACTTAACAAGGAGAGAAGAACTGGAAATGACAGGTCACCTCTGCCTGATCTGCAAATCTCTGGGATGGTGTGCTGGAGTGTGTGAGGGTGGATTGGACACCGCTGGGTTTTCACACTGAGATCTAAGCAGGCTCATGTGCTGACCAGCATTATAATATAGCTGAGGCCGCTGCTGTTCAATTCCCTCCTCAAGTAGGAGCGCCGTGGACTGGATTAAATACAGCACCTGCCTCTAGAATGAATAGACGAGGACAATTTAATTCATGCACCTCATCTCAATCAGAGTTCACCGATCAGACGCTTAATGGGCAAAGGAGAGCAGAAATTGACCGGTCGCCCGTGTTGCATCTACAAACCTTAGGGGCTGTGTTTTTCTGTGTGTGGCTGAGACTGCAGTCGGGTTTTGAAAAACCTTTTAATTAACAGACTCATTACCTTCCAATCTCCCCGTGCCCTTTTCCTCTGCGTTGTCTCGGCCTCCAGAGGGAAGCTTAGAGATTCTCGTTTGTAGTGAAGGATCACATCCCTGGAAACGAGACCCTGCAGTGACCCTGCCTTTGCCAGCTGGGCCAGCGACATGCATTAGAAAGCAGGTGGGGCGTGGCTAAGACTGAGGACAATTGTAAGGATTTGGAGGCCTTGATGAAGTGGACACAGGAGTCTTAAATAAAAAGGGCTGGTAAACTATAATTCTTCAGCAGGGGCAACCAGACTTAAATTCAGGTCAAAGAAGGACACAACTTCAACCCCAAAAGCTGGAGACAAATTCTAAACTGTATTGCCAACCCTCTGTGTAGTGAGATCTAAAAAAGACTTGTACATCAAGAGGCAGAAAAGAAGAAAAGAAGCACATGAGAAGGAAAAGCAAAGTGGAGTAATGTATAAAGAAGAGAGGCTGGGTGAGGCCGACACAACATAAGATGAAGGAATAGCCTGACCTCCTACATATTTAATTTCTTTCTCTGGGTAGCAGTTAAAGCTTAATTACTTAAGAATTGACGGTCCGAATAAGAAGCTCATGTATGCACAGCACTTCACTCTTTAAGCCTTCTTCGCTCAGAGAAACATCCTGATCAGATGCCTGAACCGATACTAATATTGACCCTGATTGAGAAATAGTTCTACTTAAAGATCTTAACAAATGTCTGGACTCTTCCTGCTTTCCAGATACCAAGAAAAGACCCTTGGTTGGGATCTTGTTGTATCTAATCTCAACAGCGAAGTGAGTTGTTACAGTTGTTGCCTCATATAGAATGAAAATCTATTAGCCACGACTTTGCTAATCAATTCCTGCTGTCAGTTCCTCAAGGTAAACTCCAACCTTTGCCGACGCTGTCTTCTTGCAACAACTCACCTCTTCCGAGAGTTAGGAGAGAGACTCATCCTTAAAGGACCAATTCATAAGAAAGTTGATTTATGAACCTCATTCCCAACTCGTCACGTAATGCAGCTTTGGGATGGCGGCGGATCCGACCTACTATCTCAGAGCATCAGTATTTGACGAGCTTGGAATGAGACTTGTCTTTCTGGCTCCCAAAATGATTTTATTATATAACAAAAAGGTTTATCTTCACAGGGATTGTTTCCATGATGTTGTCAGACACGAGAATAACCTCAGCCAGTCACAAAAACAAGACCATTAAGTGGATGTAACTTTGATGGTCGGAGCTGCTCCAAAAGATTATGTTAGCAGCCATTTAAGCCATGTAGGGGCTGCTGGGTGTGGCGAGCTACTGGACCCATCTCAAAACATTTGGTAAGTATTAATCATTTACTCACTAAAACATGGAAATATGGGATCCAGGTTTGAAAAAAAACCCCAGAAATTTCCCAATAACATGACAGGAAATCTATTGCTGAAGGTTCAGCTTACTGCGGTGATGTGCTGGTGTTCTCCAGGAGCAGTAATGAATGAAACAGAGAGCGCCTTTGACCACCTCAAACCACACCTATTAGTCAGCCTCAGAACACTCAAGGTCATTTGCATCTTGGGATAAATCTCATCCAAATTTAGATGACCGCTTTGACTCCACCGAGGAGATTTACAATGCTAGAAAGCTCTCATTGCATGAATGTGTCTCCCAAGATATCAGGAAACTGATGGTTCGTCAATATTATTTGTCAGCAAAACAAACAACACTTTGTCTCTGTCGAGGTTGAACATTGAAACTGCAAACGCTTTATGAAAAACAGACATGTTTGGTGTCTTGGCGACATCATGTTCTTTGTCAGTCACAGAGCCAAGCCTTGTGTCAGGGCGCAATAATAGATCCTTAGAGCTGATGTTGGTGGGGTTATTATAATAAGTAAGTAGACACATGAAGACACACAAACACAGAGCAGATGAGCCGGCCAAAGCTCAGCACTTTCCAAACAAAGTAAAATGACAATAGCCAAACAGCTGTACTCCGATGTGTGTGCTGTATATGTGTACATATGCAGATTTGTGCAAATTTGTATGACGGTTTATAAATCATAAATTATGCATATTCTGATGTTTTTCCCGCAGACGCCGATTGTTCGTTATCGTAACGACCGTGACCACAGAGAGTTTCATTAGCGCTCAGTAAGTTGACCACCTCTTGCTGTTTGTTGTGCTCACTCCATCACCCAGGACCATTTAGCTCTCATCATCATGCTCTTTTTCATCGCCTGGTTTTAATCAGACCACTGTGACCTCCAGCACCAATCATGTGAGAGGAGTGGAATGGTAGAAATGAAGTGGGAGTGATATATCAGGGCAAGATCATCCTTTTAAAAACAGATGGCTGTCAGTTGATTGATATCCGTGTTGGCCGTCATGAAGCAATATTTGATTTAAGGTTGTGAACTGCATGCAAGAACCATTTTACACCCATTACCCATAATCCTGTGTTTCTTGTTGTGACTTTTTGTACTGTACAAACTGCCCACTTAGGTTCTGAAGCCCTAAGTGAGTATGCAAACACTTTCTAATCAGCCAATTTACTGGTGCACTTTCCAGTAAAATTGTGTATGTAGGATAGGTGCATGAGTAACTGAGGTTAAATAAGTGGCGTGATTATTTTAACCCAAACCATGACGCTTTCATGCATACAACAAAGTTCTAGTCTGCTTGTTGCTGGTCACTTGCAGTTGACCTATACAATCGTTTAGGTATGAGGTTTGAAAATACTCAGCTCTAAATTAGATTTTTATTTAGATAATTTTTCAATCTGTAATTTTACCACTACTTGCCGCAAGTACAATTTAAGCAAACCCTTGTTCATGAAAGTGGTACTTGAGCTCTACTTTTACGTCCGCGTTTGCTCTCCTCTGTGGTCCTCGCCACCGGTGGGTTGAACTAATTGTGCTGCTTGTTTAGCCCACCCACACTTCAGCGGCGCTGTGAACTGGGTGGCAGCAAATCCCACAAACCGGAGCTCTTACAGAGTGATGGAGAGCTCCCACCTGTCAACATGACATCTGTAATGGCCCCATCCTTTGTAAGAACGAGAGAGGGGAGGAATAAATGGAGGGTGAGAAATGGAGAAAGCAAAATGTTTCTTTTGGTCCTCGCTGTCTCCATCTCCATATAGGCTGTAGTCACCAAGGCAAAGGCGCAGCGGACATGATTCACTTTGAAGAGTGAACAATGGATGCAAATTGTTGTGCGCTTCCTGTGTAAATCTTCATTCCCTTTCTCCCTCTCTCTGCCTTTTTTGGATGCTGTTACATTCCATTTACATTCCCGAGCACAAGCGAGGGTTCACCTCAGCAGTCTCATTTATCCTCATGAGACCAGGTTTATCAGTTGGTAATATGTCAACGTAGTTAAAGCTAAGCAATTTGCTTGCTCAGGTGGAATAGCGTTATAGGTCATGTTCAAGCCATGTATATTGTGAAAAGTCACAAGAGGGGCTGCGATGAAACTCATGACTGGGTGGGGCCGTACAGTAATTTTAACATCAGAGTGTATAAAAGAAACCGCCCCGACAGAAAAACCACACATCGATAATTTCTCATCCAACTACAATTAACCAGATTCCCCAACACAGGCACTTAAAACCAAAAATACCACTTCCCCATCTACAGTTTGTGCCATATTCTGTTATAAAACTATGGTCCCGAGGCCTGTAAACAATCTGTGCCAAATGCTGACCAGCTCTGGCTTTGTTGTGGCAGTGGTTTTGACTTTAACTGCTCTAACAAGCTTTTTTGTTCAACGTCCAACAGGAAATCAAATTGCAAGTTACAGCAACCCATGCAAGTTTGTTTACTTTGTCTCTCTGTGCCTCTGCATGGCTCATACTTTTGCTTTGTTGTCAATCAAAAAACAATAAAACGGCCTCCAAAAGAAAAGGGATATTTCTAGTGTATCTCCAGAGAAGCCATGTTAGGAGTGCGGCTCTATGGATGGAAATGTTGGTCTGCCATCCAGTCGGTCGGTTTACCATTTTGGTCGGAAATTAACTACTGGATAGATTGCTATGAAAGTTGGTTCACACATCCATGGTCTCTAGATGATGTGTCCCATTCGATTTTGGTGATTCCCTTCAATTTACATCCCATAACACTTTGGAGGATGTTAACCAGAAGTATAACTTTGCTATGGATTCAGTTAGTTCTGCTGTGGCCTACAGCTTTTGAAAGTTATGCCAAATTAACTAGATTCTGTTTGAAATGTACCCATATATTTTTAAACAGCTGTCACTGGATTACTTTGATACTGAAGAAAACTAAAAAAAGCCGATGATTCTCGAGCAAATTCTGGAATTATAAGGAGCATCCTCTTGATTTCTGAGTGGATTTCTGGATGTTTGTTTGCAATGGACATCTGAAATAGTCATAACTGCAGAAACCAGGTAATGCTTGAATCTATAAATGTCTGTATTTTGTTGGTTAGTATGATTCTTTAATTATTATTCTTAAAAATTACAGCAATCAGACTATGGGTGTAAAGTACTGTAATTGCCTCCATGAGCTCTGTGAGTTCATAAACAAGATGGTAAACATTATGGTATTGGCTACTTGAAGGCTTTGATCATCAGTTGTCTGTCTTGGAGCTGCTCTGTCTTGTGAGGTGGGCTGTCTGCAGGAGTGCCGGAGTCAGGCAGGAGCCACCGGCTGCGACCCGTCTTCATAATCAAGTCCTCTTCAAATACCCTGCCCCGTCGTATCCACCATGCCGGTTTGTCGTTGCTCTCCAGTTAGTGCGACCACGCTCCAGCTTCATTACTAGGGAGTTCTCGTTTGCCTGTTGTGCTTTGCCTAGCTGACTGTATTTTCCATCTGCTCGCAATCCTGTTCTCCTGACTTCGGCCCTGCCAACCCCCCCTGGCCACCCAAGCCTGGTCGTTATCCACCTCCCTGCCACTTTGGACCCCCAACCATCCATCAACAACCTCCAGAACTTCAAATGATTTCCTGGCTCCCTGGTGTGGTCTGCATTCAGGTTCAGTAGTGTTTAGCCCCTTAACATAGACTTAATTTGGGTATATTGAAAAATAAAACCCTGGAGATGTATTGATTTTCCAGTCACCGAGCCCGACACTTTAACAAGATTCATGAAGAGTGTCTCGATCAAAGTTTTCGTCAGTATATACATATATTTATCTTGTTTAATCCCAATGGCAAATACATAATTAATATTCAGTTTTTCGTGATGTCTTGTTTGTAATGTCTTCGTTAGACACACCCAGTCAGTACACTTGATACTGTATTTTTAGACAGTGGGCTGGTAGAGCTGCATGGGTACAGAGAACTGGGAAGGAACTGAAAAAGAAAAGGTTGCATGTCAGAGCAGTCTCTATAAATACACCCCTCTGCCTCCACGTGTTCCTCAAGCGGGGATTGACGTGAGAGAATATTAATTTTTTTGCTGCTGACTGGAGCAGGAAAGGGTGGAAAACAACCACTTTGTCCTTGTGGAGAGGTGGGTTTCTGCTTGCGTTGGCCAAAACCATCTGAAAGAGAGTGTGTGTGCGTGTGTGTGTGTGTGTGTGTGATGACTGGGAGGCAAGGCAGGGAGTGAAAGGAGGGAAGACTGAAGCAGTAATTGATGACTGTTGATTCGAGCTGCTCTATACAATGCATATTGGCAGAGACATAGAGAGACAGACAGTGTTTCCATCCAAGAGGCAAGTGAGTTTTAAGTGGATTCTTGAAAATTATGGTAAAAACCTAATTTATAGGCTTGCGTGAGTTTGTATCAGCCAACGCTGGTTCCACACCACACAATATGTTTGTCTGTTTCGATGGTCTCCATGTTGGTCCTCGACCAATCGCGCCCTGCAGCCTTTCACAACCTGTGTGATGTCATCTGGAAGGAGGTGCGAGTGACCGGCTTCTGGGCATAACAACTTGAAGAGACACTTCATCTCCAGAGCTAGCTGTGTTTTCTCACTCTCCCCTCTGACAGCAAGTTGACATATGGCCCCGCTGTGGTGCCCACATAGTGCCACTTTCTCTAGAAGTTAATGAATGTGGATTCTTAACTCACAGTGCACAAGCTTTATCACGTTTTCCCCTTTTATTGAAAAATATTATGCCCTCAGTGTTGTGGCAGTTTCTTCCCTGCGGAATCTAAGATGGGTGTTTTTCAAGTTGTTGTATCAAAATAGCAAAAAAAAGAAAATTCCAGTATCGTGACACACAATCCCAACACAATCGCCCACCGTGGTGATGCAGTATGTGGGATAAAATGATCAGCCGTTACAACTGATGCTCGTTTTTATTCCCAACACTCGACATCTGTTGGGTCGAGCTATATATATATATATATATATATATATATATATATATATATATATATATATATATATATATATATATCAGGTTGTTGTGTAGTTTGAGAAGGAAAAAATTGAATAATTTGTTCACCAAAAAAAAAAAAAAAAAAAAGAATGAGGAAGTCATTATTGTGCACACATTGTGGCCTGCTGAGAAATTTAACACTGAATAGTTGAAATAAATTTCACCATTTCTAAAATGTCCATTGGACTATGACCTATGGCCTTTGAATCTTTCCATTTGCACCATGTTAACACAATGTTGCTTTAAAGATTCTCACAAAGAAAATACATTGGCTTAATAATAATACTTAATTACTACAATTAATGAATGTTAAAGTCACCAATGTGAATAGTTCATGAGTAAAGGACTTCAAGTATCAGATATACATGTAATTAAGTATAAAAAGTAACTTTCTGGCAAAAAATAAAAGTAATTTTACAGGTATGTCAATTTTATACTATGGGTGGACCAATTATCACATTTTTATGTAGTGGAGTAAAAAGTACAATATTTGCCTCCTAAATGTAGTAGAGTGGAATTATAAAGTAAAAGTAAACGAAAAGAACCTCAACATTGTTCTGAAGTGCAATAATAAGTACAGTAAATGTTACATTCCATCAGTGCTTACAACTCAAGTAGAAAAACTCAAACCGTTCCCATGCCGCAGACAGTGAGTTGGATTTTGGCACATGATCCTCGTCCCCCACGCCGCTAGCTTTAACTCTCATCGCGTTGTTTACAGTGCGTCACCCAAGGAAGAGCCATGTAATTCACCCGATCGAGCCAGTCCCAAAGTTGGCCACATCGCTCTGATGGTTTGTTTACGTAGCGCGGCCTCTGCTAGTCAACAAGGTTATGTGACGGCTGGAAATCGGAGCGAGAGGACATTAAATACCACGCGCCTACACACCGTGTGTCCTTAAATGTTCTCACATCCAGGCCTCCGCAGTCTGTCTCATTATCAGCGGCGGTAACCATGTAATCACAACGGTACAGAGCTGCAGAACATGAGCCAACACAGTGTGTTCGGGCAGTGTGTTTGTGCGGGTCGAGGATACCATGTCCTAGCACAAAGCAAATAGGATTTTCTAGCATCTTTCTCTCACTGTCTTTTGTGTGTGTATGTGTATGTGTGTGTGTGTGTGTGCAGAGAGAGAGAGAGAGAGAGAGAGAGAGAGAGAGAGTTTACTCTATATTGTGAAGCTCAGTTTCCCACTGTGGTCATCCAGATTGCCAGTCACCACAGCCTTGTGTACGACATGCTAGATAAATCCTGTTTGCACGCACACACACACACATCGGAGCGCTCTTTGAGCCAAGAGATGTGGGCTAGCGGGTTCAGCTTAGCCACAGTGAACTCTGGTTCGTCCAAAACAAACGGGGAAGGCCGCGCAGGGATGTGGTTCTGAGAAGGCTCGATCAGACTTACATATTCCAGGTTTTACCTTGTATCCTCCTTCATCTAGTCTTTCTGTGTTTGATTTCCTCTCAGCTGCAGAGATCAGAATATTATCGGAGTTGCGCTGGGAAGAACCTTTTCCACGTGAGCGCCGATCAGAGCCAGCAGAGGACACCAGGCAGCTTCTTTATTTCTGAACCGAACATCAACAATCAATTTACACTTCAAAACAGGCGCACGTTCACACACTGCGCTCAGAATCAGCATCTCTCGGCCCCCGTGGCTTATTTAAAAAGTCGGACTGATTTATTTTGGAGTCGAGAGCTCCTCATATCAGAAAGGCAATTAGCAGGCACTTCTGTTGTTGCAGCAAACAAAGATCCTCGTCGTTTTTAATTTAATGAGCCGAGTCTGCCTCAGAATGAGAATCTCTGTTGGAATTTAATAACGGTTTCCACTCTGTCTCGCTCTGGAGGAAAAAAAAAAAAAAGCGAAGGCCCCAGACTAGTGTTGTCACAGTGTTAGGTAGCATCCAAGGGTATTATGGGAAAACAGGCCCAGACAGACTCATTAGGAGATGGCCACACGGGCTGAGAGGTTAGATTCATGACAATGCTAATATACAGGCAGCGTGGGATACGATTTCACTGGATAATAATGGATGTTCTGTATGGAGGGAGTAGATCACCAGGAGTTATTTTGTTCCACAGAGCTCTGGGACATCCAAGTGCTTTTGACTGATTCGGTCGTTCCAGTGAGAAGAAGAGTGGGAAGCTCGCCGTGCTCCCGCATGCAACAGAGACTAGACGGAGAGGCATGATGCCCATCATGCAGAGCAGACAGCATTATTTTCATATTCACACAACCAAAGACACAGGTACACACTGAGAGAGCATGTATATAGGTGCCTTTTACACTCTTTTGAAAGGATTTTTCAAATTTACCTCCAGAAAAATGGTCAAAGGGACCTCAATTGCCAGAATGAAACACTGGTATTTGCACCCTTTTGCAGCGAGAGACTGCTGAGATGACCATTAAACATCTGCAAGCAATAACAGACTTGTCACGTTCCTGTCATTTCTATGTCATATGTTTTCTGGGTTTTTGTGCTCAGCCTCCTGTGTTCCTGTGCTCCTCCCAGTCTGCTTTCACCTCCAGCTCTGTTCACAGTGTTCTTATCAGCTCCCTCCCTGCTCTCTTGTTTCCGCCACTCATTTCCCTCACCTGTGTAACTCTGCTGCCCGCCAAAACTGTCACTATTGTCAAAACGAAGAGCTGGTAACTGTGTTTCGTTGTTTCTGAAACAATGACAATAAACATCTATTTTACTCTATTTGCCACCTGCACCTCATCCCGCCGTCTGATTGGTTTGTCCTCGGATGGCTCCACTTCCCGAGTTTGGAAGCCGTTCTTCTGACTTTGGCGTGTTTGTGTCAAGCCGGAATGTGGGAGCAACATGGACGCTGTTTTGCATCCTGTCCCTCCGAGCGTTTGAACAAAACTTTGACAGCTGTTTCGCATATGAGTGATCTGTTTCCTAGAAAGGAAACCGATCTGTAAGTGTATTTCACAATATGCCTGTTTATCATGAACCCAATCCATGTCAGAAATACCTTTTTCTGATTATTCCGACACCACATGAACTAACTAAAGAGCAGTCATTAGTTTGGTCATCTGTCAGCTGCTGCATTTTCATGATCCTGCTGCTCAGTTATCCTGTTGCCGTGGTTTATCTTGAGTTAATGTTCTGCAACTGATCTACCGGCCCGCCATCGCTTACATTTGGGTCCACCTTCTTCTGCTCTAAGCATGACAAGACTGGGTAATTTTAACAAGACATTGAAACGTTTTCCAGCTGTGGCAGTGCCGACCAAAAAAAAAAAAAAAAAAGTTTCTGACAAGACACTGGGACGATTCCCAGCAGTGTTTGTGGTGTGCTAAGTAAGCCAAATCATGATCTTTTTCTCCAAAAACTAAACCTAAGCAAACTAGAAGCAGAGTGTTGTCACAACATAAAATCTAATATTGAACATTAAAAAAACAAAACCTGAAACATAGCCATGGTTTGTAAAAACAACTGTACAATACCACCATTATTCTCGTGATTGGGTTGAAGGGACAATTGGTTTCCAAAACAACATATGGGAAAAATCCAGCCTAAATTTGGAGTTTTCATTCAGATTTCCTTTTTCAATATGCCCTAATTTGCATAGACCCAAAATGGGAATGGACACCATGCCATTGTTCATCCTCATCTCATGGAAACCCATTCAGACCAACACAAGTTCAGACTAAATTAGTGGATTACCAACAGACTTATGTGCGTGCTTATGGCCCGTCTGCAAAAAATAAGAAGAGGCCAGCTCGTATTCAAACGGAGAGCTATAGTATTGTGGCACTAATGGAGCATTAGATTGGGGTTAAGCGCTTGAATGGGGAGTGGTCCACTTGCTCTGCCCCGGGGCTACGCATACAGGGCCACCGCTTAGCATTAGCATAATTGCTGGACACCGGAGCACAGCAGAAGGTACTGAGCAATCCCCACTCCGGCTCACCTAATTCACTCTGATTGAGCTGGGAGGACTGGTGCTGAACCCCATCAATGGCCCTGGGATGAGGAAAGAGGATGGATGGGTCTCTCGCTAAAGCTGTTAGAGAGGATACAGAGAAGTACAGCAGCACCGGTTTCCAGCTGTACCGCTGTGAATGATCACTTCTTTTATTCAGCGCAGGATTAAAATGAGTAAAGAAAGAAAATGGGTAGAGAACAACCGCATGTCTGTAGTCATAATTATCCTAATAAAGAAGCTTTACAACAAGTCTGCACCTCCCAGTATCACAATGCTTGACAGACAGAGAGAGAGAGAGAGAGAGAGAGAGAGAGAGAGAGAGAGAGAGAGAGAGAGAGAGAGAGAGAGAGGGATCTCCACTTACGTCTGCGGCTGAGCACAATAGTTGGAAGCAGCCTTTCTGTCTGACTCCCTTATTTTCCCCTCCTCCTCTCCTCCTGGGATGGGTCCTATTTTGAATCAAATGAAAGAGGAGAAAAAAAACTCTACATTGCATAGGGCTGAAATGGGACCCCAGAGAGTCCCAAACCAATTTTTGTTGGACAATGGCAAAAACAAAACCAGAGATGTGTACAGTGCGGATTAAATGTTGGCAGACGGAGGAGTAAAAGTGGGTGAGAGAGGGAAAGAGAGAGAAGAGGGGCAGCTGGAAAGAGAAGAAGAGGTTTCATTCGGTGGAAGGTTGGCAATTTTTTTGGCACCGACGATTTGTTTGAACAATTTATAAAGGTCCAATACTGTTGAAGTTTTTTGGTGGGGTTCCTCTTTTGTCCAATGCTCAGGTAGCAGCATGAGCGTGCACAGGACGGATGAAATGCTTCCAAGTAATTAATTTTCAACCACTGCCACATTTATTGACATCGCCTTCTTTCACCGTTCTTTTTCTCTTTTGCGTTCAGTATTTGAAGCATTTCGGGATTTGGGATTTGGGAATGAGGACTGGAAAATCAACTTTTTTTTTTTTTTACATATTGGACTTTTAAGTAGTCTTATAGGTCTGTAATTAAAGTGGTTGCTGAGTCTGAATCCCAGCTTATCAAATACCAATGCTTTGGCATGGTAGGTCGGACCAGCCACCAGTCGCTCATTCTGTTGTCTTCTGAGGCTTTCGAGACAGGAACAACTCTGATCTCATCAACTGTACTAGGCTGCCATTAGACCCAAAATGACAATAACAGAACAGTATAGATAAACACTGGTCGCATGTGGGCAAGTGTCAAATGTTCATGGACAATTGTTTTTGAAGCCTCGAAGTCCCAAGAATGGTATCCAGGCCAGCCCTGGGACAAGGTGTTCACAGTTGATACGGGGGGCCTTCTGGTGCGCCCACGACTTATCTGAGTTTGCACCAAGGCTCTCCTGATCATGAGCTCCTTTCCTGCTTTGATGATGAATAAATGGGAGGTTAGCTGTGAAGTGGGATTGGTTTAACACCATGCCATGGAGCCCCATTTTCGCGGAGCACCAGCCTCAATGGGTCCAAGACTCGGGGCCCGTGCCCTCTGCACAGCTCCTGTTAGGGTTTCCTGAACCCAGACAAGCGTTTCTCCTCCCACCTAGCGCTGCTGCTCCACTCCCCTCGCCTTTGGATTCCCATTCAGCCTGTTTACCATGCCACCAGGCCTATTCAAACCCCAGTCGGCAGGTCTTCCAGAGCCTTACAGAGCCACTGAACTCTCCCTAACCTACTAATCAGACCTCTCCTCCCTTTCAGCCCTTAAACATAAAGCCCCATCTTGACCACCATTTTGTAGGTCAGCCACTGTGGGCTTTGTGCAGGCCTTAGCACCACCAGAGAAAGATCCTCCTCCTATTGATGCATCTTGAGCAGCTCCCCGAGCCACCCAGACACCTCCCCCTGCAGATGGAGGCATTCAAAGACATGCAGTTTATTAAGCTGTCACTGCGCATCTAAATCTGTTCCCTACTGCAATGGTACAGGCCTTTCCACAGAGAGGGAGAGAGAAAGCCTTTGTGTGCCACCAAGGTATTCAAAGGGCTATAAAAAAAAAAAAAAGAAAAAAATCACACACACACTAAAACTAATACACACACACCGGTGAAATGAGATGCAAATCCGACGATTCACTTGGCAGTAAGAGTGGGCTCCTCTTTGTGCGCGTATATGTGTGCATCTTGGGTGCGTGCATGTGGCACTCGTTTGTTGTGTGTTTGTGTGTGTCTGTGTGTGTGTGTGTGTGCCTAATTCCTGTAGCATGGTCTCAATCTGCGCTGGCATTGCAGTGCCTGTACAGTTGAGCAGCCGTAACACAGTTGTTGGTACGGGGGCATTGTGTGGCTGTGGCAGGGAGAGAAATTACTTAAGGAGCCTGGACAATGTCTCTCGGTTAAACCAGGCTACAGTGAGGGCAGACATGCACGGAGACACTCACAATGTCTGCGATGAGCAATACAGGGTGACAGAGAGGAAGGAGGGGGACGAGAGGGAGAGAGAGAGAGAGAGAGAGAGAGAGAGAAAGCAGGGCAAAGAAAAGGTGAAGGCTGAACTGGATCCTGGTTAAGACTTCCAGCTTCTTTCTCTTCTTTAGACAATCGACACTCACAGATTGGATTTGCATGGCTAATGGGAGTTTAGGGCTGTTGTTTGTGCAAGGGGGCTTCACATAGGGGTTGACCCCTGGATTCCTCAACTCCGAATTTAGCCCCACAGCATAACAAGGCCAGTAGCCCCATGCTAGGATAGTGCGTAATCCCGGCTTTAGCTAATGTATAGGCTTTAATGGTAGACAAGGCTCCTGTTCTCTGGATTTCATTGGGTATGTTCATGTGTTGCTTCCTGTGAATCTTATGTGCATGCCATTTGGATCCGCGGTGGGAATGGCAGACTCCGACACAAACACTCGATAACTACTTGATAGAGAAGTGATAAATGAGTGTAATTACATTGACATGATAAAAAGCTGAATAGTGTTGATGAACAATGAAAGTCATTTCTAATTTTTTAAAGTTTAAAGCAGTTTAAAGTCAGCAAGAACGGCTGACTGGTTAATAACTGCACCGCTCTTTGGATTTCTGGACTCCAATCTCATCAGTTCTCAAATTGACCAAACTTTCCTTGAGAAAACCTGATCCTGCTTACGAACCAGTGGGGAAAAATATCATTTGCCCATTCAGAAATTGTAAAAAAGTGCTTGAAATAATGTAGTTAGCAATCATGAAGATTGGCCTATACACCATGGAACTCAAAATCATACTTTATTTGTCTAATTTCTAGTCACAACATTACACTCAGATGACAGAATTTCTGCAAGATAAAGGGATTGTAGATCTTAACTCAACACCTTTTCCAGTGTAATGCATTGTTGGTTCATACGTTCATTGTATGTCCATTTTCTTAAAGGTTAACAAAAATGTAGCTTTCATGCAGGTGGTTTCTCTCACTCTCTGTCTGTGTGTGTGTGTGTGTGTGTGTGTGTGTGTGTGTGTGTGTACACTTGCCTAACGAGTGGAAATTGAAGGCTCAAGTGGTAAATTCTGGTATTAAGGAGGGAAATGACCACTGAGCCGTTCAATGACGCCCTCCGTTGTTAATGACCGCTGCCCGGGCTCAGACTGGGACGCAGCCTGACACACACACAAACACGCACGCACACACACACGCACACCTGAGAAAAAGAAACAGGAAGAGGAAATGAGCAAGTGATCCACTCCACCTTCTACTGTACATTCCCATAAAGTCGTAAAGACTTTTCCAAGCGTCTCTGTGGGCTGGATTCGGCTTGTGTAAAGCCCGAGCAGGTTGTTTTGGACCCATGACAATCTTTTTCACCCCCGAGGTTCTTTCTTTCTTTCTTTCTTTTTTTTTTTTTGCGCACATGGGGAAGCCCCTTCATTTCACTCTCATGTGTTTTGATATCATTAATAGGCGGGCTTGCATGTGTTGAAATATGACCCAATTAACAAGTGCTGCAGTTTTGTTATTATTTCTCCCTGAATTCATCTTATGGAAATAGGAGCCGAGAGTAAGGTAGATATTTCCCATGGCGTGGCTCTGTGAAATGGCTTACACATGTACACTCCCAGCCCGCCGCTGCCCTCTCACGTCGGCGATCCCTTTCTCCATTAGCTCCGGCTCCCTTCTCATGTGGCTCTACGCTCGGCGCACAGAGAGTTGGCCATGGTTGGTCGCGGGCTAAACAAACAGTATTGCCTTTCTTCCGCGAATTTGTCGATTTGGTCTGGCAATAATTTGAGGTGAGAGGACCGAGGAAACAGTGAGCCTGTATGAACGTTACAGATGGTATTATCACATGAAAATAGGTATAATTGCACTGTGCTTAAAGTGTTGGTTAAGTAAACCTACAGTAGGGATCAGGTTGCGCTGTGTCGCCCTCCCTCGTGCATCACGGAGTAGTTAGATGCTGTTTTAACTGAGATATAGGAGACTGAATAAATTTCTCATAATTACCTGGAAAGGAATTTTTCATACTTCTGTTTGACACAATCATTTAGCGGTTCACAGCACAGATGGTGATTAGCTGCAGGAATTTGTAACGGTTGAAAAGGGTGTTTTGCAACAGAAATAAAGCTAATACAGGAATTACAATACAGCTCCTATTCAATTAAAAGAATAAATAAAAAAACTGTACAGTCACACCTGTGAAACAGTTATTTACAATAATGGCTGTAAATGTGTCACTTTGAGAACACACAAGAGAAAACAGCAGTTTTTTTTCCACTTCTTAGCCATTAAGCCTATACGGCAAATGCACAGCATTAAGGGAAACAATAACTGTAATGGCCAATTGTATGGCCTTTCGAAAGATCTATTGCTGTGCTCAATCACAACAAGATGGCTAATGTATTAGAAGTGCAAAAGAAATAGGCAAACAGCCCTGAGCTGCAAATACCAGACACATTAAAGCCTGGAGCAGGTCCAGGGAAATCTTTCAATTACACAGAGTGAATACCACTCTGTTTCGAGGGCGAGATGGATAACTTAGAGAAGGAAGGCTGTCAAAGAACTAAACTACACTATAGATTTAATTAGAATAACACATCTGGGAGCTTATAGTTGCTTGAACAAGGCTGCGTCGTAAAGGACGGGCGGACGGCAAATCGATGCTTTGACCAGAAGGAAAAGCTGGTTCAATTAAAAAGTGCAGGGAGACAAAGTGAGATGGAGGGACAGGTGGAGAGGCGGATTTAATAAAAATAGTCAGAGAGTCAGGGTTTCAGTTCAAAAGGCCCTGTAAAAGCCTGTTATCTAAAACCAGTGCATCGCAACCAAATGGATCCAATAGACACAATAATGACTCGCAATCATTTGAATGTTGATGGATTGCGATGCAGTTTGGCACTGACCATATTAACCTGATGAATTTCAGTGACTTCACCATCGTATCCTCTGGTTCATCTGCAGGTCAGAGTTTTCATTTATTCTGTGACTTATCTCAACAGACATTCATGGTCCCCAGAGGATGAAGTCTAATGACTTTGGTGATCCTCTGACTCTTCCTTTTGGTAATCCTCTGCTGAAATTTCCTCTAGCACCACCTTTCAAGTATTTGTCTTTTTGTTTCTAGGACGCTAAACTAAGCTGCTAAACCTCAGCCTGCTAACACGCACTATCACTGTGAGCATGCCAGAAGCAGGGGCCGCCGACAGTCCTGCTCTTGCCAAGGACAAAATAATCTCCGGAGGCCCTCCAGCATATTATTTTTAAGGGTTACCCAGGTTGACCTGCTGTCCCCCCCCCCTGTCGACAGCCCTGGTTAGCAATCTGATGTTAGCATAGAGCTCCAAGCGCTGCTGAACCAGTGTGTACAGCCTAACAGAGCTGTTAGCAGGATCGTAGATGGTTGTGAATCAGTATTTTGTCCGTGCAACCATTTTCCTTCCATTTTTTTCCCCTTCATAGTCCTCAGCCTGATGTGTGGGATACTACAATGTTACACCCAATGTCCATGGAGAAGCAGCTTACTCACACTCCATCTACAGAGCTAATTTGGGCATTAACAAATGTGTCTGTCAAATCATCACGTATCTGTCCTACTCTTGATTCAATCAAATGCAATAAAGACAGAAAGTCAGCGGCAGAACGTTTGATTGAGTGCCTGGGTAGGTTCGTGAGGTAATGGCTAGAAAGAGGTAGCGCTCTGTGAGTTCTCATAGATTTGTTTTGATCTCTACAAGGCTGGCGTCGCTCTTGAAAACGATTGCCAAATGTCAAGTTTATTAAATAACCACATCTATCAATATCTTGGAAGATCTCTCCAACCGAGTTTGTCGGCCTCAGCCTTTCACTCAGTCTGCCGGTGTCCCTGCCAGGCCCTACAGCATCCACTCCATGAAAGACCGGTCTGTCAGCGCACTCTGAAGCACTTTCTGCCAGACATGTGGTTCTTATTTTGCAGCCAGAGGAGCAGATTAACATAAAAGAGGGTGTGTAACAGTTCGCGCATTCAAAACCCTGCCTGGGGCGAGAGGAGGAGAGGCTGCATTTGGATTACCTCATTTAGGATCCTTTTAAAATGCTGTTTACCTTGCAAAGTGTGCATCTCGACGAGGTATTGCAGTGGCAGCGAGCATAACCGGGTCAGTGGCATTAACAGACAATCTTCTTTGGCAGACGACTTAAGTCGGCACAAGGAGACTCGGCGATGCGCACATAAAGGGGTGGCAGTCAAGGGGTAACTTGTGATATCACAGGCATTTTTTTAGCAAACAGGAGGGAATGTCAGTCCTATATAGGGTTCGGTTAAAATGTTAAAGTTCACTCTTGCTCTTGGAAGCACGAGTTGACAAAACAATCCAGGCTCATGGTCCACACATAGTGGCATTTGTGTAACTTTCAGTTGCATCAAAAGATCTTTATTAGGTGATGGAGTTTGCTGAGTTGTAGCGAAGCACTTCTGTATGTGTTTTATGTGGAAGATATACCATAAAATTATACAGTCCTCTCAGCTGCTGGTGTGGCAGTTTCTCAGGAGCTGAGGAAGCTGGTTCAAGCCATAGCAGTTAGCTGTCTCCTTATTAAAGTGTTTTTCATAACATCACTGAGCCTAGAAATGATAGAGGAAGGTTGGAAACTGGTGGTTATTTTTGAACACTTATGTTACTTGTGATGTTAGCGATGCACTGTGTCCATATTTAGAGACATTTAACTGCCAATTACCCCATGAGATCATAGACAGGATTAACAATAGGGATGTCATCATCCTTGCAATTTACCTTGCCACATTCATGAAAAGTAGCAATAGGAAAAAAAACATGACAAGAGACTCTTTTCTCAAGAAAACAGGTCATTTCAGAAAATACCCCAAAACTATTAAGCGACAAAGCCCTCCAGTGGAAAGGAGAGGAGGGTGACACCTTTCCACTTTCCAGAAATTCAAGCTAGGTGAGGTCAGGATGGATGGCTTGGACACACATGCACACATGCATTTTGCTCTTTGGGTCAAAATCAACCCTAAATCCTAGAACATAGGCCCCTTAAAGGTTGTCATGTTCCCAGTATGTGCCATTTAAAATCTTGGGAACATACTGTATGACCCTGGCAACATGAGGAATGACTTTGGACCCATCCCAGAATAACTGCTTTTGGTTTCCTGTTTACCTCCAATTGTAAACGTAGGTTTCTTTTGACTATGAACACGGTAATTCCCTAACTTCAACCATGTGTATTGCATGGCAAATTTTGCCCCCTTCTAACAAAGCACATGCATTTACCCAAACCATGATCTGTTCCTGAACCCAACCAAATCATCTTCGTCTCCTAACCAAACCCTAACCATCAGCCAAGCAGCTTTGTGTGATCATAAATGTGATATATTTTTTTCCAACAGTGATTTATAACAATCCTGGAAGGCAAAGACAAACAATGGTGTCCTGCCAACAGGGACGTCAGGCTATAAATTGCTTGGTACAAGTTGTGCATTGACTTACAGCAACATTTACATATTTTATGATCATTTAAAAAATAATAATAAATAACCCCATGAATGGATGAATTTGGTCTGATTCTCAGGCTAATTCCAATGTGCTCCTTCTGAAAAGTACAAGCAAACAGTCATAGTAAGTGTACTGGGACAAAAATGAAAACTCTCAGGCTCATTCACACGTGAGACCGATTTTCCAGCTATTTCCCTTTGTTTGCCCCGCTGACCTGTGCAGGGAGCTACTGGCTAGCTGGGTTCATGTTCATGTCTGTACATATTTAATGTATGGCTGTGTAGCTGATTTAAAACAAAGCAGACGCGACTTACACAACGCAGGCCGCGAAACAGATCTTGGACCAGTGCTCGCCTTTTGAATGTAAGAAGAAACAATAGACGGGTGGCGGGTTTTTTTTTCTTTTTCTTTTTCTCACATGCTTCTGTGGAATCAGATCAGACTGCAGGTAAATTACTTTCTGTTAACCACCTTTCTAAATGAATTCAAGGGATTCAATTATGTAAGGCAACAGGTTGATGGTATTTAATGGCAGATGCTTGATTTGCGCTCCAAGGCTTCGATTTGGCAAGCTTCGGACAGTTCAATTCAATCTTTATTTGCAACCGCATCCGTTAAAAGAGCCCCCCCTCCCTTCCACAGACCTTTTGACCACAGGTGCAAGAATTGCTCTGTAACACTGCCGACCTCATTCAGGCTCAAGGGAGAAAAGGCCAGATATGAAGGAGCCCTTTGTTGGAGAAAAATTAATATAATTCTGTGCAGTTTGATTAAATCATAATGCGGCAGGTAATGAATCTCCACCTTTGCTATTTCATTACTCAGTGCAGTCATGTTATCAGGCCCTAAATATAGCCTCATTATATATTCCATTTCTACCCGCTAGATAAAAAAGAAAAAGAACGAATGGTCCCCTCAACGTCAGGTGTGTATTTCACGACACTGTTCATACAAGAGCCCGGGCTCCTCTCCCGTCCTTTTCTTCTCCCTCTCACTCCATCTTCTTGAGTTATAGCCACCACTCACATCCACCAACTCCAAATGAAGGAGGCCTTGCAACTGGAATTGGAAATAGATGAGGGAACCAGGGTGTAGCGCTTTGATGAAAGGTTCAATTATTTTGATGATTGGTCTCAGGAAATGTTTCACAATGACACTCATTTAGTCCCAGCTGTGCTCTGTGGAGACCTGTTTCGAGCTGAAATGTCATCCTCATCCTCTTAGCATAATATCTAGAATCAGCCGAGCTGCTGCTGACCCATATGATCTTTTTCAGTGAATTTTCCCTCATTTGTTAAGATCTGGTTTGCTTTTTTCTAGTCTTTAACTGTTCATCTGTCTTCGAATGACCCTTGTTAGCTCAACCAAACATGTCCAATTAAACAAGGTAAATCTGTAATTAGGATGGCGCATAATGAACTTGACCCCTGAGCTGGGGCAGATGATGTCCTAATCAGAGTCGATTGAGCTAATCTATCCTGACAGAGGAGTCAAAGGTCACAGATGAAGCTGCGATAAGAGAGGGGCCTAATGAATAACAATAGGTGGATTAACTGGAAGCCAATCCCTGATAGGGAGGAGATTTGGCCAATAATGTCCCACAGATTTTCATGGTAAGAATGGACGTCTTTGTGTCCTTCAGGCTGAAAGAAAGTCTTGTTATGGATTTCGCGTAAGAAAATATTCTCAGAGGTTCACTAGACGAATCGGATGAATCTCACAGCTGAAACTTATTTGGGGGAAATATCTGTTGTAATCATCTCAACTGTTGAAGTAATATTTATTTCTGCAAATATCACAAATACATTTGCAAATATCACAATCAATCAATTTACCAAAATACTACGGGGACACCAAGTCCTTTGATGATCCGCCAGCCCAAATTCATTTTTTGGCATATTCAGAATGTATCCAGATCATTTTTATCATTTTCTAGGAAGTCTGGACAGCAAAAAACCACATGAAATGCAAATGTGCAAACTGCATCCAAGCCTCTTCATCTCGACGCTCTGGCTGCTACAAAAAATGTTTTTCACAGTGTCTCTTGCATGGCAACAAGACACACGACAACAACCTCAAATCCAGAGTGACGGAAGTTCATCAGAGCAGATGAGCAGAATTAACACGGCTGTGGCAGAGCTGTATGGAGGACGACACAAGAACAGCAGTCAGACGCTGAAATAAATTATCTTCCAGCACTTTTGGAGGAGGATTCTGTATGATAGATAGATGATAAAAAAAATAAAAAAAAGTTTAGTCTGTCTCAACAGTGGCAGAAATTCCCCATTGACAAGCCTCAACAATACACACGATTCACATTTAAAACACATTTAAAGCACATATAAGACACACAGAAGGGCACTGTCAAAACAGCAACTGATGATGTGATGATGGATCTATCTGGTTGTTCCTTGGTTGTCGGTTGTGGATGTCTGGACACACAAATCCAATCTGGTCACTTGTAAATAACATTGTGTACAGTCTGTCTTGAAGTTCAGTTTTGAGAAACAGACCTGATTTGCCTTCAGTCTGAACAACTGACTGCTGCTGGTAAACAATTCCTTTGTCCATTCTGTATAAGCACATCAGCATCTGTGTGTTTCAGTGTTTAAATGTCTCAAGTCACTCCTTTTTTTAATATCTAGTGTCCATAACATGAACACTCTTTTCTGCTGAATGCAACGATGCACACTTGATTGATGTGTCAATCACAGTTACGCAACACTCGGCCTGCCACAGTGATGTAAAATAAATCAATGATATTCATAAGTGGGTGAAATCCCAATTTACTGTTCCCTGCTGAATGGAGTGAGCCATTAATTCTTAGGCAATAGTGAATGAGGGAGTGATTTTGAAATCCAAACGGCCTTTGTGTGCGTTGTCCACTGAAAAAAAGCTATATTTCACTGGACAATAAAGCACCTGTTTGGTTACCCAGGTAACAGCTGTGCTATTAACCTCTGGGACGACCCTGTGTGTATTGTTGTTGAAACATGCTTCTTAATAATACAGAATTAGTTTCTGAACATCATGAGATCTAGATTGGTGGTGTTGTGAACAAGTTTATGGGAGTAGTGCAGTTGAATAATGTTGAGTTGATTAATTAGTTTAAAAGGATACCTCAGCCAGTAAAGATCATTATTTTGACTGTTGAGAGGGGAAACCTTTGTTTGACGCCAAACATTATGGACAAATATATTCTAATTACTAATTAGAAAATAATAATCAGTCCAGAGTGAGCCTTCTTGGTTGCTGTTGTTTCCCTAAACATGAGAAACATATTTACATTTATCATCAGACCGACATAAATTATGTTTTGAATACTTTTTTATGGTCCATTATGGTTACAGGATTTGTTATTCAGTGTGCTACAAGCTCATGCCACATATGTTATTAACCATACTTGTTTTATTGTATTTTTCAACATGGATAATACAGTACACTGAATCCACAGGAAGAAGTACAACAAGTCAATTGGTTGCCAGTTTGTTGTACTAAGATGTTGAAGTAGCTAACGTCAACTTATGTTAATGTCACTAATGCTAGCTGATTTAACACTGCTCATGCTGACGAGCTAACCTTAGACAGCACAGTACGCTGGGCAGATTATTGCTTTTAATGTGTTTTTCCACAAACTGGCAACCACCGAGAGTCTTGATGCTGACCAAACACAGACACCACATGAGGTTAAGTGTGTTTTACTATTGGCTGACAAACTTTGGTCGAAATTGGAACCAACCACCAGAATTCTTGCACAGACATGAACAGACATGGACATGGACCCAACATTTCTTTTAAAAGTATTAGCCTAATTCACAATCATAATAACGTTTTAAAGGAAAATCAATATGATTGTCATCAATAAGCCTTTAATTAACCTTTAAGGTTAAAACACCAGATTAAAATGACTGTGTGTGTGTATGGATTTTACGTGACTGTGTATGTACTGTCATATATAGTGTGAGGGAGTGTTAGTTTAATCGAAAGGAAAACCATTAGTTCATGTCACAGTTAGTTGTGCACTGTGTGTGTGTGTGTGTGTGTGTGTGGCTTTGTCCCTACTGTAGATCTCCCCCGGGGGTCTCCTCCTGCTATCCCTAACAAACAAAGGTCACTGGGGGAGGGCGCACTCCCAGCTTTGACCCTCGGGGTCACAGGAGGCCTGTATGATGGAGATAGCTAAAGAGAGTCAGATAATAGAATAACAATATATGTTGTGTGCTGTGTGCCTGGCCTGCACACATGCATGACTCCCCCCATTCAACGTGTTTGCATACTGTGAGCGTGCACACAAGCATTTTGTGCATGCATGCGTGTGTTGGTGCGTTTGCTCTGTCTGTTCGCCCGTGTACGTGTGCATTATGGGTAATGGTCAGTCCAGCATTAAAAAAAGCCGAGCAGTTTGCCCACGGCGAGGTGCGTGTGCAGCAGATAACTGTGTTTGCATCTCTGTCTCGGCGCATACAAGAGGAAATCCTTGTGTCCACAACCCAAATATTACTTTCTATTTACCCCGTGGATTATATGCTACAGATAATTGAAGATAACAGCGTTGCTTAGGAGGCCTGTCAGTGTTGCTTCCACCTGGACATTATTCCATTATCCTTTCCATTTCAAATGTCAACATTTGTTTTTGGCCTTAGACAAAAGACCTGAATGAAAGACTTTGCAGCTTTGACCAACAGAATTGTAAACAGATGATATTTAAATATTTATTTTGAATTTGAGGCGTGGTGATTTTTGTTTAAGCCCGGAAATCTATAGTCAATGCATTTGGTAAAAGGAAACTGTTTTACTCATTTATGCTATATCTCGGCTTGACCTACTAGAGACGACTGATACGATACATAATTTATGTACTGAATAGTGAGATAAATGTATCTGTAAAGACGGGAAGAAAGGAAAAAATCAGTATGGAAGTGAGGACTGTGGATGTGAATGTGAATGAAGGAGGATAATGATGATGAGGAGAGAGGGTAGTGGGAGTAAATGAAAAAACAATGGAACAGAAATTAAGCAGATTTCTTTTAATTAAGTTTCTAATTGCAAAAGTAGGACAAACCACTAACATAGAATTCAAGTTGGACATTGACTGCATTTCGTTAATGAATTCCAGTAAACACACAGTATTTTTATTTTGTCAGGAGCTTCACACTACTGTTCCCTGTATTAGTGCATGGACTACATGGTTGTAATTAAATTATTTTAATCAGTAATTTATTTTATTTATATATTTTTTTTAAAGAAGAAAGAGAGCATATTCAGTACCTAGTTTAGTTTTAACAAAAAACTGTGCCATCATTAATCATTTATATAAGTTCATGCATGGGTGAACACATTTCTCATAAATTATATTTCTTTATATTTGTTTTATACTACTTAATCAAGTTAAAGCCGACCCACTTCTCTGATGTCTGGCTCTCTGGAGTGGGCTTTGCAGATCAATAGCAGAAAGTAAAACAATTCCAACCAAAAGATGTTGATTGTAATCTTATTTATTTACTTAGAGGAACATTTACACACGGTTTCATCAGATGCTAAGGGAAAAATATGTGATATCACTTGTTTTTTACTGAACATCATAATTAAGGCTACTCTGGGACCACCACTGCAAGTGACTGATCAAGTTTTTGTAATGTCACAACTTTGCACCTTAAATAAAAAATACTTTTTATGTAGCACTTGTAAACACTTGTTAAAAGTTGTGAAAGGTTCAATTTCAACCCAAAATCAAAAATATTTTTTTATTGCTTACCAGGTCTTTCCATTTGTTTTTTGTTGTGTAAAGCTGACCAAACAGTGACAGAAAACTGAATAAATAAACTGAAAACAATAAGTGAACTTGGTCTAAACAACAAACAAAGGGACCATTAATCTTGATGTTATAGGAACACCAACACAGCAATATTGCAATGTTCAGCACAGTGTTTACTGCAATAACTGTACAATGAGACCTAATTTTAAATATCTCATTCCTCAGCTTGCTTGTAAAACAATGTGGGCCCAATGTTGGATCCTCCCAGTGCTGCTGGCCTGACTACAGGCCTCATGACCTAAAGTGTAGTGTCCTCTTTACTGAACTGCAGTCGAACAGAAGGGGAAGCCTGTAGTCATTACCACGTCAGTACTGTGCGTCTCCAGCCTCCACAGTGTGTGCACTTTGTGTGGCGAATTGCGCTCACTTGTAATAATAACAGAGTGTTTGCACACAACATTAAGTGCCTAATACGGCACTGGCATTGCGCAGTAGAATTCTTAAGAATGCTTCCCACCCAGCGGCTAATTGAGCAGCGCAATTAGAAAGATGCCTCTTAAACCACCAGTATATACAACACCATTAGAGTACTGTTTTTTCTCTAAAAGGGGCCTGCAGTTAACCACATGTCACATCCCCAGACATTATAAAACACACTGGCTACCAGAACTTGGTTCATGACTCTCCCTATCAAAATGGGAGAACAGGGAACGCTGGAAAGATTATCCTGTTATTGTGACTGGCAGCATGTCCGGGGTGTTTCCTCGGCTTTCACACACAATGCATGCCGAGACAGGCTCCGGCCTCTTCGACTCTCAGTAAGTTCTGGGAGGTAGGCGAGACGATGGGCAAATAAATGAACTGGCAGATTAGGGGATTATTATAACAATATCTATAAAACGTATCTTCTGTCGGACAGTTTGGATGTTGTGTTTGAGTTAAATAATTGGATAACAAGTCTCCGCAGCCATAGTTTGACCCGCCCTCTTTGTTTCCTTGTTTTCCTCTTTTCCATCCATCATTTCTGACATACAGACTTCTTCAAGGTTATTAAGAGTTGGACCATTCACATCTATGGAAAAGAGTAGTTACACTGTTTACCTAGCTTGCATTGTGTTAGACCCACCCAAACATGAGGAAAACGCCTCAATAGGGCCTCACCTAGCTGACTAATTCAAAACTACAACCGTTTCTCACCCTCCACAAAATGTCCTTTTATCCTCTCTGTATGCCAAAATACAATTCCCTCTTTTTTCTTTTTTTTTTACTCTTTAGATTCAAATCCACTAATCTGCTCGGTTCTTTCATCTCCTCTTTTGATTCCTCTCATCTCCAGTGTTGCATAATTTCAGTGCAGCTTTGTGTTTTGCAAGATCCTTCCTAATGAAGCATTGAATGGAGTTCACCATGCTTGGCCTTTTTTATATCGTGGATATTTGTTTCCAAAACTGACGATGAAATGCAGACGAAGTGACGCCGCTGAGGCTCAGGTCTCATCTTCTGTCCCACACTGATGAAAGACTTCTTTATCCAGCTTTGTGGGTTTGTGAGAAAACCGTACAAACTCCAGCACATTTGGCTCATACACGTGACGTCAGCTCGTGCCGTGGGCGCGTCACCGCCGTACGACACATCAGTCTCCATCTGAACGTGTCTGTATTTGTCATACATCACGTTTAATCTTCATCCTGAGAGGCCGGCAATTGTTTTTCCCTTGTCTGGGGAATGAATGAACAATTGGCTTTTGGGGACAGTTATTCAAAACATGACACTGACAGCTTTGAATTACTTAGTCATGCTCAGATTGAGCTTTTTCTCTCCATCTGCACTGAATTATATTTAGCTCTGCTTCTTTTAAAACAAGGGAAAATGTTTTTGTGCTAACACTGTTGAAATGATATGATTGATTACAGATTAAAGCAGTATTTATCATTTCTTTAAGTCTCTTTAATGACAGCAGAGGCTGAAACTAAGTTTTTCAGTAGCTAAAGTTAAATATAGACATCGTGTCTCACCTTCGCTGTTGCCTCAGTCACAGGACGGTTTCTGTCTGCTAAACACTGACTACAATTTTGTTGCCTCCCCTCTCGCCGCTCCAGCACAGATGCATGTACAGGCACAAACGCTGCACTAATGTCGCTCTAATTGCAGCACTGAAGCCCTGAATCGTCTCTTAGACTGTTTTTCAGAAAACTTAATCGTGTGGACAGGCAGAGTGAACTAATTATCTGCACGCTGTTTTCCCAGCCAAAGCTGGTAATTTAGCAGCAATTGACCTCCTGCAGTTTGCCAGCAAATGAAAACATGTAGGCCAGGCTGCTAACGAGGGGCCTGAAGACCCCGGGGTTCGTCTGAGCCCCGCTCTGCACAGTGGACACAGAACCCCTCACTTCAGTTCCAATTTACCTCTTGACCACCTCCGGGGGAATCATCATCGTCCTCACACTGTGTAATGACTTAAGCTACTCGCAGCAGAGGGGAAGGCCTGTCGGGAGAACAACTCAATACCGTGATTGTCTGGAAAACAGGACGTACTCCTTTTCCAAGGTGGTTCACTGATGGAATGTGGCCTCAGTGACTCCGGCCGGACTGCTGTGCCTTTAAAAATCCAAAGGAGTATAGCTCCACCATTCATTATATTTCATGTAGCATTTTTTATGGTTTGGATTTTCAAGTTACACAAATATGGATTTCTCAAAAATACGTTTTCACTGTCTTGGAGAATTTCACTCTTGGCAGGCTGAGAAAAACCTCTGACAGTGTTTATAACATCACGGGACACAAACCAGATGGATGGGTTTTTTTTTCCTTTTTTTTTTTTTTTCTCAAACCGGCATTCTTAAGGCCGATACAAAAAGTTGACATATGGCCCTTCTATTTTCATCAGGACCCGTGATGCCCACGGTTTTATGTATAAAAAAACAGCACTTTTTGTGCAAGTTTCCATTCGATCACTTTTGATGTCTGAAAAAAACAAAAAACCCTGGACTTCAACAGTTGTGAACACAGGGTGACGGTGACACAACCATGCACACAAACAAACAATAAAAAATGCTGTGTGCCTTTTTTTGCTCTGCCTGACCACATCACACCTCGTTGTCGAACTCTTTAATCAGCGTGCCTGATTATTAAACACCTCAATCAGCTCTTTCTTATTGCTTTTTTTTTTTCTTTTTTCTTTTTCAGATCCATTCAGTCCATGCTAACCCACAAGACGTGTAATTGTTTCGGGGAGATTCAAGATCCTAGCGGTGTCATTTTTGGCTCGCCTTCTCTCGTAAAAACCGCAGAACTAATATGATAGAAAGCAATAATAATGCTGAGCAGTAATTACTTCTTTGGCAAAGTTTGCCCGCGGTGGATTTGGTCTCGTGCCAACTCATCATTCTGCGTACAAACCGTGTGGCTTTAGGTGATAAATTGCGTGCAGTGCTTACCTCCAAGTCCAATTTTGCATTCAAGTGATACAGCCAACCACCATCAGGTCGTTATGGTACCAAAACAAAACGCATGTAATGGTCACAGCCTGGTAGGTTTAGGCAACAAATGAACTTGGTCAGGCTCAGGGAAAGATTTTAAATACATTGCATCTGTTGACTTACAGATGGGACATGGACACCGGCCTCCTGGTTTACAAATGTGTTTGTTTGAGCCATCAGGCCCAGCCTCCCTCCTATTACAACTTTCTTGCTCTTTATACTATATCAGCAGACAGTTTTTAATGCATAGTTTTCGGACACAGATGTTATCTGTTTTCCACAGAACTTAAAGGTAATTTTGGCGTATGTACTGCAAGTTATTTTGAAGTCCAAGGTTGTGTTATCTGTATACAGACTGAAGTCTGTCAATGTCAAACTGCAGCATCTCTCATCTAGGCTCATTGTTCATCTTCTTCTGGGACCAATGGCAAAATGTCCATACAGGTACAGCTCCTGCATTTTATTAAGACAGTGCTGTTGTTGGTTGAAACATAGGAAAAGATAGTTATTTCTATTATATTTCTTTATCAAGACAGTTTAAAGCCACAGGGGACACTGGACAATGTGCCAGTTTAGCTATCCTGGCTAATGTCCAACTGCAGTCCCTGTGCCAATCCAGTGACAGTTACAATAGACACATACAGTAGAGTAAAACAGAACAGCAATGCTGTACAAAAGCATAAATAAAACTACACAAAAACTTAAAGCAAGGACAACAATACATATAAAAAACATAACACAAAGCATGCTTAAAGGTAACAGAAGTGAGGGCACCGGTTCAAATTGTTCATCTTCCATGAAAAAAAAGCTATTCAGGTGTTCAGTGAACTCTACCTGAATAAATAAAGACTAAGAAGAATATATGTAATCACCTAAATATGAACGTAAGTGGAGCATAAAGTTACCTCGCTGTCACCAGGTTGTTTTTGTGATTTTGTTTCCATGTTGTCGGCAGAATGTCTCCGCACCGTGGCCCCAACTGTCGTTACATGGTTGTTTCCAGGTTGTCTTTTTAATGACAAAATGCCAAAATACACGCAGAACACAAGCACATCACACCTTGTAAAACTCAGGCTTCAGTATAATTTCACTGTGCAAATATCCAGAATTTAAAAAAGTCAAACACTTGCTGTTAACAGTTTCTGGATGAACGCCTGAGTCGTGTTCTGCCTACACAGTAAATGCAACACCTGAGGGATCTCCCGCTCAGCCAGCCTCTTGAGTGATCTTATCATCTGTGGTTATGATAAAAAAAAAATTAATTAGGATCTTTCAGTGGGCAGAATAGATTCTCCCAGAGATTTGTGTTTAAGTGTGTACGGTGCGTGAGACATTAACAAACAGCCGGGTGCGTTGGTAGATTGACGGTTGCTGTTTTTTTTTTTTCTGTTCAGTGTATTCAATTATTTTTTTGTCTCTTTCATAAATCTCACGTCCATGTTTTGTTTGCTTCGATGTGATTTAATAAAAAAGAAAACTAAGGAGCCTCCTTTTGACAGAATGTGTTGATGTATCCCCCCCCGAAGTGATTTGTGTTCGTGAACGTGTGCAGAATGTGGGCGTGCCTGCGATGGAGACAAACACAAAGAATTTGTTAATTTCCCTTGTGTGGTTGCTTAAGCAAACATCGCTCCTTTATGAAGAGTGAGTAACGGCACCGCCATGATGTGTTAATGTGTTTTCTGCTTGCGTGTTTGTGCATGTGTGTCGCGATGGGGGTGAGTCAGTTCGACCGCAGAGATATGCTTAACGGTACAGTTTGCTGCGACTACATTTTACTACCAGCAGTTTGGGACGCCAGTAACTGGCTGGGACGGGACGACATCTGCTGTCAACATGTTTTGGAGCGCGCACCAACAACTGGGACGGCTTAATGAATAACCTTCAGTTTGGAGAATGTCATTCACACCGCCGCCTGCTTAAATCAACTTTTCTCACCGACGCCTTCAGCTCCACAGGATACAGCAGACCGCACTGTAATGGGGATTTACCAGGAAGAAAGTATCCACCCATACACTGTCATTCTGCCAGGACTTAATTACTATATTACGCTAATCACTTTTTATGATAATAAATAGGGTCCCACCCTGTTTCGAGTGAGCTTTAAAAACAGCACAGATTTCAGCATATTCTGTCCGAAGCGCTGTTTGTTAAAGACGTCTACGTGTTATTCTTAGACAGAAGTCTGTGTTGTTGTTTGTAACTGTCAGAAACAGACAGCTAGGCAGTTCTTGTTATTTGTGAACAAAGCGGTGGAGTGGAAAAGAAAGAAAATACTTCTGTCTGATAGTGGAAAAATATATTTTGTGATTATTTGTTGCAATTAGTGTCATTTTTTGGAGCATCAACAGTTGAATACTGGTAACATCACTTAGTCACCATTACCCACACTCTATACCAAAACTATTCCACTGGCAGCCTGTGGGCTGGATGTGGGCCTTTAACAGCCTCATTCTGGCCCGTTTGATAGTTTTACTTGTAGGCTTCTTGGAAACATCATTAACAATGTTTGCCTATTTCATTTAAAAGTTTTAACCCAGAATGTTTATGCTGGGGGAATTCAGGAGAGTCAAAATGACAAGTACTTCAAAAATCACAGAGGAGAATTTTCCTTTCCTGCACTATTGCATGCATGACATCTTTTTTTTAATTGTAAAAAAAATGTTGAAAATGTGTATGTTGAAGTAAACTTGTATGTGACTCTGATCCGACCCTCTCACTGAAGTTACAGAGGGCAGAAACAAGTGATAGAGACACAGTTCACCCTGTTACAAGACACTGTGCCATCAACATGGAGCTTTGGAAGTTTGGGAAATAAAAGCGTCTTTGCTAAATCCACTTTCCCGAAGGGTTATTGTTTTTGCAACACCACAGTTTTATTGCAAACCCCACCGTAACACAAACAAATCCAGACCAGTTATCTGGGAGGACATTCTCAAGAACTATTATTTTGTCCACCAAACTGATGTCAGGTAGAGTAAGCTAAATAGCAGGACGACCATCAATAGCATCCCAAATCAAAGCCCCCAAAATGACAAGTTTATTCCACACCTCTCTAAAATAGCTGAACATGAAGGTAGGATTTAATGTGCTGATGTTATAGTACACGTGTTAGTTGCTGGCAACTGAGTGTATACGTTTGGCTTGACTGCATAAACATGACATTGCAATGAAATTGTCTTTCGAGTCTTCAGAACAGTCGGTATTTCCATTCTGTAGTTTGGACGTGCTCTGCCTTCTTTGCACCGTGAGGACAGAATGAAGAAGCTTCCCCGGACGCGCCTGCACGAGCTCCAGCCAAAACATCATGCGAGTGTTTCCAGTTTAGTGTCAGTGCAACACTGTCGGCCTATTTCCCATGAAAGTCATTGTGCACCGTCCGCTGCTCAAGGTAAACATTTGCACACTGAGCTGAGACTAACAGCGAGGCAGATTGTATACAGTGTGTCAAGCCGCTATTGTAATCAGAGGATGTAGCTGCATCCTTGTCAACCCGCGGACATATCCCTCATGTTTGCCCAGCCTCCGTTGTATTGGGCTGCCATTCCTGATTAGTTTTGATTGGTTTCATTTGTTCCTCCATGTTTAGACATCCATCACCGCGTTTCTGTCTGCCAGCTGGCTGTGTTTTGTGTCAGCGTGTCTGTGCCTGCGCTCGGTTTTGCGAGTCTCGCAGGTGGTCCGCTGGTAGATCTATAGGTGGTTAGAGAAGAAAACCGACGTAACGTAAATGTCCATGAGGTGTGAAGGCGGGAGCCTAAAAGGAGTCCCGCGGAATGCTTGGCTCACCGTTCGGGCACCCTGCCCTCATGTGATTGGTTTAAGCCGACATATCAGTTTGGATGATGTGTCGAGCTGAACTTAACTGACCTCTGGAGAAAACGAAGCTGCTCCGTATTCACGTACCTGTGAGTCTGGAGCTGATTTGATATGTCTCTGCTCCAAAATAATAATAATAAGGACTTCACGATCGGCCTTGATCGAGACCCCTGTTGATCGCACTTCGATATACAAGCGTGTGACGGTTTACTTTAACTGACTGACCCTTTCTTAATCATGCGAAGCAAGTCGAGGAGGAAAGCAGATGAAATCAGTCCTTGAGCAGCTATCAGACCGGAAAAAAGAGCTGCGCCGCTCCGCCCCGAATGGTCCCAACATATGATTTATTGCTTTAGTAAGGAGTAAAATAATCCATCTTGAAGACCTCTGCTGCCTGTGTTTGCTATGATTGAGCAGGAGAAGGGCGGAGGACTGTTGGGATGCAGCTTCTGGCACAACAAAAGAGGGCAGCTTTCCACGAAAAAGCCTGTGGGGAGGATGAGGTGGAGGGCTGGCAGAGACAGAAGAGAGGGAGGGATAGTGTGTCGGAGTGAGATGTCTGACATGCGGCTGAGTTCTCCGACCTGGCAGGGCCCGGGATGGCCTTGGCTCTGAAAGTGCAGACAGCAGTGAGGGGAGGGACGGAAAGACAGACAGGAGAGATAATGTGTGGAAAAAGCCAGGCGGTATTCCTCTTCTTCATTTAACCAAACAGGTCATTTGTGTGCTTTTTTTCTTTTTTTTTCTTCTCAGTGCAAGCGATTGCAGCGCTGCTCTCTCTGGAATTGTCCGTGTGGTTCAGCCCCTGGCAGACGCTCTACTACGGACGGATGGATGGATGGATGGATGGATGGACGGTGTGGTGGGGGTGGAAGTGTAAGCTTGGGTGGGTTGGCAAAGTGAGCAGAATCTAAGTGGTACCGGAGTACGCTGGCAGACAGCGAGGCACCTCTAATCGCATTCGATCAATCCTGCGTAGAGAGGCCGAAGCCATTCTCGCTACATCCGCCGAACTCCACCAGTCTCTCACCTTCTCTCATCGATTTCTTAAGCTCATTCAATCTTCCCGCTTCATTTATTACGTATTTTTTGTTTTAACACCCTCGGAATGCATCCACAACTTAAACTAAGAAGGAGTTGTAACGTCACCAGTTACACAACATGTTCTCACTGACAAACTGTCAAATAGAACGGCTGTGACGGCGGCTTTATGTCCCTCCAGCATCAATTTAGCTCGTGCAATGCTCCACGGCCGAGTCAGCAATAACAACGATGCAGAAACATGTAACATTTTCTGATACATTTTGAACTGTTTTGAATGTGGTTTGGTTAGATTTAGGTACAACTGCTACGTGGTTAGGTTTAGGAATAGATCCCGCTACTCACGTGAGTTCCATCACGTCACTTTTCGTCACGTAAGGTACTGTGATAGAACATAAAAAAAAAAAGGCAACTTTACCTGGTAACTGGAATCCCACCCACTCTCCCGGGTGGCTGTAGGATCCATCCACCCACCCGCGCTTTCAGAAATGACACAAGGGTAACTTCAGTTTCAAACTTTGAAGCATTGAGCCTCTGACCATGCTCATGTACTCAGATAAAACAAACACAAACCATCCTACTTCCGAAAACCGCTTGCTGCTCCACTGGCTGCTCAACAAGATCCAGACAGTTTGCTCTGCTGGCTCCACAAAGGTGGAGGGAGCAGACTGAAAGCTCATCTGTTCGCACTGCAAACCCTCTTCATTGTTTCTAAATGTAACACATTAAGTGGTTCAGCTTATTATCTGAAGATTATTTCAGTTCTTGGGTTGTGTTGTTGAGCCAGCCAGATTGTATGTACTGTAATGTAAAAAAACAAAAAAGCTGCAACCACACACTTCTACATTCTGCTAGCTGCACACACAATCTGATTGTCATGTGCAGTTTTATATGATGGATGAGGTTAGCTTGTCATCCTCAATCACTTAAGTGTTTAGTACATTGATATAATTGCTTGAGAGTAATCAAGAATATGTATATGTTTCAAAGGAAAGGAATCTGACAGATTTTGTCACTGAGGAGTAATTCCAGTCAGGTTGGGAAAAAAATGTTAACCTCTTGTATAACTACATCGGGAAGTGTTTAAACATATACAGTAAAATGAAGATAATGACCAAAAAAAAGGAAAACATGTCAGAGGAATCAAATGGGACGGTGTGTTCACAACCACAACAATCTCTTCGCTTTTCCTTAATTCATTTTCAAGTATCATATCCTCCTGAAAGAGCATCTGACAACTTTTTTTTTACATTTGTGTCTTAAGAAAAACATTTTTTCAAGATGAGGTTGTTAAAATAAAAAAAAATATCAGTTGCAAGCAAGCCTCAGAAAGCATGTCTCAGGAATGACAACCTCATGAAAGAAGCTGTGTGATGCATTATTTGCCTGCGTCTGTGTTGGACAGAGAAACTGGATGACAGGTCTCCCGGATCTCGAGCTGGAAAACTACTTTTCACTGTGGAAACCTCTGCAACGCAGCGTCCTTCTCTGCTGCTGAAATGAGTAAAAAAAAAAAAGTGTTTTTGTGTGTGAATGCCATCCGCGGTTAGGACACTCCACTGACCTGAGTTAATCTTTCAAGAAAGGCAACAATAGTCGTGCACATTGTTGTACAGACTGCGAAAGAAAGGGATGAACATCTTCGGCTCGAGGCCAGCTTCAATCGGCGACAGCAGCACTTAAAATAAATTTGGTTATGCCAAAGTTATGAATCACACCGTGTCTCGTGAGGCATTTCACTTGACCGGGCAGCACGAGGTTTAACTACGGCACGGAGTATTGTTGTCTAATGTAACAGCTGAGCTCATCTGAAGGTAAGGGATGGGGTGATGCTGAGCGTGTGTGTCAGTGAAACTGTGCCACTGGGCGTGTGTCACAGCGCTTCAGTCCTTCTAACAGGCTTGCGTGTGTATGCTAGCTGGACTGTACACGCGAGGCGGGCACCCCCGGGACAAATTGGTGTATTGTGTGCTCACATATGCATAATAATCGTATGCCGTTTCTGGTCGGGCTTGCCCCCTTTTTATTTTTCCATTGCCCTTTTAGTCAATAAGGATGCAGTGCTGGGGCTGACAGTAGAATTCGTACTGTATGTTGACCTACGCACACAGTGTAGGTTATGTATACATGAGTTGAAGGAAACGTTTAAAATGGGGCTGGGAGTTTGTTTGAGAATTCTCCACTAGAATTTTATCTTTGATAGCACAGATAAAATTTCCAAGTGTTCTGGTGCCTTTGATACTTTATCTGTCTGAGAATGTAGGCCTCCATTTTGCAATTTCAGAAGGACTAAGTGCAAGCAGATCACATATTTGAAGATATTAAAAAGCCAAAAGTGTGAAAATATATTCAGTGACTAATTCTTTTTAATCAGCTTTTTGCACAGGGTTGTGATAAACTGCACTTTATTTGGTTAAAATACATTGTTTGTAACATTTCAGAGAGAAAATGACTTAAAATTTAAAGCAAAAACCCAACGACTCAAATGACAAATATTTATTAATGACTTTTGTTGTTTTTTGTTACATAAATTCCAAAACCTCACACTATTAGAAAGTGTCCAGTCCATCACATGATGTAAAGCCTAGTAGCACAACAATAAAAGTTACAAAATGTACGTAACACTGCTAGAGCTCCTCCCTGCCTTTATACCCTTCATCCTTTTTTTATTTCGCTCACTTCTTCCTCGTCAACCTTTTCCTTCTCTCCCTCTGTTTTAGTCTCATGTGCCATGATTCCCACTTAGTTCACACTCTTTGTTCAAGGCGTTTTTTGTGCTGACCGTGTCTGACCTACCTTACCTCAGCCTCCTGGCGACGGCACTTCAACGTCCAGTTAACTTGTTCCACCCTTGTATAATGGCCGCGACGCCCATGACTGCACGCATGCGAGGTTCTTAGTCATTTCTTATTGAAGGTTTGTCATCCCATTTCTTTAAGCAACAACAAGGCTGTTGGACAGGGGACAGAATGCCATTAAATGGAAGAAGACAGCGCTATACTAAACCGTTCACTGGTGCACACTGAGAGGGTTACCTTCAGCTTGCAGTTAACTACTGAATTCATATAATAGTCAAGCCTACGTGTTTGTATAGACACAACTCCCACAAATTTCCGTTAAAGTCCACGGCCAGATTCGGAGCCGCACTCCTGACCCGAACGCTCTGAGCTTCGGATGTACTCGCTGGTGACTGCTTACCTGAACAGGCAGCCAATCAACTATAGAGCCGCAGAGAAAGCAACGCAAAAATATCCCCTAATTGGGCACAGTTGCTGTAATCTTTTGTGTTTGTTTGTGCCTTGCAATTAAGCATTTCAGCTGCCAGTTGGAATGTATAGGGGTGCTTTTGAGGATGAGTGCGCGCCTCATAATTTGAATCGCTGCGTATTGCAATCATCCATATATTAGGACGGATCAAACAAACCTCTCCTTCCCCGACAAATCAGACATGCAAGGGTAACTCATTTCGGCATTCATTCCGAATGAATTGAAAACTCCAAAATACCCCCCCGCGTAAGCAGAGCTAGCGCTCACGGGCGAGGACGGGGGGGAACGCTGTGCGAGGAGTCCTTTTCATGGAGATGTTTCGAAGCGTCGTAGGAGACCGGGTGCCAGAATTATGCTTGTTGATAAATTCCAGTGATGAGATTCAGAAACAGCTGGGCTGCTCTGAGTAATTTTCTGGGCTGTTGTCTCCTTCGCTGCTGTCGGCTTGCGCACACACACACACACACACACACACACACACACACACAGACAGATATATAAGGCAGGAGAGAGGAGCGAAGAGTCAAGGTGAAGTTCATCTCTGAAATCCCTCCATTACCGCAACACACGCACACGCGGCTCAACAGATTCCTTCGGTGGTTTAGTCTACAGCTATCTTAGCAATTACAGCAGTTTCCCACGGGCTCCGGCAAAGGGCCTGTTAGCTAATATGCTAATGAAGACAAATGGAGGTAATCTCTCCGTTCACGGGATGAGTCTTGGTAGCGCGGAAAGAGAGTTGAAGGGGCGCATAAAGAGAGAGCGAGGGAGAGAGCGTGACCGTTAAAGACAGTCGAATGATAACGCGAGTTCACCCTAAATGCCTCGACTTTTTCGGGCCGTGCTGCGACCTCACCTTCCTCTGTCAACCCACGCAGATAAAAAAAAAAAAAGAAAGCCTGACACAAAAGAGCCAAGGCCCCCAGCGCCTGCATGTTTGCAAAAGCGTGTTAAGCCCTCTCCAGAATGCACTTAAAAAAAAAAGTCTGAAACAAGACAGGAAGCAGACGCTCTTTACATGAAAGACACGGCTGTGACAACTGATGAGGGTTGTGCCCGCTCAGTATTACAGTGTTTAGCTTGGATGTGGTGCAAACACACACTCAGCGCTGTGCCGCCTTTTCTTTTTTTTTTCGAGGACCGTGTGTCATAAAGCGAAGAAACATAATGACATGGGGCCCATTACACACGGTATTTAGAGATTAGACTAACACTGTGGTTTTGCGGTCAGAGTCGCGCTGATGGTAACCATGTGTGCTGGAGGATATACATGCTCAGCCGGCACTGACAAATAATAGGATAATGGATGCCAACATACCTGATCCATGATGAAGTGCCGCGTGGTTTTTCCGGGAACAGGGTCGGTTATGATGAGCAACGAGAGGCTCATTGGTTTGTTTTGACTTGTTGTGTTGCTTTCATTAACTCATCAACGAGGAAGCAGGAATACAGGGCATCCTCACGTAATAGTTAGGTTCAGGGCTGCCGCAGTCTAAACATTTTCCTAATCGATTAGTACGAAAACCCGAGTGAAGTCTGCACACTGTAGCCCTCTTAACTCATCCACAAGTGACGTTTCGAGCAGTGCTCTTCTTCAGACAGTTGACGAATGAAACAAGTGAAAGGGGGAAAAAAAACTGTACCTGTCAAAAGCGGACTCGTGCGTTGATGCAGTCATGTCGAACGTGAAAAAATCCAAAAAAGTGACAAAAAGCAGGCAAAGGAAAGTCCAAGGAACAAGATAAAGACAAATAGAAACAAACCAGAAAATCGTAAGGTACAAATCAGGAACACGGGGAACACGCTACGACTGGGGGACAGGCACAGGAGACACGTGGACGTGAAACAGGCAAACCAGCAAAGAGTGAGCGGACGACAACAGGCTTAGATACAAACCAGGTGGAGAGACACTGGGGACGGGGCAGTGCTAAGGAGGCAGCTGTGGTGGGGAAACATCAGGCTGAGGAGGAGGAGGAGGCACAGGAACATTGGAGGGAAACAGAACACTGGGAACACAGGTGGGCAGGAAGTGGAAAGTGACAAGACATAAAACAAGAAATCAATGAATGAAAGAACCCAAACCACTGACCGCTTGCAACTTCCGTGTTACAAGAAACAAAGTGGAAGCTGCAAATGTCTCCCTGACGTCTTCAACTTGTTGTGCCGGACATCTACGAGGTGCTGTTGTAACAATTTGCATAAGAAAGAGCGGCTGGAAAAGGAGTGCAAACACCCAGCAGACTCACTGTGGGTAATAATAAGTCGACGCAATGTCTCATTTTTCATACATGTTGGGTTTTTGTCCAAGTGTGCGAGTTTATGAGACGAGCGGCTGATTCGAGCGTCGTCAGCAATGTATAATCGCTAATGTGACAACCTCTTATTATGAGTTGATGTGATTATGTTCAACTGAGCAAATGTAATCATTCCCAGTCCAAGAAGCACACATAATTGTCCACTTTCTCACAGCGGCAGCAGCTCGGCATCACTCTTTCCTCCAAGGTTTTACTGAAGTATCGTTGACGGAGTTCGGTTTCTTTTGTCCGTGAACAGTCGACTGCACCTTGTAACAGTTTCCAATAAAACATTTTTAAATACTCCGTGAGCTCCTTGTAAACTCATGTTTATTGCCGCACTCAAAACAGCACCCGAGATGTGAAAATTTTGTGTTTAATACTTTTTTTTTTTTTTTTGCCATCCGGAGGCCTTCAGTAACACATGACAATAAATCTAACGTTACATATTATGAGAGAAGTTCATCTACTTCTGACGGGGTTCCAGTCTTTGCAACACATCACACGCTTCTCGGAGGATGTTTTTTTATTCTTTTGGGAAGTCGCTGTGCAGTTCACGGTAGTAAAAATGCCTTGCGGTTCGAAAGGTTTTGTGTCACGATGTTTGACTAATGAAAAGCCGTATTGTACGATGCGTTCAGTTGTGTTTCCAGCGGGCCTGTAATCTGCATATTATACGTCGTTACGAGCGTCGCCACAAACAAAACATTCCGGCGGAAGGCTTCCAGCTAAGACACTCTTGATGTCTCAGCACACGATCTCGCTAGCGCAGCTGGGATTAAATTTGACGACGTGCACCACACCCATGGCCACTGTGCCTGCCAACTGCTCATAGCTCCACAGGCGAGAGACCGGGAGTGGATGACAGAAGCACAGCAATCCACATAACTGGGTGGTTTAGACAAAGACGTTGCTATTTAGATGTTCGCACTAAGACTTAAGCTTACTGTAAAAATAAATAAATAAATAAAAGTCTCAGGGTGGCGCTTGGCTTACGTCATCCATCACAGCAGCACATCAGTCCTCGCGTTGTTCTGTATCTGACACACACGCGCATGTGTTGACGTATAGATCAGTCATGGAAATGCTCCGTCCAGGCCGAGAGAGTGTGATTTAATGAGCAGGTGTTGAAATAAACATATTAATGCAATATAATTGGTACCTGTGCAGCGCTGTTCAGGGTCAGTCAGTGCTCCAGGTGCCCCAACTGCACGACTGTGCGTCGCTCAGGTAACCCAAACAGCCGCCATGATTAATGAAAAAGGAACACCTCATTTAGTAGCTTGGGCAGGAAGCAGGCAACAAGTGTGTGTGTGTGTGTGTGTGTGTGTGTGTGTGTGTGTGTCTGCTTGCTTCCCCGGTTCCACGGCGTCTTCCATTTTGTCTCGTCTTCCTCTCCCCGCAGCACCAGAAGTAAACACACCAGTCTGTCACCAAACACACAAAACACTTTAATGAAGATGTGAATAAGGAACGAGCAAGCGCTCGCCTGCGCGCATGTGTATGTATGCGTGCTGCATATATGTTGTGCCAAGATGTATGCACACGGCGTGCGCGTCGCTGCATACGTAAATGTGTCTCTTCAGGAAAAGAAGAAGTGCGGCGACAGTCTAGACAACACAGATGCGCCCAATGAGAGGGAGAGATCTGCAGAGCCATAGGCCAATTAGATGTCATTATGGAAGCAGTGTGATACTGACACAGTCACACACACACACACACACACACACACACACACACACACTACTTCAGGGCCTGTACTCCATCATCTGTATAATTAAGGTGCTTTTCTCCTGAATATTTTAGTTAAATGTCTCTGCAACAGCGCAGCAACAGACCTGACTGACTTTCCAATGAAGAGTGCAGCTCCGGGAGCCATTTCTGAGCCATTAGAGAGCATACGGGCAAAGACATACAGCTTGAAAAAGTGTCTGAAATCAGCTTAATGACCTTCGATTGACATGTATAACTTCTTGTTTATTTGTTTATTTATTTGATGAAAATAATCAGTTACTGTCTAAACTTTTTTCGGTTGCTCAGGCCAAAAGCAATGGGACCAAGGGCAAAAGCGAGCACTTATCATATTGTGTTGTTACACGCTGAATGGTACTAGGATCCAACATCACCCCAATTTCACTCTTAAAATTGACAGGTCTTGCAGAATACTTGTGCATATGTGAATAATGTCATATGAAGCCCTCTGTGGCTCCAGAGGAAGCTGCTTTTAATCTAATACATTGCCTCGAGCTATGTCACTCAGTAGCTACATTGCATCATGGGTAATGTAAGTGTCACATTTTGGCTGCACAGCTAACTGAGCTAATAAGCTAACAGTAGCTAATGTCATGACTCTGTTAGAGGAATACAGTTAGCATCAGATAGCACTTATTCTGGGGATATTCTGCCCCTGTCTCTGGTTGTTTGAATTCAAGGTGGCCTATTAGTACATAATGAACCTGTAATTAATTTGTATTTTTATTTACTTAAATTAAGAAGAAACATCTGTGGGCCACATCAAACCTTATGGTGAGCCATAAACTAAATAGTTGAGATGCCTCTCCTCCCATTATTTTATTTTATCAGTGTCTGTGAACATACTCGAATAGTTGATTTCATGAATAAAAATGGCAAAAACTTAAATTTGCGTCCCTCTGTTTTTGTGCGTCAAGTGCGATTGTGCCAAGGTCCTATTTGGCAGACATTGTTCTAAAACCTGAGTGACAGTGTGTGTGTGTGTGTGTGTGCGTGTGCGTGCGCCCATGCAAGTGCGCAAATCTAATCCTACAGCAGATGGAGCAGGAACAGTATCCAAGACAATACTGGCAGAGGGAGCGGCAGCGGGGTGAGCCGAGGGTTAAGACACTGTCCTTCAAAGATTGATGAGAGCCGACTCCGTGACGGACGTCTTCTTGTGTCAGGACAGAACTCCCTCCCCAGAAAAACACACCGCTTCCATTCACTTCGGCTAATTATGTCAGGCAAGCATTTGGCCGTGACTGTTGCAAGACCATGAAATGGGGTTTGTTGTTATAGTCAAATTAGCAGTGGAGTGATTCTGCTTGTATCAGATGTTTTTTTTCATAAAAACAATTCAATTTTATTACATTTCAAGACCCAGAATTACTGATGACTTTCTGGTGACAGCTTCTGTAAATGAACAATAAGGGATTTATGTTGTTTATGGAGTTACATTCTAAAAAAATTGAACCAAATGGGTCACTGGGTGAGTTTTAATGATTTATAACCAAATCTCCAAAACTTTTCTCTTCGCAAACCACTTTCATTGGGTTTGTGTGTGTGTGTGTGTGTGTGTGTGTGTGTATGTGCACTTTTAAGAGGGAGAGCGAGATACAGAGAGAGAGAGAGAGAGTGGTAGAGTTTCTGTCTGCTTGTTTTGCATTTTTGTGTGTCTCCTTGTGACAAAACCTCAACGCCATCAAGGAGACCAAATGTTGTTTCCTCCCTCTCTAATTACCGGCTCTTATGGCTTAGCCTTGTTTAGTTGCCCCAGTAAATAAACTGTCAAGTCAGACTGTTTTGTTTCAGGGCACTTCTCGGTCGCCTAGATGTGTTTTCCCTGGTAGGACACTATCGTATGATACTTTCAGGGGAATAATAAGCAACATTTATAATCTAGTTAAGTGTCAATTACGCCGCCGTCTTACTGTAAGGTATATGTGAGGAGTGGTGGAGCCGGCTCCTGAAGAGTTTGCCCTTCTGGTCAGTCTTTCCCAGGGAAAAAAAAAAAAAAAAGAAAGATCCTCACGAACACGGGAAGTTATGTCTTACATTGTGCTTTGAACTGGTTAAATGCATGACAGTACTTAATACGATAATGTGCGGCACAAAAACACAACATCAACAAAGGCCCGTAGCACCAAATGGAGGACATCTGAGGCAGATTATAACAAGAAAACAAATCGATGATGTATTTTGCTGTGAGATATTTTGTGTCTCGTGAAGAATATTAAAAAAGCTTCAGCGCACGGCCAGATAGTCACATCGTGAACGCATTAATACTTCTAAATCGGATGTAACGCTGTAGAATTACTCAGCTGCAGTACACAATTCCCAGTCTGAGGTACTTCTACGTGGTTATTTTGTTTTTTTGGGGAGATGTCCAACCTTTCCTCATTTTCAAAGAAATATGATAATTGTGATTGATTTTTTGATGACTTTAAGCACAATTGTTAGGTACTTGTACTTTACTTTAGTATTTCCACTCCATTGCATTTTGCAGATATTGTACTTTTTATATTGTACTTTGTATTCTGATACAGTCACTAATTGTCTGTTATAGAAGTCAGTAACCACATCCAAGTATGGCAATATCAAAGTAATGTAACTTGATTACTTTCCATTACTTTTGGATTACATCAATTGTAACAACAATTCAAGAGTCTCATACTCTGGTGATACTGAATTGTTGTCATGTGCATGAGCAGTATATCAGTCTTTATTTTAAAATTGTAATATTGTTATTAATCCCCATGACTGTATGAAATGACTGTATCTGTAATCTAATTACATATTTTTTTCTAGTAACTTCACCAGAATACATTTACCTTTTTTATTTAATTCTGTGAGATGTATTCCATTATTCCCCAGGCTTCTTTAATTGTACATCTAAGTACATTTATTTACAGGAAACTAATTAATTTATTATCAGATACTTAAACACTTTTACTCAACTACTGTTGGCATTAATCACTTTTACTTATATTTTATATATTTTAACAAGGTATCTTTACTCTTAAAGTGTGACTTTTGGTTACTTTATACAACAGTTTTTCTTCTGGTGGCTCTAATAATATTTTATTTTCACTCATCTTTTTTGTTCTTTCTTTCTTTCTTTCTTTCTTTCTTTCTTTCTTTCTTTCTTTCTTTCTTTCTTTAAATTCTACCAATCCTACAAGCAGACCTCTATTACATCCTTCTTAACCATGAATACTTACATTCTCAGTACAGTGATGTGGTTTTACTGGCATGTTTTATGTTAAACATGACTATTTCTATTCGCACTATTTCTATCACTTGCAGAATGTGAGAACTGACTTCAGCACTGGGTTTTGTTCTGACATGCTGTTGCTTTTCTGAGGAAATGACACAACCGACTGCTTACGCTGCTGTCGCTCACACAGACACACGTGTGACCATAGACCTGACCAGCGTCTCTGCCCCGGCAGAAACAAGCCCGTGAAAAAAAAAACATCGCATGACCACAAATCCTGCAGAACCAGTCTTTACTGAAGGGCGTTCTGAAGGGTGCAGCAACTTTAATTTTTTTCAAGGTTTTACAGAAAGACATCAAGCGGACGGTCCTTCCTTTGACAAATGGACAATAATCCAATCTTAATCTACTTCTGTCGTGCTTTATTCCCTCGTCCCTGCCAGCCTCTTCCCACTGCGCTGCAGCGGTTTGATGAGGAAGTTATTGTGGCTGGATGTGGAAAGAGAGAGTCGTTTGGGGCCGGCTCTGTCTCGCAGGACTCTGTTATAGGTCGGTCAGCACAGTCAGAGCCGTCTCTCTGAGGGCGAGAAGGAGAATTTGCCACATGAACCATGACCCAATTAATCATGGGTGCGAATGCAGGGAAAAAATCGGGGGGCACTTGATTTCTTCGTGTAAACAGCTCAACTAGACAAATTCTCCCAGATAAGAATGAAATGTTAGAACACAGACTCTGACTGGGAACTGTTTCCAGCCGTAATAATCAGAGGCTCCAGCTTTTCTGCCTTTGATCAGATTGACACTGATGTTTACAAGTTTTCTGGGCTTCTGCGCTTTTTACAAAGAAAAACATTCCCATGAAGCTGTTCACATAATGAAAAAGAAATATTTCAGTCATATTCTGGTTTATCCCAGCAGTGCTTTACTCTGATTAATGAACAACGTCCCCTTTTCATGCATTCGTTCAACCAACCTTGTTGAGAAAGGTCAGCATGGGCATATTAGGATGAGAGACATAAATTATTATTATTATTATTTTTTTTTTCCATAATTCCAACTCTGGCTTTAAACTCCAACTTCTAACTTTAATCTCAGAATTAAAGTTAAATGAGAAAAAAGTCAGAAGTCTGAGATTTAGGTCAGAATGCCCTGATTCTATTCCATATTTTCACCAGCAGGCTTCACGCTGCCCTTAAAAGCCACTCATGTAAAGATATTCACGATTATCCCAAACAACTACCCAAACAAATACCCACAACTTCCCTGTGATCTGTTATGAAATCTCGTATTGTCCAGTCCCTGGTCCAAATCCAAAACCCTGTTGATATCCAAGTCAACCGTCAACCGTTGGCTGGGCAGCCCAAGAGGCAGGAGGCTTGTCCAAAGAATGATCCCAAAACATGAATAATATTGACATATCTCACATGCTGCATTCAAAATCAGGCCTGAATCAAAATATCTGACTGGAACATGACCTGTATCAAATTTGTCGGTTGTTATGTTAGAAATAATCTGACGCCGACGAGTGTACAAGATAAAAAAAAAATCCAACCCTCATAGACTTTGAGGCAGCAACAGTGAACAATAGAATGCCTTTTTGGGAAGTTTAAGGGGGTTTATAGTAAATTGTGCCAACTTGAGCGGTCATCGGGTGCCGATCTTAACGTTTTTTTTTTTTCCGGGGGCCACTAAACTTTTGTCTGGTTTGCCTCTCCTGACAGTTCGCCTCCGTCTGCATGTATGTATGTCTGTAGGTAATATCACAGAAACTCAGAAGTAATACTGTAAATAGTACCCAGTGTCCCGTGTGTAGGGTGGTTACCAGCAGTCAATAAACCCAAATAATGTTTGACTCTATTTTTGCTGACAATAGTTCTGTTTGACAAGCGTTGGTAGTATTGGGTGGTATTTATTTTTTTTTATCATGCACTTGGGTATAATGCATATAAAAAAAAAAACAATAATCGTGCTTTAATGAGAACAATAACCAGGCCGCTGCAATTTTCCTTAGTTAGAATTCCCTGATGTGCTGCGAGGAAAATGGAAAAGACGAGGGAGAAGGCTCGAAGAGTGGCGGTGGCTGGCGCTGGTAAGAAAGCGTCCCTGGTATGATGTTTGGTGTGGGGGGATAGTGTTACATGCCAGCAGCCTGCTGGCTTCTCCTCCTTCTGTACGCTGCGAGTATGGAGGAATGTGCCGCCTGAGAACCGCAGGGAGGAAGAGGGTACTGACAGCAGGCAGTAAACACAGTCCGCCTATCTGTTTGTTTGTTTGCGCGTAACTGCGCGAGGAGGCCGAGGCTCGGCGGCTTCAGACGACATCTGCTCGCCGAGTTCGGGGCGGCGAAAAAAATCGGCCGCGCCGGGACACATCACGACTCACAATTGTGGCCCTAAATCAATATTTCCCTCCATCTCGCACTGGATTGTTCCACTGGCAAGAGTTCAAGAATGGACAAGCGCTCATTGAGAGGAGGGAAAAAATGTTGGAGTGGATAGACGGGAGGGACCCATCGCATTTTTCCAATTCACCACAATCAGAAACAGATTTCCAACAATTAGTCTGAGCTAACTCGCAGGTTTAGTGACTGAAAGCTCTCAGACCAATGAAAACTATTACTGCTGATTACTGTTGCCTGTCAGCATGAAGTTCCTTTAAAGTTACATTATATGACATCACAAGTGCTCCAAATAACTTTAAGTTTCTTTGTTGGCAGTCCCTTTTTTTCTTTTAATGCATATATTTTAATTTGAAACTCTTCTGTTTATTGTTTATTTGCTACTTTTGTAAAGCACTTTAAGTTGACTTTCTCGCAGGAAAAGGGGGATTTAAATGTGTCATCATTCAAATAATGAGTAACTTAGGCCCGGCTCCTGAATGCTTTCTTTCTTTTCTGACGTCCGGCATATTTATAATTCTGACAATTTTCCATGAGTGTGCAGTATTTCAAAAACAAATGCAGTTGTTTTCTCAGAAACTACATCCTCGCGCGTGTAAACCACGAAAGCCCAGAACAAACCAGCCCTTTGAACGGACCGTTAGCCGCGGAGCCTCCTCGTATTAATCTCCTTCGCTGTGTAATAAGTGAATTAGTGGGATGTAGAAGATGATGTATGACGAAGGCTGGCACGTCTGGAACCTGCTGTAAATCCACATGCCTCAGCCACTTAATAATGTGGCCAGAGACCTCCTGGCATCATTCTTGGCTGTATCCATTGACAACCTGAAAACAATAAATCTTCTGGCGCTCCCAGTTGTTGCTGTTAAGTCATTTATTTCATGAAAACATCTGCATTAAAATGCTTTGTGAAAAAAAAAAAAAAAAAAAAAAAAAGCTCCAGCTCATTTCAGAAAGGGATTTCTGGAAGACGCCGCCTGCAACATGATACACTGAGCGAGACAAAAAAGGTGAAATTTAGAAAAAAAGAGATTATTCAGCCCGTGTCAGAATGTGGCATGTCATTTGCATAGGCTCAGAGACACTTCCACACATTTAGCAATGTTTTCTGCCGCGTGATAATGGTTTTGTATAATCGGTCTTCTATAAAAGGTAATTAAGTGCGTTCAGTGGGAGCATAACATTAGCATTAGTTAGACTGAGTGCCACTGTGACTTTTTAGCATCTCTCTCAGGTTTTTTTTTGGGGGGGGACAAAATCCCAAACATCCTGTCCGTTTTCTCGCTAAACGAGTTTTTCATCACAGAAAAAGATGTTTTGGCTTATTTAATGCAAGAGGAATTTTCTTTTTATACCCGAGCGAGACGACCCACGGTGCAGTAAATCACATCCAGGAAACTGTAAAAAAAAAAAAGAAAAAAAAAGAAATCATTGGAGTTTTCCAGCAGATTTCGACAGTGTTATCGCTGCACTTGTGTGTGCCGCGTCCTTCTAACTTTTCCCATACGTCAGATGCCTCCAACCCCCCCACCACACCACACCACACCACACCACAACAGCTGGCGTCTCAGCGAGGGTCCCTGACGCTACACTGCCACCCCTGCCTTTCAGCGTGGATCATGTCTTGTGGTGTCAGGGGCCCCTAATGGCCCCTCATAGAAAGAAAAATAAAATGCTACAAAGTCGACCTAAAATACAAGCACGTCCAGACGACGAGGTATTAAATCTCTGTCTGTCAGACACGTGAACAATATAGCATGGAAATGGTATAAATAAACATTTCCATATGTATTTTTTGTAAGTAGGATACGTGTCAAAATTACACATGATTCTGAATTACACATGTAAGTTTTCAAACATAAAAAGAGTTGTATCACAAATTCAGTTTGTGGCTTTTATAAGACATCACAGCCACAGTTAAACCAGCAAAATAATTGTTTTCATGCACGGATTAAAGGAGCAATGTGTAGTTTTGGTAAGACATTTTAATCAAAATAAAAAGATCCTCATTAACTGATTTTTTTTATGTCTAAACAAACTCTCTTTGTTTCCATGACAGAACAAACTGACCTTAAAGGACATCACAACTTCATACTGTTTTACTTTGTTTATATGTGGCGGACCCTGCCACCTTTCTAGCGTCGAATAGTCTCCTGGGGAACCTATTTTCCTCTGAGAACAGCTTGTTTATTCAGTTATGGGAAAAATAAAAATAAAAATTATATTCCTGAGTTTGTATCATCACCTCGTTAATCTATAGATTCTGACTTCGAATTTCTTCTCCCAAAACTACATAGTGCCCCTTTAATTCTCCTTGTGTGCCTTTCAACAAAAAAAAAAAAAACACTCCCTGCCTGAATGATCTGCCTCATTTTCCCTGTGACAAATAGTCAAACAACTGGGCTCCGTTTTTTCTTCCAGAATGAGAGGTTAAAACACGAGTCCCTCCCGGCCGTCTCAAAAAACACACACAAAAAAAAAACCATGACAGGATCCGGATAGCTCCTCCAAATCCTTGATGGAAAACAAGTGGGCAACAGTTTAAAAAAAAAAAAAAAAAAGCAAACCCAAGAGGATCCTTATTTGCGATCCAAAAAAATCCGAGGCCATGTTTGTCTGTGTGATTGAAAACACCAGGCTGTAACTGTCTCCCCCACACAGTGTTGTTTAAAAAAAAAGAGAGAGAAATTCTTACCGGCTGATTTACAGTCACTTGCTCTAATAGAGGCCTGCAGTGAGCTGCTGAGGTTGTCATGTGGCAGACTGGAGCCTGAGTGATACTCTGATGCGATAAAAAATAAAAAAAAAGGTCAAATCTATGACATACCAGCTGCAGTTTTACCCAACTCTGAGTGAGAGCAGAGCAGACAGACACTGAGTGAGGTGATATCTGGTTCAATGTGATCAAATTATGGCAGCAGAAGGTCAAAAAAGCGGAGTGGATCACCCTTTTCCTCTCAGACGTTTTTATAATATTCCCCCCTCCCTTTTCCCCCTCAGTTTGCTTGAATCAAACTACAGTTTTGTTATTTATTTATTTATTTTTATTTTTTCCAACTGGCTGTGAAATGTGCTGACTAGCTGTCAGTCACGTCCAGAAGACAGCCCGTGGTAAAAGATCTAAACTGACCTGTGGTGAACTTACTTGCGCGCTGCGTTCTTTTTCTTTGTGTGTGTGTGTGTGTGTGTATGTGTGTGTGTTGTGTGTGCTGCCTGTCAGACTCTGTAGGACCCAGCGGAAAACTCGCCCCCCCTCTCTCCCACCACCCCTCCCCAACCGGGAGGGAGCCGGAGCGAGAGAGGGAGAGAGGGAGAAAGCTGAGTGGAGAGGAGACGCTCTCAGATCAGTCAGTGGCTTCATGGAGTTATGTACCTCTGATCCGCCGCCATGGATTGCAATCCGCGATCGCTCCTTTTCATTTTACCCCTTTTATTGTCCTGCGTCGTCCCCGCGTTCACCATCATCTACCCCCCCAATGAAGGTAAGGGGACTCTCTTTCTCTCTGTCTGTCTGCGGACATGTGTGTTTATGTCTGTATGCGTGCGCGCCCGTGTGTGTGTGTGTGCGTGCGTGTGAGCGGTGCGCCACGGCACACGTCGCGCACAGTGCCCGTGCGCTCGCCGCTGGACTTGCTCCTGTTCCCCCCCACCACCACAAAAATAAAAAAATACGAAGAAGACAATTTAAAAGACGCGTGAAGGTGACACCCGGGAGATGTTAATCACCGAGAGGACAGAAATGACACAGTAACTTGAAAGTGGGAGCCAAACAAGGCAGACTGACTGTAGAATCCCGCGATCGAGGCGGTTAATAGTTTTTTTTTTTTTTCTTAATGTATTTATTTAAATGAACCTGAACCGACGGTGTTAAAAAAAAAAGAAGCTCCCACAGTAAAGTTGATCCAGGAGCTGCTCCCGATGTCTTGCGTTTCATCCAAGAATCCATTTGGGGGTAGACGCCCCGCTCCGGCTCTCCAGCCACGCCGATTTAAAGGCAATAAATAGAAGATGAGCGCAATCGCACAGTGCGTAAAAAAAAAAAAAGTGTCTCTTTCTTTTATGGGTCTGACCTGAATACATCCACACAAAAAGAGTTGACATGTGGGCTGCTGAGGGGGGAACCGCGTGAAACTGTGCGTGTGTTTTCCTTTCACGAACGTGTTTCAAATCATGTCTCATTAAAAGAGAGAGAGGACTTAACCCCTTTCTTATTCTCAACGCGAGTCTCGCTCGTAGCATGTGGCGATATTTTGAAAAAAAAAAAAAAAAAGAAGAAGAAAGAAGGAAAAGAAATCGCAGACTGATCCACGGTCAGATCGGTCGCTTTTCTGCTGCGCCTGGAGCGAGTGAACCAGCCTCTCCTCCTCTCCGAGCCACTCAGATCAGCTTCAACTTTCTTCGAACACTCAAACAAAAGAGTAAAAAAACAAACAAACAAAAAACATCATCATGGCCACCTTCACCTCCTGCAGTTATTACTTGTCAAAGTTGAGAAATGAGTGTCGCACACGTGCTGAAGGGGCAGCTGAGATCTGCAAAGGTTAAAACTGTCCACAGGGTGGGGTGGAGGTGGGTGGGGGGGACATACATGTGGGTCACACTCTGTAACGGGTCACTCTGATTCCCCTTTAACAAATACAACGAATTAATACAATTACTGACTCGATAGATCTGATTACAAGGAGGAGACAAAAGGCTCTAACGCTGGTGTGAGTGATTTAAACCTTAACGCCGATAAAGTCATTAAATGAAGCCTTCCGTGGGCGTAATCTGGGCTCCTCTGGCGATCCAGTGTAGAGAGACGGACAGGTGAGGTAATGAAATGTACCTGATGATCCCTGTGACTCACACGAAGACAGCGAGGAAAAGTAACGAGAAAAGAAGAGAAAAATAGCAGCTCGCCCTGACGATGGAGGACGAGTTGGGAGAGTTTGGGGTGCGAAGGCCAGAAGAAACCCGTCAGAGTGAGTCCAAGACTGCGCTGTTTCTTCTTCTACACCGCTGATGTGACCGACGAGAAGATCACGAAGAAGATGTGATACTAACTTTAACCTCCAACAACGCCGTTTTATCGTCTTCTGGGCGAAAATCGTCCTGGTCGGCAGCAGTTTTCTTTTTTATTTGTGCGCGTCGCCAGTGTGTCAGACAAAGATCGTATATATCGCAGATCAGAAAAGTGACTTTTATTTAAAAAAACAAAAAACAAAAACAAAAAACAAAAAACTGGACCTGAAAGCACGAGTGGACGAAACATAATCAAAGTGGCTGTGTTGTCCTGTGAAATCTCTCTCCTGTGCGTCTGTAAACTGCCTCAAAACTTGGTTACACACACACACACACACACACACACACACACACACACACATATATATATATATATATATATATATATATATATATATATATATATATATATATATATATATATATATTTATATATATATATATATATATAGTCAGGATCGAAGTTTATCGAGATTTAAAAGCTGATGGAAGTTTGTTATCAGAACACTGCAAAAAGAAAAAAGAAAAACAACAACTAACACACACCACCCTGACAGAACGTACAATATGATAAGTGTGTGTGTGTGTGTGTGTGTGTGTGTGTGTGTGTGTGTGTGTGTGTGTGTGAGAGAGAGCGAGAGAGAGAGAAATAGGTGGAAAAAAGAGAGGTAAATCACGTCCCTGGTTTACAAGTTCGTATGAAGCAAAAGCAACAAAGCAAAAAAAAAAAAAAAGTGCAGAAGTTCAAATATGAAAACAAACAAACAAAAAAAATCGACCATTTCAATTAGAATTCACCTTCTCAACACATGAATCTGCCAGAGAGTGTCAGTATCGAGCCGCTCCGTCTCCACATTGTATAGATAGATCCATATAGACAGATCTGAGCCTGTAATAACGCACTCTGAGCTGCTACAAAGCTTTTTATTTTCACTGTCGATGCGAATGCTTCTGCTCCTCAGACTGACTGGGCTCCAGCTTCCGGAGACGATCATCAAAATCAAATAAGAATGAATCGTTGTCTGATGCAGATCAGGCTGGGAGCACACAAAACTCAAACTCAGAGTTACAAACTGACAGACGAGGAGAAGAGTTTTTTTTTTTTCCTTTTTCTACTTGTGGAATAAAAATAAATGAAACTACACTTTTATTGTGATCAGAGCCGCGTGTGTGACCGGTTAACTAGCAGGTTAAATAGTCACTAAACGTGTCTCCGTTTTAATTTCTTCTAGTTTATGATTAGACGAAATAACAAACCACAGTAACTTTTTTATTTTTTAGTTTCTGTCACTCAGCTCAAATGGTTTCATGTTGTCCTCCCTGGTGTTCGTGTTCACGACTAAAGGATGAATTCAGTTTTTTTTTATTATTTCCGTGCCGACAGGCTGCAGATGATCAGATCCAGCCTGTGAGCTTGTTTTTTTGTTTTTTCTTTCTTTCTTTTTTTTAAACATCGATGTTCATAACATGATCTGCGGGAAATCCGCTGACAGATTTCCTCAGGCTCCTAATAAATTAAGGAATTAATTAAATTCTTACAACTTGTGGACTTTATGGGACTTCAAGCGCGTCAACATCAGAACAGGGACAACATTTTCAAGGGAAACAAACCTCAGTGATGGAAATCTTGTGCTAGTTTATTATTTTCCTGTTCTTTTATAAAGAAACCAGAAGTTTGGTCACATTTCTTGCAACCTTCTCTCAAATCTCGGCCACATTTCTTTATTTTATTTTATTTTTCAGCAGCGTGTGCTGGGTGTGTAACTTCCATTAAGTCGTATTGAACTCGTGCAAAACTTTTTTTGGGGGAAAGTTTTAATGAAACACAGAAAACCTCTGAGAAAATCACAGAAGGGGCGCGGATCAATTTTCACTTTCTTTTAGATATTGTTTTAAAAAAAAATGTATAATTTCCGTTATAAAATCGAAACGAGGAAAAAGAAAGTTTTCTCTGGATGCGGCGCAGTTTGCGTGGTTGCGCGGTGTGATGTCGGCCCGCTGCGGGGCGCCGGGAGGCCTCCGGTATTTTTAGCCGGCGGTGGGGAGGCTTGGCCCGGGGAGCACCGACGCCGCGGTCCCGCTGGGACGGACGGACTCTTGTGAGCGATGGTACCTTTCAAAAGGTGCTGGAAACGTGCTCACACGCAGCCTGCCCCTCCTTTAAAAATACACCCCTCTCTCTCTCTTTCTCTCTCTCTACCTCTACCAGGCCTGTAGTCATGTGCGTAAACACTGAGCTGAGGACTGAGGAGTGAGATCTTCAGTTTTACAGCATGTGTTTTGGGGATTCGGAGTTGGATGTGAAACACACGGTTTGTGTTTGAGAGTGTAGAAATATAAGATTATACAAGCTGGATCTGCACAGGAGGGCTGTGTGTCTTTATGTGAGTTGAAGTATCTGTGTGTATGTGAGAGAGAGAGGGATATAAGGTTTAGGAATAGAAGAGGAACAGAAGAAAGAAAGAAAGAAAGAAAGAAAGAAAGAAAGAAAGAAAGAAAGAGGAATGGGGGCAGAGGGGCTGGGCGAGCAGCAGCAGCAGCATCAGACAGAGCGACTCTGCACTTGAATAATTCATAATGGGAGGTGAACACTTCACCCTTTAACACAGACACAAGTCGCCCTGCTCTTGCCTGCACTGCGGCCTGCCAGCCTCCAGCACGTTTCCTCCCAGAGCCGGGGCTGCAGGGAGCGAGAGAGACAAAGCCCTCTCTCCGACCGGGTTCGCCACCGGATCGGAGATATTCGAGGCACAACTTTTCTATCCCCACCCTGTTTCTCGCTCTGCCTCCTGTCCAGACGGGGAGTGTGTGTGTCTCTCTTTCTCTTTCTCTTCCATGTGTTGATTCTGGACCCTCTTGTCTTGTCTTGTCCTGACTGACTGACTGACTGACAGCTCCTCCATCTTCTTTTTAATTGTGTCCGTGTCCTCCGCTGGAAGGATTTGAATTCCGGCGTACATCTGCTGTGAATCGGGTTTCCCCTCATCATATTTTACTGGAAGTGAGGAGGGGGGGAGGAGGAGTGTAGCTGCTGCTGAACGTCCAACTTAGCTGTTGAATTATGAGAATGCACACATCAAAAATAAGACGCCCCGTGGATCTTTCGCTGTTAATATTTCAACATATGCTTGTGCCGAGGCGAGTGAAAGTGGTCCTGGGTATGAAGGGGGGGGGTGTTCATTGGATCTACTGAGTGATGATACAATAGATCATCCATCAGCACCATCCACCACCACTCCCACCCCCCCAAATAAAAATCTATGTGTTCCCTTCAGCTCATGGTGAAAAACTCCCACTTCCGTTTCACCAGGGGTCAGAGTGTGTGTGTGTGTGTGTGTGCGTGTGTGTGTGGGCGTTTCACATATCGATTCACCTGTTTCCACCTCTGTGATGTTTTTTGCTCCCTCCCAGACAGCCCCGGCTCGGTTTAGCTATTAATACTCCTAGTTCCCGTTTAGAGGCACTCCCTGATGGGGCAGGGGCTATATGCTTGGCTGACGCTAGCTTGCTAACCGACTGTGTGTGTGTGTGTGTGTGTGTGTGTGTGTGTGTGTGTGTGTGTGAGAGAGAGAGAGAGAGAGAGACTACGAAAGACTGTCAGCAAACGTTGCTCCCTTTTTTTTTGTGCCCAGCTGGAGTGCGCATGTGCGGGAATATGTGAATGTTTTTCGACACACACTGTACTGTGTATGCGTGTGTGTGTGTGTGTGAACGCTTTCATTCGATGTGCGTTCACTTCAGCACAAAGATGTGTGTTTACTCCACCAGGTTTTTTGTTGGCTGTGCATCCTTTTTGCTGCAATCTGGTGTTTTTTTTTTCCCTCCCCTCACCCGTACGCACAGTGTTTATGCATGGCTTTTGTGAGTCTGTGTGAGTCTGTGTGTGTGTGTGTGTGTGTGCTGCCTATCCCTCCCCTCCACCCACCCCAAGCCAAGTGCAGCTGGAGGGGGCTTTTTTTTTTTTTTTTCCTCTCCCCCTCCTGTGATATGAGAGCCGTCTAATTTTCTGCTCTCAAATTCCCCCGCTCGGCTCGATTGGAGTGGTGGGCTCGGCTCGTTGAGAAATGTAAATTGGAAGCAATGGCCCTGGATGCTGAGCTGCTATTATCTGACATGAACAGATAGCTTCATTAGACTCTAATAGGAATGTGTCTACTGCCACTCAACTGGATGAGTGGCTTAGCGTGGCTGCAGCTCAGGTGATCCCTCCGTTTACTGGCCTCTTTCAGCCCGGAATGTGATAAGAAGTCTCCCCTCCGCGTGTAGTCTTCCTCCATCTCTTCTCCTCCTGTTTGGCTGATAGCTATCAGACTCTGCCTGGAGAGAGAGAGAGAAAAAATTATGATTTCCATCTCAACCTTTATTTGAGTGTGAAACAACAATTAGTTTCCCAGAGCGGCGAAATCACTCCCCCCCCCCCCCGAACATTTCCGTTTACACTCCTTGTGAGGGGTAAATTTTGCTTGACTAAAACGGTTTTTCGCGGCGCTGACCCACAAACGCTCCCTTTGACTGTCTTTGGAGATGCCTTGCGCTCTCGCTGGAGCTCTGAATGGGAGAATACAGGGAGATTGTATTGCTCATATTTTCACAGTGAATAGAGTTACAGCTGCAGGGCCTGACTGCACTGCTGCTTCACTTTGTTGTGTGCGTGCGCTCGCTCCAGTGTGTGTGTGTGTGTGTGTCGAGCTGTGGACTGATCTGCTCTCAGCAGGATGGGAAAGAGGCAAAACTTAAAGGAGGAGACCGTCGGAGCAAGGCAGCTTTATTGTTCGATTTACTTTAGATGGCCATTCATCCTCTGGTTTTTCATGCAGATCACTCAGCAACATGGAAAGTCATGATGATGAGGTCAAAATGTGGAAAGGAAACGACATAAATGATTAATCTGAATGATTTGAACCCCAAAAAGCTCTGAATTAAACAGTTTTTGAAAGTAAAGTTTTGTGTTTTTTGCTGAATACAAAAAAAAGGGAGAAAATACCACACAGCTATAAATTGCGCGCAAATAAGAGTCTTCTTCACCACTGTTGTAACACCATTGTGCACTTCTGCCCACAACTTTAATTTGTTCTTCCTCAGCAGCGTTGCACGACAACAGCAATTTAAAATTTAACTTAAAGGGACTCTAAGGGACTTGTGTGTTGTGCTGGAAGTTCGGTCGTTCATTTATGTTAGCAGCCTTCCGTTTCCTCACTATCCTCAGCTAATGCGGCTGTGCTCCAAAATCAGTCATTCACAAAGAAATGGTTACATTAAGTCCATTTAAAATAAACGTTTACATGAATATTGCTCATATAACTCATTTCTATTATTTTTATTTCTTAGCTCTATAAACTTGCTTTTTGTTATTTTATTTGGAGTGGAAGTACTCCCAAGCTTGTGTTAGGTCATAAAGGACTTCTACGTAGTTTTGGAAAAGAAATCTAAACTCAGAATAATATATATGTACTCTATGTCTGCGTGTACAATACAATATATATAGATCCCTGATATTCTCTTCTAACAAAAATTTCTTCTCAAAACCTACGTAGTGCACCTTTTATAGAAACTGGTGCCCGTGACATTTTGACTTGGGGGGATCCGTAGAGCATCCGTAGAGCATCCGTAGAGCATCCGTAGAGCATCCGTAGAGCGTAAGACTGCCTCCACCTTCCCCTCACCAAAAACTATGGTCTGCACTGACAGCTGTACACCCATGTGTTCACACTAACAACAGAAACGATCGCGGCTCATTTTTCTGTACATGAAGTAGATTTTGTGTTTTCATAATCAAGTTGGCTAACAGGAGTTCATGAACGCTTGGAGAATCTGTTTGTCCGTGCGCAATAACCGTACTTACTGATTTGCTGACACGGCTGCTGGTCTGACATCACATAAAATGAAACTCTTTCACCGACCCATGTACCATCAAGCTAATGGAGCGCTTTGTCTTACTTTTCCTCCCTTTTCTTACATCTTTATAACGCATCTAGTTTCTGTTTGTTCTTCATTACGAATAGATTCACTAATCATTTTGTTTCACTCGCTTCTGAAACTGGCGATCGGACGTCACCTGGTGTACCTGGGGACAGTCCAGCCACCGTTGCGTCGCTTGGAAGAGCGAGGGGTCAAATGGGTGGACAGAAAACAAACGCTTCCTGTAGCAATTTTTAGAAACGCTGGCTCTGCTTTGGTTCAGTGTCTCTCCTGGATACCTGCGCTGTAGCCAGTCCACCTCGCCAACCTCTGCTTTGATGCCTCATGCAAGAAGACACGAAAAGCCGGCTCTCTCTGTTGGTTAGCAGAGGATACGGGTAGTGTGTGTGTGTGTGTGTGTGTGTGTGTATGTGTAAGTGTGTGGCAGCTGAGTAAATAGAGTCACGATCAGTGCTTGAGGTTGGTGATCCCTCCTCCGGGATTAGATGAAGGCTAATTGGGGCTAACAAGGACTAGACACTCATATGTTCCCTTTGTTTTCTCTCTCTTCCCCACCACAGTCAACCTGTTAGACTCCAAAGCAAGCCAAGGGGAGTTAGGATGGATTTCCTACCCGTCGCATGGGGTGAGTAACCTCTATCTCTGTGTTTAGCCTCATCACGTCTGAATGTGCCGACATATTGAGAGACAGATCCACCCCAAAAAATACACACACACACACACAAAAAACTGGATGTGGGATTCAGGCCCTCGCCACATGAAATCAGGATTTTCAAACTCCTGCGGTTCTCACTATGTGATGTTGACCCAATGAGCCAAGTGCAGATTAACCCACTTTTTCTTTAGACGTTTTTTTTTTTCCTTTTTTTTTCTTTTTTTTTTTGGTCCATTCTCCGTCTCACAGGTTAAGAGGTTAAGCATTCGGAGCTCGCCATATGGCCAAGATGCTTAAGGGAAAATGTATTGCGTGTATGTCCTGGTGTTTAAAGAAAGATTAAGGCATTAAGGGATTTTAAGGTTGTAGGCACAAGGAATGTCGACGGGCTTACCCCTCTGTAGTAAATATCCACATTAACAACAGAGACAGATATTTTGCTGCCGCTGCATGTAAACATCGTAATTCCATTGTTGAAAAATTCACTTGTGCGTCCATCTGTTCTTGATTGTAAACACGCCCCGCCTCATTCTGTCGGTCACACGAGCTTTAATGCCCGTCTCCTAACACACATTTTTCAAGTTCATGCGTGACAAAAATTCAGAAAAAAAAAAAAAAAAAAAAATCTGCTTCTGGATTTAAACCTCCGTTGTGATACTTCCCAACATATTGCAACTAGGGCTGTGCACCATTAGCAGACTAGTCAATTGAAAGTCGCTACCCTCGCTTGAAAATGGCGTTGAAAAAATTCTGGCACATTATCTCAACATAATTGGTTATGTTACAGTTTTTTTTTCCATTAATTGTTATATATTAACTTTTATTTAGTGAGTTCTCGTCATGTTTTACGATAACGTGCAATGTTCACACTGCGCGAAACATCCATCAGCAGGCTCTAAAATACGATTTGTTATTAAGGAATGTGATTAAAGTGGCACTATGTCATTTTAGAGAAGGAAAAAATAAATAGTGATAAAATAAATAGAAATAAGAAATAATACAAACTCAGAAATATTTATTTTCTCCATAACTGAATAAACAAGCTGTTCTCAGAGGAAAATAAGGTCCCCGGAACACTGTTCGAGGATAGAAAGGTGGCAGGGTCTGCCACATATAAACAGAGTAAAACAGTATGAGTCATGAAAACAAAGAGTTTCTTTATTCAGTTCAAAATTAAGTTTAAATTTCTCCCCCGAAACTACATAATGTGCCTTTAACTACAGAATTGAAATTCATGGGCACAAACCTAAAAACCTGCAAAATGTAACATACAATACTGTAGCTTTCAATGAAAAAACAAAACAAAACAAAATCAACTAGTAACGTCGCAAAAACGTAGCCCCAGTTTTCGTAAAGCGGCGTCTGCAGCCTCATCCATCAGCCTCTCTCTCTCTGCTGCCAGAGTCCCTCCGGTGGGCTCTCACTCAGTGTTTATTTGTCTAACTAGTTAGACTACTGTGCCTTGGGGGCTGGCTCGCTGACACACACACACACACATACATGCACACATATACACACACATACCACACTTCCTCCTTTTTCCTTTATTAAGTGTTAGAATTACTCCTTGGCAGTGGCTTAAGGTAATCCAGTCATTTGTTCCGTGGAGCTGCCAAACCTTGTTTCCCTCGGCCATATACAGCGCTGGCTCCGTCGCAACGCTCGGGAGTTTCTTCATGAGGTTGAACCACAATGAAAAAAATGACGCCGAAAGGGGAAAAAAAAAAAAAGCGCAGGCCGGTTGAGATGCATTTAGTCCAAAGACAATTGCAGGCTGCAGAACAATTGCGTGACCGTTCTCCCACCGAGGGGAGAGATTGATGCTGTGCTGATAGAAAGTTATTCGCGTATGAGCGGGTAGGAAAAAATGCGTGCCGATGGACGTCGGAATGTGCGATAGAAGTTCTGCAGCGAGCTCTGCTTTATTTCAAGATTGTTTGCTGCGAGTAAGTTCAGAAGAGAAAGAAAAAAAAAAAAAAAACGAGTGGTTGCACAGTTCGTAAAATAAAATAAATAAAAATGCTGCGGGGAAAAGGAAGCCAATGTCATTCTTGAAATGAGAATGACTCCGGAGAGAAAGGGACGAGGATCAAAAAGAGGTAGACAGAGAGAGAGAGAAAGGGAGGAAGAGAGGAAGAAAGAGAGGAGGAGGAGGGGGGAAGGACAGGAGAGGATGAGAGAGAGACAGGGAGGGAGAGATACTGCTGATGATCAAGTCCTCAAGGTGAATCATCTGTAATTACTCACGTCATCCACTGACTGCGCTCCGATAAGCAGCCTGCCCTGGGAGACTGCTGCTCACAAATGATTTCTCATAATGTGGCAGTGGCACTGAGCCCTCACACACACACACACACACACACACACACTCACACACGCACACACTCATTCACATTGATGGAGAGGCCGCGGCTATTGGCCTACCGAGACACAACGTGCTCCGGTCACAACAAATTAAGAGCTTAGCCTCCCCTGGATGTTCGCTCCGGAGCCACCGACGAGACTGACAAGTGTGTGTGTGTGTGTGTGTGTGTGTGTGTGTGTTTGTGAGTGCGTGTGATCCAGATATACTGTTATCTGTCGGGGAGGCAGGCTGATTGCCGAGCAGTGTCCGGGGGGCTTAGCCCCTTCACAAGACTAAAGAGTGTTAAAGATTACATTCTTGCGTGCTTTGAAAGCATTCTTCAGCAAACAAACCAACACCCCAGACACGGGCTGTGCATACAAAATAGAATTAATGGGCACATAACGAGCGAGGTCCATTTTTCATCGGGACCAACGGGGGATACGGCCGCATTGATGTTTCTGCCAGGACTGTTTCACATTAACTGTAAAAAAAAAGAGTAACATTTATGCTTAGCTAGCTGTTATTACAATGTGCGTTTTTTCATATATCCATCTGAAATGTGGAGAGAATAAAGTATTTTTAATATCAGAAAGTTTAGAAAAAGGTCACTGAAAGCCACGTTTGCCTCCGTTCAACTCACAGTCACACCAAAACTTTACTTACTTTGCAGCATTTTCAACAATAGCTTCAATTTTCTCATGCTAGAATGACACGTGTGTCAGATGTTACAGTACTCAGGTATTAAAACCAGCCACCTTAATATATTGTTTTTAAAATCACAATCCATGCATTGAAACTGACGAAATGTCTGAAAACGCTTGCAATGAGAAAAAAGGTGATAAAAAAACATATCCTGGATCCGCAGTAAAAGTTGATGGGTATTACGGCCCGACCTGCACCTTCTGTCCGAATCGCACAGAAATCCATTCAGTAGCTTTTGTGCGATCCCGTCGACAGACCAACAGATCAGTCAGCAAACGGAGACGGGTGACAATCCTGACCTCTTTGTACTTTCATTTTTAAAAGCTGCTTTCACTTACTCAGGATACCCCGGATCTGCACCAAAGGTTGATGGGCTGTATTCTGGCCTGACCCGCATCCTCCTTAAATTTTAAAAGTTGATTTTACTTTGAAAAAAAAACAGGATACTAAATTACCCAGGAAAGTGAGTGAAAAAGTTTCAAAAACTTAAAATTTAGTCTTACATTTTTCAGGTTGTTGATTTCTGTATTTCTTTTGTTTTTTAACTCAGATCCCTTTGTCAGATTTTACTGTGTGGCAGAGGTAACGAAGAAGATAAATAACATACTATATATGATAATGTACATCGTCTCATAACATATATCCTGCTTGTATATATTTAGACTTATACATTTTACAGGACTGTGCAAGTCTTTCATAAGAAGCTACGTAACAATGGCACTGACTGAACTTTTGTATTTAGATGAAGAAGCTTGACGTCTATAAAAAAAAAATAAAAAAAAATGGCAGTCACAGTGTGTTAACTCGGCACATACTGAGCGAAATAATGCGAAATATTTAACACATAGCCCACATTCCATTTCTCAGGTCTGGAGGGTGGAGGGTATATTTTGATCAGGGTCTTCTACTTCTGCAGGCTTCCTTATTTTTATCCCCCCACCTCTCAGTGTACAGACTGCTGTTTCAACTCCTTTTGTCACCCAAGGGCTCTTAAAGCTCCCCCCCCAACGCCCTGCCGCCACCCCATCTAGGAAATCAGCCCGACCAGCATAAAACGCTCTCCCCGCAAACCCCACGAAAGAGAGAGCGTACAGAGAAAAGCCCATCATAAACGAGGATTAACAGGGCAGGGCGAGTGACCGGAGAGACGAGGAGGTGGAGGGAAGAGGAAGGAGTATAAAAGTGTGTTATAGTGACATTCGTCCTGGTAAGAAAAAGCTGATGTCAACCGTCTGACTGGTAACAAGGATACAGCATGACAAAGGTTTAAACGCGACATCAAATAAGCGCGTCAGGACAAGAAATAACATCCCAGTCGTAGATCAGCCTTTCCCAAAACAATTCAAACTATCAGCCCCTTTTATAATCAAACAGCCGTGAATAACACATGTCCTACCAGCGTAACAATAACACCCCGCAGCATTATGAGTGTCGTGCCGACTTCGGAATTAATTGAAAATGAATGAATCCTTCAGCGGACGTTGCCGGCGTGTCCTTGAGCAAGGCATTAACGAGGATTAGCCGGGGCAACAAAAAAAAAAAGACTCGGAGCCGCTCGGAAACAGGAGGAAGGACGAAGAAGAGGGGAGCATTAGGGTGTCCCTTTGGTAAGACCGGCTGATGAAATGTCCTCCTCTGACTGATACGCTGCAGTTGTCGTGTCTGTGACCCCGCTGACCTCTGTGGAGCCCAGAATGTAAGCCGGCTCCGCACTTGTTGTGGGCGCTCCGGCCTTTCGATACACTCCTCTCCAGCTGTAAGGAGTATAATGGGCAGCTGTACATACGCTCTGTACTGTGTGAGCTCAGTTAACTCTCAAGATTTTATGATTATAAAGTCCATGTCCATAGACACAGAATTAAATTAAATACAGAAGAATCTCCATATATGTCGTGCTCATACGAATATTTATGCAAAGAATAAATATGAAAATTGAAAAAATAAATGAAAAATAAAGTAAAAATGTCATGATTTTTTTAAACTTCTCGCCAAACTAGGATCTTATCAGGATAGTAATTATTGTTACACTGTAGATTCAACCTTTATTCCTGTCATTAATAGAGAAGAGTCCCAGGCAAAAAAAAAAAAAAAATGAAAATGTGTTAGGTCATAATGGAAACTCCATTAATGACACTGCCTAAATGAAATAATTGTTAAAAAAAAAAAAATGAAAAGAAGAGAAAAATAGCAGTAATTGACAACCCTTGACAACAGTTTCCCCAAAACAAAGAAAAATAAATAAATAAATAAATAAATAAATAAATAAATAAATAAATAAATAAATACATGAATACATGAATAGATAGATAAAATTGGGATGAAAATTGAAAACTGCAAAAATGATGGCACCATTTTTAAACCTTGGAATAAGCAATTATGGTTCTCAATCTTGTTTCTTTAAACGCGACTACAATCTGTGTAACTGCATTGTTACCCTACACTGGCCCGTCCACTGGTCCATTAACTCCCGCTGACCTGCGTCTCTTTGAAGTGGCTGAACTGGCGTGCTGACTCGGTGACTCTGAGACGTGCCTGTTGCCGTAGCTGTAATGTCATGAGAGGATCGAGTTACCACACTCCATTTTACTGTCCCTTTTGGCCGCTTCACCTACCTACAGCACAGATCAGAGGGACCAGGGGCGAGATCACACCAAACTGTGCCCCGACTGTGACCATCGGGGGTCGGGGTCGGAGGTCACGAGGGCTGGTGTAGGGTCGAAGTGTTGTTATATATCAATTAGAGGGCGGGGAGAGGGGAGTTACACCTCCCTGGGGAGAAACAAGAAACAAGGAGGTGGCCTTTATTTATCCCGGTCGACATACATACAGATCCACGTGTTCGCTGTGGTGGCAGAGCTTCCTGCTCCTGCAGAGAGCAGAAAGCAGTAGCGGTAAAAATGTTACGTCTGGATTAAAAGGTTAAGGTCAACCAAAAATTAAAACGCAGTCATTTTCAAGACTACAAAACATTTCTGGAGCTTCACAGCTCTCCTAAACAACTGAGGTAGACGGGGCCGTGTTTTAAACATTACAAAAAAAAATACAAAAATAAAAAAGGAATAACTTAATACAGCTTATCTGGTTGATTAAAAAAGACTATTTACACCCTCGATGCACAGTCAAGCTCACTGCATTCACTTTAGACGGTGTTGGCACTAATACTGTTAGCTTAGCGGCTACAGTGAAGATTTCGTCTTCAAAACTAACTGTGTAAATAACACATTTTCATGTCAATTTGGGATCTCAGGGCTTCCCAAGAACTTGGATTACACCAGACAAGATGTGTGGAGCCATTTTTTTTTATTTTATGTTTTTATTCTGCTTTTGTCTCCATCTGCTACAGTTGTTCTGTGTGTTATCTTTTAATAATAATAATCTCAATCTTTTGTGGATAAAGACATTCTGAATGTATTTATCCTTTAATTCAGTCACTGAATTTACCATGAAGCTCTGCAGAACTGTCCGACATCGTCCCTCTCGTCTGCACAAGCTCTGATCTTGAGTCTGTGGCGGTTTATTTCTGCGGAGGCTAAAAGATTCACGGCTGCTGCGATCCCATTTCACCCCATACAAGTAATACCTGCACTACACCAAAGAGCGCGTCACTCTCTCCTGACGGATGATTTTTTGGGGGGGGATCTGGAGCCGGATAATTATCTTGGGACATTCTCTGTTTATTTCCTCGCTCTCTCTTCCCTCCTTCGTCGAGCAAGGGGACAATAAAACAGGCCCTACCTAACTAACCCAAGGAAGTGACTCGAGGTTGGAGGAGATCGTTCTTATGATGTAATGTTTGGGGATTGGGGTAGCGCCATGTAATAGATGCTATCCTCCAGAGTGGGCTCCTCACATCATAGCAGAGGTCTCATTTACTTTGGCAGAGACTAGCTCCACTCAAGTCATCTCTGTCCTCTGGGATAGGATATAGCACACCCAAAACACGCACATAGCCTACATACAGGCGCATACACCCACCCACACACACACACACACACACACACACCTGGCTTTGATTTTAGAGCCCCTTGTGTGTGTGTGTGTGTGTGTTTGTGTGTGTGCATGCGCAAACTTCAGACCCCTCCCAAAGACAGAAACAAAAACCGTCGCTTCAGATTTAGCCCAGTTTGCATCATATCGGTGGACCCGAAAGTACACAAAGGGATAAGACATGAAGCCTGCAGCTCACACAGACATCTGCTCACAGAGAACGCATAACATGAGCACACACACACACACACACACACACACACACACACACACATTAATGCAGAAACACAAACACCGTGCCCTCCACTCCTCATGGCCACTTGTTCCGTCAGAGACAAATTTTGCCCGAGTAGCTTACTTTTCAGGGTCAGGGGAAATCAAACACGGAACAATGAAATGTACCAACGATTTTCTGAATAAGCGGAGGAAGCTCTTGAAGCAACCAGACAGGGTGGGCACAATCCAGAGCAGACACTTAAGTCTGCTCCATTTACAATGTGCTCCATCCTCTGTAAATTTCTCATTAGATGGCGGAGAGGAAGAGAGAGAGAGAGAGAGAGAGAGAGTTAGAAAGAGAGGCGCAGGGCCAGTGGCAGAATACTGTGCGCTCCTTATATTTGACAGGCGATATTGAATATTTCATGTTTGCGTGGCCACAGTGCTGTTTGCCGCTGTTGCGCTGTAAATGTAAGGTACAAATTTCCCCCGTCCCCCAGAAATTACATTCATTTTGCCAAATGCAGTTTTGATTGAACATGATTGTTACATACAAAGTGTTTTGGCACCAGATACCAGGGTTTGCACCTCCTAAAACACCACAGTTAAGGCCAAGAAAAAGTTTCCCCGGGGGCGAATATAGTCAAAACATTCCGTGCACTGCTACAAGTCAGCATTGAAGCAGCGCTACGAGGCAATTTGTAGCAATTTATGTGTATTAATCACTTTTTTATTGGCCCTATGTGAGCGGATTGACCACAGGATGGGAAAAATGAGACCTCACCGTCTCTCTCAGCCTGTGGACGTTTTGTTTAAGTCGTTTAACGCTGCTGGACCGCGGGATTTTTTTTCCGCGACAGTCCGAAGGATTCGCTCTCGAGTGCCTCGTCTCTCCGCTCCGCTAGCAGAGAGCAACAGTAGCTCGCGTTAGTGGAGAAATGGAGCCTGCTAACATAAACAAACGGCTTCTAGCACAACACAGAAGTTCAACTGTTTAAAATGTCCTGTATTTACCAATTCTCTCGATCCAGAGAGACCAAGATCACTCTGTAATCACAACCAAATGCCTTGAGTGCATAAACATAACCAAACAGATAAATGAGGGGGAAATGATTACAAACTACTTATGAACATTGTGCAACTTCACTTGACACTTTCATTGAATATACTGAATAATATTTCTTTACTGGATGTACTGAACAAACAAACTTGCTTCACTTTAGTGTATATTTGCAGGACTCGCCGCCTCGTTGGCTTCTAACAGTGTTCTGAGGACCAGATCTCCCCCTGAGGCTCGTTTTCTCTCTAATGAAAATAAGTGCATTGCATTATTACCTTATTGATACTGTAAATATACACTTTATGAGCTTGGATAGCTTTTCCAAAACGGCATGGCGCCCCTTTGAGTTTCTCTCAAAACCAATTTGCTGCATTCGATTAGTGCTGTGTAAATTGTTCAGGGAGACTAAATGTAAACTGCATTCTCGTCACGGTTCTATACACGTAAGGTTCAAGTATTTAGTATTTTCACGTATCCATTTTTGGAAAGAACTCCGTACTGCATTGAGAATTTTCAGCAGGTAAAAGTTCCGTTGAGATGTCTTTTTTTTTTTCTTACCACCAGCAGCAGCAGCAGCAGCAGAGACAGATCGCATCTGCACTGAAAAACGTCAGATCCCCGGCTGTGCTGCTCTCGGTCTTGGCAGACAGACGTTTAACTCTGACAGGAAATAAATAAATATAAAAGCACGCAGCAGATTAGGATGCCTCCCTTTCATTACGTTCAAGTTAGTACATTGTCTTATCAAACCTGATGTCACCAGCATCACTAATCATGCTGGCAGGGCCGCTGCTCTGTTGTGTCAGGCTCTATCATCGAACCCGTCCGCATGTCACCACGTCGTTATTCCTGCAGATATCTGGAGTGGAGTGATTAAACACGCGGGTCGGACGAGGTGAAAATGTTAAGTTTAGATTCGGCTCTTCGTATATAGCCGCCCCCCCACTCCTGTTTCCGTCGACTCCTCCTTGTTATTGTTGGGCCCTGCGGCGCTCTGATGAATGAGGTGACGCCGAGGGGAGGCATGACGGGGGAGACTAAACACCAATGGAATCTCTCCCCGCAATTTTCCTCCTCGCTTTATCTCTCCCCTCCTCCTCCTCCTCTTCCTCCTCCTCCTCCTCCTCCTCCCTATTGCTATTTCTCAGCTCTATCTCTTCTACTTTTTCTCGACTTTTTTTTCGCCTCCCCGTCCCTCTCATTCACTCTCTCAGGGGGTGTTTCATTAACTTTACTGTGAGATGAAAAGCAAGTGGCCCATCCTTCAGCCTGAGAGCTCCTCGAAAAACGCCGGGGCACTCATAGACGTGCTTTACACCCACGCACACACACTCTCTCTCTCACACACACACGCACACACACTCAGGGACACACAAAAAACATGTAACAGAGAACCGAGACTTTCTTAGCTCGTCATTAATTTCCGTGTTGGGGTCGAGAGCACCTGCTGTGTCCGCCTGCTCGGGGACTTTAAACACTTCACATGAGCCTTATGTGAACGTATATGTGTGTGTGGGTTTATGTTTCCATTAATGCTTGTGTGAAAGGAGCGATAATTCAGTTTCCACTTACCCAGAAAGTGTTTTTTTTTTCCTTCTTTTTTTCTTCTACCCGTCTCTCTCTCTCTCTCTCTCTCTCTCTCTCTCTCTCTCTCTTTCTTTCTCTCTGAAGCTCATTCACGCACACATCTATTGTGAATTTCACAGAGAAAAAAAGAAAAAAGAAAAAAAACAAAACAGCATCCATTTACACATTTAGGGCCCATTCATTCTAATGACTGTCATTTTAATCACAATGAGCCCAGTGTTTCAGGTGTTCGCCCATTCATCAGCGCTCTGATTCAGTGTTGATTTGCCCGGACGGCGACGCCAAAAGCGCATGATCAATGAGTCTTCCCGCTGTGTTGAATTCAAAAAGGAATGACCCCGCTTTCTTTTTTCTTCTCCTCTCCTCCTCATTGCTTTCTCCCAGTGGAGGGAAAATGTAAGATAGACACGAACGTTCCTGGTATACACTCACATCTGTCTATACTTCGTAGCTTTCTTTTTGTTTTCATAGTGGATTCAGCACGTTTTTTCCTTTTCAGTAGAAGTAGTACTGTGATGCAAATAACCCAAGACTTGCAGCTTGAAAGTCCTCACTTGTAGAGAAAAAAAAAACAACAGCAAAAAAAAAAAAAAAAAAAACATGTTAGTACAAAGGGGTGGAAAAAAACACTATAAGATCGTGCTAATATTTAACAGCGATTACGCAGCTTCACGCAAATTTAGTGGGAGCGAGACGGGAAGCCACACTTTTCTCTGAGATATTTTCACAGCGCTCCAGTCGCGGGCGAAATTTGGCTGAGGCGGCAGGTTTGCTTTTAATTAATTTGAGTCATTTACGAGAGATCTGGTAGTGTGATTTTTCACCCCTGAGTGTTTATTAGATGCTTAGTATTCAGCAAGAGTGAATCTGAATCTAAATAATTTATGTGTAAATGCTTACAGGGTGGAGATAACTTTATTTCTCTCTCTGCTATCTTCCCTTCCTTTTCCTCTTTCTTCCTCCTTCTCTGACTCTAAACTCCCTCTCCAACTTTACTCCGATATTTTTGCTACTTTATCTTCCCCTTTGACCCCGAAACCCTGTGCCCCCCCACCTCGCTGCCCGTGTTTTTCCTGGTGTCCTTGCATCTTTTACCTGTCTTTTCCCTCGTCCTTCCTTATACCTCTGCCTGCTCCCCTTCCTCTGCACCCCTCTCTTTTTGCATTTTTTTCCATGCCTTTGGTTCTCTATCTCGTCTCCCTCCATTTCTCTCTTCCACCTCTCCCTCTCTCCATCTCTTTCAGTGGGAGGAGATCAGCGGCGTGGATGAGCACTACACTCCCATCAGGACCTTCCAGGTCTGCAACGTGATGGAGTACAGCCAGAACAACTGGCTTCGCACCAACTGGATCCCTCGCCAGTCGGCCCAGAAGATCTACGTGGAGCTGAAGTTCACCCTGAGGGACTGCAACTCCATCCCGCTGGTGTTGGGCACCTGCAAGGAGACCTTCAACCTCCTCTACCTGGAGACGGACGACGACCAGGGCAGCCACTTCAGGGAGCACCAGTTCTCCAAGATCGACACCATCGCCGCCGACGAGAGTTTCACCCAGATGGACCTCGGGGACCGCATCCTCAAGCTCAACACCGAGGTGCGCGAGGTGGGCCCCATGACCAAGAAGGGCTTCTACCTGGCGTTCCAGGACGTGGGCGCCTGTGTAGCTTTGGTGTCGGTGAGGGTTTACTTCAAGAAGTGCCCGTACACTGTGAGGAATCTGGCGACCTTCCCCGACACGGTGCCCATGGACTCCCAGTCGCTGGTGGAGGTCAAAGGCTCGTGTGTCAATCACTCCAAGGAGGAGGAGCCTCCGCGAATGTACTGCAGCACCGAGGGGGAGTGGCTCGTGCCTATTGGGAAGTGTCTATGTAACCCCGGGTACGAGGAGAGAAGCAACACCTGCCAAAGTAAGACAGCTCAGTTTGTTCAGACTTTCTGCATTTTCTTTATATCTAATCCCTCATTTCTCTTCTTTATGGAGCCATTTTTGTGGCAAACGTGAGTTGTAGCTATTGACTTCCAGCTCTCCGGGCAAAGGGATCAGCTTTTAATATCTGTCTACAGATCCACAGATTTGATCCCGCATACATACTTGTACAAAAAAAAAAAACTGTGTGATGCAAAGCAAAGCTTGCCAAAGTTGCAAAGTTTGCCAATGTGTTTGATCAAAAGATGGTCGCACTTCATTTCTGTCGGCCCAGAACCATTAACGTCCGATGCCCCAGCGATGTGTACACGCGTGCGCACGTTGGATTCCCTATGTGTGCGGCATTCAGAAAGAACCCGGGAATCCCAGAGTGTTAGCTGACAGCCGTGCGCGTATATATTTCCATGCTCGTGTGTGATGTGTTCTCCAGGTCTGTGGGGCGCAGCGTGCAGTAGTTCAATAGTGATCTCCTCTGTGACACATCATTAGCCATGGGAAGATCTTAACCAGAGAAGCGAGGATGGGACTGATAACGCAGAAGAAAGGAGCAGACCGGGGTGGATGGTGAATAATGGAATAGTTGCGGTGATGGTTGCGGGTGTCGGTGGAGTCATGAGTGGGCAGATATTGGAGTCTGGATTTACTCGATCTCACCCCAAAGTCGCCTTTTGGAGGTGGTTGCAGAAGTCAAGAAGTATACGTCTGGCCGCCTGACTTTTCATTTTCAGGCCGTCTGCGACTCCATCATCACACATGTTTTTGCAGAGGGATTGATTTGAGTTGCTGCCAAGGGGTTATTGGAAAGAAGAAATGTCACGATGACAGAAGTCACTAAAGATTTTTTTGGGGGCGTCTGGTGCTGTAGAATTGGACTGACACATCGCTCAGTGGAAAAAGCCCGTACGTGATGGTTTGAGGAGCAGATGCAGGAGGTTTTCAGACAGCTTGTTTATTGGTTGTAATCATCCTTTGATTGCCGTTGTTGCTCCTCATTTATACAGTGCTTTGTCAAAAACATGAGGCAAATGTCATCCATTTGGGATAAAAAAAAAAAAAAAAAAAAGGTGCATTGTCAAACACAGCAGCCTGGTCAGCAGCCCCACGCTTATAAGTTTGCTGGCGAAGTTTCCCCTCTGTCACACGTCTTAAAGAGCCATACTACTTGTACAGTTGCATAAAGAGTGAGACATTAACATGCGTGATTAACATCATCTACCTGCATCGCTTACATTACTCAAGTAACAAAAATAAATGTAGTTATTTCAACCCAAAGTATGAACTTTTCCTAAACCTAACCAAGTATTACTTGTGGTTAAACCTGACCAAACGCTACCATTTCACAACCTTAATAACAGTCCAAAGGTCATAATGGGGGTGGTTGACCGATATGGTTATTTCAGGGCTGACACCTACTAGTAACTCCGCAGATTTATGTTATTTAGTGTTCAGTGGCTATTAATTTACATACTATTTTATCAACAGTCTGACAGAAGAATCACAAGTATTGTTAATCAGAAAAAAGGCTGAACATTGGACCTGATCATTGACCAGGCCAATAATTGGTATATCTCTCACCATTATATGTCATTATATGTAACATTTTGTCACCATGCATTATTTTGAAAGACTAACTGGGCATTGCATATTACACTTATTTACTTAATTGAAGTTTGAAGGCCACCGACCAAACTGCTCTATTTGACAAGTTGTAATCAAGAACATGAACGGCTGGTTCAACGGTGAAGTGTCATAATGAGCCTTTCGTCTCAGCACTCAGCACGTCCAGGTCTGATTAAATCCACAGCAGAATGGACTGTAAAGTACCCAGAAGTGTACTTTTCAATTTTCATTATTTTTTCCCTTGTAAACCTTTTCTTCATAAGCAGTTGCATGTGTGCGCACAGACATGACTAGATAACTCAAAATTACATTTCCAGCGTGCGGCTTCTGTGGTTAGCGAGACAGCTTTCATCAATTACAGTTTGCATTGCAGCAGCATAATTGTGTCCTGCACTTTTTGGTAGAAAGGAGCGCTTGGAGTACATCTTTTAAAGCACACAGCGCATTTGAATACCACGGTATAGAATGTAAAGTAATAATAGAGGAAGTATGTACTTGCTTTCTTTATGCTGCCCTGATTTATGATTCTTTAAATTTTGTTTAATGAAGCCAGAGAGAAAAACTTCTCACAGTGGCTTTGGCGTCAGAGACAGAAGCTCCAGCTGCATGTCTCATGAAAAAAACCCCACCTTCCCTTTCTTGTGGGGCTCTGGTTGGTTTCTGTGGCCCGTGTCGTTCTCGATGTGCTCCTCTTCCCTCAGTCTGAGCCAGCTCCTCACTCTGCTTAAGAAGCCAGACACAGCGTCGTGGTTTTTTTTTTTTTTTTTTTTTGAAAGCAGCCACCTCTGCACTGCGGCTGTTCCGCGACGACTGCGAAAACTTGAAACGGCGTCGCAGGTTTGAAGAGAAAAGAAGCGGCTTGTCTCTGTCTCTCCGCTGTCCCGGTTATTGTAGCGGCTCCTTGAACGCTGCCGTGCTCATCAGCTCCCTCCTCTTCAGAGCGTCGCCCAGTGTTAATTAAAGATCAAAGGCGGTCTCCCAGGTCAAGCCCCTGCTGTCGGGGCAAAGGGAAGCTCCTTTTCTGGGGCAGCCGACTCCAGACGAGCCCCGTCCAGATGCGAGGGGGAGACTCCGTCGCAGCTGTCGGGCGAAAACCTTATATGTGCAAAATGTAAACAGACTGGAGGAGACGTAAGCTCGCGGGCAAAAAAAAAAATGATAACAAAAGCACCAATTTGCATGAGATACTGTAGAATTCGGGTCAGTCTCATTTACTTTCAAACTTTAATTTTGACGAACGGGGTAGTTTGACGAGCCTAAAAGCAAGTGTTCATTTGGACGTGCCCTATATCTGCAAGCCATTTCAGTCTTCATCTAATAAATTAAAGCAAAAAATAATTACATCTTCCGTCCACAAATCTCGCCGCTCCCCTCAAGTCTTTGAAAGGTCAAAAGCCATGGACACAAAAGCAGCACATCCAGACAAATGGCCGACCCCTGTCCCCCTGGCCGACCGCCCTCCTCTCACTTCCCGTCCTCTCTGTGAATTGTGCGAATGTTTGGATGTATTTGACAATCTCTTATTGGTTTCAGAGAGGTCTAATGGACTCTAATAAGGTCTTATGTTACCCTGGAGTGGGACAGCTGCACCAACAGGCCCCCCACAGCCCCCCGCGTGCAGCCGTTGGGGGGGCCCCCAGCACGCAGCACCCGCTCTCCAGGCCCCTCTGTGCTAACAGATAGATGAGTGTGCGGGGTTAGGTCGCCGTATGGACAGATAGGGACCGGGATGAAAACATGTTTACAGTGGCACAGCGAGATAAAACAGAGACAGATGTCTGAACTGCGGTTTCTCAACTATTTACATGCAACATTACCTTAAAAACAGAGTCGAATTCAGCCTCCAAAGCCAAGTTTGTAATATTTTAATCCCTTGACTTTGGAATTCTCACTGTCAGGCAGAGAGGTGGATTTACAGACACCGACCCTTAAATCTGACTGGAATCCACTTTTAAAATGTCCAAAAACAACCTGTGGACAAACATCTGATGACGTGCCAGAGAGGGAGAACCTCATCTTAACCCGTCCACGAATATTTTTAATCCTGAATCACGTCAAGATAGCTTTTCATTGACAACTGGGTCAACTGGTTATCAATGGAGACCGCAACTCCCATGATGCCTCGCTACTTCATGAGATAATCAGTCTTTTGTTTTTCGCCGTTCGAACTGAGAGATGGAGAGTACAGTACACGCTGTGTGTTTGAGACCTGGAGTGAGGTGTCTGGACTGGAGTCTTGCTGGCATTGACTGTTTGCTCCCAGTTGGACGTGGAAGGAGCACCTTCGCTGAATATTTCATGCTTTGTTTTCTCTGACCGAAAGCCTTTTGTTGCAGCATCTTTCATTTACATGAGTCTCTGCTCCATGAGGGTGTGTGTGTGCGTGTGTGTGCGTGTGTGTGTGTGTGTGTGTGTGTGTGTGTGAGAGAGAGAGAGAGGAAGAGAGCCAGTATGAGAGCAGTTGTCTTTGTTTATACAGACTCCAAAGTGTGTTTAAGGGCTTTAACAGAATACACTCCAGTATTAGACTGTCATTATCTTGCTGGGCCGTGTGTGTGTGTGTGTGTGTGTGTGTGTGTGTGTGTGTGTGTGTGTGTGTGTGGTAGCCAGAAATGTTGTTGAAAGCAAGGATGTTTTTGCAGTGGCGCCTTCAGACGAACACGTGAATTCTGTCTGGCTTCGGCAACGGGACGCCATGTCCGAGCTGGCGTTATGAGAGTGTATGTGTGTGTGTGTGTGTGTGTGTGTGGCCTATGGCTGCGATGTGTCATTACTTACCTCACAGCATATAGTGTATATTACTGCGAACACATCTTGATATTTCACCATCTGCATCAGGAGCAGGAGATGTTATCAGATCTTTTGTCGAGGGGGGGGGAGAGAGACGAGGGTCTTTTTTCTTTTTTTCCCCGACCGTACGAGGTGAATGGACGCGTCAGTCATCGTCTGGATTACTGTATGTTTTGTGGAGCGGGCCCTGGCCTTTCCGCGGAGAATGCGAGGCCAGATCTAATCTCGCTAAGTCACTCTTTCATCTGTCATTAGAACGGACCGGAGCAGGTGAACTAACTCGTATCTACCATCAGTGTGAAATTCCTGCAACCCTAATTTGATCCTAAAACAGCAAACGGATGTCTGTCTGTCGAGTTTGAGTGTGTGTGTATGTGTGTGTGTGTTGCAAAACGCGAGCAGCTGTTCCTCAGTACGTCGAGGAGAGACGCAGGTTTACATTCTCGCAGGATTTATCGAGACACACAATCCTCAAACTTGCCAGCAACATAACGCTTATTATAATTACACATATACAGTAAATCCGTACACGTAGATGCAGGGACACATACGCTGAAGCCTACTTAAGCCCGAGTCGCTGTTCTTGCCTGCATTTCTGACCCTGTGTGTAAAAGGAAAAGTGTCACATAAAGTTGTCATTTTGCGCTGATGATACATGTTCTGAGATGATTACTCTCTGGTGACAGCGTTTCCAAATAACAGGCGTTTCCTTGTTTACGTCTTCTCTCCTCCTCCCCCCCCCAAACCATTCCCCCCCTTGGCTCCTGCTCCCTCGGCTGACGGTCTTGGCCGTCGGTTCAAAGCCTGCCGTCCATCTCCATCTCTTGTCGAATGTTTTCTATCACTCTCCACTCTCTCACTTAAGTGATTTAGCTGCTGCCTCTCTCTCTCTCTCTCTCTCTCTCTCTCTCTTTCTCTCTCGTGCACCGACATGCTGACACGTTACACATCTTTCACCGACTTTGTCACGCGAACCTGAGTCAACCCCACCGACGGAGCGCTCGAGCTCGGGGCCTCCGAGAGAGTGACCCGACATCTATTTCGCTCGTTTTTTTTTTTTTTATTATTTGGAAGCGGATTTGACGTCACTGGGGGGGAAGCTGGTGCTGTTGATCTCTGTCTGTTCGGATTGTTTTTGGTCGTTGGTCGCTGGTTTTTGAGACTGTGACTGTTCAACGCGCTCGTTTAGCATTAAGCTACGTCATTTAATTCAACTTAATCTTCATTATGAAAGTCATGGGTGCTAACCAGTTAAAGCTTTGATTGTATTGTAACCCTTTGTTTTTCAAGGAATTCAAGGTGGCTGTGTGTTTATCCATCTCCACTTTAAATATTTATTGATAGAATTCCCGTTCCGGCCCAATTAACGAAGACAGAGGAGTCCCACGGTCCTGCCTGCATTTTTTCTCATCGCCCACTTTGTGTATTTTCCTCTTGTGTTTTTTTGTATATTTTCTTACCAGACTGTTGAGGCTGAGTGCTGTGAATTCGCGGAGCTGTTGGCTCTCCTCTGGTCCCCTTTGGAAGGACTCTGTTTGTTTGTGTTGGCCATTATATAACTGCCAGGCTCTCCACAAGAACATGTCATCGCTGCACACACACACACACACACACACACACACACACACACACACACACACACACTCTCAACGGCAAAGCCTCTAAATTACAATGACAGTATTTCTAATCCAGCAACAGGCTGATATACATCACAGATTCTGCTCTGCTTTTGTTACCAAATGCGTTTTTTTTTTTTTTTTTGCATGTGCGTTTATTTATCCCGTTCATGGAGCTGTCTGAGCCATTGTTCCTTTTTTCCCGGCTACACCTCAAATATACTAAAGCTGTGCACCTTCACAATGGAGGCTGCACAGTCATGGTGTAACAATAGCCTGTTACTGTTATGCGCTCTGTTCCTCGTTGAGTCGCACCTGCACAGTCGTGGTCGGCAGCGGGTGTTTTCCCGTATACTTCCGCCCGCGCACATTTTCAAAGCCAATCCAGGCGATCACATCACTTCACGCCGTCCCGCGTCCGTGTGTGTGTGTGTGTGTGTGTGTGTGCGCGCTGATTTGTTTGGGTGAATGAAGTGTTATACTGTACTGCTCGGGCGCTAGTGTTCCATTGCATCAGTCTCCTCCTCTGCTGTCAGTTTAGCTTAGCGTGGAGGCTTTTCTCTGCTGCAGCCCTTTTGGCTGCGTGCGCTGTCCTGGCATCTCGCCTTTCTGGAGCTGGAAATGAGAGGAGAGGCTGGAAGAAAAAAAAAAAAAAAAAAGGACAAGGCCTGGATTGAGTTGCTCCGACGAGAGAAGGTCTCGAATCGCGGTGTTAACACTGTATGCTGCAAAAAAGTGCGCCAAATGCAAACAGACGTTTCTCCCGTCCCAGCTAGACACACAACACAAATCAGAATAAGTAAAAACATAAACTCTCCGACTAAAGGAGGAGTCCGTGAGAACGCCGGTGTCAGGAGCTTTTTCGGGGATTTCTCCGGGACGCCGCATGTGTGTCATGTTGCACTGGATCTTTTGCATGCCTTAATTGGCTCATAGGAAACTGCGTTACTGTGTTTTTACAAGTGCGTCCTCGGTTCAAACCCATCCATTTGTGCTCGCCATTTATTTTGTCCCGTTTTTTTTTTTTGTTCATCGCTGCCCAAATTTCCCGAGCTCCCCCCTCCGAGTACTGTTTGACTTTTTGAGCATCTTCCATAACCTTGATGTGCAAAAAAAAAAAAAAAAAAGGGAAAAAATAAAATTCACAAGCTAATTAAAGCATGCCGAGGAGCCCGCAGCAATCACACTGACTCCCACTCCACAGCACAGCGGCCAGGAGGGTAATCTGACTGAAGGGAGGGAGGAAGACTGACAGAGAGAGAGAGGGAGAGAGAGGGAGAGAGGGGAGAGATAATGAACGTAGCGTTAATTAGAGGCACCATTCAGCTGGAGTGCAAAGGCAGGGATGACTCACTGAGCAAGGAAAACTCAGCAATAATGTTGTGTATGGTCATTTAAAGTGTGGCATACACAGCAGTGTGTGTGTGGGGGTGTGTGTGTTGTAGAGAGAGAGAAAGAGAGAGGGAGAGTGCATTCATATGCTCATCCATTGCTGCAAATGCTGAACGGCTGAGCGTTCGACTGTTTGTCTGACCAAAATCAATGTTTACTTCTTTATCTCTGTGTGGAACTCATATAGTATACTGATGCAGTGTGTGTGTGTGTGTGTGTATGTGTGTGTGTGTGTGCCCACCCCAGTGAGTTTGCTCCTGGTGTGCAGGGGCCAAGGAGGAGGCTGCAGCCAAAGATGCAGGAAAGGTTTGCTCATTCGGGGTATTATTGCCTGTTTGCTTTTCTCTTTATGGGCCTTCCAGCGCAGGCTGGGGGTGGCGGGTAAGCCCGTCACCCCGGGGCCCTGGTGCTGTTGGGACTTCAAAGCTGTTGGTAACCACAGGCTCAGGAATTCAGCTTAACACACACAGACAAATACACACAAACACACGCACACAGACACACACAACCAGGCCTAAAACAGAAATGGTGGGATAGATAGATGGGGTGTTTATTTGTTGGGGGGGGATGGCACTTCTCAGTGGTCAGTCTTTGTGTGTGCATGTGTGTGTGTACATGTGTGGGTTTGTGTGCACACTGGACTGGTCATAGACACATGGTGTGCACGCAGCATTCATAGGCACACAAAAAATAAAAGAAAAGACCACACATGTCATTTCTATATGTATACACTGACTATGGATGATCACTGTGAGATTCCTGACAATAGTTGTGTGTGTGTGTGTCTCCATGTGTGGACGGGCAAGGACAGAGGGACGGACGCTGCGGGGAAGCGTCCTCTTTGACAGACACAGTGGAGGTTTGGGTACACATGTAATGTAACAGGGGAGGGGGAAATGGGGGAGGGGAACAGGGAGGGGGAGTCACTCCATCACCCCTGATGGATGAGAGGGAGCAAGCTGGAGATGGAGATGGAAGAGGGAGGAGACGTGGGGGAGGAGAAGGCAAGACAGAAAGAAAGCGAGCTGTCACCGGGATCCAGACCCCCGCTGAAAAGTCTTTGGCGCAGAGGGGTTGTTTTGTGATTTCGTGACGTTGGCGCTATCAATTCAACCTCCACAGAGGCAGACATCGGTAATGCTTTTTTATTTTTATTTATTTATTGCTTATCTTTTTGCATGGCTCCTAACTGTCCCACCAAGTTCGGTGGACGAAAAGATCTCCCACTCCAACTCGACACGCAGGTCACACTCACAGATTCAATAAACACTTTTTCTCGCCTTTTCTCTTTGTCACTGTTGAACGCAGCAGCGATCTTAGTTGAGAGAGCTTGTTGCATTAAAGATTTTTATGTTTCTTGCATGAATATGTATGCAAATAAGTGATTAATTGATTAAACACCATTTGTGGGGCAAATATTATGAAGCGTCATCATATTTTTGTCACTGTTGGTGTGTTTTTGTAATCACTTTTAGGGGCGCTGGCCTACCGAAGAGGGTTAGGGCCACTGTAAAAATACATTTTGAGCTCTTTCTCAGAATTAAAGTCAGAGAAAAAAGTCTGAATTGGGTAAAAAAAACTTAGCTTTTTTTTCCATTCAGATTCAGATTTTTTCAATGGCCCTTATACTCTGCCCTGCCTGTCTGACCTACAGCATAATCTGCTGAAAATCTGCACCTCACCTTTTTTCTCCTCACTGCCACAGTTTGTCCTTAATATGATCAAGTGCTTCACTTTGATTTTAACAGTTTAGCAGAGGAAGGAGCTTAAATCATTGCACAAACAAACAGGGTCCTTCCAGAGGCACCAGAGGAGAGGGTCAAAGTATTCAGTGTAAGCTCTCATCACATTCTTTATCTAACTGCTGAATAAAATCGGGCCCATTACTGCGAATCCATCACGTCACGTCTGCTGTCCTTGGTGCAGAAGATGCCCTCAACCTTCACACACATCCGGGGGGCTTCGTGCTGTCGCGTGTCTCACTTATCCGAACACGTCCTGTAGCCACGCATCGTGACACTGAGCCTACTTGTCAGAAGCATCATCTCGTTGTACCGCCGCGATGCGTTCAGTGGAGAGGAGCCTCTGAGCGTCATTTTTAGCTCTGGGAAAAAAAACAAACAAAAAAACCCGAAAAACGTCGCAGCATAAATGTCTGTCTTCCGGCAGCTGTCTGATCCCTCCGTGCTGCTACATCGCAGATGTCAGCATAACAACCTTTCCGTCTCAACAAACGCTGCGCTCTTTAATGACAGCCGAGCAGAGGCAGCGATGTCTGTTTTAACGCTTTTGAGGGTAAATGCACAGCATGGAAATCTGGTGGTGACTCTGCAGCGAGGCTGTAGCCAGTCGCCATAAAGACAGCAAGCTCAGATGTAGTGAAAAAGCTTTGAGCCGCTGCACTCATCTGTCAGAGAAATCTCCCAGTCACTCCAAGTGTCTTTTTATTTACGTATTTAGTTTCAGCAATGACAGCCTCAACACTTTTTATCTCATGCTAAATTGTGTGACACATATCGATGCATTCAAGTCCAAGCAGTCATCCGCAAACTCGTCATCCTGGGATACTGACTTGGTGCCAGAATTCTTGATTCTTGATGCCTCTCAGATGCCCTTCTCTCTTTTAAATGATCATCCATAGACTGTGTGAGACATGGATATCGTCTCTGTGATGATCACTGCATGTTTCTAGTGAGCTATGACCTCACTCCTGGCTAATCCGAAAATAGACTGTGAGGAGGAGGAGGAGCTAAGTCAAGCCGAATTAAACCTGGTTGCTGACAGCTAGCTATACAGCTAGCAGCTAGCCTTGGCTCATGTACTCATGCCCTTCATTATGCATGACTTGAAGCCTTAACAGTTCGGTGTTTGGCGACAGCTCGGTTTTTGGGAACCGGCCCTCAAGTAACCACTTCAGGAATTGAAGTGTTGGGCACTTTTTTATTTGCTTCCTTTTTCGGCCCGGGAGGTTTCCTCTTGGAATCGACGTAATGTTGGTGATACTAAGGCGCACACAGACTGTGATGATCACCCAGCAGCCCACTAGGTTGGTAACACTGTTGAGTAATGTTGGCTGCAAGATTCCCAGTGCATTGTTTTCTATATTTTACTGTACACTGGAGACTATATGTAATTTATCAACTTTATTCATTTTGTATTCATTCCTGACCCGTGAATATTTTGTATGTATATGCAACTTTGGGTATTGTGTGTTTTCAATCAATGTGCAAATCACTATACACAAAGTACCAATGTATATTTTCCACGGTTGTAGGTCTCAGCGGGCCTCAGAAACCTTGAATCAAAAAAGGGCGGAGAACTAATCTCCCCGAACTTATCCGTGGTTTACCCTCGACTGCTTTGTGTTTCTGAATATGTTTATCTCCTCGTACCTGTTGTCTGCGGGTGTGTTTTTGACCTTGCTATGGTAACCTTGGCGTTTTTATTGTTTGTGTCTTCCATCTTAATCACGCCTGCAGGAAGTGAGGCTTCAGAGCTCCTCTGGGATCATTGTGTGTGTGTGTGTGTGTGTGTGTGTGTGTGTGTGTGTTTGTGTGTGTGAGAGACAGAGAATGAGCGCACGACATAAGGGTGAGAGACACGTCTGTCAATATATACAGGTCATTAGTAAACCAGAAGTGAGCAGAGGTGAGGAAAGGAAGACAAAGTGCTTACCACAGCAGGAGCCGCTTCTCACCGACACACACACACACACACACACACACTGATGCTCACATTAAAATATGCTTTAACTCGTTCTGTGAATTCATTTATGTTTTTCAAACCAATCCGTCATCCTCCGCTCGCACATTCCACAGTCCTGTCTACATGTATCCATTAAGACATCAATTTCCAGAGCTTTCTAAAAATGTATGTACATCTTGCTATCCAGCAGCCTTGGGGATGAATCCGAACGCCTGTCAAGGGTGCTCCTCTTTTTGACCCGGAGCGGGCTGGAGAGGATCAAAGGAACCTGGTCAGAAAAAGAAATTTCAGAAAGGGTTGGAACGAAAATGCTGCTCTCGAGTTTTCAGGTCCATTCACAGCTCCTGAGGTTGTAGAAACTTCTGTTGCACTCTTTTTCATGCCCAGTCTGACTGAGCTTCACAAGGAAACACAGTATTGGCCGGGGGGGGGGGGGGGGGGGAACTCTGGCTGCACCAATATATTTGGGCTTTATATGGTGAAAGTACTATGTTGGCACAGATTGGGTTATTCTTCTTATTCTTAGGTTATGTTTTCCACCATGTCAGTTTGGTGGCTGGCTGATTTGTAGACAGGATTACACAAAAACCACTGAACTGATTATTTATTTAACTTAGATGGAGAATGGGTCTGGGTATCAACGTATTTTTGATGTAAATAAATCAGCCGTAGTTGAGTTTATCTCAATGCTGATCCAAATGAAAATCACAATCTAGCCGATCAGGATATACTACATCTAATGTTGGACTAGGCCTGATTGAACGACCTAAAGAGGACTGTTGGGCCTGGGTGGAGGTATGCACTCTACGGTGTGTCTCACTAGTTCAACATGAGACCAGTCCAAAGATCCAAAGAAAGAAAGAAATCCAAAGATCTGGATGGTGTTTAAACTAAGATTGTCATGAAGGTAAATCTTCTATGGTTCTCTGCAGGAAAAAATGCGCTGCTCCTACCTACCTACCTACCTGGGTTTTGGGATAACGTGCGAACCTGTTTGCGTCAATGGCCAGTGACCTCAGCCACCGGTGTAAACTTGAGCCTGTGCCTGGAAACATGACGCTGAGGAGACGAGCAGCTGGAGCAACCTTTTGCTTTTATGGCCACTGGCGTCACATAGAAGAGAAGTTTGGGGTAGAGATGTCTCACAGGCACTTGCGCAGAGCTTCTATAGCTGCACAGAAATTATGATGCAATCCAGATTAAGTGGACTCTACTCACTCATTGATAACACACACACACACACAGTGGTGGCATTAGCACACAGAAAATAAAGTGAGCCATCTCAAGAGAACTTATTTCTCAGCCTGTGTCCCTGTGGAGGAGTCGCCGAGGTCCCAGACATCATCCCTGTCCCCCTGAAATGATTCATGGACTCAGACTACATGCATCCTTGACTCTCCCTACTCCCACATTTGATAGAGATAAAGGAAAAGGTCCCTGCACTCATTTATTGCACACTCTAGCCATCCCTATCCACCCACGAGAAGCAGAGTGGTGACATTTTACCTTCAGCCACGGCGGGTTGACTCGGCGTCGGAGGGAATGACATGCCCTCTGGTTTGTATGTGTGCGACCGCGAGAGACATCGGGGGTCGTTTCGCGTGTGAGTTATGTCCCACTGTTGTGTATGCATATGAGTGTGTGTCAGTTTGCGTGCGCTGATTAAAGGCGGTCAGGCCCCGGTGATCACGCCTTTAGCTGCCCCTGCGCCCTGAATGCCAAACACAACAGAGCATGCCCAGTGCAGCGAAGCAAGGAGACCAGCCAGACCACACTGGGCAACCTTAAAGGTCCGCAGCTGTGTGTGCGCGTGCGTCCTCTCTCACTAGTGTGTTTGCCTTTATGTTCCTCGCTGACCAAAGCAATCTAGATAAGAACCGTTCGTACTGAATAAAGTCGTTTTTTATCTTCCACTACCAATTTCCAGCATCCCACAAAGCACTAGATTGATTGTTTGTGTGTGTGTGTGTGTGTGTGTGTGCGTGTGTGAAAGTTTATGCTTTTCTTCATTTTTTTTTCTGTTTTCCCTCAAGCCATTCGTATTGCTCTACAAAAAAAAAAACAAGAAGAATACAATTTAAACGCGACCAAATCATGATGTGGTTGTTATAATGGAACCTGGGATTTGTTCAGAGACGGTGTTTTGTGAATAATTTCCATTGAAAATTACTTGTATATTTACATGTAATTTCTCTGAGACAGGGCTTACAATGTGTCAGGATTTTAAGACTTTGGCAAAATGTAAATGTAAAGTGCGAAGGAAGACAGTGTACAAAATATCATGTTTTCATCTGTGTCTATTGGTTGGTTGGTTGGCAGGATTACACAAGAACTACTGGTCGGACTACATTTACAGTTACATTCTACATTCAATTAACATGCACGTTATTGTGTCTGTACTGAAATCTTTTGCTACTTTCGGTCCTGTTTTTATGATTCTGGACCCAGTGGTTCCCCCTCAGATTTCCATCCCGCAGCTGAATGCTTATGTATGAGATTTGTTTTGCTTGGAGACTTGCTGAGTCTCAGCGGAGAAGTTTAAGTTTAGAGGTACGAAATAAAGTTATATTGTCAGTATTATTAAGCTGTGATAATGGCTCATGATATCAATGACTTGTTGCTGGGATAGCGACCAGCCAAGCAGCTCCGTATTTCGAATTAGCCCCACAGCTTAGTCTCTTAGCATTGGCTCTAGCAACCCCCCCACTATGTGTCAACAAGTGTTTGCGCTGCCAAAATTGTTTAATGCCACTGCCCTCAAACTAGAGGCCTCTCTCACTCCGTCTTTGTCTAAGTCTCTCCTCTTGAAGAGGCTGGAATAAAGTGTCACTTATACCGGGACAAAGAATCCAACCTTTAAAGGTTGAGGGATACTGTGGAGACGAGCACTGACCTTTCTGAGAAATTACACGTATTCCCAGTCGCTCACACACACAATCATACACACACAAATATGCATGGAAGGTTAGCGGCGCCATAAACGTGAGCAGAGAAAAAAATGTCAGACAGCAGTGTCCAACAAGATTACTGTACTCATCATCCACAGATTTCCCACCTCCCCCAATTCATTTCCCTTCATCTCTCCCTGTTCGAATGGATGGCACCAGGCATTTGTCAAGGTGAAGGTAGCGCGGCCCACGCCCAGCGATACAACCGACCAATTTTTCCATTTCTTCCGCTCCGCTAGTCTTTCGCCATTAAGTGTTCAATTTCAGCACCTGGAGGCGATGCCAAAGTGCAAAGCCTCAAGGAATCTCGCTGATTAATGCAAGGCCTCTGCACTGACTCCTGCCTGATTCCCTGCTCCTCTGACTGGCTTTGTGTCGCTGTGGGTGTTTCACTGATGCGAGTGGGCTGATACCGACCTTTCACTAACACCTGGACATCAGTTTTTGTTCGGCCACCTCTGGTGTGATATTTTTCTTTTATTTAATCACACAAAGGGGGAGGGCGAGCTGACCATTTCAGATTGTGTTTGATCTCTAAGGCGTCCACAGAGATGGCGGTATTCAATTTCCCTTACCTCTGTTTCCAAACTTCACACGACTTCATCGACTGGCAGATCTGTGACACATGAACATGCCAACACAGTGGTGAATCCATCTGGATGGCGATGCTGATCGGACAAATATCCTCACTTTACCCTTCCATGGGTGACATGTGAACTCTTCCCATTGTGGGTTGGTAGTCGGAATTTCCAAGTTGCTTGTTGCAGATGGGGAGAAGTGTTTGTACAATCACATAGTTGTATTTACTGCAAGTTTCACAAACAACACTATATGAAGGAAAAGGTAATGAAGTGACTTGGTTGACCGTTCCACCTATATTGTAAATAAGCCTATGCGAGTTGCTAGTGTCATTGTGGATAAAGTAACTATTTTCAATACGAGATTGTGTTTAATTTTAATTGTGTTTAAATCGTGTTTGCCATTTCAAGACTGGATATAGTCTACAAGGCATTTCTAAAATGAGAACAAATATAACTGTTTGGATCCTGGATCATGGCTGTGAGTAAAAAGATCATGGCATAGTTTATCAGCAGAGTTGCCAGCTTCAAATACAAAATACATACATTCTACACACAATCTGGTTAAATCTGAATTTTGGGAATGTAACATTCTGATCAGACACTGCAGTCGCCATGAGGATTTAGTGTCCTACGACCTTAATGCTATTGCACGAAGTCTCCAAACCTGCCACCCTCAGTGAAGCACATTCTGCTAACATAACATGGATATCAGCATTCAGGATGAAATAAAGACAAACATTTTGTAAGTTACAAATTTGATAAATGCAGAAAGATGAAGATTATAAGATATATGTTATAGTTGAAAATCAAATCAAAATCTGTGGGATACAATCACTTGATTTAAATGTTTTTCTGGGGTTGCAAGCTCCTGATTAAAAGGCCTTTTGTAAACCACTTGTTCTTGTGTGTGTGTGTGTGTGTGTGTGTGAGAGAGAGAGAGAGAGAGCGACTGTGTGTGTGTGCGTGTGTGTGTCAAGGGGGATGGGGTTTGGCGATGACAGCTCAGTGCCAGGGGTAATTGAGGTGTGTGGTATTGATGAGACCCCAACTCTAATGAGCTTTAGCCAATTAATCCATCGATTTACATGTAAATGGCTCCTGAAAGGTTACTGGCTGTGGCTGCCATCTGCATGCACTTACCATGCTAATGTCGTGCTGAGTGACACATACACCCCTCAACACACGTGGAAATTCAGGGGCTGAGAGACGTAAAAAGGTGGGAGAGGGAGACAGTGACTGCTTGATCGCTGATAGATTGCACTGCATCCCATTATCAGCAAAATAAGGTGTTAATTACGGTGCCATACATTTACCGCGGGAGTGCACACCTTTTAATTATGAAGCAAACATCTTTCATCTAGCGTGTCAATCTCCTCCCACATCTCCGCACTTCAGGGTATCTGGGTTTTTTTTTTCCCCTTCTCATTTTGAAGATAAATTTCAGTGTCATTCAATTTTGATATTAAGAAAAGATAAAACTCTCTTTCATGCTTGTGCTTTTTGTCCTTGGCAGTAAAACACGTGTGGGAAACACAAAAATCTAGAGGACCAAATCAGTCAGTTATTTCCCCCCTTTTCATTACCTACCAGCGTTACCTCTCAGATTCTAAACGTGCTGGTAAAATTGTACAGGAACTGATAGGAATGAAGGATTTCAGTCTGGCAGAGGGCTGCAGAGTTGTTCGGTGTAGTGCAGTCTAGTTTTACAGTAATTAGTCTGCCTCTCCATGTGAATTTTAAGTTCTCCTCCCGGTGTGAGGATGCCGCAGTGAAGAATGGCTCATTGTGGTGTGCAGAGAAATGGGCTCTGTAAAGTCTTTCACCTAAAACAATGCACGGTTCTGCTATCAGCCAGCTAACTGAGTGGGGTTCAGTGTTAATTACCAGTGTGTTCAGCTTAACTGTGATACTCAGTAAATTGTCCCCAGGTGGGGAAAGAATAGGCTATCTTCATTTCTCATAGCTGCAGTTGAGCTAATTATGATCGTGTGTGTGTGTGTGTGTGTGTGTGTGTGTGTGTGTGTGTGTGTGTGTGTGTGTGTGTGTGCGAGAATGAGCTGCGCTTGGGAAGGTTTTTGGATGTATATGTATATGGATGTATCTGGATGTATATAATTGCGGTGAGCTCACTGGTCCAGTTCGCATGTAGTATGTTTGCGTGTATGCTCATGCGTATCTGTTTACAGGGAGTGCATGTGAATATGGCGCTTCAAGGAGCTTTGTTAGCTTTGTCTACTTTGCGTGTATCCGTTTGTGTGTGCGCGCACAACTTCACGCAAGGCTAGTCGAGAATTGGCAAACGCTAAAACATGCAACTTCCAAAGCCAACAGTTCTGTTAAGTGAGATGTGCTGCATTATAATGATGCCATCTATCACTCCCTTCATCTCTCCATTCCTTTATCCCCTCCATCACCGTCTCTGTGGCCTCATTAATTTAGCCTGGACTATTTATGGGCCTATAAAAACAATAACGAAAGAGAAGAAGGGTTTTACTGGCACGGCAGACGCTTCCAGTGCATGGGAAAGATGAGGAAGCCTGTTGAGTTCGATGGAGCATACCGCCTCACTTTCAGTTAATTGCGCTAGATTCTTAACATATGGTTAACATTGGTAGTTGTTTTCATACACGCAGTATGTTTTTTTTTTTTTTTTTTTTGACATGTGACAGCTAGTCTGTTCAATATTTCAGAACACAAGTGAAAATTGAGCTGATCTTGACAGACTGCTTGTTAGGAACGAAGAGACAAGATCATACTGTACCGTAAGAGGTTATGCACAATATGGCACAGTATACGACTGAAAAATTCAAGGTTAAATGCAGTTTTCTTCTTTCAAATCCAGTTCAAAGTAAGACTGTGTTGATCAAAAATAGTCTAAAGGTTGAGGTTAAACATTTGCAAAAACTACAAAACAGGTGATGTCAGGGGTGGATGGGCTATTTGGCTGGGTCATACACAGGACTTTCCTTGAAGAGGGTGTGGGTCGGTTCCCGGAGAGTTTTGAAGATTGATTTGTTTTTAAGTCATGTTATATGATAAATTAACTTGCATAAATTACACATTGTAAGTTGTGTGACTGAATGTAGTTGTGAAAACCCAAAGCATGATCTTTTCCTGAACACACCTAACCAAGTAGTTTTTGTGCCTTACGAAACCTTGGCCTTTCAAAAGTTAAAAACTTCAGAGTTTTATTCTGAAACTCTTATCGAGTTATTCTTACCGAGATAATATGTATTATCACAAACTTGACTGCAGAGCCTTTCAAGCGCAAGACTGATGGTAGAAGCATAAGAGGAGTGTCATGATTTGAAGTGCATTAACACAGCTACACCAGACTACAAGTGATTGGCAACTTATTACCTAGCAACAGCAAGATGCCTCTCAACGGAAAATAACAGTTTGTGCCGCCGTGATTACGGCCATTATGTATGGATCCATACTAGCTGGAGCCTGGGCTCTATTATCAAAAAACACATACTTGAATATGATTATGGAAGTATTATATATGTGGGGTTGCCTTGACAGCTAGCTTCATTTGATGTATGCAACAACACGGCCATTGTTGCAGCTATCCCTCTCCATAACCGTTTGCCAATTGGACTGTCCTTTTCCTGTTGAGCTTCAAGGAGTTTAGACTGAAAGACTCTTGTCAGCTGGTGAACTATGGTAACCTGCGGCTGCTGTCAATGAAGGGTATGTAACACACACTATAGACTGGTCTATATGGGGTTGTTACGTGCTCCCGTTGGCTCCTTTGTGGCTTAAAACGCGGGGCCACATGCGCTCCAATGGGAGGCCCCTCAGACATATTGTGGTTAAATGCAATGGATGATGGGGAGCTATTTGTTTGAGCAGTACGGCATGAGGAAAAAAATGAGACATAGAGGATGAGATAAATAAGTTGGTTTGTACAGGTGTTCAGTAAATGCATCAGGGGGTTTTAGCTGCATGTGTGCAGTTCAATGTTTCACTGTTACAGTTCATAGAGGGCATCATCGCACATGGTTAATGAGCTCAAACGAGTGTAAAGATTATGAACTTATGAACAGCTGTGATAGGTTTGCATACATGTAACGGTGGCTCGCTCTGCATCTGCCTGCAATGAGAACCCTTCACCAGGTTTCTTTTTAATGATGGACTGTTCTGGGCGGCTGTTATTGGGCAGAGCAGGGGTTATCACCCTGCTGTAGAGTGAAATACCATGTGTGCGCCCAGCGGGAGAACATTCCTGCTGGCCCCATGATTTCCTCAGGTCATTCATGCAGTCCTCATCCCCACTGTAATGGCATTGTCCTGGGGCTCAGCCGCCCCGCCAGGCCCCCCACGCTTCAGCCTTTGGCCTCCCTGACAGCACTGCCCTTCAGCTGCCTGTCATCCACGCCAAGCTTCGGGTGGTTGATGGGCGAGTGGGAGGGTTCAAGAAGATGAGGCCCGGGGCTGGGGCTAATGCTACATTCATACAGTAAATATTACCTTCATCATCGCCTGACGAAAGCCTGTGAAATATGCAGTCTAATTCATACAGTGCATGCTTTATTCTCACCTGATGCTGAAGGTGCGATATTTACACACAACCTGGTGGCAGAGAACACACACATACTCGGTCACATCCGACCATGAAAAGCTTGAAAACGTCTAACCGTTGTGTTTAACAGGGCCTCGCTTTTGAGTGTCTGCATGCTTTTCACGCCTGCAAAGCTGCAAGGATGTTTTAGTATTCTCACTGGCTGGCACTGAGAGTTGTGGTATATTTCCGTCCCAGCGTTGCGTGGAATTTTCTATCGCCAAGTGGCAGTCGCACAACAAAACAACACCTTCTTTAAGCACTTGCTGAGCTAAAGGAGGACATGCGCGTTTTGTGCTTTTACGGCGAGGATGCACTTATTCGAGGCTGTACGAGCCAAACTGACGTACACAGTAGCCCTGCACAAAGTGAATCTGCCGCATTGAGCGAGTGGATGTATGGAATGAAGGCAGAGGAGGAGGGACGGCATCTGCCTCTACTTATGAATTCAACAAAGAGTACGCAACTCAAAGCTTCTCCCTCTCCTTTTTCTTCTTCTTTCTCTCTGCATTCTGTGTGTGTTAAAAGGGGGCTGTTCATCATTATTCAAGGACAGAGCTGATTAAAGGTGATTAAGCCCTGCCCATCCATCACTCTCGCCTTTCAGCCTGTCACTGGCCCCAGTATTAAGGGGGACACCAGTGCATGTGTGTGTGTCTGTGTGTGTGTGTGTTTGTGAGAGTAATGGACTGTCTTTCCCGCTCGTGTTCTTCCAAATATTCGCTATTACACTAATTGCAAATAATTTCCCACTTATAATAAAAATAATATGCTTTACTTCATATTAATGCTCCCTAATGCTTAAATAATACACAAAAGCATTCAAAATTCGGTTTGAACTTAAATGGGCCGTGGCAGTCCATTCTTCACGGCACTGTTTAGCAACCCTATGATGAATGTCCGCGATCGCCCGTGATGAATGGCTGCAGTGAGAGCCTTTCATGCTCTCGCCGTTCCTCATAACATTAACCTACAGTAACACAAGCCAATGATGCTAAACAGAAAGTGTTAATTGAGTTAATTGATTGGTTTCGCTGGTGTCCCATTCTTATTGACAGTTAGACAATAAGACACATGGGCTTTAGCCTTTTGATAAAGTGTGTAGACTGTGGGAAAAGAAGAGATAGACTGTCTTTGTTGTGATAATAAACAACTAGCTTTGCCAAGGAGGTTGTGTTTTTGCCCATCGTGGTTGATTCTTTGTTGGTTAGGAGGTTGGTACGTTTGTTGTTGGTTGGTTAAAAGTTTTCTGGTTGGTTGGTTGTTCGATGGTTAACAGTTTTTCACGTTGATTGGTTGGCTGTGCATTGTTTGATAGCTTTTTAATAGCCCTTTCTTTCTATATATATAAGTATTTAGGTGGCTGGTATCTGCGACTGTGTACTATTTGACCCAGATCCAAATAAAAATCTGGATCTAGCAAATTCCTCTGCAGTACACTTTATGTGATATTGATATTTGATAGAATCAAAGGGGAATGTTGGGCCCTTCAGTCTGTCTCTGCAACTTTGTCTCTTCCAAGGATAGGTTAAGCTTCTGGAACAGCACTGCGGCCATAATGGGACACTATTATTCTCCAGCCTTCTAGGACAGTGTCAGGAAGGTTTCATTGCGAGTTTTACAGAGTGTTGAGTAAAGTTTCACTAGCTGTGGTCAGGGAGGAAGCTGCGGACGAGACAGCCTGGCCAGTATCTGATTCCCATTAAAAGGCCATTATCTTCTGGACAATGTGAGTCAGCTTTGGGCTCTGCTGCCCAGAGAGGTGCTCCTTTGATTCACAGTCAGATGTGGTTGTGTCCGTGCCTCTATACTGTATGCGTACCGATGTTGTCGTGACACAGAGGCCTTCTGAAAGCATTTTATTTTCTATTGCTTCCTCAGTCCTCAAGAAGCAATTGTTCTATCGGGATGACTAACTCTGTACCCACACACATGCACACATCCTGCTTTATAAGATCCAAAGAATGGTAATAATAGAGCAAGACAATGTGTGAGGTGAACAGTTCTCAATATGTGTGCTTGTTCCTGAGCATATCATCAGGGTGTGTGTGTGTGTGTGTGAGAGAGCATACAGTGGTGTATTTGCACGTAACAGCAACTGTGAAGAGACCTGTAAGCATTGCTTTGGGAGGATGACAACTGCAGTCTGGTTGTTTAACTTTTTGTTTCCCACAGCGATGAGACAGGGCTCCACAGACACCCACGAACTTCAGCTCAGCAGGGTGCAACCCTGGAAATACACTTCTGCTGAACCTGCACTTCCCCGAGTGTCTCAGCCCCACCACCAAACACCCACTCTTAGCACCCCCTGGGGCTCAAAGTCAGAGAAATGAAAGTTTAGAAAAGTCATGACCTCGTGGTTCCTGAGCAAAGATGTGATATTTGAGTTTTTACATGTGTTTGTTTCTAGAACTAAAGCAAATCTGTGTACCATACGTTCAAAATGTTATGTCGGGTAGTTTCATTTTACACATTGTTACATGTTTCGTGTCATTTTAGAGTCAGGGAAGCACTTTGAAAGCAGATTTGCAAGCTACCAACTTCACAATAGAAGAAGTTAAACAGCAGCGACGCTACCCTAGGGAGAAGTCAGGTTTGCTTAGCTAAAACTACTTTGAAAAAGTCCTTCAAACTACTTTGTTAAAAAAGTCACAAACAAGCACAAAATGCCTCTCAATTGAGTTTATTACAAAAAAGTTACCAATTCTTCACAGGTCGTACATGGTTATGTATACAATGTGCATCAGTCAGACACCTGCCTTCAATTATTTAGAGCTCAGTTGGGGGCATTGAAGCAAGAAGGTTTACTCACTTAGCAAGATAAGTAGCAGTATAGTAGCAGTAATCAATGATAATCAACACCTAATGTATTCCAGCAGGGACTGCATCATCCAGGTATTCCTTCACAGCATACAGGATGAAAGAAAAAAAAATGCGGTGGTGGTCAAATTATGTCTATTACAGTAGAGACGGAATGGTCAGATAATTGGCCAGATCATTTCTGAATGTTTCCAACTTAAATCCTTACATTCAGACCCTTTTAATGGACCAGACACTGTTGATAGTTTCTGTAGTTAACGGTGGGGGAAACATTTAAAAAGGTAATTTCACTACTTAATCGTTCAAAATGCCAATTAAATTGCAATAAAATGCTCAATGGCGTCTCTCGTCTGAAATAGTTTTCATATAGTAATAGTCCTCATTACAATATTTTTTCTTATTCTTAGCTGGTTTCTAGAGGTGTAGCTTCAGAGCTCCGATGAATCTCCACAGCATACATGGTAGTGTGTATACATGTGAGTGTAATGCCTGTGTGTGTGTGTGTGTGTGTGTGTGTGTGTGTGTGTGTGTGTGTGTGTGTGTGTGTGTGTGTGTGTGTGTGTGCTAAGATTAGTACAGGAAGTTTGTTTTGAGTGCACCCATGTGAATACTGTCCATGCCTCTGTCATCAGTGGTGACTCAATGTACACACACTGTGAACACAACATGTTGTTTACACTCTCAGCGTGATATCTGTGCCCGCACATGTACACAGTGTATGATTGCCTGCATTATACGTGGCATAAAACAACATGCGCACAAATTAATTTTGATTTAAAATAAAATCATACAAGTAATGAAAAACGAGTGACACTCATTTACATTTTAATTAGTGGTTTGGCACTCCTGCATGTGAGTGCAATGGTGTGTCTGTGTGTGTGGCGACAGCTGAGGATGATGGGAGAGGAGGAGCCAGGAAAGAGTTGGGGGGTGGGGGGTGGGTGGGTAAGGCGAGAATCTTGATGTGTACTTGGATCGTGCCAGGATGTCTGGCCCTGTCTGTAGCTCACCTGCGCTGGTCCGTCACACGCACACACACACACTCACACACATAGTAGAAATGGGTGCACACATGCATGCACTACACACATAAAAGACACACTTCCAAGGGCATTGCCTGTATACAAAACAGCCTCCCTCTCTCTTTCACACACACACACACACACACACGCGCGCATATCTTACACCTAAATCACATGATGCTGATTTATAGAGAGGTTTATCTCTCTCTCTGTGACCCAGTAACCGCTACCCCTGGGTCTCTCCCTCTCTCCCCCTCGCTCTCTCTCAGCAGCAACACATGGCGGGACACCCTGTGGTGAGGTGTGTCAGTTGAGGAGTGATTTAGCGCCGCTCTGCCCCAACCACTGCTGAGACACCTGCCCCAGGAATCCCGCTGCACACACACACACACGCACATTTTTCGACGGATGCACACATGCATGCATTTATATGTGTGCTCGTGGTCGACATACATTCACAGAGACGTTCAGCTCCGCCATAACCTCCTAATACACTCCTGGTCCCTCTTGCCTGAGGAGACCCCATTTCGCCGTTTCCGCAGAGCAGCACATACCATCTCTCAGCGGATCGTGAACTTAGAGGTTATGAATTCCTGAATTTTCTCTCGCCACTTAATCCTTTCCAGAGGGTCCTGGGACTGGACACTGTCCCAACGTGCGTTGGGTTCAATGGAGGGAAACACTCCTGAGGGTTCACCGAATGATCACATTCTCACTAGAATCCAACCAAAACAGGGAACTTGTATTATCAGCCATTACAGACTCAATAGGCCTCGCGCTGAAGCCAAAGCAAATCCCAGAAGTTTGAGAAACAGATAGATATTCCATACACCACCAATTACAGGAAATTAAGCTTCTTTCAGTCTGTGTGTGGCAGAGACTTTGTAAGAGGTCAGGCTGAGTTGAGGATGGGTGATTTAGACTGAAGTTGTGGTGGAAGTGCTGAGATTGAGCCAGACAACTTCTGAAAAGACAATGGAAATAGAAATAATTTACTATTTGAGAACAACTGCTCAATTTATCTCACTTAAAGGTCAAGCTAGCATGATTTAAGTAGATTTACTGGCAGAAATGGAATGAAATAATCATAGTCATGAGTAGTAATTATCCCACTTATATTTTAATTTGTATGTAATTACCTGAAACCAAGGATTGTTGTGTTTTTGTGACCTCAGAATGAGCCTTTAATATCTACGGTACAGAGGAAAAAGGAGAGGATACTCTTAGATGCTTCTACAGTAGCCCAGACAAATGACAAACAAAACACTGTTGCCCAGTCGCCAGGACGTTTTTGCAAACCAGAGATAGAGAGCATATCACATTCACATTAAATGCTTATTAGCTGACTTCAACGTGAGGAGGTGGAGGGTATGGAGATGGTGTTATTATGGCCATCAAGACTGAAGAATGACTGATTGCAGTTTAAGTTCATGATTGTGGTGATCAAAACAGGCATTTTAAGCCGAACCATGATCTACCTTAACTTAACCGGAGCCAGGGCAAAGCGTTATGACGAGAGAAAAGAAATTTCAACCCACACAAATGAAAAGTTAAAACATAAAGATGCTGTCTGTGGTTTTGACGAAACAGAATTAGCTAACAGTTATTCTGCCGATTGGGTTGTGAGACGAGGGGTGTTCAGTTGGTTGCAATCTACAACTGTCTCTAGCTGCCATTAAATCGTACCCACTGATCCTCTAAAGGTAGTGCAAACATGTATATGACTACATAATGCATAACATGATAGGCTGGTTCCATGTGTTTTCATTTTGCCGACAAATAAAACCCATTCCATGTTAACACACCTAAATTATTTCCACCCAGTGGATGTCATCGTCCTTGACAACAGTAAAAAACATTACCAGCTAATGATCCAAAGAAAGTAACAAATAATGAGTCCCAAATGTTCATTTCAGTGACATTCAGGCTTTTGGAATTCAGAATGTTTTATTTTTTTACATGTCTGGATTCCAGGTTTAGTCGTTACTTAGGTTTTTTGTTTAGATTTTAAATTGAATTGATAAAACTGTAAGATCAAATGAAGACGTGCCGAGGCTAAGTCACATCCAGGACTTTCTCGGTCTTCTCCTTCTCCTTAGTTTGCCCTCACAGGTTAGGGAGCAGCCTGTGGCGCAGCATAGCAGGACATCACATGAGACAGAGCTAATTTGAATGCGCCCAACTGCAAGAGGAAGGGGCTGCAGCTTTGGCATGGAGCTGTGAATGTGATTATTATTTTGTTATGTGAGACCTTGATCAAATTGCATCTCATTCTGTCCCCCGTGGCATGCAGGAGAATCCGATTAGCCACCTCGGGAACAGGCTGCACTGAGGAATTCTCAGACCTTAACAAATAGATTCTGACCTTCTCGCTAGTGTCAGAGATTCATAGGGCGGCGTTCCCTCTCAAGGTGAGGACTAATGAGACGCATGTGAAATGCTTGGTTTGGTCTGATGTAATGAGGCGAGGCGTGACTGTGATTTGAAGCAGTCTCGGTTGAAAAATTTTGGCAAAAGTTATGTGGTTTCATTACCTGAAGAATTAGTTTTATCTTTCTTTGTAGTATATGATTCCGCCTGTGGCATTCTGACCACGGAAGATTGCAGACACTTGTATAGAAATTAAAATCCTGTATGCCCAGACAACCTTTTTTTTTTTTTTTTTTTTTTTTTTTTTTTTAAACAAATGAAAAGTACAACTTTTGGATTTGAAGAAAAACGGATTTAGTAAGTGTCAGCGCAACAGTTTTAGCTTCAGACAGCGGAAAAGTGGATGAAGTCGTTACGGATCATATCCCTGTTTTTATGCTAGTTTAGGTGGTTTCCCGTAGCAACAGATGCAAACCAGATGTCGGAATTCCAGAATGAAGGACATCAGTGTTACCGTTATTTGTTTCAGAATGAAACAAACTATAATCTGCAACAATAATCGCTGACTGAAAATCAATGATAAGTTGATCAAAAACACAAGATGATCTGTATTCTCCCATTTGTTCTGTGATGTACAGAGGTGACATATAGTTAGGAGTGCTATTATCCTGCAGTAACCTCCCAATGATGTTGCTAAGTAAGGAGAAGAAACCAGCGGTTGGGAGTTATCAGATTTGGAGTAAATGTTCCTTTATTCTCTTCTGTTTTCCATTCGTCTTGGACTCCATCCTCCAGTCCTGGTGTTTAAGATCCCAGTGAGAGTAACACGGTGGGCAATGTGAAAGCCAGAATGTCATGTTGTCTGAAGTGAGAGGAGCCCAGGGGCTCTTTAGCATATGGCAGCAGTCACGTACTGAGGTGTGTGCGTAGGTGTCTGTCAGCGTATGCATAAACATGTGTGTGCGTGTGTGCTTGTGTGTGTGTGTGTGTGTGTGTGCGTGTGTGTGTCCTTCAGTCGTCCTCAGGTGCTCCAGCAGTGAAAGTGGTCTTCCCTAGTGGGCTTTACTACACTTCTCCACCTAGACCTCAGCAGGCAGAGCAGATACTCCCAGACTGGGGCTCAGTGTCAGCGACCATATGGATGTTTATACATGTGCATTACAATAGACACTAGAGGGACCTCAGTTGGAGCACATAAGTTATACTTGTAAGGGATGAAATCAATGAGTTTATATACAAAAGATGGAGAATAAAGACTCGCTGAGAAACGGATCTCATGTCTACATGCAATATCTTTAAAATCAGATTGAATGAATGCAGAAATATATAAATAGATTGGTGGAAAAGCTTCTTGAAATGTATTTACATCATTGCTAAAACACAATAAAACCTAAAATGGAGAACTCAGAAGTAATTTGGATTTTAAGAAAATGTTGCTTTGTTGCATTTAAGGGTTTTTCCAAAGACTACCACTGTGGTATGTATCTATTTCTAATAAATACTGTATGTAGTAAAGCATATGTCACAATATCTGTCATATCAGAGGTTTAGAATAGTGTTTACGTCTGCACGCCTTCTAGCATCAATACAATTATAAAAGCGCCTCACATCAGTTTCTTTGTGTAAGTCTTGCCGACAGAGCACACTGGGTGAAGTGGGTCACCAGCATTGTGTGTGTGTGTGTGTGTGTGTGTGTGTGTCCAGCAGGATTGTAGATGGCCTATTTTCTCTTAGCGTAGCGAGCGTGTCCTCTCTGGCCCTGGTCAATAAAACTGTCCCGGTTGCCGCTACAGAAAAAGACCTGGCGCCCACACAAACACAGACGGCTAGGGACACATTTACTTGATGTTGAAAGATGCACGTTGGAACATTTTCCCCCTATTTCTCAATTCTCGTCACCCTTATTCTCACATTTCACATTTAACTCTTTGCTCCATCCATCCGTCCATCCATCCATCCATACATACATTATATAGCTTGTATCTATGTCTGTTCCTCACTTGTATCCACGCTGCTGTCAGTTATATAAAATTCCCCCAGAATCAATTTGTCAAAAACTGCTCTTCACGTCACCTGCAAGTTGTAAAAGCTTGATTTTCATCGAGAGGATCATGCTGCCGTCTGGCAAGCAATACAGAAGTGTCCGCTGCCGTACAGTGTTGTAAAAGTATCTCATATCAACTGCACTGACATATTAAAAGTAATTTTGTGTCAATAAATTTACTTAAGTGTCTAAAGTACAAATAAAAAACAATGTACATATAGGTACATATCTGAATATAGTGTGTATACGACATATGCTATTATCAGAATCTATGAATTTTGTATCTAATTGCCGATGACATAGATCAATTAAAAAATGCGCTGGTTCAGCTATAGTTGAGTGGAAGTATTAAGTGGCAGAAATTGGAAAATTGAAAATACGACGAAATTGTACTTGAGTAAATGTACTTACATTCCCTCAGTGATCCTGTACCACCAAACTCACTTTCCTCAGGCAGTGAGACTCCTTAACTTTTCTTCTAAACACAATAATATATACATAAAGAACAGTTTTATTTTCATGAGTCATTGATAATGAATCCACTTAGGACTGTATAATTGCTGTTTCAATGGTAGCCTAAAGGGACGGAATACTATGCTTCTTCATGCAACCTCGTTTTCTAAAATGATAATAAATTAATCTCCTACGTTATGAGACTCGTAACAGAAAGTAAATCAACTGTAATGATTTACATTTATATAATAACATTACTTTAAAATAGCATTTTGGTAACAACACTTAGATAAATCCCCAACTTGCCAGTGGAAAGACAAATCTGTCTGAGTTCCACATCGATTTTCCCATATCAGCATGTAAATGGTGACATGTTTGCACCTGGCTACTATTGTCACACATGCGGATTACGGCACAATGGTCTGTCCGGCTCTAAATCACCCAGATGACGACAGCTAGTGTGTTTGTGCGAATGTGTGTTTGTGTGTGGGGTGTACATGGCTGCTTATCGGCCGCATTCAAAGCGGCACAATAGTCCAGTAAAGGATGAGTGGAGGCAAATGGGTTTAAGGCCGTTGTAGGTGGTGCAGTGTGTGTGTGTGTGTGTGTGTGTGTGTGTGTGTGTGTGTGTGTCTCCAAGGAGTATAACAGTGGAATGCGCATGTGCGTGTGTGAGAGTCTGTATTTGGACGAGTGAGAGGGCATCAAGAGGTCAGCGTCATCTTCAAACACGACACAAAAGGATACGTGCACAGGCACACACACACACAAGCACACTGGTGTGTTGTGAAAATGTCACGGTGGTGTGGTGCTGTGTGATGGATCAAGACAAATAGGTGTATTGTTAGTGTGTGTGAGTGGTTAGTGTTTATGTGTGGGAATGTGCTCATGTGTTCTCGTCTTTTTCTGGACCACGATTTCCCACTCGGTCTCGCTGCTCTCCACCTCCTTCCTGTCTCTCCATCTTGTGATCTACTACACACAGAGTGATCAATATGTAACTTGGACGGATATGAAATCAGAATAAATAAGAGCGTACGTGTGTGGGAAAAGGCCCGTCTCCCCTGATCCGCTGCGCTGAAATTAACATCAAGTCATTGTGTGTGCGTGTGTGTGTGTTTAGAGAATTTGTGCTGGTTGTCCTGGATTTTTCTGACTGACCTGGCTAACCTCTGGAGTGTGGAGAGTGTAGGAAACAGTTATTGCATCCTTGATGGATACAGCGGGGAGTTGATCCATGCCTCTGCGTGCGTTGGGGTTTGTACAGCACTTGCCCTGTTATGCCCCAGTTTATTGTCCTTCACATAAGAGCAGCTGTGCGCACACACACACACACACACACACACACACACCCTACTCTAATGTAACTTGCTATTTCTCTCTCATGCTCCATTTATTGAGTTTAAGGAAAGGCGCCGCGTGCTGTATGCTGGAATATTTCAGCCACGCTACTTTGCGAAGTGGCTTGCATTAACCTTGTTATTGATAATAACGATGTTTAAATGTGTCATTTTGCATTATTATAAAACAGAATTGTTTAATGGGATCATTAGAAGCACTCAGAAATGTGCAGCCCAATCACCAGAATAAATGTCAGCTATGAAAGTTTCTGCAAAACCTCAGTTTAGTTGAAACCAGACGTCACTTCATGTCGCAACTTTACATTAGTTTCGGTCCAATTTTGCATTCCTCTTCCATCACAATGCCGTGCTTATGCTATGCTTTGGTTTAGGCACAAAAGCCACTTGGTTAGGATGAGGAAAACTTGCTGGTTTTGCTTAAAATACCAGTTTAGGACCACAGAAAGCCCCCCAGAGATTGTTCATCCATCCTTGAAAATTAGCCGGTTCTGGTCGGCAAAAACATGGCTGGAGATGATTTGACTTCCCATGAAAACCACCCAGCTTTGGTTACCACAAAAACACCTGGAGATGGTCTGACTTCCACTGAAAAACACCCGGTTACGGTTGCCACACAACACACCTGGATGCGGTCCGGCTTCGGGTTGAAAAACATCCAGTTTTGGTCACCACAAAAAACGCCGGCTGGTGACCTGACTTCCTGTGATAAATAACCGGTCGCGGTCACTGCAAGAACATCTGGAGACGGTCTGCCGTCCCCTGAAAAACTTTGCCACAAAAAAAAAAACGCCTGGGGATTTGGCAGCCCTTGTGGTCTGTAATAACGCCACCTCGTTTCCCACCCCATCTCCTGCCAGTAAGCATATGATGTGAATGTGATATTCCACTTGTGCAAATGTCAATCTCGGACAGCTCTCGTTTCCACATAATTGTTTTTTGAAATTTCCATAAATCTGACAAATCAAAGTATCTTATGCCCATGCCTCTGAATATTTTAATTTGCTTCATACAGTCTCAGGTTGGCGCCACAGTGCAGCAGCTCAGCAAACAAGTATATTCTAATAGACGTTCGATGTGTTGATTCTGCTAATTTCCCCTTGAACTGTGCAGAGCTTCTATGAATATAAAAGAGAGAGAGGGAGGAAACAAAGAGAGGAGCTTGTTCTTTTTTTTCCATCAAGGTTAGACTGATATATGGAGGCCAGTGTTTGCCACTATTAAAATCTAATTCAGTGCTGGCAGCATACTTTGGCTATGCCGCTTAATGATTATGTCACATTAATTACTTGCACACTCTTAAGCTACTGGAAATAATTGTGTGTAGGTTCAAATGGTGATTGCAGTAAAAATTAAAAAAAAAATATATATATATATTGGTGGCGGATGCATCACATGGAACACAAACACAGTTGTTGGTCTGTTAGCGTGCGACGCTAACGTGCTTGTGCAGCTTATTGCGCTTTTCCACTTCCAAACACGTGCTTCCTGCCTCCTGCAATGCATCTAATGTAGACCTTCTTCACCCTGCACTTCCTCCTCCTCCTCTTCCTCCTCCTCCTCTTCTACCCCTCTATTTCACCTCCTCACATCCTCCTCCTCTGCCTCCCTTCATCTTCCTCAGCTTCCTTTTCGTCCTCCTCTTATCCTCCTCATCAGGCCGCTTTATTATGCAAATCAGTGTTGGATCAGATCACTTAATTAAGCCTCCCTGTGCCAGTTTGTGCACAGACGCACACTCGCAAACACTCACACACACACACAGCAACTTTCTTTCACACAGACATAAAGTGCTGGTGGTTGTGTGGTATAATGATTAGTATGCTGGGCTCTGAATCGTACACACACATACACTCACAGGAACACACACACACCATACACACAGACACACACACACACACACACATTGCATCCAGGCAGCAGAAGAGCCTCTTTGAGTGTATATAGATAAACAGACTTGAATAGCAGGGTCTCTCCAGGCCATTAGCCCGCAGTTAGCATCGCAAACACCAATCTGGCCCTCCACCACTCAGCTGATGAACCCAACTCACTTCCATGGCTGCTGATAATGCAGCGTATGAGGTCGCGGCAGAGATGAAGCTGGACATCAGGGTCAGGAATTGATCTTGCGACCCGTTTTAAAGTGCTCCGTGGAAGCTACGTGAGAACAGTCGGTAGTTTTGCTATTGGAAAGCTAGTTGATGGCCGATTTTATCTAGAAATTTGAACTAGGACATAATTACAGGGACAAATATAAAGATTTGGCTTTCTTGGATGGAAATGAAAATGAAAAATCTCAAACCTATTGCCACTATAAATGGTGGCAACGTAGGTTTCTGCAAACCACAGATATGTTGAAACTTCACACTTCATCAGCCTCAGTTCTCAAATCTACGATGTGTAAACGCTGTTCTCATGGACTGGTTTCGCTTAGGCACAAAAACCACTTGGTTGGGGTAAGGAAAAGATTTTGTTTACCTGGTTTGAGCGGTTTCCTGTTCACAAACGTTGAAACGTTGCCTTGAACAGTGGTCTCTGGCTTGGCAGCCGTCTTCACTTAGTTGTTAGTACATGTAATGTGAACAACACACATTTCTTTCCCTTTAGCATTCGTCCTTGATCTTCAGTGTGTGCTTCTTTCCCACCTGGAAGGGATGACTCTCAGCAGTTACTGGCTGTTGTCCAGACATACAGATCTCTAACAGATGAACATAGAAGCCACTTAATGCGGCAGACTTTCCTATGATATCCCACCTGACTCGTCATCCAACGTTTGCTGCAGCAGCTCAGGACTTAAAAAAACGGCCACGATATAATACACTCAGCAATTATGACCTTAAGAGCCGAGAGCCCATTAGAGAGCTTTGTTATATTCTGATTAACTTTGGCAGCGCTCGTCGCTGTGGCAGAAAACTCAATTACTCTAAAGGTTTTAGTTGGGACGGTTAATGTGTTCTACAGTTGATGGATACCGCCTCTGGAAACTCGCAGATGTACAGAACCACTCCGCCCGCTCAGATGTTTGAGCGAAGTCACATCGGTCCGCCTCTGCCGACATATGAATAAACTCAGATACGTTCCCGATGCGATTATCATGGCAAACGACACAATAATTGAGCGTAAGAGAGATGGAATACATCGCAGTCTGCCCCAAGACACAACCTTTCCATTCTGATGACTGCTCTCATTTGTACTTCTGACAGAGAAAAGGAGTTCAGTTTTATCGTGTTACGGACGTATTAGCTTTAAGAAATTGATGGTAATAGAGCATAATGGATGTCTGTGTCACTTTATGCTGCTGGAGTGATAATGTCATAAAGCCGGAGCCTTGAGTGTATGGATGCATCTTTCCTTTCTCTGTGACAGATGGGCTTGTTTCTGCGGATATCTCGCGGATGTCTCCTGGCTTTTGAAAGGTAATGAAGCTGACTGTGATGATAAGATCATCGCAACTGCATTGTTGAAAAATGCACGCTTGGCTCGAATAGTTATGTATTTTCACATCAGTCAACAATGCGCCTGAGTCATGCCAGGGTGCACCATTTTTAAACAATGACATCATTTATCAGGAAGTGAAATTTTCCCTTCAAAGGACTCCGACCTTCTTCCAGGTCATTTCTGCAACTTGTTACTTGTTTGGCCCACAGGGGGTTTTCATGGTGGCGGGGGGGGGCAAGATGTTTACTGTTGCCATGTTTCCAGTAACATCACAAGTGGCTCCGGATAAGACCGGCAGCCAAAAAGGCCCGAGCTGTCAATGTAAATAACTTTTCCATTTCAAAGAGCGCTATTCCAATTAAGGGCAAGAAGGACGGAGCGGAAGAAAGAGAAGGGGGGAAAAAAAGCCACAGAAAAGAAATGGAGGAGGGCGGGCAGGATGGCGGGGTGGCTCAGGCGGGAGGAAGATGGAAGGGGAGGAGAGAGGGAGTGAAAGTCATTGGGATCTTGTCGGATTGCGAAAGGAAGGAGGCGGAGGTGGTATGGAAACAGGAAATCAATTGTTAGGTCGTTGTGTTTTTTTGTTTTTTTTTTCCAGCCGAGTTTCAACCTTGAAGTGTGGCGCAAAAGGGAGGGAGAGAGGGATAGAAAGAGGGAGAGATGGAGAATAAAAGTGAAGCTGCTGGCGAGACTCAAGCGAAATAGAGGTCAAGGGCGGAGGTACCGTCCCCCCCCGCCCCCCCTCATGGAGCTCCAATCGATTTACAAGTAACGAGTGAGGTCAAGAGGACCTGAGTCATGTGAGATGTAACACGTTGGGTGCAATTTAGGGTCAAGTCTTATTTCTATTGATTGCACTTTCTCGTAAGTGTTTATCCATGTTTCCATCGAGACTATAATCATGCAATGGATTTGGGATTCTCAAGTTGCAGGTACAGGGCTGCAGCTAACAATCATTGTTGATTTGCCCCACAAAATGTAAGAAACTTCTGAAAAATTTCGATCAGTGTTGATGAGGTCCTCATGTGTCTTGTTTTGTTCACACCTTAAAGATATTCAATTAAGAAAACTAAACAATGTTGACAACTAAGAAGCTTTTTTTTCTTTTAAGGTCCCATTCGCTGGAAAAGTTGAACCTCCAGTCTCATTCTCACCTCATCAAATACTGGTGCTTTGGGATGGCGACAGACCCAACCTTCAGTCCCAATCAAAGAGTGTCAGTATTTGGCAATTTGGGAGTGAGACTCAAAAATCTGCTTTTCTTACGAGTAGGGAATCCAAAAATATTGAAGAGTTTTGTGTTTAAAACAATCACAACATTGTCAAAAAATGATCAACAGAATGTGAAGAAGTAACAGTTTCGGTGTTGTTTTGTGGCACCGCTTTTTGACAGCATTACCAGCTGGGTTCCCACCATTCCACGCCTGAAAACCTGATCCTCTCAGTGGTCCGAGGCGCCAGTGCCAGTGTTGTAAACAATACCAACACTCCCATCGCTGCCCCACCAACTGGGCTGATATTAGTCAGAGTTGAGTGGTTACCCTGTTGATATAACGCATAGTATTAGTAATGCGGAGTATTGGTTCAACAGGTGGCCAATTCTTACATATTGGACCTCTAAAAAACATGTTGAAACCCGTTAGACTTAAAAATGAGTCTGGGTGTAATTTATTGCTAGACTTTAAACATTAAAAAGTGTAACTGGCTGCAAATCACAAACAGATCCCAGATTCCGTTTAAAAAAAAAAAAAAAAAAACATTTGCCAATTTGGACAATAACTTCCTCACTGTCGTCTCGACATACTTTGAAACAGCTCCTCTTCAAAGGATGCAGGGTAACAGAATCCGTCCGCACCAAGGTCAGGTCAGGTCTTTTTTCAACTAACGTGTTGTACAAAGAGGGGCTGCATGGAACTGCTCGGCCGTCCAGCAGTCATGTTAATTATTGATGAGAGTGTCCTGTGACCTGGACTATCGATTGAGCAAATTGCAGCCCCAGTTATTTTACAACCGCCGTATCATGTGGCCGCCGCGGCTCTGTACGCGGGCGCACATGTGTGTAAATGTCCGCCGTGCGCCTCCCTTTAAAAAGCGAACGACGGGGATTGTGTTTCAGCCATCGTTACGTAGCGAGAGTGGCGAGACATCGTGCCGTACCCCCGTATTTCGCAGGACTTTCACATGAATTGCGCGTTTGTGTGTGTGAGGATGTGTGTGTGTGTGTGTGTGTGTGTATCACAAATGACTACTTACACGGACAGTGATTCAGTCCCTGCATGCTGTTCCTGCAGCTGTTATTGATTTAGAAATAAATAAAAGATGATTCAGGGGGATCAGCTTTTTTATTTTCCTCTCCCACAAATAGCTCGTCTTCTCTTTCATTTGTCAAGGTAGCGACGGCCTTTCGCTTCCTCTTTTTTTTCACACGCACACACACACCAGATATTTTAATTAATCACACGTACTCCATCATCTGAAGAGGCAGTGTATTTTTCCTCTCCTGGGGCGCGCACACACACACACGGTATCGTACTATCCACTCGTTCCCTCTTGCTCACACTGCTGGTCGCACGTCTCAGTTCCCCCTCTAAGATGAGTAGTTAACCTCCTGTGAGCCGAATCTGATTTTACCATCAGCCTCTGTCACAGCCTGGCACACACACACGGGGAAGAAACGGGCCCTTTATTATCCTTTTCCAACTGTTATAAAAATATTTTTAGGGCTGCGGTCGAGAAAATACAACATATCACTACGCTGTCATATGAAAACCTCATGCCGTAAGTGCACCGTCGGTTATTAACTTTTTTTGCACTGGAACGTTTATGAGATCCTCTCGGTGGCTGATAAGTTTCGCGGCTGCGTTACGCACCGAAAAAGTCCCCGTTCATCTTCAGCTTTCAAGTGGAAACGAGGCCGTTTGTTCCAGTGTGTGTGGAGTGTTGACTCGCCAGGATTATTCGTCCAGGTCTAGTGAGATGTTAAGTTCCTCCAGCTGCAGGGAGAGACACGCTGAGAGCCATGCGTCCTGAACCTTGAGGGATAAGGCTCAGGACAAAAAATATTTTATTTTATTTCATCTTTATTCTATCTTTTCTGTTGATCTATAAGTTGAAGTTCGAAGTTGTTTTCTGTTCTACGTGTATGACTTGAGAACCTTGTCAGGATCTCACTGACAATCTGACTTAATTCCTTTCTTTTCTGTTTGTTTTTTTTTTTTTTCCCTTTTTTTTTTGGTGAATTGTGTTTCATCTTGTTTGTTGCTTTGAGGAAAAAATGTTCACGTGCAAAACTGGGTGAAACACAGAATGAACCCTATCCAAAATATTTTTTTTCTCCTGCCAGTTATTATTGTTATTATCATTAATCTTTTCACTCAGTTTCACACATGAACAAATAAATATGAAATTGGTTTTCTGACTTTTTTATTTATCCTTAAAGAACATGTTTCCCCCATTGGAATATCAAGTCATAAATACAGGAGAGACAAAATTTTAGATAAGACTTGGATGGATCATTAGGAAAAAAAAAAGACTTGTCCCTCGCTGCTTCCATAAATGGGCTTTGTGCTAATGGCCACACACACTTTTGGAAGGACCAGAGATGAACGTCACGTCACAGCGACTGTGTAGATCATATTATATATAGCTAACTAAGTAACGCATCATAACTACCAGAGACCTACCAGATAAAAACTGCTGATCACACAGTGTTTGGCTAGTGAGTTAAATCCCTGTTTTTCCTGTCCACATATGCCTGTAGCTAATGTGTGATATGTTTCGTGGAGCCTTTAGCTTGTTGTTGAATTAGTGAGGATGCTTATTTAGTTTGCACCGTGAATCGAATGTAAGTTTATCACAATAATTGATATTTAGTGACTAACAGCTTTTTGTTTGACCTTGTGCTCTCTGGCAGGAGCCCTGCAGCGGACCAGGACACATTATCCAGCTAACTTCGTACTGGGCTCAAACCCAACGATGCCAACCAGACATTTTGAGATAACAGTCGTGGTTTTAGTGCTCATATCTGTCTTAATGGAAGAAATGGAAGGGAAATTCCACACACAGCAATAAGATAAATGTGATTTGGGACATCTGAATATGAAAACATAAAAAAAATAAATATGATATAGCAAATTTCCCTGTGGATAGCATATCTCCATAATTGATTTTTTTTTTATAATCTGCAGTGAGATTGATGCCAGGAGTTAGTACATACGGTAGCTAAACGAAAACAGGTCCAGTTGGTTTGGAGCCCGGTTCTTTAACTGTCCAGTGAACACAGTGAAGGCTTTTCTTGTTATCTGGTGTTATCCAAGGTTGAACCGTGCTCTGTCAAAGGCTGCTCGTCGATAAAGAGATCAGATGGAGGCTCTGTCTGCCACTGTTATGAGACGTCTGTTCATCCACGCTTCTGTTTTACGTTTCTCGCGTGCATTTCTGCTGACCCAGCGCTTATCTAGCTGGCTTCTTCCACCTGATTGGCTGTCAGGTCCAATTTCCTGTCCTGTCCTCCAATCAGGGTGGTCTGTTCCGCGTGTGGGTTGACGAGTGTTGTGGTTGTCGTTCCGTCGGCAGGATCATATTGGGCTGTTTAACAATCCGCTTTCGCCTTGTATTACGCTCACGCCCACGTGCGTGGCGAGGTTCAGGAGTATTTTAGAGCAGCGCGGGGACCTCGGTGTGCCAGTGTCAGTGATGGATATGGCAGTAGTATCAGCAATGTTGGCTTTTGCAGAAGTGTGTTGTCCACCACTGGGATCTGTCAGACCTGTTCTGCTGAGCCCACACATTCTGCTGGCACGCCGCTGTTGCTGCAAGCCATGTTTTTTAATCTGGTGTGTGTGTGCGTGTGTGTGTGTGGGCATGTGTGTGTCAGTGCGAGCAAGAGAGAGAAAAAGAGAGAGAACATGCTTGTTTGCCTGTGTGCAACGGTATCAGATTACTTTGCAAGCTTTGCGTTTACTTAAAAAAAAAATGGGTCTGATCCAATGTGTGTTTGATAGATATGATTTCATTTGAGGGTTACTGGTTAATTGATTATTGCATAACTAATCAGCGCTAGCCTGCTTTTTGTGGGAAGCCTTTAATTTGATGTGATCTAAGTGCAGTTAAAAAAGCAGGCTGAGCATAAATCCACTCAATGTTTTACAGAGTTTGAGTTACAGCATCCAAGTTTTTCACAGCATCTTTAATTTCTAGCTGTTTGTCACAAGGGATCATAAGAAACTGTTCTTCCTTGATGTGTGTAATCAAAAAAAAAAAAACAGATAAACTCTTACTGCATTTTCGCTTCACATATAATAATCCTTTAATTGCCCCCAGTGACAAATAAATTATTTTGAATTGAATTAAACTGTATAGCAGTGAGTTTGAGTTAGCAATGAAAGGTTCGAATCCCAAATCGGTCCCTTTGGAAAACACGCTGAATTGCTGTCACATTTGTTTAATGCCATTTACATTGTCAGCTGCTTCAATCCTGTGACCCCTGATTTAAAGTTTGCAGCTCCTGTACACTCACACAGTGTGCGCCTAGACGTACAGTGCTGCAGGTGTTAAACTCTAACTATCTTTTGGCAGTAAAATTGGAGTTTGCCATCGCTGAAGAAGCCGCTTTGTACGCTAAAGCACTTTGTTTCCCGTCATCAAGCCAAGTTTAGATGACGAGGATTTAACCTGTGATAGAGGAGGAAGAAGAAAAGAGTCGAGAATAAAGGAGCGGGGTGGGAGCAAATAGAAGGAAAAACGCAGAGATAAAACATAAGGAAAAGTTCCCCTTGATCTTCCCCCCCTACGCAGACACACAAGCACACACACACACGCACACTTACACATGCAATATACTTTACGCAGGTGGAGTGTCACCCTACTTGCGCAGATTGCAACAGATTTGTGGTGAGTAGGAGTTAAAAGAGCTGCTGAGTGCAGATTTAATACCACAGATATTTAAAGAGAGCAGCGCTTTTATCTGAGGGGACAATTTGCATTATTCATGTCGCGCCTTCTGAGAGATGAAGAGAGGGAGCAGCGACAAAGACATTCCAGAGAATTATTGTTTTTTCTGTTTTTTTTTTTTTTTTTACCGGCAGTTAAGGGACTCTTGTTACATTAAGCGCAGATTTACATTCAGTCCCTGTCCCTTGCTTATATGTGTGTGTGTGGGTGAATGGGTGCACTGAATAATCTCCATCTTTCATTCCTTCTGCTCTTGTTGTCTCACCTGTGTGATACTGTAGTCACCACCTTGTGTGCTGGTTTTCAGCGTGACACTCACGCGTCCGTCCGTGTCTTCTCTTATCTCCAGTGTGCAGGGCGGGTTTCTACAAGTCCACGCTCGGGAACATGGAGTGCTCGAAGTGTCCGCCTCACAGCTTCTCCCACCACGAGGGGTCGCTGCACTGTGGCTGCGAGAAAAACTACTTCCGTGCCGAGGGAGACCCCGCCTCCATGGCCTGTACCCGTAAGTGTGCTTTCATAACGCAGTCGCCTCGACATTCGGGGCTATCTGATATCGTAACAAGCCTTCTGCGGCGTCCTGCTGTGATGCCGGTTCCTCCCTGATCATAGCTGCTCCTACATTCACATGGTTGACCACAGGACCCCCCAGCGTGTTGTGGGAGGATTATTCTCATCAACCCATAAAACTGATGCAATATAACCTGTCTTAACCTCGCCTCGAAGATGTGCTGCAGCCCATAAAGTTTGGCCGCCATTGAGTTTTAGCGTCCCATGATGGTCTAAATGCTTTTCAGATGCTTTTCGCACTGAATCATTTGAAAAAACTACATCTGTCCATGCAAAATCTCATACAAGCCAACGTCATTCTGGTACAGACAAGGGCTTTTCACACTGTATAGTCTTAACCCAGTGCTGTCCTTAGTCCCAGGCAGGTGACCCTAGGATAACTTTACCCCTTCACACGTGTATTGTTGACCGTTGGCTAACCTAAACTTGGGGCAACACGTTTCACTCAGCATTTGTGCTAGTTCAAGAGCAGGGCCAGTAAGCCCCCAGGCTAAAGCTGAGGCTAGCCCACTTTTGAAATGTGCCAGGATTGTGCTGTGTGAACGCTTTCCTAGCCTGGGGGCTAACCGCTCCCTCGTGCAGTGTGAAAAGCAATACACCGATGTACAATACATAGAGCTATACACACTCTATTTATGCTAAATGAATCCAGGAGGGTTCAGAATTGTGTTTGAATTGCACTTTTTTGTCTCCAGTGTGTCCATTTCAAATGTATTGGCATCAGACTTTCTAATGTGGATTAGGAGAGGTTGGGTGACATATGCAGCATTGTCACAACGTGAAATTGACTCTTAGAGTCGTCAACATATCTGCGACTCGTAGAAACGTACAATGCCAACATTAATACTCGCAGTCGGATCTTATTCTCATATAAACAGTTGAACGGTGTTTACAGTGAACATGGTCTCATTTATAGTTTGAGATCTACACACGCTACAGCTGAAGATTGTTGTGATAATATAACATTTCTCAGGTCGCCGGTAACAATAGCTTTCTCTTAGACAAAGAGCGATACATTATTTATTTATTTAAAGGTCACAGAAGCCCGGGCTACCCGAGAACTCTTTATCACCTTCTCTTCTCCCTACATGATTTTCCTTTGTCTCCCCCCTGATGCAAATGGATTGCAGATGCAGATGCCTCCTGTGAGCCCTTCCAAAATGCATTCCCCATAAAACTATAAATCACTGCATTCCCAAACGTCAGGTTATGGATACATCCGTTACTAAATGGGCTAGGGAGGAGAAAAAAAAAAAATGTCTTTCACCATGCGGAGAACAGTAGGAAATACAAATTGGACGCCCACAGCCATTGACAGAATCCTAATTAGAAAGACAGTCATGGCAGGTCCCTGTTGTGATTATCTCAACACCATCTTGTCAACTAGGCGAATTTCACATCATCGGGACAGATTGAGTGACGCAAGGGCTGCAAATGAATAGATACGTTGTTAGAAGATAATGATCGTGATTATCTCCGATGGGGGGCTTTTGCTGTTAGCGGCGTGGTAGAGGTTGTTTAGAGTTGACTCTGAACATTTAAAAAAATTAATAAAATAAAACGTCTGCGGGAGCATTTCGGAGAGGGGAAGGAGAACGAGGATACTGAACTCAAACTTGCATTTCAACTGTATGGTATTTCCTGCTCTGTTCAACATGAGATGTTTCTCTAACAGCTGTCTTAACAGTGGAGTTTGTCCACTCCCCCCCCCCAAAAAAAAAATCAGTTCCACCAATTAAAGATGCATCAATGCGTTCCCCCCACGTCCCACGGCACTGCTTCCAAATTGGCGCAAAAAAGAAAAAAAAAAAGAAATTGCACGACCCGGTCTTCGTGGCTGATCGTTGCCACTGCTGTGAAATAACTTTTTAGCATCTGCTGATGTCTCCAGTGATAAGTAGGAGGCTGGAAGGAGCCCAGAGAGAGTTGTCCACACATGAGTCCCCTTTGTGAGGGATTGTACATCACACACATACACACACACACACACACACACACATCCTCAGCTCTTACACAAAGTAATTCATGTCACATGTTAATCTCGACCTCGATGTATTATTTTGACATTTGGAATTAGTGTATGATTGGCTGCATGTGCACATGTGCAGGCCCACGCAGGTAATATCGTAGAGGGATTACAGGCCCGAGAGTTTGATGTGGTCAGTGGAGTTAGCTGCAGGTGAGCCAGAGGACTGTCAGAGTCAGATTAGTATCAATGTTTTTGAAGGATGCATGGACACATGGGAATATATATATATATATATATATATATATATATATATATATATATATATATATATATATATATATATATATATGTATATAACTAGTAATAGTTTTGACAGTATGTCGTGGTGGGGATCTAATCAGCAGATCAGTCCTGGACATTGTCCGGAGTCGCTCTTCCGCATGTGTTCGGAGGTCAAGGTTATTTTATTTCTCTCTTCTACAACACAGACTTGTACAATGATATCAAAATTGTTGTCCTTTTTTGTTACACACACACACAATTGTATGATGGGGTGCAGGGAGTGAAGAGGATGAGTTCAGGATTGTCACAGCCTGAGGGTAGAAGCTACTCCGTAATCTGGTACTAACAGATGGCAGCCGATACTCGTGTATCTTCCGTAGGTTCTGTCAGTTGTTTGGTTCTGACTGGCTGTAATCACCCAGCGCAGAGACTTCCTGTCCTGAGCCTTGCACAAATCATGCCAGTTTGTAATATTGCCAGTCAGAATGCTTTCTATTACTCCTCCGGAATAGTTGAGAAGAACTTGGCACCAGAATTTTACCTTCTTTCCCTAGAAAAGTAGAGCCTTTTCTGTGCTTTCTTTTCTTCTTTCTTTCTTTTTGTCCAAGGGTGGAGATGTGTTAAAACCATGGAATTACTCAGTTTGGTGTAGGCGAGAGGTGGCGCCTGGGTGGATTGTGCTGGAGGAGGAAGAGGAGGACGGCTCATCTGTAACGATGACTGTTTTTGTGTTGATATCAATACTGCATGTATTCGGACGTATCGGCAGTATCAGTAAAGGGCGGCCTCAGTACGCAAGGCAAGCAGAAAGAGTGCGAGCTACATTCGTGTCATCAGCACGCCCACTGGCTCGCTGTGGATTCTCAGGGACGAGCCTGCTCTGTTCACACATGGGCTCAATCAGACATCACTTTTCACTAAGGAGCAATAAGCACTGAGTCCACCCACTGACCGAGCCAGCTGATTCTGGCATTTGCGTCCACGCATTCAGCTCCTGCGGGCGATGTCTGGAAAACTTCAGGGCGGCGGCGCATGCGTGTAAGTTTGGTGATGGCAACAGGACGTCACGTTCCTCGTGTTCGGTGATTTCTCTTCAGGCCGAGGTGGAGGCTTTCATACGAAATCTCGAAAAAAAAAAAAAAACACAGATTATGTCACTGTAGTTTTAATGGTTCTAGCATTTCTAACAGCCTCCAGTAATGACCTGTGTGGATCCTGATGAATACACATGAAATCTGATTTATATCACGTCATATACCCTTTCAGTTAGACGCAGCTTGAGACGGATTATTTAGTCTAGGAGCTGCAAAACTTATTTAAAAACTTCAGTCACGTCAGATTTATTCCAACATTAAACAGATACCCTGATGCCTTTTTCAGATTTTCTCCTCCGCTCAGCATTTGGTGTGTTTTTTTTCCCTTTGATTTCCCCTTCTTTTGAGCCTTTTGATTGCCGAGACAGGAGCTATGCATGGTTTGGGCCTGAAGTAAATTCTTGTCAAGTCTAACAAACCAAACAAAGCATTTTTATCTCAAGACACAATCTAAGTCTTTCCCTCCTCCTCCTCCTCCTCTTCCTCCTCCAGCTCCTCAAGTTCTCCGCGGAGTTATTTGGCAGTTTTGTTTTGTCCTCCATGTAATTACAGTCAGCGCTTTGATATAGAAATCTGGAAATATTCAGAGAGATCTGTTTGTAATAAGACATTTTTACTTTTATATGTCAGTCTAACTTTGACAGACTCACTTTTTTTTTTGCGTGAAAAGAGCCTGAGTCATGTCCTTCTCTTCTCCAAGAGATCCAGAGAGAAAGAGGAAAACAGGCATACTGTATTACATAAACAGGCTCATATTAACGCAACCCTTTTATTACACTGTTCCGTGATTAAACAATGCCAGAGGTACTACTTTATATGTTGTACAGTATTTCCCTTTTCCATGTCTCCAGTAGGAACTCTCTTGTCTGCCAGTGACCTCCTCTTTTCATCTCCTTTTCGCCTCCTCTCTGTCCAACAGGTCCTCCTTCAGCCCCCCGAAACGTGATCTCCTCCATCAACGAGACCTCGGTCATCCTGGACTGGAGCTGGCCGGAGGACAGCGGCGGGCGCAGGGACATCACCTTCACCGTCCTCTGCAAGCGCTGCCGCGGGGTCACCGGCAACGGCAGCAGCGGCGGGACCCAGAGTTGCGAGCCTTGCCGGAGCAACGTCCGCTTCCTGCCGAGATCCGCGGGCCTCCAGAACACCACGGTGACGGTGGCCGACCTGCTGGCCCACACCAACTACACGTTCGAGATCGAGGCGCAGAACGGCGTGTCGCCGCTGGCGCCCAAGATGAGGCAGTACGCCGCTGTCACCATCACCACCAACCAAGCAGGTGAGACGTCACAGGGGGGCGGGTCGATGGATAAAGGCAATCACTCAGATAATCAGGCAGAAATTGACTTTGAACATATTGTTAAAGTCCCAGTTTTCATTCCAAACAAGCACTACATCATCATCATCATCATCATCATCATCATCATCATCATCATCATACATGATGCTGCCACATATCTGCCTGGTCCACAAGTCCTGGTTTAAATAATAGATACTAAAGTTAAAGAGTTTTCAAGGCCCGATGGGTCACCGATGGGAGCAGGCTCTAATTGAGCTTCTCGGCTGATGGGAACCACAAACGTCCGGGCACGATGTGTGGAATCATGGCGCTCATGCAGAAAGCAGCCTAGCTTAAATCCTCCTGCGCACCAAATGTGTGAGTATAAAATAAAAGTAACACATGTACCTCTCCCTAAAACTGCACCCCCTTTCTTTCTCTCCCCTCCAAATATCCTTATCATATAATAGTTTTATGTGCTCCAAACATATGCACCCCAACCATCAGACCTGGACATTTACAAGGCGATCCCAGGCCGCCATCCTCTTGTTTAACGACCGGGATCGAATATCTTCCTCCAAAAAAAAAAAAGAAAAAAGGAATCTCAACCTTTTAACAGACACTCTTAACGTGAAGATGTGCTCCTAGACTACCCATTGATCTTTTTGTACAAATAACGAGAAAGAATGAGGAAAGTGGTGCTATGAAATTTCAAGAGTAAAATAAGTCTTGCTGCAGCAGAAAGAGCCAAACCTCAGAAATCCTGCACTCTTACTGTAATACATCTGTTTATTCTTTTCTATTTCCCCGCTTCCTCCACTGTTATTTTAATTTGTCCTTTACTGCAGAATTTCTTTTTATTCCCCTCTGAATTATGTATTTGGTCTTCATCTGGACACAGGATCTTTTTTTTTTCTATTTTTTATTCCTTTATTTAAACCAATTCCACACCCTGCTATTATTTATGCGTTTCTCCGAATTTCTCTGCAGGACTTTTTTTTAGTTCCAGACCTTAGAAGGTGATTGAGCTCTTGGTATGTGTGGGGGTTTTTTTGAGCAGAGAGAACAGATGGGAGTTTCTCTCATAAGCGGTCATACAGCAAGGTCAGAGTTACACACTCCATCACACTGACGATGATAGGCAGATGGCAAGAGCTGTGAATTTAACCTGAGTGCTCGGAGTAGGTGTATCACGATGGAAATGATCGAGCTTCGGGCTCTTTGTTTGTTTTGGTCCGTGTGCAGACAGGGTACCACCCCGCACCTGCTTTATTTCAGCAGAATAAAAGTCACTTTGATTTAGAGGGAACTGTAAAGGATGCATTTGCTATTCGGAGGTAGAATCTCAGGATTTGTCACATTGTCTCGGAACCAAGGCAAAGCCTAAGTTCTTGGCTCCGTTAACCTGCCAGTATTTGCAGCAGATGTCAGTGAATACAGTCAGCTGACTGAACTGGTATCCACCAAAGAAAGGGCAACTTCTTTGACCCCCCATGGAGAAAGTCCCCAGACTCCCTTCAGAAATCAATCAGTTTTGTGAGTTGTGGAGTCAGAACTGACTTTCTAAACTTTGTGAAACATTGTCTACAACATGTTCTGAACTATTTTGGCTAACGTGTTGATTCAGCAGAAGTTAAACATAAAGATATTTCTTAATTTGTGTATAAATAAAATACACTGTCCAGTCGCGACCGGATCCCTCGGGACGCATATCGATTCCAAATGTTAACTGCCTCTATATTAACTCTTCTCAGTGGTGCAACAATCATAAACTCGCAACAGAAGAAACTTGTCGGTGTGACAGAGATGCAAAATGTCGAAGGTCGTCTGTACACACAATACATATACACACGGATGTGTTTAGAGGCAGGATGAGAAGCAAAGATAGATTTTGTGCTTGAGTTCATTCACATACAGTGCATGCACATATGTCGAGGCTGAAGATAAGTCAGGGCCCCAGTAACGTGTTGGTAAAGAAGAAAAGGGCAGTGGGGAGGGAAAAAGCTGCACATGTTCAGACAAATGAAAAAGACGACGTGGTTTCTTTTGCGAAAAAGCTTTGGAGTCTTCGCTCAGTGTGGCATTGTAATCTGCGTGTGGTTAGTCAGGGGGATTCAATCTGTGATTGGAATATATATTAGATTTGAAGAGGACTTATCAACACTTAGACTGCTGTGTGTGCTCTGAATATTGAAAACCATCTTTAATGTTTGAGTGATCATCAGAAGAGATGGATCTTGGTCTTTTCATATCATAGATCAAGCACACTCACACATGGTAGCACACAAACACACGCGTTCCCTACCGCACGCACACACACACACACACACACACACACACACACACACACACACACAGATGTGAACGCACAGTCGTCTCTCTCTGTAACAAATATCTTGGCCTGCAGCTGCACACTCTCCATCAGCCCTGAGAGTTTACAAGGATTAGGTATGTCAGTGCAGCAGCCCCACCCGTCTGTACACTTTCCCTCACATAAACACACACACGTACAGATGCCAAAGCTGTTAAAAGCCGGATTAAGTGTTTCCCTGGGAAGAGGCAGTGTGTCCTGGCTGCGCTGTCAAGGTGCTGTCAGATAGCGCTCCTCCCTCCACCTCCTTTGCCCTCCACTCATTGTCATAACGAGGCTAACAGCAGAGTAACTCTGATCCACATTAGTCTTAACTTCATCAGAATGAACTGCGGCTAAAGTTGGAACAGAGCGGGTTTGACAGGCACATGCAGCACACACACACAGGCCCGTGTGTGGATTCCTCCTTCCATCTGCTCGAGATGCCATGGTGCAGTTACAGGTGACCACTTTCAAACACAGAGGCCGCTCACCGATCGCGCCGATTCCATCAATATTTGATTAGAGCGTGTGTTCACATATCAAAGATGTGTCCCTGAAGGTGGCGAGCATCAGAACCAGAGAACGTAAAAAAACAAGATGATGTGATTTGACGAATGCAGAACGAGAGAAATTAGAAGCAAAGGAAAAGCCTGATGAAAGAAAGGCTGGAAGAACTGAATTTTTGGCATGTGTTTATCCTGAAGAAGAATACGGATGTGTAATTCAGTCTGCCAAAATCAGTTTTAGCAATTTTGGACAGCAGCCCTTCTTCATTGACCTCCATACGAGGCTACTTCTACCAATTAACTGCGATGGAATGAGCGCATTTACTCAAGAGAACCATTTTGAGATACTCGTACTTTACTGGCCTACTCCGATATTTTACTTTTTACTTCACTATTCAAACAGCTTTAGTTACTAGTAGCCTAACAGATTACAATTTCACATTAATAATATATACAATAAACCTCCAAAATACAGTACTTTGTTCAACATTTAGGCATTTTCCACTCGAATGTTCCTAAAAATGCACAGTCAAAACAATAACATAGATCCTACTCAGTCTTCCCTCACTCTGCTGACGTAACATCTGGTGTTTCCCATTTCTGCCTGGAAGTTAAAGCAACTAGAGGTGGTTCAGTCCAGATCCTTAAGAAGTAAAACCCTCAAATACTAATCATTTGAGTGAAATGCTGACTATGCATTGATGCATCAATATTGACAGTCTAATGATAAAATCTTTGATCATATAGTCGTCGCTTATGCAGTTTTTTCCTATGATAGCTAAAGACTGATTATACTGTCTTAGGCTTTTGAATGCTGACATTGTAGTGTTGTGCTTTTAAGTTGTCGTATCACAACTTTTACGCAGGAATATGCCTCTGCCACCACTTCCACATAAATACATCATTTCTAATAGTACACCGGTGTTATATGGAGCACATAGATGTATTCCAGCAGCTGTATTGTGCCCTTCAAATCACCGGTGAGTGCGGCTGAAGGCCGAGTTTTTAAGGCCATCATGGGCCTGGTTTGTTGTATCAGTTTTACAGTTACACCACAGACAGAAACAGAGAGTGACAGCAAATTAAGTGCTAGGCAATGGACATGCAGAGAGAGAGAGAGAGAGAGAGAGAGGGAGAACCAAGGAGAAGGAAACGGAGGAGGAGAGGAACTTGAAGCTGCCTCCAAGCGGCCCAGACACAGTAAATCATTACCACCATAAACCACAGAGCCAATAAAAAAGCACAGCCTCACCCCACTATCAGAACCAGAGGGAGAGGAGGAGAGCAGGAGCAGGGGGTACAGAAACAGATTCTCCCCATCTGGATTCATTACAGGAGAAAAAATAACTTCCCGCGGAAACACACACCAGCGTACGAACGCACGGAGAGACACAAACGCGCGCACGCACACACACACACACACACACACACTTTCACCGGCACACTCTGCAGCCATATAATCACAATCAAGAAAAGGCTTGAACATTTCAAAGACAAACATGTTTTTTCCTGTGGTCTAATAAAATTAAAAGTCGATGCCTCAGATGCCGGGCTGGCCCCGGAGCTGCCTGGCAATTAGAGAGCAGTAAAAAAGGGAAATGAGAAAGGGAGTGAGGAGAGAGAGAGACAGGGCGAGGGTGGGGGGGGCACGAGGCTTGATGGAGGGAGGGATGTGCCGAATTACTGGATTGGGACCATGTGAACTCCCCGAGGCAAGCCAAGGCGATGCATGGGTGAAGGATTGGCGAAGAAGATTGGCAAGGGAGAAAGCGCCACACAGAGAGGGACGGGGACGGGAGAGTGAGAGAGAGAGAGAAGGAAAGGGGAAGACAAGGTTTATAGGGTTTCTAATTAAAAGTACGTTTTTCCCTCGAAATGCAGAAAACGTCTGATGCTACAAAAGGACAAATAGTGGTAGTAGTTGCGTGTCACCAGCTCCAGAGACAGCTCAACCCAATTGCCAGAACGCGTTTTAGCAAAGCGAGTTCCTGCAAGCCACAGAAATGTTGTTGACATCAGTCATCGAGGTCATGGTAAATCTGGGTGCTGCGTCGTAGGTGACTGGACTTGTTTCAGTTTCTTGAAGACAATGTTAAATCTTTACATTTCTTCCCTTTCCTTTTTCAATTCGGGTTGTAACAACACTTCACCAATGGTCTGGTTGGGTTTAGGCACAAAAACACACAGCTGAGGCAAGGACAAGATCATGTTTTGGCTCACCTGCTTCTATTGCCACAAACGCAGCTAGAAAATGTCCCAGAATGCAGTGGTTCCGTGCTTACAAATGTTGAAACGCAACTCACAGTGGTGAACAGCGGTCTCTTGTGCGGCAGCTGTTGCTGACATGCAACCGCCTCCTTGTGTGTAAGTCAGATCATATACACGCAATGTGAATGTGATATGATGTGCAATGACGAACATACAACACCTAGCAGTGTGAACGTACGTGGTCTGCAGTAATGTAAACTGCCAACATTTTTATTTTGGACGCCCGGGCGGCTTGTATCCGCGGCATCGTCTTGATTCCCTTTAGTGGGGTGAAATTGGGCCGTGATTCCTGCCAGAGATCACATCTCAATTTTGAGCTGGCAGTCTTTTTTCATTTATTTATTTTTTTCCGTGTCTTCTGCTTCTAGTTACCACTACTGCGTCTAACCTGGCATCATTGTCTTCCTTCCCCTACATTTTTTTTTTTGCTCAGGAAAGACTAAGCAGGCGCCACTTTCAGACTCTTCATTCCGTGGCTTTTCGTTTGCCCAGTACTTGCTTGAGTTACAACCTGAGTGATCTGCTGAGAAGTGTGTTCGTCTGTGAGGAAAATGTTAGTAATTCCAGTTTAGGTCCTGAAGGATCTGTAAAGGTTTGTCAGGAGACAATAGTGTGGATCCGTATTGAAGGGGAAGAGTGACAATACAATTCCAAATACAGTATAAAAATACATAAAGCTCCAAAACTACAACACCTCCATCTATTAATTCATTAAAGTTTTAATTAAACGGTAAATAGGACGAGGTTTTGTTTTGACGAGTCTGATTTAAGCGCTATTTGCTGCATCGCTCTCGCTGAATTCAAAGCAAGTGATTTGAGCACCAGGCCTGTATATGTGTATGTCTTTGCTATCATCCACCAGCCAGAGGTTGCATTAGTGTGCATCATCTCATTCCACCCAACAACCCTGGGCCACAGCCTTTAATGTGGCCCCACCGGGCAGCAAACTGAATTAGGCTAACAGGAACCACAGACAATCACCAGGATGCAACGCCGGAGACTGAACTTCCACTGAACCTGAACCATGAAGGAACTCGGCCTCTCTTTTTCACTCCCCTGTCTGTCTGTGTCTCCGTTTCCAGCTCCCTCGCCGGTAACAGTGATCAGAAAGGAGAAGACTTCCCGAAACAGCGTCTCCCTGTCCTGGCAGCAGCCGGAGAGACCCAACGGCATCATCCTCGACTACGAGATCAAATACTACGAAAAGGTTGGTGCACGATGTGTCGCTGTTGACGCTTCAGCTCACGTGCCTTTGAGTGGGGCGGTGTGAAACAGCAGGTGTTGTTGAAGGTGTTGTTTGCATACTTGCAGAGAGATTCATGAGAAGACTGGTATCGTTGTCATTTCTGCATGGTAAACATTTAAGGCTGTAGCAAGCATAAAACAGAAAGTATTTTATTTGTTAATTAGTGAAATGTGTTGCTGGTTGCTAGAAATTGGGATTTTGTTACCTTTGGACCGCAGCAAACCATCTGTGCTGCAGCTGATGCACAGGAATGGAATAAAAATCATGTTCTCTTCCAGACTCCCCTCATGTTCTTGGATCGAACAGATGAAATCCAGACATAAAAAACATAGTTACTTTGTTGGGGTGAAGAAAACACAGCAGGAAATGTCCCAACGTCTGATACACATAAAAACATCTAGTGCTTTAGCGCTTACGAATGTTGAAAAGGATTCATGAATGATGTACCCTTGCATGGCAGTCGTCTTGCTGCGTGCCTCCACCTCCTGGCATCTAAATGAGCTCGCATGTATATTTATATAATGTGAAGGTGGCCAGACACCTTGTTCCCATCCTCATTGTGAATAGGGATGGTAAAAATGTGACTTGGCCTCATGTGGGTCACTTGGTGCTCCAGAAGTTGCAAAACCGAACACCAACAAAGCCCAGTGCAGCCTTTGTGCTAAGCTAGGCTAACATTTACCGGAGAGGTACGAGAATGCTACCAATCTTTTCATCTGACTCCAGTTTAGCTGGAAAGCAAATTAGATGATTTTTCAAAATGACAAATTATTGCTTTAATTGCTTTGTTTACTGACAGTTTTAGTTTTTCATGTTGGGCATTTTAGACGGTCTGAGCCAAAAGTCAGACTACAAGCCATAAAGTTAATATGCGTTTGAATATCAGTCTCAGTCTCAGTACCCACACAAGACAGTGAGGTATTTGTTTGTACTTTCTGTTGGAATTTGCTACATGGCTCCGCAAAGCAGTCTGATGGGCCCTCAGGTGATGATGATCCTCTGCAGCTATATGGGTCAGCCCTGCGACTGGCCCCCCGTGACCCCTTAGAGGATGAGTCCATTTTGCTAATGGATGTATGGATTAATACAATTATTACTTTAAATGAGTTCACTTCTTTTGTTCACCTCCTGTGTCCTCCATTCTCTTGTTTCCTCCTCTGCCTCTCCACCTCCGCCCTCCTGTTTGTCTCTCTGTTTTCATTCCTCTGCCCCTCGCTCATCCCGTCCCTCCTTTTACTCCTAACTCCCACCCCCTCCTTTCATCCCCCCTTCCGACCCTCTATTTCACATCCCGTCCTCCTCTCCTCTCCCCTCCTTAATGGAGACAAGTTTTATGGCAGACAGTAAATGCGTCTGTGGGGTCGCTCATTCCTCTGTGAGGGAAATTAGTGCAGAACGAATTACACTGGCTTTCAGCACCAACGCTGTGCCATGGCTGACATTTGATGGTGAAATTAGCCGTGGATGCAAGTTTAATCACTCTGGCAGATTTAGTGTGTGTGTGTGTGTGTGTGTGTGTGTGTGTGTGTGTGTGTGTGTGTGTGTTCGAGCATGTGTGTGTCCCTGATCACAGTTTGCTTGAATGCCAACAGTGGCCCCTAATCTCTTGATTAGTAGGCCGACAGAAGCTGTTTCCTCTCTAAACTCTGTTCCCTGCTCAGCCATCCTTACCTAAGATGTGAAAGCAAGACTGGAAAACAGCGAGAGGAAAAGTTAATGACTTATTCTGAGTCAGAGCTCCACGCAGGTCTCATTCTCATCTGTGTTTTTTTTCTGTTTTCCGTGCGGGCTCACACATCACAAACGCATGTTCATTAAAAGAGGATAGGGACGAGAGCGAAAAGGGCAGAGTTCAGAGGAGAGCGTCTGACGGACTTGTGTAATGAAAAAATACCTGGGCTTTTGCGCTGATCTCCGTTAATCGCATCGCTCTCTCAGGAATCACCGGAGACGCTCAGGGACTGACACACGCAAACACGCGTACACACCGACGCACAAACCCGAGTTCCCAGAGGATTCTCCGCAGCAGCCATACGTACCCGGGGATTTTTTTAAACCCCAGACAAAAGGCTCTTCCGTGCAGAAGAGCGAACAGGGACAACCGTAGGAGACCCCCACAACAACGCGGGATAGAAGCCTCTCCGTGTGGCAGGCGGAGGGACGCCGAGGGCCTCCAGCATGCCAAGGATCAAGGCCATAGGAGGACAAACGGGGGTTGGAGCGCGAATTCCCCACACCGAGACCACGCCGTGACTCACTGATGAGACAGAAAGAGGGCTTTTAGAGAGAGACACATCCACACGCCAGACATAATTGCATACACTCATAAACAGGATGGCGAAACAGAACACAAAAACAGAGATTAAAAGAAAGCTTTTAGCAGGAAGAAGATGTTCAGATCCACGGCACCGGCCAGACTTTTCCGCTTTTATGTGTTTGTGGGTTTTTCTTGTCTGTATTTACACAAGCTTTAAAGCACGAGTACACAGTGTACATCATCGTGTAATTCAATCGCAACAAGCATCTCCCGACACAGAGAAGCAGACTTTTTTTTTTTTTTTTTTTTTTTTCCAACGACCGCACGGCATCGCTCAAATAGAAATATTTCTGCAAAATAGATTAATTACTCAATTGGACTCAATAACGGCTGACAAGGACATTCGTACAGTTACAGCTCTGTTTTTGTTCTTGCGGTTGAAAAATCAAACAAGACTGTTTTGTGTTAGAAAGTGGAGATATTTCACTCGCCTAGCTCCGGGCCCCCTTTTTTTCTGGTGTGAGCCCTATAATACGAGGCAGAACACAAACATTAATCGTCACAAGTCATTTAGCCTCTGTAACTCCTTCGTGCTGATTGGGCTGTTTTGTGCCCCCGATGTCCTGCCAACTGTAAGCCAAACACGGCCCTCCAGAATCTCTCCCATGTGCACCCGATAGATCATTTCACTTTAGCATGCTAACACATAAATTACGGCCCAGTCATCGGAGGCTCCGTGATAACTCTACGTGAGGCATTAGCAGGTCAGTGGCATAAATAACCTTCAATGTGTATGGCAGCTGTTGTTTCCAAAATCATAAAACCGACAGTAAATTGACGACCTGCAGAGTTTTAAACTTTTTCGAAACCTTTTAAAGTTTCCTTAGGAAGCAGGGAGTCGGCTGATTTACGGCGGACCTTTAAATAAAGTTACATGAAATATACAGTTCTTTGGAAACAACTGGAACCATCACAGTACCCTTTGCAAGATTTCTATGTTAAAGGTTCAGTGCAGGTTGTAGAGAAGTTTTTAGGGGAATTTATCGGACAAGAATGGAATATAATGTTCTAAATTATGTTTTCAGTAGTCTGCTGAAACTATAAGAACCAGTGTGTGATCATACCTTTTAAAGTCTACAGGTTCTCTTCCAGGGAGTCCACTCTGCTGCACTCCCGTGGTTCTACAGTAGCCCAGAATGAGATGATGAGGGATATATGATTGGTTGCAATCTGCACAACCTGTGATCACCACAATAAATGTCAGGGCTAGGGAGTAAAAAAAAAAAAAAGAAAATCATGGCTTGGGGTAAAATACCTGTTTTGGTCACCACGAACATGGATGGAGATGGTTCTACTGTACTAAATATAAACCTTAAAACTTGACTGTTGCTATGTTACACCAAAATTATATACAATGATTATACCAAATGAAAAGATACCATAGACTCACTGCTGTGTGGATAAAACTAAATATATGTTACTACTCAGTGACTTAAGAGAAAGAATGAGAAGAATGTGGAGTTCACTGCAAAGTCTGCAAAGATGTAGTACTCTAGTCAGGTGCTTTAAAGATGAAGTGCTTGATAGCATTAACTCCCACATACTACATTTTTTTTCCTGCAGTCCACTTGAGTAATGCATTATTGCTGCTTTTATGACATACAGATAGTGATAAATAACAAATAGGCTCATAAACCACTTAAGAAATAGTAATTCCAGATATAGTTCTCATGATTTGTTTGTTTGGAGGCTGATGGGCCATACTGCAGCTCTCACAGAGAAGGATGTTACTTGTAAAGAACTGTAAAGAAGTTCAGGATTTAAGTCGCTGACGCGGCTCGTACAGGGAGAACCCTTACAGCTCATCCTTTCTAATCAAACCCACGTAGCCAGTCGTCTTCGGCCGTGCCGCTCTTTTTCCGCCGCATTCCACCGTGTCACACCGCCGTGCGACCAGAGGCCCGGGTGTGCGAGGGCAGCTCCTCCAGCTATATGCATCCTATATATGGGAATTCTTTCGGGAATGTTTGGTGAGGTACTTGGGAATCCCCGAGCGGAGAGCTTCCCAGAGGAGCCGAGGTGTTCCATCTTTGAAAAGTCCCGGGTTAACTACACGATCTTCGTGTCGCTTAGGCCGGCTAAAGGGCACTCCGCAGCCGATAAGGCATTTCCAAGTGCACTTTGTGAAAATACGATTTGTGGGAATAAACTTTGCTGATTATTTTTGCATGTTCTATCACAGTGATCTAAAGAGCAACGATGGAGCTTCAAATCCACTTTAATTTGGGTTGTTTATTTAGTCTTAGACGGAAGGAATGCCGACTGAAACACTGTATTTACAAGACTTCTGTTGAACATCTCCCGTTTTCGGGTATGCATGGGTTTGCATCTGTGTGTGTGTGTGTGTGAATGTGTGCGTGTCTTATACAAGCTATAATTTGCCACAGCTTTGTTTAGATTGTCAAAGCAGAACGCAGCACAGAGGCCGTATTAAATTCGAGCCGTGTTCTTGGTGAGACGTACACAAGCAGCGGGTTCGCGATCACGCTTTCTCTGTCCTTCTGCATCGTCTTTCTCTCAAACACACTCACGTACGCACACACAAAGGTGCCCGTGCCACACCTGTGTGTGATTTTCAGGGGATCGCATGCTGTCCTGAGCGTGGAATGGTGACAAGCTGTGAGTAGATTTATAGTTGTGATGAGGAGTTGTCCTGGTGCAGGTCTGATGTATCGGTTACCTCCTCACACATCGAGCAGTTTAAAAAGCTTTGTGTGCCATAAAAGTCCGATCCGCTCCATTAATGGGCGCAAAGTTTCTTTTAGACGCTGCCTGTGTGCACGCGCACGAGCATCTACGGGGGTACATGCCCGTACCAATGAGTTCCTCTTTATAACTGGGTCTATAAACCGAGGATTCCAGCATGATTCAGCCTTGAATGATTTTTACGAGCCCGGCTACATCGCAAAACATGTAGCTCATTTTCAGGATTGTTGCAGTCATCCCTAATAGATTGTCATTAAGATTTAGGATCGGCCCCTTGTCCTATTTTCCACCTATTGAACAATTTGTTTCATAGCGTCGAAGCGGGTCAATAATAATGTGATTGCGGGCCCGTCGGGCGCTCGGATCGGCTCCGCGGTTTTACACTCTGGCCAATTCAAACGAGACGGAGAAAGACAACATTTGGTGTAAAATGTAATTTTGTTCGAGCAGTAATTGGGCTTCATTAATTCAGCCTAAGAGAAGTGCTTTGTTTTTTACTGGCACTGATGTTAAGCTGAGCTGAGCCTGCTGTCCTGTCCTGATAGTACCAGGCTACTTAGCGTAATGTATAGATGTTTCTCTTAAAGGTGCAGCACACCAGAACTTTAGTTTAAAACATTCATAAATTGACTAACATTATCAGCAGACTGTGAAGAAATACATTTTGTTGTGTCAATGATGTCTCTGTAATATGTTAAAGAGATATCTAACCCAGCAATTAAAAGCCCCTGTGCTAACACCAACACTCATCAAAATAGCCCCAGCTGGTTTCAAGGCTAACTTAGCTAGCAGGCTAACAGTAGCTGCGGTCATGGGCTTATAAGAAGAATGCAGTTATCAAAGTTTAGTGCCCCTAACTGCTGGGAATATGAATTTGAGGTTGCTGATTCTTGCGTATTACCTTTTATATTCTTCTTCTTTAAAGGTACACTATGCAGTTTTTGGAAAGAAATATAAATAATCAAAGATCTTCTTTGATTGATTTGTATACTTAAAAGAAAAAAAACAAACAAACACATTTTCATGACTGAATAAATTGAATAAACAAACACAGCAACACAATTTCAAATTTGGCGGACCCTGCCACCTCTCTTCCTCGCTTTTTTCCTCTAAGGACAGATTATTTGTACAGTTATGGCAATAAAATGAATGAAAACATTGTTAATTACAATAAATATTTCTGAGTTTGTATTATAACGTCATTGATATTATGCATAGTATTTTTGTAAGACTTTTCATTTCTCTCCCAAAACTACAGAGTGCACCTTTAATTATCTCACTCACTAAGTGCAGTGGTGAATAGAACTGCATATAGTGTGCTTTATGCATGTTATACATTATGTATGAATCATACAATTTTTGGCAGTATGTGATGTGTAATAAAGTTGTACATTCACTGAAACTAAGATTCTGCATATATGAGTATTTTACATAAACACACAGGATACATTTGTCTGGTTGGACTGTTTATTTTCTTTTTAACACATTTCTTTTCAGTTCATGACCAGGAATTCTTTGTTTTCTCTTCCCCCGTGTCTGTATTTCCATATATATCCAACACTCGACTATCATGGAGCACACATAAACATAAATAGATGACAAAAACTTCACAAAAACAGAATATTTTGCGGCTTGATTTCAACAACTCTGTTTGATTGCGGAAAACATCACACGGAGCCAAAATCAAGGGGTCTACTTTTCTAAATGTTTCTCCTCTACCTCATCTACTCCATCCTGCCCTCTAATCTTTTCTCCACCGTTTTTCTTCCCTCCACATCTGGAAACAATGTGCCGAGCGCAGACGTCGGTGTGTAAATCCTCCCGGTGTTTTTATCAGAGGAGATCAGTAGGAGAGAAGTCGTAAAATATAAAAGGCATAATTCATCGGATCGGGGAAGAAAGCTGCAAAGCTGTCTCGAATGTTTGTGAAGTGTTTGTGTTCGAGGGGCGTAAATGTGGGAGAAAGTACATGCAGATGATGCTGACCATGTTGTACGTGTTTATTGTATTCATTAATAGCTTTAACCCAAACTGTAGTGTGTTTTAAAGAAAATGCCAATGGAGTAACTCTTTATTAATTCCCTCTCTTGTCCGTCTGTTGTGTTGCAGGAGGAGCAGGAGACCAGTTACACCATCCTCCGTGCCCGGGGATGTAACGTGACCCTGAACGGGCTGAAGCCCAACACGGCCTACCTGCTGCAGATCAGAGCCCGCACCGCTGCCGGATATGGAGCCAGCAGCCCCAGTTTCCAGTTTGAGACCAGTCCCGATTGTAAGTTCAAGAACGGGAGCGACCAAAATAAATAAATAAATAAAAAAAATAGCCCAGGAGAAAAATACTGTTCATTAATGAAGAAGTAACTGTTGTGGAACAGTGAGATTCTGGAGCCATGCATGTTATTTCTTTGTCCTGGGTTTCAAAGAGGAGTCGTTTGGTGTAACAGCTGTTTCAGAGGCTTTTCTATTGCATTATGGGGGAACATTTTTCCACCTCTCTGGCCAAATTTAAATATCAGGGCAGCCAGCTAAATTTAGCAACAATATTGTTCTTGAAAATCAATCCCGTGTGAATTTTACAGAGGACAGAGGAAAGAAATGAGAGGACTGTTGATGATCATGTTTTAGTTAGAGAGTGATGGGATGTAACAAAGTATATTAACTTGTACTTTACTTGAGTAATTTCATTTTCTTTAAACTTCCACTCCACTACATTTATTTAATAACTTTGGTATATACATACTGTAGATGGATATATCTTTATAATTTACCTCAACTTGTGTTTTGATCCTTAAATACATTTGATGTCAGATGATTTAACAGTTTAACATAAGTACTATTCATATGGGTGAATTTCACTTTTACAAAAGTCATATTTTGAAGGTCCATTTGGTAAGAAAGTTGATTTTTGAGCCTCATTCTCAACTCTTGAGCGCATCCATATTCAACAAATTGGAAAATGAGACTCAAGATTCAAGTTTCTTTGCAAAGCGGACCTAAGGTGCCTTGGAGTACATCTTCAAGTGACTTATTGGTTCATGATGTTTAGTTGTGTCTAGTTTTGTGTAGCTGTTAATGCAGTGGCAGATAGCGGCTGTGAAAGCGCATTATTTTCAAATCTTTCATTGTCTTGAGTGTCCTCAGAGACACAGCATTCACATCCTCTTATGGTATTTGAATCAAATCCAAAATTTAAGATGATTATTTGATATTAATTATATCCTGTATGAAGCGAAGTAGGACTTAATGTGTGTATTTGTCATCCTTCAGCGGCCTTCTCCATCTCCAGTGAGAGCAGCCAGGTCGTTCTGATCGCCATCTCCTCCGCCGTGGCCATCATCCTGCTCACGGTGCTGCTCTACGTCCTGATTGGCAGGTCCGTCCACCGGCTGTCTCACTTGATTCTCACCGAGTGTTTTCTCCATTTTCTTGTGTTTTTTTCTGTTGTTTCCTCCTGTGCTTCCTTTAATGGATGCTGTAACAGCTGTATGTAGGTGTGTATGTGTGTATAGGAGAAGCTAAGAATGTTGTGTGGCTGTCACTCTGTGTGTGTGGTTGTGTGTGTGTGTTGAAAGTTGGCAGTCAGTACTGTTCAGAGAGAGTATAAATCCATGGCTCATTATAAGACTTACTGATCCTCTCTTGGCTTATAAGAGCTGGGATTACACACACAGAGACACACACACTCACACACACACATACACTCGCACACACACACAAAGCTGTCTCTAGCCTCCAGGCTGGGCCAATGGGTGAAGTCTTATTGGGAGATGTGGCACTACTTCTGACCTTCCTCTGTTTGGATTGGCAGGTTTTGTTGCCACAGCAAATCCAAACATCCTGATGAGAAAAGACTGCACTTTGGCAACGGCCACTGTAAGTATCGGACTCTATTTTCCTAAGGCCCTGCTTCGATCTGTCCTCGCTGCATTTCACTGATAGAAATACAACTAGGCAACTGCGTTGAAGGTAGCCTGATACTCACAATCGGGGAGATGTTTATGCCGGGGCATTTTCACGCGTCTTTACCAACAGTGGTTGTTTTAGGGCCAGCTATCGCCAAGCTTGAAGTGGTTTCCTCCTCAGTCTGGTTCATTTGGTCACATGAGAAGACAGTAATCGGACCGAGACCACATTGAGAAGGAGGTTTCTCGGTCCATTTGCGACCGATCCTGGAGGCTTCGTACGGAAAGGGGACAAGATCAGACTGCTGTCCCTGCCAGCTGCAGCGAGCGCCGAGCATTAGGGGTTGAAACAATCTCTAATTGTAGGGTTTAGTCCGGACTCAGGCTCAGTCATGTGGCTTTAGGTAAACTATTTTGTTTGAAATTGGACCAGCGTGTAAAACAGTATAACTCATCCCCTGAGTCGGGCCGACACAAAGGGACAAAGGAGTGTAAAATTAACTCCCATTTTCTTTATATCCCTCTTGCTTCTTCTTTGCTGCTTTGTTCTCCTTTATTCATATACGATGTGTTATTTATTAGGCATACTCCTTCCTTCCTACCTTTAACCTTGACCCAGGTATTGACCCCCCCAAACTCCCCAGGCACTGAGCCGCGGCTGTCCACCGCTTCATGAATTGTTAGGATGGGTCAGATGCAGAGCATAAACTCCTCCACAGGGACTCATAAAGAACAACTTTATGACCTGAAGGATAGGTTGCCTTCCTTAAGACAATACTCACATGCCCATATGTGCCTTGAAACACTTTCTGGTTGCTTGTACTGGTTTTGACAGGGACAAAATCCAAAGTATTCTTTTTTGTGCGGAATCCATTTAACTGTTTAATTCAACTATCGTTACGCCTAGAGGAAGGAAAATATCCAGAGTGCTCAGAAATTCAAACATCATGTGACAAAGGTGCTCGTTGGTAGGAAAAATGAAAGGTCAGAGAAGTGAAGATCCAAGGCAGTTTTTTTTGGCAAGAAGTTCGGAAACCTTTAGTCAGTAAGAATTTTTGTTTAAAACATTTTTGTAGTTATGTCAAAGACGTCTGTGTATTCTGTTGCAGAGATTTCTGCTAAAGTTAGCATGCTAACCAGCTAGCCCGGCCCGTCCTGTCTTGTAATACCACCCCGAGGTCCCAATCCAGACCGCTAACTGCACAACTACCTTTGCTAACTAACTGACAGCAGCAACAGTTAGCATCAGTTATGAAATGCAGTTTGCTGTTTGTTTGGAGTAGACACTTTGGGACCTGACCTATTCTTACATTTTGCACCTTAATGGTGAAAATGAAGAAAAACATACACAACACATGCTGAAAACGAGCTGAGCATTGACACATGTGTAACAGCCTCCTTCAGTGGGCCTATAATCCTGTTTGTTTGCTGCGATTCAGTTGATCAGTTTAGAGTAAATCGCAAATATGCTCAGTCTTTCTTAAATTAGTTAATTTGTGCGTTTGTCTCGCAAATCAGCTGCAGCTGTGTGTGCGTCTGGTGATGAATTTCCTGATTGAGATTTACTCAAACACATAAAAGCTGTTTTACATGGAGCCATATTGTTCAACCTAGCAGCATCTGTGAGGCGCTGTTATTCTAGCACAAGATTTACTGTATCTACACGCTCCTGTTAAAAGCTTGTCCTGACCCGAGGGGAAATTCCTCACCAGCACTAAATTCTTGAGACAATGAAGACTATATCATGTGCAAGTTGTTTGTGTTCTCGTCACCTATCGTCAATATATTTTGAGTCCTGTTTTTCGCAGTAGAAACTGAGCTCTAATAATGTGAAACGTCCTTAAAAAGTTTAAAGCCATTAAAATGCTCGGAGGATGCATGGGTGTCAGGGGAGACACAGTTTTTAAATGGTCATTAACTAATGCAACCTGTTTTTTGTTGCCGCAGTGCGTCTGCCGGGCATCAGGACCTACGTAGACCCCCACACGTACGAGGACCCGAGCCAGGCGGTGCACGAGTTTGCCAAGGAGCTGGACGCCTCCTGCATCGCCATCGATAAAGTGGTGGGAGCAGGTGAGAACGAAGACAAAGGGGGAAAAACGTTTTGTGCAGACAGAGACACCACGAGCAAAAGTGAAACTATGCTGGATGGCTTCGCTGGGTGTGAACTTAATTGTCTAAGGTGCATGTATTATAAGAATGGAGCCCAAATCAGATTACCATTTTGCTTGGGTAATCAGAGAAAAAGTTTGTCACTGCGGAAAACATTCACTGCAGAGTTATTCCATTTCTTTTTTTTTGGGGGGGGGGTGTAAAAATGGAAATCTCTCAGACCTCTTCTTTCCTCCTCTCACCTCACAGTACCTAACATTTTTACTCATTCACGCTCTATTTAAACAACAAAGACGCATCGAGTGGACGCCACATACCGAAAAAATGAAGTGCATGTGGAGCTCCCAGAGTGCACAGCTGGGAATGAGGAGCATTTAATGCCCCAGCTTAAGGTCCTTTTCTTTCCAGCCCTCCTCAATGATTGGGGGAGAGAGAAATCAGAAGTTGTCCTTCCTGCCTTCAGCTCGTTCATTTCTACCCTCCCTCCTTCTCCTCATTCCCCTCGCTTTCTTTACATCTCCCACAGGCATTTCCCCGTTGCTCTAATTCTGTCTAATGTCCCATTAAGTCTAATGATCGCCAAAGTAAAAACAAGTTTTGTCTCCCCACGTCACCACTCGTGCACTCCCTGATAACTCGAGCAGGAGTGCAGACCGGAGGGTAATGCATTGTGATTCATGTCGAGTGCAGGCAGAATAGAACGAGACTGGAGCGCACAGCACATAGCGGCAGGCCGGTCTCCAGAGTCCCTCCAGCCCTCCACACTGTAAAGCTGTCAGGACGGCCTGAGAGTCTTAATACCGCCGGACTACGCTGCACTCCGCAATGCATTTTTCATCGTACATAGTAGAGACAAGGCATATTAATCTATATAGGCCTCCGATGATACATCTGTAGATAGTGGCTATATTTTATTAGAAATCAGATACGAGCAAGCCGTTGTTGTCCAATTCCACTATAAAGTATTTGTCTTCTGCTTTTACAATGCTGCACTGGCTCTCTGCAGGAATCCCTTATCATGATTTGCTTCTGTAGCGTCTCAATTAAGCCTCGTCCTTCTCAGATCTTATCAGGAAATGTGTGTTTTATTGTATTTACATTTACTGATTTTGCAGGCATATGAAAAAGAATAAAATAACGGTGGATGGACAATATGAGGAGGTTGTAAATATATATAAATAATGCTGCTGTGTGTATCATCCTTCTCCAAAACCAATATCAGTTGAACCCCAGTAGCCTCACACACAGTTGAGTTTACACTGATGAAGCCCACACTACGGTAAACTATACATTTTTAATGTGCACGGTGCACAGCCGAGACAAAGTATATTTATTTTAGCATGTCTCTGTGCTTGCATGAAGTCCAACATCACGTTGTGTAACACGTCTATTTATATATATGCTGGAATGCCTCTGTGAAAACATATCGGGGGGGCTAAACATTAAATCTTACTCTGTAATAAATTATCACCTTTGGTTTCACACTACAACAGCAAACTTTAGATGTGAGATGATTGGAGCCACTTGGGATCAAACTCTGTTTGGATAGTGCAATGCATCACTTGGCTCAATAATCACACCTTATACCCGTTTCCTTCCAACAAAGACAAAATGGTAATTATTTTGTTAGCATCAGCAACTACAGCTCCTCTGAGGCTCTGACGCTAATTGCTAAGACTTTGGGGAAACACAGTGTTCAGTGCTTATCATAAAATATGAACAGAGCTTCTCGGGCTGAATCCTATGCAGAAATCCTGCAGTCATTCTAAGAAGGGAGGTTGTGATTCCACTGGTTTGAAAAATTAGTTCGATTGCATGTAAGCCTCTAAGAAAATGACCCCACTAATAACGTGATTTATTACCTCAGCAGTTCCATAATTAGTTTAAATGGTCTCAAACGCTGGTTTCAAGTCTTCTTCAATACAGCATGAGGTTCACTTTATTCAATGTGTTTACATTTAGAGTAAAATAGTTGATAAAGCAGGGTAAGTCACAACCAGTTATCCTATGTAGTATATGTAGGGACAATATTGTACTACATCGTCATTAATGTGTAAACTAATGTGAAGAAATGAGATACCTTCATTGTAAGGCTGCCTTTAACACTAGGAAAGGAGAACACTTATGCTGTATAACAATATAACGATATCCAAAATCCAAGATTATATGTGGTCTCATTTCATGAAAATTATATGATACCAATATATTGAACAGCTTATCTTTCTTCTAATTATGGTCAGTCCACGATGCCAAAACTGAGGATTCAGAACTGTGATCCATAAACCAGTGAATGAGGTCACAGTGGCACAGTTTACTCACGGTGCTAATAAAATGCTAGTTTTAACTGTGTTTAAAATACCAAAATGATCAAGTTTTAGTCACTAGTAAAGTATAAGGATGCAGTGAAGCTTAAGCGGCAACGTAAACATTTCTGTCAACTTACAATACAACATACCACGCACCTGTGTGATTCTTTATGAAACCATATAAGCGCTCTGGACAATACACGACATACCTCGTCTTCCATCCCTGCCTCGAAACCCCATCTGTCTTCATTAAACATCTTAACAAGACTTTGAGCTTCTTGCCAATCGGTGATTGTGTTAAAAGACAGAGCGCAGGCTCCACCTTGACATCAAAGTGGGATACCTTGAGCAGGAAAGGAGCGAGCGTCCCTAATCAAGCCTTATTAGACAGAGATCTTCTCTCTCACAGTGACCACATGAAAAGGTGCCTCGTCCTGGCTCGTGTGTCCGCCGCTGAGGGCCAGGAGAACAGGCATGCTTTTGGTATTTAGACAGGTTGTAATTATTCTGGTCTAAGTTTTTCCAGACCCCGTCGCTTCAAGTCCAGCGTTTGACCCATGCTCTCTGATCCAGAGCTGCTGTGGGGAATGACTGTGCTCGACTGAGGGAGAGTTGCACGTCTAAGCCCTGACATCACCTCACATGAGCACACTCGCTGCGGATATGCATTATGGAGCAAGCCTGCCTACAGAGCTCACAGTGGAACACACATTCACACACACACACGGGCCGAGATAAACACACACATCCCCTCACCAGCGAGGAATGCTAATTGATCTCTCCCAGAGTGGTTGTCGAATCACGGCGAGTTTTCAATACGACATTGAAAGTTGAAAGGTCGCTTCGCTGTCCAGCGCAGAGTCCTGTGTTGTCTGGAAAATGCATTTCGGTGGGGTGGGGAGGGACTGGGAGGTGGATCAATTTCAAAGTGTAATCATCACACATGGTGTTATTAGTTAGCGGTCCTGACACATAATTATGCAGCGATTTGTCTCCAGAATCAATAAATACATTTCCTGATTAATGGGAGTTAAGTAATGACAGAGTAATCATCCACTTCCTCTTTGATCCGCAGCGTCATGTTTGGCACTAAGTGGTCAGTGCATCTGTTCAAAGTATATGGTGTGTACATGGTGCTTCAGATATTCTCAGTTTTTTTTATTTTTTGGGGGCGGGGGGGCTTCTCTTTTTGACTAGCATAAGTTGGATCTGGATAAAAGTGCAAAAAACTGAGGTTTCTGAACAAGACAGCAAGTTTTGTTCCCTAAAAAGTTAGATCCCTGCACAGTTAGCTACACTAGCTAATCCACGGGAGGCTATTTTTTGTTTGGACTCAAAGTGTTTCAAATAATATTTTTTTGATAGATGTAGGAGGCTTGCACTCCTTTGCCTGATTCACTTGTGTTTTTGGTCACATTTGCTACCTTTTATCTAAACAGGAGTTCAAAGTTAGCATGGCTCGTAGCTTGATTACACACAATCAGCCGATGGGAATAAGATCCAAGTTGAAAAACATCCAATTATTTCTTAATGATTTCTTTAATGCATTTGCCGCCCTACAGATTATGTCAGTTCCTAGTTCGACCATAAAAAGATAGTTGAAGATAGAAGTTATAATAAGCTATATATAAACTAAAACATGAATCTTCATACCCTAACTTCACACAACAGAAAATGCAAACATATTTCTCATGAATTTCTTAGTGGACAAACATTTTGACCTTCTTAAAGATATATGACAGTGTTATAGTAAATCTATATCTAAATGTCTTATACCAGACGATACGATATGACACGATATGATACGATTCGATATGATGCGATGCAACATGACACGACATGATATATGATATGATACGATACAACACGACACGACACGACACAATGCAATATGACGCGATACAACTTTATTGTCAGGTTACGCTGAAATTCCTTTTAAATCCTCAGACACATATGACATACATCATACAAGCACACTGAATAGTCATGACTATAAAAATTATCACATAATAATTGATCCAGGTCTTACTGAGCTGCACAATGATGTTGGTTGAGCAACAGGATAGACTGATAAGACAGTATACCCAAAATCCTCACTTATATATGTTTCTTAATTCCTTTAATGATTTTGTCTTCAGGTGAGTTCGGTGAGGTGTGCAGCGGTCGCCTGAAGCTTCCCAGCAAGAAGGAGATCTGTGTGGCCATCAAGACCCTGAAAGGAGGTTACACAGACAAGCAGAGGCGGGACTTCCTGGCTGAGGCCTCAATCATGGGACAGTTCGACCATCCCAACATCATCAGGCTGGAGGGGGTGGTGACGCGCAGTAAGTACATCCATGGCTCGCAACATAAAGGCAACGTGAATCTGAAAAACCCTCTCTGCTGTGCAGTTAAGGTTATCTAGTAATATAGTTTTTAAAAATCATTTCATATTTAAGTCTTTTTCTTTTAAAAAAATAAAGTATTGATGAGGAAACTGGCCGTAATGCTGATCAGTTACAGTTCACGCACAAGAATAGAATAAAATAGAATAGGACGCAGTGAGAGCGACCAGAGATATGATTTGCATTCACACTCCATCACAGAACCGGCCTCACCAGAGAGTCTTTTTTTTTTTACCGATTCTGGATTTTTGCATTTGTCTTTGACAAATGGCTCTAAAGTATCCGACACTTCTGTGAAGGAACGCAGGAGTTTTATTGAGTTGCCGCGGTGTAAATCTCTGCAGATCAATGCGCTCTGATCAAAGCCTGTGTCCAAAGCGGGCATAAATCCATAAATCCATATCTCTGACTCGCTCCCCTCCGGGCCTCTTTATAAGACTATCATTAGCACACAGAAGGCCTCTTTAAAAAGGAATGACTGCAGAAAAAGGGGAAATAATGAGTCTGAACTTTGTCGCTGAGAAACGGGCCTGGCCTCCGTCTCTCCCTGCGGCACCGGGGTTGTTAAGTAGTTCTGCCAGTGTGGTTATTCTAAAGAATAGAATAAAATACACGGGGAACTTCCTTCACTTTATTGTCCTCAATTTTTGGTTCCACTTACTTTGTCTCGTTCGTTCTTCTTTTCTCCATCTCCATTTTTCCAACGCCTTAATTGTTTCATGGCCATTAATTCCAGTCGTTTAAATTCGGGGACTCGAGAGCCCGACTTCCTCTAATCAAAATCAGTTTAGCCAGAGAGGAATCAAACTCTTACTTACAGACAAAACATTGAAAACATATTGTGTTGATTAGTTAAGGGCCCTTCTTGTTCCTGCTTTACTGTTTTTTCTGTCTGAAGTTGGCATTTCTGCAGACACGTCAGTGCTTAAAATAATCCGCGCTGGGTTAGCGACTGTAAAATTATATTTCAGACGAACGTATGTGTCATCGCTTGAGTCAACGCTGACAGGAATAAAGCTGTAAAATGTGTAATTTCTCCTCGGAACAATTATCGAACTTGTGCATGTATACTTCTGTTTTTAGGATTTTTTATTCCGAGTCAAAGACAGTCGCGGGAACTGAATTTGGCAAATATTAATAACTAGATTTCCAGCCTCACACTCAGCACATTCTGAAAATGAAAGAGTTTTTTTTTATGAGTCTAATCCCTCATTATTGAGAATGTTTGTCTAAAACATCTTATACCACTCTTCCTATTAGTGTCAAGCCGCTGAGAAATGCTTTAATAACACAAGACTGGGGTTTCATTTGCTGCTTTCAGAATAATAGGGGTTACCCAATTTTGTGTGCACGTGTGTGTGTGTGTGTGTGTGTGTGTGTGTGTGTGTGTGTGTGTGTGTGTGTGTGTGTGTGTGTGTGTGTGCGCGTGCGAGTACATTAGTTTTGGTGGGATACGTGAACACATGTGCGTGAGCTGCAGCAGCGTGAGTGCAGGGCATAGTTTTAGGAGGTCCATTTGATATGCTCTCAGACACACCTACACGCACACCCACACACACACACGTGCATGCACGCATACACATACACACACACACACACACACACACACACACACACACACACACACACACACACACACACTGCTGCAGGGTGATTTATTAAGCTGCTCCTGTTAATTCTTAATAATCCTGAGACTTTCACACCCCATTTACCTTGCTGCTGCTTTTGGCTGATCCACAGGCTGCATATTTTGCAGGCACTCACTCAGACACACACACACACACACACGCATGTACTCTTTTTCTCTCACGCCCATACATACACACAGACACACACTCTCACTTGTGTTCATGGAACAAATGGGGCTTGGGGGCCTTTATGTTTGCTGCCAATGTTGAGAATAGAGAGAAAGAGGGAAGGGAAGAAGGCGGAGGACAGGAGGGGAGGACCGGGTGCGTGTGTTCCCGTCTGCGACTATAAAAGCCATCCGCTGGTAAACGAAGCGATCCATCACTGCCTTTTAGGGACGGGGGTGGAGGGTGTTTAACTGTATCTGTATTTTGTTACTGTAATTTAAAGAGAAAGTGTTATATCTATGTTGAGACAATCCATGCTGTTGGGAAAGGTGAATCTCTTTTTGACATGTACAGAGGAGGATCAGGGCCTCTGTAAAAAGAAAAAAAAATATTTGTTCCGAGTTGTTGTTTTTTTTCACAATTCTAGCTTTTTTTTTGCGATTTTAATCTCAGAATTTGAAGTTTAAAGCCAGAATTTTGAGTTTAAGTTCAAGCCTGACTTTGTTCTCAGAATTCTGACATTTATTTTCACTGACTTTAATTACTTTTTTTTTTTTTTTTTACAGCGGTAAAAAGGCATGAGGATTTGGGCTGCTGTAAAAAGAAAACAAAAATGTTATGACTGGCTTTTTTTTCCCAACTTTAATTATCAGAGCTCTGAGTTTAAAGTTTCTGAGATTACAGTGAGAATTGTGAACAACTTTTTTTTACTTTAACCTTTTTTTTTTTTTTACAGCGGTAAAAATGCATGTACGGAAAAAGATTTGGGACACTGTAATCCCAGAATTCTGACTTTAAAGTCCAAATTCTGAGATTTTTGTCAGAATTGTGAAAAGAAAAAAAAATTCTTCCAGTAGCCATCATCCTCCTCTGTAGGCAGGACAAGCGCTTCACTGAAAAGTTTTTTTTAAACATTAGAAAGTCTCTTCAGGGGAAATTTGCGAAAGAAAAAAAGATGTTTGTTTAAATTGTCGTGTACTGTATATGCTTCACAAACTTGACGTCCTAGTTTATTTATCTAACATAACTCAAGCTCACCTTAAGTCTTGGCTCATTCGCTTCAAGCTGTTGCCAAATGGAACGTTTTCTTTAATGACTGACTCACTGGACATTTTGATTTGTAATTCAATCAGCCCCGCTCAGATCTGCTTTGATTTAATTAAACACATCCAGTCGGCCAACTTCTTCCATCATTATTAGTGGAAAGTTTATTTTTTTCCGATGAGCGTAATGGATTTGTTTCATCTAAAGGCCGATTCCATCACCCTCTCCACTCAGCCTGCGTAATTCCTGAAAAAAAAAATAAATAAATAAAAACAATGTATGTCTCGCCAGATGTGATGGGGATGGTTCACATTAATACATGCAGGAGGGTTATAAGGAAGAGGAGGAAGGATGGGGCACTGGAGAAAAAGAAAGTGAAGAGGCAGGGATGATAGAGAAAAGGTAGGTCGGGGAATGAAAGAGGGCAGGGGAAGAGGGGGGAGGGCACATTAATCAGAATAGAATGGAGGAGAATCATGCGGCTGGTGGGAAGTCAAGAGTGAAGCAGGGAGAACAAAGCCATCTGGGACACAAACACCGTCTGACACCCATGCTGTTCATTTAATAACGTCTGATTTAAAGGTTTCTTAAAGAGATTTTTTCCCCCCCTTTTTTCCCCTCCTGTAATAAACCTTGTGTCAGCCGTACACTCTGATCAGGTACAGATGATAGCAGGCGACGTGGATTTACAGCCAGATCTTCCACAGAAATAAAGATGTCACACTCTGACAGCTGACCTGCCGGGACCCTAAAACTATGACTAGGATCGTTTAATTCTACTGAGCCTGTGTGTGTGTGTGTGTGTGTGTGTGTGTGTGTGTGTGTGTGTGTGTGTGTGTGTGTGTGTGTGTGTGTGACAGACGAAAGAGAGAGGGAGTTCAACCTGGTCCCTATCTGGGCCCGTTTACGTCTGCTTTAAGTCAAGTTACGGCCCTCCCTGTTCACTCCCAGAGAGAATAAATCTGAAATCAATAGGATACTGGAGTGTAAGTGTCTGTTGTTGTTGCTGGACAGCGAACAGAAGTGATTGTTTTTTGTACGATGTGACTTCAGATTTAAACCCTCCTCTTCTGTCACAGGCAAACCCGTCATGATCGTCACAGAATACATGGAGAATGGATCCCTGGACAGTTTCCTGAGAGTGAGTGATAACACAGACAGACGCACACAAACACACACTAGAATGGATCATGAGAGACACTCTGAGGCAGTTGGGGGGAAAAACATGCTTGGAGACTAAGGAAAACACACCAGAGAACATCTCAGTGAGGTGAATAAAGTTTTTTTTTTTCCACCTGCACAGTATGGAGTCCGATCAATCATTGAGCTTCAGGTCATTCTGTCAAACAGTACAGTAAATCTTTGTTTTTTGCATTTTAAAAATGACACCTGGCTGTACGCAGTCCAAACCACAGAGTCCACTGGGTTAACAGGATACAGAACAGCTAATAAATTGTCTGAATCTTTCAGGATATATATGAAAATGCTGATCAGTGACATTTGGTTCAAACTTGTTAAAAAAAAAACCCCTGAAATGTCCAACGATTTAACCTCAAAGTGTAGGACTCGATGACACATGGACAAATAGAGCACTATCCAAACCTTAACCCTAGATTTGACAAACTTAAAAGTTGTTTTTTGCTTCAAAATGTCTTTTAGTATAGATGAACTCGTACTTCCTGGATGCTATCAAATAATATATATTGCTTGTAATATACCAGTTTAGTCCACTGGCTAATAACCTGTATTCAGAGAAAATAAAATGACTCTATAGATTCCTGTAATGTCTCTTCCTAAGGGTCAGGATTAATAGTTGATTGTAGCAGTTGTGACTGAGCTGAACCCCTCACACAGAGCTTATCAAATGGCAACGCTTTATGAACTGCATCCCTACGACTCGTCTTGCCAGGGGTTGGATTTGATTCTTGCCATGCCTCTGTCTCTTGACGAGGAATGGACCTTCCTCGCTGAAATTAGCCAAAGCACAACAGCCAAGCCGCAACACTGGCATGAAAGCGTGTGTACCAATGCCCGTTTTAGCCCTTTTCCACATGTGTCTGCACAGTGTCCAGACACATGCAGCAGGGAGTAGCTGTTGTTTCCTGACATTTTTTTTTTTTTTTTCCCAGAGGCCTGTGCTTCATCCTTGAAAATGTGTCATACGTAGAAACACACGCATGAAAATCCATAGCCATTGTAGCTCTGTGCTCTGAGTCTACAAAGCTTTGAGGTGACTGAGCCAGGTGGTTCTGGCCACAAATTGCTCCAGACGAAACGGAATGTGAAGCGGGCCCAGTTGGATTTCAAAAGGGAAACACACTCATCTTACAGTCATGTCGCAAATTAGGTGACCTTTAGACTAAAACAGAGCAAACGAGTGCACATGAAGAGCAATGGAAGGCCACCAATTGTACTGGATGGATACATTATCCGCTCTCTTACAGTGTTTCACCATGTTCAGCATTTGCTGTCCTCTCTGTTGATATCTCTTTCCCAACCGCACATATAGGCTTACTAGTAAACACTCACCAGTGTAAAGCAGCGTAAACACTCCCGCTTGCCAATGCAAATAGAAAGGAAATGTGTTTTGTGTTTACATCTTGTCCAGGGTCTGTTTGAATGCCGCGTTTAACCGCTTTGCAAACAATTTGCTGAGCTAAAAATCCAGTTGAGATAACGAGGATTTGCACCACGAACACACGTCCCCGCTTTCCCTGTTTTTTTTTCTCTGAATGTCACAGATTAGGACACTCAGCTCAAGAGAAAGGGCTCTCGTTGGTCATCACATCAGCCATTATATAATAAATATGGAATAATAGTGGAGTAGATAGCAGTAAATGGATTGAACTAGAAAGACCGTTTCATTTATACGTTGGTCTAATCCTAATATCCATACATTACTGCCTTGGTATTTCACAGCTGAACTGAAGATGAGGTATGGAATGTCAAAGGTGGCTTTCAAAGGTTAATGAAAATGCTGCGGTTACTAATGTACGGAGCTTTCATTTTATGCAAATATTCCAAAAGGTCAGAGCCTTTGTGTTTTATGTAAAATATATTAAGAGTGTAGCATTAACAGCATACGCCTGCTCTTTCCTTCCTTCTCTCTTTCAGAAACATGATGCCCAGTTTACAGGCATCCAGCTGGTTGGCATGCTGCGTGGCATTGCCTCAGGCATGAAGTATCTGTCAGACATGGGCTACGTTCACCGAGACCTGGCAGCTCGAAACATCCTGGTCAACAGCAATCTGGTGTGTAAAGTGTCAGACTTTGGCCTGTCCCGAGTCCTGGAGGACGACCCGGAGGCTGCTTACACCACCAGGGTGAGCTGGAACAAAAACTCAATTAAGGACATAAATGACAGCGTGAATAAATATGTTGGGCACCGTCCCAGGGCAAACCCTTTATTTCCGGAATGTGTTAGTCACAGTAAAAGCTCCCTGAATGCAACAAAAAAGGGTGTGCTGTTCCCCCGTTAAATCAGCAGTTATTAATGTTCTTGTCTTTGTGGCTACCGAGTTCATAATCACATAAATTATAATGAAATGAACTACATATATACATACCTCCATCCTCGCTTGCCATCTCTCTCCCACACACATGTTGCATAATGAGGTAATCTTAGAAAACAGACGTGCACTGCATCGGTCTTCCATTCTCCTTGCATGGTGAGGGGAGAAGACCTCATAAAGAAAAGCAAATTTGTGGTGAGACTGACATTAATCCACAGAGCCTCACCTCCCCGAATCACAGTACAGAAACGGCCAAATATTTCACACACTGGGAGGGTCACGGAGACGACACATTAGGATGCATTATACTGACAAAAAGTAATATGTGTACACGAGTATGTGGAACAGAATTTGGTTCAGGTTCACCGCTTGTGGCATAAATGTCCTCTAAAGCATCTTTCATCATAATCTTTCAGTGGTATCATATATCACTTTTAGAGGTTTGGGTATGACTTTACAAGATGGTACTCTAAACTGTGAGTAGTTACTGAGGAGCAAGTAAGGAACGACTCAGGAATGACTTTATAGTTTATGAATTGTTAATGAATAATTCTTGAATAACTGTGATTTGAGGACTCTATAGTAGATACTGATGAGTTACTAGAGAACAGACTGGGAGATACTATATTAACGAATCATTAGGTAATGATTACTTTGCCATGAATATCTGAATTTACATGTTGACCACTTTTTTCATGAGTTGATGATAAACTATGAACTACCTGATTGGCACACACTTGTGAACTATTAATTACTGAATCATTAGTTACTCTGTGTATCTCAAGTAAAGTGAGACATCATACTGAGTAACAGATTCCTTAAACACTTACAACTGAATCATCCTTACTGAATCCTTACTTGCTCCTCAGTTACTGCTCATATTTTTCCGTCCCTTTTTGTAAAGTGTTACCCCTGCCCTCTGTCTCTGGCTTTTATTTCTGCAACCTAGGTGATATTTGAAGATTTACTTTACAACTTGGCCTCAACTCTCTTAACTTTTTTTTTATATATATAAAAACTGAGACCATAAAACCTGAACAACAGTGACAGTTTGGACTGATTTGATTTAGAGCTTCCATAGTAACGTCAACTGTGGAAACATTCTCAGTGCTCGGACATTCTCTGAGGATATTTCTTGCAACACCCTGAATAGAAACCTCAAGAAGACAAACCCCAAAAAGAGACAATTCAGTTTTCGAGAAACAAGTATCAACATCTCGGCGGTAGGCCAGCGTCAGTTTGAGGAGATTTGCGCTGGACCTATTTTACCATATTTAACATGTTTCAGTTGTTGAACCATGCGTCACAGAATTAAACACTATCGACAGAAGTGCCACACTTAAGGCATTTATCTGTGTGCGTGTGTGCGAGTATGTGTGTGGTCGTCTTCATCGTAGGATCCTGTGGTCTAGACCGTTCGTGCAGCCCCTTTAAACACAGTATAATTTTCTGGCTGAGAATTGCTTGTCAAATAAACAGTCAGCGTGCCGTTTGCCTTTCTCCCAGAAATACATAATCTAAAATAATAAGACAGAATAATAAACTCTGCCATGTTACAGTAACTAACAGCACTCCACACACGCTGGCAGATGTCCATCCCTCAGTGGAACTTTCTTTTCTTTTAATGTCTGTAGCCTCGACTTTTCAAGCAAAATGGATGATTGACTTTGTGTGTTTTTGTGCACGTGAGTCAAGCGCGTGTGCGGTGTTCACACATCTCGCACTCTGACCTCTGCATGGAGCAGGTGTGACAGCGGTGTTTCTTTATGGATCAGGCAGAATAAGACTGGGCTTCTTAGCAAAGCAGCGCGTGTGAATGCACAGCACCAGGCGAGAGCCGAGCGACTTGGCCGATGTCTCTGTTAGCTTTGGCTGCCGCCAGCCTCCTTTCCGCAGCCACATTTTCTTCATTTGTCCTGCTTCTCAGCTCGGTTGATGAATGTAGCAGACACGACAGTGAGAATTTCAGCAGGAAACTTTGGATTATGGTTTTATTAATGTGTCTTTTCCTTCTTTCTTTAAGGTTGATGCCAATACCCTTTGATTAAAACTAAATATGACCTACATTTATATTGTTGTACAAAGGATCAGAGTCACTTTATATGGCTACACTAAAATCCAAATTTCATAGAACAATATGTCAATTTCCAATATTTTTGTCTTGCTTGCCTTGTGACGGAGCAAAAATATTCAATCGGACATTGAAAATTTCTTCTGAAGGTTTCGCTGCAGGCCCTCCTCACCACATTACAATAATATTTCAGATAACTATTACAGTTTGGATCTGAGGTTGAAATCACTGTGCTCAGTCCAAACCACAGAGTCCACTGGGCTAACAGGATACAGAACAGCTTTTGGATTGTTTGAATCTTTCAGGATACATATGCAGGCCTGTGGATGTGACAGAAACCAGAGTGTATCGTGTATATACCCAATATTACATACATGTATCATGTAGCCCAAGAACATGGTAAAATAGGTGCCAAGACTGTGTGAGAATATTTTGAATGATTCACTGACTGGATTACTGATGGACTGATTAATCTTACTCTCGCTCTTTGTTTTTCAGGGAGGTAAGATCCCCATCCGGTGGACGGCTCCAGAGGCTATTGCCTATAGGAAGTTTACATCAGCCAGCGATGCTTGGAGTTATGGCATTGTGCTCTGGGAAGTGATGTCATATGGGGAACGGCCATACTGGGAGATGTCCAATCAGGATGTGAGTATTGCCATTGTGCCAAGTTAAATTCCCTTAGCAGCGGCGACTGTGTGGCGCGCCCACCACTGCAAGCAGTGCTGCCAGCCTCGATGGGAAGGAAGTTAAGGCACCAGCATCTCCCAATGATCAACCCCGTCTCCTAAAAATTGTTTTTTGTACAGTGGTAAATAGTTTTCGTGATTATGTATGTTGGCTGAGACAGCGTTTCTTTCAATGGATAAAATGAGCAGTGTTTGGAGATGCAAGGTGGTGGTCATGGTGGACGTACAAAGTGGAAGATGTTTGTGGTCAGGTTAAGGCAACAAAAGCACGTTGGTGATGGAAACAGGGAGATCGGGATTTAGGGTAAATTCCTAAGACCTCAAGTCACTGCTGTGTGAAAGAAGAGATCAGGAACTTCCTCTAACTTGAACCAAAGGGCTGACGGCACCAACACAAAATCATGAAATAGTTGAATGATGCTGTTGCCAATGCAAGTGGAACGTGTATTGCACGTTTCCCTATGTTGGTGTGAACACTAAATGGTGGGAGCAATTTACAGATATGTTCAGTAGCGACATTTTTGCAACTTGCCAGGTACATTAATTAACAACATTTCAAAACATTTGCTGTTGAAAACTTTAAGTTACATATCATAGAATGAATGACATTATTAGGGTGTAGTGCAGCATGTCTTGAATGGTTCTAAAAGGCTTGCCGTATTATATTAATTCAGAAGTGGCTCATTTGCAGCATTATGTCATTTAATTTATTAAGCTCCCTATTCATCGAAGCAGAAACTTTTTTTTTCTCCGCTGGATCCATTTCATGTCACAACTAGCTCCAAAAAGCAGTAGCTTAACGGATTAAGTTTTGTATCAAAAAGTTCCGTGTGCATAATCCACTACTTACACTCAGGGCATAATGATATATTGAACATCTCTATAAGGGTTTTAAAGCCCTGATGACAAAACAGCCGTAATGACTAGAACAGAACATATTAGATGTTTTGATACTGATTTCCATCCTTGACTTTCCCACCCACATCTAGGTAATCAAGGCTGTGGATGAGGGTTACCGCCTGCCCCCGCCCATGGACTGCCCCGCCACCCTCTACCAGCTGATGTTGGACTGCTGGCAGAAAGAGAGGAACAACCGGCCCAAGTTCGAACAGATTGTCAGCATCCTGGATAAACTTATCCGTAACCCCGGTAGCCTCAAAATCACAGCCAACACCACGTCCAGGTATGAGAAACATACTGCATGTTTTTATTTGTTCTCACTTTGGAGATTTGCTGCTTGCGTATGAAGAACGTTGGGTGTCTGGCAGTTGGTTGAATTAATGAGAGAGTTGCCATCCGGTTTCAGCAGGTACTTGTTTAGTAATCGTAATCGTTTATGTTATCACACAATTAAAACAATAAAGCCAAGACTGAACAATGCAGTCACTTTTTTTTCCTGGTGACGTTTTGCTCCTGCTTTTGCTTCCCATGTAGTTGACTAACAGACACCTGGCTCCAGGAAGTCCAACACTTCCCATTATGACTTCAATGCACAGCATTATGGGCCGGTCAATACATAGCATGCTTAGTGATCAGCTAAGACCTTTGTTTTATTGTCCGCGAATGAAGCACAATTCCTGGTTAATAGACGATAAAAAAGACAAAGTGATTCAGTTTTTCAGGGGGAAAAGGAGGTTATGTATTAGCATTTAATGTCTTTCTCCCCCGGTGCACTTCTGTTTGTTTTTGGAGCCAGGCGCTACAGGAGCTCGACATAAATATTGCCTTCCTGCTTCCTGTGTTTGCAGGGTGTTACTTGAGAATTAGCACGACTTATCACATCATCCCCCCCATATTTACTTAAAACTATTTGTTTTCCTCATCTTTCCCTTTCCCATGCAGTCTAATGTCATATTCCCCTTGTTGTTATGCTGGGGTTTTTTTTTTTTTGTTTTTTTTTTGTTTTTTTTTTTACCCCCGTCTTTACCAGCTCTTATACTTTCATCCTTTGTTGGGGCCACGACTCTTTCCCAGGGGGCTGCGGGGAACCAGGGCAGCCCATGCACAGTTGTCAATTCTCAGCCGGGAGTGGGGGGGGGGGGGTCTGCGGCAGACGGCCATGGTATTATGGAGAAGTCAAAACTCATAACATTGACTAATGATTTCTTAAGAAAGTGAAAATAGGTCCCTTGGAGTTTGCATGTAATTTCCCTGATTGGCTTTTAACACCGGGCGAGCACAGGCCGGCCGACAGAGGTGGCTGGGGTGATTTATGAGAACTGTGTATGTACGTGTGTGTCTGCGTGTGAGTGTGTGCGGCGATGGCAGTTGCGCAGCGGGAGCAGCTGCACTCAGCTCCACACACCTCGTTTGTCTCAGAGCTGTCCTGGCTCTCTAATGGAGCGCCCCACCTCCTCCACGAAGCCCAGACCAACGCCTGGGACTGGGGTAGAGCATCTAGGGTGGGACCTGGTCACAGTTTACTGTCCCTGCATGAGGATGGAGAGGGACCGGGGTCATCAGGCTAAGGTTGGCGGTCCGGGACTAATTATGGGCCAACAGGAGTCCAGACAGGGTCAGAAGCCTACTGTCTATCCAATTGGCTCTACAGGACACATAGAACATGAATTCCGAAAGAAACACTTCTTTGTAGGCAGCAAGAAACACGCCAGAACACAACTCCTTCTAAATACACGTCAGTCACTGTTAATGTGCAGTGGTCAGTACATATGTAGTTGCTTTGGGCTTTCTACGTAACAAACGTTTTCCCCCCAAGCCATACAAGGCAAAATGAGTAATGACAAGCTTCTGTAAACCTGTAACAATAAATCACATCTATTACATTAGCCCTCGCCGTAACTCAAACAACCTCTGTCTGGAGACTAAAGGTCCGTTAATTTCCAGTAGTTAGGGCTGGGCTGGAAATGGGGTTTGAAACAAAAGCAAAGCCGTTCCCTGGTGAAGGGCTTGGAGGGAAGTAACCAGGACTGGGGCCGGGGCCATGGCCCACAGAAGGAGGTCTATGCTGGTGTGGATCTTGGCCTGTAGGGTCAGGTTGGGACTGGGAATGGAAATGGGAGGAAAGTTTTCAATTAGTGAAAGGAGACCAGTTTAGGGTACTAAAGAATGCAGACATGTATGCAAAAGTGCCCAGACAGGAAAGTGACTATTTGGAAAGGTCCTTTCAAAAAATACTTGGCAGGTGTTTGGATGGCCCATTTGTCTTTCTCTTACTAACTTTAATCAATCAGATTAACGGTAGAATAACACAAACAGAACCCCTGAGTTGAGATATGTATGACAAAGGATGTTCAAAATGGCGATAGTCTCATGATTTGGGGACATTGTTCCAGCGCGTGCTAAGAATACAGTTCAAATGCATGAATACAGAGAGACAGTTAGTAGTTAAGAGTTGTAGTTAATATATGATTGATTGATTTTCAGTACTGGGCTGCTAGTATTAGCCACTTACTTTCGTTGCTTTCCGTCAAAAATGGCTCTGAACATGACCACCAGTTGGGAAGTCATACTCTTGCCACAGCCAGGTGAGAAAAAAAAGCAAAAACATCTTATTCTATCTTATTTTTCGTTTCATCCAGTAAAAGAAATAATGATCTTGAAAACTGAATGGGTGATACAAGATTGGTATTTTGGCATTGCCGACAAAGAGGATTAGAGTCCAGGACCGTTCAATGAAATCACCCAAATGCCAATATTTTGTCTCCTAATGACAACTAAAACTCTTCACTGAAACGTTGGCAAGTGAGATGAATTAAGAGTTCAGCGTAAGAGCCGTGCATGCCTGACTGGAATCCAATCAAAATGTTACACTTGGATTAGTTTTGGGTTAATAGCTTCCCTCGGACCACCTGAGTAGTATTGATTTGGCGTGCATCAAATCCATCAGCCAGCAGAGGACAGCGAATGGACACATCAACGTCTCGGCTCAGAGTCCTAACGTCGGTCCAGTACAGAACCGTCAGTCTAACCTCTACCAGTGACATCCTGGGAATTGTCCTACTAACACAGTGAGACTTGAATTCCTCCCACTCCGTCCTGCCCACATGTATCTGTTCAAGCTCCTCTCCTCATCCTCCTCGCTCCTCCCCAGAGAGCTCTAAAAACAAGAGACTACACAGCCCTGGTTATTTAGAGGTCAAAAGAATGAAAGATTGAGCAGAAAAAAGGGGAAGGGAAATGAAAACGAGAAGAACTTTATTCTTTCTCCGGTGTATTTATGCTTCCTTCTGTTCGAGCGGGTGTTTTCTGCATTCTTATATGGTGCTAAGTCCACGAGGGGTTTTGAAACCCCCCCCTGCCTTCAGACAGATGCTTCCTTTTGTCTTTATTTTCCTCTCCATCGCTTCCCTCTGTTTCCCGGTTTTCCTCTCCAATCATCTTGTCTCTCGAGTTGCTGTGAGATGTTGCTGAAGATCTTATAACAAAGGAAACAAAGAAAATGATAAGGGAGGGGAAACAAGGTCATTTGCAGTTTATCTCTCCGAGGAGACAGGAGAGGGGAAAAAGAAAGGAGGAGGATGAAGGGGAAGATGAGATCCGAGGAGAAAAAAACTGAACAAGAGGGGTACAGGAGAGGAGAGGATCAATAATCCTGCAAAAAAGATGAATGTTTTATCCTGACAGCCCCGAAAGTGAGAATCTAAGAAATTGTGGATATAAATATATTTTTGTCCCAATATTCATTTCAGCAAAAGTCAGTCATAACTATTCATTCAAGCTTTCCTTCATGCCGCCTTGAAAAAAATAGTCACTTACAGCTCCACTGTCCTCTCAGGGAGATTCACACACTAGCTTCTGTTCCCCTCATGCACCCCCCAATCCCCGATTCCCTTCTTTTCCTACAAACAAGTCTCTCCAGGGGGTCCTGGGGGGCCCTCAGAATTTTGACAGACCTCTGATCTGGCAGGAAAAGACTCAATCATTGTAACAACACCCACTCCAGTGCCTCAAATGCATCTTTTTTCCTTTCCCCTTTTTTCCTGCCACAGCTTGAGATGTCATCTCGCTTCTCTTCCCTCTGTTTACCTCTTTGTTAGCTTCGCATGGTGTTTTTGGCAACGTTGCTCGATGGTTTTCTACTGTGATAATCTATTGATTGTGTTATGCCTCAAAGTCAAAATACACGACATCCACATGAAGGGAACGAAGCATATATTGTAGTTTTCCAGTGCTACAAGTGACTAAAGTTAAAAAGTTACCCCTGTGAGTGCTTGGGGAACTTTTTATTTCTCACTTCTTCACAATAAGAGCATGCGTAGATGTTAAATTCAGCAAATAAGAGCTCTTTTGTCACTCCACCTTTCTTCTGAGGGAGATGCACGTATGTCTGATTGATTCAAGTTTATCATTTCACAAACAATATTTTTAATTCCAGTGCACCTACTTTGTAAAAATATCTTAAACCTTTTTTCTTGGTACTAGAAAGTGTTTCAGTCAAGTTTTTCAATCCTTGCAAATGGATTACATTGCTAATAACCTAATCATAGGTGATATTTCCCAGATTCTCACACATGAAGATGCACACTGGCTCCAAACGTACCTGCCGATCCAAATCAGTCATGTAGAAGTGGACTTCCTGGTATTCTAATGAGTTTATTTACACGGCTATGAATAGTATCCCCACAGGGAGAACTACCCTTTTCCCTGTTCTGTCCTGCCTTGTTTGCAAGACTGAATTCCCTTGTGTGCATTTGTGTGCGTGTGTGTGTGTGTGTGTGTGTGTGTGTGTGTGTGTGTGTGTGTGTGTGTGTGTGTGCCAGTCTTGACGTAGGTGCCTTTGTCTTTGTTGCAAGGCAGGTGCAGCCTTTCTTTAGAACAAAAGGGGAGCGTTTGCAGCCCACTTTTGAACACTACCCACAAATTTAGCAATAAAACAAACAGAATGCGTTATCCGTTACGCTTGATTGGTCATTGTGTTGGGAGACCCAGACTGACCCCGATGTGTTTTATTGGCCTGGTTTCCTCCTTCTCGCCCCGATGCGATCAGGTTTCACGGGAACAAAGTGAGACACATTTGTGTACCGCATCCGCGGTGACATCAGAGATCAGATGCTGATAAATCTTCAGTGTCTTCTCCGCTCCCCTCTGCTCCTCTCTGTGCGTCTGTCTCCCTCTCTCGCACTTCCTCCTCCCCTCTTCCCCCCAACGTCTTCGGCAACCATCAATCAGAGCGAGTCAGCGCAGAGCCCGCAGCCTTTTCCTTCACCCTCTACTGTTGACTGAGCACTCTAAAGCCCAACGCGGTGCATTTAATTTGATTTGATCCAATTGAAGCCATCAGGTCTAATCAAATCTAAAATTGCATTTCGCCGCATGGCACATGTACAGCAGGAAAACGGTAATGACATTAGACGGAAACCGATGCTGCTTTTGTTAGTAAAGTTGTCTGTGAATATGTTAAATATATTATGGAAATATTTTCTGTGACGGTTTGATTTCCCCCCTGTATTCAAAGCCCAAAGGCACTTTGCAGGTTCAGTGTATATCAGTATGTAACAGTTTGTGGGGATCGCTGATGAGCGCCGTCTGGTTTTTGTTTAGTCATGTATAGGTGTGCCAGCACAGCAAATGTAAAAATGTATGAATCTAAGTATGAGTTTGATATGATTAAAGCATTTTATACACGTTTATAATGTTATAATGTATAACATGTTTTAAATTCAATTATTTAATCTTCTTCCACGCCATTCATTCCTCTTCTAGTTTCCCTTCTTTAATCAGTTTCAGGTTTTTATAACGTACCACCAACATTGTACAGCTACAGAAATCATACCACTTTTACACCAACATTATCATGTATGTGTTTTTTTTAAAGTATGTAGGTAACCCACTAAAAATTGTTTATTCACTCCTTTCGCATTGCCAGGAGACCAGTCGTGCTGGAAAAACGGGGAACGACAGAAAGCAGCAGATCATAAACCTCACCAGAAAAAAAAAAAAAAATCCAGACAACGTTAAAAAAAAAGTCTTAAACATTCTGAATTACACACACTACATTTTTTCCAGCACTGGTAACAGAATGTGCTGAGGAGTGAGACCTCTCGGTCCTTTCATGAAGCGTACAAGTGAAATAAAAAAGATGTGGTTGAACCTTCACATCTAACATGATCAGTCAGAAAGAGTTGTAGATCAAGTTCAGAAGTGGTGCTGATGAACATGATTATGACGTATTCAGCCCCGGAGCCCGTCATGACTCTGTGACTCAGTGTCAGCAGTGCACAAATGATGGCAAGTCGGTGATGAAAGATCTGTTCACCCAGCTTCAAATGAAACACTGACTGCTGCCAAAAGGTATAGCAGCAATAATCAATTAGTAGTATCAATGGTTTGAACAGGAATGAAGAAGTGGGGAACTCTCTGCAACGTACAGTAAGGCGGTGCTGATGGTGCTGCCTGCTCGTCTCTGCTTCTGCCAGAGTATGCTACACCGCCCGCTGTAAATATGCTTGCAACAACGTCGCAATCGTTGCAGCCATTGAAGCTGCTGCTCAGAAAGCATTCCAGGTGCCCTGTCCTCATACTGTCCACCTGCGGGCTTTGATTTCCCCGGGGGGGGGGGGGGGAGTGACTGACAAGAACGGGGCATATATGTTCCGAACAAACTCCATACTATGCATTGACTTTGACATCAATGAATGAGATGGCTGACAGAAAAAAAAGCAGTTTTGAACTGACGATTTGATGTGTCACTTGATGATCTGATTCCTCTGCCTTCGTGTTCCTGTAAAATCTTTAACGATACTCCGCCTGTGTCTTCTCAGGCCGGCCAACTTGTTGTTGGACAGGAGCAGTTCAGAAGTTCCCTCCGTGGGTACGATGGCTGACTGGATGGATGGAATGAGGACTTTGCCCTGCAAGGAGGCCTTCTCTGGGGTCAGCTATAGCTCCTGCGACACCCTGGCCAAGACCTCCACAGAGTAAGACAACCACACACAGATACACACACACACACACACACTGAGCTTCTCTGGCTATTCATGTCAGCAGTGTATACAGGGCCCCAGTACCCGTGGCAAGACCCAGGAATTTGAAGAGGCTCTTGGTGAAGTTTATACTCACACAAACACACACACACACACACACTCTTGTTCTCAGAGAGTAAAGAAAGCTATAGAGCCCTTACCAAAGGTGTCCAGATGAGAGTCATGGTAATTCATAATGACAGGCCTTTAGCCACGCTCTCAATGTTGCAAGTACGACCACAGAGGGAGAAGGTGAGAGCGTCAAAAGACAGAGCGATAAAGAGAGAAAGGAAAGTTCCATATGGGAGAGAAACTATTGAGGGAGAGAAGGAGAGGGGAAGGCTTGACAAGATAAAAGCAGAGCAGAGAGAGGGGGCCTTTGAACGAGCAGATAAAGGCAAAGCTGTCAAATAGGTATGCATGGCACTCCTCTATACCGTGACACGTTAAAACACAAAGCCAAGAACTGTCAGAAAATTATTTGGGAGGAAATCTGGAGGAATCGCATTGAATGGGAGCACGCTGCAGGTCGTACAGTATGTTTTGTCTACAGTGAACAGATCCAGAGTTCTCTCTGTTGAGCTAAAGTTAATCGACATCCCCTTGTAATGTAATCATGATACATAAGCTAACAGCAAGATATAACGCCAACTACCGAGGCCAACACACAGTGTTACGCTGTAAGATGCAGTCTGGCCGGGCTACAGAGCAGCTTCTTTCCTCGAGCTGCGATGTATCTCTAATCATTCTCAGCTCTCCGCCATAAAAAGGAGTTTATGACTCACCCGAACCACGAGTCGGAATCCAACCCAATGACAGACACTGAGAATAACTATGTAGAAATAACTGATCTTCTTCTAATGGTCCCATTTAGCTTTTATAGGTCATATAAAGGCGTCAGTATTAATTTGAGACCATTTTTTTTATATCTGTTCCATGACAAATCTGTTGGCAAAATGTGTTTTGTAGCAAATGTGAAGCACCCAGATGTTTTTCTTATGCATGGACTTTTATATGGTTATGTTTAGGCACCGCTGATTCTCTTAATGTGGCCATGCGTTGGTTGTTTTTGGTTAAAAAAAAAAAAAAAGTGGATGTCAGTTGAGTGTGTACAGTTCTGCAGTGCGAGGAACTTTTTGGTGTGAAGTTATTCTCGGGCCGAGGCATTTTATTTGAAATGGACTTTATAGGCACGGAGACAGGGAGTAAAAAGTGGGACTCTGCTGACGGGATCTCCACGCTGACTAAAGGGTCTGAGGTAGTGGATCAGATCGTGGTCAGTCCTGCACTTAAAACGACTTAAATGAATTATGAATCCCCGGCACAGTGTTAATAAATCCTGAGATTAAACCGATAAACAAGCCCTCCCCCAGACTCACAGATAAGAGTGCAGCTACTTCCCGGTCTTCTTCTTCTCTCTCTCTCTTCTCTCTCCCTCCCTCCCTCTGTGGACCTGCTGCTGCTTTAATTGATGTGGAATGTGACCGGGTAAATAATTGGACGTTTCTAATCATTGTGATCAAAGCGGCCGTTCGCTGTGGTGACGGCAGCAGTGGCGGGGCGGTCGAGGGGGGGGCGGTGTAGCAGTGGTCAGCGCTGCAGTCAGCTGTAACTGCTGTCAATAACTTACCAAACCGCCAACCGTTTCTACTGATGGGCGGAGAAGAAGCAATGTGTACGAGATGAGGTGAAAAATGGTGTATGTGGGTAAAGAAAAGGAGAGTTTAAATCTTCTCACATGGACGCCTACTGTAGAACCACATATCTTACAGCTTCAATGAGAAAAGGGAACTCTGACGCTTTACACCAGAGGAGCATGAAGCAAAATGCAGCTTTACTTGAGAGTGTTGACTCACTGCTGCGAAAGTCTTTTTAATGATGATTTCCGCTTGTCATTCTCGACACAAACACACATTTTTGCTCTTGACATCTCTCGTCCCATTCATTCACTGAATACGTTTCTAATTACTGAAAAGTTCCCCTCATTCAACATGTTCCAAAACAAAAAAAAGAGCCCACACTGCACCACATGGAAATGCACATTAGGTATCGACAGAATACACAGCAGATAAACTGCCCTGGAGTAACCTTGCGCTAAAGAAATCATCTTAGTCTATGATGCGTCTCCATAGCTTGATGCTAAATTGGATCACTGCAGTATTAATCCACTGAAGGCTGAAGCTAAGGCACCCAAGGCTTGCTCAGCTACAAGGCTAACAAACTTGGCTTGAGACCGGGGCATTGCTCAATATAGATCACTCTATTGATTTGTACAGTCTTAATCTAGTCCTTGATATTCAGCACAAGGCTCAGCGATGCTCTGACCTCCGAGGAGCAGTAATCATACTTGGCTGCAGTGTGCTGACTCATCTGCTGGAGTAATTTAAGTCCTTTTTTTTTTTTTTCCCCGAGATGGGATGGAAGGGATTGACTGAGGAATACTGCATCATTTGGACTTTTTTCTTCCTCTGGACAGGGTGCATGCAAAGTTCGTGTCAGGTATTTGATTAAGGGAAGTGGATGAACTTGGTCCTGAGCCTGGACACATGTGCCCGTGCGTGATAATAAAGTCATGCAGTGGTTAAATTTGATGGGTTTCTGTTTATGAAAAAAACACCAGAACTCACTTTTAAATTAACACTGTGGCATTCTTTAGGAAGGAACTTTCTGATGTTTTTGTGTTATTATGATGCGTAACCGAACCTCGTGTGTTTCATGTTGCAGCAGTTTATAATTATTCTGTCATTGTGTGTTTCTGACATGATTCAGGACACTCTCTCCTGATATTAAAAAAAAGGCTTATCTTATTAAGAGAAGGGTAATGTCAATTTACACTCATTTTCAAGCAACTCCTGGCGAGTACATTGACTCAAAAATGCAAAACATAACTTTTGTTGATGGCAGCACAACTGCTTGGATGCAGAACAGCATTAAGAGACAACAGTGATGAGTTGCTACATGTTTTCTAAAGTACAATGGCAATTTATTTTCAGGGTCTCCACAATTATCAAGATATCAAAACTTGGCTACATGACGGATTGCGATATATGATTTGTATTATAATGAATTAACTCAAGAACAATGTTATTGCACATGACTCCAAGTTCACCTCCTCATGAATTTACAATGTGTTACAACTTAACACTGTTGTGGCGCGGGTTTATGTTGTGATATGTCTTGTTGTGTTTGCTTTTCAAATGCCTTTCCACTCCAAAGTTTAAAGTAACAGGTTTTAAAGGCTTTAGATTATTAATGGTCATATCCCAGAAGCAAAGAGTCACAATTATATAAACTGAATCATAGTAAGGCTTAGTTATGACCTCAACCTCTATTGCAATTGTTGGGTTTTTTTTTAGCTTTCTCATTATTGTTATTTTTAACAGTTTTTAACTAAGATGTATTCTTTTTGTTAGAATTACTGTCCACCAGTGACACAAAATATTGTATTTTCTGAATCTTTTGAGGTCGTATATTTTGCTTACAGATACTTTCCATGGTACTTAAAGGTCTAAGGAGTATTTTTGGTAACATTTTACAGTTACCATTATTAACAAATGGTACATTCATGGTTAATTAAACTCTATTTAAAAGTCGTTTCACAACAAACCATGAAAAGTTTGTATAATATGTTGTAAATGGTTGATTGATATTTTTTAGTGCATCTACAAACATGGCTATTATAAAGTGCAACCTATGTTTTGGAACCTTTACAATTGTTATGTAAATGGTTACAACACTTAAATATTGATTAACTAAAGTAGAATTATCTTTATATTTACCATTTATTGGCTATTATATAGTGCTACCATATTTGTCATTCCTGTCTGTAACATTGTTTGTTTTTCTTGAATTGGTAAGTCAAATCTATATCATTAAGTCTGCATTATCACATTTAAAATGTACCTTAACTACCGTTCTAGAGGAAGCACATATTGACAACAACCAGTTGAAAGTGTTAATGTTTGCCCGGCTTGGCTGTTTCTCAGTAGAGTGGTTCTGATGGAGGTCCACGTCACACCAGCCACTTGCCCAGAATGGGAGCCGTCCATGGGAATCACCACTCTCTAACGCCCAGCTCCTCTCCGCCTCCTCAGGCTCTGGATGGTGGGTGGAGGACCAAGAACAACCATCACTAACCTACCTCCAGAACCACTGACTGGACTCTCACTTGTCTGACTTTTAAAGGGATAGTTAGTTGATAAAATGTCCTTTATGTAAGAATGGGACACCTCCTAAAGTCACACTGGTTGCTGCTGTTAATTGTAGCTGTGGTTACCTTGTAAGCTCAGTTAACCATGAAACTAATGAGCACCGGGGTAGTGTTGGCATTGTTTATGATCAGACTAGCATCTCCCGCAGTACAACAGTGGCTAGGGTGTAGCTAGTTAACATGCTAACTGTTATTTATTCACATTCTCTTGATAATTTGGGTTTTAAACACATTCTTACATATTGCAACTGTAAGTGATATTTTAGTAGTTGTGTTTCCAACCAGATATATTTGGAGACCTTCAAATAATGTTGTTGGTCTATATCAGAAATGAGGTCAATCTTAAGACAGCAAAAGATTTGGAACATTCTGAAGTACAAACTAGCATGACAGAGTTTTACCAATGAAAATATTAGACCTTAAAGCTCGTAATTTATTAACCTGTGCTTAATAGCTGTGGCGACAAAAATGTCCCAATGCTATTGTCTTTTAGTGGCATACTGTTTAAGTCAAAACCTCTTTTGTTTTTTTGTTTTTTAATGGTAAACTTCATGGAAAATACACAACAAATTGTTTCGTTTGCATTTAAAACATAACATAATTTGAGTAAACCATCCCTTTACATAGTAGCATCAAGTGAAGCAACGCTGTGATTCTTATCGCTTTCAGTTTTCTTGCTGGTCAAGACGTTTTCTAAATGTCTGCTTCTCGGGCTGCTCTGGAGAACAACACGCTCTGCTTGCATCTGAATAATATGAACTTTACCACGACACTAAAATGTCTCGGTAACACCACCACCGCAACACTGCTGCTTCTACTAATACTATTGTTGTTGCTACTAGATGGGCAGAAGAGATGAGCCTTAACGTGTGCCGTGACTTCTTGTGTACTCTAATCTCTGAAGTTATTTTTCCAGGTTGTTGTTTCTGTATATTTCAAAAAGGACTTGGATGTTTCAATGAGCTGACTAACTGCTGCGTGTAGTCAGTCATAACACACGTGAAACTGACGCTGTAGCTACACAAATGGTCTTTTCTTACACTTGAATGCATGTGACTAATCGTTTATGGGCTTCTACGATGTTTTAACAAGTTAACAGATTCCTTTGAATGAGAGCGTTGTATGCTACACATGTACCAGTGCTGCTCCTGTCCACATACTAGTCCCACTTCAATGCGATGTAGGAAACTAGGTCTCTTATGCCACCATGGCCCTGTTTCCTCCACTGACAGGGTCATAATAGCAGCTGTCAGTGGAGCCCCATAGGCCCACCTCTGTTTCCGTTAGTGATGGGAGAGTGGAGGCAACACCCCTCCCCCCTCTTATACCACCTCAAGAGATGTGGCAGCCCAGTGGCCTTCTGGGAAATGCAGTCCTTTGTGACTGACAGATGCAGGGGAGCAGTGCTGGGAGCATGTCATTAAATGTCACATGGGTGTCACATCCGCCAACACTAATGCGCATCTTTCCCCATCTTTTTTTTCTCCCCATCTTTCCCTCCATCACATGTCCGGTCCCACTCCTCTCTCCGCTCTCTCAGGGATCTGAAAAAAGTTGGAGTGACTATCGTTGGACCGCAGAAGAAGATCGTGAGCAGCCTCAAAGCCCTAGATTCCCACACCAAGAACGGCCCGGTACCTGTTTAAGACAAATGAACCCTGACGAATGAGAACACAGGAGACCTGTCTGTCGGTGTGGTTTGCTAATCACAGTCTAACACGGTGGCTTCGTATTTCAACAGGAAACGGATGGAAAAATATGATTAAAACGAGGGCTTCCATTGTTTTCGGTGAGAGACGATATTGCGTCCTGACAGAGGAGGAGCTCGGTGCGGCGCTGCCAGCTGACTCTTCAGCCCTCCGTCCCTTCATGCCCAAGTTCAGATGCCTTACAGACAAAAAAGAGGGTAGAAAAAGCGAAAAAGCCAAGGAGGTCAGAGAGACCTGGCCGGAGAGAGAAACTTGGACTGGACTAGGATACAGGGCAAGGACTGGACTAACATAAAGCCGGAGCTCTCCAATGCTGGCTCAGCTGGATTGCACAGCCTTCCCTTTACGGTTTTGAAAAAAAAAAAAAAAACGAAAAAGGGGGGGACGGGCATGCTCACAGTCTCCTCCCACCGCGCCTGTGGAACGAGGCGGTGAAACAGCTGAGATGCCTTGTGTAGAGGAGCACGGCCGACAGCAGCAGCTCGCCCCAGGATGTGGACCCCTTCCTGGACTAATGAGGTCTCGAGGCGTGAGATTTTGTTTGTAACTACCTACATTTATCGTCTCTATCCATGAAGGAGCCCGTACGGACACACACCTAGACAATAACCGAGCCGTCTTACTCCGTAGCTCTAACCTATAGCATTTGCATTCGGTAGACATGTCACATTGAAAAAAAGAGAAAAAAAAAGCAATAATTATGATAATCAGTTCAATAGTCTCATCGTATGGAAGCCATGAGTCCGCCACGTGTACAACGTATTGAATGCCGTGCTTTTCGAAAGGTACTGGGGCCATAACACACTTCACACACAAGAGTTTTCTTTATGGTGACATCTATGTTCTATGTGCTTCTGAGCAGATGTTGTACAGTTCCAGCGCCGTTCCTTCAACCCCGACGCCCCTTTTTTTGTGTGAAATCTCAGGATGTACACGTTAATTGTGCTACTTTCTTCGAACAAGGGGGGAAGAGAGAAACGAGAGAGGGCTGAAGAGCCCAGAGGGGCAAGAAAAAGAGGAAACTGTGAGAAGGAAATTGGAAAGAGGAAAAAAAAAGAACTTGAATAAGACGGAGCGGTGTCGTTAAGGCCGCCGGCTTCAGACAATTCTTGCTGTGTTGCGGAAGTGTTTAAAACTAGAAGTGAGTTTTGTTTTTTTTTTGTTTTTTTACTTGAGTTTTTTTCTTCAGGTAAGATTGGTCAGCATCATCAAACCTGCACATCAAGTGACACTTCTAAGGAACGGGATCTGTTTTTCCACGTACGAAACATTTAAAAAGGTCTGTTTTGCTTTGGACAGAATAACTTATTAACAAAAAATGCTAATTAGCCATTAATCCATAAATGCTCGTGTGTTTAATGCAAAAAGTAGAGTGCCTCCTCTCGTTGGGTTGGATCGTCGTGGGATCACTGAGCGAAAAGCTCCAGTTTTGATTTATTTGTCTGTTTTTTTGCGGGTGGGGTGGGGGTTTTTATCACTGCCCTAAACTAACAAGGTGTGAAAATGCCCTGAAAGAGATGCAACACTTCCAGAAAATGACTGCTTTCTGTATCCTAGTACATCATACTGTATGTCCAGGGTGGGATTTCCTAAAGGCACCTTAAAAAAAACGGAGATGATCTTTGTACTGTGAAGACTTAAAGATGTTTGACGTCACCCGGCCGATTCCTTCAGTGCAACATTTACCCAGTATTTCTAAACTGGCACTTTGGTACTTTGCGCTGTCGGATGGGTAATATCTTTAAGCTTCTTCAGAGCACTTACCGTAGTACAAAACTATTTGAGCACTTTGACTGGACGTTTTATTGCCTTGGCTAATGGACAAAGGTGATTTTCGGTGCTTTTGGGAACCCCGGCCCTGTCCATCGTGTCAGTCGGTCCTCTGTTACTCGGTCTTACCTGTGGATGCTGCTGTTGCTGCTATGCGTTTCTAATTAGCATGTACATACTGTAAAACCATCGTAATGATAGCAACTAGCGCTACAGATCCCACTATATGTACATGGCCATCCTTCTTTGTACAAATGTTTGTATGTATAAAAGAATAAATAAAAAAAATTGTGCAACATTTTTAATTAAAAAAAAGAGACAAAAATCATCTGTATTATATTTTATCTTATTTTGAATTATATGTCTGCTCTGTTTTTTTTCTTTTCTACAATAAAAAAGGCAATTATGATTACATTATTATTTATTTGTTAACATTATACAGCGCAATGATGATGTTTTTTTTGTTTGTTTTTTCTGTAGCATACAGTAAATTATGTGTCAGTGCTATCTGTGTTTTTGGTTTTTTGACTTACTTTATAAACCTGGGACATCTGAGAGAGCAATACTGTTATGCCCCCTATCCCTCATCTTCTGTCTCAAGACTGACCCGTGTGTCTGTGTGAGAGTTTACGTGTGCAAATGTAGATGGCCTTGTCTACTAATGTAAAATGATTTGTAGTGGAAACATTTATATTTTTATAATAAATATTGGCAAAATATTTTCCAAAAAATGGACAATGATAGAGCTGCTCCTGTGTTTTCATTGCATCCCGTCACCGTGTTGCGCGCTGGCAAATAATTTTTTGGGCTTCTCTTCTAACTGTAAGCATATTTCCATATGTTGAAAAGATCAAGTCAACCACTCATAACTCAGATGTCATCTCTCTCTTTTTTTTATTATACATTCCACAGATCAATCTTTTGGCACATCCTGCCTTCTACGGGATAAAAGCCAGCAATCATTCGGCTGACATATATAGTGTACGGGACAGGTGTTTCAAATCACTGAGTTCACAGGTCAATGAACCTGAACAGAGAGGGAGTCCATAGAGAGGTCATTCATAGCCACATTTATAAGTCTTCACTATTAAGTATAACAAGATGTCGATGCTTGTGTTTGAATTGAACAATGAGCCTACAAAGTAATTTATCATTCCATATCCAGGACATGAAGTCAAATAAAGAGATCAACATACACTTGTAGTTAGAAAATAAAATTAAATAAGATCAACGGGAAATGTATGGTTAATATCAAATATCTCATTGAAAGAATTACAAAATAAAAAGTAGTGTTGAGTAAAAGTGAGTCAAAGACACATATTCCTGTACATTAATGGTGCAGTATTTAAGAATTACAGTTCAAAACACCTAAAACTGAACTCAGTTTATCTACAGTGTGAAGAGACATCTCTGTATTGTGCTGAAGACCTATCTACTGCAGTTAGCATGCTAACAAGCTAGCCCTGACCCTGAAAATCTCTTTCTCCCAGTGGTCCAAAGCTCCTGGGCAAGCTGTGTAAACACCAACCCTCCCCTGGCTGTCCAGCTGGCCGCATGGCTAACTGAGCTAACAAGCTAAAAATAGCTACAGAGCATAGATGTGTAGTTTGAATAGCGTGCAGCAGTTAACTGGACAGCCAGGGGAGTTTTGGTGTTTACACCACTAGCACAGGAGCTTTGGACAACTGAGAAAAAGAGATTTTCGGTGCTAAATGAGCTAACAGATGCTACAGATCATAGTTGTATAGTTTGAATCATTTGCAGCAGTTAGCAGTCATTCTGGTGATATGCTGCCCCTATTTGTTTTTTAATATGAAGGTATCATATCAAGGTGGCTAATTGTTACTTATTGCACCATTAATATTAAGCCACGTTTAGCAATTAGGTCCATTTCAACCCGCTGGATGCTTCAACAGATCATAGTGGTTTGAATGGGGGTGAATGTTTTCAGAAACTTAAACTTTCCCATTTACCATCACCAATCTCTCTGTTACATCATACCCATTGTTCCTATTTGTGCCCACTGTGGAAATTAAGAACTTTTACAGTTTTTAATGTTACTTGACATTACTTGAAGGTTTTGCCCAGTTGCTCCAATTACACACTTCTGTCTAGTTACAGGACTGAAAACAAGATGCATTTAATGAAAGACTCTACCTCTCTATAGTGGACCTACTACAGTCTGTCCACAAACTCTCCCACATCTGTTAACCAGCTTCCAATTTATCAACCTCTGTTTCTAATCCTCTGCACCCAGCTGCCTCCTCCTCTCCTCCCATCTCCCCACCGCCACATCTAATAAAGCATTTTGTTTCCGATCATCCGTAGTTAAAGTCAATTTGTTGTCTGATTTTAATGTGGAATATCAGTGTACGTTTTTTTTTTCTTTTCTTTTCTTTTCTTTTTGGCTGGCTGGGAGGAGATGAGATGTGTCAGACGGGGAGAGAGTGATGGTCGCTCTGCTCGATGTTGAAAGGCCGACACTGTCCAGATGTTCCCAGGCAGATGTGCACGGGGAGAGAAAACAGGACGTTGCCCTCCCCAATTCAGGAAACAATGAACACAGTATGTTTGACAACGCCACCAGTTCTGTCTTATTTTCGTCTTTAAAAAAAACAAAAAACAAACCAAAACCTCCATGGTACCGAAGCCACCGGGGTGATGGGAAAGACGGGGAGGGGTGGAAGAGGGAGGAGGTAGAGAGGCCACATAGAGGAGGAGAGAAGTCAGGTGTGCTGGCAGTATGATGCCTATGGCAGCCCTGTCCAAGCAGATAAGAACTTTTGGAACAGTGGCACACAATAATGCAACAACGCTGGAGCAGATTAAGCAGCACCATTCATCATCTCGCTTGGCAACTTGCTGTTGAAACGCGCTCCCCTAGCTGCCGCTGATACAGAAAGCATGGTTCCACTTGGGGAGTAATGATAATGAGAAAACAAAGTCATGATGTGTAAAATTCATTTCCCTGTTTTGAACAGGGGTCTAATATGCAATCATCCCAAATACAGCTGCCTTTTTTTTTTTTTTTTACCAGACTTTTTTGACACTGGAGCTGTTTTCTACGTGGGCTTGGTTGTCACAGAACCATCATTGACAGTTTTCTTACTGTGGTTTTCAGCTTGTATTTTATTCGAGTAAATAACACTCCGCGGGCCAAACCGTCTGTTAAAAAACTGCGCTCACACAACACACACACACCAGAGTGAGGGGAAAAAAAGAGCGAAAACAGACGCTAGTCATTCATTTAATTTGCGAAACATGCTGCCTTGAAGACAGATTTTCAGACGCTTTTATTGTTTGAATTACGTGTCAAACATTCCCTCCGTGATGACTCATGAGTCAGCGTCCCCATCGTTCACGCTGGGGATGCTGGGAACCCGTCCCCGGCACTCTATTAAATGGACAATTTTGGCACAATTTTCTGAAAACAATTGCTTGCACAAAGAAATGGTGAAGATGGTTAACAAATGAAAGTGACCGACATACACTGGAGTTTTCTACAGTTTTTTTTTCGTTACGTCTGTATTCCTAAAGCACGTTTGTTCACTTAAATACAGCTGATGGAATCCCACCTAATTGATATTTATTTATTTATTTACTTTGGAAAAGGAGCATGATGGTGGCTCACATCCCGTCCCCCCCCATGTAGTGATGTCTCCTCCCTTTGAAGCCTGTTCCGTGGCCTCATCCCTCCCTATCTTCTCTCTCTCCCTCCTCCCTCTCTGTTACCGGGAAAAAAAAAAAAACCCAAAAAACTGGCCTCCAGCTGTGTGCAGCTGTTTCGCAGGGGCCCGACTCCTCGTTGCAAAACCTTGCACCGCTCCGCTCGGCTAACCCTGCCGCCCGCTGTGAGAAAGTCATCCTCCTAAGCTCACTTCCTGGGTTCAGAGTTCGCTGATAAAAGACCGGGATGTCACGTGTTAATTATCTGTGTTGCACGACATGTTTATCTTTCTGCAGCAGCAGATTTTTGGAATCAATCGAGGTTTTTTTTTTTTTTTTTCCCCCTCCAGTTGTTGTGCAGAACACACACAAAGCGAGGCAGCGCTGACACAAAGAGGATCTTCTGCGTACACATGTACACAGCGGGGAGCACTAAGCTGTCACAATACTGTCTCCGCCACACATGTACACGTGGCGCACATACAAGGATAGATGCATGTCGGTTGCCGGCTTTGTGATGCCTGTGCTCTCTACGGAACCTGAGCATGCACCGACTCTTCAATCATTTTATTACCAAAGTAACATACAGCGTTATCATCGCAACACACACACACACAGGTCCCAGGTCCGCGGTGCTCCGATCGCTTGTGTCACTTTAACGAATGGCTCCATCACGAAGGGAAGTGAAGCTATCAGCACAGCGGTGGTATGGCGGAGGGACGACTGTAACATATCCATCTATAGCGGAGAGTGCAGGTGTATGTTGATCAAGCTAGACCTACCGTCAGCTACACGTCTCAAGTGGGATGAAAAAATCACATTCATGTTTGGGGTAGGTTCATCGGAAGTTTAAAATCACCTGCAGGATTTTGGCATGCTGACGAGAGATTAATCACGTCTGCGTGTCTTGCTGCTTCAGATTTTTTAATGTCGGACTGGGTTTTCCCCCAACGCGACCCGTGCGAGCACATGACAACACATGAATCTCAGACGCATGAGGTGCTGTGAAGCTAAACAATCAGGCAAAGACACGGCTTTTCACCCTCTGTTGTACCCCAATGGAACTTCCACAGAGGCGTATCCAATCAGACTAAATAAAGTCGATATATTTACAGCACAGTATCACACAGATGTGTGGTTTCAGTACTGTCATGGGTGGGAAAGTTCGTCCCGAGCAGTCCAAAGAAAGCTCATAAATGACTTGACCCCGCCACCTCTTTCAACCCACTCGAAGAAGAGGACATTTCGGTCTCCGAAATGACAAGTTAATAGCCTCTGGCCAAACTTGGTCTATTTTTTCTGCGAGGGACACAGTGATATGACCAAGATTACATTCAACTTCAGGAAGCACTATAAATAGGCAGGCAAAGCTGTAGAACCGCAGAATTTTCCTTTTTCTGTCTTGAGCTTTGATTTTCAGACATGCTAAACACGAAGCTTTCAAGATGGTCAGTCAGTCGGTCGACGTCTTTCCGGACTGAAATACCTCTCCACCATCTCCACATATTTTTTTCATAGATTGTGATAGAATTTGTCGTAACCCTCTGACTTCTTCCAGCATTACACTGAGATTTACAATTTGGTTTTGGGTTAAATTCCTTGACCTCTGATTGTATCCTAATAATTTTTTGGCCATCCCGTGACCTTTCCTTCACCACCACTTATTTAATTACTTCATAGTTTATGGAAATTAGGTGCATTTTTTGCACCTTGGCTTGCTAAACTTGAATAGACCCTATTCACATGATGGCTATTTTCCTCTGGTGTCACACTCAGGGTGGGGTGCTCAAATGTCACACTGCAGTGGTCAAGGTGTCAAGTCATATAGATGAAGGGAAACTGGTAAATTGTTATAAATTCATGCTTCCTGGTTGATCAGCAACTGAGAAGAAAAAGAAAACATTAGCTAACATTAGCATTTAACCACTTCCTAGTTAACATTATTGCCTGATTAAATCTAATGTGTTTTACTTTTAAGCTCATATAAAAATGTACAAGATGTGCAATGATGCTTTAAGTATAAATGTTAAACCTTTCCTCTTATACTGTGTCACAATAATAGATGGTACCATAAGCTAGGAGGTGGCTGAATGCTAACCTAAACTGCTGTCTGACCGAAGGCAACCCACGTTAAATCTGGAAAACAGCAGCGCAACATCTGAGCAGCCCGAACTGATGGCCGCCATGTAAAAACAGTGCCGTCATTGAGAGCATGTTAGCATGCAAGTGCGCACAAGGGCAGCCTTACAGAGCTGCTTGTGAGGCTAGTTTACAATGTGTCTAGATTTCTTCCGATACAGTCTGTCATTTTTTGAGTGAACCACCAAATAATGTGGCCATGTGCGATTCACAAAACTATTGTGTACATTACAAAAACTTTTATGTCCTTGCAACATCACAAATATACATTTTTGCTTGAACGTGAGCAACATAGGGCACGCGGTTCCATTCAATATTGACACATTTGATTAGAATTTGGTGTTTACCCCAGATTTTCCACAAAATGACCTCTAAAAGTTTGTCATTCCTTTACTAGTATTGAGCATCGTTCTCTGGAGCCCGGCCCAAAGCCCCATCTGAAGATCAGAGAGACTGTAATAATACCTGAAGAGTGCTATTACCACTCTGTCTGTTAATGTTAATGGTCGAGGCGAGGCTATAGAGCTGCTGGTCCTGCCCGCTGTTGACACCATCGTCCATGCCACGGAGAATTGATTTTCCATGAAGGCTGAGTGATGTGGAGGGACTGCTGGCCCTCTGATGTCAGCACTCTGTCATCCCTCTCTCTCTCTTTCTCTCTCTCTCTGCATCATCTCCAGTGCTCTCTATTCTCCTTTCTCCCTATTTTTTTTCCTCTTCCACCTTCTTTTCTTCCTCCTTCCTTTTCCGTTCAGTACGGTTTCTTCCTCACTCTTAACCTCTCCGCCCTCCGTCTGCTTCCCTCTCATCCTCTCCTCTGCTCTTCAAGTCTATTCTGCGTCACTGGAATCACATATTAATACACGTCCTGGTCGTTGAGATCAATTTATAGACATTAGAGTCTAATTAGTATTAATTACGCAGGAGTAAATAGGCTCTACATCTCCCTCTCCTTCAACCTCCCTCTATATTTTCATCTATGGCGGCAGGACCGGATGATTACAGGATGAGATCACGACGCAAACATAAGAGCCCCGATTTCCACTGCTGTCACAGCCTTTGCATCATTCACATGAATGAATTTCACACAGTTGAGCGTGATGGAGCCTTCCTTCTGGAACGAGATTGCCTTTTGTTTACTCAGCATCCAGCTCCTACACATTTATTTATTTTATTTTTGTTTTTCAAATGAGGAGATTTAGAGGTAAATTTGGAAGCAAAACAAGAAACCCTGCAGGCCTGCTACAGTTTTCATCTCTTGCTTTTTTCTCAACAAACACACATAAACAGATAAAGGGCCTCATATACTGATGCCAAAGCTTTAGCTGTCAGATTTATGTCTGATATGTGTGGGATATGATTTAAAGGGGCATCACGTAGTTTTGGAGAAGAAATTCGAACTCAGAAAATATTTACAATATTATGAAACTTTAAACTGTATAACTGAATAAACAAGCTGTTCTCAGATGAAAGTAAGGCCCGCCGTTTGAAGCTAAAAACGTGGCAGGGTCCGCCACATATGAACAAATAAGACAAGATGAAATTGTGTTGCTGTCTCCCTCGTCTGTGTCAAGCCGCGTGTCTCTGGCCGTGCCGATCCAACTCATCTCACCTGGTCTGTTCCACTTTACTCCCTCTGATTGCATCAGCTCACCTGTTCCTCATCAGCTCACCGGCCTGCAGTGTTTAAAACCCGACTCACGACCCGACAGCCACTCGTTGCCAGATTGATCAGTCTATGCGGTGCAAGCGTTGAAGCCCTCCAGTGTTTTTGCTACCTTGGGTTTTTTTTTTTTTTCCTTCCAAAAACTGAACATTTCCTGCGCTCCAGGTCCACATCTCATCCAGCTCACCGCCCCTCAACCCTCTAATTCGGCTTTGCCTTTACAATAAAGCACAATTCATCTCATCTAAAGCCTCTCCTCTGCCTCTGGGTCCTGACACATTTGCACAAAATACTTTATAAATATTTTTAACACCACGTTCCTGTACTCCATTAGAATGAGCTTTTAAACATACCGATTTATAAAACATGCCCTCTACTTGTTGATCATCATGAGACCCGCTGAGATCTATTACTGTGTGTCAACATCTAAAACACACAAACACATTTCCTGAGAGGAATCTTTTGAGTCTTGATTTATCTCGCTCAAATTGCTGAAGACATTTTCTCCCAGTCTGCATAATCTAGAGCTGCCAAGCCGTTCTATCGTCACATCGCCAGACTTAATCCGCAAAATGTGTATTGGTCTGGAACTTCTCCGAGGGGTGTGATCGTCCGCCGTTGACTGAAATGCCTGCGAATGCAATTGGGTAGACCTGTAACCAATCAGAGCTGCGAAACGTGCGTGACGCTCCTTTGTCAGCCATCGTATCAAACCCAGTTGGTATTGAATAAATGGTTGTGATTGGCCCGTTATAAACCGACTCGCAGGGAAATCTGTCTGTCTGTCAGTCATACGTGCCAGAGCAAATGAAACATGAGCTTGTATATTTTTCAGCGTTCCCAGGCTTGAGGCGAACTGCAGTTAAATTTTGTTTTTGGTGCATTTATGCTTGGAGAGACTACAGTTAATCTGTGAAGGACTGATGATCTGATTTATAATGAAACACTATCACATAATTGTAAGGATAACATTTATATAAAGTCTTTTTTTTCCTCTTTCTTTCTGTGTCTTGCATCCTCTTCACTGCCCCATCTTTCCATCCACATATTAAAGCCATACATCACCAGGATCAAACCCGGTGTGTCAGCCAGCGACGCGCTGATTTACTGGTGGGTTCTCCTCCGTGTCTGTGAGTTTTATGATTGGGGTCGAGGGCCAGGGACACAGGGATACGTTTCTGACAAGGTCTCTCTTTGACTACTGGTGTTTCTAGCACTTTTCTCGCTCCTCGCTCAGCTTGACCTCCGCGAATTGCAAGGCCACATGTTAATGCCACTTCTGACTTAACAGCTGAGTTCCAGGAGACATCACGGCCAGCCCTTACCAGCTGCTGCAGTGGTTAAGGAGTGACTATTTATTATCGGGTTGGGGGAGCGATATTGTTGAAAGAACTACTGTTTGGTTGGTGACTTAGAGTGGCCGGATTCCATTAAAAGTCAAGCTGCTTTGACACACTGTTAGTGAATGGGTGATTTAAAGAGGGTCTGATATCAAGTGTTTTTATGTTTTTTTTTTTACCGCAGACGTACATAAAAAAAGGACTGAGGTGGTTGCTTCTTATAAATCTGCTCGGAAAGAGATGATTGTAAAACCTGCTGCTGCCTCAAACTTCTCTGGAGTTTAAGACTATCATAGCGTTTTAAATAAAAGATCTAAATGTTCTCTTTGATGCTATTTTTTAAGAAAAAACAGAAAAGCAGAAACTTAAACTAATAAACATATACAGGGTGACATGGTGAAGTTAAGGATTCTTTTGAAATCCTCTTATGTTCATGGAAAAGTATCGATAGTTGCCCAGTATTTAAAATCCTAACATCACAAAGGTTAAGGAAAAAAAAAAAAGTATTTTGTGGTCTGATAATTCCCTCAAGTGACGTCGCTTGAGTCAGTGTCACTCGGAGCTGAAGACAAGTTTGAAAATTAGATTGAATGAAGTTATCTGACCTCTGCAGCGTGCTCATCATGTGTGCTTGAGGGAAGCAGCTGGGGGCAACATTAACTTCTACGACTGTAACACACCCAAATTTCAAACCAAACTGTCACTGGCCAAATTGCATTGTGGGTAATGGTGGCCACAGGTTTTAAAAATGAGGAGGACCGATGAAGTTGACCTGCTGCATCAATTTTGTTCCTTTTTTATTCACAAATCCAACAAAGATATATGTGATGCTAAATCAGTGGAACACTCAACAATAGTTCTCTTTCTGTTTACAGTAAGTTCTGCTTTTTTTGGTTATTTTTATCAGTGTGTGCTCCTGCAGTGACTTTATCCTGCAGGCTTTGAGACATTCACTGCTGACGGCATCTGCTGACCATCAGACCTGATCAGCTCCGATGAGGAAGAGAGTCGAGATAAAAGTCATGCTGATGCAGCTTTGAATCAATGTGGCTCCTGGCTAATGTCCAGTAGCGCGAAAAACAAATAGACGAATGGGACTCAGAAAGTCGGGGGCTGTTTACAGAGACCTTCCTCCACATCGACATCTCGGATCAAGATGTTGCACTTGGATCTTGTTCCGAACTGGAGTGTGAGGAGAAAAGAGGAGGCGGACTCTGTGTTTACTTCATAGATGCTCGGTGCACAGTGTTTCCCAGACGTCGAACGTTTGATGTGAGGCTGCCGACCGAGTTATCATCACCATCTCATGGCTGCAGCTGCTCTACATTCACCCCCGGCAAATTCAAAGAATTAAAAAAAATGCACACATAAACATAAAATGTTTATAAATGTATATAAGTAACTGTTTATGCACTCTGAGTTTGTGTAGCGTGAAGGAGTTTACCAGCTTTCATTTCATTATGTAACCACCTTAAATCTTGATTCAGTTTTTTTATTTTTTATTTTTATTTTTTTTTTCTTTTTCTCAATTATACTTCTGCCTTCCAACTAAAGTCCCCCTCTTCTGAATGTTGCAGATGGAGCTGCTGTGTGGCTAAACTCTTCCCAGAACAATAATAAACTAATCCATACCCGGTCTAGAAGGACTTCGGGCCAGGAGCCATGACCTAACCAGTGAACACTACACCAGATCCGCGCTTGCACACATAAATACAGAGCTCCACGGGGCAACTGGGACATAACACAGCGAAAACAACAAATGACACCAGCAGACGTACTGCTGAGACCAAAAGGCATGCATGCATGAATGCCTCCACGCGGCGCTTAAAGCAGGACTCCCTATCCTTCTCACATTCTGAGTCACAGTCTCTCTCCCTCTCTGTTTCTTTACTCCTCTCCCCTCTTGCGTGTTTCCATGTCAGCTCAGGAGACATGACAAGTTCTTTCCGGCCCCCCCAACCGAAAAGTAAGCCGGTTCAGATCTGACCACAGTCCGTCTGTCAGCCAGCCAGCCAGTCAGTCAGTCACACCGCACTCGTCCTGCAGGAATGTGGGAGAAGAGTCCAGCCCCGGGTTAGTCCTTTCATCATCCGTCATTTCGTTTTGCAGTGCGATCACGGCGAGGCGGAGGGCATGGAAAAAACGCACGCGAGCGCAAAGCGGCACGGCGAATGTGTTGTGTTGAAAAGCCATAAATGTTACATGGTTCACGGAGTGTAATCTGTTTATACAGTCAGAATGTATAATTTGATGCTTTTGAGCGCGGGTCAGGTTTCTTCTTAAGATTAAAATTAGACAGGAGACACGCCGTGAAGCCCGATGACTGACTTTGTGTGTTTCGAAAAGTTGGACTGCAAAGTGTCTCCCTCTTTCTTCCCCCCTCGCGCGCACACACACAGGGAGAGCAAGGCTATTTATTTTTGCGTTAATTCTGCCTGACATTTACAATTACCGCTGTGTTTGGTTGCAGTGGGGCCTGCTTTAATAGGGCTGTTGACTGTCAAACTCGGTTAGGTCGCCTTAGATCTCAGTCCTCCTTTCATGGGGGACCTCATTGTTTGTGCATGTGTGGAGGAGGGCGGGAAGGCTCGCTCACACACGTGTACGGTTCTGAATTACCTTGAGTGGCGCGCGATGTTGAGCAGTGCCAAAGCCGGGGGTTGGCGAACACTGGGACATTCGTGCGGGACTCGTTTTTTTTTTTTTTTCTTTTTTACATGTGCACCTGTACATATGCCGACGGACTTTTGCAGGCCCGGAGAGAGCCCTCAGGAACCGGATGGAGCTGATTGCTGCGACGAGAAAAAAAATGATAAAACCGCTCCTCATCCGATGATTGTCGTAAGAGGGGGAGAACGACATTAACGAGCCAGGCCGTGCCGGCAGGGTTTTTCATGCTCCGGTTCTGACTTCCTCTCCAGTTACAGCCGTCCAAACAGTTCAGGGAAGTGGCTGCTTTAATGCACTAATGACACGAGCAGTTAGCGGGGGACAGATAGACGGACGGAAAGACTCGTGGGGACTGTCAGATATGTCGGTATTGATTTGGTAAGATGACACTTTGTCCTAATGGAGGCATCATGTTGCTAATACAGCATTATAGTGGGCTACTAGAGGAACAGACCTAACATTTAGGGGTAAGAGCCTTTTTGCTTTATTGATTACATGTCTCGCTACATGTACTCTTACACGCACGTATGGAGAGTGTTACTAAACGCAACAGAGGAAAAAAAGATGTGAAGGAAATTTTCACAAAATGACAAACTTGTGATTTGAAATGGATGAAACTACAACAAGAGACATCTCAAATGGAATCCAGCAGAGTGTTTTCAGAGTGAGATTCATTCACCGCGCTGTACTTCACATCCATGCGTGGTCAAGAGGAGCTCCCCTGGGTTTGTTTGAGAACACATATTTGCAGTGAGGGCTTTTAAACCACGGTGCTTGAGAATCGCACCACGCAAAGGGTTTAAATCAGCAACCCTCTGTGAGCCCACTCACAACTCTGCATCTATTACCGCCTGCTGCTTTAATGTACAGAGGTCCCAACCATATGCATGGTGCTCAATGGCAAGACACAAATGATTTTTTTTTTTTTTTTTTTTGACCCAGTTTGAATTGTGCAATCACTCACACATATGATGATTATAAATCTAAAAACACATTTTTGCAAGTCCACAAAGTCACGGTTCATGTTAAATGTGCAACTGAGGTAGTTTCAGTCAACTTCATTGCTTAGGAAAAATAAATGTCACCAATTCCAACATGGCTGATAAAAAGTGATAATGATATGACTGTGACAGCTGCAGTTATGCGTGAGCAGAGTCGGTCAGTTTTGTGAGCAAGCTAACATACAGAACCGACTGGTTTTGGTGAGTGTTTATCAAGAGAACCTCACTCACATGACTGTAACTACTGTACATCCCTTTTTTGAATGGTGGTTCCACTGGAAGGGGGCAGGAGTCTGTACCAACTGTAACATCAGTATATCACATTAAAACCCATGAAATGAGACAAGATAAGACAAAATAATCCTTTATTAGTCCCACGGCAACTAAATTTGCGTTATTACAGCAGCAAAGGGGATAGCAAAAATAGAGAACATCAATTAAATAAAAGAAAAAAGCAGCCAGGACAGTATAAACAGTATAAATAAGATCCAAAACTCCAAAAATATTTACATCACTGCACAGTGAGATGCTGAGATCACCCGTCGGGATATTGAGATTCCACTAGTCTCTCACATGTAATATTCTCTCCTCAACTCATTCATCCTTGAGGGAGAAGCAAAACATAACATGATACGTTTAAAAAACAAACAAACAAACAAACAAACAAAAACATCTGTGACTGCAGACAAAGTTTTTACACACAAACAAAATGAGTTCAGGAAAATGAGCTGAAACACAACCTTATGCTTATTGATTTATTGTGCTCAGATTCAACATTTTTGCTGTAGCAAAACATTTTGAGGGGTTTTGTAAATCACATTTATTGGAATCTAGTTCACTTTTCTGATGTAATCGTGTACTGCAAAAGCATGTGTTTGTGTGTGTATAGATAATTTATGAAAAGTAATTAATTGTATTTTCACAATACTACATCTTGTTTTTTTTCTTCTTTTTCCATTTATTCATTGCTAGTACTGTTGTTGTGTTTTCTACTTATGTTTTTACATTTGTAACTTTTCGCTTTGGTTGTTTTTGCAATTGAAAAATTGATCATCTCTAATTTCCTCTTGGGTTGGCATCACAAAATATCGGTCGAGATGTGGGAAATGATTTGGCTATAAAATATCAGCAAAACAGTGGAATGTGGAAGAGGAAACTTGCAGGTGACACATTTTAAATTCTGTAACACAACAGTGGCGGGCACGTTTTGTGACAAAAGATGAAATGAAAGCTTCAGTTTGCAAATTTACAGAATGACGACAGAGGATACAAACAATTTTGTTTTGGATTATTTCGAGGAGTTGGTGAGCAGGAAACCATAAAAACAGATTAACAGAGAAAAATAGGACGAGGAAAGAAGAAACGTCAGGCAAATGTTATTCTACGACAAAAATCTTATTTTTCAGTTTGGAGAGCACCTTGGCAAACCGAAGTGGGCCAAACTGGCAGATGAGACACAGCTACGCACACACACACACACACACACACACACACACGCACACACATACACACACACACACACACACACACACACACACACAGACACACACACACACACACAGACACACACACAGACACACACACACACAGGGCACCTTGCCTACTTTCCCTTATAACAGAGGTATGACTATCAAAGCCCTTGTAATGATGTGATGGTCCACTAGCGCCTCAGCCTCTTTGGATGGAAAATGTGAGGCGGGATCCTAGTAAAGGTCCAGTCTGATCAAATGCAATCCCCACAAAAATCTCCAAATCCCCACTCCTCCTCCTCCTCCTCCTCCACCACCTCCTCCTACTGTCTCCCTTCTGAAAAAAAAAAAAACAAGGTGGAGAGATCAGGAGGAATATTTTCATTGTATTAAGCAGCTTGGTTCAGATAAACCCTGGTCCTCGTCAAGCTTGTAAGCTCTGGGAGGAGGGATGATCACTTCATCCCACGCGGAAAGTCCTTCTTCCTCCCTCATCTGGGTCCAGAGAATATGCACTTTTTTTTTTTTTTTTTAACTGACATCATGAGATGGAAGAATGGAGTCAGTGTGTGAGGAATGTAAAAGGAAAGTGGACAGTGTGTGTAAAGGTCAAGGACATTTGGTTCTTATTAAGTCCGGGCTCTGCTCTCTGTGACAGTGTACAGTAGTTGCGAGGAAGATGCATGGCTTGTGCTGTATCTTATAACAAAGGACGATTCTTCTGTTGTGATTTATATTGTTACAGTATAAACCAATACAAAATGAAGAATCCTCAGACTGTGGTTATGACGCTAGTTAATAAGATGATTGGGATGTTGGTTTTGGTAATTAAATGGTTAAATGCCTCATTAACACAGTACAAAGTGGATTGTCACCTCTCACAACATGATTGATTGGTAATCTAAGAAATAACAGCGCAGACACAGTATATTTGAAAAAGGTATAAAACTCGCTATAACTACGCCACATTTATTAACTGAACTGTTATCATTTTTATCAACCTCTGATGAGTAGTCGCGTCTTTGTTCCCACAACATCCATCCATTGTCATTTCATTAATTGCATAAAGCTGTATGTACTGAATACAGCTAAGTCTAATAACTCTGAACAATGCTACACAAGTAGTGTGGGTAAAATGTAGTAAATTGAATAATTTACATTGCATCAAACTTCACTACTAGCTGGCTACGAATATGGCTAATGTCAGCTAGCTTTAACATTAGGCAAACCATAAAATATTTTCATATTTCATATATTTTCAATATTATTCATTTTGGGGGCTTTTTTTTGTCTGTATTGGATTGTGACAGGTGAAGAGGGTGACAACGGGACATAGGAGGAGTAAGTGGTGTATAACATTTTCAGTTGATGGTTAAAGTGAGTTCACAGTTAGTAACTGTTGCCAAAAATTAGAAATATATAAGCCAAGTGTCAAATTCATACTCAACACAAGTAGCGGGCCGCATATTACTACTGTAACTGCTTACTGCTGCTATTTTTGCTCGATTTAGCTGGTTAGCTCAGTTAGCCGTGCTGCTAGCTGTCTGGACTGGGAGCTCGGAGCACGTTTACGCAGGAGTACAGGAGTTCTGGGCAAGGACAGACTAGGGGCTAGCTAGCTTAGCATGCTAGCTTCAGTAGACCTCCACAACACAATATACAGTATAGATGTTGCTTCTTCACATTTTGGTTATGATTTCATGTTTGATTGTTTGGTCTTACATGGTGCACCTTTTAAAGTTCATGTCGAACTGTGTAATTGCATATACTTTCTGTTATAACGTAATACTGTACCTATTTCTGGCAAAATGTTGTTTGATTTTATGGATCGAACCCTGGAGTTCCTTTGAGCTGTATTTGTTTTGGCCCGCCCCCAAAAAAAAGAGCTACCGCCCAGCCAAAGAAGTTTCTGAGACTCTTTTCTTGTTTCCTTTTCTTTTTCTTTCAAGGTGAATATCTTATACAAGATATAATATGTACATCGTAGATACTACATACACACAGAAAACCACGGGTTCCTACTTTAGGACTTGTCAGTCCTCACACAGTTCAATTGTGATTATCTAAACAGAACTTCTCCCTGGAAACCGGACCGGGGCCTTTGTTTACACTCCACATATTTCATGCGATTTCGGTCGTCTCACCTCTGCGGAGTTTGGAAATCCTATCTGACAGCCTGAATCCCTATCTGGGTGAGATCAGAAACTAGTCATCAGCGGCAAGACCATCTGTTTACGCCGGGACAGGCCGCAGAGCTCTGACTCAGGGTTACCCAACACCGCCAGACGACGCAGCTGACTCCCAGTGAAAAAAGCAGACGCTGTCGGGTGGCAGCGGCGGCTCCTCACAAGCATTCTGATCGGAGATTGTCTAAACAATAGAAATGAAGTGGGGCGCTTTGGAAGTGATGATTAATAATAAGGTCAGTGTGATATATTGAGCTGCCAAGATTGTATGCAGCCAGCATTTTTCCCATGTTTTGCACAGTTGATACAGTGCAATCTGATTGAATATGCAGATTTGATCAAATGTACACCTCATTTATTTTCTTCTTCTTCTTCTTCCTCCTCTTCTTCTCTCTATTATCATCATCTTGAGAAGTTTTTAAACAAAACATCCACTCGCGCAAAAATACAGTTCTCCCTCAGTTGTTGTTCCTGTCACATCTGTGGTTATTTGATTAATTGCCATTTCTTTTACTGTATTTTAGTTCATTTTGCTTTTGTATTCATGACAGATGTACAAGGTGAGAGAGATGACAGATTGTTCGACTCGGATTATACTGAATTTGTGGCTGTTTTCGGATGGAAGCAGTAAAACATAATATATTACAAATAAAAATATCAACAGCGTCATTTACAAATATGAATCACATTTGCGACAATGTGATTTGTAGAAAAATGAGAAAAACAGTTTGGCGCGGGTTCCGATTACAGAGAAATTTGGTGCCGTATTATTCAGTTATTTTTTTTGTGTGCATGTGTGTCTCTGAGTATTGTTGTATAGAAGGGTGTGCAGAACACCCACTGAGAAAAGCTCTCACAGCAACGCTATCGTCAGCCGGCTTCACCTCAGCTGGAAATATCGTCTCAGTCAAACGTTTCTGTCTGGTAGAAAGAGTTATTGTTCTCTTTGTTGTTGGGCCTCACCCAAAGGTGCTGCAGGAAATTCTGGAAATCAAGTTAAGTCACAGAGAAAGATTTTCCTGAAGGGTATTGTGTTCAAAATAGAGGCTTTATTTTCTCTCTATTTTTAAAAACCCTCCAGGTACGACCCGATAACAGAGCTGGGCTTTATTATTTTTTCTTTTTTCATAGCATGTTCCTCTGTTGACTGGTTCTTTCTGACTTAATACAATTCGGATTTAAAGCAGGTCATCAACGTTGGCACCCATGGGTTGGTCTTCATTTGTGCCAGTCTCTAAACAGATTTCATTGTCGTTAATATTTTGTGTTTCATTTCCCGTTGCTGGTCTCGCAACAAAAGACTTTTAATCACCAAGTGACATAAGACAGTTTCAAACTTTAGCATCTGTTATCAGTTTTTATGAAATGTAACTATATATATCAATATGTTGATTTTGATTGTATTTCCGTTCCGCATTCTACTCTTCAGGGATGTTACTTTGCTTGACCTGGTTGACAGATGTGAAACACTTACATTTGAGATTATGTGTTTACACCTCTAACAGAAAGACATAATATATACACACTTCCCAAACATACTAAATTGGTATATTGTAAAGCGTTAAGGAGCACAAATAATTAACTACAATACGTTAGCTACAGATGTTACAATGTAGTTTTTTGAATTTATGTACACAGAATTGATTTGAAATACAATGAAATGCACTTTTAAAATCATCCCCAAGAAGTGAGGTATAATCTGTTTGAATGTTGGTGAAATGGTTAATCAAATTAACACAACAGACATAAAGAAACAAACAAACAAAAAAATCCAGTGCATTTGTGTTTAGCTCAGCCGCTGCTTTAAGTGATTTAAAGGAAACTATCGCCATTAAACAGGTTAATTAGAAAATACACGAGCTGGAAAATCTGGATTTTTGCATCCATTTCCTCCAGAACGAAAGAGAGCAACTGAAAGTGATAAAACTGACACCAACAGCAGAAGCCGAGCTGTCACACATTTTCACTAACTGGTGAATCTTCCAAGCTTTTGTGGCGGCTGAGTGGAATAAACAAGAGGCTTCGACACAACTCCTCACAACAGTCGTGCCATCTGTGGGAGTTCTCGCCTCGTTTCAATTATCTCTTTGGAGAGGGACACAATGTGTGGAGAACGTGTAGATCTCGGTGTTAAGTTGCCGTAGTGTTACTTTCACATTTATTTGCAGATTCTGAATCAGTGAACTTTTTTAAAATAAGTCTGTGTTGCACGCTTCTGTCGTCTCTCGAATTGTACAGTACTGCCGCCGTCCAAATAACTCTTAAAACCTTGCATGTTATTAATTGAATAAAATAAACATAACCCTTTTTCATGAATATCCATCATATCGTTTACTGCAGACGCAGCCTGTCTGCATATAAAAACTTAGAATAAATAAATTTCCAGTGGCTCCGCCAACAAAAACAGACATTAGCAAGCAATTGTCTCATTCCCCAGCTACATTATTCCCATACACTCGGTAATTCCCCCTTTGGCGTAATTGCATGTAAAAGCCATTATCATCTGGGTCCATGCTAATCATATTTTGAGGCTGGGCTCTGGGGTAATTGTTGAACTTTCTGTCAATGTGTGGAGATAGAAATGCAATCCTGGCACTGGCATGGCTGCAGCTGCTTCCCTTCTTTGGTCTGGACCCCTAAACCGCTACAGATTGGTTTTCACCCTGCCCTGTAGTGGACTACGGAGCAGAGTTCTTTTAGATGACTCTCCGTTTTATTCTTGTTACCGTACCTTCAGAGCTGGCACCTCGCTCCTCGGGGATGAAAGATTGACTCTGGCACGGCTCGGCCACAGTGGAAAGACAGAGAGACGCAGAGAGGGAGGGAGAGGGAGAGGGAGGGAGAGAGAGAGATGTGCCAGCGAGAGTGGGATGGAGAGAAGACAGAAAGAACAAAGGGGAAGGCAGAGACAGAGAGAGAGAGAGAGAGAGAGAGAGAGCGGGATGGAGAGCTTCATGTTAACAGTGTGTGTAGAGACAGCTGTCACAGAGCGGCTCGCTCTTTGGAAACTCTCTCGGGCTCATCAGTCACAAGAGCCGCACCTGCAATGTACATGTGTAAGAATACGTGCGTGTGTTTGTGTGGGCACATTCGAGAAAACACTGACTGGTCCGTATTTACATTTCTTTTTCGCTCTGTTTACATCCGCTGCGTGAGGATTATTATACTTTAAATTTCCTCCAATTGGCCCAAACTCGCTGTTTCCACAATCCTTTCACTGATCCGGAGCCTGATAGACCGATATATATATCGAAAGCCCATACAAACACTGGAATACTTGGAGCGTTGCTGCCAATAGCTGACGACGTGCTGCCAATATTATTAAGACGGCAATCACTGTTTTTTCTCCAGAACCTCGCCCTCGGATGATTAAAAAGGGTCGGCAACGGTAACGATGATTAACAGAAAACACATCATTCGAAAAAATGGTGATTTCAGCCAAGCATCCGAGCTGCAGCCGCAACCAACAACTGGACGGCAACTGGAATTTAAATGTTCTCAAACAACCTCTCTCCGTGGAACTTTCCATAATTTTAATATGTACATACAAAATGCGTACAAATATATTCATAACCACTAAGTCTCATGAAACATTCATCACGGCGATGGGCGGTAATGATTCCGGCGTCACGTTGCCCTGGAAAATATATGGCTCCTAATTACTATGCCATCAAGCATATTTGGCCCGCTCGTATATCATTCATAACGCGGGACTTGAATCACAATCACGGGCAGGTTCGCGCTACGTCACTCCTCCTGCCGCCAGATAGACGTCTGTTTAAAACCAGACACATCGGAGGAAAAATTCATTCCTTAGATTCACACTTCATTTTCTTGACAAATGTTTGGTTTCATTGTCAGACCGCTGCATGATGAATTCTCTTTTGATTTTGTGCGAAACCGATTCATGTCAGCATTTCATTTCATTTGGCTGAAAATCTCAAATTTTTATTGGTGTCCACTTGCTTGCCAAATTCTTAAAGTTTAGATAAATCACATAAGGTTTACAGATTAGGACGTGTAGTTATTTATCATTTTATTTGCTGGTGTGGTTAGAGGGGAATCTTGCCGAACGTCTCAACCTCCTTCACCTCAGACAGACATAAACAAGAACATTGTATCTTCTTCTCAAGGTCAATATGTTACTATTGAGGTTCAAGATATTCATGGACCAGTATCAGAGTTTCACTGTGATCTTGTGGCTGAATAACTGAAATTGAATTATAGAGATATATAGAAAATTATAGACAAAAAATTATAGAAAAAAAAAAAAAAACAACAAAAAACCGTCTGTCCTGTCCAATGTCTTTTCTCAAAAAACCCAGCAACCTTTTAATATAAATGCTTGTGTACTTCTCACTACCGAATCCAACAAAAAAAATTCATGTTAATATAAATAAATGTCTCCTCTCAACATTGCAAGATTTGAATACATTTTGATAAGGAATATTAGTTGTCATGTTTTGTGAAATCAATAAATGGTAAGGTAAGTATTACTTCTCAACAACTTTATCTATCTCTATCTCATACTGTGCATTTCTAAGAGAGACTTTCAACAACAACCAAAAAGATCTCAGATCCATGACTGCAGGCATTTGTATTGCTGACTCTTACATTTGCTTATTATATAAATTAGCCAATAATAAATAGTACAAGTTTGTGACATCTTTCTGCAATTAACACATTTCTTTCTATTTCTATTCTGAGTCAATTAAGTAGACATTGTTACAACCCTGTCATTTTGTTCTTCTGAGTTGTGTACTTCCACAAATGTACAAAAGGTAACAGGGCATTTTCTTTGGTCACCTGTTGATTTAACCTCCTTAGATAAGATAAACCAGAGTGTGTGTACCTGTGTTTTTGCATTTAGGTCAATCACTAAACTCAGCACTCACCAGAGGCTCCTGTTCTCTGTTTTCCTTTTCCACTCTCCGTAACGTTACTGTCATGCTATACATTTCCTCTCCAGCTCCAGTTGATAGTCAGCACTACATTATATCAACACCTGACAATGGTGTCACATCTGCAAATTGCTGCCTCAGTCAGGGTGATTAACGGGAGTGAAGATAAATCCCCTTTTTAATCGGATACATCTCTGAATTGCAGCACAATGTGATGTGACTGCAGGTGTTTATTCCTCCTTAAGGCCAGGCTCTGCAGCTGATGCTGTCCTCCAGATTTGGCTTACTCTGATGTGTTGAACAGCCATGCCTGGCTCTCCACACACACCACTAGGCAAATGTTCTCTGTTTTGTTTTCATAGAGAGACCCCTCGTGGCAGAAATGATATTGCATTTAATAGCTTGTCATTTAATGTTTGCATTTTTCCATATGTTCGTCTATATTTCTTGTGTGAGACACTGCTTCATTTTGTTGTAACTGCATCCACTCTCATTAGTTAACACACTTGTCCGTTTCTTTTCAGACACTGTTGATTTAATTTCCCTAATCCTGTTTGCGAATGCGGCGCACTATGTCTTCTCTGTTCTCAACTATTTCACAGGCAACTCTGCGGACATCTTGTCCTCTTTCCATATTTCCCAACTGGAACCCAAAAATACTGCTAACCAGCTGCAGTAGCATGTCTGGTTCCCTTCAGAGGAGCTGCCTCAAGTTTGACACTAGCCTGGGGGAGTAACAGTGTAAATACTTGCAGTGGTGTTGTTATACACAAGCGTTAAATTGAAAGCATGAAGGGGAATTTTAACAGAATTCAGATTACAAAAGATATGTATTGCAGTACTGAATGGGACACTGTTTTGCAGCTTACATGCACTCCTACACATTGAAACGAACTGCTACCAAAGACATTAAAGAAGCGAGCAGGGAAAGGGAGGGAGGGAAAGAAATGCAAGTCCTCAAGGTTAAGTGTTTCCTAAAGCAACCAATGCAATCATTTCCAGTGCATGTCATACTTAAATTGAGGCGCTGTTAAGACAACTTTAAGTACTTGGTTAAAGTTAGGGTGTGCCATGGGGTTAGGAAAACATCACCATCATGCGGAAAAGAAACCAATGTTGGACATAAACCACCGCTTCTCAGCGACAAAGACAAAAGCTTGAGGGCCAATCTAAAATATAGTGTGACGTTCAACGTGAATGTAAAACAACTTCGCTGTTCTTGCAAGCACTGCAGGCTCGCAGGAATCCTCAACACCTCAATTTAGGGTCAGGAAAACCGAGAATTTTCTGTGGCTGTGGTAGCAGTCTAACAACATCCTGTACTTCTTTGTACCAAGTTGTACACAAGCCAAATTGGAAGCGTTTAAAAGAAAGCGTGCATCACATGAACTCTGCAATCTGCTCCTGATAAAGCAGATTATCCAGCTTTCAATTAATACCAGAGTTCAACTGCAAAACCGCTGAGCAGTGCAGCCTAATTCCTTCCTTTAAACAGGACCAGGCTCGGGATTGTTGCAGTGCGTGTGCTTCTCGGGGGAAAGGTTCGCTGAAAGTCTTCCATTTTATTTTGCCCTGCCAAGCTGGGATTCCTGTCACCAGTGCAAAAGTGTTGTATCAAAAGTCATATCCTCAGTGTGGACCATCGCACTCAGCAACACACACAAAGGACAGGCTGATCGCCACACATCAGCAGGAAGCTTCCTCAGCAGAGGCTACATAGCAATCATTGTCTGCTGAAAAGAGACGGGAAGTGTGGTTAACTGATGAATACCATGATCTCAGTAGCATTCAGCAGCGCGAGCTGTGTCACACACAGGACCTTGCCAACCACTCATTTTCAAATACATCACTGAACGACACTGAATTCATGTGGAAATGATGTGGTTCATGACTTTGAAAAGTAAAAGGTTATCGTATACACACATTCTACGGACGGGATCCCCCTCAAGTAGGTTAAATGTATTGACTATTTGAATTGAGACTGTAAATGACAGAGACGTCAAATGGCTCGAGGTACAGTATAGTACCAGTCCAGTCACCAAGACATAACCTTAGCAGTTAAAGGTTCCAAACCACAGATACGTCCAAGGTTGACATTTTTACTAAACGTGGCATATCACGCTCACGGTACGTGCTTGGCTGACTTTCTCATCCAGAGGTGGAGAGGGAAGTGGTGGCATTATTACAAGCCACGAGGCTGCCAGACAAGCAACAGTAGTTCCAGTCTGTAGGGACATTTCCAGCCATTTTAGTGTTGATCAAAGCTGGCTACTTTTCACTTATATTGGGACCATCTCCAGTCACTTCTGCGGCGACATAAGAGGTATTTTATGCCAAACCATCATGTTCTCCTAACCCAAACCAAGTGTATAGGAAAACATCATGGTGATGAAAATAAATTTAAAAAAAACAAATTGCAAAATAAAGAAATGTTAAGTTTGGGGTTTTGCAGTAAAACGTACTTAACAAACATTTATCATGGCCATTGGGTTGGTATGATTGCTTAGTGTTTGTTTGTGTATGTCACATTTCTTGATGGAAGAGCCATCGGGAGCAAGTTGAGTTTCAAAAAGATACTGACCCTTCACTGGGTGGACGACCGCTTTGCTCCCTAAGTCGGAGCCGTTCTCTCATCTTTTTATTTCATCAACCCTTTTTTCAACATCTGCAGCTGCAAACCAGCTAGTTTTTTGTTTATCCTACTTCACATCAACATGGAGTTACGGAAGGAAGGATACGACAGATGGACCAAAGAAAAAGTCCAGGCATTATGGAACATTTCATGTGTGCAAAAATGACGTGTAAAAACAGCTGTGGCTTTTTTTTTTTCATATGTCAGTGGATTTCCCAAATCTTTGCAGGCCCTTAAACAGCAGTGGAAATGAGGATAACAATATGCTGAAGGAACCTTTACTTGAAAAGTATATCCTGGGACTAAACGTTCTGGATACAGCCACAGTATTTACTTTATTTTGGTCTAACCTTCAGATTTAAGCTTTTCCAAAATTAAAATGATGGTGGAACAGTGTCAAATCATCCGCAAAAATCTCCCCCTGCATTACGATCCATTCCTCCATATGGCGATCCATATGCTCAGCACACAAAATATGACAATATTTGCTACTTTGCTACAGCTTCAGAGCACAACATCCAACTAGCATCCTCCTTTTCACCTTTTCCATTCACAGGAAATGTAGGTAGGATATTTGTGGGTCCCCGTGCAGACCAAAATGTTCAAAGTGACCAGATGCACTTGTTTTTTTCGTTGAAGTGGAAGTTTTTTTGGCCGATGTACAGAAGAAATCAAGATGTCTGTTGCTTTACTCTCTTTCTGGGCTGTATGATTTGGCCTCTCGGCTCACATGAAGGAATACAGAGCTGGATTACAGGCCTGTATAGAGCCAGTGTTAATGTTTAATGCGTGCCTTAGGGCTGAGTATGCTTATTACAGATTGGTCCAAGCAACTGTTGCATTTCAGAAGGTCTGGTGCACGGACGGGGCTGTTTATACTGCACTTCTTAATGTAAGCTGTATAACTATTACAGACCGTGGTGGCTGATGCGGCTGGCATGATGTCGGCTGCTCTAATGTGTGAAGAGCTGGCCTGCTGGAGTTTCTTCGGGGATTTGCCGATCCGTTATTGATGTTTAAGGCGGCAGTTGTGTGCATGCAGTTGTCGCGTATGTGTGGAAACAGGGAGGTGAGCCCGGTGGAAAGTGTGCGATTGTGAGTGAAGGGTAAGCACATGTCAGCGAATGAGCACATACAGGCACGGAGATAGCTCCAGGATGAAGAAATATTATCGGTAATCAGTGCGTTGATCTCTCCTCCCTTCCCACCTCCTCCCTGCCACTATGGGTGGGAATGGCAGTTTTCACACACTGTGATATGATTGTAACCTTGTCATCAGCGTTGGCTTCATGATGGAGTGTGATACAAAACGATCCCATTGCCAGTCACATGAGCTAAAATGAAAACATCTGCTGCAGGGCTGCCAACAGCTCCACTGGCATGCAAGGGTGTAATTTCCACTGGGGATGGGGGAGGGGGCACGAACCACCCACCCCCCCATTTCCAAAACAACGTTACTGTCCCACACACTATTAAAGTGTGTGTTAAAATGTCTCTATATGTTGTCATTTTACCATCCACCCTCCATAAAAATTGAACCCCTGAAGATCTGAGTTGATGGGTTAGCTGCAATTACAAAAAGCAAATCAGCCTACTCTCTGAAGTGTAGTCTTTCAATTCACTGCAGGCGTTTCTTCATTTGATGTCATACAACATAGACAGCTATATTGAAGTCTACGGGAGACGCATGGAGAAACACACTTAAAAACCAACCTGTCAATAAAGTCTGGCACCAAAGCGAGATTCTGTGACATAATGATCCAAACTTCTTTTCCAGGCTTGGAGCTGTACACACTTCACTCGGGGCTGGAATACGGATCAATTTCTAATGCCAATGTGCGTTAACAAGGTGTTCATATATAATTTACACTTAATTCAATTTTACCACTTACCTAATGTACGGCCATGCTGATAATATGATGCCCTGGTTTCCTTTCCATCAAGCGCTTTTTCTATGTGAGACATCATAGCTTCTACACATCAATAGAAAATTCAGCCAATGACACATTCTTTATATGTATCTCTGATGTGGAAATGTAACTCACCATTAGCTTAAGGGTAACTGTGAAGCTTGCTCCTTCATGGAGGATGGCCTGGGTGGTTCGCTTGGATTTGAACAATGGATTCCGTTATAATTAAACATTACGATTTAAAGAATCATAAAAGTAGTAGCGTGGTTGCTTGTCCTGTCAAATGTCTGTCATACAAACAGATAAAACTGGATAAGAATAAGCCTTTACTTTGCGTAATATTTAATTCAGTTCAAGTCGATGGGAACCTTTCAGTTCCGAGTGTTGATGTTGTATATGTGAGCTCTTCCCCTCATATGGAAATGGCAAAACAACACTGGAATAAAATTGATGATGTTTGTTTGAGTAAAGCCCCTAAACATGTGCAAAGCTGAAAACATGTCATGCGCTCAGCTGCCTGTTTAGCGCGGGCTGTCATTAGGTGATTTGACATTGTTTCCAAACATGTCACAAACGGCTCATGTTTGTTGTAGGATAGAGCTGGCTGAATTAATGGCTGCCACATGATTAATGGAGGCAATAAATGAGGGACCACCATGACGGAGAGGACTGAGGGCTGGGTGAAGGTACTTCCATACAGCACTTTTAGTGATTGCTGTTGACAGTGAAATTAAAGGTACAGTTCGAAGTGCGCCAAAAGTAGCCGGGGAGATTCCTTTATTATGAATTCAGTGTAAACTGTGTGCGCTGAGGCTTTATGGGATATCCAAAACGGGCCGTGCCCTTTGTCCATTAGCGATGACTACACAGTTTTAATATGCTAACAGTTTATCGTATACGAACTAAAAAGATTTTCATTATATTATATTACTGTAAACATGCAGTATGTTTATCAGAAGCGTATTTGAACATGTTTAAACAAAGTCATTCCGCACATGTAGATGATCCAATACTGAGGATATAAACTGATCAATCAATCAGAGCTGATTTAAAGGGACATTGTGTAGTTTTGAAGAAATTTGAAGCCAGAATTGTAATTTTTACAATATTATTGAGGTAAGTATACTGCTCAGCACTATTTGTTATATCCATAACTGAATATACAAGCTGTTCTCAGAGGTTATAATAAGATTCATCGGAACAGTAAAACAGTATGAACGTGAGTCGAGTTTGTTTATTCAGTTTGTAGAGAGATAGTTTATTTAGTGTGTCTAGGCATAAAAAGAAATCTGTCTCTCCTCTGATTAAAATGTCCCCCCCAAATCTGCACAGTGCAACTTTAATTTTTTTACATAATCACAGTTTGAATCATATAACCAAAACCATAAGGTATAACGTATGTTTCCTTGTAACGTAACTCTTTATCTGTCTTGCTTGCAGCTCACTTGAATCATTAACCAGGCATTGATAAGAACAGAGGCAAGGTGGGAGTCAGATGTTTCTGTTTGTAAAGTTATTTACAAATGATGCTGATAAATACTGTTAACATCTTGCGCACATTATATGTTCCATGTATGCATACGCTTTGCAACCTCCACGAGCCAGTTAAACAGAGCGGAAAAGTGAGCGAGCGATATTCCGAGTTCAGGAGTGCACTGCATCTGAAAGTATGGTGGCAGATGGATGATGCTAATTGGCTCTTTGAAAATGTAAGATGAACAAAGTGAAGGGAGAGGACACATGGTTGTGTTGGCACACAATGTGTTTAATCCCCTCTGCCAGATAAACAAACATGCACACGGTTAAAAAAGAAAAAAAAAACTGCACTCCGATAATGTACAGGAGGAATGAAGAATGTCAGGGTAATCCATGAAGATTGGGTTTTATCTTAATCCACACCTCCCTCTATCTGTTCTCTTGTGTATTAATGTCCACAGGGTTTCTCCATGTGTGAGTCCAACCTGACACAAAAGTCTGTTGCAGATAATGTGGCTTATGTCTTTACATCCCTGTACTTTTTCAGCACACGGCTGGTGATGAAAAGACGTTTAAATATATTTGATACGTTTAAATGTATTTGAGCATGAATACAAGAAAAAGTTCACGTGTTATCCATATTTTTGTAATGTTCAATAAAGCAAGACCGAAATAAAAGAGACGCCACTGCATGTAGACTGAATCACCATGACATAGCACTAACAGCAGTCACTTCTGGGTTGGTCTGACTCACTGGAGGTAGACTGTTGGTATAAAGCCTGTGACTGGGCGCCAGTTTCTGGCCACATTGTCCTCCACCTCGTGCTATCAGCATGCTGCTGTTTTCAGTGAAATGCTGAATGTAATAGTACTGAAACACTAACCTGGTTGCCAAACTGTACGCGCCTTATCAAGCATGGTGGGGATTTAGCCGTTTTCATGCCAGGGCTCACCTCCCCACAGGTGAAACAAGTTCCACCCAATATTATTTTGCAGGGACGCTGTTGATGCATCCCGGGTTAAGTGGAGCTCAAGACAATCGACACTCTGGCTAGGCATGCAACATTTACAGATGAACAGTACAGTTAAAGATGGTGTTCAAACATTCCTGCTGTACATTTACATAATGTTAGAAAAAAGAGAGAGAGACTTTTGAAGTCCATGTAAACATGTTAGTCCGACTGAAAACACACTTCCAAAATCAAATTTCTCTAAGTTGGACCTGAACTGGTCTCAGTGTTCTGCACATGCACCAGGGCATTGGCCCGAAAGTCGTCCATGAATCTGTATTAGGAAGAAGGAAGAAGACGATGATGAAGGTATTACTACAATATATATTATGTAATGTACAGTGTAAGAGAGTCATCTATGTTGTCACCGTTTGCTGTGCAGCCTGTTTGCCGCTTCGTAACTTGTTTGGTATGACATGTAATAGGCTAGCCGGGTGAAGGTCAAGTAGCAACTAGCTGAAACGGCGCATATCGCCACCTACTGTGGTGGAGTCGTACATATCTCTGTCAATAAATCTATTCTCCCCTGGTGCTTGTATACTGGGACAATGGCAGTAATCCAATTAAATTCCCTAATTGAGCTATGACCTTAAGTGTGCATGGAAATGTACTGACTGAGATGGACCGAACATTTTCCACCTCCAGTGGTGCTGCTTTGTAGTTGACCCTGACCTCTGACCTTTCTGTAAAAGGGGGCAAAAGGGAGATAATTTCCCCTGAGGGACCAATAAAGTATCATGTTAACACTACAGCCTCCTTCCTGATTTCCAACCTTTCCGACCAGACAAAGAAAAACTGTCTTTTAAACTTTTATTGACTGGGGTTCAGAAAGACGACACACATAATGAAAGGTTATAAAAAGTACCGTATAATCAAAATCGAATCTTGTAAAGGGGTTGGACAATTATTTGAAACACAGAAAGCAGTATTTCTTTCTTTCAGTGCAAATATACTGATTTTGAATTTTCCGAGTCCACCACAGCCAGAAGCCACTGGCGCTATGGGAAAGCTTTCTTTGAAGTTAAAGTCTTCTCCCCCTTACAGTGCATTTCAAAACACATTTCAAATCAATTATAACAGTAAACCAAAGCCTGAATATCTGAAATATTTTAATCTGGATATCTAGCGAGGTATTTTCAATTACATGAGACCGTGGCTGTGATCCTCAATGCAAAAATAAACATCTACTAACTGAACCAGAAGCCGCTCCCCTCTCGTCTCCTCGCCTGTCTAATATGATGGAGCTGCGAAAAGAGACATCACTCCATTGCAACACACTTCTCGGATTTCTACATGTCTCCCACATGCCCTTTGACATTGCGCTTCAGATCCAGAGCACCCTATCACTAAATCACCACTAACCCAGAATCCAGCCCAGCTTGTGGGATCGTGAAGCAATGCGAGCCCCTGCTGACCTCCCTGGAGCTCCACCGTCCCGCGTATCGGTAAATCAGCCCGCCGACGCTTTCCCAAGGCTGCTCTGACTCTGAAGGTCAGGGACGGGGAGGATGTGACCTGGGAGGTCAGAGGCCACAGGGAAAGTAGTTTAAGGGCCCGAATCCCACTGAGATAGAGGGAGTGAGAGGCAGACGGGGAGAGATGGGGTCTGATATACAGAGGCAAAAAACAGAAAGGCGAGGGCTGAGTGTTTGATGGATGAAGGAATGAAGTTGTGAAAGCGACACCCCACTGTGGTTTGGTATGCAGGGAGGGAAAAACAGACTCACATGTGTAACACAGACCCTCCTACAGCCCCCCGGCTTTTCAGTTGGAAATTTAGTCGAAAATTAACAGAATTCTTCGAGAGCATGACGTATTCGGTTGAAACCATGAGCCCGAAAAGGACAATAAAAAACGTCCATGCGCGGCTTCTCTAAAAGCAGCCATCTCAAATCAGTTGCACACGCGAACATACCGTGTCTCAGATGTCACCCGAACTTTAATGCGATACTGCCCACTGAGTACTGAGGCTTTTGCACACACTTAAGCTGCTGAACCATTCATACCCTGCGATTGAATCTCTGCTGCTGTGACGAATAATCCATTTATCAGAGAAATCATACCAATCCGGAGGGGTCTCTCTTCCACTGATAGAGCGCTTCACCAGGAAAAAAATGAAAAGAGTGGCAAGGTTTAAAAGAAGAAGAGAAAAATGTGTGCTTTTGATTTTCTTTTTGTTTTTCATATGTTCACCATCAGCTGACGGTCTGTCTGTCTGTGGACAGATTTTGTTGATGCCATAGTCTCAAAAGATGTGTAGTGTAGTTGTGTGTAGTTGAGATAAAAATGAATGTGAGTTTGAAGATGGGCGGGGTCCATCTTGTGTCGACTGAGTACTAATGTAATGATGAAGTAATGACTGGCGAGTACTCATGGGTTGCGACCTGAAGATGTCGATGGACTTTGCTTGCCTGGTTTGATTCCATCGCAAGTTGATCTCTATATTAAACAGGCTTTTAGCCGTGCTTGCAGGCCGTAAGTCTGTCACCCAGGGTTTGGATTCACTGCCATTCATTCGTGGTCCCCTGGTGGATGAATCCTGTTGACCAGCACCATCGGCAGCTTGATAGTTTTGGCGGTTGCTGAAATACCTCATCAACTGTTAAAATGAAATTAATACACACTCATCCCCTTAACAGACTAAAATGTTCACCATGGGTGTATCTCAATTTGGGGGGGCCACATCCTTTGAAGGTTGCATTTGAAAACCGATTGCGGTAACATAGGAAATTATAGGAAATTCACCATAGACAGGACGTCCACGTCCTTAGAAGGATGCAGTCCTAAAATTGAGACATGGCTGATGATACGCGTGCTACCTGCTTAGCATGTTTTGTCCAAACACTTGGTTTATCGCTAAATGCTTGCAAAATGAATGGCATTCCTGTCAGGCTCAGCTGTTCTTTGAATTAAGTGCTAATTGGCAAACGAAAGCATAATAACGCGTTAAACAAAGTGCAAACAATTGTGTCAATAGCCGTTAGCATGACGGTAGACTTTAAGACTGCTGATCTAACTACCCATATAAGCAAATACAATCTATTACAATATATCTACAATACATTTTGAATATTCAGGGTTTTTTTTAACCTATTACTGGTAATGTTATATTATATTGAGAGATGTCTCTGGTGTTCAGTCTCCTTCGAGGCCCAGGCTAATAAACTGAAATCAACTAAATCCCTTCATGCATGTAAGTATTGCTGAAAACCCCAAAATACAAGACAAAATAAAACACAGAAAGGAACCAAGAGAATTTGTTATTTCGGCATTTGACTGCGTTGGATACGACCAGTGCATTAGATCGAACAGGTGCTGCTAATAAACTGGAAACTCAGTAATTAGATGGTCTTGGTTGTACAAAAGCAATCTCTGCCCGAAAATAGAGCGCAGAAACACAGACAGAGAAACACACACACACGCACACACAGCTCATAGCGAAGCCCAGGAGCGAGGTGAAAATAGCATTTTCTTCTCATCTGAGGCTTCATTCAAGGTTAGCCAAGTGAGAAAGAGCTCACCACACATTGTGTTATATTTCAGCCTCACAGTTATGTGTCTCTCTGAGAGGTGGAATATTGACTCCTCCACCTCCCTTTGTTTTTGCCGAGGAGTTCTGAGAGCGTACGGTGGGAGATCCCTGTTGTTTGAGGCACTATGTATTCAGCTTGTGTGAGCAGCATCGGCGTGGAGTGATAATTAAATAAATTCCACAGGGATGTATATACAGTCTCACGGCCAGCGGTTTCTGACAACTTCTGAGAGGAATGGATCTTTTCCCATTTCAGAAAGGTATTTTTTACATAATCACACAGTGTGGTCCTGACAAATGGCAGAGTAAGTGTTTTACCCACGTGCATACAAAGGTAATTTATACATTTTCTAAGCTAAGATTCATTCATCAGCGTGATCAACTTAGCATCTCAGTAGGAAAACTTGCAATTAACAATAAGACTCAGAGATCAGAGAGGCTTTTTGAGTGTATAAATATGGAACAATATGGGAGGAACAAAGGTGAAAGTCTTGCAGAATGGTCATGAACCTCTGAGATTGATTGGAAGATATTAAAGTGTGAGAACAATATGAGTCTGTGTTTGACCCTGGAAAAATTGATGCCTCGCACACAATTGAGTGTGCAGTGATCAATTATGTAATGAAAAGGTTTTATACATACAGTACATGTGGTTTGGCAGTTGGGCAATATGTTCGATGTCAGCCCAGCTGCTAGGATGTAATGTTAGCAGTTAATGTTCCAGTGAAAGGCAGATACCTCCAAGTGTGTACGTGTCACAGGCTACATACAACATTGATTGTCAGTCCCAATTATTATGTCACCAGGGGCCATTTCTTTACATCAACCTTTTAATTTTTCAAATTGTACGTAAGCTCTACCACCGACTACTCCTGTAATGAACTGGCCACATTATCGCACCTTGACCAGACATGGTTCAGCCACATACTACACTTTGACCAAGACTTTATAAGGAGGACTCAGGGCAAAAAAAGGTATTTTAAAGCCAAACCATGATGTTTTCTTTCCTGCTTTCATGCTTTCAATCCTTAGTGTTTTTTTGTGTGCATTAACTTATCCGTAGCATCAGTACAGCGATGTGACAAGGGATAAGAATAGAAAATTGAACATAAACATGGGTACAAGTTGCAACATGAAGAAACGTTAAGTTCAAATTTACCTGTGGTTTTGCACCCAGCTAATATCTGGTTGAGGAGAACTGGGTTGCCATTTTAGTCAGTAAAGACGTTTTTTTCAGTAATATAATGGATAGCATTTGATAGATACTGTGGTGCTATGGTCTTACTTAAAAAAAAAACCTTCAACCCAAATTACTTAGATTTTTATCTCATCCTGGATTATTTTAAATGGATTATTTTACATTTCATACTGTAACTTTTCCCATTACGTTATAACAAGGTGTTTGAATTTTAATCAAAGCTTGTGAATTTGTAAGAAAGTGACGCTGATGTTTTGGGTTTCCCCAAACTCATCAAATACTGACTCTTTGGGATTGTAGATCAGGTTGGTTAACGCCCAAGAGTCTCAGCATTTGACAAGTTGGGTATGAGACTCAGAAATCAACTATCTTACCAACAGGAGCTATAAAAACACTAACATTAATGCTATAATCCAAATAAAAACTGATGGTTTTGAGGCACAGACACTTTTCCCAGCCTTTGTTCTTTCTCCTCTCCATCACTGTGTTCGTTCTGCCGTCAGTAGAGCAATGTTTCCGAACAGACAGCTCAAATGAGTGATCCCATCAATATCTGTGCTCCCTCATCAGCACTTTTATGGTGGCTTTCTATGGCAGTGGGTATGTGTGTGCATGTAGGTGTGTGTGTGTGTGTGGATACAACAGATGGGCCTCTGTAGGGAGGAAGGTATGTATGTGCCCATCTCCTGGCGCTCCCCTAGGACCCATAAAGCATGTAGAACAAACAGGCTAATTAGTCCACCACACATACACACTCAGGCAAACACACACACACACACACACAGAGTCTTGTTCTTTTTCGGGTCAGAGTCGTAAAAATCAATGAAAACCTCACATCTATCTATCTACCTATATATCTATCTATCATTATATTCATGCTTATTAGTTAAGAAAAACAACTTCCTCTTTCTTGTCTCATCAAACAGTCAAATCATGCCAGCACAATTCTCTCATAAGAAATGGGTTTTAACGTAGCGTTACACATATCCGAGCACACAAACACACCACGCTTATTGAACAACGTCCACGATCAATAACAATGGCGGGTGAAGCATTAGACATGATCTAAGTTACCGTAGCCATTGTGTCTGTTTCCGCCTTTTTGTTGTGACAAATGCTCGGGCCAACAGATATGATCCATCGGATCCATGGGAGGCTGATACGAGCTGTGCTTATTCAAGCACAACCCGGATTATTCAAACATGTCAGGCGGAGACACCAAGGCCAGGCTGCTGACAAATAAGAGGGGCCGGGCAGCGCTACTTGTTTGTTGACAATATGTCACATGAGACGCACTCTGTGTCTCTGCATCGACGCTCCGTATCGTGTACAGCACGTCCGCGGATTTCAATATTTGTGTGGATGGATTAAATCTTATCCCATCTGCATCAACAAAAAGTAACAAGCAGGTTTCTAGATTTCACATTGGTACAGATAAAGTCAACATGAGGATTTACATTGTTTTTAATGTAAACTGTTTAGAGCTTATGTCTGCCAGAAATAACTTTTTCAATGCCTTCCTGCATCCACACAAGGTCAACAAAAGACACGATGTGTGTTTTGTATGTGTGTCCATCTTCACTTCTTCTCTAGGGAGCCGTTTGTTGAAGCCGCTGCACCTCCAGTCGTCAGATATGGAAGCTAATCTGTGTAGAGCTGGTGGCGGCCTCTGCCTCTCACTGACTTTTCTGTCGTGTGTGCACAAGCATGGTTGTGTGTGCGTGTGTATGTCTTTTCTACAAGGTAAGGCTGAGATGAATGTGCGTTTGTCAGTGATGACTCTCCTAAATCTGTGAAACACTGGTGTCCTTGAACTTCAAGGTCTGCCATATGCTGCCTAGGACAGAGCCAGGGGAAGTGTGTGTGTGTGTGTGTGTGTGTGTGTGGTGGTTAGGGTAATACCTCCGGGCTGTACTCTCAGACAAGCGTGATGTCCCCTAGATGCTGTATGTTTCGCAGAGGTCGCCGGGGTCACTCAGGGAAGTCGGTAATGTTGCAGCTTGATTGGTTGTGTTGATTTATCACCATGTTTGTCATGATGAGTGGGGTTTGATGAATTTGATATAACTTGAATTAGTGACACAACGGACTATGTCAGTTAAATATTAGGCCAAGTTTACATGACAACAATTTTAATTTTGTTTTTCCTTTGCCTTTTTTTTTTTTTTTTTAAAAATACCACGTTCGTACCACAAATGGTAGGAAAACAATCCTCACACCCACAGATCCCCAGCAAAAATTACAGGTGCTGTAGTGTGCATGCCGGGCCTGTAGGTGGCGGTGTGACTTTGCAATCAATCACCACAGAAAACACCTTCTTCTGCAGAGCGGTGTGCCATGACATCACAGTAATGGTGAAACAAACTTGTACTTGGGGTTAATTAACTGAAAAGTAGAGTGAGCAGCACAAATAAAGCTTGATATATGGTAAATGATGTTTTGAGCCTAGTAGGCTGGTGCGAATAGGAGAACAGCAAGAATAATGGTGGTCTATGTGCAAAGCAGGGCCGTGACATCACAGGAATTGCGTGTTGCCAGTTTACATGACAGTAAGACTAGTTTTTTCAAAGGATAACACTATTTTCGTGTGTTTTCTGGTCCCCAAAACACCGTTGCTGTATGAGCAAATGGGCAAAACACACCAAAAGATTACAGTTTTGTGGAAAAACCATTGTCATGTTAACCATTACTGGACTTCTTCATCCCACTGACATAGTTATGTTTTTACCAAATTGTTAAGGACATTTGAAGTTAGCTTTCGAAATGACCTAAACAGAAAATAGGGAAATGCAAGTTAGGCCCATTTCCACAACCTGGTTCGAAGTGAATAAACTCGGCTCAGCAAAGCGTAGTTTTATCAGAAGTTGGCAGTATAGCCCAGAGTAGAAGCCATAGAAGAAGCAGATACAGCAAACCAGAAATGATACCAGTTGATTGCCAACCAACAATAAACCTCAAAGTAAACGAATAAGGAGACACAAATGCACTTTCTTTTGCCACCTGCACAGAATGTGAGGATTAATGGGAATCAGGAAACACCTTCCAGACAGTTTCTTCTTCTTCTTCTCTCAGAAACAGGGATGTCCGTCATACTATCGTATTATTATTATTATCATCATCATCATACCATTTGTAAGGTGTAATTTCAAAATGCCCTCAAAATATTTTGATATAAACACAGATTGTGATGTTTGGTACATCAAATATACACTATTTGGAACATAACATCAGGCGTTTTATTCAGTCTTTCTTTTCTATTAACTCCTCTTTATAGAAGGACTTCTGGGTGACCTTGAATTCGATTTCTTTAATTTACTGAAAAACAAGCGACGCCTGGTTGTTTCATCGTGCGAGGACACGAACAAAAGCAGGGCACAGAAGTAAACCTCTGAAAGAATTGTATTAGATTGAGACGCCCTCTTATCTTTTTTAATAATATTGAATCACATTTTCAATTTTCTTCCCGGCTTGACCAAACTAAAAAAATTAATGAACCCTCAGCCACGATAAGACCGCTCCATCTGAAGTGTTTACAGTCTCTACTTTCACACCCTGACTGTGGACAGTGAAGTGTAGGAAGAAAAAAAAAACCTCTTTGCAAAGCCTTTCTCCAACAGAGTAATTGGAGGGAAGGAAAAAAAAAAGAAAACCCTCGAAGTAATATCCATATCCAGTGTCATCTGTTTCCCCAGGAGATGGATGATAATGTAGGTTATCATCCAAACACTACATGGGTTTTAGAGGACCAGGGAGACATTATTTAGGTAAGAAGCGGGAGTGATATATACAGTCAGATCTTACGAAAAGAAAAAAAAAACCTCTGTTTAGACACCCCAATCAACCAGCACGAGTCACCACGGCAGTGACAAGGATGTGAACCCCGAGCTGGTTTCCCCGCCTACCGTATGAACGCTGCCAATTACGTTTGTCAGAGCACACGTCTGGAGCCAGAAATACCCAGTAGTGGTGCTGCTGGAACTGTCAAACAGCTCCCTAATAAAGAATTTCAACTGAGTGCGATACATTCATCTTGGAATAAATGTTTAAAAATGTATTTAAGTGTTGGTTTAAACAGGGCTACAGAGTTATAGATTGCTTGTGGATGATGTGCACAGCAACAGATCCACAATAACAGAATCAAATTTGAGTGTTGGTGAATGCAAGATGATTGACCCGAGTGTTTTAACCAGCAGTGTTTAATTCCCGCTCGGCAGCACCGGCCTGTAAAGAGTCTTGTGATGATTAATACCTACTGTACTGTGAACTCTGTACTGTTAAAGAAGCTTCCAAGGGAGACCTGCTTTCTGTTAATTAAAGGCTGTTATTGAATCAGCTGCCATCAGTCGGGCCTGCTTCACAGGGAGGCGATGAAAGAAAGCAGATGAATGACTTTCCTGTACCTCCGAGAGGGAAGTGGAAGGTTGAGATGGATCTTTCGGGTCCAGCGAGACCAGAACCCTATTGTGTAAGCATTGTGTGGGCTTGCATAAACAGCAGCGAGTCATCAATCTGTTATAATGTATCATTCAGAAACTTTACGTGGCAATTTTCTTTGTAATTTCATCCATAAGATGAAGATTTACAACATATTTGTCGCCCTGTGAGAGAAAAAATGTTTCCCCGACCTCCAAAAATGACCTTATTTTAGGTCATTGTAGTTTGGTAAGTGTGTGTGTGTGTGTGTGTGTGTGTGTGTGTGTGTGCGTGTGTGTGTGTGTGTGTCAGTCACATGTAGGCAATTTGCCAAGAGGCTGGATGTAAAGCGGGCCGTATGGAAACAGCAGGTTTATTTCTCCCGAGTTTATTGTTTATATGCACCATAATTCAATTAGTTGCCTTCTCCTGTTTCAAGTCGTGAATAATTGCTTCGTGCACATGTGCGTGCATGTGTGCGTGCGTGTGTGTATCCAAGGAAATGAATTACCAACAGTCTGTATGAGCTAATGGACTGCAGCCAGTAAACATGCTGTTTAAGATGTCCGCAAGCTGCAGCCGTGTGCTAAATAAAAAGATTGAATTGTCGTCTTCCTCGCCGGCTTTTTTCTTTCTCTTCCACTCCTCCCCGCGTCGGCCAGCCTCCGTTACTCATGAAAAGAAAATAACGCTCAGACTCCGTTGTGCTGCCAAGCTCATTCCCTGAGCATGCATTGTTCTCGCCGGATAATTATTGAGTCTTTTTCAAAAGACAAAGTCAGATCCTTGGAGAGCGAGTGCGAATATGTGTGTGGGGAGGAGGAGGTGGAGGTGGGGAATGTGGAGGCAAACTTCTTTGCCAATGCACATGTGTGTCTGCTCATGCATGTTATCAGTAAATGTACACCGTTCCTGTGTGATGGAAAAATATTGTCGTCATGGGGCGCTGATTAGCTTTGGAATTAAGGGGGAAAAAAAGTACATACCTTAGATGAGAATAAATGTCAGCTGAGTACATTTCTACGAAACCACAGATGAGTTCCTGCTGCTAGTGTCTTTATGTCGTAACTTTATGTATTTGCAGGAGTAGAAGTCACTAATTACATCAGGAAATTACCGTAATTAAATAATTGTAATGAAATTATTTGTAATCAAATAATTTTGGGGGGTAATTTTACTCATTTTTCCAATCTATATTTGACTTGTACTTGAGTACACATTACACCATGTAATCTACTTAGTTACCTTTAAGATCGTAATTTGTAATTACAATTTGAATTCATATGTAAACCTTTCATCTGCATTTCTGGTGCCAATAAGGCTATCAGATCACAAACCAATGAAAACCCTGACACACTGTAACAGAAAACTATTTGATTGAATGTCTGGTATTGATAATGGATTAAACCTCAACAGTTCTTTGTACTTTTACTATTTTACTAAGTGTTATTTTAATACCAGTAGTTTTACTTGCAATAGAGTAATATTTTGATCATTTTCAGCACTCTTACCACCTCTGTATATTTAACCAGGCTCAATTTTCTTTGAGTCACAACACTGGGCTTGTGCTCTGGTTATGTTTAGGCACAAAAAAACAATTTCTCAGGTTAGGAAAACGACATTGTTGTACATTGAAAACCAGTTTTGGTCGACACAAACATGGCTGGAAATGTCCAGAGGTTTCCCTAAAAACACCTGGTCCTGGCACTACATACATGGCTGCAGATGGCTAGACGTGCAGTCAAACAGCTTCCCTAGCTCCCCTTTAAAATGGCGTCAGGCTAAAAAATGCTGCCTCAGCTTCAGCTGCGGTCACCCTTTTAGCAGCCTCGCCTTCACTTGACAAAGTCAGTCACTAAACACCTGATGTGAACATGATATGGCATGTTCTACACAGATGTCAGTACGGTACGTAGCCTATGCCACTCCAGACTTGCGTAACCTTCTAACATTATATCAAATCGCCTACGCTAGACATTATGTATACTTGCTCATTTATGGTAGCACCATTCTGTTTTAACATTTTCCATGTTTTGTTTTTGTTTTCTATGATTTTTTTTTTCATGTCTGGCCTGGGGACGAGATCTCACAGGAAGTGCTGGATGAGACGGCTAAGGAAAGACTAATGGGCTACTCTTAAAATATGGGAAGACCTGCTGCTAATGTGACTCAGTAAAGAGATGGAGTGGATGTGTTGTATTATTCAAAATGTTCCTCTCTTCTTTATTGCAACAATATGTATTCTTAAATAGTGTATTATGTGAAGTTATCACTTTGTGCGATTTGCCCCCCCCCACAGTTTCTGAGTGCAACACCACTGTCGTAAAAACAAGTTTCTCAGATGTAATGTGGGTGCTGACTACAAACAAAACTCATCTCACCGTAACAGTGTTACGTGTTGAGAACTTGTACGTTGAAGTAAACATGTATGTAACACTGTGATCCAACCCTCTGACTGAAGTTACATGCAGTGCAGAAACAAGCCGTTGGGGGGACAGAGTGGCTGAGACAGAGACACCACTCACCCTGTTACAACACACTGTGCCCTCGACATGATGTAGAAGCTGTTATTTTAAGGTAGAAAAAAAGTTACTTAAATTCCCTCCAACTTCTGAAGCATTTCCCTCTCAGCCTGAAATAACTGGCACTTCTCTCGGAAAAAAGTTATGATTGCAGTAATTACAAAGGGTGTTTGAATATAAATGATAGCTATGAATTTGCAATTATTGTATATGCAAAGATACATTAGAGTGTATGTGGCCGAGGGAAATCTCTATCTCTTTAATGGTGATGGCAGCTCACAATCACTGATGGAAGAGATGGAGCTGAATGAGGTTTGGCTAATTAAATAGTGGCATTATAATTCGCTCTCTGTGGCTTTTGCTCTGCCTCCCTCTTTCTCTCTCTCTCTCTTTCTCTCTCTCTCGCACACACACACACACACACACACACACACACAATGGCACAGTGCTCCGTGTGCAGCAGAGCAGGAGGTCTCGGAGGCCTAATCTCGGAGCTAGCAAGGTACAGCCATAAAACTGACAGGCCAACTAATTATCCCAAAAATTACAACATCTTAATGTTCGCGCTCACAGCGACGTTCACCGGGAACCGAGGCTGCCTGTGTGAGTGTGTGCGAGCACGCACAAGCGGCCCTGCATATTTGCCTGTTCTTCGGCGTGTGTTTGTGTGTGTGTGTGTGTGAGAGAGAGTGTTTATTATGCAGACAGCTGGAGGTGGCCTCCTGCATGCAGAGCAGAGAGGACAGATGTGTGTTGCGGCTCTTTGTTCTAGTTCTGCACTGCTTCCCCTGCACTTACTCTAAAGAACAACAAAGAGGCAAAGGAGTTCAGCGCTCATCAAAGTTTAAAAATAATCCATCGCGGCTCCTTGTTTTCATGCACAATGCCTCTTTTAATTGATATTCTTCAAACATCCTTTTTTTTTCCTCTTGTAATTTGCGCCCCCCCCCCCCCCCCCCCCCCCCACTGCTCAGTCTGCCTCCCACCCCTCCTCTCCGTTCTGTGGTTTTGGTCTTTGTTGCATGTTGTGAGCCCCGTGTAATCCTTCGGCTCTCCTCCTCTCTGATGTCCCACAATGTTCACATCAGTGCCTAATCTTGCTGCTTGTGATCAGCTGACTGAACTGAAACCTTCATCAGTTTAGTCCATCAGGATACATTTCAGGTGAGACAAGGAGGAAACACAGGATTGCATGTGTGCTCGTACAGGAGGAGAGACAGAAAACAAATCATTGTAGCTGCCCCCTTCTTCCGTCGCTGTCAGCAGTAAGCCGGAGGTGAATGTAATCCCTGGGTTTCTATGACAGTAGATGGGCGCTGTGATAAGAACTGTGCAAATACCATCATCGATTCACATCTCTGCTAAGGCTCCAATACCCTGTCGGAAGGCAGACACAGGATTACAAAAGGAACACGAAGGGATTTACCTCGATCTCATTCTGCTCCTGACAAAACACATGTCAAACTTCTGTATTATGGAAAAATATGCTTATAATAATCACAAAGAAGTGTCACTGCTGTCACTAGGGGCTGACTCACATATTGAAAGGCTGATAAACATATATATATATATATATATATATATATATATATATATATATATATATATATATATATATATATATATAAATCAAATGGATGCTTTAAACTCTTGATTTAAAAGGTAGTATGGATGTGAGTCAGTCAGCTAAAATAAGAAATGAATCAATAAGATATTGAAGTTGGGAATTTTCCCTTGAGAGTTTATTCAGTAATGATTTCAGTAAGGAGTATTTTATGCTCCATAAATTATCTAAAGGTAAAAGATAAATGTTCAGACAGAAAGCAAAGCAAATTTGTCAGACAGACTGCTGACGTTAGCTGTAAACTTGCTGGAAACAAATACACCTATTACAGTTTGTGCATCTGCGGTCAAGATTTCACCCAAACAAGCAATTCATTCCCATGTAATAAATGCAAATTAATGCATGTTGTTCATCTACAACTGTTATGTGAATATTTGGAGATGGGTGCATTGAAATAAGCAGTTGGTTGCGCCACTTCTCCAGTCGAGTACCGTCAAAAGATTACAGAAGAGCAATGATAACGTAATCACGAAAAACTTAAGACGTGATGGGAATATTTCATTTGTGTTTATTTCAAGTGGTTTATTTGAGTAATGTTAGTAATGTTACTGTTCCAGAAGATTGTTTTTTTTTTTGTTTTTTTTTTTATCTGATGTGATTTTGGGATCTAGTAGATTTAGATTTTGTTGATACAGTAACTTTTCCAGCTCAGCCAAGCGTAAAAACTTTTTTATACGTTGTGCCCGTATTTGTTCAGCTCAGCCTCTGACAAAAACTCTGAACTCACCTACAAAATAGTTTTCTCGAGTTCTAAACATTTCTCTTCTCGCTCGGATGACTCTTCAGCTCAGATTGGGCAGCAAACTAAAACTAGTTTTGCAACTAATCGAGCCTTTGCATTGATTTTATATACAAATGTGTTGCTCAAAAATGTGCTTTGTGTCGGAGCACACAGTAAAGTTTTAAAGGTAAATTAAACAAGAATGCATTACTGGGAGAAACATTCCTGGAACGAATGAAGACAAAAACTTTATATTCCCCATGTAGCTGGAGCTTCATTTCGAAATTTTATGTTTGTTGACCATATGACAGAATATCAGTCACCTTAAATGTAAAACTGTCCGTGATGCACTTCAGCAGAGGAACAAAAGGAAAAAGAAATGTATCCGTTTCGCCTTCCCACGCACATTCGCACACACTCAGCAAAGCGGCAGGTGTGAGTCACACTGTTTTGCTAATGCCTCGAGGTCGTTAACTCTCTCCCTGATTAGTTAGGGGGGAAGAAAAAAAAAACTAAAAACAAAGCCAGAGAGAGTTCATCGAGAACATGAATACTGCATGAGAGCAACAGAACAAAAGGTTTCGGGGCGAACTTCTTTTGAAAGTCCAATTCATCCTCATGACTTCTTTTCTTCTCACAAAGCGCCTCGGCTCAAAGACAAACTTTTTTATTACTGTCAAGCGAGTCTAACGCGAGTAATTTTGGAAGAAAAGATGAGGGGAGAGAATGGAGATAGAAAAGACTGATGAATGGAGATTGGCAAGAGATAGGGAGGGAGATAGAGACAGGGAAGAAGGATGGACAACTGGGTCACAGTGATGGAACGGCAGATTGATTTGGAACGAGTTTGAGGAGCCGGTGCGGGTCAAAGCCACCATCTGTATTACTGTCCCGGACTATTCATCTCATCCACTGATAAACTATCTTGTCTGCTCATTGGAGAACAGAGGAGAAGTTAAGATGAAAGAAGATACACAGATATAGGCACAGAGTAGGGAGGCGGTCGAATGAGGAAAAAATCAAGAGGGTGAAATATGAGCTGTTACAACACGACAACTTTTGTTTCGGTTGATGAAAATGTTTCTGGACGTGTTTATGGAAACACCGAAGCTGGAAGCCTCTGGGTGGGCGTCTCCCCTGCGACGGTGAAGTGACATCTGAGGGAAGTCATTGCTGATACTAGCTCATTTTCTGCCTGGTACGCAGCTGCAGAGCGTCAGCTGTAAAGGCTGCGCCGCTACAAGATGTTTTTCCTCTTTCTCAACAAGTTCACACGACGGGATCTTAGCCCTGATCTTGGCAACGGGTTCTGGAGATCACAAACAGAAAGCCCCAGATCAGCCGCAGATCGCAACGACGATCAGAATGTGAGAACTGCTCGAAGACCGGGGGAAGCCGAGAGAAGCTCATGGCAGCCGGCTACATTTCTGCTGGACTCGCAGACGGGTCAGGGAGCCAGGAGCTCTGCTCTGCTGTCCCTCTCTGCTCTCTGAACCTCGTCTTATCGTGCATCTATTTACATGGAGTGGGCCAATCACAGCCCATAGTTTCTCTCAGAACATATACACACACAAGCTGTTCAGTATCTGAACCCGTGCCATCCTTGCTGAACCACAACACGAGTGGGCAGGTTCACGCTTTCGCTGCGAAAAAATAATCCCTTGCTTTCTGTGCATACTAATCCGTCCTCTCACCTGCATTCTCTTCTTTTATTTCCCTGTTTTGTTGCTGCAAATCGGCGCGCAAACAACCTGGACGGCTCAGACCGCCTCTTTCCCGTGTCACATCTTTTGTGTGTGGTTTTACAATGCATAATGCCCTGTCGCTGATCGATCACGTAGTGCGCAACTGCTGCAAGACTGCTGATTGCAGAAGTGAAAGTTGCGCGCCGAGATGCCGGCCTGGTGCTACACATGTCTGATGAACACCAAGGATACTCATTTCTTGCCAAATATAAGTTTTAATTTCACTTTGAATTAATTTCAAATGCAAATGTGTTTAAGTTTGCCAGCATGATTCAGAATAAAAGGTTAAATCATTAAACCTACTGAGAAACGCAGAGCGGTTATTGATGATTGAGACGGTATCATAACTAACTGATCTTTGCTGGCTTGCTGAGGAAGACAGATCAAACACCGACACCTAAAAGCAGCGGGATCTGGCTTTTTTTTAGCGATCATTGTTTAATGCTCAATGATCGACATGTAAATTAGAGTCACGTAGGGATTGTGCACGGGCCAGACACTGTCGTACCCAAACATCTGTTTACCAAAAGTTATTTACCACCAGTGGTGCAGGTGCCTTGTCAGAGTGCGTGTGACACTGGCTCCAGATAACATTTCCTGTGAAATCCAGCTCAGGGTCTGTTGGGTAGAAACATCCCTGTTTTACACTGTAACACTTTACCTGGATATCATCATCAGAGCATTGATTAGTCTTAATAAACCTGGATTATAGCTCTATAGCTCCCCCTGCTGATTGCCTTCATCATCTTTCAGCTCTGTGCTTGGCAGACTCAAAGCAATGTGGTGCAAATGTTTGATGCGTGCAGGCAGTGGCGTACAATGTCATTACAAAGGTTGGGGTTTGCGTCAGCTGTCCTCGAGTAAGGACTGCAAAGAATCCCTATGTTGAAAAACAAGCAATACAGTACTGACTTGTCTATACTCTACGGTAGATAGAAAGACACAGATAGATTGATTTGTGCCATAGGGGACTGTTGCAAAAAGACAGAAAGGGCTCAAAGTTCAACATCAGATGTATGCTCATGGAGAGATGGCAGGAGTAGAAGAATAGCTGTACTGAGGACACAGACATTAGTGTTCAAACACACACAGCAACAACAGGTGTATCTGAAACGCTGCTCCGTACAGTTCCAGACGCAAGAGCACAGATGAAAAGACGAGGCCACTCCACAAATCAGAACAGAAACACACCCGAGATGGAAAGAGGGCAGGTGGGAAACTATGAGATCATGTGAAAAGTGGACGGGCTCAGGTTGATCAAACAACCGCGCTTTAAAAGCGCTCCCTTTTCTATTGATCCAGTCTTGTGTCTCACACTATCCAGCCATTGTTCCACTTCATTTTTTTTTTTTTTTCCTCACAAATTTCTTGTTTCGGAAGTAGCCAGTATCCACAGCGGAGCAGACTCCTTGTCTGCAGCAATCACAACTTTAGCCCCGAGCCACATGTGACCGTCTCCTCTCACCTTCACTCCTCCACCGACAAAGGTTAGTATGAGCTTGTCTCCGTGTGAAATGTGGGTGGCGGCGAGCGGGGGGGGAGCGGCTGGAGTAAATTAGTGTGGGAGCAGGTGGTCGGACGGCAGGCTGAGAATGATGTGTTACAGGTGTGAGACCGCATGATTTGCTGTCATCGTCAACACATTCGCGAGGCGATGTGGCACCGTCCTTTGTCCATGAAGGGGACACGTGTGGGACGGAGGACGGGGTAAGAAAGGAAGCGTGCGAAGAAGGGAATTACGCTGTCCTTCCCAGAGGTATCACGGGGAACTGAAGGAATTATCTGCAGGTTTGCTCTTGTCAGTGATCGTGGGCCCGACCTGACCTTAGACTTTCAATTTCTCTTCAAGCTTTGTTCAGTTCTGTTAGATTGCAAGGTCAGTTCTTCAGTGTCAAAAGATAATCCCATGGTCAAATTAGGTGTGACATTAAAGTATGTAATTTCTGCCATACTCAATCCGAGCAAAAGAATGACGTTGATGATATCTTTTGGTAAAGGGGGATGATGGGAGTTGTTGTTTTCACTGTCAAACAACCACCACTGCAGATTGACTCAGGCAGACGTGTTTGCAGGTGAGGTAATATATTTAAGTTTCATTCACGTTACGTTTAGTCCTGACCGATAGTCTGTCCATTCCCTGTAAGTTAAAGCAACAGGTGACCAAATGAAACGCACCATTACCTTGAGTAAAATTGCGTATTTCTCTGACCTTGGACATTATTGGAAATACTTTATCAATAGTAATAATAAGAAGAAGATTAACGTTGCTCTAATCATCAACCATCGACAAGTTCAAGCCTATTTGGTCGGTCAGTGACCCCAGATGCTCCATGAGAGCTACAAGATCATAAAGACTTTATTTTGGACATGAAACTTGAAGCGCTTCCATCAAAACAAACAGTCTCCGCAGGCATTAAACCAACAATGTACTGACTTGGCATTGAGGGAAAACAATCACAACCCCTGCTCATGTATTGTGTCCACTTTGTGCAAAGAGGCAGTAAATTTATTCTTTTAAGTCAGATGTGGAACATTCATGCTGGCCAAGACTTCAATGGAAAGCTGTTTGCACGGAGAGGAGAATTAATTTAATGACATGCTGGACATGAACATCACATTTCTGAACAGGCCCACTGAATGTTTTAGATGATCATAAAACATGAACAACAATTTTTTTAACCTCTTGCTTTCACCTTCTTACACTTAATGCCTCGCTCTGGAACACCACAAGTGAATGTGCATGGAAACACATTACTTTGGATCCAAATGGCTTCTGATTAGTTTATCTAACTTGCCAGTGTCTGTGCAGGTTGGTGTTCTTGAAAGGTACATCAGAGTGGCTTTTTAGAGACCAAATGTGCTCACAGTGATCAGAGACACTCAAATTCTTGAAAGTTAAAAATTGTGAAAGTGCAATGCAGGATAACGTGTAAACAATAGGTTGGTTATTGATCTAAAGAACACAAGGCAACTGAACCAAAGTGAACTGAACCTATTTGTAACTCCACCTTGGAAATGATCTCAAAGCTTTTTAGTGAATGTGTGGGTTATATATTTCTTTTTTCAGGAAGTTGAACAGGTCACAAGTTTGACAACCCATTTTCATGTCACTCGTGAGAGCTTGCAATAACGTGTTCTATGACCCATTACAGAATGACCTTGTCCATTCGAAACATGTCCCAGGGTGCATTTGGATTTCGTTATCCACACACTGAAGGAAGCGAAATGCTAGATGCAGTATATGCTACATAGCATCTCATTATATTATTGCCATTTCTAGCAGTGACACTCAAGCCAAGTGGTTGTAGCCATTAATGTCGACAATAGCAGCTTAGCAAAAGCTCTGAGGGGCCAGAATGCATTCATTCAACGGTGGTGTGTCTAGGCGGCAGCGGTGCGTACCGTAGGGGTCGAGACAGAATCAACTTTTGGAGAAACGCAACCCGACATCATGTTGCGGTCGCCAATCACATCAGCTGATGATCAAACATGCCGCATGAATCACAAGAACACAATTGAGTGTTTCCTTTTTATTCACTCAATTTGACCTTTTGCATCACTTCAGAACAAACCACACTGATGTGCCTCACACCCTGGTGGATGACTAATATGTTTCTTAATCTGCCGAAATGGACGAACAATCACTAGCAGGACCAGCGTGCTTGCAGCGTAGCAACGTGGCAGCTTCTCTTTTCCTGTATAATGTCGCTCGGCAAACATCTTTTTTCTGAGCACTGCCGCCTCCGTTCTTTACCAAACATTTGCAAATCAAAATTCAAACATTTACGTTCATTTAATCTAAAAAGCATCTGTCGCTCGCACCTTAATGCCAGCTCTTCCTTACATTTACAGCCCTCAGAGGTGCATTTACAGATGACAGAGCCATAATCATATTAGTATACATGGGGGATTGATTGCTACACGCCTCATACCAAAACATCAGACACCCAGACGCACACAAACACAAGCCCATTTGGACCGGTTCCCAGTCGCAGAGTGGATTAATGTCTTTTGGCTTTCGTGCATCTGTGCAAATGTGTCTCCTTAGTCCTGCCTAGTTCCATATGGTTGTGCCTGTGCGCACAACGCAAACGACTCTCTCTGTGTGATGTATGAATTTGGGATGATAATCCTGGTTTATGAATGAGGAGCGCAGAGTAATTTATTGTGTTTTCTTTGTGGACCCCGAGTACATTTACTCTCCAGTACGATCCCAACCAGGCGGATGACGGAGCATTCCCCTACTTCCTCTCTCCAGCAGAGACTCTTCCATCCTCTCACTTCTCACTCCACTCCCTCCGCCGAAGACCATTTCTCATAAGAATTCGGGATAATGGATGGCGCTGTACTGGAGCGACAGACAATTCGACGCCGCTGGCACGTCGAGAACTATTACGCTCGCAGATATTTTTCACGAACGCGTCATACATGGATTTCTGCACTGCAGACCTCCATGAGCGAGTGTCTGTGTGTGCAAAGTGTGTCCAGTTTGTATGTGGGTCACAGGATCACGCTGGTAACGAGGACCGCAGGGAAGCGCGATCGCAGCACACGAGTTTGATTGAGAGGTAGACTGGAACACGGCACATAAATCACCAACACATCAAACTCCTCCTATCATATATAACTTCCTTTTATGAGACTTTCCCATGAACTTCCCTCGCGGAAAGAATGCGTTGTTATTTAAGAGCGTTATCTTTGTCCAAGCCGTCTGACTTACGAGGATGAAGTGATTGAAAAAGCAGGAATTTAGATAAAGAACGGCGACATTTTAGATGGATGTTTTGAATGAATGATTCATGTACACTGCAGATACACAGAATACACTGTTGAATGACAAACAGCTGACAGACAGATGATGAAATTTTGCATCAGATTCATGGGTCACACAATGTAAATACTACTTGCATTACAAGTATTGTTATTACAATTCACAGCATGTTGCATTGCTTGTGCAAGCATTTTTTTTTTCAGTGTATTTTTTGACAGCACTGATAACATTAATATAGTGTCCCCACCATTATAACTGCTAAAGTGAGTTTTTTTCTGAATATAGAGAAAAATTATGAATTTCAAAGATCAAATTCAGAAATGTATGAGGAGAAAACTTGCTGTGATTATAAAGTCAGACAAAACAAACAAAAGCACCGTTTGTTTTTTTTAAAAAAAATTTTTTGGTCAAGGAAACACATTTCTTCTTTTTTGGACCAACCTCATCGCACCACAGACGCCACCAGTAACCGGGCCACATATTTGGCGGCGCTGCAGCAGTATGAAATATCTGCACGTCTCCTCAAAGTCTGGATGCTTTGGGTGATATTTTGATTGTGGGCTAAAAAATCACAAGCTCTGTTCGATTGCTGCTCTTAGTGTAATTTGATAAGCTCATCCGCTGCAGGCATAAAACACTGCGTCTGTGGTGTGATGAGGTGAAAGTGGTGTTATCCCTTTTATCACACAATTTGGACTTCTAAATGTCAGTGGATATTCAAGTTCTTTCTGGTAAATTTGTGCGATTTTTTTTTTTTTTTAAATCCTCACTCTTTATAGTTAGATCACAGTTTCAGTCAGGAAGATGTGCATAATTCCAAGATTTGTTACATCAGCCAACCTTCAGAGACTGATCTAATACAGGTGTGTCAGGATGGCTTCAAATTCATGGGATATTCCTGTGAATTTCACATTCCCAAATGTTTAAAACTACACTAAAATTGCATCTTAACTGACTGCGAATTAGTTTGTTTTACCTCCACTTTCATTCACTCATCATATAGAATTTTTCCTGAAAAAATACAAAGTTGTTGTTCATATTCTCTGAGTTTGGACCAGCACTGCAGAGTCAAATTTAGTACTTTTCGTCATGTCGTTGCTCGTCAGGGTTTACGTTACTTTGAGCTTCGTATGTAATCAGTGAAAAGGGCTGCATTTGCCAGAAAACTTCAATCATGTAGACTTTTTTATTATATGTATCCAATTGTCTGTTGATGTTTATCATACATTAAGCATGAAACAATACTGCAATACAATTCAAGCATGAAGGTGCTGCACTGATAATAGCTGATATCCCATATTTAATATAGTTTCCCTCTTACCATAAGAGTGTCCATTAACTTTTTCCGTCCATCCCGCCAACCACCAGCGCATTGTTGAAAGCCGTGGAGGGGGCTGCACCTGCCGCGGGTTTGCGAGCCTTATGAAACACGTTCGGCTGTCTTTGACTTGAAATGATTTCCCGTGACATCTGGACGCAATATGAGATTCCAAAACACATGCTGGTCGGCGCACTCGGATAGTCATGCGTGGGCAAGCACGCACAAGTGCACACACATGGACTGATATCGTTCACACGGCTACGCTATATCACACACACACACACACACACACACGATGGTCCCCCTTTACTTCTGAGGACCCTTTGTCAGCTACAACTCTTATTCCCATTTTTACATCTAACTGCAAATGTTACCTAAATCAAACGCTAATACGCTTATAATATAACGCTAATGTCAAATCCAATTGAGGTCAGATTTTAATCACGAAATAAAAACTCGAAAATCAGGTAGATAAATTTTACAATACTGCTTTAAATGTTATATTCAGAGAAAGGCAAACAAGCAAACCCCAAACCCCCAAATCCCAATAAAAAACATAACAAATTAATAAAGATTGGTTGACGTTATGCAGATTTTAACTTTTCTAGTCAATAAACCCTTAACTCGTTCAACAAAAATGATCTCACATCACAAACACGCCTCCACTGCGGATGTCTAACTCTCAAATTGGTTCTCACAAAGTATAAAAACACTCACACACACAACTTGTGCTATTCAATCCTTGCCGCCCTGTTTTAATTTATGAGAAAGGAGGCTGCTCCAGACATTGGTTCCAATTCCCGACCCCGCCTCGCCGGTCGGCTCCCACTGGTGTCTCATCATCCATCAGCGGGGGCTGAAGTCGAAGACGACACCCAACCGGGGCATAGCATGACACAGCGGCTGTGTTTCCTGTCAAACACACCTCTGAGATCTCTTTCTAACTCCACTACACGTCTGCGCATCGTTGCCTCGCTCTTTTTTTTTTTTCCTTTTCTTCGGTGGCCCCTCGTCATTCGTCGTCCCCCCTCCTGTCTTAAGAAACTTCCCTTAATCTCAACTAGTTCTGGTTTTCTTGACAAAACACCACCTATCACATTTTGGCACGTGTGCGTTTTTTTTTCATGTACAGTCCAGATCGACGCATGTGATCGGACGTGAAGCAGTGATTGATTGTGGCTATTTTTAGAGAATGATTTTAGGTTAAACCTCGGCAGCTGGCGTCTCCGCGAAGGGGTATAATGATATCAACAAGACATGCTCCAATCAGGAGACAACCAAAGCCCTATGTTACTGACCCCGTCGTCTGCATGAAACAGGCCTCTCGTACTTTTCTTTTTGTGGTAAAGAGATACTTTACCACAAGTATCTGCTGCAAACCGCGGCCAGATTTCCTGTACACCTATCTGCAATTTGGGATCTCGCTGCACATGTCAAACATTTTAGGTTCCCAAATCAGACATTTCCCATGCAGCCTGGATGTAACGAAACTTACCATTCAGATCGCTTGCAGAGTAGAGTTTACCACATTTTTTAAGGACACGATACATCTGAAACTTACATGAGATTGAACATTTAGAAGTTTAAATGGATGTGGCATGTAGGCTGGGTTAGACGAGGGGAAAACTGTCTCATAAAACATGTAAGTTCATGTTGTGGACAGCTGTGTACGATAAAAGTGAACCTAACATTTGTCTAGATCTGTGTAAAATCCAGTGCTGGGAAGTTGTGATTTGTATATAAGTTATTGATTCATTTATTGACATTTTTGGTGAAGTTAACTACAGTGTTTTGTTTTTTTTTGGTTTTTTTTGTTTTTTTTTCTGAGCTCTTTAAGCTGATCATGTAACAAATCCAGATTTGTTCACACCAAATATATAACCCTCCTTCCTACGTTGCTCTGTTGGGGACGAGGGCTGGATCGTCAGCTCACCTTTGATAAATGTTTTGAATCTTGACTCGTAAAACTTCACTTGGCTGTATCGGGTGTCAATTAGTCACAAGTATGACTGTTGCTACAAATGCCAAGAGCAGTCGTTGTGGGCAAAATCAAAGCTGACATTCCCTGCACGTTCCCATGACAGAGTGGTATTTCATTTTTGCAATAAAGTCAACTCAGTGGCATTTTTTTAGCTGCCGTGTGCAGTCCGTTCTCACTCCCAGTGGGTCATCTGCCCGGTCAGTGGTCTGAGGTTTCTAAGTTTGACACTGTAGATACCCCTCTAGCGTCGCACCTTGGAGCGCCCCTCTAGTGCAGGAATATAAAGAGTGATACCAATCCATGCCAGGTGGCGGTCAGGGTAATTTGATGGGTCAATCACGTCAGGATTTTTTTCAAGTTTGCGACCCAGAGTCATGAGTGACTTCATGTTATTTAAGTCAGGTAACATTATGAGACTGAACTCAGTTATTTTAACCCTAATCGTGACCTTTCCCTAAACCTAACCAAATATTGACCTTTGGCTAGGATTGGCAGTCCATAAACCATATCTCATAATGACTTCACTGTTTGTCAGCAAGCTTGATTTTATATATATATTCACAGTAGAACAGTGAATAGAGTCACATTTTAGAGTCATATTTTGAAGCTTCTGACCAAGCAGCCTTTTTAACTACTTTTAAGTAAGTTAACTAAGTTGTTTGTGTCAGCAAAACGAAATTTCTCCCAAGGGTGCTGTTGCTGTGGGTTAACTTATTCCAGTGTGGAATAATTGTGAGCTTCCAAAGCTGCTTAGTATTTCCCCTCAGTGGAAGTAAAGTTCCATTTTATAAGATTCTGACCATAAGCGAAAATAATTTATTTTCTATAAAGCTCTCAGATGTTTCCTCCTCCCTGCTGGGACCCTCCTACATCCTGTCATCCTCTTAGTGTATGTTTATGGGTGTGTGTGTGTGTGTGTGTGTGTGTGTGTGTGTTTATGGGTGTGTGTGTGTGTGTGTGTGCATATGTATCTGTATGATGAGGATGATGATGATCTACGACGTGAGTGTTTCAGTTTTCCATGTGGCAGATGACAGACGCTCTCCACAGCACTTGCTCCAGGCTTCCTGCATTCTCAGCTGTTCAATACTCAAAAGCTGAAAGTAAACCATCTTTTTTCCGAGCCAGGACACGGGCGCGCACAGATGTGCACATGTGCACGCTCGCGAGACGCACGCACGCGGCATGATTGCCTTCCCTCCCTTTTCCCTTTGAATGTAGGCCAAATGTTAAATGAAAGATGCAATAAGAGAATATAAGAAGACCTAGGTGTGAAGGAAGTGTGTTAAGACGCCCCCAGCAGTTTTTTAACACACGGACAGAGGCACATCTCCATTCATTTATTTTAATTGCTCTCCACCTGCTATGATAATCAGGACTTAAATAGAGAAATTTCCATTTTCAATTAAAAAACTCTCAGTGTACGCATGGGAATGAGGGCCACGCTATTAGGAAGTGGAAAAAAAGAGACATTACTCCCTCACTTCGGAGAATTTTTCCTCCACTGCGTAATCTAAAATATCATAAAACAGCACTGTGAGAGTTCCATGTGTAACGGTGAAGGAGCACCGGGTTTGTGTTCATGACACGACCTTTGGATTGAAACTTCAAACCTCTCAGATACGCATACTTAATTTAACTATTGAATATGAATAATGATAATAAAAATCATTAAATCATATTGTTGAGTCATTTGTTTTGCAAAATGAATCACTTGTTAGCTGTTTTCTGTTTTCTGTCACCTTCTATCCCTATTTTGTCATCTGACATTAGCCGAGGCCTGATTCTTTGCTGTTTTGTGTCTGTTTTGTTTCTTCACATGGGTTACTTTTACTAAGAATAACAATAAAAGGGAATTAAAAAGAGCAGGATATTAAATCTTCTATCACTCTCAGACTACAGTGACTCCGGGAAGATCTGATTTTATAGGTGCCATATTATACAAATTTCAGATAATGTTTTTTATTATATTATTTTGGGTGTTTACCAGAAAATGCTGTGTCTTCCTTTACTGTCCACTTTTTTTCTGTATGCTTTGTTTTAGTGTCTGTCTCTTTAAGGCCCTCTCTTGAAAAGCCATCTGTTCTGATTGGCCAGCTCTCACAAGCATGAGCAGGCTTAGCCTACTGAGTTTGTATAACCGTGGCCATACTGGGAGGATTGCTGAGGAGACTTTATAGTTGTAACATCACAATCTTCATACATCACAACAGCTCATTTTAACGCACAGGTGAACCTACTGCATATAATATAATATAATATAATATAACATATAAAAAATTATTAGACAACCAATTTCTCCCAAATGTGCAAGAGCTTGCAGTTTTGTCATTTCTCCCGATATTCGCCAATATTTATCTCAATAACACTAAATTCAACCTAATTGGAAGATTAATTTCCCCTCTAATTTAAGCCCTTGGCTCATACTTTTTAAACATTACAGTAATTAATGGCAAAGTAACATTAAGAGTGCAAGTTGAGACACAAGTTTGTCAAAAATGTCCCAGAAAACGGGGTCCAATTGACAAAAATATCCTGACAATGAGTAAAGAAACGAATTGTCTGTGTGTGTTCCATGTTTCGTCCTCTGTTTCGGTTCCATGCTTGGCACTGGCCCTCCTCCAGCACTGGCAGATATCCTCGCCTGCTCAGCTTTTGTTTGCCGAGCCTCTCTGAGCTGCTATAGCCCCGTCACTCCTTTTAGTAAATATGAAAATGTTGCTGGAGACAATGGACTACCGCACGGCAGGATTTTTTAAGATCACTCGTAATCTTTTGCTACTCAAAGACTCCCCAGATAGAGGTGTGTGTGTATGTATGTATGTATGTGTGTGTATCCCTAAGGAGATCATTAGCAGTGGAGCGCCTCTTGGTCAATACTACCCCTAAATACAATGTCTACTACCAGGCCTCTCTCCCTCTTCTGTGTTACAGAGAGGAAAACTAATTCGCAGGGCTCCCAAATGTGTTAGACTATAAATTTACCACAACACTGAGGAAACTGTGAGATCACTCGAAGGCCTTCAGGGGGTGAATAGAGGTGGTTTTACACCTTCTGATCTGGTACTGCTATTCACTGTGCTGCGAGGGTTCAAACAGCAGCCTGTTGTTTGAGTTAGCAGCAGGCAATCTTACAGATACACAGGGGCTGCGAATGAAATGTGACAGATGATGCCAACACTTAAAATCGTAGTGATTGCATTTATCCTAAACAGCGTGGAGAATCCTCGGAAATAGAATCTAGGTTATTGAATAGCGGACGTGCAATCACAGGGACAGCTGGTCGGCTTGGTTGGAAGTTTGTACAATTTACACGTAAAAAAAAAAAAAAAAAGAAAAAAGTGAAGGTTTCTGAATGGCAAGAGATTGGGATTGTGTCATGAATTCCACATATGGTGTTTGTCGATTTAAAAGAAACATTTTGCAATTCAAGAAAATCATGTGTTGTTGTCAAGAGGGTAAAATATCATTTAGTTTTGTGAAAACCGCTCAGTGAACTACGTCATCTGGCTCAATACACGCCAACAACACCAACATGGCCGTCACCGCTTGGTTAAGGAGAGTTAGAGTTAGTCAGTTATGTGAGCTGTCTAATATACAGGACGACTGACGGTCTCACTCTCTGTATATGATGTCTCTCTAATTATGCATTTTGAAAGTCTTAAACATCATTAATTTGATGACAAAATGCAACTTTCTAGAGTTGAAAATGTGTCTTTTTAATTGATGAACATCATATACATCAGGGAGGGCAGGATGTTTTTTTTTTTTTTTTAGCTAACCCTGATGTTAGCATCGCCCTGATTCCCTTGTCAAAAATTCTGTAGGATTTTTTTAATTGAATTTTGTATCTTTGCTGAAAATAAGCTCTGTTGCTGACACATTTTGTTCAGCAAGATAACCAGATGAACACCACTTTAAAACTATGTATTAAATTGCTAGAAGTAAAAAAACTAAGTAATCCTGAGTGATTTCCAGGTTTTAGGACTCATTCCTGTGGCACTATATTCATGACACAAAAAAAGTTTGTCTCTTACCAGTGACTACTGTGTATATTTTTTTATGAACAAACATCCCATGGTGGTCCCCCAGAAGGGGAAGTACCTCGCATCTCTGAAGTAAATGTTGATCGCACAATGCTACGGCTATGGAATAATCAGGCACGAAATCTCAGAGGAAAATGAGGGCTCACAAGTGAACTAACAGTCCGGCACCATCTCTATTTGCTGTCCCGTCTTCATTTTAGACTCAATAAATAAATAAACTCTTTGCTTTTGCCCCTGTGTTGTTAGTTTCCACTCTGAGGCAAACAGTAAGCGATCCAGTCGTCTTCGAAACAGCTGTGCCAAAAACAACACCACTTGGAAAAGAGTCAGAACTTCTATTAAAACCTAAGACCGATGATAATCTCAACTTTTTTTCTATTAGTCATTACACCGAAAAACACATAAATAAGCCACACCGGCTGCAAACTGTGTGTGCAATATGTTACTTAAATGGACATTGTGATTTATCCTAAATCAATCCCACACACACACACACACACACACACACACACACACTCTCCCGGCACTGTATAAACTCACTAGCGCACAAAATGTGTATTGATCCACAGCTGAAAATAGTACCAAACAAATGCACTGTTTAGTCCTGCATGAGTAACGTTTAATCCTCGGTGCCCATCTGCCTTGGCAATTATTATAAATTTAAATGACTCATGCTTTTGAGAGGTGGAATAATACACTGTTTGTATTGAATTGGTTGATAGAAAATTAATAGAGGTATGCCAGCCTTCAAGTAAATTGATGTCTGCCTAACATTTCAATGGAGAATAAACTTAACATGAATTTAAAAATCATGTATTGAGATGTGTCATAAATCACATAATATGATGTTATACATATGATATAAAAAAAAATATATTTAATTTTACAGATTTTACTGGCCCTTTTTAACCACTGGACATACAGTAACCCTCTTACCCTCACTGACCCTCTCTCGCTTGATCTCACATTGACATTACAGTTCAGAGCCTGAGCACGCACACACCAACACACACGCACACAAAAATAGATTCTACCGTTATTCATTCATGCATCCCCGGAATCAGCGTCACACCACCTGAGCCAGCCTCCGTACCTGCTCCCGTTTTGCGCCGCGGAGGAAGAAGTTTTATGGAAGATGTGGAGCGAGAGTACAACCGTTCCACAGAACAGAAGGACAGATACAGAGACAAGGAGGGCAGCGTAATGACTATATCCATCACTGTGACACACACCGGCACTCTTCATGGATCAGAGGCTTTAAGTGCCGAGCTATGGTGGGTTCTACAATAATACACAATACAAAACCAACCAGGGAGCTGATTTATTACGCCGCTGACCTGCCCCCGCACTGCTTGTAGGAACATAACCTTGAGTGTGTTTACAGTATGTGTGTGTGTGTGTGTGTGTGTGTGTGTGTGTGTGTGTGTGTGTGTGTGTGTGAGATCCTCTTTGAATAAAAGTGGTACTATATAATGGCGCTTGTGTGTGTGGCTGCACCAGCGTTCACTTTCTCTCGACCAAATAGCTTTTTTTAAGTATAAACACACACCGATGTGTAAAACATCTGTCCGTCTCTTCGTTACTGAAAGTGTCTGACAGGCAGCTCGAAGGCAAATTTAAGGGATGCTCCTTTTTTTTTTTTTTTTTTTCTCCACCAAGAGGGACACAAAAATTAGTTCACACTGAAATCCTATTCACGGGATTTTTTCTCCCTGACTCACTCGTGCCCACGTCTCTGACGGTCAAGGACGGGGAATTTCCCAAGATGCAGCATTTTTGCTGTCACTGAAAATGTTCCGTCGTAAAAAAGATCGGGCAAACCAGTGCCACCATATCAAAGGTTTCCTGTGTCATAAAGAAGTCGTGTAATGTTTCCCTGCTGCGCTCACAGCCCCCCCCCAAAAAAACACCATCATTATCTCAGAGTGACTAAATTACTTCCATGGGAAATATGCAATTAGAGTTCATCTGAAACATATTTGCGACGTTGCGGACGGGACTTAAGTTTTTTCTATGGTCAGTCAGCCGATTCGTCTAAATCTTGGATGAAGATGGGTTAGAGTAGAGAGAGTGTTTAGTCCAAGTCAGATATGCTTTATTTTGAGTGTTCTGTGGGAGGCTGGTAGTGGAACAGTCATGTCGGGCAGGAATCTAGTTTTCAATGTACTTAAGATTATAAAATCCATTTAGGATCCATTAGAATTTTTGATAGTAATGTTTCCCTCACAATTTGCATCAACTCTTAAAATTAGCATCATTAGACATCTTTAAAGTTTAAATGTTGAGCTGCATAAACAATCAGCACACACGTGTTGACCAAGTGCCTGAGCTGTGGGAGAGAAGTATGTGATGTCCTGACCTGCCCGAGCTTCTCTTTTGAGTTTATCTCTGTATTTTGTTCTCTTTTGTTTTTTCTCAGGTTTATTTTTGCCCTCTGTCACAAACATCAGGTCTTTAGCTTTTTACTGTCTGAAGCTGATCTGATCTTGACTGTTGAACTGTCACATGATAATGACTGAAACATTGCTTTTCATAATCTAAGATATTGTACACAGTGTTATGAGGGATCGAGTTCACAGGTTTTGTTCACGCTGTGCTGTCATGGCCTATTGGGATAATCGAATAGAGCGCAGCCAACAACTGATATATATTTACTAATACACAATTTTATATATATATATATATATATATATATATATATATATATAAAATTGTGTATTAGTAAATAACAGAAGGTGAGATGACACATTTACTTTGAAAATAAATGCAAATGTGAAAAACAAAAAGAAGGGCCTGCTTTTATTTATTAAGCAAAACATCCTCTGATTATGTTCATATTTGTGCTGATTTCGCAATTCACGCGACTTAAAGGAGGGAACAAAAAGAAATTTAGTAAATGAATAATTACACAGTCCCCCAGTGTGATAACATTTCAGCATGCACATGCTACCGTTTAACCCTCTCCCTGTCTGGATGGCGAATCATCCGGCGGGAACTGTTCAATTACTTTTAGCTGCTCCTTCTGCGTTAAGTCTTTTGACCCTCTGCTGATCTCTTTCTTTCACCCCCACTCTACATCCTATTCATTTCTGTCCCTTCCTCCTTCTTTTTTCCGTCTCCTTTCGTCTTTATGTCTCCGTCAAAGTGTGCCACAGTCTCCAGCTTTGCCTTACGTGACTGGAGCTCATATCAGGGAGAATAATTTATGGCGGCCATGAATAAGAGATGCCGTGGAGTTTCCAATGATTCGGCTCTGATATGGAAACAGTCTGAAATATTTGGACAGTGGAGGATTGAGTGATCAGTGTTCGCCGGCCGGTTGTTGGCAAACACATGTCGGTTAAACCAGCTGTCAGGAGGACCCATGAGACCGGAGCAGAGAGGAGGAGGAGGAGGAGGAGGAAGGGAAAGGACAGGGGAAATGAGAAAAAAAAAGGAGAGTGAATGAAATGGTGTGAAAAGAGAGGAAAACAAAAGAAATGTAAAATCCATTATTTATTTTTTTTCTAATCATCATCGTGTTTAACATCACCTGTCAATCCAAGTCCAGCTCTCCTCCTGCTATGACGTCACGTCACATGTTGGGTAACCGGTGCACAGGTGTGTCTGTGAAAAGCTGTTAATTGAGCAGGTAATGGAAGTGTTAGCGCTGTCATCACAGGAACACACACGCCGCTCAGGTGTCTATTACCTGATTTCCTGCCAAGGAGTGCTTCGTGATGATGACAGATGAGGAGCAGGTGTTACATGTGGGCGTCGCCAAACTAACGCGCTAATGTGTCTGTACGAAGCCCTCGTAACCGTGTGCTCCAGCTCTGTGAGCCCTTGTCATCATGTCAGGTGTCTTCACTGCCTATCGTGTATTGTTCAGAGCACATTAACCCGCGGAGAAGTAATTGGTGAGTAGAGTTCATCCTACATGTTGTCGTAAAATTTCCCTGAGATGTTGAGATCCACCTGAGCATCAAGTGCAATAACAACAGTATGGTGAAGAACTGACAGTAATGTTAATTTGTTCAATACTTTCATTTATATCTACAGTGTCAAAAAATCACGAGACATCTGTGGTAAATTTTATTAAAAAACAGGAATGTGAAGAATAAGGAACGAAAAGACGGAAACATGCGATGGACAAAAGGAAGGGAGACACAGGTACACAACAGACAAACTGACAAAGAGAGGAAGACAAGGACTTGAATACTCAAGGGATGTTTAACTGATAGAACACGGATGAGGAGCAAAAAGATCGGGAAAAATTGGACCAAGGGAGGAAGTAGAAATTGAGACAAGACACAGGAGTATGTGACTTCAAAATAAAACAGGAAATAGCAGAACAAAAACCTCTGACAGATGAGTTGTGTACTCACCCCAAATGTTTCCAAAAATGTTTACACAGAGAAACGTGCAATTTTACTTAAACTGTGAATTTAATGATTTTAATTGTGAATTCTACATTTTTTCAATTGTTTTTTTTATTAATTGAGGTTTGACTGGCGATCGTTTTACGTAGTCATCTTGTTGCACCCTCTTCTTGTGTAATTATTTAATGGTACCCAAATCTAAAATTATCTCCACCAGTTTTTTCTTTAATGAACCCCTTGCTAATAATCTTCTAACTCAAGTGGCTCTAAACAAGCATTTATTCACGCGTTGTTTTGCCATCTTGAAATCTAAAATATGTGCTGCATTTTTCTATAGCCATGGTGTTTCTGGAAGGAGCTTTATTGACTGCTAATGAAGCATGAATTCAGAATCACTCAATGTTTGTCAGAGACATTGAGAATGTGATTGATAAAAACATTAACTGAACTGTGATCTCCATATCATAGGTTTCATAGGTTAAATGAAGCAAACATGGATTGTTAGTTGGAGAAACCCCCCCCAAAAAGAAATGAACAATGTCAGTTTTCATGTGGGTCAGTATAAACTGTGAACATCTCTATGCAGACTTTGCTGACAAGTTGAAAAGTGTCCAACAGTGTCCAACTGTTGACAGTCACAACAAGCACAACTTATTTGATAAATGTCCTATCTGAGTTCGGTTTTCCCTTCACTGTGGGATTCCTGACAAGATGGATTAGGCGACTACTTGCTCCCTAACGTTCATTGTAAAGAAAAAGCAACCACAAAGGCCTTAAAACCATCATCTGAAGAATGTTGATACATTAGAAAACCAGCTGTCCAGGAGTCAAAATGCCCAACGTTTATTTATGAGTGTTATTCGGATCTGAAATTGAAGACGCATAGCTGTGGCAGCTGTGTCATTATGATGTCACAGGCTGATATATGCATACATATTTTTCATGGAATCCAGTAGGTATTGGTTTCATCCAGCGTCAGTGGAACCTGGATGACACACAATGGCCTCGGCTGGGAGGGACTGAGAGGGGAGCGAGCTGAGACGTCCAGAGGAAGAGGAAGGGCAGAACAATAAGTGCAGTGTAGCATGGGATGACAGGGTGTATCCAGATGCACTATGACTCACTTCATATGAAAATATGACATATTTTGCTGAATACTGGTTTATTATTGGAGTACGACACTTGCACATGTCGAGTATATCATGGCTATGAAAACATGGCTATGAAAACTGCCACAATCAGATCTGATTGTGGCTGGTATGTCTGTAAAATCAAACAATAATAATAAAAAAAAAAACTCGACAAACACATTTCTGAGGGAAGCATATCAGCAACAGCCCTGGACTGTGAGCTCAGAGAAACAGGTGGGTTGTTTGCAATCAGACTATCAGCTCTTGGCTAGGGGCTAGCTGGTTAGCATACAAACTTTAATAGATATCTCTGCAACACCATGCATAGATGCTTCAACATTGAATCAGAACTGTTAATTATTTAATGTTTTATGCTATAATTCTTATATATTACACCTTTAAAGTATATTAGATTGGAGTAGCTATCATGAGAATATTGGTTGGAGGATCAGCTGGCGTTTGAAAGTTTTCTTCTGAAAAGTCTCTTGATAACTTCACAATGCTCTAGATTTATGTCACGGTCAGTTTTTATGTATTTGTTTTATGTATAGAGGCCTGACCGATCATTTCTGATGCAGCATACTGATGATTCAGAATCAAACTGCTTAGATGGACAATGTTGGTAACAGGAACTGCAGGTCAAACATTCTGAAAAACTCATTATGCTGTATACAGTATATGGTATACTGGACTTTGACTTTCCCTCATTTATTGTTTTTTAATTTACAGTTTCAGAGTAGTTATTTGTGTATTCATGACTTGCATTTAGACTCTCTGTGCATTATCATTGTGCTTTGGACACACTGTTATAGTAAATGATCCCGTATGAAGTGGACATAATGCTAGAAACAAATCGTCGCCTGTGAAATTGAAATCTACTCTGACTTTTTCCTCGCTTGCAGTCCCGGTTGAAATCCAGCGTGGTGTCACCGAGGTTTCTGTCAGCACTTGGCAGGTTCCCTGTGGATGGGCCCTGAAGCTCTTGGCCCTCTCTCACACAGTTGATCCCTCTGTCTCTCTCACCTCTTACTCAAACTGGGTCTTTGGCTTGCAGAGCCTGTGGAGCCTCCAGGAACCTCAGCGTCCTCTCAGGCTCATCACTATTCATTCCCTCTCGTGGTCTCTGTCACCCAGCTGAGAGAGAGGTCAAACAGGGTTGTGTGTGTGGGTCTTTTTGTAGTCTACACTGTGTGAGACCTAAATGTCATCTCATGGATAGGAAGAGGAGAGAAATAGCCATGTGGCTGCTTCTCACTATGAAGTGGTTAAAGTTGTTGGTTGCTAACGTTTCTGCGAGCCAATGATGCGTTCACATTTGCATTTATCATAGGCTGCATACTATTTTGGCCTTTCGACAAAGCGTGTCAAATCATATTCACATTACAAGTTTATGACCTGACTTTAGGGAATATCGGGACGTTGAGAGTTTGATGTTGGATTTACAGGCTGTGAAGCCAGCGACCGCAGTTCAAGACTGTGTTCCAACATTAGTAAGCGTGAAACCACTGTACATTTTTGACCAGGGACCAAAGCATTTGAATATTAGTAAGCATGCTATGATGTATTTTAGGAGACTTCAGGACAATTTCCAGAAAAGGTCGGGTGGTCGGGTGTGTTTCATGAGACTTTAGGACATCTCCAAACCCTAACCTTAATCAAAGTAGCAAAAACCTCATGTTCGACTGAAGCTGACCAGAGCGTAAACACAGCAATGTTGACAAGAAGGAAATTGTAACCTGAACTAAAATAAATGTAGCGTTTCAACATAAAGACAACATAAAGAGAATTTCAAGATGTGTTTGTGACACATATTTTTTTTTTTCGAGCTGAAACCAAGAATTTTGTGTGCCTAAACCTAACCAGAGCAACAACAACATAGAATAGGATGCTGTATTAAAAAAGAAAATAATAATAATAAAGTTGCTGCATAAATGAATGCTAAGTATTAACCTATCACTGGTTTGCAGAAATATACAAAGCCAGCAAGTATTCTGCTGATTGGGTTGTTAGTTTAGATTTTAGGGTTTGGATAATTGTCATAGTAAATAGAATCAGTCAAAGACAGTGTGCAGTAATGATTAAAGTTATTTTCAGAGAACAGGATACCATTAAATACATTTCATTTTTGGGTTGACTCACATTCTATTGCACAACATACATTATATTATAATTGTGCATGTATATGTACATGCTTGAACATCCTGTAGTCTGTAAAAGTGAAGAAGTGACTTAAGAGAAATTGAGGACAATAACTAAGACTCAAATTTATTTAATATTTTGTGATTGTTTTGGTTCCCTCTCTATTTATTTTACATCAATTTACATCCTGATTGAGATTTAGATTTGCACTTATTGTATTGTGCAACATGTTCGGATTAAGTGTTCGATATACTGAGTACAGCTACATGCATGTGGGTGCTGTTATACCATGTGTGGAGGGCTCTTGTTCTCACTTTGTTTAACAGCAGATTTACAGGATAAATCAGTGTTAACATGGTTAAAATTGACTGTAGATTAATGTGACAGGATGATTAAAAACACCGGGATGCTCACTTCTACAGACAGCCCTTCACCTCCTTTAATACCGGCATCCTTTCACACACACACGCACACATCTCCTCTTTTTCTTTTTTTTCCACGCCACACCTTCACCAGATTAAAAGTCTCAAACCCTCAAACAATCCCCAGCAGCGTCTGCCTCTTATTGCATTTTCCCAGAAACTGCTCTGTTCACCGAATGGAGCGAGTCCGGTAATAGCTCTTCTGTCATCCGGTGGAATCCCTCCCTTTTTCCAGTGCCATGCCTCCAGACTGAATAGCAATTTAAATGCCGCTCACTTCACATGTATTTGAAATCTCATTAAACGGATATAAAGACCCAAAGAAAAGTGTAAATAGAATATCTTGGCCACGTGGATGAGGGAAAATTTATTCATGATTAGTCTTTCTCTTTTCTTTTTTTTTTTTCTCTCAGTTCCATTCCCTGGTGCAGAGTTTAGTGAATGCCTGTAAAGTGTCAGCAGTCAATTTCAGGGTGAGGCCCAGTATCTCCTCTAAATACTCTCCATTTAAACAGACACAAGAGAAAAATGAAAAAAAAAAAATGAAATGCATTATGAAAAAAGGGAGAGTGAATGGGCACTGCTCCTCGACTGACATCTACTCTGACAAGAACAGAGGGGAAATAGTTTAGGTACAAATCCTCAAAAATCTGGCAAAACTGGGATGCATTTTAAGTTCTGTTTTTAATGCCGCATCAGGCAACTTCAGCAAAAGAAGGGTTGTTTTCTATTTCTCTATACTGAAAATTGAGACCTTAAGCGAGGTGGGGTAACACGCTCATTGCCTAAGATGTAGCTTCCTTCAGAAGTGTAGTGCTTGTTTTTAGCCTTTTAGCAGATTTCTTTGTAACATACAGTTACAAGTGTAATTTGCTCTTATGTTCAGTTGTCGTAGGTGGGTGGATTCATCTCGAAAAGCTACGTTATTTTGATTTCTGTTGCAGCCACTTGTTGAAAAGCAGTCTGCAGTGCCTTCGACCATTTATCAGTATAATATTGAATAACTTATGCTGTTGCACTGCCACATCGCTGGTTGCCACTATTTATGATACGTATAGTAACATTATATTCTCTGAGAGGCAAAGAATCTAAACACAATCCGGTCTTCAAGAAATTACATTACACAGAGTTTTATTTGTAGCGTGGATTAGGCTTTTGAAAAAATACCATAGTGAAGTTGGGTTTCTTTGAAATTTGATGCTGTTTTTCTTTTATTGCAATGGACATTTTTTTGTCAGTAATTGATTATGGTGAAATGCAAATCTATCCTTGAAAACATTAGAGCATAATATTGGTCAGTATTGTACAGCCATGGATTGGAGCATCGGTTCATTTCTCTTTCTGAGGCCATATTTTATGAACTGCTTCCTCATTTGTGTTCTCTCCTGACTCCTAAAACTATCAGCAGCTGCAGCCTTCGGTCATGCCGACAAATTGTGCGCGTCATTCGTCCAACCCGTACTGTCTTCGGTGAATATGCTTTAGGAGATTTTGCACCTTCATCTTGGTGTGAGCCGTAGACACCCGAAACCCAATGAGCATGAAGGGGTTATAAAAACAGAATTAAGGCGCTTTTGACCACTGAATGCACTTGTACTGTTACTGAACATTGGTAAATTCACTGTTTTAAGCCCGTTGGTCATTTCATGAAACATCAACCACCTTTTCATGAAATTTGTTGATTTTTTATTTTTTTTTCTATGCTACCTCTTGGTTAGAAATCCCTTGTAAATTTGATTTTAAGTCTTTATGGGAATATTACTGGTGAAGTAATAATTAAGTAAATTAAAAGAATTGATAGGAAGTGTTATGGTCTTATACAAAGTGCAGGACTTTGTTAAATAGTCTAAACTTCACCAAATGTGGTCCCAGGTGCCAGTTTGGTCAAGGTAAAGACAAGATTTTAGTTTTGTTATAATATAGAAAGAGCACACAACAACAAGAATGAAACAAATTTGTCTGCAGATTAAAGCCAGAACCAAGTGCTTTAAATGCCAAAAAGTTTACTAGGCTTTACACTTTCACAATAATCTCTACTCCTGGACTTTTACTTTATCTCCAAGTACGATCATTGATCATCAAAAAGTAATTCTTTAATGTTAATGTTTCATTTATATATTTCCATACACTTTTCAGTAGTTAGACATATACCTATTGAATATTGATGTTTAGTGTTGAGCAGGCTTCAAACTGTGGTAATATCCCTGCTGTGTTAACAACTACAGTACACAAAACTTTAACAGCAAGGTTATTAACTTTATTAACTTTGTAATGTTTTAAACTGTTTCAGGGTTATAATCTGTAAACAGTCAGTTGAAGAGTGACATCAGGTTAAAATTCTGTGGTTAGATCATTACAAAAAAACATGTTGGAGAAGAATAACTATTAAGTATACAGCGTAGTCATCAACTTGTTCTGTGGAAGGAACGTCTGTCTCTGTGTCTGGTGAAATGATCACAGAGGCCTTTTTAGTCCCTCTTTGTCTCTCATCTCATTGTTTCACCATACTGTGCATATCCTGACCTCCCCGGAGCCTCGTCGCTCTAACGAGAAGCGGTGATAAATTAATAATTGGCAGAAGTTTGGGGGGAGATTATGCTTCTGAACTGACGTGTTTCACACAGACGCTGTCCACACTGCTGTAAATCATCCAGCGCGTCTTATTGAACGTGTGTGTGTGTGTGTGTCATTGTCACAGAGCCGAGATATACACACGGTTTTTGGCCTGAACAATTTAGACATTCAACGCACATACATTTAGTACGACACTCGCCAAGGGCTGTCAGATAGAGGGCAGAGGGATGTGTGGGCCTAATGAGAGCCTGGCCAGGAGTCAGGAGCTTTATGAAGTCTCTGAGGTGAGTCCTGGACTGGGGGGCGCCAAACCACTGTAATCCATAACCCAGTGACACTTATGATTGTTGGCTGCTCAACCCTCTCTGCGGAGCTCAAGTGTACATTTCGACAGAGAGATTAAAAAAAAAAAAACAGCGAGGCGATTATAATCATATTAATCAGGTTTTTGTTAAGAGAGAGCTCCGTGGCTCGTCTCTAAGCAGCTGCCAATTCGTCCCTTTTCCCCCCCTTTCAAGGCGCAGTTTTCCGCGGACGAGTTTAAGTGTTGTCTCATTATCTCCAAGGGGAAGGCTGCTCTGGATTCCCTCAGGTGCGGTGCATGACGCCGGCCAGATGGATGCGGTGGTGAAATGGGATGATATCAGTGAGACTGAGGAAGTGCTGGATACATGGACGGAGGGACAGATGGAGGGTGAGCACCAGAACAAACAGTGTTTGTTTCACACACAAGAATGAGGATGATACAGTCTATAAAATGGAGACATTTTCGAGGGTTATTTGGTCAGGGATGGTGTTGAGCAACAAAAGTGTTTCTTTTTTTTCTGATTTGTTCAAAGTTGTTAACTCTAATGCACTCAAAGGGTCATATGTAAATTTAAAGGTTAACAGGCTGATGCAAACACATGTCCTTGTACTGTACAATGCTGTATTATGTTACAGTCCATCTCGTTGCCGTATGTTTCTTCCTTGAATTTTATTCAGTGTTAGAATGACAAAAAGGAAGAATCCAAGACTGACAACACGTCCTGCCTGATCCTGACAGGGGACTGATGGCACAAGCAGACAGGACAGATGCAAGAAATTGCTGGAAACACAGATGTGTCTTCGCAGGGTTCAACAGAGGATCGTGACTCCGAATGCAGATACAGTGACGTTCGGTGACATTTATTGTTGTTCACTTTCGAATGAAATCCCACATGTTACTTCCTGTTGTAAAAAGAAAATGCTGCATCAGTCCGAGGGAAAATGATTGACTCTCACTTGAGGAAGGTACAGAAGAGGATTAGGGACATAGGGAGGAACAAGTATGAAGAATGCATTAGAATTCTGTAAAAAAAAAAAAAAAAATCGGAATTTTGAGAAAAAAAATCCGAATCCAAAATGTTTTAATTAAGTGGCCCTAATGCTTTTCTGTGGGAAGGAGATACTTTTTGATCATTCATATACATTTCATTAGGCTTGAGTAATCAAAGTTACTTGGTAGAAACACTGAATTACAAGTTATCTTATGTTTTTCGTTTGTCCACTCCACCTCCTGTCCCCTTAAGTGTCTACTGGCACTCACCATGCTGTCATTGTAAATACTGAGCTTCTCTGAATGTGTTGCCTCGTAAAATAAAGGTTACATAATCGTAAAATGAATCATAAAAACTATAAGATAACAAAATCTAATGTCTTGGAGGCCAAATCAAATGTTTACATCTCTTTAAATACTGTCTAGACCGCCTTAACACACACATCTGCACTATTTGCAATACATCTTGATGTCAGCAGGGCTCCTGAGTCTGGGCCCGTAGACCAGACACAACTTTCCACTTTTGATTATGAGAGCAGAAATTGTGCTGAATGCACTTACCGCCCCTGCACCGGACCGCACAACTGTTTCCCCACACAGTTATCCAATAGAGTAAATGACATTATGAAGCTTAGGGAGCCATCTAATCAATTTTCAGGCAGAGTTTGATGACAAGGTAGAGTAGAGTATGGAGTCAGGATCGCATTACTTGTTACGCAGGCTGGACCGGAGCGAGACAACATCGGCTCAATTGGTCTTAATAGCTTGTGTGCTACGTCGCAAGGTCAGAGTAATGGATCGCCGAGGAAAAACATGCATACACGTTATGAATTGTTAAGAGATGCTTTCCTCTTTAGTAGAGGTGCTGACTGTGACAGAAGAGGCTTCAGGCCGCACTGAAAAAATACATGGTCTGTTGGTTTTTTTTGTTTGTTTTTTTAATAACAATCCAGTTTTTTTTTTTCTCAGAATCCCAAAAAACTCAGAAACTCTGAATACTGAGAGAAAAGTCAGAATTATGAATATGAAGTCAGAACACATCCAAGGTTTCAAAGTCAAGGTGAGATAAATGTAAAAAGTTGGAGTTTAAAGTCTGAAGCTCTCTTGAGTTTTGAAAGAAATCTGAGTTTATAAAGTTAAAATTCTGAAAAGAAAAAGCTAGAAAAGGTCAGAATTCTGAGTTCAGTGTCAGAGTTATAAGAAACATGAGTGAGATTTATGGAAAATAGAAATTCAGAACCCTCTTTTTTTTTTTTTTTTAAAGTGGCCCTAATCCTCTTTCGTAGAGAGCTAATAAATTGGTTTAAATCTGCAATAATGCGCTCAATTAATCCACATATCAATGCAGAGAGCAAAGTAGGCATTGGACGTGTGTCCACTCGTGACGACGCTTCATGCCTGTAAGTGTGAGTGTTTGCAGGAGGCTGTGTGTGTGTGTGTTTGTCCTCTCATTACGGAGAGGATTAACCACCGGGGAGGCTCTGGGTTCCCTCTGGGGCCCAGAGAGAGAGAAACAGGGCAGCGTCCTCAGAGACACGTTTTCATTCACCCACGTCTCGGTTCATTTTCACCTCTCCTCTGTCCTGATGTGTGCGTCAGCCGTGCACCCTCCTGCTGCTCACCTCTCATTGTTGAGTAAATGAATCAATACTCAACAGTGGAGGACAGAGAGGCGCGATATCCAGGTTGAGGCGAACGGTACGTCGATGTGGCAGTGAATACAGGTATTTACACTCCGTCTGTGTGAGACTAAAATATTCAAAACCGGAGAACAAGGCCCGAGGAGAACTGTTTTAGTACTTTGTAGACAAGCAATGGACAGGAAAGCACACCATGACATCAGGGACTGAGCTTGAGGTGCTTATAATTGTTGGATATCAGCTCCCTCTGCTGGTCATTTTCCACTTCTAATAGGAAACTGATTAATAGTTGAGCCATTACATTTGCACTCTCATTAAGAGTAAGTGTGCCGAACATAAAAGCGGAATAGAAAGTGTGATCAGTAACCATCAAGAAGTTACAAGCAATGAAACAAAGTCGGAAATTAGACTATTCATCCGAGTGATTGATGGTTTTGAGGGATTTGATTCCTCCAAATAGAAGTTTTGAATCTAAATTTACCGCATGCTGTTGTTCCGTTACAGTTTTCTTTCATGAGCGCACACACGCGTCTGTTTAGAATCTCAAAGGCTCGTCTGAAAAGAAAACCCTCATTCCTTATGTTTATTTTCATGTTTTCTTTCAGACAGTACAGTGCAGTACAATGCACCGGATCTGATTGACGGGGATAATTGCAGGCTCGGTTCGCAGCTGCAGCTGTGGCGGCGTGCGTCGTCTCCGCTCAAAGCGTTCGCGCGTCTTCTCACGTCGTGTTTTTACATCTGTCGGCATCGCGGCGTCGTTCGGTGGAGAAATGGGGAGAAGGAAGCAGCTTGTTTGAGCGGGAGCCACGAGGAGAGAGTGAGAGTGTTGAGTATCTGTAAATGGACGTGAAAATAAACATCCTGCTAAATGATCCAAATCCGAACTTAAATGTGATTCTGCTTATTCTTGGGGAACTTAGTCAGGTCACGATATGTCGCACAGTATCCTTGCACCATGTCCGGAGGTCACAGCAGAGATAATGTGACACACACACATACACACACACACTAAACTTAAAGCACTGCCTTTTGTTTTACACCAGTTTCACATGTGCCGAGCGTTAAACCCCAGTGCTCATTCATCCCCCCCAACCTGTCAAAAAGATGAACATATCTTTTAAGTCGCTGTAGCTGCTACACACATATGTGTCTATTACCCATTCACTCTATCTGCATGGGATCGACTCAGATGGCTTACACGCGGGTATGGTGCTCCGATCTTCCCACAGCTCTTATTACTGAAGCTCGTATATCACTCTGACAGAATATTTAAGTTTGAACATTCATCCTTCGATAGGTAATAAATAACCGCCCGGACTTTGTTATTAGCTGGTTTACAAAACTGTGAGCGATCATAGTTTGCTTTCACATTAAAGAGCCTCTTGAAATAAATAACACGGTCAGAGCTGCGAGACGTGTTAAGGTTTCATGGAGCGTGTATATATAAGTTACTTATCACATTATCCATTCAGTATTTATTCCAGCGCTCCTTGAGCTATTTAAATTCCCGTTTATGTTACAGGCACTTGAGAACAGACATTGTATGTTGGCCATTCACGTTTACATACGCAGCAGGGTCAAAAGGTAAAAGCAGAATACTTCTAGCGATGATATCAGACTGACAGTTTGGTTGAAAGGCTGAATATTTGAAACATGTCTTTGAATTTTCTAAGAATCTAGTATTTGGTCATTTTTACTTTTTTGACAGCGTGCACTTGAGCTGGCATGGACCAATGACTAACGTTAGCATCTATCACCAAATATGTTTGTTTTGCTGTGGTGTGATTTCTTTATGATTTCTGTGAGAGGACTGGAAGGGATGGCGCCGTGGCTTAGTTGGTTAAAGTGCCTGTCTAGTAAACAGGAGATCCTGGGTTCAAATCCCAGCGGTGCCTTCCTTGCCTTTGTTTTTAAGGAAGTTTGCAGAGGACTAAAACCAACGTTATCTTCTGTGCATTCAATGCAACTTCCAGTACTACACAACCAATCAAGAATGTCCTCTGGAGGAAAATGGAAATTAAAAACAGAGACATGTTTGATAAGAAAACAAACTGCTGTGTTGTCTCCTTGTCTTGGAAAGAACTATGAATGGTGATTCGTTTTCACACGTGGTTTGTTGGCAATCTACTAGACTGTGGGATCATTCCAATTAGAGGGGATTCTTTTATTACATCAAAAGTAGACATGTCTCTGCGCTGCAATTGAGCATTGCACCCGGCCGTTAGCCAAGACGTCGGGGGTTCGACCAAACCCCCGAGACATGGAGTCATTGTCCTTATCGAAACCCAGGGCCAGCCAACTCTCTGATCTTAGTTGTCAAGCAGGACTCTTGTCCAAAGACTGAGTGCCATGATGTTCCTTGACTCCACAGGGGCTTTCTGTTTTTGTCTTTGTTTTCCAGAGCCCTGAAAGGCTTTTCTGACACTGCATGCCAGTCTAGAGCTTAACAGTCTAGCTGGAAAAACTACTCCGATCAAACTGTGCAGGTAGCTCAAAAGCAGCAGCGCTGTAGCTTAGTTGGTCAAAGTGCCTGTCTTGTAAACAGGAGATCCTGGGTTCGAATTCCAGTGGTGCCTCTCTTACCTGTATTTCCTCATTAATGACCCACATCCACCACAGGTTTTATTTTTCTAGTCCTGACAAAATAACAACGCATCTATCACCAAACACTTTTGATTTCATGCTTTATATAAGACTCTGTGAGAAGCTTGACTGCGAGGCCTAGTAAACAGGAGATCCTGGGTTCAAATCCCAGCAGTGCCTTCCTTACCAGTTGTATTTCCTTGTTAATATTCCCTATTCAATAGGGTACCCAGGTTGTTTTTTCTCCCTAATCCTGACAAAATAATGATGCACCTATCTCTAAACATGTTTGTTTTGATTTTGTGTGATTTCATGCTTCATGCAAGACTCTGTGAGAGGACTGGAAGCTAGGGCGCTGTGGCTTAGTTGGTCAGAGTACCTGTCTAGTAAACAGGAGATCCTGGGTTCAAATCCCAGTGGTGCCTTCTCTACCTTTTTCAAAGAGGTTTACAGAGGACTAAAACCAGAGTTATCTCATGTGCATTTAATGAGTTGTCAGGCAAAACACAACCAATCAAGAATGTCCTCACAGAAGCCTTGGCTTTCTCAGTCTTCAAATGTTGGTACTCACCTGTTGCTAAAACCTTAAACTTGTCACTATCAGTCACCTTGAGGGTGACAACCTCCCCTAGCTTCAGATTTTCTTCAGATATTTCTTGCATGGTGTGAAGACATCTTAGAGTTTCTCTAAATTAGACGTCATATCTTCATATCCACTGTCCATTTTCAGGACATTTTGAAGTCAACTCTTTCACCTGTAAAGTTTGTTCAACAGTTTTGTTGGGATTTGTTTGATCAGGCTGACGTCCGCCAACAGTGGAGGGAAGTCCATGACAGTCAGGACTTCTTTTTCTTCTTTGGTCTTTGAGTACTCCTTGTAAAGTATTGAGGTGTGTTTGGGGTCATTATGCAGAACCATATAGCTCATACCAAAACTTACTCTCGATTATATTGGAAACATATGTGAATGACACCCCCTTGTATTCTATACTTGTATCAACAAAGATCCTGCCCACTATTTTTTTAGGGCATCATAATCTGGAGAAAGATAGCTGATGAGTCTGTCTTCCAGGTAAATTAAATCACTTTGGCTTAATGTATACGTATTTGAGGACCTGGAAATGAGACTCAACAAGTTATGTCCTCCAGAATTGCTTACTACACCTTGGAATGGCATGTTGATGAACATCGACCAAAAATACTCCACATTGTGTTCCTTTTGGGATCATTTTGACGCGTTTTTTTTTTTTTTTTTTTTTTGTGTCGTTGGCTGTTTTACAGAGTAAATATAGACAGGGAAGATGAGGAGAGAAAGAGGGCAGTGGCCTGCAACAAAAAGGCACCAGCTGAAATGAAACCAGGGATATTGCAGCTATATCTCATCTATAGTGCTACCAGGATGTCACATTTCTTTATTGATTGCCATAGTTTGATGTGTTTATCTCTAATATACTGTGGCAATGCCAGTCTTGAAGGTGGGTTGTTAAAAATCACCTGTTTAATGGGGGCGATTAAATGCTCAAAACTTTGGAATCAAACAAAATAGAGAAGAACTTAGTTAAACTCAACTGTTGTACAGTGCTTTCAATCATATATACTTCTTGGTCACTCATTAATTGGACCATTTTTATAATTTCTAGTCAAAAATAAGGAAATTTGAAGTTTGAAGACTCCATCACTGCGACTGTTGCATCGTTGCTGGTGCTCTGGCTGCTACTGCGCTTTCCAGACTCACTGTACAGTTTCTTTGATTTATCACTTTCTGAGGGTCCTGATATCTCTCTGTTCAGATTTTGATGGGAGTGATAAAACCAGGCAGTAAAGTAATGTCAGCTCTCTATAACCACAGCTGGTGTTACTCACATGAGGCCCGCTTTGATGTTCCTCAGACATTTGGTGAGAGTCTTTGTGACTGACAGGGCCGACAGAAGAAATACCTACAGTACATAGTCGCATACAGACGTCACTGTATCTCTGTCAGCCATGATCAGCGCCGTAAACCCTCATACGTCTCAGATGTTCACATTATCGTTAAATCAGACGTGATGGATGGGCTTCGACTGGAAAGTGGGCAGAGGCACTCATGGTGAGTACGTGGTTGCTGTAATGGATGTGGAGACATTCTGAAGTACAGCAAATACAAGTGGATAAGTAGGAATAAATAAACTGGTAGATCTTTTAGCCAAGAAAGAAAAAAAAACACTTTTTTTGGAGATACAACCCTGCTACTCGGAATATTACTCAAAACCTGTGAAAAAGATAGGAATGGCCTTGTTGCTTTCAGGTCATCCCATCTTGGAACAGGCTCTCCGTATGTGTAGTTGCAGTTGTGTACTTGCGTTGCGCAGCTTGTTGAAACACAGTGACGGCCTGAGAGTCAGAGGTTAAATCTGATTCAGCGAGGAACCAGAACAAACTCCTGATTGGCTCCAGGCTAGCCGGTTTTCACATGAAATGCTGGATAACAACGTCGGAGCTGGGGGCGAACAAGTTGAATCCATCGTGGAACATTTAAACATGAGAAAAGCTGTTGTTGTACAGGGCAGCTCCCAGAGTGGGTGGCTGCTTGAATGTGAAGCAGGGTGGTGCTGGGATACGATCAGCTCACTTACCCTGCCTCACAGGGAAAGGGAGAGGGAAAAAGAGAGAGAGGGAGGGAAGGAGAGTTTCGTGAAATATGCTGGTGACTCTGTCTGACCTGCCTGGTGTGACTCTGGCTGACCTGCCCGGGGGTCAGACATCCAGAGGTTTCTGAACTGACCGCTGTGCAGTCACCCATGGCCTGGTGTTCTCAAGGACGGCTGATATGAAAGCCCCAGAAGCTTTCCCCCAGGTCTGCGGACTCTCCCGGAGCCCTGCTGCTCTGCTTAATTCAATCTCATGAACTTTTCTACTTCCATTTATTCCCGCTATTCTTTGCAGCCCTGTCTCCTACGAAATTACAATTCCTACGTAACAAATCTGCAGCCGCAGTGATGTTTTGTGGGAAACCGAATGCTGACGGAAAAACATTTTCTATGAACATAATGAGAAAATGCTGTCGATTAACTCCCAAACTGACATATGTCACTGTTCCGAAAACACAAGCATTGCAGTGTAACAGCAGGGATAAAAATAAATAATGACCTTCATTAAACGGTCACAGTCTCATTAGGTTTGGAAAACAACTACCTGGTTAAGAATTATGTCCTAAACTACTTCGTGAGGCTTAGGCTCTAAAACTACGTGGTTAGGTTTAGGAAAACATTGCGGTTTCAGTTAAAATTGCTACTTTACCTCTAAAACTTCAGTTACTAACGTGTCCATGTTACCTGAGTAGCGTATGTTACTTCATATATGTGACATTCTTCATTGTGTCAATAAGTTCGAAGACCCCACCGCTGACTTCTTGTTTAAGACTGGACACCAACAGCGGCCTACTGACTTTTCACTCTTTATACTACTTTCCCCTTGGCTGCTGCAATACTTGCTAAAGCCACAAGAGGTTGCTACCAAACAACAAATGCAATTATGGGTTGTAATAACCTGCTTTATCTTTCAACTTACATCGTTGTTTTTCTGATCAGGACAGGCTCCGCATTTCACTTGTTTTCTGCCAAATTAGCGTATCTTGCAATGCGCTACCAACTTACAGACTTTACTTTTAACTTTTTATGGTTATATTTAGGCACTGACAGCTCTCGGTTAAGGTTAGAGAAAAATCATGGTCCTGTTTCATTGCAGAAAAAAAAAATCAGCAGTGACTGAAGACATTAGATTTTTATCAACATTTAACCCAAATCAGGATTCTGCCCTCAGCCAAAGTGCTTTTGTTCTCTTAATTTAACCACAAATTGGTCTGGGTACCAACCCTGCACCTCCAGACGGGTACATGTTCATTCCCAACATAATCCAGGCTGTGATTATGCTGTTCAGCAAAACATGATTTAAAAAAGTAAAACCATAGTGATTTACAAAAATTATTTCTAGGAGGCAGGGTTGTTTTTTTTGTGCATGCCTCTGTGTTAAGACAGCTCTCACATGATCAAGAGAAAAGAGCTTGACGTGTCCCGTAATTTTCATAATGAGTTGACAAGTAATTTGTGTAATACATGTTTAAAATGCATCATCAGCACAAGGCTGTGACAACATTCAGAGGGCTTCTCAGAATGAGAAAGCCGTTTCTGTTGTCTGATTTTATTTTTCTTTTCTTTTGTGGAGCAGAAGTGACAAAAACTATTACCTGCGTTGATGAAGCAGGTTTGTGTTGTATAACTGATCAAACTGAAACTGAATTCTTCTTCTTTTACTGAGAACCGTCTTTGTTTCCATATACCAACAGTTTAAACATGAAGTGATCAACTCCTTTTTTTTTTAACTGGCAATTATCTCAGTGAACACTGGATGGCATTGTTGCTGTTCAGGAACGCTGCAATTTGCTGCAGCGCTTCATTATTCTTCCCCACGTCTGAGAGGAGGCTGAAACTACGCTGTGCAGAATCACAGCATATTGCTATTGGAATTAAATATGCAAATGTACATGTTTGATGCATTTAAGTCGTTGTTTCAAAATCAAATTCTCACCAGAGTGAGAGTGAAATACAACACCGGCGATCAGATCTGGGGAGAGACTTTTCCTGTCAGACAGCAGAAGTCAGCAAACACCTCGTGTCTCACCTGGCGCCTCTACTAGACCTGAGGGAGCAGCATAAGTGTTTGTTTAAGGTGTCACGTGAGTTGACGTGTCTTTTTTGATTCTTTTACGATTGCCTGTCCATTTTAGTCCTGACCATGTTACTCTATGTGTACCTGATATTAAAACGTTAGAAAGCTTTTCATACAACATTTGTAAAGTCTAGGAGTCCATATTATATAAAAAGAAACACTATGTGATGAAGTTGAGTCTTCTGGCAGAAGTTAACGGTACTGTTGACACACCGTTCCCCCGCAGGAATATACAGCAGCTCTCTGGAATAGAAGGCGAACCAGATTTTCCAGTCTGGCTCCGGCACACCCAGTTCACCTGTATTTTGTCCAGGACACCAGACACCCCGGGTCAGTGAGTCACTGAAGAACATCACTGTCACTGCTGATGAGGGGCGACCATACTTCAGCGTGATTGTGAATGAAAGGGACTGTATCTCCTAAAATGAATTGATTACTAATAATCGATGCAGAGAAAATGCATCAGAATTTTTAAACTCAGCATTAAAGGGGCTCTGTGGAAACTCTGCCGGTTATTAGTCTATGTGAGCGACTTCATTTCTAAACCAATGTTCGCTACTGTTGCAGTGGGGAGTACTTGAGAACGTCCATAAAGTCACCGGAGTCCTTTACAAAGAAATCCAGCAGCATTAAACGACTTCCTCAGATCGTCCACAGGCTTGTAGGCATCCAAGAGGGACGGGGAATGAGCAGTAATAAAGTGATGTAAATCGCTACAAATTGTTTCATAGAGCCACTTTAGGTAAAAAGTGAAGCAGGGCATGATCACCTGTCAACAAGCGTGAGTCTGTTACACGCTGTACTGTACCACCAGCATTTTAGTTCAGGACGCTGGTGCTCCCGCAGGCGAGCGCTTTCCAGGCGATTTGAATTCACTTCTCTCCTCTTTTATGTGACATCATTTTAATAATAACGATACACACGGTTGCCAGAGTTTTTTCATCTGCACAGCGTAACAGCTCCAACACGCTCACACATTGAAGTTCCACTCTCAAATACAAAACAATCCAGAGAAATAACATCTTCCATCATATTTTTTTCCACCAGCGACTTCAATGGTTTCCTGCAGCTTTGTGACAGTGACAGAAATATTTTGATCAAGGCTCGTTATTCAAAGTTTTTTGTTTTTTTTTAACTTGAATCCCTGCCTCTGTGAAACCGAATAAAAGGAATAGTATGTTGTTTTTTTTCGCAAAAAAAAAAACGACCATGCTTTGAAATGCAAATGAGATTAATGACTAATTGCGAAACAAGTTCTTTTTTCTCTTAATCATGCAGAGCGAAAAAAAAAAAGAGAGAAATGAATACATAATGGATGAAAATCTCTTAGGATGAGGATCTTTGGCCGCTGCGTTAAATTCTAGTTTCTGCTGATTGGAAAAGAGAGAAAAAAGATGGTCTTAAAGTCTTAAAGTGCACATACTGTATAAAAAAATAAATGGTCATTAACTAGAGCTCCTGAGGCAGAAAAAAAGATGAGAGGCTCTTCTGAAAAGAAAAAAAGAGGGGGCGAAATATCAGTGTTGCTGATCTGGCAGCGGCATTGGTCTCCCCCTTGTTTGTGACCTCTGTCAGATGACAGTGAAGGTCTCCAATAAGCAGCAGTGTTGGTGAGTAGCACTCACTGAACTGTCTCTTCCAATAGCGGTCGCCTCACATCCTCTTGAAAGAAACAAGTGCCTCAAATACCAATTCTGGCCTTTTCCCCCCTAATTGTTTTCTATGCTCTGCTGAATCCGTCTTCACTCCGTTCAACAGCGAAAACCGCACTACTATAACCTTCACTTTAATGGTGCTTGAATCCGATGTTTCTTACTCCCAAAAGTGAGATTTTTCAATAAAACGTTGTTTGGAATGAGGTAAAAAAAAAAAATTTTTAAAAATGCATATGTTTTTTATAAGCAGCACCTCCAGGGAGGGCAGCAGCAGCAGCACAGCTGTCGGAGCGGGTTCTTCTTCTTGTACCTGGCGGCCAACTTGAACTTCTCGTTGGACGCGGCCACGTAGTCCTGCGTCCTCTCCACGTTGGTCTGGATGTGCTCGATGTAGGCGCCTTGCTCCTCCACCAGCATGAAAATGTCCATGAACAGGTCCCTCAGCTCCTTCATGTTGTTCTCCAGGCTTAACAGCTCCTATTGGGTGGGTGGGTGGGTGGGGGGAGGGATAATGGGATTAATGCAGCAGATATGACGAATGTGCGTCACAGGCTGGAGGTGGTTGGTAAAGAGAATCGAAAGACTTAAGATGCAATGTGGGAACAGATTCAGTTCTTTAAAAAACACGACCTGAGTGCTGAAATTACACAGACATCATCTTTTTTTTTCTACTTTGATGTCCAGGTTCACTTTGAGGTCGCGTATTAAAAAAGTGGTTGCAAAGTTGTTCCTCCAGGCCCGGAGTATCTACCCTCCCGAGGGGCGTGATTGGTTTTAATCACTGTTTTTGTTTTAAGCCAAAACAGCAGAGCCAATATTTTGTCTTCTCCAGTTAGACCCTATGAAAGATTAATTTCCAATTTCCACTCTCATTTATTTTCTTCTTTTTACCCATTTGTGTCATTAGATGCAGTAATGTGCGAGACAGGCGATCATCACACGTTCCTGCCATGTGTAACAGATGGCGGTGACGGGCAGGATTCTCATGATTATGACTTGCAAGCGTTCGTGCTTATCAGACGGCTCGGGACGACGACTGCTGGCGTAATGAGTGCAAATTGCAAACAGACTGAATAGTTATCAGTAATAAGCTGCAGTACAAATGTGTGCGTTTGCTAAATAAGCGTCGATTGGGGTTATTTTGTTTTGAACGAGGCATTTTAGCAGACTTTTGGCTCTGAAAGTTGTTCAATTTATCAAGCTTTATTTGATTTTTCAGCATTTCGGGCACCTAGAGATGTTGGAGCTCTCAGACAGCCCAATTGCCAGAATAAATGATGGAGGAGTACATTTCTGAAAAACCACAGATGAGAGGGTCCTCAGACTATCCGAGGTTTCATTAAATTTCATTAAATTTCATCAAATTTCATTCAGTTTTGTCGGCATGAACGCAAAATTCCTGAAACAGATACCTGTTGTATTTGTCTCCTCAAACATGGCTAGAAATCGTTCAGAGGTCTCCTTAAAAATATTCAGCAGTTTCACACTTTTCAAATGTTGAAACACAGACTCGAACCGCAGTCACTGGCTTGGCATCCTTATCGCCTCGAACTGCACCACCTTCCCCTCCACCGCCAGCCAAGAATGTGATATGACACGTTTTGTAGACGTGTCAATACGGTACGTAGCCTATGACACATACACATTTGTTTTTCCTATCAGTGGTTTGCAGACACTGATAACATATTATCCTGGGCTGTCAGACGAGATGTTCCCTGCTATAGTTCTCACTACTTTATTGATATTAAAAAAGTATTAACTATGTCAATGAAGAGACAAACCCCCCAAAAATCTGATTGGAAGCCACCACGTACACAAAAGAACAACAACACTTCACACGTCCCATCTAAGCTGATGACTTGGAGACCAACAGTGCCTCTAACGAATGGATAGCATTTAGAAAAATCTCATCATTCACCCTCTCGCACCTTGTGTCGCTGTTCAATCTCGGACAGCTGCGACCGCGTGATCCTGGCGTCGTTCAGCAGGTTTTCGTTGAAGACCTCCCATTTTCCCGTGGCCACCATCTCGTTCACCTCCTCCTCCGTCACATCCCTCCCTGACACCTCCAGCTGCCGGATAATGAAGTGCTTACAGCGCTCCTGCTTGGTAAGCAGACCTTCGTTATACTGCAGCATTACCTGGACATCATTACAGGAAGAGAGAATAAAAGGTAAGACAGGGAGTGGAAATGAAATATGAGCCCTTTTTTTGTAATTTGCTAATTCTCCAATTAAATGTCACTGTGTCTTTCTTTCTATCTACAATAACAGTAAAAATGAACTAACTTCTGTTGTCTCTCAAAATATCTAATAACTGTTATCTAAAGTTTCCACAGCAGAGTGGTAGCAACATCTTCCCAACCTGCTGGAATTTGCGGTACAGCGCTGCATGCTGGGAGCGCTGTATTCTCGTCGTAACGGCAGCGGGTCCCTGCAGGTCCTCGGTCCTTTGTACTTGCTTTGAAAGTGAATCTAAGCGTCTGTGGAGGCTTTCGGCCTGGAGCTTGATGTCCCGTGTTACACTGCTCTCTTTCTTCATCACGCTGAAGCGACGCATGGTCGCCACCAGGGTCCTCTGCTGCTGGCTGAATTTAAGCACCTGTTTGAGGTGGAGATTAGACAACAGTTGTGTTCAGTATCGCTTCAGACCACAAATGCAAAACATAGCAGTGGGATGCGTGATAGCTCAGTCAGCTTTGGAGTTCAGTGATAGTGAAAATGATGAAAAAAAGAAAGAGAGGAAGAAAGAAAAAGAAGAATCGAAGTCAAGCAAAACCAGATAAGTCTCGTCGATATAGAATTTAAAAAGCACCTCCAAAAAGAATTAAGAAACAAATCAACAGCAAAAGCAATGCAACAAGCTTAAAACTGCATACAAAAAAAACAGCAAGAAAAGGAAATGACCTCCGTCTCCAGCATCGTGATGTCATCTCGGATGTGTTGAGCTTCAGACAGGAAGTTCTCAATGATGGGCTCCTCCTCGAACACCACAGCCTGTGGCGTGATGACCCCGACCTCCACAGAGTCGCCATTGTCACCTTCTGCCGAGAAAGGGTTGGCGCCCTCGCTCGCCGCCTCAGAAAAGTCTTGCGCCCTCTGCTGCAGCTCCTCCAAGCGGTCTCTCATTGTAGAAGAGCCCTCACCGAAGCCGGCTCCTCGGAACGCAAAGTTGTTGCGTTGCGAACAAAGTTCTTGACAAGAAGGCGCTGAAAAGTAAAGAATGTAACACTTTGATGATTTCTGTCGCCAGACTGGGTTGTTGCAGAAGATATTTGCAGTAAGCGCAGGGCAGGGACGCCAGCAAATATTGATACTAAAGTAGCTTAAATGTGAAGGTGAGATCCAGGGAGAACTGTGTCTCACTATTTACACGTTGTGTCTTTGTGGATCTAACTACAGGTAAACCCACAGACAGTAATCACATGGGTTTATCTGTTTATTTAGACTTGACTGTAAGGACAACACTAGGAATACATAAGCTGATCAGTAAATACCTCTAAATGCTAGGCTAACTGCTTTTAAACCAGTGTTTTGGTTTCTGGAGAATAATGTCACTAAAATGAATTGCACTCTGAGTAATTAGCTTTGCAACGTTTCAAACTGCCGGTTAAATCAACAGCATAGCATGACAACTTGATACTACAGGTGCACTGTGAAACCAAATATTTGGATATGTGGAATATTTGAGAAGAGCAGCCACCAAACCCAGACACAGAGAAGTAAGTTATTCTCACTCACTGAATAAAGACTTTCATAAACAATTTCATTTACGCATCAAAGATCCTTAAAGTGGTGTTCAAATGCAAGGATTATCTTTTCAAACAAAACATTAAAGTACCATAAACTCAGTGGCCACAGAGCTTGTTTATTTGGCAGAAATCCAAAATCTGTTGGAACAATTCCCATCGGCTTTTTGACGAGGGAACCAGGACCCTGCAGTATGTTATGACATGTGCTATGTGCTACACTAAGACAATGAAGTGCGGATACATACACAATGCAGAAATAACGAAACATCACTATGTTTCGTATGCACACAGTATGCCTTAACCAGTGTCGGTAATATGAGAGTGATTGATGATGTAAATAGGCCTACTGGAATGTTCTTGTAATTACAACACTTTTATTGCTCTATACAATGTTTCAGTTCCTCCTGTTCATTATCAACATTTTGCATCTTGCTGGATATGGTAGCTCACATTTCCTCATTATGTTAGCAGCATAATTTTCTATATGATTGTTTATTTTGATTTTGTATTACTTATCACACATGTTATTCTGTTATATTCAAACATCTCCTCTGGTATTGATACTTTCAGAGTTGTTTTATCTTTTTATATCATATGTGTCTGCTGTATGTATTATATTACTGTAACATCTTTTGGGAGCGTGCTGTTTCTGAGTTAGCAGAAGAGTTAGTCGTATTAACTCTACTCCTGAGGCACAGAGTTGGTTGCAGGCCTCTTCATACTGCACGTAAAGCGACATCGTATACTTCAGTCCACATTACAGCAAGAAGGCTGCCAAATGGCTGACAGCAGTATGAGTCACACCGGTGGTTATTTTTAAAAGGACACCTGGGTATACCTCCAGTGATATCTGTGGCGACCAAAAGCGACTACCTTTCGCAGGAAGTAGGGATGCAACTTTAAAGTCCTTTCGTCAGTCGATTAATGACTAACAACACATGAAATCGGGAACATTTTTCATTTAGAAAACTGTTTTAACCACTGACATGATCCATGTTTGATATGAAATCAGACTTGGCTATACAAGGAGACATACGAGCAGATAAACTAAACACCAAGATACCCAATCGATAGACGAGGAAACACAAAATCAGTTACTTGTTACGCTTTTATGTATTTGTCCCCATCTCTTGTTGTTGATTAAGACATTTTCAATCGGTTTACTTCTTAAGAGCGACTAATGATTAATCATTAACAGCCCTAACAGCGAGTTGCATCATCTCCAACTGCGATTGTGGCGACCAAAACAGATATTCTGAGCCGAACCATGATGTTTTCCTAACCCCGACCGAGTGGTGTATGTGCCTAAACTTAAACAGAGCATAAGGACATTGTTGTGGCAAAAGAGAAATTTAAAAATTCAACTGAAACAAAGAGGAAACGCTCGGTTTGAACTTACTTGTGGTTTTGCTGTAGCGTACTTAGCTAGTGTGTATCCTTTTACCAACTTGGTTGGCAAGCAGGGGCACTATAACTGATGAGCCGTAGAGTTTCTGCTCTCTGCCGAACACAGATGTATTTTTAAACTGTATGGGAAAACAACACGTGCGCAAAGTTTATCTGCGACATCAATCAAAGAGACTCAAGTTCCTTTTTCCCAGGAGAGCCGAGGGGGGATGTTTGTGTTCAACAGCACACTCAGCAACAAGTAGAGAAGAGAGGAAAAAAAAATGCCAGGTTGTCTCACACTCTACAGGAGAGGTGACCTTGATAAAGACATCACCTAACCAAGCGCAGACACAACATTTTAGACGTCACTGCCGTTTGCTCGTTTCGAAATGGAAGAAGATACCTTGAATATCGAACAACTATCACTCCTCCCGTCCATAACGCACATATTTGCCACGCCTAAAGTTAACTGGACTGAGGTAGTTATGATTAAAATCTGATTTCCTGAGTGCCTTTGTGGAGTGCAGTGCATTCCAACACGAATTCCAATACATCCAAAAGGGCATACCAGCATTTAGACAGTGCCTGAGCAACACAAGGATTTGAGTCTTAGAGGCCCTAAACATAATCTTTTGGAAGCACATGACTGTGTGTCTGAGGGGGGGTCAGGGAGCAGAGCGTTTGGCTGCCGAGAAGTGGCGAGCATTTCAAATCACAGACTATCCCATTTCTGGATAGATTTCAAACAGGAAAGACCCTATTTGTGTGTGTGTGTGTGTGTGTGTACAGGCGAGAGAGAACGGTTGCTGTAACTGTTACAAACTTCTCCGAGCTCAAACATTGTTAAAAGTATCCTTTGTTTATTCTTGGCTGAACTCTTTCCTCTCTCCCTCTCTTCATACCTGCCCGACCCAGAAGAGCCGATTAAAAAAAAATTGCTCAAAGGATTTGGCAGCAACATTCTCCTGTGTTTAGCCTAAAAAAGAAAAAAAGAAAACCTGAAAGAAGTGGAGCAGAGTTCGCGGAAAAGGAGTAGCCTCTCTCTCTCTCTATCTTTCTCTCTCTTGCGATTGAAAGTTTTGTTCTCTAAAAACAAGCCAATATTTTTCTTCTTCCTGCTAAACCCATCTGCTCCTCAGTCTGTGTTTTTGTCTAAAGGAAATGTTGTGTCGACTTCATTTCATCTCCATGCAGGTGGAGCAGTAGGTGCTGTGTTTTATCACAGGATGAAAATTGCACGGTTACATTACGCCGGTTACAAAAAGAATTGGTACTGCTTGAGATAAGTGAGTGGTCCTATTTTTATTCATATCTACATATTCTTATAACAAACAGAAAGCACCGTAGAACCACTACCACAAAGATTACAGAATAAAGACTACATGAGTGGAGGAGTTATTTCCACGTACTACTTCAGCACACTTTAGTGTGAATTTAGGATTTTACCTTGAATTTGTTAGTATTCCATCACAGAGAGCTGAGCATTTCCAATCAGAGTCGACGGTGACTGTAATCCAAGATAAAGGTCACACAGTATTTTTTTTATTATTTCATGTCATCTTCAGATCTTCAGATTCCCCTCATCAGCTGTGAGCCACAGATTTGGAAGCAGTAACACTCACAGGCAGGGAAAGTTTTGAAGAAGTCTGGGTGAGTCTCCTCCAGGCACCTCCCACCTCGTACTGAAGACAGACCTGGAGCGGGCCAATGGAAGAGGAGCAGACCGGAGGCCTATTTACTTATCTAAAGAAAATGAAAGGTGACGCAATTAAGCAAATGGGAAGGGAGAGACGGCACGGAGAGAGAGAGAGAGAGAGAGAGAGAGAGAGAGCGCAGGCGGCTCTCCCCCTCCGGCTTATTCCTGAAAAAGGAACACAGAGTCGAGCAAACAGTATTGTGTACATTGCAAACAATGGGGATTGTGGTTTTGGGTGTCAACCGGGGCGTCAGGTTTCTGATCCGCAGAGTTGATTTCTGCGCGAAGTGTCTGGGTTAGCGGGGTAAGCCCACTTAGTCCGGGGGTATTGTACTCCTCAGGCCCCAGTAGCCCCGCTGAGTGCTTTTGACAGATTTCTACTGACAAGCTCTCTAACACCCAGGGCGCCTTTTCAACACGGGAAGGGACGCAGTCGCTCTTTGCTATGCAGCATGACACGCTGTGCAGAAGCTGTTTGAAGTGCGGCGTCAGAGGGAGAGAGGGGAGACAAGTTTTCGAGGATGAGAGGAGTTTCGGCGGGGGACAAGAGTTCACTCCTCGTCGCTTGAAACTTTGTAGGGCTGGTTGCAGAGTTTCTGTAATTTTCCCTCCCCAGTGCGGAGGGAAAAAAACTTCAGAATGTAGCGGCCGTGATGTCGGTGCGCCGGCCAGCAGTGCAGGGGAGGGAAGATTTCAAAGGTGCGCTATGGAGTTGTGCGGAAGAAATATTAATTAGAGGAAAAGGATTTACTTTACCGATGGTTTTAGTGTCTAAATGAACAAAACATACAAACTCTCTTTGTTTTAATGACTGAACAAACTGAATCAACAAACTGACCTTCAAGGACCACACAGTTTCATGCTGTTTTAATTTGTCTGAAGCTAGAAAGGTGGCAGGGTCCGCCTTATTGTCCTCCGAGAACAGTTTGTTTATTCAATTATGGAAATATTTCTGAGCTTGTATTTCTACGTCAGTGATATTGTTGTTATGCAATTCTGAGTTTGTTACATATCTGCACTGAAATGTCTGTAAACGTCTAGTAATCGGAGTCCATTTACCATTTAAACAAACAAACAGGCCTTTTGTTGTATATATGTTGAGTTGTGTACCTACTTTTTTCCTAAATGATTTCAACACTCTGTACAGCAGACATAGCCAGTCATTTTAATCAAGGTAACAATGCGTTTCGATTGATTGCCTGTCAATATAACTTCAAGACAAACATTAGATGATATGTCAGTGAGCAGGGAGGGAAGTCAGTGAAGGAAACCAACATAAATTACATTACCTTGTCTATGAACATTTCTGCCTGAGTCATGTATGACATAGATTTTAATTGGAAATAATGATTGTAAGACAATAACTCCCAGGATCCCACACTCCCTCACAATGTCATCAGACTACATCTTTGATTGAGAGACCCCCGGGTGACGTAAATCACATACTGTGTGTTTAAGGTGATGCATTGCACTTTCAATGACTTCTGAGCTTCTGTGTTATCTTTATGTTCGCTCTCAGTCCCTCTCTAATGTTCAATTTTGAGTTCATCAGTTCAAAAAGAGGCTCGCGGCCCGAGGCTTCGCAGCCAGAACAGGCCCAATTAATCCTTTTAAGTTTGTAAATCACCAAAAAAAGTGGAGTGATGAGGTTTCCTCATGGCACTAGCAACGCATAATGTCAGGTGGGTGGTGGTGCGCTGCCTCAGTAGAAAAAAAACATAAAAAATTAAAAGCACATTAACCATATGATGACGGTGCAGAATGCTGTTGGTAAAGTTTTATCTCAGTGGTACCAGATGCTGCTCTATGTCGGTAATAATGCCGCAGCGGTGTGTTAACTGTGAGTCATCTATCCCTGATGGCAAGATATTATGACAACAAAGCAAAACCGGTTTTCTGAGAGTCAGAATCACCTTCATCAGCATCACGGGAGCAAGCCGACTGTACTGTATGCGAGCCTGTTTAAGGTAGTGTTTCCGTTTTTTACATCAATTTTCTACTTGGCGTCGCTGATTAAGGAGAACAGGCCATATGGGGGATTTACTTTGTCTCTCCCACACACACACACACACACACACATACACACACACACCCTCTCACACAATCACCACCTCCTCAGGCGAAGTGGATCTCATCTCAACATTTCTTAATTGTTGCTACTCTGGGTGTAGGGTTCAGATAGGCGCTGTTAGAGCAACACCGCTGAAGAAGAAATATACACTAAAAGCCGAGCTCAGACTACAGGAGCTTTTTTAAAATTCCTGCATATTTAGAAATCTGGTTGCATCACGCTCATAAGGAGAAAACCTCACAGGTTTTATCTCTAATCTCTAAACATGCATACAGCACAAGGTCTGCAAATAATGTTGAAGCAAACACTACAGGATGTTATTAAAATGATCATGCCAGAGGGGGCAAAGCACCAACACACTCTTCTCAAAAAAGACAAAAAAAATGCTGCATCCTCTCTTCTGTTTCGGTCTGGCCACAGCACCTCATCCACATCACAAGCAATGTTTTCCATTGCTTCAAAACTGAAGAGCTCACCTGTTGCCCTTTTATGCTAAAGTTCTGATTGCTAATTGTAAAACTGTGTGACAGGTATTTGCCCATGTGATGAGTCAGTGTGCATAGTTGGGCAATTCACTTTAGAATTTGTGAAAGCAAGAGATTTTCTTCATGGAAATTGTGGCAAATGCAGAGAACTGTGTGTAGTGTTTTGAAAAAAAAGTGTGTTTTAGAACTGCAATTTGAGTGTAAAGCAGGAATTGTGCTTGTAGTTTAGCAGAATTGATTCAGGGGTTTGGTGCACAAATTACATGTTGTGGTCACTGTGTCTGAACAGTATTTGTGTATGAACAAGTGAGAAAAACTGTAATAGATACTCATGTCAGAGTGCAGTCTACAACCAGAGCCCGTGACCTGTTGTAATCTGGCATGATTACATACCGGAAAAGATGTATACAAAATGTGGACTGACTGGTGCAACAACCTGCTGTAGTACTGATTTGAACTGGCCAATCACAGTGTTCATACCCCCAGTGTTATCTATAGCTATTAGTTATCTAATGAAAAACTACACTGCTTCTTTACCTGAACACTAGCGGCCCCTGCTGGACTGCCCTTATGTTCGAGGAGCGGTAGCAATTGCAGGAACTTCATTGCCGGACTAGGATCAGGACACTCTACCCAACACGCTTAACGGTGCTGTATGGCCAAGTGGTAGGAGCAACAGGTGTTGCCTTGGACCTACAGTGCATTTCTCAGGTAGGTGAAAACAGAAATGAAGTTGATGAGCTAATGTTCTGCTGCATGTTGGAAAAGCTAACACGGGACCAATAACGTAATGTCTTTATCTTATCTTTATGTCTTCAATGCATTTACAGCTTCTTGGCTGCTTCCAAGAAGCCAAAAGTAAATGATAAAGAAAATGTATTTTTATCATACATAATGAAAATAACTCTTACACATAATAGTCACCTGAAGCAACTGTGTATTAAAGGAAGTGACTGAAGGAGTACAATGAACAGACACGGTGTTTCAACATAAAAAGTTCCTCAGTGAAGTCAGCCTAAGTATTGAAAATCGACAAATGTCACCTCAAATACCCTCAATATATGAATGTGTCAGGTTGTCTTGGTCAATACATCAAGCGGAGTTTGTCTCACAAAAAAGCTGTTGAGGACTCTCTGGGTATTACTGTAATTGAAGGGATGTCATAAGCGGTGCTTTGATATTCTTCACTGTGGTGAGTAAGAGGGAGAGGTAAGTCAACAACTCCCAAACAGCCCCTCAGTCACAACCTTGAGAGCGAAATCCAAACATCGGCAGCGAAACTATGCAGTGTGTTGCAAGGAGGGGGGACAAGTGAAGGATTAGATGCAACTGATACGGCATTGTAGGCCAATACTACTACTGACGCAGTGATACTGTTTGACCAAATTCATGTCACAGTTTTGAAAGTGAAAAAGTAAAAGCATTTGGCCCCACTAATGGCCTGGGAACACAGTTAATCTGCTGAGCGAAATACTTCAAAAGCACTTCAACTTCTGAGATAAAACAAATGACTACAAAGCCCTTTAATGCATTTAAACAGAGTAATTAAAGCAAGAGCAACCCACAGTCTAAACTTGAACCAGCTGCAGTCAAAGAGGAAACTCCATCATACCATACGAGGATGACGTGACAGGGCAATATCCGACTTTTAACAAAAGCCTGATACACACCAGGAGAGAGTGGGAAAGGAGAAGGAGGAGATAAATGGGTGAGGGGAGGGAGGCGGTCAGAGGGGCAAGGATAATGAGGTCAAAACCATCGTCATTAAGCCAATCGGAAAGATTGATGCAGGGGTCGGTGGCCTTGCTGACTAAAATGAGGCAATCAGAGATCTGGATATTAAATGTTCCTTTTGGGCACTGTATGAGATTGTGCCTGGGGTCATTTGGGTTCTAATTTACAGTTGAGCTCCATAGTTTTTAAGTTGTAAATCCTGTCACACTGTCCAAGTGTTGCACAACCACAAATCTCAGGTTATTCATCTTTTTTAATCTACATTATTTGGACTCTTACTGGCCAGAAGAAATATGTACATGTACATGTGGTGGAAGCAACTAACTGGCAAGTGTTCAAAACCAACCCAAAGATGAAACGGGTTGAGCCAATGACTAGTGGCATCATGTAAAGAGAGAAAAGTCCAAGTCAGGGGGTGTTCATGGCAACTGGAAGGGTCATACCAGACTTTATCTTCAAAGATAGGGGTTCACATCCTGTTTGTGACAAAGAATCACAAGTGATTTGACTTTAATTTACGTCATTACATAAAAGGTGCTGTACTTAAGTTGAATCGCTTGCGTAATGGGACAAGAGTTATGTCACTTTACCTAATAACCGTTGCAAACTCAGCGCTATTTTAACCCAAACTGTCATCTTTTCCTAAACTGAAGTAGTTTTTCCTGCCCAAACCTAATCAGGTGGGGATTTTTTCTGTGAGTAAACCTGACCAAACCACAAGCACTTGACAATGTTGGTAGCAAGTCATAACATGCCACAGGTTGGGGGTGAGAACTTGTTGTCTATTTTACCATCATTTCAAAAAGAATATCAGGTGGTATTATGGAAGACATAAAAAAAGAAGTGAGAAATGCACCCATTTTCTCAGAAGCTCCAACTTCCTATTAAAAATACTTAATCCTGTTACAATTTGTAGGGTGGTATTGTGAACTCGAAAGTGGACACTGAGGCAGGCGAAGGGTTTAGAGTAGTTTATTTGTTTGCTCAGGTTGTAGATGGTGGCTCAGGCTCAGGCGAGAGGCACAGCAGGTGGTGTAGCTGGAGCTCACGGCACCGGAAGATAGAGGCTGAGGTGGAGACACAGGTGAGCGAGAGTCGGGTGAATCCACAGAGGAGGAGGGTGGAGCTGGGAGGTCGTACCGGCTCTGGGAACGATGAGGAGAGTCCAACAATTAGTCATGAGATTCAACAGAGAGCCACAAGAGCAAAAAGTCACTAGTAGCAGCACGAGTTGTTTAGCCATAAACATCAAGGCGACAAGTGGAAACAGTCTGGCAGCCAGTGGAGAGGCGACAGGAGTGTTAAAGCTGCCGCTGACTCAGATAGGCTGCAGGTGTGAGAGACGCAGGAACTCCAGCCAACCAGGGAAGCCACGCCCAGCCTCTTTCGTTTCACCACCATCACATGACCGGCGTGTGGAGTGAATGATGGGGACGGTGGCGGCTGAACGTGGCCACAACACGCCGCCCGTCACCACTAAACTCTGTCAACTTACTTGTCTTCAGATGTGAATTCTAGTCACAGTGTCCCTGCAGAGGAGGACCTGAATGAGAAAAAAGACTTTATTAGAAAACTTGCCTTAAAACTGAACCCCCAGATCTTGGTTTCATTATAAATGATAATTATTATTCCAGACGTGGGCCTCGGGAGCCTGAGGACTGCTAGTTTACAATCCCTGCAGCTAATTAATTGTATTCCTCTTGTATCCCACATTTAAATCAGTCGCTACTTTTGTTAAATGGCTGGTTTGAAATGCAGCATGCCTTTTCTTTTCTCCCCCCCCCCCCCCCCCCCTCCTCTCCTGAGAGCCACTGCTTCACACAATCAACAGTGTGTGGCTTTGGACTCACCTCCTCTCTTTAAGCAAGCACTTCAGACAAGGGTCATTTCCCCCCCTAGTGTCATGAGGCTGTTATATCATCCCTTGGCCTGTGTAGGTACACTGCCAGAAGCAACTCTGCAGGAGGATAGTGCACAGCCATCCTGTGTGCAGCAGATTGGACAGTTTACTTACTTTGTCAACTGTCGGCGAGAGAGTAAATACATCCAGGGTGACCCGACGGCCACAGACTTTTCTTTTCTTTTTTTTGATACTTTAAAAATACTTTCTGATCAAAGCAACTACTGGTGTCACTATAGTAACTCTAGACCTGCTGCAGCATACAAACATGCTAAAGTCATATAAGAACACAGCGGCCTGTCAAATCTGCCAGATTCTAACCCGCTGCATCCTGAAGGACACCCGTAAGCCAGTAAACTACGGGGTGATGTATCCTGGATGGACCGGCAGGCTTTGTGTCCATCTGAAGTGAAGAGCAAACACATTTAGTCAAACAAACAATGCCAAGGCCAGGTAGTGTGTGTGTGTGTGTGTGTGTGTGTGTGTGTGTGTGTGTGTGTGTGTGTGTGTGTGTGTGTGTGTGTGTGTGTGTGTGTGCGGGGGCCCCTGTAATACTCTCCCTGCTCCAACAGGGATTCAACACAATGAATTAAGCAAACATCAGCTATATAAAACAGGCTCATTGCTGTAAATAAACATTTATCCTCCAGGCTATGGGTGAACTGAGGCTTCATGAAACACAGTTAAAGGTGAAGGTGCGTGCGATGTGATGTAGAGTCTTTATTACAGTGACTGTAACATGCTAATGTGCGTATGTTCACTCTACGGGCATGTGTATCAAGGCTGGTGTGTACACCAGAGTTAGAGTATACGCAATATGTTTATCACAGAAATGGTTGATATATTTTCCTAATTAAACCCAATTTGACCTTTTGTACACTGTGATGAGCATTAAATGTTTGATTTGTTGAAAGGGTCTGACAAACCGATCAATGTAAAGGTTGAATTTACAGTATAACTTGTCAGAGGACATAATATAGTAAGGCATCAATTCAGATTCATATAGACCATCATATATGACTTAATACAGTATGAAAACACAGAGTTTGCCATAATGTAAAATAATTTGATTGTGACACAATCAAATTGCAGAACACAATTATTAGCCAAGTTGGATGTCCAACACATTGAATGTATAGAATAAAATGAATAGGAGCAATGCTTTAAAAGATAATTAAAAAAAAAAAAAAAAAAAAAAAAGAATAAAATGTAATATAATATTCCAAATATTCAGCTGAATCCTTAACATTTCACTTTTAGGGTACACAGCCGCACAGATGTTTTTATCTTCTTTTGTTATCTTCTTGTAAATGAAAAAAAATTCAAACAGAGGAAGCAAATGATGCCATCACTGGAAAATTAGGACATTTAGAAAGATGTTATGCACACGAAACAAACCGCAATGCAATGTCTTACATTTCAAAAGGCAATGTGAGTAAATGCAGGTGTAATTTTCACTGATTTCAGGGAAAGACAGAGAGTAATGGAGAGCCGCATTTTTCTGGTAGAAGCTAAAGATGAGTTGATGTCATTTAAGTGGAAGACAATATCCAGGCAAAGCAAATAAAGGGACATGTAAACAATTGACAGGCCTTTTACCACCAGATACGCCTGCAAAATCAAATTACCATACAATAGACAATAGAAGCATCGGTTGACATCACACGTTAGATTTAGCCTCATAACTGCACACGAGTAAGAACAAACTGGAGGGAAAAGGAGGGCGTGGAGGGGTTAAAAATGCAGCAGAGTGCTCAATGTACCTCACACGTTGAAAAAGTCCATGCATGTACACGTGCAAGTGAAGAGCTGCCATATAGACAACCAGAGCACTATCGATCAAATCCACATACTGCATTATATCCATTATTTTTGAGGTGGACAATATTGACACATGGGTCTCGTGTGTGTGTGTGTGTGTGTGCACATGCTGCATCCATTCCTCCAGTCTGTAAAAAAAAAAAATCTATCTCTAAAAAAACAATCTATATGAAAAAAAAAAAAAAATCAAAAGAAAATCGTGCCATTTCATCAATTATCAGAAATGCCACATCTGAGATTGGCTGTTGTAACCTGACACTTCCCATCTCCAGGGGACAGTAATTGTCATTGTCGAGGTAAAGTGCCGATGTTCTTCAGATCCTCACCATGACAGTGGCTTTGGCTTTGACAGGTGGATGACAGGGAGGAGGAGGAGGAAGAAGAAGGGACATTGCGGTACAGGCTAGATCAGCCTTAGACCATGCAGGCCGCCCTCCCCCCTCCCCGCTCCCCAGCACACACTCGCGGACACACACACACATATATGCACATGACACATACACTGACTCGTCTCCCGCCAGCAGGCCACCCCCTAATCGAGATGGAAGAGCAGTGTGGCAGATCGAAATGCCTGCAGATGACAAGGTGGGAATGGATTGGCTCCCCTGCCCTTGTCATGTTGCTCCATCTGCACCAAACGGAGAGGAAGACAGATGGATTCCAATGGCAGAAGGCTGGGTGGGACAGGCAGACAGGTAGAAGACAGACAGAGATGAACTGAAATGACAGAATGAAAATTAAAAGCTGTAGGAAAATTGCTATTTTTTTGCATAAAGATCTTGCTCGAGGTTTATTTTGTCACGTTCCTTGGTGTTTCACATACAAGCAAGTAGGTACCCTTCATCATCTGTAAGAGATGCACCAGGCTTTACACTTAGTCCAATGTGATATAGAACGATCAGACAAACAACTAAACCTGATCTAGTGGAGAGAGCAACAAACTCCAAACGGGGTTAGGGTTGAGTGGAGGGTCTCATGCTAGACTTTCAACCAGGAGACTGGGGTTCTCTTCCAGTGGGAAACCAAGAATGAATAATGTTTCCCTACACCTAACCAAGTAGGTTTTGTGCCTAAACCTACCCAAAATGCTTTTTTATTACGACCACTTGTTAAAAAAAACAATTGAGGGTGAAGGAATGAGCCCTTATGGCTTGCTGAACCTAACTGAAGTAAGCAAAATACAGTTAGTACCTCAAGTATCTCAAAGGCTAGATACATGAGAAGGCTTGAAGGATGGGGACTCACGGGGGTTGGGACAACAAATGCCTGGTAAAGTGCCCCACCTCTGAATAAGAGCAGCGCACATGCCGGTACCCTCAGCTTTTCAATGAGAAGTATCCAGAACTGTGTCCTACCCAGTGGACGGAGCCGAACAAGGCTACCCCACCTTAAGTGCATTAAGCTACTTTAATTACGTATCGGCTCTCCAGATGACCAGCACTCCTTAAATGCCTGAGGGTAATATCTTTAACACGCAATAGCGGCAGGCTAGCACACAGCGGACAGTGGACCTTGGATTCCTGGAAGTGAATTAACAGTGAATATATCACTGCGAAGGCCACTCCTATCTAAAGTGCTGCAGGTGCTGGAAGGCATACTTACTGCGGGGGTTACCTTATATCTACCTACACAGATTGTGCTGGTGTTCCTTTTCTATCCCTGGCAGTCTTTTACAGGTCAGTGATCTCCCATTACTGCTAGGAGATCTGAACCATGTTTCCTAACAATCCTTTTCCGTCTCTAGCTGGGCTCCAGCACCAGATAAGGCCATGATATAAGACGTTCCCATGAGGGGAATAGCACTGTTCTTCACCCTGGTAGCAGAGATCATTCATAGTCAGAGGGTTTCCTCCAGTTCAAACGATCCACTGATCAAAAAGACGCACCGCCTATTTCTAAGCAATTGCATCTGCAAATCATGTCGTGAGCGAGGCAGAGGTTGAAGAAAACAGAGTTATCTAAGGATTTTTATTGAATTAATTCTAAATAAACTGCACGACCCAAAGTTTTGAGGAGTATGGGAGTTGTCACTCACTCATGCAAGTCTTATCACCACTGGCAGCTCAGTTAAATTAAAGGTCTACTGTTTTAATTAGTTTAAGGATTCTGTGGAAAATGCCACAGTGCTTGTGAATCAACCTTTATGGGCTGATATTCAGTGGGCTGTTGCACTGGTGTGTTTTTCCTAAGGTGATGTGGTGGCAAATGCTGAGAGGCAGGTTAATGTCGTTTCCCCTCCCTGGGGGATTAATCACCTGGTCTCATAACCACAGTACCTGCCAACATAATCATCCTGGAGAGATAGGGAGACTCTGCCAACAGCAAACCTGGGAGACAGCAGACGAAACACAGAGAGAGCGGAGGAAAGAGAAATTAGCCAAATGCATTTTGTCATACTACCACTAAATATTTTTATCGCTGGCTGCTGCTCAGTTTGTGTGTGTGTGTGTGTGTGTGTGTGTGTGTGTGTGTGTGTGTGTGTGTGCCTGTCGCTATCTATTCCTGTCTTGTCTCAGCAAAGATGGTTCAATTATTCCTTTTCACCTATTTAGAACCAGTAAAGAGGCAGATACTAAAACACTGTTGCTGCTGCTGCTGTTAGGAATGGAGAAATTGTGGTTTCTGCTCAATATTGAGACGCATTGGAAATTTCACTTAGACCACAGGAAAAGGTGTTTTGTGTCTTGTTATGAGATTGCCCCCAAAAAAGCGCAAAGGTATTGCTTTCATAGCCCCAATGTATTTTCCATCTGTCTGGTTACTTGCCAGTGAGACATGCTGCGGGGCTCTCTTGCAATTGCACATATGAGATGGCCGTCAGAGAGAGAGAAAGAAAGAAAGAAAGAAAGAAAGAAAGAAAGAAAGAAAGAAAGAAAGAAAGAAAGAAAGAAAGAAAGAATGCAAAATGTATGAAGCTGTTCTAAAACAACATGTCAACTCCAGATCGAAGCAATCCCATTTGTTCCTGTTAGCTTGGCGTCTCCCATCGACATCTGCTGATGAGAGTTTGTCTTGGAAGACGTCCTTCATTTCACCTCCCAAGGTCTCTGCCGGTACTCCCTCCCCTCTCCTCCCCCTTTACACTCCTTTCCCTGCGTTGAGATCATAAATTGCTGAATATAAAGCCTTGTTTCCAGTCCGTTAGACGCGCCAGCCTATGCCAAGGGCCTTCACATCCCCTTTTGCACCTCTGAAGGCACTTAGGTGGAAAAATCTGCCTCTCTCACCGTACACCCTCGTCTCTGATATGCGCATGCATCACTCGAGCAGCAACTCGCGCCCCGGCTCGAGCCACATCCCCCCACAAGGCCACATCGTAGCATTGCCATTTATTGTAAGGGGGACACTTGGTTAGAAAACCATAGATTAATAAATGGCTTATCCAAAAGACAATATATATCTTTCCTGACAATTTGTCCTGTAATGGCCCAGTGTCCGAGATGTTCCCTTATTGATGCCCATGCAGAATCTGCTGAACTGACCGAATATTATAAATGGGAACTATTAAGCGAAAGTCACCGTGTGGATGTTACTGAGGCAATTAAAACTTTAAATTGAATAAATGAGATAGCAACGCTATTTTGAGAGTTAGTTGGACCATCATTTCCCAGGTTTTGTTTTCCTTCAGCTGTAAGTTTTTAATTAGCAAACTTGCAGCTCGCATATTTCACAGCAAACTCTATAACTGTAATGATCCTGCACTGTCGTCTGTGCGTCTGTGGACTGCATGGCGGTTCTTCTGAGATGTTTCTGTAGCTTTTTTCTTGCCCTGGTACGCACAGCTTTTATATATTTTCTTTTGTTCGTCTTCTCCCAGCAAGATTTGGGCCAAACAATCTGTTTAATTGAAGCTCAAGCATGATACACTGTGAACATTTTAGAGGAGTTTACAATTGTGCATGATCGAAGGTCAAAGGTGGATTAGGTCTCAGTGGCTTAGCAGGTAGACTGGGTCATCCATGAATCACAGGGTTGGCAGCTCAATTGGCTACTGTCTAGATGCTGAAGTGCCATTGAACGAAACACTTCATGCTGATGGGACTCTAACCCTGGTGTTTCGCTGGGGGTTGGTGCCATACATTGTGGATCAGGCAGTCTTGTTTGCTTGATATGTGTTCTCATTGTCCTGAGTTGACGTATTACCAAACTGGAAATCCAAACCAGATCTTTTCCTAAACCTAACCAAGTTGTAGTAACTAATGAATGCTATTTTAAATATCTGTAAACCAATACATTCACTTAGTTTAAAAGTAAAAATCTTAAAACATCTAATCACAGATGGGAGACTAACTCCAGTCGTGTGCAAGGAAGTCCTATAAAAGATCCCTTCATTCAGCATGACTTGCTGTGAAAACAGGCTTTGTCCATTGTCATACTTTATCACCTGACTTCCCAAAGGCTTTCCAGCAGAATAAGTCTCCCATAACAACCCAAACGATCTTAAATGGCAGATTATCACTTTCCTGACAGGCTGAAAAATGCACAAATCAATGAGAAATGACTTGCACATAGATGTTTGAATGCAGCTTTGAAGAAGTTAAGTCCCAGCTTGGTAAACCCCCAAATGTTAGGATCATTTATTTTAGCTATTTCACTCTCTTCTCAGGATTGTGGGTGTAGGCAGGCGCTCCTTTTAGATCTGTTTACATCTGCCAGTGCAGAACTGCTTACACCTTTATTCTGCAAGTATAGAATTAAGTCACAACCGCAAATTGACAGCGAAGCTCTCCACAGCTTCAACCAAAGAAGACATCTCATCAGCAAGGATAAATGAAAACACCTTGGTGAGTGTGCACGGCCTCCTTTTTTTTATTTTCAATGAACCTGTGATCCGGGCATGCAAGCATTATGTTTGGTACTCATGCTGGTCGTACTGTAAATATAAAGGACATTTGGTTTTACTGAGGCAGTTTACCGCAGTGGTTGAGTCAGTTGTTTGGGTTAATGTAGAAACTGTAAACATACCCATTTGCAGATCATCGTCGATCAGGCCTGAAGTGATGGGCGCAATGGATGGGTGCCTTTCTTCCGATGTGGCCCTACTTAACACTAGCCATGTGTTTTCACGCGTCTGAGCTTACCAGTGGGACAGACACTCTGTCATTTGAGCCTAATCTCTATGCACAGACATAAAACAGAGAGAGGGACAGTGGAGTTATTTACTGGGAATTGTCACAACTCAGCGATCAAACCACATGTGGCATGACCTCTATAAACGAATCACTGCACTCATAGCACATACACACAACAAAGGGACCCTGCATGAGTGTGTGTGCGCTGGTGTGTGCAGATGCCTGTTTTAATGATAGTCCTTACAGGTCTGTGACAAAGAGTCTCCAACAAACCACTGCTCCCCGCTGAGCTGACAAACAACTGAATTGTTGTCAGGCCGTCACTGTGAGACAATTTCAGTGCCAAATAAACAGTTATGATTCTCACCTTGTGAAGGCAATTGAGGTATTCCAGGTTTTGTCAGAGGCATTTTAGCAAAAACTGGTGGCCTTGGTATCAGCCGGACAGACCAACCAAGCCAAACGCTGAGGTGGACTCTCAGTCATTAGTAAACGAAGATTACTCGACCATACAACGCAAAATAGAAAGATTTTTGTTTCATCAATCTTCAGTATTACCTTACGACAGAATATGAATATTGAGATAGAGAGAAGAGAGTCTATTTAAAAAGGTTAGAAGCTAAATGGACCAGATGGCATTTGTTTCATGTATTCATTTTTCACCAGAAGGCCATAAATGACATAAAAAACAGACGTCCATCTCCAGTGCACTTTGTTTCAGTCTTGACCTCAACCTCTCTACCTCATGAAATATTGTTTTCTACAATACACTTTCATTTTTATTTTTATTTCTATTTTTTTAACCTTTCAAAACAAAATATTGTTATCTGCTAGCCTCTACACCCTAGGGTAACTATGAACAGTGTTTTGCTGCATAGGTATGATGTTTATACGTATCTGTGCAGAATCATAAGATTCCATATGTATGTTTTCCTAAACTTAAACCTAATCAGGTTGTGTTGTGCCGAAACCCAACCGGGTAGTTTTTGGGCCTAAACCTTTCGCTCACCTCTCCCAGCTGCCTCCGTTCACCTGACATGGGCATTTCTTCATGTGCTCTCTCTCCATTTAATTAACCAGATTCTGCCAGTCATGTCTCTGCTGTCAAACCTAAAACCTCTGTCCTCTCTGATGTCAGCTGTCATTTCAGGCATTCATGCGACCCTCCTCCACCCCATCCTCCTCCAGCTCTTCATCCAGCGGAGACGTTCTACTCACCAGAATCAACTCCCCCATCGTCAGATCTCCAAGATCCTTTGTCCTCTATCACCACCACTGGTGTATAGACTCCATCAGGGGGTTTCCTATTCTACTCTTAGCATCACCACCTCCCCAAATATTACTTGATCATAATAGAGTCCAGCTATTGTACGCATGATTGAAGTAGTGTTGTGCCTAAACCTAACCAAGCAGTTTATGTGCCTAAACCCTAACCAAGGCATTTAAGCTGTAAAGATAACCAAGAAGTTTAAGGTATAAAGCTAACCAATGTTTAACATTGACATTAGATGGGTTGGTAGAGAATCATCGTCTGAGGCCTTAGGCCACTGACCTAGCTACTTTATTTAATGTACTGGGAGTGAGAAAGTGTTGGCATGTACAGCAAGTGCAGTTCACTTTTAAATCACTGAGTATGAAGTATTATACAATTGCAATCCTGTAGAGGTGGCTGATTCATCCCAAATCTCAGCGAACACTTCTGCTTACCATAATCTTGTAAGATTATGCATACAGAATGTCGTTAAATCATGTACTCCCTTAAAGTTTGTCTTCTCATGTGCCTCGCGCTTAGAATATTCTGTACCGGCGGTATCAGTGCTTTTTGGAGAATGATCAAACTCTTCCAGACTATCAAAACAGCAACTCCAGAGGCTTTACAGAATTTTTTACATCTTATAAAGCCGATAGACATCTGTTTTTTCTTGCCAAGACAGATGTCTGCAGGTTTTCCAAACAAGAGCGGCAGGTGAAAAACAAATGTTGTGTACCAGGCCTCGTTTAACCTGGGTAAAAAGGCTCATCAACCGCTGCCTTTAGGCTGTTTATATCTCCTCGACGTTTGGCGGCGGTGTGTCTTCAGTGCTGCCGCAGCTCTTTTGATAGTTTGATGTGTTGTTTTGTCTGGGTAAGTTGTCATGCCCTCTACTTGAACCCTCGGTAATGTCAGCTGGAGAAGGCAGTTTGTTGAGGGATTTTTTTTTTTTTTTTTTAACCTTTTCGTGTGAGATGCAAATAACTCTCGGTGGGATTTTTCTAGATAGAAATGTGGAGTAAAAAAAGTGTAACTTAAATGTATGTGCATGTAAAGCTAAGGTGACCTTCCCAGACTTATTATGTTTATACTGATCTACGTCAATGCAATGTCCTGAACGACCTCCAGTAATAAGGTAATTAGGGTTTATTTTTTTCGCAAAAAAATATAGCAACACCTTACGATCAAGTCTGCACTCCGCTGCTTAGTCATCAGATCGTTCCTTCCTCTCATTAAAGGATGAAATGCCCTGCCATGCCTTGCTTTGCGACTTTAAACGTTGAGGCTGTTTCATTTGCAATCCCCCAGGAATGACTCATTTCCTATCAACGTTAGCCCCACTGCCGGCATAAACCCCCGCTCAGAGTCTATTAAAGTCATGTAGGACACAGGTAATTTAATTCATAAGCCAAGATTACATCGGAGTTGTAATGGCCTAATGATGAAGCATGATGTTTGAGTTTCGGTTAATAGGATTGCCTAATAGATGACAGGGACCGGGCTATTATCAGCTACCGGGGAGCACAACATACACTGAGCATCACATTTTGCCAAGAATCTTTCGCTCTCTCCCGCTGCCAGAACGGAACCAGTTGCAGGATGTTCTGCCCTTGACATTCAAAACTCTGTTGTAAGTTATAAACATCCTGTTTTTTCATCTTTATTATTCCAGGGACAGTTGGAAGAAGTGCTGTGCTTCTTTCCCAAAACACTGGCTGCGATATATGCACTGGAAGCTGCACATTATACCATAATTAAATATATTCTGATGCCTGAAAAGCTTTTGTAAAACACTTGTGGGCCTCGTCAACTCAGTCTACACCTGAAAGTGTTTTTAAAAATATGTTTTTGCAAAAACCCCAGCAAGATATAAACTTAACCTTTTGCCCTTTGTTGCAACTTTTTCTTTTCCTTGGGTTACATTTTTAAATGTAACTCCACTCTGCTTATGCCCTTTTAAGTTTTAGTCACTAAAACCACCTAGTGAGGCTCAGAGAAACATCACGGGTTGGCTTAAAACACCATCAACACAGCTGGGGGTGTCCTGAGATATTAAAAAACACCAAATTTTGTCACCGCAAACATGGCTGGAAGATGTCACCTCAGAAATATCCACTGATGTTGCATTTACAAATGTTGGCAAGCAGTGGTCCCTTGTCACACATATCCAGTGGTTTGATTGTTACATAGTACACCTTTTGCACACTACAGGGTCGACAGTTGCTGGGAGAAGCGCAAAGGCCGACAAAAGGTACAAATGAAACCAAGTCTTGAACTTAGGCTTGGACATGAAAAACAAGTAACATACATGTTACGTGAACGGAATATAACACTTTTTGAGGGGTAATGTCAGTATGGTAAGGATAAAGTAGAACATCAGGTTGCCTACGTTTCATCCTGGTGAGTGGGCCGGCTCAGCTAAAGCGTAATTTTTTTTTTCCTGGAGGTGTTCAGGAAATGAAGAGCGTGCCTCAACAAACCCCTGAGGCCGAGGACTCAAATTGCGGTCCTCCATTTACAAGACCTCCAGGCCACAGAAGAGTATCTGGGCGTCTTGTTGAGATGCATCCTTCCCATTTTGATCACAGAACAGCGTTTCAAACAAACGCTTATTCTGAGAATCAGTGGGATTCTGGTTCAGCCCAAAAAAACAGAGAGTTGACTGTGATTGACAGATTACATGTTGTCCTCTTGTTCTCTTCTCTTGCTTTTGTTTCCTCTCTATTTCTGTCTTTTTATTCCTTCATCCTTCAGTGTAGACAGGTAAAGTTGTTTTAGGCTGAGAAACTAGAGCTTAGATAACCCTGTATTTCCACCCCGGAGGTGTAGGAAGAGAGGTGCTGACACGCAGATTAATAACCCTCCCTCTCTCTCTTTTTCTCTCGCCCTCGCTCTTTCTCTTTCTCTCACTCGGCTGGCTGCATTTCAGCAGCTTCCTCTCCTATTTGTCAAACATATGAATAATAATTACATGCGGTGCTAATTCATTGTTTCTCTCTACCAGTATTCTTTGGAATTCATGCATACTTAAACCGCTATTATTCTGATATGGGTCATTTCATGGCAACAATAGGCTCTGCTATTTCCAGGTCTGTGGTTGCCTCCTTTGGTCTCCTTGGACGTTTCATTGCCTGCAGGATCCGTGGATCCATTTCATTGTACAGCATCAGCACATGGCTTTGCAGAAATATGCATTTTTCATATCCCCGAGAAAGGACAGTGTTGTAGGGGAAGGCAATACATAGCATTATCAATTCAAAAATGACCGAATGGCAATTTATGTTTAAACGGTGTTGCTGCGATGAGCGATTAAATGGCATAGATGGTCATTTTAACAGCATTTTATAGCATAGAAAGAATAACACTTCATGTACTGTATTACAATTAATAACTGTCTCAATGTAATCATCTTGATTGTTTACTCGTGAAAACAAAGTAACACATGGATAATCATATGCTTTACCAACCGTCCCACCAGAAATACATTTCCTGCTCGTACATTCCCAATGGTAATTCGGCTTTAATTGCGTCAATTTTCATCCAATGTATAATTGACTTTTAAGCTTGGACCCCACATTATCCCCGAAGTTTACGGTATGATAAACAACATTTAGTGTCTAGAAAAACAGGGGCAAGTCCTGAAGGGATAGTCATTCATGAGTCTCTTCACACAGAGCCAGAAGTCCAACAACAGAGAAGAAGAGAATGAGCACATAGCAGTTTTGGAGGCCTACAGAAAGATGTGGCGTGGCTTTTACAGATATGTTCATTGTTGAATCTTGTTGATGAAGGTTCTCAGTCATCCAGGTCATGGCAAATCTAAGTACTGTATCATAGGCAACTGGATTTTTTCCAGTTCCTTGAAGATGTTTCACCTCTCATCCAAGCGGCTTCTTTAGTTCTAACTAACAGGAGAGGAGTTGGTAGGCTTTTAAACTGGGAGTGTCCTCACAGAGTCAGTAAGGACACGTGTGCGCTCCGAGTTTCAGGGTCGTTAGAGCCACTTGTGGGTCATTTGTCAAATTGGCCTTCATGTGTTTTTTTTCTAAGGCTAGGTGAGCCCAGGTGTCAATGGTTGTTAAGCTGTCTGGGGAGAGAACTCAGTACAGCATTGTCAGTGAGAAGTAATGTCTGTTGTTGAATCTTGTGATCCATGGCATGCAGACGAGAAGATTCAGTTTTTTTGCGCTTTTTGTACGCTAATTATAATTGACATTTACTCACAATGACTGCAATTCCAAATATTGCACTCGTAGACTGTTTCTCATAGACTGTTTTTAAAACTTTGAAAATGACACACAAAAAAAACATCTAACAGGATGAGTTTGGTTTGTGAAATCAGTTTCGACAAAACAATCCCAACTCAAGGTTATCTCGCCAACTTTCAACCACGTCACACAGGTTTCACAGAGAAAACTCCTAAAAGTGCTATGCTAAAATGGTGACAGCTACTGAGCCAGTCATGTCACTGCTGTCAACTTTAAATCTGTTCTCCACCCTGCCGCTGTCAGCTGTCATTTTGGTGACAGACAGCGACCCTCCTCCACCCCATTCACCTCCAGCTCATCACATCCAGTGGCCAGGTTTGAGCTCATCAGAAGTCTACTCATCACCGCAGCCAGACGTTCAGCCGCTCTCTTTATCCTTTTACCACCAAGACCAGCCCAGGTGGCAGGATGACATTTTAGCATGGAGCCTTCCCTGCAAACCACAGAAACATACAAATGTGTATGTGTCTTAAGTTGCCACTTCTCTGATAGCAATCCCTGTCTGCATTTCAGCATTTGTAGATGAGAAACCACTGGATATTCATAAGGAGACCTCAGGGCAAATTCCAGTTGTGTTTGTGGTAACAAAAGCAGGTATTTTAAGCCAAAACATGAGGTTTTCCTAAACCTAACCAAGTGGTTTTTGTGCCTAAACCTAACCAACACCTAAGCAAAGGATTGTGATGCTGGTGATTTGGTTGTCGAGACTCCATCAAGGGGGGTGTCCTAGAACGCTCACAGCTTATCTACCCGTTCAAAAAGCAACATGATGGGGTTTAATCACCAAAAAAACAAAAACTTCACAAACTAACAAAATATTTGTTCACTCTCATTTAAGGCTGAATGGTCAGACTGGAACTGTCTGGCAGGATTCCTAATTGCATTTCATTTTCATTGTAAAAGAAGGTGTAAGTTCTGTGATGTGATTTTTTTGCAGGGGTCTTTACCAAACGCGCATGTTTCCCTGTGTCTGGAGAGTAGGATTTGTAGGCCGAGGCATCTCTGTGACTCGGATATTGCACTTGGCTGTATTTCAGTTTCAAATTAACCGTGCAGCCCAACTCTTAATAAAGTCTTTCCTGATTGAACTTAAAAAAAAAAAAAAAAAAAAAATTGCTTGATGGATGAACAAGAATGAAGTGGCTCTTCTGCAACTAAAAAGCTCTCTGGAAAGCACATCTTTCTCCACGCCACCTGCGACAGCCTCCTCAGGCATTTCATCAGCCTCTTAAATGTGTCAGAATGTGTCAGAATGTTCTCCCTGGCAAAAAATGCTTTTTAAACAAGCATATTTGCGTAACTGTTGGCATTTTTTCATACCGCTAATGCTTATAACGCACTGTTGAACCACAATTTCTTTAAAGTGTGATAGAAGAAAATGAACTCATTTCGGTGACCTATATTTAAGCGCAGCACATTTTTAGGAAGATGCAATTTTCGTCTGAAGTTCCACAAGTTCCCGGCGTCCTCCATCTGAACCCGGTGTTTATCTCTGCAGAAAACCCTCCTCCATCCTTATTCTGTACATTTCAAAGGAAGCATGAGCCACTGATTTGCATAATCCAGAATGTACCGTGCGTGTTGCATGTGTGTGCGTGTGTGTGCGTGTGTGCGCGTGCGTCTTGGGATGCGCATTGACTTATTCTCTGCATTCCCAAATCTAATTATCCATACTGGCCTGGGGACAGGGCCCACTCAATGAGCAAGAGAAAAGAAGCTGGTCACAGATGAAAATGGAACAGACAAAAACGAGGGAGATCTGCAGAGAAAAAAAAAAATGGGAGAGGACGGAATATAAAGAATACACCGAGTTCTCCAGAACTGGGTCACTGTTTTTTTTCTGCAGCTGTTTTTCTGTCCAAAACGGACGCAGACAGATGAACTTGGACACCACAACATGCAATTTTGAGAGAATTGAAAGACCCACTTCTTTTGGCTACACTTGATTAAACCTGTAGCATAATAGCCTGCAGACAAATCTTAAAAATAAAAAAATAAAGCTGGTGGTGTCCCCTGTGTAGTAGTAGTCATGCTGTGTTGATAATATTTTGACTTTAATTTATTCATTTTAAAGCAAGCAAGAAAAAAAAGAACAAAGAAAGACAGAGGATAAGAACATGAAAAAGAAAAATAGTGACTGTGGTAAATAAGCCAAGTTTAAAATAAAAAGATAATAAGATTCTCGCATGATGTTGATTACATCACTGGTACATCAGTGACATCAATCAAGTGAGACGTCTGCAGAGATCAAAGGATACTAGAAGACAAATCGCATCCCAGCCTCAGTCTCTTCACCCTGCTGCCATCCAGCAAAAGATACAGAAGTACCTACTGCTGTACCACCAGACTACAGAGCAGCTTCATTCCTCAATTCACCCTCCTGTTTTGTGATGTTGTTACATGATAAAATTAATGCAACTTTGTACCCTTGTGACAAGTTGGTCATGTGGATTCAGTTAAATAAATGATTCAACTCCAACTGGTTACATATGGGTTAGGAGAAGGTGATCATTTAACTTAAAATAAACACATTTCAAGTACAAGTTCAGTACAGCATGAACCCAAGTCTCCAACATCTATCCAACCACATCACCTTGCTCTGAGCGTAGGTGTTATTTACACTGGGGTGAGAGAGGCCATGCTGGGTGACATGTGCCTACCATTTTTTTGAAATGGAAAGTCTTGCACTCACCACTTTTTAAAAGCAAAATGTACTTTAAAAAAAGGTCTGTTCAAACTCTTTTCTTCTCTGACACCTATATTTAAAACTAATGTTTAGAATTAGTCAAAGTCTTTGTATATCATTAAAAAGGTATCCATAGTGTCTCCTTTGCAGTCAACACTGTGGATCGTGTATTTTTTATCATCGAGTCTGAAGTCTGATACGCTGTTATGCAAGTGTTCCTCCGACTGTAATTATCTACTCTGGCGATCCCTCCTCTACTCTGCAGAAAATCACATATGACGAAGACCGTGCTTTGTCTCTAAGCTCTTGTGTCGCCATCGCTTTTCAGCACAAAGTGATGCCCTTGGCTCTGAGTGTCTGATATTGTTGCAGACAGGTTCACGGTGGAGTTTGTTGGAAGCCCGCAATTGTCTCACAGGGATGCTAAATTGTACCTTGTGCCTCTGCATGAGATGCCTGAGATTGACAAAACGTTGGTATTTGGTGACTCAGGGATAAGAACTGTCTGATATCATGGTTCAGTCTTCAATCTCTAACAGAAGTTCCTCAACAAAATGTAAGCCAGCACTTTTACGCTACACACACACACACACACACACACACACACACACACAGTCTCACAGCCTGAGGAAAGACGCTGCTGTGTAGTCTGGTGTTACGGCAGTGAAAACTTCAGTGTCGCTTGCCAGATGACAGCAGGGTGAACTTTTGCTGAGGGGGCGCCTGTGTGTACACTGTTGTAAAGCAGTGTATCCACAGTTTTTTGCAACAGCAGCCTCTAGTGGTGGTGTCAATAAAGACACTGTGGTGCAGGTAGGTTAGCTTGCATCAGGGATATGGAACACAGTCAACAAGCAAGCTGTTAGTTCCTAGAGAGCTGACACTTTGCTGATGAAGTTGTCAGAGAGGCAGCTCCTCGCCCTGCAGAAGTTGTGTCTGTATAAGAAGCAACATCAGTCGTGCCTCTTCTCAGATAACGATGAAAAGAGCATTAGACGCTTCGTGCTGCAGCAGAGTTTTCTCCGCCAAAAAGAAGTCTGTCTGTATCTTCATCCTCTCTTCAACAGAGGCGTAATGCAGACTCCACAGACAGGCCGAACACAAAGTGGTGAGACGCAGACAGACAGACACTACAGACTACAGAGAGACAGAGCTTGGCAGAGATCCGATCCACATGAGAGCCTCCTCAGATCAGAATCCTGCCTTCACTTTAGGTACGCAGATCCACTCCCGCCTCCCCTCCATCGGCATCCCCCCCCTCCATCTTCTGCTCGCCTTCCTTCATCTCAGCCTCCCCCTCATTAAAACTCTTAATTGACTCATTCACACCTGCTCGTGCACTGGCTCATTTGGGACAAGCCTCCACCACCAGAGCAGATTTTCTCATCAACCGCGAGTTCACTCCGGTGCACACTGTCCTTCACTCATCTACAGGGCAAAACAATGATCTCAGAACGTGTGTGGGTGTGGGTAAATGTCAGCGTGATTACGGGCCGGGCGATGTGTGAGCGCACACGTGAAAATAGGTGGGAGATCCTTCGAAAAAAACACGCGAAGGGTCTGAGGGAGGCTGCAGTGTGTCGTCTGATTTACAAGTGCCATCAAGGAACACTTCACTGGAAGGTAAACTGAAAGTACAACACATGTCTGTTTATAGCGCATAGCTGTGGTAAAAATATATTTGGTGAATGTGGAGACGGGAAGTGCAGCTCTGCCAAAATCACAGTGTCCAAAATCACTCCTTATTTGTGGTGGATATCTCTCCACTAACTGTGAATAAAAATTTAAATTAAAAAATACCTCAAATCTAAAAATATTACAACTTAACAACTTTTAAATATCATGAATTTAACATTCATATTGTTCTATTTATTTAGTTTGTGCAGTAATTTAAGATTGTCAGATTACAGCTAGCTAAGCTAACGTTCTCATTCTCACGCTTCAGCTCTTCTTTAAAATTCCCTGATTACTAAATGGTACAAAAACAAATCTGAAAACAAATGTGGCACAACACATTAGAAATATAGTATTGTTTTTTTTTTTTTTTAATTAGTTTGAGGAACAACACCAGAAGGTTTATTTCCAAATTTAATTAAATGAATTAGAGTCTTGCTTAAAGACCTGATTGGGCTGTTAATGTTTGCTGTGTTTTTAGTTGCGTAGCAGTTAGTGGTATAAATGTACAGGAACTGCCGCAGCGTCTAGTGTCTGTGACTGGAGATACACAAGCAATCTGCACATGAACTAATTTTTAACATTATTTTAACATTAGAGCAACCTGCGGGCTTTGTGAGTGCCGAGCCTCGCATGTACATCGCGCACAAAAATATGAAGTGCAGCCAGTAGCATCAGCTTAATTCATGTCTTTATCTGCCTTTCACTCTCCCTTCAACCTTTCTGTGAGATAAGGCATCAAGTCCTTAGCCTTTCAGCTTTTCCTCTCACCTCTCAACCTCTATCTTCCCTTTGGTCTCCCTCCGCTATCACTAATAAAAGCCTCATCAAAATCACATTTCCTAAATGTAGATGGTAACCTTTCGGAAGCGGCAGGAAATGAGATTTCCCAAAATACACCTGAGAAGCAGGTCAGTGGAAGCAAGTGGCCAGTTGTTAACTGTCCAAACTGTCATCCGTCAAAGAAAGACATATCCTGTCCTGCCAAGGTCTTTGTCACCAGTACATCACCATGTATCATTGCAAATATCCTCTTTTTTTCCTCCATGCAGACTGTAGCTGCTGTCTCTCCTTTTCTTTACCCCTAATGTAACTTTTCTGAATATTTTTCCTGGCACAGTCGACTGCAAACCTTTCAATTTACGGATACCCGGCTTCCTATTCTTTGAGTTTGCACAAATTGAGTCCTGGAAGCTGCCTGGAACAAGCACAGTCATACTGTGCCCACTTCTTTATCGCTTCAGCTGCCACTGCTTCCCTTCTTTTCTCTGTCCTCAAGTCTTGTTTTCCCCTCCTTTTTTCTCGACTTTCCCGCGGTAACAGTGAATCCTGTGGCTGTAATGAGACTCCACGGTGCCCTCTGAGGGTAAGAGGTCACGATGCTAATGTTGGGGTCGCAGCATTATGTATGCATGTAAAAGTTATGGCAGGGAAGATTGGCTAACTGCATGCATAAGCAGATATATTACTTATCAGTGTATGTTGCTGGAGGTGTTTCAGATAATTCATACGTCAATGAAGACATTAATTCTGATGCAGTCAGATCAAACTGCAGAAAAAAAGTATGAATGAATGTGATGTCATTATTATTTTTTGCCGCAGCTCAAGGACAATGTCAGTCTGCCAGTCAATTCTCAGTCAGACACTTTTCCAGACTGAGATATCTCAGTAATAATTCGAAGTAGGACCGCCATTCCATTTTTAAACATTCACGATCACAAGAGAATGACTAAGAAACCAACTCTGGTGATCTCCTGACTTTTCCTCTGGTGCCACCAGCAAGTCAAAGTGTCTTCCAATCCTGTGAAATAAGTCAGAATCGGCTTACAGATATTCATGGTTTCCAGAGGATGCCATTGGATTACATTGGTGATCTCAATGCTGTTCCTCTGGCGCCATCACAACGTTCGCATTTGCAGTCTCGAGTGGAGTGGCTCGACAAACTACTTGATGGATTTAGCGCGAAACACTGGACAAACATTCCTGTCCCTTGATGGTCGAATTCTAATAACTTTGACCGATAACCTAAGATTGAGTCCCTTTGAAGTCTGCTGAAAGCTCGTCCCAGCTGTGCTTTTTATAGTGCTAATTAGCAAATGTTAGCATGGTAACTTACTAAGCTGGCACTACCCTCCTTACTTAGCTTTTCTGATTTGTTAAACCCCCTGAAAGCATTAGCGTAAAGCGTTAGATGTTTCAGCTCTGTTCCACAATTTCAACTGCTTGTCTCACAAAAAAAGAAAGTCTGTGGGAAATCATAAATCCTTTTGTCAGATTTCTGTTGACACTGACGAGAATATTCAACATTGGCAAACTCAGCCGTGACTCTAAGTCAGCAGCCTCAACACAGTTCCAAAATCAAAGACAACATCAAATTACCAAGCTTAAATTACTTATTTTTCCTTCATAACGCTGACACACTTCATCACCTGCAACATTTCTGGAGTGGAACGAGATCATTTCAGTTTGTGTTTTGTGTAGCAGTGAGGAACTGACACCTTGTTGTGAGTTCATCTGCAGGGAAGCTGTTATCTGTGAGAGTGTGGACATAAAACTCATATTCTCATTCCAGGAACTCTTTCTAACGCTCCCTCCCACTCACCAATTTACACTCTGTCATTTTTGCAAGTAATTGGTCTTTAATATTCAGACTTGTGTATGGCGTTATATATTGCAGTCAATACATTATTTGACAAAGCCACATTGGGCTCAGGCTGCTGGAGATGAATTTGGTGTAAATTTAATAAAGGAAATCTAGATGCTTAAAAGCTCCTATTAATCATCAGAAGACAGTCAAATTATTTTGGAGCATTAGTAAATCCAATAAATTAGACCCATTCGCCGATATGTCTATTGACAGGGCGCAGAGCAAAATAAGCTTTTAATGTTTGAGATTATTTAAAGTGTCAGGGTGCACAGGAGGTGGATGTTTCTGAGTGTTCCTAGTGTTTGTGGGGACCTCTTGAGAATTAGACCTTGAGAATAAGGTCATTTTTGTATGAGTATGGAACATTTTGCCTGCTCGTCTATTTTTCAAAGGGCTGTTTGGTTTCAGGGTCAAGGTTAGAACTAGGCGTAGGTCAAAGTCAGGGATGGGCATGTAGTTGTGAAGGTACAGGTTACAGTCAGAGGGCGAGGAAATGCATTAGTACATGAAAACCCGGTTCAATCGAGCATCAGCGGGGTGTGCCAGAGCAAATACGATCCATGGAGGCCCCATCTCTCACCCAACGGGACTCAAAGGGTTGGCTGCCAATGCCCTGGCAACAGACACCACAGGACACCCTGTGACGCAACGTGTCTGTGACCTCGATGGGTCACAGCCAAGTCCAGTCCGCAGTAGGGGCCTCCATGAATCGGACTTGTTCTTGGATGTTCGATCAGAGCAGCTGCCATATTCACACAAGCGTTGTGTCTGTTATCTGACCATCTATCGCAAGACAGTATAATCTCATTTATGGAGTTACCAGAATATTCAAGTGGCCATGTAAACAGCAAACTGCAATATGCTTTGTTGGATAAAAGCCGTTATCAGATTATGAAAAATCCGATAAACACACCTAGTTATAAACCAAATTTTCCATTATATTCTATGCTTATGTACCGGTAATCCGGTTTCTTTCGATCTTTTTACATCTTGACATGTCTAAAAAACAGATGTTGCTGTTAAAACTGTGCAAAATACATGTGTTTTCTGCTCATATTCTTATTGTATATCAAGAAGGAGAGTGCATGTTTTACAAACCTTCACATCCAACATAAGGATAGCCCTGACAGAGGAAGACGCTATGCTAAGTGACATCATGCTGACGGGATGTTTAAAAAAAAAAAAAAAAAAAGCAGTTTCACAACATGTACTTGGAAAGAAATACAAATAATTGACTGAATCACATAAACCCTCATGTTTTTTTTGCATTCTCGCATTACTGCAGTGCATGTAAACATGTCAAATAAGATTATTATCATAACCTGACTGTTCCCAGTTATCAGATTAGTGCAGTCACATAGCCTTGAATGATGCTGCTAATCCTTGAATTGTGTTCCAGTGCCAACTTGTTTAATTTTTGCACATGGCAACTTGAGTATGATTCAGAAGAGATTGTATATATGGCAAAGGTACGATGATTTAGTCAGCCGAAACCCTACCATCAATCGTGTGGGAGGTGAGTTGCAGGAAGACGATTGTGGAAACATGAGTCAGAGTCGCAAAGAGAAGTTTGGAGTTTACCTGGAGGAAATGCCAGAAAGGATTCATTTCCAAAGTCATGGCTGATTACCTAACTGGCTTCGACAATCTAAATTAGGCAACGACCCTCCCGCGAGATCTTGGAGTGAGACTTTTCCTTGAGCGATTGTTGTTTCTAGTTAAAACAAGGATCTTATTTAACAAAAACATCTATCTCCGTAGAAATCATTTCCCTACTGTTGTTGGAAACAGCATCAGCCTGTCAGTGAACACAACTTTGATTTGCCCCTAGAGTTGCCCCGAAAGATTACAATGCAGTCACGTTGTGGCCAAAAGCTGAGACGATACACTGGACCGATTCCAAAACTTTTGTAAGCATGAAATATACTAGAGACCACAACATGCACATGTATGGCCCAGGTCAAAAAATACCAGAATTCCTGTTGAACACTAACCTTAGATAAAATATATTGGTTATGTTTATTAAAGAGGAGAATGTTTACTGCGGGTTTGGGATGGGGCCCAAACTTCAATATCCTGCAGGACAGTCTTCCAGTCGTCACAGCACAGGTTGCACTAGTACCACAACAACGATTAGTTCTTCTTTCTAAGGGAATGAAATAATACTGAGCCGCAGATTACACTGAGCACCTTTGGTTGCTGACACAAGAGAAAGGATGCAGTGAGCCGGACTCATCTCCCGCTGTGCAGCTTCACTCTCTGCGTGGCTGACGCTGGGCCAGCTGTCAACCGCACATTGATGGCTTACAGCTCTGCATTGATTTCAGGTCATTTAAGTTAATGGTTGCTTGTGGAGTTCTGAACCTCTAATAGAACCATGGAGCTGTTTTTTTTTGTTGTTGTTTTTTTTCTACCTGGTGCAATCTGTTTTTGTTTATCGTGTGCACACTCTGGAGGACACAGCAACATGCGGACATGTGCAGCGGTATGCCACCGAAAGCAGGGAAGACGAGTGAATGAAAGCGATTATGACAAAAAGTCCTAAAGTCCACAGATCATCTTTAACATACAATGCAAAACACAGACAGAAACTAAACTATTTCTGGACATGAAGGTTGTTATTTGTTTTCCATCGTGAGGTCAACAGAGGAGTTCCAACTGATGTGCAGCTTGCTAAACCTGTCCTGTTTCCTTCCTTTCTTCCCCCTCCTCTCTTCACTTCTTTTGACATCTGCCTTCTGATAGGCTTGTGTTAGATAGAAAAAAAACAACCCCTTTTTATCATCAGGCAACCAATCAATAGGACAAATAGTGACAAAATGTGATTTTGAAATGAAGGGCCTCATGAATTTAATTTTAAGTTCCTACAAGATTGTAATACTTAAAACATAATATTGAGACTCATTTTAGCAACAATATATAATGAGTGTACGCCTGTTTTTTAACGTATCATTGAACTCCTTCCAGTTTTATATACATCACACTCAGATAAATTACTGACGACACCAGCCTGTGGCTTCAGGCAGCTGGAGCGCAGCGTTCAAGATTCTGCGTTATCTGCCTTCTTCAGATCCCCCTATAAGACGGCAAATAAAGAAGCTTAAACAAGTGGTCTTGCAGCTATTTTCATGCTCAGTGCCTTCCTCTGCCCCCTCTGCACCCTGCACTTCACACCACTCAGAGATTAGTTCCCCCTGAGTGGTGCTCGCTCCAGGAAAATGGCCTCATTAACAGCCAACGAAGCCACGCTGAGGGCAATCTGACTCTGTCTGCGATTAGGCCCCACAAGGCCCTTAGTCTGCCTCGCACATGATGGACACTGGCGGAGAAATTGAAACCGTCCATGGCAGGGCAGCCCTGTGTTATTATAACATAAAGAACAGTTATTAAAGTGTCTGCAGTGTGAGGGAGTCAATCCTAATAAGCCGCACAGTGGCGACTCGGCTCTCTCTGTGTACTTTCTCTCATTTCCCCCTGATTCTATTACTCTTTCCCTAACGTGGGCTCTCTTTTTAAATGCTTGCATCTCTCCTCAGTGTGTTTGAGCCATGAAAATGCCATGAAGAAGTAAATGTATCCTCGATGTGATGCTCTACGAAGCTTAGACGGTGAATATTAAATCAATCTTACCACCGTCTGACCTGCAACCAATGATGATTTCTTCACGTGATCAATTCAGTTTAGTTTGTTTCATTATATCATTGATTCACGTCATAAACACGGACAAGCTGTGCATTAAAATGAATTTTCAAAAGCCCATTTCTGAGAATTTGAAGACAAAGATGTTTCCTGGGTAATTATTGTCTTTAATGTCAGCACTTCAGCTAGAATTCTTGATTACAGTGAGACTGGTTTCTTTTGATGGCTTCCAGTGTCTTTCAGGCCCTGCCAGAGCAAAGTGTCTTTGACATCCAGATGAAACATGCAGGGTTTGATTTAAACTAGACGTAATGATGTATATATGAAATTAAAAGACTTGCTGCTTTTGTGAATTGAATATTTTTTTCCAGAAAGCATCACACATGCTTTTTGACACGTTTGAAGTCCGTCCAGATGCACAGTGGGTTTTATCAGTCAGGCTTGGGGAAAACACAGGAAGAGGCATTGTATAATAAGGATACAAACAGAGGTAATTTGAGTCTGTTAAAGCAGCAGAAAAAAAAGACACAATCAGATCGCATTTTTATAATTGATACGTTTTTTTTTAAAAACATTCCTGTTTAGTGCTGAGTTTAAACAAATAAGTCATGCACTGAAATAATCTAACCTCAACTGTTCCGATTACCGGCTTGCAAACAAGTATTACAGTTGTCAGCAAATGAGTATGAGTATAGTCATGTTATCAAAATGGTGAAAGCAAGCTCAGGGAGGTCTCCTAGTAGAGGACTTTAACCTTCTCCCAGTCAGTCCTGCTCAGAGTTCAGTATAGTCCAACAGGAGTGATTGTCAGGTGGTGGAATAGCATTCTCCAACACTTGAAGTGGGCCGGCTACCTTTAAGAATTCCTGTCATTTTCTGTCTGTACAAACAAGTAAATCCCTACGAATGCTGCCCAGGAGGCTTTAATTGGTGGGTGCTTGCCTTTATTAGTTTGGTTGTTTAGGTTTAGGCATGAGAATTGAGATTGGTTAGAGTTAGGGCAAGGATGTCGGGGTAAGCCAATCAGTTGTGTTATCTGTCACCGCCACATTCACCTCAATTCTTGCTCATCCGAAAGTGCAAATCTAAATACTAAATAGTTGTGTTATCCCAAAGTGTGAACTCGATGTTGTCAGTGAATCCTCACGACCCAAAGTGTTATTTATAATCCCCAGGCTTTTGGTGGGAACATGGAGCATGTTGTGGTCCACGTTATCTGTTAGTGGTTCATTTAAGCCCCCTGCATACTGTTTCCTCTCCAGATTGCTTAATTTGTCAACATGCCAGGGCCTTGCATACAATGCATAATTACAAAATGATTTATGTGTGGAGCAACTCCCCTATAGAACTTGCCTCACCGAGGCACAGTATCGGCAATGGAACCGCATGAGAGGCGTCAAGCTGTAGGAGATTTGTTTAAGGTTGTGCCACTCGGCATCGCGATGACAGATTTGTAGTTGATCACAGAGAGAGTCTTACTCTCTTGATCAGAGTGCATCAGGATGGTCACACTCAGTGATCATAGATGAGTTATTGACCTCCCGCAGAACAAAAGCTTCAGTGGAACTGCAGCAATTTATCACATGCCTCATGGCTGGAGATAAGAGGCTTCTCGCAAAGCATTCGGGAATTAAAGGAGACTCGAGCTTCCCTTTGGCTTTCTTAACTCTTGCATATCGTGTTGTCGATTTTAAATGTGGTTTCCACTTCCACAAGTGGCCTAGCTATGCGCCAACTATCTATAGAGTACTTTTTATAATGATCAGCAAGGAGCGACTGGAGTGGTTTCTCTGATTACAGTCTGATTGTATCTAAGCTTATCAGAAAATGACCCCACTTCTCTCTCGATTTATTACCTCAGTAAACAGTTTACATTCTCAAAGTCTTTTTCAATACAATATGATGCTGATTTTATAAAGTATGACCCGATTTCAAGTAAAATAGCCAATAAACCAGGACATAGTTTAAGGCATTGCTACTTTGTGATTATCAAGTATGTACTATGGCCAGTCCAGAGGCCCCAGAGTAGAGAGGCTTTGTGACAATGGAAGTTCAAAATGCTTGGTGGTCACTTGATTCAGATATTTCCTGGACGTTCACAGATGGCAGTTTAAATGAGTGCACACAGACTGACTTGATTCTTTTCTGGTCTTACTATCGAGAGGCCACAAACCAACGAGTGATGTTGCCATGGGTATAACTTGAGCCAAACTAATTCACAGTGATTGTGCATGAAGCGCCATTCAGTAAAACTCCACAGTGCGATCACCTTACTTGCATGCAAACCCCTTTGGTGCCACTAAACATTTCTGTTGTTCACAGCAGTTTGGCTGAGAATCTAGGCAGCCTGATTGACATTAGATTGATGTCTCTGCTACGAGTGCAAAAAACATGTCAAGTCTACAAAGCTACAACACTGCAGCAAAAAACATGGACTTTGCAGAGCACAGCGCATGCTGGCGCTGAATTGTGACGGATTCCTCTTGCAGGTTTGTTGCTTGGGTACCTTCCCAGCTGCTTTTGTCCATCACAGCAACGTGACTGCCTAAGTTTGTCAGTTTTGTGATTTTACTGTGGAAGCTTTAATTTATTTTCAGCTCTGTTAATGACACATCGACTAGAGGTGATGGTAGGTATTATAGGTAACATCTGCTGTGACATATCTGAATAGGGTCAGAGGTCACCCTTAACAATTGCAATGCACTGTCAGCAGTGCAGCAGCAATTTATGGAATTCAATCCTCAAATCACAGTCAGCGAAAAAAAGCTCTGTCATCTGTCTTGCAGGTATAGCACAAAACTGTGTGCTTTGTGATTCAGCATTAAAACGTCAAAGCATATAGTGTCTTTTTATAGAGGGGTTTATCACTGGAAATGGTAAGCAAACACTGAATTGCAACCAGACTGCAGAGGTTTTATTACTGTTTCTGATTCGCCTCAAATCTTCTTACGGTTGCCACCTCAGGGAGTTGTTGTACTATTATAAAGTCCAGGAGAAGTAATGCAATTGCGACACACGCCTCCATACACAAAAACATTTTGTTAAGACGGTGGTACTGACAGAAGCCTGTCTAATCCAACACACACTGAACATGGTGAAACTACATCTGTTACATTTGAGTCACGTGTTTTTGTGTAGACCTCGTTACAGTATGTGGGTATATTTGTTTGTCCCGGCACGCTTATATACGGGGCACAGCTGTGTCAGAAAGTGTGTCTGTGCACATGCAAGACTACCCACAAGGTGAACCCTGCTCAATTAGGAAGAACAAACAGAATGTGTGTATTCCTCACTGTTGGAGCAGGGACGGGTCCTGATCAATAGCTGCCTCTCCGGGCAGAGCTATTAGCAAACAGCGCCATGCCTAATAACTGAGGGCTGACCTTTTAGTTTAATGCTTTCTCTGCTCGGCTCCGGGCCCCAGCCACTGTGCAATAGCTGTGCGGCAAGGAGAAAAGGTGAGTTGTTGTTTTAGTAGTTTGTAAATGTAATGCAGATTGATCACTGTCTTGCAGCTGTTATTGCAGTTCGTCAAGGCTGCGGGGAATAAAAGGGACAGGGCTGAAGCTCTGTTCTGAGGTGATTCATGGACCTGTCTGTCTTTATTTAGATTCAGTCATGGTATGTGTCTATAGAGGGGCCTGGCTTTTTTACACTTGAAGTCATTTTCATATTTCATGCATAACTATGTCCCATACATCACTTAAAGTTTTCTATGGACAGGGAGGAAATGTTTTCCATAGGACTACATCTACTGCTGCCTCAACATGGGCCCGATCCTATTTCCAACTACTACACCTTGCCCCTTTGAACAGAGTTAGAAGGGGCAGTGGCTGAAATCTCCCCCTATGAAATGGGAAAACCCTTCAAGACCCTCATAGGCATCAGTTATGTTACATTTGCGCTGTGGTCAGTTGTGTTTTCTTACTTCGGCAATCCTTGTATTATCTAAATAACATCTGCTATGATTCTGATGGAAATAGAAAAGCATAAACACTTGCTTCCTTCACTCCATGCTATCACAGGAGCCATCAAATAAAAAAGGTCACTGCTTCACTACTGGCCACTAACATAAGCAGTGCTTTATGGGTCAACGTTAGCAACCGGTACTTCTATCCTAGTTAGCTACATTTACATTTTAGGGCATCTAGCAGATGCTTTTGTCCAAAGTGACTTACAGTGGATTCATACACTGATGGTGGTGCAATCAGCTGCCGACCAGCACATCAGGAGCAGTTTGAGGTTCAGTATCTTGCCCAAGGACACCTTGACACGCAGACCAGTGGAATCAAACCAGCGACCTTCCAATAACAAAACGGTGGCTCTACCCCTGAACTACAGCTGTTACGGCTAAGTGGTAGGGGCGTTATCGGGATTGGGCCATGGACTTGTATTTGAAAAGTTTTATGGAGTGAATAAAAGGTAAATTGTCAAATTTGTTCCACAGAACTTTACAGACGGAAAGAAAAGTAATGAGCGTGACGCTCCCTTCTAGACACGGGTGACAGTTTCGTCAGTCCAGCAAACAAGTTCCTAACCCAGCTTCCCCCAATTTCCTATCCTGAACAACCCTTTGTCGGCTAATTCCCACCCTCTCTCCCGCTGCTTTTTGAGGGAGTGCTTTGCATAAAGCAGCAGATGGACATCTCCATTAGCAACCCCTGGCTGAGCTACTTCATCAGACTGTCCATCAAACTCCTGCTTTCCCTCTGATCTCTACTTTCCTACAGGCATGACAGAGGACAGCACAAGACTCGGGTCCCCCTGCAGCGAACACTTCTGCTGTGAGTCAAGCTGATACTCAATAATGATATCACTTCCATGGGCTCCGTCTTGTTGGTGTGACGGGTTGACGACGGTCCAGGAAAACTTGCATTTATCTCGATGATAAATTGGCGCATGTTTGGGCGCCTGACAGCTGGCGAACCCCCCTCAGATGTGTGCGCAGCTTTTGTGTATTTGTGTGTGTGTGTGTGAAACGAGCATGGCCGGCAATGTTATGTGTGAATTCTCCGGTTGGCAGCAGCTGCTCTTCCACAGCACCGAGAGCTTGTCGATAAACATCCATTTCTAGATTAGTCTTCTCTCTCCCACTTGCAACATCCAATTCCACACTATTTCCCAAGTGGAAAACGTGTTTAGCTATGAAAATATTACTTCTAGCAGTGGTACAGTATACAATACCTGCTGTGAATTAGGTTTCAAATGAAGCAATTGAGTCTCGGCCGGGACAGGGGATATTCAATATGATATTGGATGCTAATGTTACTTCCCAACAAATTAGATGGTAGATCAAGTAAACAAGTCTTGCTCAGGGTAAAGCGCATTCAATTCTGTAAGGAGGAATCCATCATTTTAAGGCGCTTTACATGTAATGGGACAATACTTTCTCAGACAGCCTCTCCCAACTGGATGCAAGACAGGAAAAGTAAAATCTGGACCACGGCCCATTCAGTCAAAGTTGATTAAGTGTTCAACATCACAAGTATAGAACCAGCAATTGTGTTTACGTGTGCTAATTGTTGGCTGGCAGGCGCATTTTGATTCTGCACTCGATTCTACATACATCCACATTCAGCCCTTCCACCTGCTTTGAAGCAGAACTCATTTGCATGCAGCCGTCTTGAAGCGGGAACGCGACAGGCGAGGCTCAAGCCGGATTAGATTTGACAGTGCCCCAGAGACAATGGCAGGTAAACAGGCACTTCACAAGAGTTTACACAGTCTTTTACAGCGCTTTGCCACAGGTAAAGGAAGTTGCTAATTCAGCATTCTCGCTGGAGGGATGCCTTTTGTTATTTTCTGTTTTGTGCCCCAAACTAAAGCAGGCAGGGAAAACAGCAGAGGTTCAAAAGGAGGACTAAGATTGGGGTGGCCACTGAAAGCTGAAAAGAAGCTACAGCTTTGCATAAATATGGTGGATGTAATATACAAACAATTTACAGTACTTAAGACCCCCTATACTATGAGGTTATTTGAAAATAACTCTTCTGGTTAATCAGAATCTGTGTTCTCTGTGGCTGTAGGGTGGATTGGGCACAGCATCATCACAATTTAAATATCTTTTGCCATCATTTTTTGTATCATTTTACTTCTACTATTACTGGCTTCCATTTGGGGGGGCGGGGGTAAAAACAAAGAATTCACATCACAATCATAAGTTTGTCATCATCTTATTCTCTTTTCAGACTATGCCATGTATCTTATATAAAAGGGACTCAAACACCGGACACACACAGCAGGAAGGTAAACAAACAAAAATTTTGCTTTAATAAGAAGCTCATATGTGAAGTTCAAAACCAAAAGTTCAGAATCCAAGCAACGAAAGGCATGCAAACAAAAGCTGGCAACAAAAAGGCAACAAGGAGAGTCCAGGAAGACGAAAGGTTAACACAACAGTGGAGGACAAACCAAAAAGCCATGGGGAACAAATTTGGAACACGGAGAACATATGAGGACTGGGTAACAGACACAGGAAGGCAGGCTGAAAACAGACAGACTGACAAGGGGTGGGGGTAAAACACATGTGCTTACACAATGAACAAATGAAACGCAGGCAGGAGGAAGACAAAGACAGGAAGTTTAAAAAGTCACAACAAGGCAAAACAGGTTATAATCTACAAAATAAAACAGGAAATAACTAACCAAAAAGCCAAACCATGAAAATGCAGTCAAACTTGCAGTATGACCAAATTCAATGATTCCTCTGTTCTTTGTCCAGTTATGTGAATTTGTACTATGACCAAGGTTCGATCTGATTTTTTTTACTGTCAAACTGTAAAATAATGATGATGAATGTTTTTAAATCAGGTTAAAGGGTTTTCACCAATTGTCATGTAGTTGCTTTTCGATTAAACTTTGTTCAGGTGGATTGGTCAGCGTGAAAGCTGTCAGTCGAATTCTGGTGCTGACTGAATACCCAGATCAAGCCCAGACAGAAATAATGGAATAATGGTTGTTGAGATATTTCATTCTGGATGGAAGTGGTGGACTGACTAATTCCAGATAATATTAATGACTACCCTTTTACCAACACATCAGGAAGCTTGTACTTGAAATGACTAGACAATGCCGTTTAATACGTCTCATCCTTGCTCAAATGTCGACTGTCACCGTATGAAAGGTGTTGAGGCCCCATGAATTAAAATTCATATCCTAAAAATAAACAGCCCAAACACATCTGTGATGTGTGCGCGAAACTGTGGGTGTGTGTGATCTGTCTCGGGATGTAACAGGTAGTGAAGTGGGAGTGTGTCAGCTCAGCTGTAGTGTCAGCAGATGGAAAGGGAATTAGCCCAGCGCATGTTATTGAAGTCTGTTCCATGTATATGGCTGCTCATTCTCGCCAGGAAAACAACAACTTTGGTCTATTTCTTAAGGGTTTGTGTTGGCGGCAACCTCTAGCGGCCAGAGTAACTATGCTGTGGGACGTAGAAAGTAAGGTGGTATCGTAAAAGGAGCAAGAGAGTCTGCAGAGGGAGTGTGGTGATTGGTAAAATGATGAAAAATAAGATTCCTGGATATGTGGAAGTAACCCACAACACCTCCCACTTAGAGCCAAATGAACTAAAAATCCAACATTCATGAATCAATGCAAAAGCTCATCAGATGATTTCGTGTTGGTCTCATGAAAATGTACTTTCAAGGGTCCACCTGGACTCGATGAGACCATCTTCTGAGAGCGTGCCGCTGATTAGAAATTATGCTGAAGCTCCTTTAGGAACCCTCAGCTATCCAATTACCTCTCAAGTTTCAGTCCAGTGTTGTGAACACCCAGGAGAAGATCATTCCAAATGCTGAGGATTACTTTAACCAGTTTGCATGTACCTAAATGCCCTTCTCCAGAGAAATTACCTTACTGGGGGCCTGTATGTATATAATTCGTTTGAGGGAGTTTTACATACGGTGATGACTCCATAGCTTTAAGTGGCTGGTGCAGATGCCTCACAGCAACAAACGGATGACTGAGCTAACATGTCTTCCTCCCCTGGGCTTATGTGTGCTCCCTCCCACAGTCTGAGAATACACAGTTCACCTAAACTAGATAAATTCTCCATCGGCGTGAACGTGATTTAGTATTTTTATGCATTAGCCTTGTCATAGCCCGGCAACCTGTCTGGGGTTTACCCTGCCTTCCTATCTGCCAGTGACCCTGTGAGTAAGTGGGTATAATTAATGCATGGCTGCACATACTTGAATGTGGTCTGTTATAAAATAACTCAGCTCAAACGTGCAGAAATGGTAAGATGTTACACTTCGCTCTTTGAGGGGGCAAGAAGGAAGGAAATGCCACTCATCTCACTGAGATGATTTTGCGGCAGCAGTTGAAGTGACAGATGGTGTGTGGCTGCGTGTGAGAGGGTTTGTTTGGATGCAGCATGGTTAATGTATGTGAAGGATGAGGATGGGGGCAATACCTTGACACGTCAGAACGAATACACAGCCCCATAAAATCAGAGCTTTAGGTTAAATATTTTATATAACTCTGCCCTAATGCATTTATTACCCTTTACAAATCTGCTCTGATTTTATGACACTGTAAAAGCAAGAATGACTGAGCGATGCTCGCATAAATGTTCAACGGTCTAATCCTGTCTTGTGGACGGATCTCAAACACGGATACACAGTGGATTGTTGCTTTTGAAAACAGAAGCCATTCAAATGTTACTGAACCAGATGCACAACCTGTTTGTTATCGCATATAAAGTTGCTCTATTTCTATGCATCTCCAAACAAAACAAAGTGAAAAGGGTTAACACCTTGCTTAAACTTGACTAGTACAGCCAACAACAAATGTATGACAAATGTAAATATGGTTCGTGATAACCTTCTTTCGTTGTCGTCCTACACGTTGAAGTACAGTCTGGGACAGGTATAGCTCCTCTGAACATAACAACTGCTGATGGCAGATAAGGAATTAAATTTAATCATTTTGGGGGGTGAAGGAACCACTTCCCAAAGCGACCGTTCAGCAATTAGTTCAGTTCAGCGCTCAGTCAGGTGTCAGCAAACAGGCAGGGATATACAGTAGACTCACTTGCTAATTTTAGTAAGTTGTTGGCAGTTGTTGGATTTGTTCAAGACAGCAAATACACAGATTGTTCGGGCTGCTAACATTCAGCTGCAACTGGTTCAACAACAGTGGTCCAGGACCAGCAGTCTGTATATATGGCATTATATAAATGTATATAATATGCACAGGATAACATTCAGCTGCTGGCAGTGCCACACAGACACACGAACACACATTACTTTTCTGCATAGGTATGTACTTTTAAATGTCTGTCTGTCTGGTATTTTGCACATCTTCTATATGTCATCTGTCTAGCTAGAATAAACCATGGCTGAGACCACTGAGAGCCCGAGCTACTCTAGCTGTCTATCTTTTTTCATAGCCGTGAGTAAATTCAGCCAAAACTGACCGATGTTCCTGCTCATCATCTGATTTGTGTTGGCCTGACTTGCAAGAAATCAGTGCCCCACTTTTCCTGAAATTTGTTGAACTTACTACTCACCTGTCCATAAGCACAACCTCAGCTCAGGTACTTCGATCACACCAGCACAGGTTGCTGTGTCTGGAGTCAGGATGTTCCCAAGCAGGTGTGAGCACAGATGGACAGCTGACAGCTGTGCTGGCTTTGAATGTCATATACTAGACCAAATACAAAGTACCAGGTATTGTCTCTGAAACTACTGCACACATAATATAGTTTTAAGTTTTCACAACAACTTCTGTTTGAATTCTTCCTACTTAGTGTATCTCTTTTTGTCTTTTATGAACAAGCATATGAGTTTCATTCACCTCATACCAATACCCATGGCCTATCGATTGAAGGAAGGCCACTATTCTACTGTAGTTCCGCTTGGGGAAGTGTATTGACTGCAGGGGGCTGTTGTGTGTTGCAACATTAAGGAGAAAAGATGAGTGTGTCTGTCCTGTTATGATGGATGGCCTTGGGCTGCGGAGGAGCTAATTGGCTCTTGATGAGGCTGGTGTTGCAGAGAGAAAGCATACCAGGCTAGATTAGCACATTAGCAGGGTTAATCAATGAGGAAATTAAGGTGTGCTGCTTCCCTCTCACTGTTTCTCTTTTCTGTTTGCTTCACACTCCTTTTTCTTCGATGTCGCTTCCCTGCTGTTCCCACTCTGCCTTCTCTGATCTTGGGCCTGCTTGCTCTGTATTTGTCATTAGAAAGTCCTGAATCGGTCCATCACAATGGATAACGCGAGTTTAGATATATTATGACAAAAACATTTTCTGTAAATTCGATTGTATCCAAAGTTTGAATTCAAAACTCAAACTCAGTCCAACATAGGATATGAACGTGCCCCATGAGGCACTTTATCTGGCGTTTCAACACCCAAGTTACAGTTGTTTATTGCTCAGTGTTTAAACCGTGCTCGACTTTTTTGCTTGAAAGGTAATGTGAAGCTGCTTCTGTTGTCAACTATGGCATGCTACAAGGGAAAACAAGATCAATTGTCACACCTAAAGCCCATTGTCCTTCCCGACCTGACCTGGCACCCTACGCCTGTGAATCGAGCTATAATTGCGCTGATATTGTGTACTGTATGTTCATTTACCAGACATTGATTTCAGAAGGAGCATATTGTATCCAATAGCATCTAATTGCCCTGTAACACAGATGGAAGAAGGAGGAGGTGTCACACTGGTCATTATTTTCTCTAGTTCCACTGTGTTCTGCTTTCACTCTAGATGCTCAGTTATGCACTTCCAATAATGGACCAGGAGTTGACCTTCTAAAGTTTGGACTTTCCTCTTCATACCAGGAAGAAATAAGATTCATTAGTAAGACTCCACCAGGGAATATATAAATAATAACAGTTAGCAAAAGAGCCAATTATGGTCACCTTGAATGTTGGATGGACAAAGTAACTCCAGATGATGCTCCAGCAGAGGCATTTTGGATGGTGAGTGGAAGGTGCCCGTCGATATTTGCTGGATAACAAGGTCTTACAAAGGTCTGTCTAGATGTAACAACACACCAATAATCAGTTAAATTTCATCCGCTCTGGAACTTTACCAACAGGGGCCACTGCAAGCAATAAAAACATTAACGGAACGGCTGTTTAGACCAAATCACCAAAGAGTTTACAGTCACCTCTGGGGAGAAAACTAGCTGTGGATTTGCATTACAGTGATCTGTGAAATTTGCCAACTTGTTTATTTCTGTTACGATTCTCAGCCATAACTCTAGCATTTAAAGATATATAGTGAAACATTTGCAAACTTGTGGCTACTAGTAGCTGTTTTCTTACTTAGTAATGTTAAAGTTATTATTTTGTATTTCTGACCGACCCTGACATCCCCACCTGTTCTCTTGTGTCAAGTCTTGACTCATAGCTCACCACAGTGGCAGAAATGGTGACCAAATGAATAACCAGATAAGACGGTTTACAAACGTAGCGTGCGTCACAGGAAGTAGGCAGTGGGTACGAGCCTTTCTGTCGGTCATAATTCTCCTGTGTGTTTCTACCTTGTAAGGGTTAGCATTCACTGCATCCTGGATTTAGCAAGCCAAACCATTTAAACTAGAGTGATAATGGGGTCAGTCATGGCTATGCAAGACGAATAAAAGCACGGTCGAACCACTGTATCTGAAACAAATATTTCAGAGTAGAAAAAAAAAAAAAAATCACATTCTCTCTTTAATCCTGGGAGATGAATAGCAAGTGTGAAGTTTCCTTGCATTTCACCATCGCGTCTACTGAGTGGAGGAGAGAGCGAGATGAGCAGTGCTGCAGTATTCTAATTTAAACTCTGCGTGAACCCTGCATTTGAATTCTTTTGAAATCCTCCACAGCCCCGTCATGCAATTTTAAACACGTCTATACAATAGTCGCTGCCTTTCATGTCTATCAGCGTATCCTCTTTTCCCACGCATAGTAGCATATTTCAAAAATAGATTTTGGCTAAATTTTTCATGTGGTCTCATCCTCCCCTTAATTTTTCTTTCATTTTACATATTCAGCCGACGTCTTTTTTAGCGGATCAGAGCCCCCGCACTCTCACGGATTCTTTCGCTTCTATTTTGGCTCTCATCCTCCCACATACGTATGTATCACTTCATACACAGACCTTGCTGTTTCTCTTCCTGCCCCATAAAACTGTGAATCTTGTCTGAACTGCTTGGAAGGAAAATCTTCTTTGGCGTATTGTGTGTGTGTGTGTGTGTGTGTGTGTGTGTGTGTGTGTGTGTGTGTGTGTGTGTGTAATTAGGTATTACACCTACATGCATCTTCATGTGCATTTATGTGCATTTCTAACAAATTTTTTTGACACGTCTGACAAAACCATCACACCACGTACATTCCCGGGTTCTGCTCTCTGTGTTCTAACCATGAAACGGAGACAGCGGCGTTATTTCAGAACCTTACAGCTAACACACCAGATGCTGTCTCCTTTAATAAGAGGAGTAGACAGGTGTTTTCTTCAGGAGGAAGACGCTCCGCTGCTGAGCCATACCTCTGTTTATAGCTGGAGGGAGACTTTCCTCACAAGTTTTTTCAAAGTGCCAACTTTATATTTGCCTCTACCCCGCTATTAAAACTTATATAACTGCTGACGTGCCAAGTTAAACGTGTGGGGCTCTTAATCTGCACGGCACGCGACGCCCCTCTAATCTTCGTATGCGCCTGAAATGTGTTTGTGTGATCTCGTCAGGCCGGCTGGTGGGAGTACATCTCTGAGGTTGATCGACTGAACACAACAGACACGTCATATAACCCAAGTGTTTTGAAATAATCGGCAACCATCTCCCACAGAGGGACATGACAAACGCAGACCGCACAACAGGACAACGGGACTCGGAATGAAAGCCAAACCTAAAGGGGGGATTTTACACCTTTAGGTAACCAGAAAGTTTGCAGTATGAGTATTTTTTCATCCCTGCTACTCACAAAGAACACTATGTTAATGAGTTATTTATATGAGGAGACATGCATGGCGGGCATACTTTTCGACAGAGCCAGAAGGGATGGGATCAAGCCGACAGGTGGTGGACTTACTGGAGTTATGAGTGTGCTCAGAGATCTATAAATGCTCAGAGTGGAGGTCTTGAGGTGCTTTGATCACCTCCCCTGTTTTAAGACAATAGATACGAGCAACTTTGGTCGGTTAGCAAAAAAAAACAAAAAAAAACAAAAAACGTTTTTTAAGATGTTGAGGAGAGGACAGATGTTGGAGCACCTGGAGGGTGTCACAGCAAAACAGGAGATTTCACAGCCATAACAGGAGTGCTGTAGATTATAGTATAGCATGTGAGATAAGAGACAACCATCAACATGATCACATGGTGGATGTTGTATTCAGATCATGCTAAGGCGGCTTAATTTAACAGATAATGCTTTACGGATGTAGCTGATAAATATCCCACAATCCTTTCAAATTATCGTCAGGATGTTCTAATCAGTACTCAGTTCTGTCTTTACCCACCGCTGAACCCTGATACAATGTCAGAGCTTTATGATGAGGAGACAGGGAACCCAGTTTTTTCCCCGGCTTATTCACGTCATTGTGGCCTTTAGGATATAAGCAGCACGATCCTCCCGAAGCTTTTTCCAAGGACACATTTTATACGGATTATTTCAAATGCTCATCTGAAGCCAAGAAATAAGTAGAAAGAAGTAGAACTTTTTGACAAGAGAAGTGTAACCCTCTCTTATAGAAAGGTTTCAAGGTAGGGGGCATGCATTTTGTAATATTTACCACGTACATTTTCCTGTCAATCGCAGGGGTCACACTGCATCAGTCACCATCGAGAGGCTGACAAACAGAGGGCGGTGGCGTGCACAGACTCTCTAAGGGGGCAGGGGCAAGAAAACTGATGATTGTTATGTTCTTCTGTGAACAGAGAGGCAAATTATTCAGATTTGTTTTGCTTTTTTAAGAATTAGTTAAAAATTGTGATTTGTAAACTGTGATTTTGTTGTTCTGTTCTGTACATGGGACATATGTTACTGATATTTCGGAGAGGGACTCCCGCTCTGTGGCTCTTCCTGAGGTTTCTTCCATCATTTTTGGTTTTCCTCACCCAGATCAGTGTCTAAGACAGAGGTTTTTGTTAAGATCGTAAAGCCCACTGAGGCAATATGATTGAGATTTCCAGCTATATGAATTCAATTGACTTCATTTGAGTTGCAAAACTGAGGGAGACAAAACAATGAGAAAGTTGAAATGAGTAAAACTAATGACCATAACATACAGTACATATTGTTGAGTTATTAAAGACACTTTTGGGTTGTCATTATGTGAGCAGGCGAGAGTCCAAATCTCTAGATGACGCAACACAGCAGCCACACTCTAATGCGTGAAGGGTCTTACCTGTTAATAGGATGGCAAAATGAAAAGAGAGAGGTAACGCCACTGCACACGCATCCAGTGTGTCCAGCCTGTAACACATTCCATGTGAAAAACAGCGCTTTGAAAGGAGAAAACGGTGAAGGGGCGATCTAGATTCATGTCTATTCCCAGTTGTGGATCAATTAGTAAGATCAGAGAGGCCTTCGTTGCTCTGAAGGACCCTGCTGGGGCCTTGGGGAGTCTCCTCAGAATAAAGGTGGGAGGTTTGACTGGGGCAAGCTAAAGGCTCGATCCTCGATGAGAAGGGGTGAACATCAGCAGTCAAGACTCCTCTGAGACACCTGTCATTTACTTTTTTAGATTTGAAATACAAGCACTTGGGGAAGACTGAGGAGGAAAAAGAACACGCTGCTGGAAACAGACACGTTTAGTGTGTGTGTGTGTGTGTGTGTGTGTGTGTGTGTGTGTGTGTGTGTGTGTGTGTGTGTGTGTGTGTGTGTGTGTGTGTGTGTGCAGCCAATGTATGTTTGATGAGTTTGACAAACCAACCTTAAATCAAGGTCGGCTTTCTCACCATTTCTGGAGCTTTTGTTCGACAAACAGTCCTCATCAGTGGATTGACTTAACTCTGTTACCATGGCAATGTCAAACTGTCCATGAGTCTGAGCTCCTCTAGGACTTCTCAAGTTTGACAGTTCACTCCTGACTTTGAAATTAGTTGTTTTCTCTTTCATCTACTTATTGCGAGATAAAAGTTTTTTTTTTCTTTTTTTAAGAAAACAAGTTAATTATCTTGTGTAAAGATGATTAAGCCGTCATCTTGAGAAAACAGAGTTGTCATTCCAAGATAATCAGATGCTTCACATGTGATCTTGAGTTAATGGGATTTTTTTTTTTGTTTTTTTTTTTTGTTCTGAAAGTGCAACCATGGCTCCTCCAGGCTACCATATGGATTATATCCGCAGAGATCAACAACAGCGATAACCGACAATTTCAAACGTTAAATCAATCTTTTCATTTGAATGAACTAGAAGATAGAAAATGGAGGCCTTCCACGACCCAATGTGTGATTGAAGGCAAAGCACAAACCAAACTTTACAGATTATAGCTTGTCTTCTGAGAAACCTTGTCTCTGGTGGACTTTCTGTCTCCCTGCTGACAGCCAGCGCCCATGGTGATTGGCTGCTGTACTGACTTCCTGTCAGGTTGACCCTTGTGTGAACCAGCTGCTTTGCATCTGCATAATACCGAGATGACAGCTCATCAGCACAGCGGGTTCACAGGCTCCCTCTCTCGCTGTCTCACACAACCAGTCCTGCTCTCTGTCGCCCTGCTGCTCTCTATTTCTCAGACGCTATTTAAAGTGGTAAAGTAGTCTAATGACTGGAGTGACTGCTCTGTCCTGTTTTTGGTTTTGGTTGGGGCTCTATGTAACAATAAATATGAATAGACATCATTAAATCACTTTTCTTTTGAGATTTGTGAGTTGAGTGTAACATGATGGGAAAAGTAGACCTCCCCCATCTCTCCCAGCTTATGGATGGTTTGTTGAAGTTGTTTAATGCTGCTGGACAGCAGATGTCCTTGTGAAGGACTAAGGTCGGATTGTTCATGACAGTCCGACGGATGTGATCTAACTTCTTAATTGCCTCATCTCAGTTTCTTTCTATTGCACTTGGTAAATATTTGTGGCTTTTTGATGGTGGTTTGTTGGTGGAGGCATATACTGCAATGTATTGTTATCGTGCGGTCATTTCTGAGGTTCCTAAAACTACATAAGCTAGCGGTCTGCAAACTTAATCTCTTGAGGGGGGGTCTTGCTCTGTGTTTTAAATCATCTCATTTTTGTCTTGTTTTCTACATTTAACACCAATTTACTTCCTTGTCGCTGAAAATTGATATTTCTCTGCAAATGAGCATTTACGGTCAGGCAACCACACTTGAGGATGAATAAAGGTTATAAAATGAGCGATGCAGCAGTAGCGTAAAGGTTAGAGAGGCAGGCTTGTGTGGGCTTGTGATGGCGGGATCGATCTCCTGATGGGTGCAGAAGTGAAAGACTGCTCTGTGGCCAACAGACTTACTGGACGGTTTCCAGGTGAGCGTGTGACCGTGTGTGTGGATCAGGAGCTTTCAAGTAAAGAGCACTGGTGCTAAGAAAACATTAAATTAAAATTAAAATGATATGCATGGGCACACCATTTAATATATCCTACGGTCAAGAATTAGAGTTCTCCATTTAAAGTTTTTCTCACCAATGGGATGATGATACCTGCCTAGTATCACTCATTGTAATGCGTATAGTGTGTTACAATAATAGTAAGTCATCGGGCAGGACAATCTCCCCCAAGCTAATTTCTGTCTTCTTTTCCTCCTCTTCTTGACAAACTCTCTGTCCCTCGACTCTTCCTCTTTACCTCCCTTCCATCTCTTCCTCTCCTCCTTCCCATCATGTCGGATGGGTTTAACCATCTCCCAAGACTCCGGGTTGATTGACAGCTGGGAATTAGCCATGTGTAAACACTTCACGCATCCATTTGCATCCCATCATCCCTGGCATCACCGATCTCAAACACCCTCCACCCCCACTACTCCTTCACTCGTTGCCGTTTCTGCTGTTTCCTGCATTTTCACTGTTGGTAGGAGCAAGGTAGACAGGAAGATTGAGACAGAGGAAAGTTTGGGCTTTGGTGGGTTCTGTGCATAGTTTGATTGAGGGTCACCTTTCTAGAAGCAGAGGATGTAATGGACAGTCTTGGAGAAGCTGCCTTGAAAGCCGAGAGAAGCTTATACAGTCATTATCAATATTACTAATACTACAGCTAATAGTGATACTACTATTTATGATATGTTAAATTATTGGAAACTGAAAATCTGACCAATGTACAGCTGTGACAACACTGTGCTTATGGTCTGGCTAGGTTTAGGCGCAAAAACAACTTGGTTAGGTTCAGGAAAAGTTAATCATTTGGCTTGAAATACCTGTTCTGTTTGCCACAAATGTGTTTGGAAATGTCCTGGGATCTCGTTGAACATATCCAATAGCGTCACAATTACAAATGTTGAAACAGTCTCAAACTGCAGTCACTTGCTTGGCAGCTTTCTCGCCTGTAACGCCACCACCATCCTCTCGACCTTCTGAAATCAAAGTCAGACACACAGGGTGATATTGATTCTGTCCCCGCGGGTTCAGTGAAAAGACTAGTTTTATAAAAGGGCAAGGTGGCAAGGGGAAATTAGTCTCTGGCGTCAGTGTTGTCTGAAGTGAACATTGTGTCGTCTGATCTGGCTAGCTAATCTTTAATAGGCTTTGTATATGGAGCTAGCAGCTCAGCCTAGGTTTGCATACTTAACATATGAACATCAGGATTACAATAACCTAACTAACAATGAATAAAGTGGCTGTTATCATTAGCAGATACTACCAAATGATACAGTCGGTGCTTGTTACACAATGTCTCTTTTATATTTCAACACCTGCTAAATGCAATATGTGATGCGAAGGTGTGGCACCTTTGGAGTTGTTGAATGACACGTTTAACTGAGCATTTTAATAATTATTATACATACTTGTGCTTGCGTAACCAAACCAGTTTTATTCTGTCCACTAAATTGACTGTATATGATAACATAGAGCTGCCACAATCACTGCCTTTCAAGTGTACAGTACATGCAAAAGAGTTACATATCAAAAAATACGCACTTTTTTCATACGTATAGAGACTTTTCACTTTTATTTAACGCAGATGGACCAAAATAAAAATATCCAGTTGTAAGCCAGAGAGTGTGTCTAATACAGTATGGTAACTCTAAAGTGTAAAGGATTGCATGTTAGCAGTTGTTCTCCTGACACACTTTTGTATTGCAGGCCGAGGCTCCATCCATCTGCTTGTATTTCGTCCCTCGGCGGGAGAGACGATCATGCTGGTTGAATCCAGGCAACAGTGTTATTGATCTGCAGTCATTTTACTCACCAAGTTCAAAGTTATCGATTCCCCCTCAGAAGGTTGTCCACTCAACAAGGGGAACTGCCGAATCCTGGAGGCAAAAAATACAGCGAGAGAGCGTAAGAAAACCTCCGCAAGGTCGGACTCAACACACTATTAATATCAAACGCTTCCGTTCCCAGGGGAGAGGCGCTAATAGGTCAGGTAACTGCTACAACGGTGATCAGCAGGCATCTCTAATCTCACTGGTATACACACATGCACACAACCTGAGAGTTCTGATATGAGCCTCTGAGAGATACATTAACAGACTTCTGTCATGTCGTTACATATGTTACTATATATGCGTGCAGGACGTGGTGTTTTAGAGGCTATTTTCATGCTTGTGCATGAGCTCTGCAAGGCCTCTACTTATCTGTGGTTTTGCAGAGATGTACTTAGCTACAGTAACAGTTATTCTAGCAATGCACATAGACAAAGAACTGGAGTTGGTCCCTTGGTGCCACACAAAGGCTAACCACCGCTCCTCAGGGATGGGTTCGATGCAGAGACAGTTGTCACTATCTTGCATGATTGTGACCAATAAAGAGTCTTCTTCCTCACTTCACTTGCAACTATTTTTCTCATTTACCCTGGTGAGCATTTTAATTTTGACTTGCCTTAAGCCCCGTAAAGTACGCCTAATCATGTTTGGATACTCTTTGGAGACCAACAGCAAATAAAGTGGTTTGTCCATTTGAAAAATAAAAGAGAAAAAGCCATTAGTCTATTCTCTGAAGTGTGTCTTTCATTTAGTAGAGGAGTTTCTTCATAAAAGGTCATATGACACAGACATATTGGGCTTCTCCAAGATAACTAGGAGGAAAATCATTCAGTCTAAAGCCCTATTCGCACGGGACTAGTATTACCTGGGGACCTCATGTGATTTAGAAATTACCCCACCACGTCTGTGTTTTGTGCAGCGCATTCGCACGGGATAAGCGAAGTCTGTGTTTTAACTTGAATTCTGTGTTTAGCGAAATATGGTCAGTAATATGGGGGTGGAATTTTTACTTTACAAATTACAGACATGGCAGATTCACACGGGATTAGCATCACAGACGATCTCCGCAATTATTACAAATTACAAATTACCTGAGATCCCCAGGTAATAGTTCCGTGCGAATAGAGCTTAAGTCTAGACTTTTCTTAGCGAAGCGATCATGTCTACATCATCAAAGATCTTATAAGTAACTACTTATACAAAGTTTTCTGACAGACTCACTAAGTCTGTTTTAAAAAATGAGGCCATTGGCTCCAAAATGTGCCACAAAGAATGTCAGATTGATTACTCAAAGGTCCAACTTGTGAGAAAAGTTGATTTTTGAGTTTCATTCCGACTTGTCAAACACTGACACTTTGGGATGCTGGCCACCCTGACCTACAACCGCAAAGCATTATTATTTAACGAGTTAGGAAAAACCCAAGGCCTCAGTATTTGAAGAGTTAGGAATGAGACTGAAAAATAAACTTTCTTAAAAACGGGACCTTTAAAGTATCTTCCTTCTTTTATAAGTGCCCAGCCAGCTGTTTGAAAGATGCCATGGGCAGAGATCATCCCAAGGTCCACTGAACTTAATCAAACTCCTGCATTAGATGCTTCAGCAATAAAGACAAAAAAATTACAACAGCAATAATAATGTGGCAATGTTTGAAGGAGCTACTGGCAAGTGCGCACAGTCATCAAGATGCAGAGTCTTGGGGAGAAAAATAACGTACAGTTAGTCCACAATTCTGCCAAGGAAGTGCTCTGAAGCAAAGGGGGCCAATAAGAATTCAGCTGGGGCCTCATCCCTGTGTCTGCCCATGTGTATGTGCTAACTACAGGGAGCCCATAGTTTTATAGGCCTATTATCCTCACTCTGATAATATGAACAAACCATTACTTCCACCAGCCCTGACATTAATGCCCAAATGAGCAATAATTAACTCAGACACCAAACCAGACGCATGAGCAGCTTTGCAGCAGCACACACACACTAAGAGTAGTTGTGTACGCCGATTTGTAAGTTTGTCCTTTATCCCCTTCGCTGCACGCTGTACAGCCACATATTTTGAAATCTATACTCTTTTTCACTTAATTAATGAGACTGGAATTAGATTCTTTTCTTGTGCCGTATTATTTTGCCAGCTCTTATCATCAATGCTTACCCATGCAAAAGGCAGTAAACCGTTATGGAAATGAGTCGGGAATATGCAGAGATAAATGTAAAGTGATGCCTGAGCCATTCCATTAAGCTTCAGGATGCCTGTATTATGTGCACAAATTAGTGCCTTACCCTTAGCATGAATGAGCTCGTATATTAAGTATTTCTCATAAACAAGTGAAAATTAAAATATCCACTTGAGTGAGTTTTGCAGCCGTACAAGCGGTGGTGTCTTGTTTTGTCTTGTATTGCACCATGACAAGACCGTTCCAGCCTTTTCATGGTGCAATAAAGCCTTATGTATAAATCAAGCCATGGCACCCAGGCTGCGCTCGGCATTCTTCTTCCTATACACGAGCATGCCTGCGTTCCCTTGTCGGGAGACTGTTTCAGCTGCCAGAGTACTGAGAGTTTGAGCCTGTCCTAATGACTGACAAGCAAGCAGCAGCTCATGCAAATCAGGCGGTGGTACCAGAGTTGAACCCCTGCATCTGTCTTGCTGAATTCACATCTGCACCGCTCACGGTACCAATTACAACAGCCCTTCTGTGTGCATATGTGTGTCCATGTGCTCGTGTGTCATTGCACTGAATTTCGAGTAAATCTGTACAATTTGCTATTAATAATTGCCATTTGTTTGCTTTGTATTTGTGTTCTTTAAGTGTGTTTGCATTGTCAGCTCAGTTACCATCAACATCAGCAGATGGAGGATATTTTGAGGGAACAAAAGAGCTACATGTCATAGTAATCTGACAGTAGTGTGTATGTTGAGGTTTTTTCCATTGTCGGAGGGTTTGGCCGTCCAAAGACATGCCATGAACAGCTGGGAGCAGGGGAGCCACACCGGCACAGACCAAGTCTTCTTCCCACTGCACAGCATGGGCTGTTTGCCTTGAAGTGTTGCAGGTGTCGTAGTCACAAACCACAAGAAATGCCTGTCGCCTGTTGGTTGGCTGTGGCTGGCTCTGTTATCTAGCGGAACCTCAGAGGTGTGGCTACCACCTGCTGCAAGGCTTTAATGGAAACGTGGCATCATTGCTTGGCCCGGCATGAAGTGGTGAAACCATGTATAAACCCTGTGTGTGTGTGTGTGTGTGTTTGATTGGACATGCCAATCATATGTCCTTCCTGACAGCTTTGTGTCTGCAGCAGTTTTTCATGCCACCAGCGGCATTCAGCAGAGGAATTTTGTCATGAGAACGCTGGTTTACACAATGACATGGCAGTCACTGAGATGTCACTAAGATGTATGAATTGGCAGATCTCAGGGAATGCAACCATCATACTGTATGACAACAGTACACACGGGCATACACACTCATACATGCATATGGGACGATTTTCTGGTATTGATTATTTGCTTGTATATCAATAAGAAATGGTACTTTGTGTTTGATGCAATTGGTGGTTTAGCCTGTAAACCACGAAATACTTATATACTTATATACGAAAATACTTTTTCTCTAATATCAAGATTCAAAGTGGGGAATATCGTGTTTTTTTTCTTATACTCAAAACACAAATCAGTTTAATTACTAATTATTTTTACTTTTCCTACCACCCTGATGAAACTGACACACCATGAAGACAACCACATGAGACTCCTACTAACTTTGGAACCCGTTGGCTTTTTAAATATATTCATGGTATGTTCATACCATCAACTTTTTGGAACAATCAATCACAGTCATGGAGAATTGGCAGCCTGAAACTGAAACAACTCATGAATCAAAATCAAAAAAAGCTACTGCAGGGTATGCAGGATAATTATGCTATACATTTTTACAAAGTAGAGGAGAAACACTGTGTCTATTCTATTCTGCCAAACATGGGTTTTGCGGCCTGCTTCAGTATGTACTACTCAAAACACTTACAGTATGCCGTCATGCATGGAGTTTCACACATTCCAGCACAGAAAAGGAAGCTAGTCGTCATCACAGCTCTACTTATGTGCCACTTAATGCAAATAGCTCTCCGCTCTAACAACTGTAAAGCCCAGGAAGCTGTTGCTTCGGCGGGATGATTGCAGCGAGCGAGTAGCCCTCTCATCTATCCTCTGCAATCTGAAGGTGCCATATTATTCTCAACAGATGGTACACAACACCAAGACTGACTGAATACCAATTTAGCTCCCCCATCTGTTTTCTCCTGCTTACTTTGGATAACAGACTCTCGACAGTGTCGAGATGTTTCTTTATTTTCACATCCCTTTTTTTTTTGGTTACTTCCAGGCATCTCAAATGTCCTTTCATGCTCCCTGGTTGTTTCACGATGTCATCTTGGATATCTGTGTTCTGGATGTCTGGATGCCACCAGCAAAGTAATTCAGAAATGTTCAAAGTATATTTTAATCACTATATAATTTAGCTCACACTGGCTCTCGGGAGTAGGTGTAAATAAGTCATTAGTGCTTTGTGCTGACGTGTAAATGATACATACGTCTGACAAGTTTTTTATTAAAAAGCTGATATAAGTCCTTGGTTAATGATTCAGCATTGCATGTTCTCTAGACAGACGGCTCAAAAGTTGCGGTGAGGTCAAGAATGCTGAGAATACGACAGCAGCAGAGAGGGAGGGGTGGGAGCGCCCTCTCAACCCTCAGAAGTGTCATCACTCATCCAAACTCTGTTACCTTTCCTCCCATCCGTCCCACTCATTTACCCTCCATTCATCTCACTCTCATTATACAAATCATCATTTCATTGCCAGCATTCTCCACGTCTCTTTTACCTGCATAACTATGACTTAATGTGGTTTAATGGTGAGGGGTTTTATCGAGGCAGGACCTTGGGAGATATGTGGTGTGTACCGGCTGACAGGCAGGCCCACAGCTGGGTCAGGGGGCAGGGAAACGCTGCCTCTGCAGCTGTTTGGTATGTGAGTCACACACGTACAGTAAATATGCGGACATATGAGGCAGCTGGGAAAATAAAAATAACAGCACATTTTATGGAATACATTCATAAAAACGCACACCTTCGCAATCGAGCTCATGCAAACACATGTGCACAAGTGAAGGCATTCAAGCAGTGTGTCCCCACTGAGTGTTAATGAGGGGTTATAAACCCTGAAAAGCCTCCATCTCCCAGAGTCCACGGTCAGCAGGGCCACAGTCTTAAACTGATGAATTAAACATCAGTCTGTCTGGCAGGTATAAATATTTCTCTTCCATTCTGACTGGAGGAGGGTGACACAAGGCCAAAGTCCTTCCACAGAGTCCCCGACACAGTTTGACATATGGGGAAAATGATGATTGTCGATGTAATGGGATACAGGGCGAAGCGAAGTTGTAGACTAGGTTTCATATTAGGCCGTTGAAATGATCGCATACAGAGTGAGTGTGTGCATGTGTTGAGAGGCTGACTCACGGCGGCTTCTCGGCATGACAGCATCGTACTACTGGAACGAGTTGTGCTATACCAAGATAAGGAATCTATGCTACAATTGCATGAACTTTTGAACTCATATTTCCCTTCTGGGATTAATAAAGTTATCTATCTATCTATCTATCTATCTATCTATCTATCTATCTATCTATCTATCTATCTATCTATCCATCCGTCTGTCCATCCGTCCGTCCGTCCGTCCATCCATCCGTCCATCCATCCATCCATCCATCCATCAGTGTAAAGTCAGAAACTACTGGCAAAAATAAAAATTTCTTGCATTGGTTCATTTTGACATTTTGGAGTATTTTGCGACAGTAACATGTCTACCTTTAAGGGTGTTAATAAAAGGGGTTAAGGGTGCAATATGTAAGAATTGCCCATCTGGAGAAATCACACTCCAAACAAACGGGGGCAGCACATCACCAGAGTAAGGGCAAATTGCATTTAGCTAGTTAGCTCAGCTAGCGGCTCAGAATTGGGAGCTCTGGGACCAGGGGAGTGTTAATGTTCACTGCTAGCACATGAGCTTTGGATCGGTCTCTTTTCTCATGTCATGTCACACTCTGCTCACAAATGGCCAGTAAAAAAGTGATTAATACATAGAAACTGCTATAAATTGTCACATAGAGCCCCTTTTAATGTAAGTAATTGACTGGTAAAGTTTCACTGTGATATGTATTAGTTAAAATGTTGTGCCCATTCAACTACAGTGTCCTGTCTTTTGCATTTTTCATTGAACCTCAGCTGCCATGTCAGGCTTTCACTTCACTAAGGAATGTATTTTTGTAGAGACATCTGCAGTATGCATATGTCAGTGGAGTGTGGAATAATCTATACAATAACCAACTGCGATACCATACAGCTGAAGAAATCAATAAAAAAGGGGAGAAACTTGTGATGCAGAATCTCATTACATCACAAAGTCGCTGGAACATCATACAGTGATCGACTGTATTTTAGACCATTTTTAAAAGCTTTGTTGTGGGGGTTCTGCAAGATCCGTCGGACAAAACACAGAACATAATGTAGCAGACGTCTCTAGAATGCCAAGAACAGATATGAAAATGTGTTTTGCCCCTGAAGGAAACACGACCTGACGCACAAGGAACATCACAAAGGGTAAGAGGACAGCCTGCTGCTGGAGGACAAGCCGTACGACTATGTTTTATTAACGTTACAACGTCGGTATTCCTGGGCGCAAGCAGGATGCAGTGCCGAAGGAAAAGGCAAAGTTTGACAGCAATGTAAGGCACCAAAAATGTTCAAAACATAGTGTACACTTGAACGGATATATATATTTTTAAGGTGCTTTTCCACACAGGGCACTGATAAGTACCTCATACAACCACACACGACTCAAACTATCACTTTGAACTTCAGCCTGGATGGAGAGAAAATCAGTTGTGCCACTAGCAAAGTTGTATGTGGCACAATGCAGAACAATGGTCGGAAGGCGTCTTCTCATTTTCTGATGGTTATTCATTAGTCTCATCAACAGTGTATGTAGTTACTGATGTCAATACCGCTACTGCAGCGATCCATTCGAATAGTTTAGCGCAACACACCTTCGTACCTTAACGACCGAAGAGGTCGACTGTCAGCATCTCCCTAAACAACATGGCCGCTACAGCATTAAAGCCACACGTGTACTGGACCTTTACGGTACTGCTGTACTTTGGTTGGGGTTTAGGCAAGAAAACTACTTGGCTGAGTTCAGGAAAGAAATCTTGGCTTGAGGTAAAATCACTGAGTTACTTCAAACTTACCTACATCAAGTATCTTTTGTCATGTCATCTGCCTGATGTAACCTCATTACATTGGTATGTTAAAAGAACTCACGCTGACTTCTGTTTTTCAGATATCCTGTTCTTGTTTAACCTGAACATCAATCCCCAACCTCTTCCTGATATGTCTTCACTCACTTCCCCCTTTGAAGCTATACTAATTATTACAGCCGCTAGAGGTCGCTTACTAACAAAAAATATATAAATTGGGTCGTAATCACCACTTGATATTTTCTACCTTCATGGTAATTTTCTTGTTAGGAGAGGCCGGGTTAGTGACATCTGGAAACACTAATCCGATCTGATCACTTGTCAATTAAATTGTGGACAGTCTGTCTTCCGATCAGATCTGACTTGAGTGACAGATCTGATTGTCCCGCAGTCTAAATAAAGTCTTGGGGAACTAATCAGATAAAGGATCAGTGCTTGGCACATACCACCGAAACCGAAAATAAAATTAACTAGAGAACAGACACATGTACTTCTGCTGCAAAAGCAATTATGCGTGTGAAGTGTGCTTAAAGTAGATGAGTGGTGCAAAAATCCTTTTAGCACAACACTGTGGATTCAGGGGAACTGGAGGGACTTAAAAACACAAATTCAAAACAATATTCAGTCTGATATGTACTTTCATGAATTTTCTACAGCATTGTTGAGTGTTTTCTCCTCGGGCCCGTGTTTCTTGTTCCACGCCTGACATAAGTTAATGTCTCTCACCCCTCTTTCTTCCCATCCTCCCTCGTCTTCAAACTTCGGAGTTTGTACTCATCTGGCTCCTTCCTGAGGTCTGAGAATGAGAACAAAGGCCTTTGTTTGAAACCACGAGGTCGAATGGAGGTCAGGCCAATAAAGGATCAAAGCATGTGTTCCCAGGCGCCGAGGAAGAACCGCTGCCTTTGATCTCCACCTTTCTGTGGACAGGATGGTGAACTGCTGCTCGCTGCTTTGGATCAGTGTTTACTTTACCTCAAGGGTACTTTTTTTCTGGAAGAGAATTTTATATACTACGACACTGTGTGAGGAAAGAGAACAAGTGCGGGCACAGGGATTTGGCTAAGTAGAGAAAAAAAATGAATTGGACTAACTTTGAAGCTTTAAGATAAGAATATGTTGGATTTTCTTATTAACTAAACATGAGTGGTGAGATTTCTGGGGTTGAAATAGCCTCTTAAAAGGGTTGTTATTATGGATCATGGGCTCAAGTAATAAGTCATATGCAGTACTTCAGAGCCAACATGCAGTTCCTAATAACACCTCAGAGCACTTCAGGTTTGGAGTGTAAGAGTTAAACTGTAATGTCTCTGCAGTGGCCATTATAGGCTGCAGCATGCTGTAGATCACCACCCACATAAACAGATATACACACAATAGATAGGACAAGAAAGAATATAATATTTTCATAAACTATATGTGGAATTGGTCATACAAAATCAACAAGCCCTTGTGTAACTCCCAGCCCTGTAGCTGTGGAGCTATATCAGGGTGTAGAGCAGTTACTGGGTGCAGGGCGGAGGCCATGGTGAGAAGATATGGGGTGAATTACTGGGATATGGAGGTATGAATATGAAAAGAGCAGCCAGGTGAGGTAGTCCATTCTGTAAAGACTAGATGAACATACCATTACCTGGAGCTATAGGAGAATGGTGCTGTTACAGTTAAGCCAAAGTGTTTAATTAGCGTAACTTTTAGATGTAGCTTTATTCGCGATGTTATACTTTGTATTTAAGTCCAGACATTAGTTTGTATTTAGTCTTTGCCGAGTCATCTGTAGTGTTTCATTGGTCCTTGTGGTGCAGTTGATCCTGAATATAACTCGATCCCTTGAACTTCCCGCCTGCCGCCTCGTGCGTTTGGGTCTACCTTGTCTGCTCACTTCATCCATCTTGACACTGCCCCACTTTAAAGTTTTGAATATTCATGGTTAATTAATCATGTAAACTTTAAAGCCCTAAAAAATCGTATCCCAGATAGATCTATAATCTTCCTTCTTCAAATCTTCCAAAAAGTGTAACAAGCAGAATACCAAGTTAGGATTACTTTCCAGCCGCTATATGTGGGGAAGCTATAGCTCATCAGACATGCATTGTTTCAGAAATAGAAATGGAACAATACAACAAGGGACAAGAAGGAAGAGTAAGATGTCCTGGTTCGTGGCTCAGACAGCCCTGAATACCTCTTCCCACATTATCATTCTCTTTGTCTTTCCCATTCTGTCTCCTCAGTGCCTTCCATTTTTTTTAAAACATAAACTCATAGCTTAGTGCAGTTCCCAACTGGAGCGCTGTCATTAAGCTGATACATTTCTCTTTCTCTTTGAGAATCATATCTTAACGAAGACGGTGGCTTCATTTTGCCGCTGCTGAACTATTGCCTGAGACAAAATTAGAGCTCATCTATTTCCAGCAGTTAGGCAGGCGGATTGTTTCATGTAATCATCTGCTGAGTGGGATGTACTGTAACTGAAGATATCTGTTTCTGTTCAAACTTGTTCTCTAGTCCAAAAAAATGTGTACGCAAAGGAAGAAAACTTCAATAAAACCAACATGAATTAGCATTTGGAAGAAGAGCACTCACATAACTGAGCGAACAGGTCGTGCAGCTGGAGAAAAGCTCATAAGCCAGGCTTTTGACACCTACAGCCTCGTTTAAGCTGTCACATGCAACTACTTTCCCCAAAAGTCCAGTCTGGATTGTTCGTTGCACCATCATATTCTGCAAGACCCAAAGGATGCATGTGTTCGCAGAAGTTTCTCTGAGTGGATGGAGAAAACCCGTCCATCTTTTTGGGCTCTGAACAGGGAACCTACTAGAGATCCAGTATGCAGTAGAGGTGACTTGTCAATTGCAATTGCCCAAACTCTAACCCTGGTAAAAACTGCTTTATATCTGTAGATGTTCCCACCCTTTGTTACAGAGGTGGCTCGGCCTGGAGTGCTATTTTCAGCAGCACGGACGCTACTGAATGATCATAGAAATATTACAGGATTACAGGGAGGGGAAGTCACGCCATTTCTGTTGGACCGCCACGGAACTTTCAGAGAAACCTGTACAGTAGTGAATGGCGAGAAAGAAATACACTTTTGATCCTGTTTGAGTTGTGCCACGGATTACACGTGTGATGTTCGGCAACATAAAAGATCATATTTCAACTCAAGAAAGTTACAATTTGTCATCAAACAAATTCAGTTATTAGACTGTTATTAGAAAGTCTACACAACTGAGAGTCGTGTAAGTGATCACCAAAACCCAGTACTGACACCTTGTAGAGCCTGTCCCGTATAATAAAGCTCACATCACATACTGATAGTCATTTAACATAACTGCAGTTGTCATTTTGGCTTGATTTATTGTTATTTTCATCTTTTTCTCTTCCATAGTGACGGCCACGTGTATATTGAGCTAAAGGACAACTAGATGGTATTACTATCTTGATGACAAACTGTGGCTTTCTTGACTTGGAAAATTAGGTTTTATTTTTTCATTGGCAGACATCGTGTGTAATTTTTGGCTCAATTCAAACAGAATGAAAAATGTACTTTGTCTCTTCTGATTGACTACAGTGTGCCTTTTTTTCCCCGAGACAAGGTCCAATGGGGCAGAACTGAGAGAAAAAGGCACACTTGCAAATCTGTCTGCGACTTTCAGGACGAAATACAGCACCATGGTTTTGTCAGGGAATAGCATAGTTTGGCTACCGTTATTTCAGTGCCATGGTAGAGGACAACGATGTTAACCTGCATGAGCCTCAGTTATCACCCCTGTCAGCTCATCTACTTCGTATTTGTCTTGAGTTTTTTCCTATGCAGATTTCTACAAAGCTTGGATTGAGGATGGGTCTCGGCCCAGAACAGACCCTGATCCATACAAAGGGACGAGATAAGTTATTTTTAAGACATTTTTGTTAATTTCTCAGGGAATAAGCAGTCGAGACACTTTTTCCGGTAGTCCAATTAAGACACCATTTGGCAAGCAGCCGTGATTGATGACCAAAAGATTTTTTTTTTTTCTTCTGCCGTGTTTGTCCAACTTTATAAAGTCCATCGTACACTTTCCCAAGCCACTTTACTACCTCAGGCAGTCAAGCCGAGTGGATGATTGAGTTCACTCTGCAAAGACTTCATAGACAATAGAACGCTACCAGTTCCGGTCCAAAGTAATCCAAAGTTTTCTTCCAGGACTTGAATATCTTGTAGAATTCCTCTTCATGCATTCAGTTCTTCATCTCTCCCTGCTGCTGCGTCTTCCCCCCTGGGTGACCCGTCCCTTTATCTATTAAATCTTTTGCCAGACAAGCTTTTTTTTTTCTGTCTTGTTCTCACAGATTTCAGCACCATATTGGGCCTAGCTGTCTAATGACTATACCCACTGGTTAAAATGCAGTGTAGTTAGTTTGGGTGTATTTAGGATGGAATTCGTAGAGCCGAGGTTTCTTAAAAAAGCTTTTGTTCAGCAGGCTTCAGTCATGCTGTCATCTTGTCAGCACATCATTGTGGTACAGCAGAAGACTGAAGCATGGAGACAGCAGCAGAGGACGCTCTATGTCTTTTTTCAGCACAGCCCTGACCTGAAATCTTACAATAGAGCGATGTGTTTGTGTGTGTGTGTGTGTGTGTGTGTGTGTGTGTGTGTGTGTGTGTGTGTGTGTGTGTGTGTCTGTGTGTGTGACGGTGCATTTTGTTAAGAGCTCTCTCAATTTCCACCCCTCCTCCACTGCAGACTGTAAGGGATTCACACCGACTTCATTTAACATTTGTTTTGCTTGCACCATCAAACTCTGTCACCATCACGAAGCGTGATATTTGAGGAGGAGTCAGGCCAGAGCATTAAGCCCCTCCCGGACGGGGCAGAGGAGAGGCTTGTTAAATCACTTCTTGTCACGCAAGCCTCCACTTCTTTATTTATTTATTTATGACTTTGTCGCAGCAAAGTGTGCCGTTGTCATCACTACTCCTGGCTTCCCTTGCAACCTATGGACTGTTGTGTGAACTCAAACAATCATGAAACAGACCGACAGTACATGTGTGCATGTGTTTCATCTCTAGACTGGGATGAACTGGCTTTACAGTTTGTTTTTTTTTAATAAGAAAAATAATTTGCAATATTTATTTCTCACCCGTCATATCACCTTTTCTGTCAAGTTCTGTGCATTACAAAAGCCTTAAAAACGTTCAATAGACACAACAACAAATAACACACTGTGTTTGTTGTGAAATAATTAATAATAAAATGTATCTTTCAAAATAAAATAACTGTCAACAGAGGAAATGAGGCAAGACGGATAGATAGATAGATTTCTGTTTCTGCCAGTAAAAGAAAATAAATTGATGAAAACTTAGCCTTGCTTTCCCACAGCAAGTCATTATAATGAGATAAATGTTGAATTTGTATCCAATTATTATGACTTTATATCTCATGACTGATTTTTTTTATCTCATAATTTTGACTTTAACTTTTATTTCATGATTTTCACATTTCATCTTTAATTTGACCTCAATTTCATTTTTTTTCCTATCTAATAATAAGAACTTATCATGGGAATATTTTACTTTTTTTTTTTTTATCAAGCTTAGTTTTCATCTCTCTTTTAATATATAACTGGCTGAAATGGGCTTCCAGACAAAAACCTCTAGTATTATTGAGATTTAAAATGGTACTAGGATCCTAAATCCCCTTAATTGACTGACTTGATTGTGGAAAAAAACAGGGATCCTTCATATTCAAAGAGCATTTCAACCCATAAAAAAATAAAACAGCATTAGCAATGATTACATTTTTAAATGTTTGGGCAGCCCTGTCCTTAAGTGTGTGCCATCTACAATGATTAGAACACACACACACACACACACACACACACACACACACACACACACACACACACACACACACACACACACACACACACACAATCAGTCATCGTCCATCAGGCGTTGATTCACGAGCTATTAACTACTAATGGTGATTCTCTGACCACCAGGGGAGGTAGCCACAGTAGCCTAGAAAAATAAAAAAAAACAACCTCAAAGTAACATTTAAGGCTAATAGCTTTCTATATTAAACTGCATGTCTTCATTTAAGTGTACATTATTTGCTCAGGGGCTCAGTGAGTCAGCTTTGCATTTAAAAGACTAACAGGGTCGATCCCTGTTGGCCAATGTAAGTACATACTATGGGACAAAGCCATTAGAGCAAAGATGTTGCTAATTATACATATTCCAGTCACACATGATGCCACTAAATGAGAGTGATGTCGAGCAAAAATTAAATAATTTAATACTGTTGACACAAAAAAATAATTAAAAGTATTTTTTCTTAAAAATTAGCATTTGATGTGTGTTATCTGTATTTTAATCGTCCCCTTATCTTTCCCATTTGACTTTTCCTTTTTCCTTTTCCTTTTCTTTCCCACTTTTCTGCTTAAACTGGTGTCGCCTTATTTCCTCAAACCAACCGTTTCTCGGCATCTCCTCCGTCCCATCCTCTTCCTCTCCTCTCTCGTGATCTATTTCTTGAGGGCACCTCGTGTCATCACTCCCAGACGCTTGTTTGAACAGTGTGTATGTCATAATGCAGCAACACCCGGCACATTTGTGACCCTCTCCTCCCCCCTAGACCTCTCTATAAAGTGAGCCACAGTGTATGTATCTTATACTATAGATGCTCCAGGCTCTGGGGTGCTGCAGCAAGTCACTTTAAATTCACTGATTGCTTTGAAAGACTCCTATATGTGGAGAATGCAGCATGGAGTTGCCACAGCTTACAGATAATAACTGGAAGAAGCTGTAACTGTAATGATTCCTGCAGGGAATTTTTGAAGAGAAGTTTGTGTCTATTTCTTATAAAAATAGTTAACTGTAATTCGTCACTCCATTGGCAGATTATATAACAATATCTACCCATCCAGCATGATCAAAGCCTTAATCAAATGATCATTATATGCATAGGTGACTTTTTTTCAGTATAGAGTGGGAGGATAAATGCAAAGGAAAAAAAAATGGCTGAGGGGGAGTCAGCTGGCAGAGCACCAGAAATAGCTGTTGGTGACACTGTTGGAGCAAAGACCCGTAGCAACAGAGGGGCGGGGGGCGGTGTGGGGGTAGTCCTTGTGCAGATCTGCCCGGTGAGGATTGATGGGGTCCAATTAGACATTGTAAAAATTGTCCGATGGAAATAAATATTTATGCATATTTTGGTTTCTTGTTTTGCAATCATTCTTCACAGCGCTGACATTCACAGTATTTTCTCAAAAAGTAATTAGAGGATTTTTGTTTTGTTTTGTTTTTTTTTTTTTTTTTCAGGCCTTATGTGTTTGCACATGTAACCAAGCAATAAGACACATTAAATGTCAGTGGTAAACAAAAGGGATTCGTGCTGGTGGGAATATACAGTTATTTGGCATATCACATAAAAAATATAAAACAACTGGAACATATTTAAATCTGCTAGATCTTGATTTTTAATTGGATCTGCATCCACATTTGGATCCATGCTCACTCATAGATACCAGGCACCTACATGTGCCTGCTGTTTTTCATCAAGACCCATGCAGTATTCCCTCAGAATAAAAAAAACACTGCCCAATCTCGCAATGTTGAAGTGAGAAAATAAATCCTGGATCCGTCCCTTTATCCAGACACAGGGTGGATTCTGGGTCGAGACCCATCCTGTTGCGGAAGTCTGTTTGGTAGTTTTTGTGTAAAATCACGCTGACAAACCAACAAACGAACAAGTAAGGGTGAAAACTGAATCTGTCTGTTGGAGTTAAAAATAAAAAAGAAAGTACAATGAAGTCAAACGCATGCAATGTTAGAAAACAGAGACAGACTACTGTAAGATAATACACATACACATGTGTTTGTTATTTTGATTTATATTCATGCTGCATGCTAATTTCTGGCATGTTTAATTATTTTCACAGTCAGTCATATTAAGTATCACAACCCTCAATAGCTGGGGAACAGCTGCTACAGCTAATCCAAGGGATCAATGATGAAAACGACTCAACAAACAATGAGAATCCAAACTAGCTTCTCCAAATTATGAATCGGTATCTCTCTGATTACTTATCCAATCAGCATGATTAGAGATTTTGAGTAAAAAATAAAAAATACAAATACATAAAATAATAAATTAAAAGCATCAAGCCAAAGATTCAATTAAGGTCTGTAATCAGGTTTTTGTTGGCTGAGTGGGCAGAACCAGCATGATTAGAAGTCTAATTAATGTTCACAACCTGTGACAACGCAATTAAAAAAGAGATCCGAGCACTGTTGAGAATAAAATGTCATGTAACAGACATCGTACGTACAGTACTGTTGAACAACTGTAACAAAGGAGCGATTATTCTTCAGGATTTTCTCGTTTTCTCAAGTACACTTACAAAACAAGGCCTCTAACCTGACCTGACTGCTTCAGTAATAATATAAATGTTTTTTGTTTGCTTTTTTTTGTTAAATAAAAAAAAACAAAAAAAAAAAACACTTTATTTTTGGTTAGCGTTAAGTGAGATAGTAAACTCTGCATCATCAACCCATTCATCAGAGTGAATGTCCGTAAAGTTTCTGTAAACCATGGATATTTTAAAACTTTGACAGGCAACATTTCCTTTCTTTATGGTCAAGTTTTCATTTTTAGTGCGACCATGCAGGTTAGGGTTTAGGTACAAGAACCACTTGGTTAAGGCTCAGGAAAAAAGATGTTTGGCTAACCACAAACAAAAATCGACACAAACAAAAATAGCATTACGATTGCTTTACATTCAAAACGTCATGCCTCATATCGTGGCAATAGCCTTAAAATGCAGGACATTTTTTGGCAGCACACACATCCAAAACCAATGAAACACTTGGTTGCTGGACAGAGACAAGACTCAAAAATGTACTAGGTAATTCCTGTGAATATATCACCTCCAAATGTGACGTTCTGGGCCCAAGCAGTTCTTTCGACTTGTCTTAAATTCCCAGTTAAGTACATCATATTTGAAAATGTTAAATTAATCATCATATAACAGCGCTGCCCTGGATCAGCCTGAGCTAACATTAGTTTTGCAGAATGAAATATATATTTTTTTTTATGAACTATTTAACTAAGCCATTATGACCACTTAAATTGATATGATGCATAACTCACCATCCAGCATACACATTTAAAGTCCACCTCTGATTGTTCAGTAAGTACCTTATGTTGCATTTAAATGATGACAGAATATCAGAAAATGTGTCAAATCATTTTCTAAATTATTTTATCGGCATTCTCAAAGCTCACTTTGATCAAAACCAGACTTGGCATGTATTTTTTTTTTTTGTTTTTTTGTTTTTCGTTTTCCAGAGTCTTACTCTTTCTGCCCTTCTGCACACATCTGTCTCTGTGCCTGCATGTGAGAGACTGAGTTGGAAGTGCAAATTATCCTCTCAGCATGCCCTTGCCCTTGTAGCCCTGTTCTGATTCCTCTGCCCTCCCCGCCTCCCCCTTTCAGACTCTTTTCACTTCCTTCTCCTTTCCTCCCTCTTCCTCCTTTTTAATTTCCCACTCCGCAGTGTGCTGGACAGGTTCTGTCTTTATCATAAGCGCCATTTAATCTGCTTTGGAAAACACATTGTACACAATTGGAAGGCCCTAATTGATTTATACAATGTAATTACTCCATTCTCGATCGTCTCATAAACGACAAACCTGGTCCCAGAGCCACTAATTAGAAGGGAACAGGATTTGCGGCTAATATAATTCATTATTTCCAAATTAGAGCCAGATAAGTTGTCACAATATAATGATCAGGCAAATGAACGCAGTTGTTTTTCTGCTGTTGGGCCTCTTGTTTTGTTCTGAAAGGAATGCTGTTCACAGTGTTTGCCTCTCAAGCTGTGGCAAAGCCGGCTCCCCCGGGCCGTGCTCTTTGGGCAATGCTCGCTAGGAAATACAAAGATGTAGTTCTTTGTTTTTCCAATTTCTTTCTTTTTCTTTCACCAGCATTATGGCTAAATGCATGGTGAACTCATTGCGCAACCTGTTTTTTTTTTTCCTTCAGGTTGTCTCAATACTGAGGGTGTAGATCTGATTTACAATGGAATTAACATACATCTGTAACAGTATTTCAGATTTATTATACAATCATTCATATAACTATATTTCTTGTGATGAAAAAACTGCATAGACGTTGGTGATGTTGCTTTTAATTCAAGTACGAAGATTTCCCAAAAAATTAATAATAATCTTATTAAATTCAAAATTTGACACTGAGCCCATCGGTCCATGCGTTGGCTTGTTTTAACAATACACTCCACTGTCACTCTAATCTACTGCACGCGCTGTTGCCTTATCAGTACACTCGGCTATTGTTTATCTCTTTGTTAACTTGAAAAAGGGGCAAACGGGGCGTGTTGCACAGATAATCAGGTTAACAAGCAGTGTGACGAGCGATGTGTGGAAACGTCTTAGGTTCTCATGCTATCAAAACGTGCTGTTGCGTTGTCAATTACGTTAATACTACTGACTGACTGTTAGCAGCCAGACAACAACTTGACTGGTCCAAAGAGGTGGCAGTTTGTTCCGATGTCGTGAGGCTCATGACCTTATTGTATGTTGAACTGAACTGTAATGCACAGATAAGTGAGCCATTCATTGAAAGTATGACATGATAATATTGCTTTTTTTTTTCATTTATTAGGATCCCCCATTGATTTTTGTGTCTATTTTGTCAACAGCAATGGTAAAGAATTCCAGGTTTCTATTGTTCGATATATTCCTGTAGTGATATTGGGAAGTAAAAACAGCCTTACGCTGCCCATACGCAGGCATATGTATACAACTTTAAGCCGACCTTGGTGCCATATGAAAACTGGAAACCAAGGTGTGCTACCTAATTCTGTGCTTGAGTTTACTGAAATATATTTTGTGGTATTCGCCCCCGAGCATTTGTAGTGGAATTTACATAATGTCTAGGCAAGACCAAAGCAACAATGTTTTTCTGACCCTAACCACCTTTTTTTAGCACCTTAACACCACCACACGTCACACCATAATATTGTTTAAAATCTAACCCCCCCAAAAAAACACTAAGTTGCAATGTATAGAAGTGTAAAGTTTCAACATATCTGTGGTCAAAAGAAACATGATTTGCCAAGATATATTCTGGTGATTGGGATGGTATATATGAATGCCATGTGAAAGAAAATAACGTGAGCGTTGCAGCTCTGAAGCCCCAAAGCAGAGTACCAAAAGTAAAGCCAAAAATCCTCAGCCAAGCAAAATGTTACTGTATACTTGAGGTGTCCTTGAACAAGGCACCTAACACCCCACCGTTACGGCAAGATGCTCAACAGCAGCAGGTTGCAGTTACACTGGGTGAGAATGAATCGAACTGCTTGAGTGTAATCTCGTTGCAAAAGAGCCTCCGACGCTCAGTCAACCTTCTCTGGATAAGGAGGAGAGTTCTTATTGCAGTGAGTGTGCATAGTCAAAGATGCACGCCTGTGTTTTTGTGTGCGCGTCACACATTAGCGGCGGTGATTACACCAGCGTGTTGTGCGAGTGCGTGTGTGTGCGAGACAGGAAAAACTAATTCATTCTATGCCTGATGTTTGGGCTATTAGAACAAACAGCCATGGGGGTGTGGCTGTCAACACTCATTAGCGCTGCTGTCACCGTCGCCACTCCAATAATTACTGCCACCGTAAAAGCCACCAGCACCACCGCAGTCAGCGCACGGCTACCTGGGATAGCATTAGCCCACTTCTGCACAGCCACTTGGGCCTGTCAATTAACGTGAGTCACAACAGATTTGCTCGCATGAGAATGTCCTTTTTTAATGTCCCGGTGAGAGACGGGTTATTTCGCAGCAGCGTGGGGTCGTCAGAGGCCTTGATGTTCTTTCATTTTCCTGTCAACTTCGATGAGCATACACGTTGGGCCGTGTGTAGTGTTCGCTCACACTGTGTGTATCTTTGAAACGTGCTTGATATTTGTTGTTTTTTGTTTTGTTTTTTTTCGGGGCACAAACAATTTGTTGTGTTAATCAGTCGAGTTTGTTCAGCGTTTCTCAATGAAAAAAATCAAGATAATATTCAGCCCACTCAGCGGAATAAAATGTTGGCATTTTGTGTTTCTGTAAACGTTACATGTGTACATCTCAGAGGTATCATGTCGACATTTCTGCAATCTGTGTCATATCACATTCAGATTGCATGTATATGAGGAAACTTCCATATCAGAAGGAGGAGAAGATGAGGTGGTGCTTAAACATTTGACCACGACTGCGGCACAACATAAAATTGTTTTTTCCCTGCAAAACCACAGATAAGTTAAATCTATCCGTTTGTTTAAGTTGCAACTCTGTTTCTTGCAGTCCAGTTTGCTACTTCTCTGTTGTCACAAAGCTGTGCTTATGCTCGGGTTAGGTTTAGGTGTAAAAGAAAAAATACAACTTGGTTAGGGTTAGGACTAGACCTTGTTTAGGCTTAAAATACCTGTTTTGATCAACACAGACACCGCTTGACATGGCACAAGTCCCTGAAAAGTATCCAGTACTGTCACCACATACAGAGCTGGGGATGGCTGGACTTCCTGTAAAATGTGCAGTTGTTGCTGCCACAGACACGGTCGGACTGTTGCCACTTTGTTGCCTGTAACTCCACCAACTCCTGATGTTAAAGTCAGGTGATAAATGTGTAATACATGATAATGTGATGTGTGTGTTGTTTGCGGAAATGTTATCTGCCAACATTATATCCTGGCAACCAGGATGCAAAGAGGTATTAAATTGCAATGTACAGATACATAAAGTTTCAAAGAATCCCTGGTTGGTCGAAAAATACGCTGCCAAAATTTATTCTGGCAACTGGCTTGATAGTATTCGGTGTGTGTAAGAACGACAGTCCTGGACATGTCCAACCCTTCTCGTCACCGTTTAATAAAAGCCTAATCCATTTCTCAATTACTGTGTCATTTTCATAATAACTTTTATGAATTTCCTGTGCTCACATTTCACAGTTCTTGTGTTTTAATAATAATTCTATCATTTTATTACAGATCTCTTTAAGAACTCAAAGAATTTTAATATGGACAAACCATGGAGGGAGAATCAGCCAACAGGAACATTAAATCTCTTTGTAATTCCTTCTGTTTAATATGTACTTAAAAAGACAGAAAGAATGATTGTAATGTCACCCCCCCCCCCCGCAACAGGTCTTCCATCCTCCAATAGTCCTTTTCAAAGTCCCGAGACGCAGTCGTGGTTCTTCCCTTTATTTACATAAAGTAGGAGACAGCATTTGACTTTGGCACAGCCGTGTGGTCTTGATTACCCTGTTATTGTTTTGCAAGGCATTCACCGGGCACGTTTAGTTCTTATAATTTGACATTTCTAATATGCATGTTCTCAATTGTTATGGAATAATTGGTTGGCTGTAATGTGCTGGATGCTGGGTGCTCTAACTATGGCGCACTATGAATACCAATGCGTCTTTTTCCCAGCATGAAGGGGGAAACGTGTGCGGGCACACTGTTGTTGTCGGGCGCGAAACTTTTGGCTTTCAACAAGAATTATACAACTGAAACGTATTTACGGGATGACAAAATGTTTCTAGTACTAGTATGGGCTGCTTTTTTCCTCTGTTGAATTTTGAATCAGATTTGGACCGGTTTGAACCTTTTAATAACCTTGTAATTACCAATTTGATGTATTGTCAGCGGCATTAAAAGCCGTTGGTTGTCAGTTAAAGTGGCTCCTGAACAGCGGCCCCTGTAGCCACAAGTGATGACACGTTGAATTTTCCCATATTTCTTCACTCAGAATCTTACATAAGCCGGCTGTAAGTCTGACTCTATATACCATGACATTGGCAGAGAGAGAGAGAGAGAGAGAGAGAGAGAGAGAGAGAGAGAGAGAGAGAGAGAGAGAGAGAGAGAGAGTGCTCAGGCTAAAACAGGCCAACCAGACTGGAAGAGGAGAACCAAGGAGAGGTCGATCCAGGGTCGGTGAAGACCCCGCGGCCATGGATCCTTCTCTAGGAGGACAGACGCTGATAAGGCCCAGGTAGCTCATACAGTGCCGAGGTTTAAGGGGGCACCGAGATAACAGCCTGCTGATAGGACCAACCAACGCAGCTGGACTGCAGATAAGAGGCAAGGACTTGTTGCCCTCGACAGGAACAAGACTTCTAATTTGTGCAGGACTTGCACTGGTGTTTTGTGGTGCAAGCATCACAGTTTTTGGTGTTTTATTTATTTATTTTTTTTTATTGTGGTATAAAATCCTTTAAGCAGTAGCAGGCTGGTTTTCTGTGACCCCATGAATACATTAATATATCATAATGCTTTTGTGGTTTCATTTATTCCTTTGTAAGTATCTTCATTGATACTTTTTCGACTGTTTCTTTTCTGTACATTTAAAAAATGTACCTTTATTCTGCCCTGATTTTAAAATGCAACATGTAACTCTTTAAGCATTATTAAAGGTGCACTGTGGGAAAATACATTCAAACTCAGAATATTTCTTTTTATATATTTCCATAACCGAATAAACAAGAGGTCCTCAATGGGGAAAGACTCACCAGAACGCTGTGTGAAGCTAGAAGGGTCCTCCAAATATAAATAGCACAATCAATTCTGTGTTGTCCACGGATCGCAGTTTGTTTATTCAGTTGTGAAAATCAATGGATTAAGATTTTTGTCCTCTGATGAAGCATATTTTATTGTTTTTCAACTACAGCTGTTAGTAAGAGAACTACGCAGTATCTATTAATGAAAGGATTATCAACGGTCGAGTAGTTTATTCAGGAAATATTTGAATGAATTTGGCAGCTTCAATCCAAAAGGACCTGCGTTGACATTACCAGTCCGAGTCTGATTTCTGCTGCTCTAATATCATGTGTATAATTTATGACACACAGCTGCGTGTGGTTTACACGCGTCTGCCCAGAGGCGTGATGAACCTGAGCGCTGCTCTTTTACCTTTCCCTTTTATTGTGCATCAGCTGCAACACAGTAGTCAGACCTCCACATGCAGCCCCAAGGACAAAAGACAACAGACAGGAAATGTTTCAGTTTCGGAGAGACGTGCGCTCCTTCTCTGATCTCTTCCCGTTTAGCATTCGTCTCACTCGGCGCGCTCTTTTCTGCAAACTGTGCTGCCGTTGTTTGAAGTCAACCCCGGCTGCTGACCGCCTTGTTAGCTTAATAGTTTGGATGTGCAATTTAGCAGTGATTTATCACCGGCCCCTGAACGCAAGCCTCCCCCATGTACCCGCAGCTTTTGTGGTTTCTTTTTTTCTTGTTTTGCATTTCATGACAAATTGCAGCAGGTGGTGTGCGTTCGGCTCGATCGACATTTAACGTGTCGTGGGTTCGGACATCACCGCGCTAATCTGCGCGCGTCTGCTTCTAATACAGTAGAGTCTGCTTCCAGTCCGATTTCTTCCATTTAACTTGTTGTCAGCTGAACTTACAAAGCTAGAACGAAACGAATGAATTTAAAATGGTTAGTTAAGGCTCAAATATCTGTGTGCCTCTGAATAGAGGAATTATATTTTCGAGAGCAGACGAATGTGTGATTACAGACAGGGAAGCTCCCGGCTAGAAGAGGAACAGATGAAGTTTATATTCTCCAGATAAACACAGACACTACTTTATATAAATGTGCGTGTGTGTCTGATGTACGAAAATATATAATGAATTCAGCTATACAGACAGTATAGCTAAAGCCATTATGTATTTACGAGTAATGAATAATGCACAATAAAGAATAGTTTTACAGGAACGGTTACATCTGCTCCATAATTTACCGTGGGCAAAGGTGTTCAGGGAGGCCAGTCACGCAATGGGCATAGTGTTCCGGCTGTTCAGAGAACTCCTGCTACGACCAAAGTTAACTCTCCAGCCTCGCCGTATTACCATCCCGCTGTTATCAAAACCGGCTTATTAGACCTTCTCATGCTAATCTGTACTTCCACTGATGGTGGAGATTCACATGAAAGTTATCAGTCGATGAGTTTCTCTCGCGGAGTAATAATGAAGCGCCGGGACGGTCACAGTGCCGACGTACGACAGGAGACATCTTGTCCCGCTATTAAAAATCCGTCCTCTGCGTCTGTACTTGTCGATGTTCTCTCACGTCCTCTCTCCCTCCACTAAATTATCAGCCAAACTCTTGAGGATAGTAATGATGGCAGTTAACGTTCCTGCAAAAACCACCCACACGTTCGCTCGTAGGCTACGCAACTCAGTGCCATTTCGACAGTTCGTGTCAAATCATGTGCACTTTTACATGCGACTGACCTGACTTTCATATCAGGGGGTGGAAGGGGACGGCGGTGGAGTTAAGAGGTGAGAAGGTCGCCGAACCAGTGGAGACTGTTGGAGCCCAAGGGAAAAAAAAAAATGTAGGAAATCAAAACCTTATTATTATTACTATTATTATTTTATCTCCAGTGTTCAAATGAGTTGAATTTTTGAATATAAATAACGATACAAAACTTGAACAATTACAACCTAAATTTAGACACCAAACAGCGGTGACACACTGTATGTTGTTTGACAGGCAGACTCTCGACCTAATCAGCCGTTGATGTACGAGGATGTGTTGACATTCACTACATCTGTCATTCTAATAAGTGCATGCATGTGTGTACATGTGCAGTGCAGTGTTTATGTAGACAGACATGGATTGGTGTGTGTGTGTGTGTGTGTGTGTGTGTGTGTGTGTGTGTGTGTGTGTGTGTGTGTGTTAGGCCAGACTCCCACCACTCCCTGTCAGCCATCTCTCTCTGTTCTCTCTGTGGCTCCACCCCCGCTGTTCCTGCACTGGAAACAACTGGGGGGCGGGCAGAAACTGATATCAATAATGCTACCGACCCCCGCGGATATGTCCCATATGCTCCATTATTGATGACGACGCGCTCGTCCCCCCCACCCCCTCCCCTTTTACGGCATGGTGTCTGGTCGCAAAAAATCAGGTAGCGAGGACTTTTAAGAGTTCACGAAAGTATTGGGGAATGAAATGTGTGTGTGTGTGTGTGCATGCGGCATATGCGTGCGACAGGAGAGGATGCATTCATCCGACAGCCTTAAGGGATAATTTCAAATGCGCAGATGTTGTGTGCAACCGTCTCATTTTATGCCCTCTTGGCTTTTTGCATCCGGAGGTTTGTTTCGCTCGTGACGTCTTCAAAAACAAATCAGAGAAAGAAGCAAAGGGGGGGGGATACAACGTCTAAAAAATACAATAAAGAGATGCATTTTATTCAAATTTATGACGTCTGCCTCTGATTTGAGATTTGATTACTGATGTTTCTTCGACAACGGGGAGCCATACAGGAGCATTACACTTTACGGGTATGCGCGCCCAATAATTCAGTGCTTTTTTATACCGGAACAACTCACCTGGGGGCCATGTAAAAAAACCTCTGGGTGCAATCTGTCTCGATTACTAGCCAGACACCTCCTCGTGCGCCATCGCGAAGCAATTAAACCGCGCTTAAGCATCCTCAGCCTGAGCCAATCGCCTCCCCGTCTTCACTTTGTTGCTGTCATTTTTTCCACTTTGTCTCAACCGTTCCTTCTCCCCTCCTCTTCTTTTTCTCACATCTGTCAAGCCCAACTCTATTCATCCATTACTTTTGCCAGCTCTCACACACTATGTCTCGCTCTCTCCCGAGTCACCTTCACTCCTCCCCCTCCTCCTCCTCCTCCTCCTCCTACTCTGCTGTGTTTTATGGCTAAAAGCTGTTATTCCGCTCGGCTGCAGCCCGACTCCTCTCTGTAATATTTCATTCATCAGAACAATTAAAGCGGAACATTGGTTTCCAGGGTGATAATTAGGGTTTGATGAGTGAACCTGAACGCCACCAGGACAAGACAGCTTGATTACTCTCATTTGCCGGTCTCTGTGCTATTCCAGGGTTATTATCCATTGTCTTGTCAAGCAAATAGAGGAAGAAAACAGCCATGAAATGGAGAGAGGTGAGACCCGGAGAGACAGATAGAAATAGAAGTATGGAGGTAGAAAGAGTCACGGGAGAGTTTGTTGGCGATGAGTGGCTCGTAATAGGAGCAGGTATTTCCGAAAGTGATACACCACATTAACTCCGTCTCCCGCTGCATTTCAGTAAAACCCCCATGGCATCTCTAACCCCCGTGCCCCGCGCTGGAGAACTCCCTCCAACTTTTCAGATCCCATTTTCATTTTTTAGCATTTGTAATTATACTTTTTTTTTTTCTTTTTTTTCTTTTTAAGCCCACACAAGAATTTTATTCATGAGACAGGTCACCTCCACCTCCAGACTGATTGAGAGGCAGGTGGGCACATGAGATCTTTGCACCAGATCTTAATCGTGTAATACGATGTTCTCTGTTATCAGTGCAACTTACTCAGACAAAAAAAAATTAAAAGAAAAGACTCTTAAACTGTAGACTTTGACAGATAAAAAACAATGTATCTTGAATGTTATTCAGTCGAGCGTATACCTCCACCAAGGTCCAACAGTCCCTTTAATTCGATCAAGCCTTGTCAGATATCAAACTTGATAGCCCTGCATCACTTTTGAACTACCCATAACTGCTTAACCATGATTTAGGCTCACCAGATCTGGGATCTACAAGAAATTGTACTCACACTGAGAGACCTGCTATCTTAATAAACGTGATTTCTTTCACGAAAAAAGGCCCTGTCTCGCAATAATAAAGAAAGTGAGAATAAAGTTTTGAGATCTGTCTCTTTAACAAGCTCCTCACTAGAAGTTAATGGGGTCTTCTCTGGGCTGAGACCCGTCCACATTTCCTGGAAAATACATTCATTACTTCTGACAAACCAACCAGCCAACAAAAGAAACACAGGGACACGGGTGAGAAGGTAACCTTTTTGGTGGAAATGAGCAATCAAAGATGAACCCTAAAACCCTACTGTGTCAACTACTTGTGAAATGTACCAGGTTTTTGCAATGTTAATACATGTATCCAAGGCTACGTATTACCTCCGCTGTCATTTGTTGGTTTTTCAGCAGTATTACACCAAAACTACCAAACAGATTTCCCCGAAACTTGGATGGAGGATGGGTCCCAGCCCAGGATAGACCCCATTCATGTTTGGTGCAGATCCAGATAAACAGAGAGATCCAGGAGCTTTTTAGTAAACCAAGTAATCCTATCCTGGTGGTTCCATGGGGTGTGTGGGCCAGATGAGGGCGTCTGGTCTCGTTCCATCGTTGACTGTTTCTTTTGACTGAATTATGGCACCGAAACACGAAGAGTGATGAACAAATCACCACCGACTTCGCTTGTCATGTAGCGTTCTGCATTACAGCCGCTGACCGAATCGGCCCAAAATATTCCTCGTCGCAGCCAATAACTCAATTAGAATCAAGCACGCATGAAGTAACAGCCTTTGATTGTTTAATGTGCTTCAACATGACTGTGGCGTTCTGCAACGCTTCAGATCACACGTTTGTCTCGATTGCAAAGTCGCGGAGGCCAGTTTCAGGGTCATGTCGCACACGCGCATGCCGCAGCGGTTGCATGTGTGTTTATCGGTACGTCAGAAATGTTTAATTATTCATCCCCGTGTTAATGTGCTGCATATATTCTCTCAGAAGTACAAACCGATCAATTAATCTGACATTAGCTATTCGAGATGGTGACCTGGGAGGATCAACTAATGAAAGGGCCGTTTAATCTTGACCTCCTGAATACCAAGCAGCGCTGTGTGTTGGTCAATATGTGTGTGTGTGTGTGTGTGTGTGTGTGTGTGTGTGTGTGTGTGTGATTTTTCTGGCGTGCGCTCCATGCATGCGTATGTAAACTGAAGTATTCATAAGTCAATGCACAAACCTGCAGACAAGAGTGGAGGTGTTAATGTTTGTGTGTGTATGTGTGTGCCCGTGTGTGTGTGTGTGTGTGTGTGTGTGTGTGGTGGGAGTGACCCAAATGCTTGAGAAGTTTGCATTAGCTTGACAGGTGAGCAGCTGTCAGCCGCCTTTTTTTTTTTTCTGGATGTAAATGTTGTTGACCTTCTGGAGGAGCTGTTTCTCACGCCGTGTAGCGCTAGAATAATAGCTGTGTGATGTTTGAAGCTAGGACTGACCTCCCCGCGTGCACACAAAACAGCTTTTTTCCCACCAACCTGAAGTAAATTGCTCCAAGTCCTTCTTCACTCTCCCCCTCTCTCTCGCTTCTCTTTTTAGGGCGGCTGAGTGACATTTCGCGGGGCCGCGGCACTTACATCTCAATAGTAATCACTTCAAACTCGTGACGCTCCATTTGCTTAACGATTAAGCGCAGAGAGGAGGCTGAAAGAATTTTGGTGCTAATTCGATGCTTTAATGAGCCCGGTAATTAGAGCTAAATGTTAATGAACAGTAGGTACTGCGACTGAGAACCTGGGCAGGGGTAACCCAATGGGACAGGAGGTCTCTGTACAGCCTGGCTGCCAGGAGATAAATGAGAACACGGAACTTAAGCAACCGCATGTGACTGCTCTTAGGAATGGCAAAAAATAGCTGGAGCACCACCCAAGAACAAACACAGACATAGATTGCAGGGGATGTGGGAGATATATTCTCTGTAATCATTAAAAATGATTTAATTAAATATTAAGTAACTGTGTTATTGTCCTCTCTACATTTCACAATGGTTTCACTTCTTGCAAGGCTATAAATCTCCTTAAGCACACTTGAAACTTTTTTACATTAAAATAAATGCCTGGATCCCGACCTCAAGCTCTTCAGTTATATAACTTGGGTAAGCACTTACTATCTTCTGCGGTTTACGGCACTACCCTAGCAATGTTTTAGGGACAAAATGTCTCCAAAATGTCACCGGCTGCTCTGCCTCAATCAATCAATCAAACAAGCGATATGTGATTTAGAGAGTTTCCTTTTGCTGAACATATACTTGCTTTTAACAACGTGTTGGGCAGGCTCGCGTGTCCTGTGTGGGTTATGTGACAGGATCAGGAGTCAGTAAACACATCAGCAGCAGCAGCAGCATTGGGGATGGCAAAAGGACAACAAGCTAACATGTGCCATCAAGCAGTAACCTCCTGTAACACGTGTAGTATATAGGACAACTACATTCACGAAGCAGCTGGCTGTCTTACTTGCCGCGCACCTAGTTGACTCTGCTAGTACCGTACTGCAGCATGAAGCAAAGTTTTAGTGCATGCAGAACCAGCACAGGAGCCTTGTACCAACAGAAGACGGAGGTTTTCAGGCTCAGAGTGTGTAATGCTGTCAGGAAGAGGTGGTGGAATGGAAACGTGGAAGTTAAACGTTGACGGAGCAAGAAGTAAGAGGAGGAAGTAAATCTTGGACTGACATTTAGTTGTTGCCAAGAGCGTCACTAAATGTAGAGGCTGTAAGACAGACACCGAGCTGGACTCTCTGCAGCTGGACTAGTTCAGTAATGTTAGCTGTCTTGTGTTGTGGCACTACCTCGATGTTTAGCTGTGTTAGCAGAGTTATCGACTGGCCATATTAACAAATGCGCATGCACAGCTGTCCATATTTACAACAATGGTTGAAAAGTCAACTGCAACCTGAAACTGTATAAGCACCAAATTGCCCGCCCCAAAAAAAAAGGATCGGAAAAACGTAATGTTGCCATTTTTTTGTGTTGGAAGAACTTAACCTTCTTTTTTTTATTTTTAACCTCAAAATCTAAAACCATTCAAAACGACATTTGAAATTAATATGACTAAAAATGTGTTTCTTGAGGAACAGGAAAAAAAACTGTAGGCGTTCAGAAAAGGTAGGGAGCGAAAAGGAAAACCTGGGAGATAGATGTTGGGGGGGGCGGGTTGGGAGGAAAGAAGCTGATGTGGGGCGACGATGCAGCCTCTCTGTGTGTGCGGGAGAGAGGAAGAGGAGGAGGGAGGAAGTGGTGTTCCCCCTGCAGCAGTCTGTCGGCTCGGCGTTCACGGTGGCTGAGCAGAGTGGAAGGCACAGCCGGCCCGCGGGGAGCACTTGGCACGCCATCAGCTCTGCACCGGGCACGCTCGCCGCCCAGCCAGCACAGCCCAAACACACAAGCATCGGCGATCAAAACAACGCCAAACAAACACACGCCGAACACACTGACAACATGTGGGGGGTGGGAGTGGAGGGAGAGCGGCAAAGACACAGCAGTGCAAGCGGGGGTAGTGTGTCTGCTGCTGGTGCCTCGTCCTGTTCTGCCATATTCACCGACGGAGGTGGAAGAACCTCTGAACTATACCGCTGAAGATTTACTCAGGTTTAAAGTTGCATATATTACTATTCATACCAATTGCACCAATGCTGTAGAGAATTTTAAATTAGTTTCCTAAAACATACATTTATATATGAAGCAATTAGAGCCCTGTATCAGTGGGAAACATGTTGATATCTGTTTAGTGATATAAGTTAAATGTAGATAGAGAGTTAAACAAAAAATCATTAAGATACTATACATTTAGGCTCTCTGGTCATGAAGTCGTGCCAAACTAGTTCACAAGCGGCAGTCTGGCACCGAAACATTTAGCCGTAAGCTCTTAGCAACGCGTGTTGATGTACAACCAGCTGATTGGCGTGCGAGCTAAATGTGATCTCACGGGAAATAAATAGCTTGCCATTTAGTGTGTCTACGCATCTCTTCACGCGTCTTTTATCAACGTCCACACTTGGTTTTGGACGTGCAAGACAGGTGACCTCCTTCGGGTGAACTTTGTTTCCATGGTAACAATAGTCAGGTGCCCCCTCAACACAATGGTAACAATAATAAATGTGTGGTTAACATTGTGGAACAGTCGCAGTGCGGTTAGATTAATGAAAAGTCCAGGATGTGGGTTGAGATACGTATATGATGTGAGTTCAATGTTACGCGATTCAACTACTTTTATTCTTTTAGATTGTTTTGTCAGTTGCTGGGGCACAAATGAAAAGAGAGAGTCGTGGTTATGGCCACTGTGGTGTGTCGGAGATGCTACGCTGTTGTATGGTATGTGAATGGAAACACACTGAACATGCTAACTTTAGCATTAATATATAAATGTTTGGGTGTGACCCCTAAAGTGGGGTATGAACCCAACCATGACTGTTAACTGTCACACCCCCAATAATATTAATAGAATAATGTGGGCAAAGAGTTAAACATGAGAACTTTACGACTATTTGAATCTACAAAAAAATAATATTTTAGGGGGAATTTATTGTGTATTATATGTGCTCTAACCCTAAAGACCAGAGGTGGACATAATCAGAATAACGTTCCAAGTAACTTGTAACATAAATGTCTGCTTCTGTCATTTCTAAATTGACTTAAAATATATAACTGAGTAACTTTCTTTTGTGCTTTTCGTATCATGTAACATTGAATAATTATTTAACAGCAAAATCATAGAAATGAAACGTAAGTTTCGCCATACAAGAACTTTGATATTGGAAGATGGTGTTGATCGCGGGCTTTGTTTGATGACCATGTTTGTTCTTAATGTCTGATGCAAATATTTATTTTCTACTTTCCTTTGTATGACATCTGTACGCGGAAATTATGATTATGACAGTTAGGGAACATCCATGTTTACAGCAATGAAAACATGGTGATGGTTCGGTTAGGTTTTGGCAGCTCAAACCCAAACAGATACTGAAAGTTGTTCTGCCTCACTCTATACAGGAAACACTACTTCTGCACTGGCACCATCTCTTGGCACTGGACGTAGACTGTAAAATGTTCAAATGTAATTGCTCAGGATGCTCTCCTGAAATGTTTTATGTATTAATTTGAGGGCTCCTGCAGAGATAATACATGCATCTACCAGAGGTCTATATTTCTAAACATTACATCAGTTTCCCATCCTGGAGAATATTTTGACATCCAGCGGTGAAGGATAAAATATCTTTCTCCTTCCTGGCCGCCTCATAAAGAAAAGGGCGCCGCGTCCCTCCTTTCTCCCCCGTTCTTTCTACTCGCTGCCAGTTGTCTATGTGCCAGTAAAGCCAAATAAAAAGAGACGCAAATGGCAGCACCATCTGGAGTGTGCCCTGCTGAAGAGTGAAGAGAGAGGTAGAGAGGGTTGATTTCCAGTTGATTTCAATCAGCCCCTTCACAGCACAGGAGCCACTCTATCAGAAGCCCCCAGGCAGCAGCTCTTAGAGATGCCGAAACATGCCAACACAACTGCCAATGGGAATCAAGTCCCAGGTTTCAGGCCCTCCCCCACCCCGGCCCTCACTGATGATGGACAAAGCAGTGCTGTTTATTGCCCATGCTGCCTTGGGTCTGAGAACTGAAAAGAGCAGTTATTTTGAGCTCACTTTGCAGCCTGGAGTCGGAGGCACCTCAGCATGGGATAGGGATGACTCAAGTGGAGGGAGCAAAAAATGTGTGATGTAATGCAATTAGCAGCTTGGGTTTCTTTTAATTAGAAGTTTGAAAAAGACTGTTAGTGGCACTGGTTCGGAATCCAAATGGTCACAGTTGTTACTTCCCGACCCAGTAACACATTCTGCTCGCCGAATGTGACACACTGACTTTGAGTCTCAGCGCTCGATTGTGCCCATTTCATCGTGACGGCAGAACAAAAAAAAAAAAAAAACAAGTGCTCAGTCATAAAGCATTAGCTTGAAAGAGTTGTCGGTGTTGCCGGTTGCTAATAGTTTCTTTTGTAACATATGCACTGTGAAAGAAAGAGTCCATTTTGCTTCCACTAGACAGAAAACCATTAAATCTCTGCAGAAGAATAAAGAGCATTTTTGCAGACCACGACTGAAAGAAACCCACTTTGTCTACTTGAATGCTGACTATCAACTTTGGCTGAACTTGAACTAGAATGTATTTTCACACAAAACAAGACCTGTGGATTTGTCCCTCCAATCTTTCTGGGTGATGTCCCTTTACAAAGCCTTCGGCGCCAGCGTGGAAAGCAGCAATCATTGCGGCGACGGCTAGCTTTTTATTTAACTGGACATACGGGCAGTCGCATTTGATTCTTCCTCAGATCCACTTTTTTGAGAGTCATCGGGGAACAACACAAACGCCCTTGGAGGAGTCTCACTGTTCCTGAAGAAGTTTTTGTCTTCTGCAGGTCTTCACACGGCACCCACCAGCTCCGACCAAGACGCATCCAAATCCCGGTCAACCATGATACACTAATTAATTAACAACCTCCCATTTAATCCTAATTAAACAGGTTGTCAGCACAGGAGTCCTACCCAGAGACTTTTCATCACTCACCTTTTCTTGGATCAACCCCCGCACAGTTTGACTTGTATATAATTAGACAGGTGTAGCCGTTTTGATTGCTTTTTCTCCACATTAATTAGCGGTGGATAATTAGTTAAGACGAACACTAATCCGGGTGCTACGGCTCTTTATCCTCGAGAGCTGAGAGAAGTCACGTAGTTGTGTGAGAAGTTCAAATGCTAGAGGTTTTTCATGGGTGTCAGCAGCACAGCCACCTTCTTTTGGATTAAACGCTTTTGAATGTCAGTTTAGACCAAATCATTTGTGTCACCCAAGCAGATTGGATCATGGATTTTTTTTTTTTTTTATATTTAAATGCGTAATACGATAAATGAAACATTGACAACTTTTAGTCTGCTCTCCAACTTTCCCATGGAATAGATTTACAGTGCAACGGCAATAACATCGCGCGCTATTTCAGCAGAGGTTCAAACACGGCCCCTACAAATTCTGCTACTTTCATGCATTATGTCTCAAGTGTGTAATTGATGGAATTGCATCACACTGTGATGAGAATTTCCCGTGGGAGACGAGCTGACTCAGGTGGCGACGAGACCAGAGCAAATCAAATTTTACTTTCATTTTTCAAAGCAGCCAATTGATTTTGCAGTAGATATTAAAACTTGTTGCATAAAAGACAGACACACACACACACACACACATTAAAAAAAAGGCACAGCATGAAGAGACAGTTGTGCATCAAGTGTGTCTGACAGGTGGCATAAGTGATGAACTTCCTGATGAGCTTCTCCGCCTTTACAACTGGTTATATAATGGAGGAAAGTTAATTCGGGGGGGGCGGGGAGGATAGTAGGGTGAGTGTGGAAGGAAAGATGAAGGGCAGACTGAGGAGGAATAGAAAAGGGGGCTATACAGAGGACTTTAGTGGGTATAGAAAATATGAGGCAAAAGGACCTGTAAGAAAAGCAGCGATGCAGAGAGCAGGTAGGGAGGGAGGTTGGCTAGAGGACAAGATGAGAGGACATGACGAAAGGGAGCAAAGTCAGGCTGGGAAACTGTGGAGGAGGAGATGCGAGAGAGAAGGGAGGAGGAACGGTAGGTGCTTTCCTGGCAAGTCTCACATGTTTCCTCAACATTAACTAATGTCTCCACTTTCAAGAAGCCTTTCCAAGTCTATAACAGGTACTTGGAGAGTTTGACAGTTGCCCACACACCATTAACAACCTGAGATCCACAGTAATTGTAACGGGCCGACTCTCACTCCCGCAGCAGAAGATCCTTCCTCTGGAAGACGAAAAAAAAACAAGGAAACTTTGTGCAGTAGCAGTGTGCATTTCTTAAATGCTGGGCCACAATGAAGCATCATCACGGCCGCATCGCGCAGCTGCTCTCAACAATGCAAAAAAAAATGCCCACTGTATTAACTTATGAATTATATATTTCCTCGTTGGCTCTGGTGGAGAGTATTGGAGCAGTGAGGGCTGAATAGGAAAAGGCCTCTTCTCCTTCATTAATAAATCACTATCTGAACTTTCACACATGCACACACACAAGAAATGCACAATGATATATAAGCTGGCTGTACAGCGCTACATGCTATAAGATCTTTTCAATTGGTGACCACATCCGGCCCAGAGGCAACCTCCACGTGGCCCAGTACACATGTAAATGACAAAATATGTAATCCTAAATATACAGTGTGAATGTCCACGTATGTCGAATACAAATGCTCATGGATGTGATGTATGTACATATAAGTCATCATATGCTGTACTTGTGTTGCTTTTTGTATTCACGTATTTGCATTTGTTTACATCATTATCTGTTCACATCCACAAAACACAACATTTCTTCAGCTTCACGGCGACACAGTGTTGCATCGTTCTCCTAAACAACAGAAGAAGACAGGGATTTATTTTAAAAATGTTAAAATCGAAAAAAACGTATGACCTCAGGGCTTCCAGAGACCTGGCTGGACAAGCTCTATGGTGCCACTGTATGGGTTTTTTTGTTTGTTTGTTTGTTTGTTTGCTCAAGAAATTAATCGTGGACTTAGAAACTTCAACCAAATTTCCATCAGCACTAGGGGGGTGAGTAGATAATGACAGGCTTTTCACGTTAGGCAAACTGTTCCTTTAAATATGCTGTTGAAAATGTCCGGCTCAGCTGCATTTTAACATTTTAGAATGTGGCCCCCTTGAATTTGCAGTGACATACACTAGTTGTTGGCCACAGTCAGCCAAAAATGATGCATCAAAATGATTAATGTCAACTTTTTATGACAGAAAATTAAGCCACTAATATGCAGCAGTTTTTCATAGTTTCTTGTGTATCTGATGGTCACCTGCCATAGCCAAAGAGAATTCAACACTGTTTTATTGCCGTCATCCTTCATTCAGCATTCTCCAGACCACATTCTGCACGGAGAAAAAAACACTTCATAATTTTAGTAGTGATGTATTGGATGCAGATATTTTATTATGTCTGAGTTTATGGTCAAATTTGAATACGGTGAAAAACAGTGTCTAGATATACAGCTTCCGAAATGTCAGTCTTTGTGTTGGCCTTCAAACCCCACATCAGTCAAGCGGTATTTTCCGGCTCGCGCAGAAAATCCCAACATAGGGGAGGCTGTAATTAAATCAATTCATTGCCGCCTGCTCTGTGGAGGCACTGTAAATTGGACTGTCATTGGTACCAATACGACATCAACTGAAGTCTGCGTCTGTCACCCCAGTCAGACCCGGTCTGTCTGCATGGCAAAGAGCCTGGTCACGGCGCCGCGTGTTGTATATGGTGGAGGTTGTGCTGGGTGGCTGATGGGGGGGGGGGTGACAGGGTTTCTGGCTGACACTTGAAACACATGCGAGACCTGGCAAACTATCCTCCAGTCTGGCATTCTTGGAGCCCCTCTGCTGTGCTGGAATTGGTAAAATGATCACAGGGGAGATGACACACAGAGGTGGCTTATAAGTGTTGATATTTCAGCGAATGCACACCTTCCCATTTGTTTTTTTTTTTCCACCCTTGAAAGTTTTCTGACTGAGCCCCGACCCGTAGGAGTGTGATGGTTTCCATCACCGGGCCTGCTGTCAGTGATCATGCGGACCGTAGTGAGCCATCAGTCAAAATTAACAGCCTCATCGAGCATTCAGGACGGGTATCAATTAAAACCAGTGGAGCTCAATATTGTTTTATGGTATATTTACATTTTAAAGCTTGATTTAATTATCCTGGGAGCAGAGAGCCTCCACAGTGGTCCTCCCTCGCTCGACGCCCACACACCACGTCCTGCCATTAAAATATAGATGGGACATAAAGGACGGAGTTAGTGCTGAGCCGGCCTCGCACGGGATGTGGAGCCCATGTAAAACCTTTAAGCAGCAAATTGGAAAAAGTATAATAATGCTGGGATTTTTTTTCACTCCTTTGTTTTGTTTCAGACCATATACTGACAAAAGTCCTGATGGATGAGGCCCAACACAGAGGAACAAAGAGTGCAAACTCTCCCTGAGAGTTGCCTTCTAATACCATGGATAATCCTGCAACTGATAGAAAAGGTTCTGAGCTTATTTTACTGTTATACATTATTGAATGCTGTTGCTATAATAAGCAGACCTTGACTAAGAGTAGATTTGATTAGGGTTGGGTAATACTTGTAGTTTAGGGGTAAAACACCAACCCATTATCTGCAGCAGCTGTGATACAAGTCTAACCAGAGCCCTCTGTTGCGTCTTTCTTCCTCATTTGGATCAGAAAAGAATATTAATGTTTTGCTTGTTTAGGCTTAACGTAATGAAACAAATATATTATATTTGCAACCATGTCCTCAGCTGTTGTAAAAATACATCAGATCAAAAAAGATTTGAGAGACGGTAGTAGCAGCGGCGTTACTGGTGTCTCTCAGACCAACAGAGCTCATGGAAGGGAAAACTTTTGAAAGAAGTTAAGAATACTCAGACCAAAAGAAGAAAACAGCATATAAGGTCTATGATTATGATTACATATACTATTGAGCATTCCAGACCGTAGCGCATGGTTGCCTCTTGAATCACTGCTTCCCCTGATAAAATCAGTTCAAAGGGGTTTTATTGACATGGACATTGTAAGAACAATACTGACTGGTTTACTGCAGTTCTGCTTGTGACTTGTCCTAGTGATGTTGCCGTACCTAGCTGTCCAAGACGGTGGACGCACTCACCGTGGAACCACTTCTATGTAGTCTGCCATGTTGCTTCGCCATGTTTCGACAGTGGCACTGAATGAAAAACCAAACACTGGCTCCATACAGTCTTCTGTTTCTTCAGTGGCCACATGATGGGAGGTAAGATGACGGGTATTTTATTGCAATGTGTAACCTCACCATTAGATGCCACTAAAATCCTTTCCTGTTAAAGTACATGATTTATTGCAATCCAGCCCACTGTGAGTCAATTTGTTTGAAAATGGTATTAAAAGTACCTTTATGGCCCAGCATGTGTGTATATCACCATGACTATTGCTGGACCTCAGGCTGATCCAGTGCCTGTTGTTCCTGCAGGAGGTGCTGACAGTGCTGCTTAATAAGCTTCCACCGGGCCCTGGCGCTGGCCGGTAGCTGTCCGTGGTGCTGAAGCAGCACTGCTGCATGTTTCCACAGTGCAGTGGTTTTGTCCTGTTGGCTCACAGGTTTACTTGTCCAGGCCATTGGATTTTCCTTTGTTCTCACTTAGGTGACTGGTGTTCCCTCTAAAGACCCAACTCTTGATTAATGTTATGTCAGGGTGTAACAGCAACATTGCAGTACTATTTGTTCACAACATGTGACCATGACATAAGTGTTGTGATAAACGCTATTAGGTGATTATTGTAGTGAAATGGAAAATCTCATGTAATCATCTGTTTGTTTTTCTGTATCCTCTGCAGTTTTCTATTTCCTGTTGAGATGATGCTCATTAGCTTGTATGCACCGAGTTTCTCCAGTGTCGAGTGGAATTTGAGAGATGTGGGAGTATCTAGCCAAAGGTCTACTACTGACGCAATCCTGAGTCAACAGCGAAGAACGCCTCCCACTGTTCCCCGCTTCCTGTCCACATTCTAATGGAGGGACACACACTCTCTGAATTCTCATGAGCACAAGCTGCATGTATGGGCTATTTAATAGAGGAAGAAGTGATATTTCTGCTCATTGTTTTTTTAGCTCATCACACTGCGTGTCTCAAAATGACAGAAAAAAAAAAAAAAAAAATGGCTCACCAAATCACAGACCTTATCCAGAAGATACTACTGTCGGGAAAGTGTGAAACTGAGCGTTTCTTTAAGGAGCAACTTAAAGTCTTGTCATGGTATCTTTTACTCTCTTTTTCTTTTACTTACGCACACATCCCATTTTAAACAAGCTATAACTTGTCAATGCACACGTCCACATTTTCTCTTCGGAAAACTTTTGTCTCCTCGGGAAAATTCTGCATGTTAAATTTCCAGTTTGTTGGAGTGAGAGGGTCTCCTGTCCCAGCAATCTTTACTTTGCCATTGTAGGCTTCAGGTCAGGCAGGTAGAAGCTCCTATGTGGTAAAATGAGGTGTCAATTAAATGGTCGGAGGTCAGCTGACATCCTAGTGCTCATATAACTGAATGATGGCATGGAATGGCGATTAATGCATGGAATACTTTGTATAGGACGAGACATTTTACTGAAATGGATCTGCTGGACGTTTGAGTATAAGAGAAGTGTTTGTCTTTTCAAGATTGTTTGTCTGTATGTTTGTTTGATGTGGTTGTGTCTAGAAATGTTTGCGTGAATCGAATCACAAAATCCTAAGCTATAGAACGGTGCCACGAGTCCCTGTGTAAACCGAAGAGTTGTGTACATCACTTAGCCGTGGTTGCATCGCCCTGTGAATAAAGTGGAGAAGGCCGTCAATAAAGCCAGGGAGCTTAAAAAGCACATCGCTTCAGTTTTGTTCCAGTTCCATTCACACATAACCTCGCACTTTGTTGAGGCGCTAAAGTGACGAGAGGGTGTGTCATTCCATTTATTTTTTTCACATATTTCAACGAGTGCTTTTTATACAAAATACAGAGCAGAAAAGATAACAATATAGGGTAGTGTGTTGCTCGTGATAATCACTGTGCTGTCACCGTAGTGCAGCCCCTTTTACAGCCTTTCACAGCCACCCATCAGAGGCTCATTTTATATCTATTTTCATGTCTTCTGTGTTCACAGAGGTGTCTTTGTGCAACTGTGTCTGTTTGTACTTGCAGGCCTGTTTTAATAGGCTTACATGTGCATGTAAGTTTTTTAGAATTCAACTATTATGGGCCATCAAAGCTCCCCCCCAATGCAGACAAGTTCAAAAGGGACATTTAGGGAACCCTTTATATGTTTTGGTTTTAGATGGCAATTAAGACTTGGAAGTGAAAGCGCCTGCTCTGGCATCGAAATTCAAAATACCGTGGCACACTTCACTCTGGGATTTGTATTTTTTTGTTGTTGTTGTTTTAGAGCCATTAATCTGTGTCACGGTGGAAGAGGGAGGAGCTGGCACGCACTGAAAGAACTACTGCAGCGGTGAGAAACAAAGAAGGTGCGGGGAAAAAGAATGATAAAGGGGCGAGGATGATAGAAGAAGAGGCACTCAAAGTGGAGATGGATGGAGTGCATTAAAGGTGTGAGAGTTGGGAGGATGGGGTAGAAACGGCACAAAAGAAAAAAAGGGATGAGGAGGCGTTGTAGATATGGGAAGCTAAAGGAATATACAGCGAGGTATAGTAGGCTAAGCATAAAGGGATCTACAGGTAGATGTATGCAGAGGTGAGGAGAAAGAGAGAGGGGGGGGAGAGGCGGGTTTTGATGGACGAGGGAGGAAGGGTGAGGCAGAGGGGAAGCCATGTATTAAGTCAATGGGATAATGATGTGTCAAAGCGTGACCAAGCTGTGAAAATGGGAAAATGTCTTTCATCATCACTAAAGTGTCCTCTCTCTGACCCCTTCAGGTGAAAATTAAAATGGCGGGGACTCGATGGAAAAACTGTTTCAATTTACTTCTAAGTGGAGTAACATTGATTCTGGGTTGAAAGCGGGGCCCGGAGGCTTACAGACGCAGGAGGCCGGCCTCCCTCCCTCTCTATCTCTAACTCTCTGTCTCTCTCTCTGATAGAAATACAGATCATCACGACATCTATCCGTGTCTCCGTATTGCCTAATTGATTTCCTGTACGTAATCACAAGAGCCTTAATTATTAAACCGTGCCTGATATGAAGTTTATTATAACATTTCTACAACTTTGTTTTTCCCGCATCTTTGCGATCGATATAAAAAAAGTGAGAACAATATTTAAAGGTTTAAAGCATCCTGGAAGAGAAGCAGAAGTTTATCTTGTGTCATTCTTGAAAAATTAGCCAGCTGCCAACTAAACGAGCTTTAACCAGTCAATGCGCACATTTACATTTTCAGTTCCGATCGCGTATTTCCTCCAAGGAACACTCCTCTTCAAAGGAAGTTATGCATTTCACATTTCCAGTTGGTTTGAAACACACACACACACACACACACACACACACACACACACACACACAGGGAGTAAAAGACAAACACACCAGTTACACCTATAGCCTGTTTCTCCATAGGCGATCGGAGACAAAGAACGTCACAGCAGAGCTCCCCGTTTGTTTGAATAATGAATGATTCCTGGGAAGCGCCCTTCAGAAACACTGGCACCAAAAAAAAAAAAAAAAAAAAAATCAAACAGCATTCACAAAGATTACCATTTCAAGACTGAGAATCGATGATGAAAATAACAGGGCTCACAAAGTCACACTCGCAATTTCTTTCTTTGGTTTTCCTCCTAATGACTTGGCGAGGCTCTATTGTTTTTTTCAAGTGGTGCTGCAGCCGTCAGTCACCGGTCTGCCATTAGTCTCCGTGTCTTAGTTCCAAACTAGAAAACAAAAATGACAAAATCTCTGTGACGAAAGACATTCATGCACAATCAAGCTTCATCTTTATCCATATTGTATCAATTAGTATACATTTGTTGTTTATGCAATGCTGGCTGCCATCCTTTTAACACTCCCCATAGTTCACCGATTGGTCTGACTAACATCTCGCCTGCCTTAATCACTTCTAAGTGGATGTTTCACAGACTAGAATCTAAAAATATAGGCTTTCCGGCATAATGCACACTGGCTCTGAGGCTCTTGGGAGACTCACTTTGCTCCCAGAGCCCCATCGCGTCTTGTGTGTGCTGTAACCCAGCATGAAGGTCTAGCCTGTAGCCTGACCTGTGCCTTGAGAGCAAGGTAGAAGAGGAGGCGGCCCAAGGCACTCTCTCTCTTGCTCTCTCACGCACAGATTCACATGCCCACTCACATAACACTCACAGACAGATGTATGACTGATACGTAGTGGTCAGCACATGCATAAGTAAATGCAACAACACACAAGAGCTATCCAGGAAAATACACCAATAAATGAAGGCCGATCTTTTTTTGTGGCTAAAATATGCTTAATGTTGACGACAGACGGCATTTGCAGTGATGTGGAGAACAAAACTGCTGTAAAATAGGTCAAATGTATCAAGCGGGGTTTGATTAATTATCAGTGAGAATGCTACAGATAAAATGTTTGCAGTTAACGTGATACGTTCACATCTGTACGCGTCACGGACCACGTGTCTGCCAAGCCAGTGGCCGCAGTTCTGGACTGGGTTTCAATGAAATGACTGGACTGCACTGTGAATTAGAAGAGGAGGTCAAGTTTAAGTTAGTTAAAGTATTCGCTATGCGAAAACAGGCAGTGCGGTCAGGCTATTTGTAATCTCAGAAAACAAAAATCCTAAAATAACCTGGAAGATATAAAGGTCTGGGAAGGAAAGAAACATGTCATACTTCAAGTTATGATAACTGCCTGATGGATGAATATCAACGTATAGTTGATAACAGAAAGCCATAAAATAGTTTGTTAAACATCCGTCTATATTACAGTATACTGTTACTGCAGACTGATCAGCCAAAGATTGTATATAGGCTTGGAACATTTTTAAGTAACATTCTGCCTCTCCTTTAATAACTTATCTTGTGCCGGGACTCTATTATGGTCCTTTACTACTGTATTACATATTGTTATTATATATTTTTAGCCAAAATGTTAAGTTTTCCTAACCCCTAACTAAGTGGTTTTCGTCCGTAAACCCTAGTCAGAACAAAATGTTGTCTCAAGAAATTTAACATTTCAACGTGGTTTGCAGAAAACACACATTGCCAACATTTATTCTGGTGACAGAAGTTGCCAGATTCTGAATAACATCATTCTCTACAGTTGTCCTCGCTCTATTATGCAATCAAAGCAAAAGTTAAGTTTGAGCGGCTGAGTGTGCGACTGAATGAAAGGATGGGTTTCTTCTGCGGCTGAAGTGTCGCTTTGAATGGCCAAATTGCGTTCTTTATGGTCATTAAGTGTCTCAGAGCTTCAATGATACAGATTTCCATTCGAAAGTAAAACAGAACTGTACAAATTCAGACTAATAATCTGCGGCCTTTTGAGATAAACACCAGCAAATTGGCCTCACTTTGGATGATTTTTCCATCTATTTGCGAGAACAAGGCCTTTTTGATATTCTATTGGCTTCGGTTTGCTGCTGCTGGAATGCATTCACACAGTCGCGGCCGCGCAACACATATGAATGCTTCCAGAGAAAAGGCACAGTGACACATATTGACTTGTGCTGGGCTGGAGACAGTATTGATTTCCCAGTCAGAGATCCAGAGACAGAGGCACACAGCGGGGGAGAGAGAGGGAGAGAGAGAGGCCATATTAACTCACCGGCTGTGTTACAGGCCACATTACTGCCTCTACATACTTTCCAAAGCGGGTTAAACAACCGCTTCTCCCGCGGAATAAAGATTTCAAACGTCAAGGAAACGACAAGGAGCTTTACATGATTCTAAAATGAATAGAAATGTGTTTGTTTTTGTCTCTGCTGTGGTTTTACAAGCAGGAAAACACCTTTGTCCTTCTTGTGTTTGTTTGTGTGTGTGTGTCACTACAAAGGCACGCCTGACTGACGCCTGTGCGCATTGATGGCATGTTTGACATACATTGCGCCGTGTAGTGTTCACCTTGGTCAAGCGCAGCGAGGTTAATGGTGGCCGCATCAGCAGGTGACTTAAAAAGCGTTTAGCAGTCATAATTGATGATGCAATTAACGTCTAGATGAAGCTGAAGTCTGTTTCCCCTCTAGCATTGTGCCCAAAGAGCCATGCATCTTGCTGCAGGCCGGTGTCTCCTCCCTCGCTTCATCCGATGTCCCATCTCCCCTTTTGGTGGGAATCATGTAATCACCAGAGGAGATTTGGTTCGGATTGGTCCGTGCATGTCAGTAACTTTTAGGTCATTATTGGTTAAAGGCTGAAAGAGTGGTGGACTGATAGCAAAAAAGTATCCACTTACTTACTTTTATCAGGCACCCCAAAAATGAAGACTTATACAGTTTCCTTACCTTGATGTTATATGAATCACATTCCATCCTCCAAACATCCCATTCCATGTGCAGTGTAACTGTATGTGAAGGGTCGAACAAAGGGAGGAGGGTATGATTACAATCTCAATCTAAAATCTCAAAGTTTCCGTCAAAAACAGGAATGTTTCGGCTAAATATTGCAATATGGTAAGACTCTTATAAGCACTGACAATCATGTAGGTATACGGGCAATGATATGGCTCACTTGATACATTAGTGTCGTTCAGTAACAGTACAAGACTGAAAGAAGATTCCACACAGTAATCTGTACAGTCATTGTTGTATAATCTGTATTTCATGTTATATATTTAGATATTATTTATTTACACTAAGATTCAATATTATTTAAAGTTAAATAAGTTATATATGGTCGAATGGTGCACACATTTTTCTTTTTTGCTCTGTATTGTTATGTAAAGTTCATTTTATTTTTATCTTTAAGTTTTTATCTCTGTTCTGTGTTTATGGTTCGTATAGTTTATGTTTTCCTTTATGATGTTACTATTCTGGTCACGGAAGAGGTGATCGTCAATTGACCCGACTTGCTCGTCGAGGATTAATGAATTGGCCTATTTGTGATTTTAATTCACTTAATACGACCTAAATGTCAGTGAACCAGTCATGTCATGGATGTATCAGTCAGTTTATACCGTCATGTTTACACTCACTCCATGGCTCTAACTCTCGAACTCTAACCCTGACAATAGAAAATAATTGGTCAAAGAAACTGTTCATTAAATACCTTCCAAGGCTAACCAGCGTGGTATTGATCAGTTAAAACAAATCAACAAATACATAAAATACACATGAAAGCCAGGTCGTATTGACAGGTGAGCTCCTGGCATAGATTAAAGCTGATATCCCTGTTTGACCTCGCGCTCTAGGTTAAATAATTACCATCAGCGCAGCTTCGCCCTCCAGCTGAACTAGTCCAATGATGGGTCAAGACAAAAACTCAAGTCAAGTCATTGGATGTGTTGATTTGGGTTTCGATTGCCCACCCTTCACCTAATTAGAGCCTTGCGAGACCCCCCGGGTGGCTGCTGGTGGTTACCCGCAATATAAACACAGCCTGTCCGTGCGAGGAGTGTGTGTGAGTGGCACCGAGTTCATTTCGCACAGCAGGTGGGAACTTTTACTGTTATTACCTGAGGGCTGTTATGCAGACAGATGCCTTCTCAGCAGGAGGCGCTCAAGTGAGCAACACACGCTTATAGATGCAAGGGATGCGCACTCACACCCACCGAGCTTCATTTGTATCTTCTCACAAACACACGCATGGGAGGACCGATATTAGCTCTGGTGATACTGGCCTCGTTCTGCAGCTGTAATCAGGAGCTCAAAGGACGAACATTTTCAAGGTAATCAAGAATGAAGGACTAAGTCTGAGAGCCGAAAGTGAGCGCTCGGAATCAGTCGCGGCCCCATTTTATCTGCCGCACCGTCCTACGGCTTCAAAGAGCGCACGTCTGAGGGAGTTGATGATACCCCCGTCAGTCACAGCCAGATCCGGAGATGAAGAAGCACGAGAAGTTGGGTGCTTGTTATTCCTGGCTGGTGCTGATTTGTGTTGGATTTGTTGATCAAGCATGTTTGCGCAAAATGGATAGACGGTTGTTACAATAACCCATCAATCACTGATGTCATTTTCCAAGCATGAGCTCATTCACCTGCACTGACAACACAAATGTTCTCAGATAAATGTGCAGTTTATCTGAGACGTTTGGGTTTTTGGACTGTAGACTGAGCTCAACTTTTTCTGAAATGTTATAGACCAGACTATTCCGTTAATCAAGAAAATAATCAGCGTGACAATAACTGAAAAATGATTTGCATTCTTTGCATGTTTAACCCTATACACATTGCATACTGGCTTGTCATTTATCACAAACTCACTTTGCTCAAAACTTCCTCAGACTCGTGTTACACTGCAACTACAATAGCGTATCTAAATTTAGAATAAGTCAGAGGTTGCAAAGTTTCCACTCATTTTTGTGTATTTCTCTGGGTTTATTTCAGTTCTCACAGCTAGTAACTTGATCTCCATCTTCTCTTTGTTTTATTTAACTTCTGCTGGGGTTTAATTTTTATGTTACAGATACTACTGATACACACAATCTAATTGCGGAGGTTTTCAGCGAGGCTATCCGGTATCTAACTTCGCTGTACACTGCAGGATAACTTTTTCCAGCACCAAAATGTAAAAGTGACATGCAACTTACCACAGGCTCCTGCAGAAGTTAAACACATCTTATTCCCCTCGTAGCTCTCTTCAGTTCATTAGCTCTCTGTATAAATGGCTCTCTGAGAATCAGAAATATCAGAAAACAAAGGAGATGGGTGGTGATAATTAGTGTAGTACATTTTCTCCTTGTTACACACACTGTTTGTCAGGCTGTTCAAGTGGTCATTTTCCATCACAGTTTTTATTGCTGGTCCACTTGACAGTTTCTCAAGGGCTCCGTGTTTTTCAGACACACTGTAGGTGGTGGCAGGAAAGAAGACAGGGGCTTGTGCCTTAACAATTTGCTAATTGGTACGCCTGTCAACCTGTGCCGCAGTGTCGCTGACCTTGTCTTTGCTCTGGTATTTTTCTATGCAGAAAGTGCCAACGTTATGGGCTTTGCATTCAACAGGAGTTTTTCACGCTATGCTTTGGAAATGCCATTGTGCAAAACAATGTTACCAATTTCTTGATATGATAAATATAATAAAGCACTCCACTGCATTTTGTAATATGTATGAGAGGAGCAGTCAGATCCAATGTCAAAATGCCTCCTTTACAAATGTCATTATGTTTCTCTGGCTTTGATATATCATATAATATAGTACAGCATAACATAGCATAGGATAGTATAGTAAAGTATACCATAGCATAGCATAGCATAACATAACATAGCATAGTATAGTATATTATAGCATAGCATAGTGTAGCATAACATAGTACAGTATAGTATAGCATAGCATAGTATTTTTTTCACATAGCATAGTATAACAAAGCATAGCATAGAATACCCAATTGTGTTGATATAGAGCAAAATCATAAATGCATTGTCTTAGTTGGATTTAGTTTAATGCTGTATAGCAAAGTATATTAAAGTACAGTATAGTATAACGTAGTATAGCATAGCACAGTATAGTATAGTATAGTATAGTATAGTATAGTATAGTATCTTCAAGTGCAATATAGAGCAGTATGGCAAATAGCATAGCATAACATAGCAACGCCCAGTTTCATTTACATAGCCCGACATCACACACATTGTCTCAGTTGGCTTACAGTATAGTTGAGTATGGTAAAGTATAGTTAATATAGTACAGTAGAGTATAGTACAGTTTAGTTTAGTATAGTATAGTACAGTATAGTATAGTTGAGTATAGTACAGTATAGTTTAGTATAGTATAGTATAGTTCAGTATAGTACAGTATAGTTTAGTACAGTACAATATAGTTGAGTATAGTACAGTATAGTTTAGTATCGTACAGTATAGTTGAGTATAGTACAGTATCGTTTAGTATAGTATAGTATAGTTCAGTATAGTACAGTATAGTCTAGTACAGTACAGTATAGTTGAGTATAGTACAGTATAGTTTAGTATGGTACAGTATAGTTTAGTTTAGTTTAGTATAGTATAGTATAGTACAGTATAGTACAGTATAGTTTAGTATGGTATAGTATAGTATAGTTGAGTATAGTACAGTATAGTTTAGAACTGCAAAGTATGTTAAAGTGCAAAAGTTCTTGCTCTCTCGATATGTAATTCATCAACATATGTTGGTTTATTTTTAATCCTCATTTAAAACAACAAGCTGTTGTTCTCCACTGTAATGGCAGCGTCACTGCTCAGTCTGTGTGTCGAGCTGTGAAATCACCCCTGGCTGACAATATGTTTGTCTCCGAAACGTCCTCATCTGTCAACAAGTGCCTGCAGAGCCGCATGTGCTCGGAGGGCTCAGCTATCCGGATGTATGTTGCATGTCTGCGCGTGCATTTACATCGTCGTGCAAGAGAAGCAAATGATGTAGGAAGGTGCAAATGAAGTGCAGGGTGGAGGCAGATGTGACTTCATACTGCAAGTAGAGGGAGAAAGAGAGAGGGAGCGATGATTTCAGAACGGACTCATAAGACACATCTGGAAGCTGATACTTGAACGGAGAAAAAGACTTTCTAAACACACAAGAAGGTCTCATAAAACTATTGATATGAAGAAACTGCAGCAATGTTATTCTTTCCCCCAAATCACTCACAATTAGGCTACATTAACCGCAATATGCATGTGATACATCCCTTTATTTTATGCATCCCACTCACTCACTGAGGCCCAAAGTAAATGCCATAGAACAAAGCTCACTACGTTACAATTATTCTTATTTATCTTTACTACATTTTTTGTGCTAAGTGTTCTCATGTTATTTTTCATAACTTTGATGTTTGTACCACCTTAACAACACTGTTATGTCTAATAAATTAATAAAATTAATAAATAAATGCTGACATTGAGGGTAAACAAAGATTTTTGCAGAACTGTTATTATATCAATGTACTTGAATAAATAAAAGGTGCAGAGACACACATACACACACAAAAAAAGAGGTGGTGATTAAAATGAACCAGACTGAATGGTGCCCTCTAGCAATGACATTCAAAACTTTTTCGTGCAATTATAGGAATCCTATGGCATGAGCGGCGATGTCAAAGCCTGCTGCAAATGTTATGATGGATTCCCGCCCTCCGCATGGAAAAAAAAAAAGAAATAATCAAGATAAAGCAAACGATTCCTCATATCAAAATGTCTGTCTTTTTTTCTCCTGCCTCTCTCCCTCTCTCTTTCTCTCTTTTTTTCTTCCCTCTCTCATTACTCACATAATTCTGTTACCTAGCGCCAAGATGAGGCATCAATTCCTCCGCCGCCGAGAATTGCAAATTAGCTCTGAGTTAGCTCTCGAGGAGATGGGAGGAGACAGGAGTGGGAGGCGGAGAAGAAGATAAGCTGATGAGTATGTTTGAATTAGCCCCCTCGCTCGCCGTGGGAAGGGAAACAATTCTCTTTGAGAGAAAAAAAAAATTGAGAGACTTTTTTGGTGACAAATTGTGGCTTTTTTTTGTTTTTTTTTTTTTTTTTTCTCGTGTGAGGATTTGCATGAGAGCGGCGTGCTGCTGCGCTGGCTCCCTTCCAGTGTGGTCGGGAGGGTCGTACAGAGCAGGGAGAAATTAACATCGCCGCCGAGCTTCAGACTGGCATTTTTTGCAAGGTCAGTTGGCTGGAAGATAATGAGCAATGGGCTAAACACGGAGGGAAATTAGACCACCCAGGTCGCTGAACTTACAGCAGGGATATTATTATTGATCGCAAAAATCTGGTACTCGTTTTTGTTAAAAAACATACACACACAAAAAAACAAGGGCCACTCTCTTAAATCGAAATCCCTGCATTCTGTAAATCAGACACTGAATGTGGGGAAACTCACAAATGTGTTAAAACAAACGGCGCCTCGATTCATAGCGCCCCGCATCCCCTCTGCATGTTTTTCGTCGAACGCCGCCTCCTTTTGATATTTGAGCGTTTCCCCCCCCCGTTCTCTTCCACAAAGGCCAGACATGGGCAGATTAAATTTCAAGCATAAATAAATATTGTGAAAAGGTCACCTTTCCATCTGTTATTTGTGCAACCTCTAAAAGTAATTACATACAGAGTGGTGTCGGCAAAGCTGTTTGTGTGCTCCCGTTGTCTAAACAGCGTATCTCCCCGAGCTCATTTCATATACACCTGAGGACGGTGCCGCGGTAAACACGTGAAGCCAACACAACTAGATAAATAGTAGATCTGATTGCCTGCACGCTGATGCGTGGGCTCATTTGAAGGTATTAATTACTTACATTTTCGCTGACCTCTTGGGAATGGTTTCAAAAAATATGAGGCTGAGAGACTTTTTTTTTTTCCTCTCTTTCTGGAACCTGTAGATAAATATAACTTTCCTTTCAGGCCGCCGTATAAACAGGTAAAGCTTTAAGCACATATAGGTGCAGTATGTAAGAACGTGTGCCGTCTCAGCGCTGTAGAATTAGTCCTCATGAACTCATAGGCGATAACGCAATGCATTATGGATGACATAATAGGCCGCGTTCTTTCCCGCAGCACAGGATCGCGTGCTTGCCTCCTTTTAGGAGAGGCAACAGAAAGAGGTCAAACGTGACATCAGGGGAAGGCAAGTGATGGCACCGAGGCACCACACTGCACTTTAAGGAGAGAGAGCGAGTGAGCACGAGAAAGAGGGAGGGAGGGAGGGAGGGAGGGAGAGAGAGAGAGAGAGAGAGAGAGAGAGAGAATTTCCTCCTGGGACTGATTTTTAAAGGCCAGGTGGTTTGCTGTGTTGTCTAACTTTAGATTCAGGTTATATCGACTGTTCTCACCAGGAAAGTTTTCTTCTAGAATATAGAAATAGGAACCACTTCTGAATACAAATGAAAGCTGGCATTTGGTAACGTTACAGTACGAGCATCCGTGATTCTGTCCTACTTATATATCATTCAGATTGGGCCGGTCCACTCCAGAACAGATCAGAACACCAGGTTTTTGCTCATACTTCTTTCTGTGTGGTGGTGAAATCCCCAAAACTGGACCCTTAAATGTGTGTGGGTTTTTTAAAAAAAAAAAAAAAACATTCCTTTATGCATTCCTACTTCCTGCCCACTAAAATCAGCTGGATTTTAATTCATGCTGGGTAAACTTGGCAAATGTGCGCAATCACTTGAAATATCTCGAGTCCGCCACTGTTTGTGGTGTATGTAGCTGCAAACGACGGATGAGTTGAAAATGTACATCTCTTTATATCTTCAGTTCATATCTTCAATTTTATGCTGTGATTACGCGGTGCTAATGCTCATGTAAGGTTTAGGCCAAAACCCATTGGTAAGGGGGAAGAAAAGATAATGTTTTGGATTAAAATACCTGCTCTGGTCGCCAAAAACACGGCTGGAGATGAGGTGGTCCTGAGATCTGGTAAAAACACCACTTTTTCAATTACAAATGTTAAAATTTAATTTTTTCTTTTTTTTTTTTTGGTTTGTTTTGTTGAAACTTACGTATTTATATATTTATCAGATTAATTTTTTCCTTACGTCTATGAAATATTTCACCAAATCCAGACATTTTCAAGCCTACCTCTTTTTTTTGTTTTTTTTCTTTCTCTCACCAAGGCTAAGCTGCTGCTTGCCAGGAAGCATTTTTTCAAATTCCATTACTCTTCCCTTAAAGAAGGCTTCCCTTGTCAAAATACTAATTTCCTTTTCCTTTCCAATGCTAAATTTGTTAGAGCTGATATCTGAATATGCTAGCAACTACATCTGACTGCCCAAATTAAGCCTCTCCGTACGTTGGGGTAACTATTATGCTTACATTCAAAGCTGCTCAGACGGGTAAAGCCACTGAGGAGGACGTGAATAAGGTGGAGCGGCAGAAAGGTCTGCTGCTCACTCAAAGAATTCCGTTCTCCGTCTCCGTGCAGTCAGCCGCTTCAGGCTTTCTGTTTTCTGCTCCCACACAGTTTCTCTCTGCTCACGCTCAGAGGAAACACGCTTTCAGTTTGCCGCATCGCAAATGTGAAGAAAACGCTGCCCCTTAACTGCATTAAACAAGGCAGAGATAAAACTCAGAGACTCAGACGTGAGCACGCTAGACAAAATGAACTCCAGCGAGGACACACTCGCTCCAGTCGAAAAAAAAACATTTCAGCTCCAGCAATTGTTCTGTATCTTATGGCTCCGACTGAATAATGTTAAAGATAGTTGGCCTCACCCTGTATCTAAAAAGAAAAAAAATAATAAAAAATCACCAAAATCACTCCACACTCTAAGCAGAATCACACTCAACTCCCTCACCGCACCGCCTACACATCTGGCTGAGGAGCCTTGCAAATATTTAATTACACGTCATCCTGAAAAATGAATTTCTCATTAATAAAGGCTGATAACTTTTAATGGTCTCCACTGATCAAGAAATTACAGCAACACTGACAGATCTGCCACCACTCCAGACTCTGTCCTTGTACTGTGTATACTTGTTTATCTGGGTATAAAGCAGCCTCAGGTGTCCGATTATATAATTTCTTTTTTTTTTTACGCTGGGCGAGAAAGCTTTCATTGGAGTGAATAAACACAATTTTGGAGCCTGCTATCTGGTCCTCTCACATTCTTGATTTTCATTCATACTTGTTTCATTTCATGTCATTTTCATTCATGTATTCCTGCGTGCATCCTGAGGCCTGCAGGACATCGTCTGCATTCACAGCACTGTACAAGTTGACTTTTCTTTAAACAACTCAGGAAACACAACCCCAGCAGACTACCTGCATCGGTTTCCCCTAAATGTTTTGAAATAAAGTCACTTTTCAGATTTTACTGCGTGCTAAACTTTCTGCAGGATTGTGCGGTAACACCACCCTACATGTTGTGTTAACGGAGCTCATCGGATTTGTACTTGTACCTTTGTTGCTCTTGAGTTTGATCCTTTCCAAAACATTAACTGCAAGTCATTCTGGAAGAATTCAATTAAAAAAATGTCAGTTAAAATGCCATCTTAAACACGACTTAACTTAACTTTAATAGGTTCAGCAATATTCTTCAAAGTCTTCTTTTTTGTGGGAACCCAATTGTTTAGTCAACTGAACTTGAAAAAACGGGTTCAATAAACTTAAGTTATCAAGTTGACTCAACAGTTGCTCCAATATACTATTCTATTTTTTTATCATTATTTATACAGTTACAGGGACAGGTAAATTGCACGTTAATACAGTCACAGTAAATGTGCCAATACAGTAGATGCATGAGATACATTAAAATGGAACAGCAACACTTTAAAAGCAAGGACAATGCAATAAACACACATCAAAATGCGACAAAAATGACAAATTATAAAATATCAAACCATTTTGATTTGCATGATATTTACATCAGATATAAGTATTTAATTTTGTATAATCTCAATTATCTCCATTATTTGGTGTGTTGTGTAACAGCCAACGTAATATTTCTTTTTAAATGACTTGTTGAATTCTACAGTAGATGAACACTTGAAATTTTAAGTGAATTAATGTGAATGAAATGAAACTTGTATATTCATGTTAAGTTAATTAGAAAAGATTTGTTGATTTAGCCAATGTCCCCTTTGATTTTTTTACAGTGGTAAACCTGCGATCATCTGTATGCAAAGTTTAGTGAGAGAAGAGACATTATAACAGAGAGCACATTATAATCTTATATTGATTAAATTAAATTATGGATATTGTGTTTCTTACAAAGACCACGTGCTGATTAACTGGCTTGTGTGCTTTCCATGTAGATAGAGGAAGTTCTGCTGCGTTTTTAGCAATAATAAGTATGTGGCACAGTCTCGCCAGACGGAGATAATCACCCGGAGGAAGTTTTCAGTCATGGATCAGTCGGAACTGGAGCCAGATTCTTTCACTGTTGAATTTAAATGGACCGTCTTGAAAGCGGTGGTTTCACAGTCATTTGCATGTGAGAAATGAGTCGGCGCTCCACTGAAATGACACAAAACACAAAGAGATCTCTCGACATTCCCGCGCGGTTTTTGGCTCGACGAGATGGTCCGGAGACGATTAAGACATGAATAAAGTGTTTGGGTACACTCCCTGACAACTTTGAAATACCCACCGTGGGTATTGTGTGGAGGTGTTCTGACACTGCACAATTGCAGTTTTAAAACCTGAGCCATCTGTGCCAAGGTCTAATGTGGAGCAGCTTGTCGTAAACTCTTTGTTGGCCTCACAGTCCAGGAGCCGTGGGGCTAATAACATCACTGTTGTTAAAATTTACTGTGTTTCTACTCGCCAGAGTCAGATCCCCTCATTGATCAGAGTAAATCAACTCTCACCAAACCATAAAACATCACCTCGGAGTGATACCGCTAATGATCTGCCCCCTAGCAGACAACACCCACTGTCTGAAGGGGGCTGCTGCTGTATTAAAGCCACGCTGTCTGTCTCCTCTTCCCCCCCATGGCCTCATCACACTTCATCTAATAATGAGAATTTACTGCACAATTTTTTTTCTTTTTCTTTTTTTTTCCTTTCTTGCTCGCTTGGTGAGATAAACAGGCGATTGATGAATCAGGCGTAATGCACAGGCTTACGGGCACAGACAGCACGCAGCCCACAGTAAATATGTGCAGACAGGATCGGATTTCGGCATTAGCTGCAGGGAGATGCATTTATTTGCCTCTCAGCCAGACTCATAACAGCACTGAGCTTCAATTACCACGTCTGAGAGGTGCAGATAATACATGCAAACGGCACCACTCGCAACCATTACCAGCACGCGTATACAGTTTTGCTTTTCACACTGTCTGTCTGAACTGCACTTCATTGAACCGTGTTTGTAATAATACAGTGGAGTGATTATCCTCTGAGTGACGTACGGGTGTCTTAGTGTGTGTGTTAAATGTGTTTGACCATGTGCACTCACATGTGCCAAGATGCCCAACAAAATCCTGGAGAAATACAAAGAACAGACGGTCTCTTGCCTTCTGCCGGTTAAATTCCTCTGATCACAGTTACATCGTTTACGATGGGTTTACTCCAGGCAGCAGTCAGTGTGTAATGAAGGAACATGCTTCAGCTATACTTGTCATGTCTTGTTTCACATTTGACCTATGGAGCATTATATTGGTTAATAAGCTGCAGGCCAATACTGTGAGCAAGTAGGAGTTTTAAAAAAGATATATAACATTTTTGGCCTGGACTTTGACTGTACTCTAAGATAATACATTTATATATCTACTCGCAATTTTTGAATGAAGACTTGTGTTTCTACTCAAATATTCTATAAAATGACTTGGCTGAAGACTTTAAACTTGAGCATGACTTGAGATTAACTTGAGACATGCCTCCAGTGACCTGGAATGACCTGACTTGAAAGACCTCCTCTGGGAGACTTGAGACTTAACTTACCTTGCGATCCGACCCAAGACTCAATTTGTCGGACCGAACAGTTTACTCGTCTTTGGTGATGATGATTAGATGCTGATTTCAGACTTCACTGATTGAGATTTGGATTTGTCGCCAAGGATTTCAAACTTGTCTTCAGACTTGCTTCAACACACCTTAGCTTTCTCTGAACTGTCTGGAAAGATGTGATCGTAGACTTTAGACTTGACGCCTGATCTGAAAGACTTAGTCTCATTAGTTGCAATGAAACGGTTAGAGGAGTGCTATTTGCTTTTTAATGTCCTCTCCTATTTTGAAAATAGTCGAGGTTACCAATAACGACTGTGATAGCAGTTACATTTTCAAAATAAAAGCACCAAAACGATTTGGTCAGCAATCAGGTGCTGGACTTGCTAGGGAGGGACGCTTCCAGTAGCCGGTAGTGCTCAATATGCATTACATGCTTTAGCAGCATGTGAAGCTACCTGTCCAGAGTTGAGGCAGAGCAGCCGGTCGATATCGCAAAATACTTTCTCCATATTCTATGACTTTAAAAATCATGGCAGCATGATAAAATTGGACAAAGGGTTAATTGGATGCAGAAATTAGTGTACACCCACAAGTACACGATGAGTCATCAAACTTTTTTGTATGTCTTTTTTTAGTTTATTTTTTTAAACAGACTAAAAACTACTATGAATCTTCTTTTTTGCTATTATTGCAAACAAAACCTGGAAGGATTTATACATATATCATAAAAACACATACATTCTGACAGCATGGGAACTTTAAATACAGCTCTGATTCTTTTTAAAAAAAAAAAATTTCACTTCTTGGATGCTCCTTTTCTTTCTGTGCTGAGCACCAGGAGAAAGGCCCCGACTAAGCCAGCAGCTTAGCCACAGTGCAGTGCCTGCAGCCTGGGTACGCTGTCAGCCCCCTCCTCTCGCCTCCGCCCAGTGGATGTCAGCCCTGAATTGTGTTTTGATGTTTCCTCAGACCTACAATTGAGCTCCATTCTCAGCAGCCAAAACAGACATTTGTCAATTCATATGCATCAGGGCACTTTTTTTTTCCTCCCCTCTCCCTCCCATACCGCCGCCACTTTCTCTCTCAGCCGTGCCTTACCCAGTTTTAACTCTACCGCTGCACTCAGTGGCGTCAATCCAGCATGAGGATATGAGTGGCCGCGAGCCCCCCTGCTGCGAGCAGTGTCACATGTGATTACCATTATTTATAAAACTCACTCAGGCTCGGTTGCGTAGTCGGCCTCTCCCGGCCCTTGGCCCCGCACACTACAGTCAATATTTGCACGCAATCCTGAACTGTTGAGAGTTTCCATGGTGGTGAGAGCCTCCATTACATGAAATATTCAGGGCGCGTGGAGACTCCTGTGAGGCCCAGCGCAGGGTTTTTACTCCGATTTGATTATACGACATGATTTTTTCATGAGCTATGACAGTCCTGTTGAATTAGAGTCAGCTCTGAATCCTTGTGATAGTCACGGAAGCTCGAGAGGAGGAGGAGCAGTCTGTCCTCTTCCCTTACTGTGTCTTTAACTCGCTCTGAGGGGGGAACAAACCAGTAAGAAAGAGGGATCCCTTTTATGAAACACAAGTTATACATCATGCACGTGTCCATGCTTGGTACCATTACATCATATTATAATGTCACTGATAATAGACAATACCTGATATTTTATCAATGTCTTTAGACTGACCAACAATTGGCTGTGATCTCCATGTTTTTTTCCCTCGGCATCACGTTATGTCTTAAAGAGCTTGTAGAGTGTGGGGCACTAATACCAGGTAAGAATTTTCACATTTGAATCAATAATGAAATTTCAGATTTTAAATTGTCATATTGTATATACTGTATAACCATAATTATTAATAGTTATGTTGTACCCAGTGGCTATGAACATTATGTCCAATTTAAGGTATATGGCATCCCATCTGAAAGTCAGTCTATACTATGATGGGTCTCTTATAGTAAATATGTTGCCAGACAAACTGCGTCACATCCATGGATTTCAGAAAATTGCCAAAATTTCACGATTTGTCAAAGCGAGCAAATTATTGTGAAATTTTCACATTTTCAACAGTTCTTGAATGAACCATGCTTACCACTAAACATGCTGCGGAAAAGGAACAAAAAATCAGCTTGAAATAGTGATATTAGATAAAAAATTCCAAAAATGATGGCAAAGAAAGTCAAGTCAAAGTTTTCACAGTTTATGGCATTAGTACAGAAGCCCTGAGGGGCAAGTCAAGATTTTGTTTTTTCTGAGGATTCATTTCAGAATTGAATTGAATTGATTTTTTTTTTTTTCATGTGTGAAACTAAGGGGAAAAAAAAAAATTCGGATAAAGGAAAAAATTGAGTGTGGAAAAAAACATTCTCAAAATGTTTTTTTTTTTTTTTTTTTACTTGGTTTCAGATGTATTTTTTTGTTTTGTTTTGTTTTGTTTTCATTCATTTGGTTTTTCTATTTAAAAAAATGCCAAGTCTCACAGATTAAAAAAACACAAAAATAATAAAATTCTACTGAAAAAAATATAAGATGACTTCACAGATGTTTCTCTTCACAATTATTGTTTCATTTTAGAATTCTTTTTTAGTTTTTCCGGGATAAAAAAATTTAGAAACTTAAAAAGATTATCCTGACAACATTCTTTTTTTGTATTTCTACTAGATTGCAATTTATAAGCACAGGAGAGAAAATAATTTAGATCTGACTTGAACATGGATCACCAGGAATAAAATTCTCTCTCCCCCCTCAGGGCTTCTGTACAATTGTCTCAAACTGCACAACAACAGTTTTGAGTTCTCCACTTCCTACACGATTGTGCTGTTTCCAAACAAGTGCAGGACGTTTCTACCACCATGACAAACGAGTCCACGGTGACCAAAAATATAACATAAGCAAAAATTGCAGTGAAACATCCTGAAGTTGTGAGGGTTAATTATCCGCAACTTTCTCAGGACGGGCTGTGGCTTTTATAAAGTACTCGAGCCCTAATTTACTTCAAACCATTTAAGACAACAGTAATTACAACTGAGCTGTGCAGGATATCAAGCACTAAGTGTTTGTTGAAATGGTCAGCCTTGAAAGCCTTGACTACATGAATACATAAAGGAGTGTGGACGAGAGAGAGAGTGGGAGAGAGAGAGAAGGAGAATAAAAGGGGGAATGTATAATGAAGTATTTGACGATAACAGTGGTGCCACGGACAGTTATGGTATTATGAGCGTAAAATGATCATTAGGGGCTTTCTAATGGCAAAATCAGTCATGCTACCACACACAGACACAGCCTGTGTTGAGGGAAGTAAACAATATCGTGTGGTGATTTTATGCCTCGTGGAAAGTATGATTTATTCTCTGTGATTGTTGAGAAGCAGAACCTGACAGGTTTTAACATCTTGCACTGGCTATAATGTCACAATAAATGTCACTGAACCTTTTGTTTTTCTGATGGGAATCCATGGAATATTTCTGCTTCCAGTTCATACTGTACAATGTAGGTTTCAAATCATGCACTATGTGACTCGTTCGATATTATACAGACCACACAAATCTTTGAAGAACCGCATAATATAAAACGTTGTCTTATTATTAAATGGTAAAAAGGAAAATCCTCTTTATAAGAACCACGCCTCGGATGGCTTTACCACCAAAGGTTATAGATTTACAGCAAGACGCTGAATAACGCTGAATGGACATAACACATTATGGTCAATAGTGCTGAATGAAGTTCAATCGATCAGCTGGGTCACAGGAAACTTCAAGCTGATTTTAAGCTCCATTAATTGTTTCAAGATTACCTCATTCCCAATGTGAGAAAATCTGGATTTTCTTTGTTTATATTGTTTAAATTGAGACATCTTTGGCTATTTTCTTCTTTTCAACCAAACCAAAAACATTGCCCCTAGGGTTTAAGAAATTGTTATAAGCGCTTTTGACTAATTTCTTGCATTCACTGATGACATGGCTTATTGACAGATCTATTTATCGAAGAAAATCTGAAAGTTGCATCCAAAATGATGAAAGTATATCATCTTCAAGGATACAGAAAAGATGTTTAAAGAGAAGCATAGCATCACTTTGAAACCCAGTGGCTCCTCACAAAAGCACGTGTTGTCTTAAAGGACACACTTTGTGCTCATTTTGAGACTCAAAATTTTATTTATTTATTATTTTATAGGTTTGTGTGCTTTAATGCTCAAAAACATGTTTTCTCCTACTGTCAAGGGCTACAGCAATGTATTTCCCGCTTTGTCTGAGACACTCTGTTTTAGCTCCTGTCTCTTTAAGGCCCCTCCTCCCGATTACTCAGTCGCCTTTGATTGGTCAAGACACACATGCCTGACCCAGCACCACTAGCAACAACAGAGCAGCTGTGTGTGACTCACACGAAAACACCAAAAACGCCACAAACACTGTGAGTGGATCGACTCACCAAGTGGCCTTCACTGAGCTGCCATGCCACTGCTGCTGCTGTTAACTCACAAATGTAAGTGCTTGTTCAGGGAAGCTCCAGATGTGCCTGGCCTGTCCTGTCCTTCAGCTACCATGTTCTTTCATTTGATTTCGGATAAAGGCGTGAAATGTGGTTATTGTTAGCAGGCGGCAACAACAACAACAAAAAAGACACTGTGTGAGTCTGCTCTTTACTAGGACAGCCAAGGTCATTCTCAACACCTGCCTTTGGTCCACTGCACCAGATGATTGTCAGCTGAGTCCAACACTGTCGATTTGGCCTTTTGATTCACACACACACACACTCACGCACACACACACACACACACACACACATACACACGGACACACACACTGAGTGACTGAGTGATTACTGGCTCGTGGATCTCACAGTCTGAGTGCAGGCTTCTCCAAACACAGACCTGTTTATGTGTGTGTGACCTCGCTTGAAACAATATGATTGGTTCGCGGGCCCACCAACGTGTGCAGAATGACAGCGGTGAGAGTGTGTGTGTTTAAAACACACACACACATGCACACACACACATGCACATAGACAATTGGATGGAAGGTCGTCCATCTTTCATTTCCAGTCTAATTGCTCTCCTTTAGCTCCGTGCTAAACAGCTTACAGTACTTTTCTAATGCGGCGTGCGTTAATGCAGGAGGAAGCTCAATTCTGCCCTCATGAAAGGAGGCCGTTAGCTTGTGGCGACTGCGGTTTATTCTGCAGTCTGACTTTATTATGTGAAATGTCCTTTATTATCATAATTTTTGCATTATGAAAAAAAATAACAATGTTGCATTAAACAGCGTATGAGTGAGGTCATTTCTGACAGAAGTACTTCAGACTGTTCTGAGCTGAAGAGTTGGCTGACTTGTAATGTAATGTTTGGATTCTCGCGCGCTGCAGCCACTAAACATTTTTAAGAGAGATGGATGTTCATTCAGTTCAACCGCCTTTCTTTCTTTATCATGCATCGGGAATGTTAACACCCGTCACAATCCGGAGAGTTAAGTGATAGCTCACGTATCTGTTTGTCAAGAGCACAGTTCTTCTAATTACCATCTTTACCATCCAGTGGCCTATTATTATTATCATTATTATTATTATTATTATTATTATTATTATTATTATTAATAATAATAATAACAATAATAATAATAATAATACAACTGCATTGAGCTATAGCCTTTTTAGATATTGAATTATCTACTGGCTAATTTCCTCAATCAGGTCTTCAGCATTCAGGTTAATACCAGACCATGACAGACAGATCTTTAACAGAGGTTTACTCTCATACAATTCTTTCTCTAGAGATGGGATTTCAGTAAACATGTAATTCTTACACATTTTTTAACCTGGGGTACCATCATTTTCATTGTCAAATTATTACAAGGTTGTGTTTTCAATTCCGTTTGCTTTGTTTTTTCAGCAGGACTGCACAAAAAAAAAAAAAAAAAAACACTTGGCAGAAGAGTGTAGCACGGGCAAAGGAATAAACTCTGAGTTACAGAATGACATTTTGGAGTAGATCCAAATTGCATAGCTGATACAAAAAACAGTTTTTCCTTCATTAACATAGCAAGATAGAGCATTTAGCCATGGCTGAATGAGTGCCATACATCCAGTGGATGAAGATCAATAGTGATGATCATTACTGTTGTACAGATATGATGACTCCATATGATAATCCATGTTCACTTATACCAGTAATCGTTAAAGAGGAGCCACATAGATGCTGAAATTTAACATAGGCGGCAGTTAGAGTGACTGTTGGGGGGGGGCAGTGGTTTCATGGTAGAACTGGTGCCGCTGTGACGTGTTTTCTGGTTTGGTTATGGGAACAACAATATGCACATATCATTAAATTAATTAGTTGTTTTTATATTCAAATTGAAATTAGATCTGAGTAAAAATGTCTTCCTTGTGAATTATTTCTAATTTTGAATCACACAGCTGAGATGAAGAGAAGAAACAACATATTCTGGCATCAAGTCCAATCTAAGAGTGGAGTGTTGGCCTTGGTACTCTATTGGTTATTCTTACTAATATTTTTTTTTTCTTTTTTTACTTTACATTTTAAAATGTTCAAAAAGACTGTATCCTTTTTTTTTTTTTTTTTTTTTTAAAATTTCAGATTCTTCATGAATGAATGTGTAAAAATGGTGCTGGGGTGCCGTCTGACTCAATGACAGCAGCACCTGTTTAACTGGGGGAGCGAGTTTAGCAGCCAGACTGGAAAGTACATCAGCACACAGCCTCAGTCCATCAGGAGGGAAACTGTTTCCATCCAGGCTGCATTTGTGGCTCAGCAAATTCAGAGCTCCTAAAGAGGTCTGCGAAAAAACCTGCAGACGGAGCAATTTGATAATCAGGTTAAGAAGTCTTCTGTACACTAATCTTAACTACATCCATACTTTTACAAATGCAAACTCTTTATAGCAGCGACAATTCAAAACTGTAATTATTTTAATGTTATAAACCTACAAATTTATCAGATAGATACCAGCTACAAATGCAAATTTCACCCATTAAATGGTAAATAAAAAGATGATTTTTCTTATTAACATAAATTGGATTATCTAAACTCATAATAATCTTATTTCCGATAGGTTTGAAGTGTTTTATTGTGTGTCGTGTTGTTGATGCCTGAAGTTGGGAAGGCTAGCATTTTTTGGGGGGGCCTATTTTTGCAACATATTCAATGTAAATCTCCCATAAACACTTGCACACAGGATAGATATTCTAATAAATTGTAGATTTTTACCAACTAACAGTTATCTAAAAAAGAAAAAGAAAACGCCGGCCATCACAAATCTGTGATTCTTCTTGGATGCCCTCATCAAACCCATCCATCAATTGTGTCAGGCGCAAAGGTCAAGTTTGGATATTTGCTTTTCCGTAAGCAGCCGCTTATATACCGCTTTATCTGGAGCTGAAGTGCTGAGGGGGGAAGCCTGCTGCTGTGGAACGAATCAAACCCCGGCTTTTCTGATAACTGCTGCGATCAGACTGAGAAACTGTGTCTGATTGTTTGACAACACTGTCGGTCCACGGTGTTCAGCGCCGCACGAGTGGAAGAATGACTTTCACAATGCCATTGTCTGCTCTCCCTTTCAGTACTTACATATCCGGGAGTGGATAAATGCTACTCGAGAACCGAAACGATTGTAAAAAAGAAAAAGAATTGCAGTTAAACCAGTGAGAACTGTGCACGCAGAGCTGTAATAAAAGTGTGATAAAGTATGAACATTTATAATGTTTTGAACCTCACAAAATTCATGGCAAGAGCCACATTTCATAACATCCCGTGTAAAGTATAAACAGCGGCCCGGAATGTGGTTCAAAAAGACTGCTTTTGTGTTATCACTGGTCTAATTGAAGTGGTAACAGCTTCATCACTGCAGCCGTGGGGTGTGAAGAAACGAAGACTACAGACCGTGGTTATCTATTATGCCGCTAATTATAGGAATACGCCTCGGGCTCAGCAACTGTCCCTGGCACTGCACTATCTGTAATCTGTTCCAGAACTCGAGAGTGCTTCACAAGGTTAGGAATAGGGACGAGACAGACCGCACAGTAGGTGGAGCTGATGTTTGTATCATCCGACCGAACAAAAACAACAAAATTAGCTTTGAAATTAAAAGAAAAAGTTTGATTGGGAGTATTGTTTGGTCGTACGCGCGTTCGTGTGTGTGTGTGTGTGTGTGTGTGTGCGAGCAGCTGCGCGAGGGTGATTATGGCGTGACAGCTGCTGACAGAGAGCTCGACTCGAGGCAAGTCAAGAGGTCTTAAATAAGGCAGTAGCTTTTTCGGAGTAGCTGCACTCGTCTCCGCACACTTTCCCCTGCCGCTCTGAAAGGCGGCAATTACCATGTCAGCTGCTATAATGCTAACATGAGGAAAATAGCTCCGGCTAATTATTCACTCTCTTGTTCAGTCGGTTTCGAAAGCAGGAGAAGCGGGAAGTATAGAAGCCGTGGAATGGACAAAGGCATGGTAATGAGTGAAAACTGATGACAGATTGAAAATGCAATGTTGGTCCTCAGACGTTAACGTTCTGCCAGCTTTGGGAAAATACTATTATACCAGTGTCATAGAAGGGAGAGAAACATTACAGGGTCAGAACCTGATGCCCACCCAGAACACCTACTGCACCCACTCACCGATAGGAGGACGCCACTGATTGGGACATTGAGTGGTTTGCAAGTATTTACCTGGTAAACCAGAAGCCAAATGTTATTAGTCTGATAACAATTTCAAAACCACAGCAATAAATGGTGTCAGTATCTTGCTCAGGGGCACTTCAACAATCAGCTAGGGGGAGCCTGGATTTGAACCAGCAACCTTCCAATTACCAGACAACCTACCAGTGTTGGGGAGACTAAAACTGCATGTAGTTGAACTACATAGCTCAGCTACAATTTGCTGAAACTTGCTGGTAGTTAAACTACAATCATATTTCATGCTGCATCAAGTATTTCAACTACTTTTTGGGTCATTTTTTGTAATTTAAATACTTAATTTACATGCTACAATTTTGGCCAATAACATGCAATTTTTTTGTCTTTGAAAAAAGGCATGAAACATGTCATGACATGCCAAGCCAATGTTGCCTCTGATTGGCTTGCCCTGGCAGCACTCAAATGCTTCACAGAGTGGGTGGGTCTTTGTGCCAAGGAGGGCAGTGGTCATATGGCCCCGAACATGCCAGCCCACCCATGGCTATATTTGCGCATGTACATGTTGGATGTAGATGCATCTACAGACACGACCCACGTGTTCACGTGCTCATGCCTAAGTGTCTGAAGTTCCTGTCATGTTGACCAAAAAAAGTCAGCTTTTGTTCTTTAAAAAAATAAAACTTGAGTTGAGAGTCATATTTCTGCTGGCATGTGAATTTTTTGTTGGATTATATTTTGTTTCATATACACCTATGTTGACTTATTTAGTGCTGAGTTAAAAGAGTATAATGAGTATAAAGCAGTTGCTGAAGCTAGCAATAGTTTTACAAACTACTGCCAGGCTGAACTACATGCAGTTTTACAAGCTATGCTTGCAAAGTAGCTTCCCCAACACTGCAGCCTACTCTACCTCCTGAGCTATACTTTCCCGTGTTGAAGTCCAACAAAAGTACAAAACTCATATTGCACACATATTTACAGACAAAGGGGTATATTCTGCCTATTAAACCTCTGTTCAAATAAATTCTGAAGACTGTATAAATATAAGGGGTTTTTTTTAATTAAAACTGTGCATTCAAAAATGGAATCCATGTTGTGTACGAGGTCAATGTGTACTGTGCATATCATACATGTGTTGTGTTTATATAATCATCTGCCAATGATGAGCTCGACAAAGAGAGACCCATTGTTCCACTTCTCACATCGTAAATTTAAAACTGTCTTCCAAAATAAAAAGTTTCGTCATCGGCCTCCACAGCTCACAATCCATTAGAAATAAACCCGGAGCTACCTTTGTCCTCGGCTGAGGCTGTTTTGTGAAGGGGCTAACTCTGCAGCGTCTTTGAAGTGTAAATAGTCTCCTCATAATAGAAAGTAGCCGTGCAGCGCGGGGTCCTGCTTTTGTGGAGGAGCAGCTTTTTTGGTTGTGTTACCTCTGAACCCGTTCTTTCATAGTCTCTCCTGTATTTGCATTTTCTGCAGCGGAACTCGACTTAGTTCCCCGCTGGTCAAAAAATCCAAGCGCATATAAATTTTGTTTTCTTTTCATATTCCTTGTAGGAAGTGAACAGATTATTTTCAAGTTTAGGACAAAACTTCCTTGAGCTCTAATAAGACGGGGGCGTAAAAGTCCCCCCTTTCTCGAGAATCAGTCGAACTCGGAGGTCGTTCAGAAATTCTGCCACCGCTCGCAATTAGTGGCCCCCCCCCTCCGGTGAGAGGAGCGTTCGAGTGGCTTAAACGATTTCACGTGGTCTGATGTCCGTCTTCCTTCTCGAGGACTTTGTTTTCCTCGCGCACGACGCATTAGTGAGATGTGACGGCTCTTCAAGTGTGACTACTTCTCTCCATCCTCTGAAAATATGCCTATCATGAAATTACCTCCATCGTGTGTGTGTGTGAGACGCTTCAGTATCATGAACTGTGAGACGAGTGTCCTCCGAGTCAAATGTGACAGCTTTAATAGCTTTATAGATGAAAATAGTGTATTTTTAGATGCTGGGTTACGTTATCGCCCATGATTTTCCTGCCGAGCACCGGGGTGTGATTACGTGATGACTCTATCTTTTTATCATAGTTGTTAGGGTTCGTGCTGTCCAGAGGAGGAGGAGGAGGTGGAGGAGGAGGCAGACACATTGATATTACATTATTTATCAGGCTGTAGCACTTAACATCAGCGAGGGCCTTTGACTTCACACACACACACGGGCACACACACAAACCTGCACCTGTCCATGGCTGACAGTGAATTTGCCTCGTCATTATTTATCTCCCTCGAAGACATTGATTTAACTGAGCCGGATGGGTCTGTCTAATCCCTCCAGTTATTGGAATTCTGCTTTAATAAAAAAAAAAAATAGGGGGCTTATGGGAATGGAATGGGAAAGGAAACTCTTCCAGAATCCATCAGACGACGTGGAGGTGTTGATACCACCCACCTCCCCTTCTGGATGATTTTAATCAAACACACGAAGACAAGCCGATAAAGACTCGATAGTATTTATCTGTCACACTTTACAGCAGCGTGACCGAGGTGTTTATTCACTCACTTATATATTTTACTTTCCCGGAATCAAATCAGCTCCAGCGTGTAATTTTACTAAATCAGGAGGTCACAGAGTGTTTACAAGAGGTGCTCCGATGATCGAGCACGCAAATAGATTATAACAAACAAAGCTTTTCTATTTGAACTAAATTATTTTCATGACAGAATCAACATTTAAATCTCTGGACACAAACTCATTTATTGGTCACTAATGTTAGTAGTCACTGTGTAAGCATCATTTCACCTTGACGCCAAAGTCCAACGTTGTTCATGTTGTGAATATTGCTCAAACTTTCTTTCTGATACGAACCTCTGTGTCACAAACAAGAACAAATTAAAGGTGATACATAACTAAAATCTTACTACTACTTATACTTTACCGTTTAACAATGAAATGGTCGCTGCATGCTGCCCATATTTAACCTGTGTGGGCAGTTCTGTCATTTATTACATCCCCCAGGCAATGTAGAGTTGTTCATGAGCTAGGCTAACTATCACTCCTCTCGGTATTATGTATCTTAAGACCTGAAGTTACGTTGGCTAAGTGAGCACACAATGGCTAAGGAGAGCGGGTATTGTATGGCTTACAGGTTGTGTATTTATTTCTGTTGACTGTGGCACCAATAATATCATTCAACCTTGTAAAATAACTACAAATACAATTGTTTTAAACACATACATATTAAATTAAATTGCGCGTAATTAAATCCAAATTCACATCATTTTCAAATCAATAACTGAAATGTTTGTGAGACTGAACTCCATATTAACTGACGGTAATGGGTCCAAACAGCAGAAGTGCACACAGAAAGCAGTGTCTCAATGTTTGAGGCACACTTTGCCTCAAACATTGAGTATTTCAATGCATCTACATTTTATTGTGTTACTTTAGTTCAAAGTAAAGGGTCACATTTGATGCAAAGTGCAAAGGTTTTCCATGATTAGTTAATACATGAAATAATTTAGTCAAGTTGAATTTATGTGATTTATACATGTGTTTCCTCAGTTACTATGAAGTTAAGCGGGGAACTTTTACAATTGTTTATAGTTTAAGAACTGTACATATAAGTAATGCATTCAAATGTGTTATTTTGTGTCCTATAATAAATCCCACATCGAGCGATTTAATTTATACACACTGAAAATCTATTTTGAGTGGACATATGGGTGGAAATGACCGTCCTCTGTATGGTCTCCCTCCACATGCACCAGAAATCCCTCAAACACTCAGCATGATTATTACCTTGATAAGAAATGAGTCAACAACGGGTGGAAATATTCTGCACATTTTCGGGAAATGTTCACTGTTCAAGTTGGCTGATAGCCTTCAGAACATGTCAGGGAGGAAGAAAGCCTCAACGAAAGAGACGAGATGAACGTGTCTCTCAAATAAGTTTGTCAGTGTCAAGCCAGTGCAATACAGGAAGTTGTCAATATGCTACTGTTGAGGACACTGTGGTCATGTCCTTGGTATTTATTTTCCTTTTTAATGTTTCTTTTTTTTTTTTAAATGATCATGTAATGATTAAAGTGTTAAATTAAAGTGTCAAACTGCTACAACTATTGAGTTGTCATTTATCAATATCACATTGACCAAAAATGAGAAAAACCTCTTATTATACTGACAGTATTTTTATTTTATCCTTTTAAAGAACAGACTGGTATGTGTTTAAATGAATAAACAAACTTTAACAGGCCTGTTGATCATAAATAATTATGATTTATTAATTGCAGACAACTTCCTTCAGACTGTGGAACATTTTGTTGTTTGTTTGGTTTTTTGTTCTTCTTTTGTAAATCAAATTGTAATTTTCCAACAAGCCATTTTTGCCAGAAGAAGCTTTTATTTCTATTTTATCTATTTATTCTTTTCCAGCCCTGCCTTGCTATCTGGTGGGTTTTCCCACATTCCTGAGATTTGTTGCTAAGCTGGGCTATAAAATCTGTAATATTTTTTTTTTTTACATATCTTCTGATTGATTCTAGGCCAATTTCTGTCTATGCCTATGCATTGACATTAAATGATTGTTTTTACTCTCAAAATGCTTCCAAGTGCAATGAAGTACATAGATTTTTAGTTTTCACAACTTTCTTGGCAAGGACAAGCCCCCGAGCAGGTCTCCTGATCTCAGTGTTTCTAAAATCCTGGTTACAGCCGCGGTTTAGATGTTCAGTAAACTTCTACTCAGCATTGTTACTAACCGTTATTCAATTAATTCACAATTTCTCACAGTCGAGAAAGGTGTCTTCTTTTAGTGGAAAGAGTTCTTTCGCGGCAGGAAAAAATAAAGACGAGCGCCGCTGTATCCAGTTACACAGAGGTCATGGGAAGCAGCCTCTAAAAAGGCATGTCTGACAGAGTGCTGCTCTCTCACCCCATTTATCCCCTGTGATGGATGGCTCATTTTATACACCATTAATCCATCCATTTGTCAATTACTAATGGAAATTTTGGGGTTGAGGGCGGGATGGGTTCAGGGCCAGGATCTGTCAAGTCACTGTATGCCGTCTTGCATCGCTGCTGGCTATAATTACAGAACCTGTCTGAAAAGTAACGGAAACACTCATCCTATTATCAACACCGTTATTTCCATTTTGGAATACATTTTGTGTTTGGACTGTGAGCATGCTTGGCCGTGTACCATACATTGTTGTGTTGTATAATAAGCATTCACTGTGAGGCAAGTGGCTTGCTGATGGCCCTCTGCTGAGTGAGCAAATTATACCTTGGTTTCAGTTTTTTTTTTTCTTTCTTTCTTTCTTTCTTTTTTTTTTTTTAACCAGAGAACAACGCGTTTAGAAAGAAAGGAGAACCGACACGGATTTGTTCCCAGACACCTTTCAAAAACTCCTTTAATGAGAGAAAACGTGTGGGAATTATGGGAGATTATGCAAATAAGGATTCAGTGATGTTCATGAGGGTTTGTTGTGTCGTTCCATCCCTTTTATCTGAAGTCGGGGGAGTAGTGGAGTGCATTAAAAATGTCTTTTATTCTTTGCTTTAGAACGCGATTCTACAGTTAGTTAGTATAACAGCGGTAAAATATGTGTAAAAATTACACAAAGTGTCGATTATTCAGCAAAAGTAATGTAGTTGATTACGAAGTTGAGCTGCTTGTACTTTACATGAGTCCTTTCTTTACATGAAATACTGAACTTTATACTTCCTTATAATTATTTGAGAGTTTTATTAACTAGTTACTTTACAAATGAAGACTCAAAGGTCTTATGAATTATCTTTTTGAAATAAATTAAACTAACCAACAATACAAATGAGTAATGTTGAGACAATTAATCATTAGTGCTTAAAATTAATTGACTTGATAATTGTTTTTTACTGCAAAATATGTCAAGGTTCCAACTTCTCAAATGTACATATGGGTCACTTCTTTCTTACTTTTTCAAATCATTTTTCAATCAGTTTGATGGTTGGACCATAGTGTAGGTGTCATTTACATTGAGCCACTGTTAAAGGTTCCTATCTGTGAGGAAAACTTGATTTTTGAGTCTCATTCAAAACTCATAAAAAACTGACGCTTTGGTGTGCGGGGGGAGTTTGGAATGAGACCAAAAAAAAAAAAAAAAGTCAACTTTTCTTACAAATAACTTAACACCGTTCAGAAATGTCCAATTTTGTCCCCATCACTTCAACAAAGCATAATTAACCAAGAATGTACCATTTCGCAAGATAAAAATCTCCTCTGACCTCATTCTTGCCTTAAATCACATCCTGAAGATTGTTTAAAACATGTTCTTTTCATCTGAGCACTTATTTTCCAACCGCTTTTCAACACAAAATAGACGACCTTGAGTATTGTGCTGGGTTACAACACCTATATGAATTATTGGCCCTCTGGTTTTGCTCTTGAAGAATGCTTTAAAAGTCCTCGAACAGCATCGTTTCAAAAGAGGACCGACCTTGCTTATATAAAAGTGTGACTTGTTGACATATTTTCTACAGGTCATCTCCCCACTGCTTTGAATATACTTCAGTAATATATATCATATTATAATAATGCTATATTAAAAAAATATGAGTTGAAGTCCCACACAAAAAAATGCAAACTTAGCAACAACAGGTAACTATAACATTAAAATCTATCTAACTAATAAATAAATAAATAAATAGAGTTTGGTACTAATTTGGTACTTTTCATCTATCAGGGACATATTTCTAGTGGCAACAAAAATCGCCAGGGGGGGTGAACGTAAACTCCCATGCTATAAACAACTGCACCAACAATGCACAACCCCAAGGCATAAAACAAATTAATAAATCATCAGAGCCAGCCGCTTCATAATAAAAAAAAAAAAAACGTGTCTTACCGTCACGCAGTTCTCCATGTCTACCTCTTCATCCTCCTCTTGCTCATTATTCCTCTCGGTCCTGTCTTTCTCCCTGGTGCTCAGCTGTGTCGCTAACATTAGTGCTAGCAGTGTTAGCGCTAGTGCTAACGTTAGCTGAAGCTGCACTTGATTTTAAAAACGAATCAGTCCGTTTGCAGCATTTTTCACCATCAACCAACAACAGTGCTCTCTGAGATTTCTCTCTCTTTTCTCCGCTCCCGCTTCGTGTCGCTTCATGCGTCGATTCATTTTTCTTTTTTCTTTTTTTTTCGCTAGCTTAATCTCAGTCAACTTCCAACTCCCAACTTTCAACAACCACTTAGACGGTCTACTCCATTCAGTCTCGAAATTCCCAGAAGGCATTGCTTCATTTTAACTTTTGAAATACAATAATCAGATTTAAAAAAAAAAAAAAATGCAGGTAGATTTGTTTTAATTCAAACCATGCACGTTTTTGAACATCTGAATAAGACATTTGGCTACAAAACAATGCAGGCTGATATAAAGGTTTGTGACTGTATACGGTAACCATGACTGTGAGGGGATATGTAGGGGAACATATACAACTTTGGCTGTCTTCAGTTTCACTTAGAAGTAGGCCAAGAAAAAAGGTCTTAGATCCGTATTTTAAGTGGTTTGCCGGCTCAACCGGCCCACGAGCGCCGGTGGTCTCTCTGGCACCTGCCCAAATTCCAGACTACCACTCCACGACTGGGTTTTACCAACATATGCATTCAGTAAAATGTTCAATATTCAGTTCTTGTGTTGTGTTATAGCATGAAACATTTTTACTGATTCCTATCTAGTCAAATACTGATGTGTAGTAGGTCTGGTCATCAGCCTGTGATGAGATGGGAATGAGACTATCTCACAAATATGACCTTTAAGTAAGGTATATTTACTTCCTCCACCACAGCTATCACTTGAGGTACAAATTCACAACCATGGTTACATATGTGGTTGTTCTATTCTCCCAAACAATATTACTGTAAAGGGGAAATAAAAAAAGTAATAAATCCAGTAAAACTGGTTAAAATGGGAGAATGGGGAATAGCTGAAGGGACATATTTGAGCATTGGAAATAAAATGTTTGCGAGAACCTATCTGCTGTCAGTCCCTGGAAATTGTGCAGACGTCCCGTTTCCTCTGCCTCATCTCTGAACGATGGGCGGATGTCTCTTTAACAGCTGGGGTTACCGACACAGCGGCTCTCGGGCCTGATGAGCTGCTCTCTCTATTTGCTCTGCTCATTCTCCTGAGCGCCGTGGCCATCCAGATTAGAGCCTATGGCCCATTAGGCAGCCAGGGAGGTGGGCAACCTCGGAGGTGTAGCAGCAAGTGTGTATGAGAGTGTGCGTGTCTGTGTGCCCAGTAAGATCGACACTACAAGTCATTCTGGGGAGAAATTGGCCCGTAGGAGAGTTTGCGTGCTTGTACTTCTATTTTTTATGAGGACCAAATGTCCTAACAAGGACAGAAACCGGAGGAAAATAAATTTCACTGTGGACAGGAGATATTTTAACAAGTAGGACACATATCGAGGTTCAATAAAGATCAGGCTGTGTGTTTACTCATTTCTGTGAGCGGACTAATTTGAGAAGAATGCATGATGGAAATGTCACTGTCGGGCCACATGAATGGAAGAAGTCACTTGTCAGCTGGGCTGCCCTTGACTGTGACATGCAGATTTTCTGTGGATTAGATTGGAGTTTCTGAAAGAAGGGCTCTTCTCTTTTCATTGCTTCTCACACTAACTGTACAGTTTATTATCCTTTATTCAAAAGTGTTCCTGTGCTGTGGATGTCCACTTCTCACTCAAGAAATGAAACATAAAAAAACGGATTTCACTGGTTAATAGAAGTAAAACATTTTAAAGGAGACTTATTTTGCTCATCCTAAGATTTAGAATTTTATGTTGGGTCACTAGGTTTACCTGCTTTAATGCTCAAAAAACACACCAGTTTTCTCATATTGTCCAGTGTGATTGGTCAGCTCACACACACCTGAGTCACCACTGCTTACAACAACAGAGCAGCAGTGCTACATCGATTCTTTTGTGCCAAACCAGGCACTAGGCATAAATCACGCAAATGTGGTGATGCAGTCTGATGTCACAAAATCACGGAATAAAAGGCGGGACTACTGATGATGTGTTTCGGGGGCAGCATTTTCTGTGGGAGATAGGAGCTTCTACAAGTGCGAACATTGACCTTCCTAACTTTCAAGAGCTTTTATATGCACAAGAAAATATAAAGCACTGAAGGAAAGAAAAGTGAGAAAAATAGAATAGGTTTCCTTTAAATTGCTTAAAGCCGACATGTCTTCAAGTTAGAATTTCCTTTATTCAAATGTGTATGTACAGCTTGAGCTCTGTATATAATAAATCAAGTATGAAAAATAATTTTGCATCACTTTCTGTGTACAATGCTACTTAACAAACAAAAACAAACAAACAAAATCTACTGAACATCCCACTGGGAATGGTTAAAAATATAGGCCTTCATGTTTAGTCTATCTGAAATGCTGCCATGATTTACAGACCTGGCTCAAGCTATAGATGAAATGAAATGGGACTGCTTCCAGCTTTGTGCTGCACGAAGACTCTCTGAAGGCATTTTTATCTTTTTTCACAAATTTTAAAACACACACACACGCACACACACACACACACACACACACACACACACACACACACACACACACACACACACACACATTGTTCCACCTCGACACAAGCTCATAAGTCAGAAATCACACACACACGGTGGTGGGCACAGCAGGAGGCCGAGGTGCAACCAAAACATGCATATTTTAGTGCCTGTCACATTATGCTGGCATACAGTGCAGCAGGTCATCCCTCACCACTTGGAAATACATCTAACATATTCAAATATTCCAGATTAGTGTTACGTTCAGTGTGTCATGTTAGCTTGAGTTAAGAAAAAGTTTATTTTATATAAAGATGCATTGTTTGTAGAGGCTGGCCACCACCATCACACTGTCCTAACAGTTGCACATGCTTCAAATTGTCTTTTTCCAGAGTGGAACAAGATTCATGTCCACCAGTGAGACCAAAGTTGACTACCTGACTGTGATTTTTTTCTCCCTTTGTCCCGTTGTCGAGGTGCACAGAGTCCACGCCAGACTGTCAGCAACCACAACAGCAAGTTTATATATCGAGCAAACTTTCTTTTTGTCAGCAGTTCCAGGTTGTAGCCCTAACTTTCACCGTCCCTTCTGGAGTTTTTTTTTATCACGCAAGCTCCACTGTTAAAGTCCTACAGAGGGCCTTCGGTTCTTTTAAAACTTTTGAAGACCTAGGAGCACAACAAAGCTTAACACCCAGTAGTTAATGCTTTACTTGCACAGATCAGCTGCACAGAATATGTTATCATTAGACCCCTTGACTGCAGTCTGCTGTTTGTATTTTGAAAGAGATTAATTAAAATCTTCTGCAATCAATACGTTTATACAATCTGGCTTCATCAATCTGCATGCAAATAACTCTATACTCTCAAATGAGCAGATGGAAAAATGAATTAATACAGAAAGGCTGCAGTTTTAAGAGATTTAGTCAACAAATGTTTTGGTTAGCTTCAAATAAGTTGATGTCATGTAGCGTATTCAGCATGTGTGTAAATCAAGACAAGCCATGGTTGAGTTTTGGTCTCACGTAGGACATGAACACTGATCTCCCAGGTGTAAGTCCAGTGCCTTTTCAACCAATGCATTATCCCCGACCTCCATCCTACCTGGGCTGAGGCCAAGTCGTGATCAAAACCAGAGGCGAGACACCTGTCAACATGTTGTACAAGAATCAGGTTTTGGGTGACTCTTGTCTTTTCTGCAGTTGTGGTCTTAATTGGTCTTGAAATAAAATCCTTTTTGTCTGAGGCCAAGACAAGCCTAGTAAAACTGCAGTTGATTCTAAGACGAGACCGAGGCCCTTGGAAGAGTGGTCTTGAGACTGGCCGCAAGACCGAGACCGATCAGTTCTAGAGCAGTACGTGAGTGTATCAAGTCTTTTGAAAGTTTATGTAATCTACATGCAGAATGAAATGATCAGGCTGTGTGAGAGCAACAAGGTATTAAATTATAATGTGGAAACAATGAGACAGTGTGAAAGGAATTATTGCCTGAATCTGCAGCCCCTCTCGTCTTTATAGAGCTTCATATTGTGTTTCAGCTGGTGACATTTTTTGGTATCGGTTGGCAGCTGTGTTCAGTGGAAAGGCTCTAAATTCCCAGTGCACACCTGCTGAGTACTAAACTGCATACAGACACATTTAGCAACAAGCTGGTGCACAGAAGCATTTAGCAACTAATGAACCAGATATAGTTCCCCTCAGTTGTTGGTGGAGACCAAAATCTGAGCTAATAGAGCAACAATATTGGACTTTGTTTGCCTTTTCAATATAAAGGTGCAGTATGTAGGAGTGTTCATTGAAAACATTGCAACGTTAACAAAAATCACTAATAGAATGTGAAGAAAACAGCAGTTTCGTCATTATCTGAAAGACGCTAATGTATTGTGTTGCAAAGAAATCTGATGAAGTTAGCATGCTAACCGGCTAGCCCTCGCTCATCCTGTCACTGGTATCATTAAAGGATAATGACATGTAGGTTGTTTCCACCGCCCCCAAGAGGCAAATACAGCAAGTTAGTGCAGGTTTAAGTAGGTTTACCCCAAATGACAGTGGAGCCATTGTCCGTCTTGTTTGCTCAAATGCCCTTGTGACAGTAATAATTAAACCTCTGATTTAGCCCTGTGTGCGGAAGAAGTCAATGACCAAGCCTGTACATGTCTGGGTTCATGCTCTCCTCTGCGCTCCCTCCCTCCGGGCCCTGTGTTTACAGAGCAGGCAGCACCATGCAAACAGATGATGTAAATCAAAAAGCTGAGCTTGATTTTGGAAAAACAAATTGGTAGACAAGGCAGACTGTAAATTGCTGCACGCAATTTTGAAGCACTGTAATCACGGTCTGTTTTTGAAGAATTGTTTTTTTTCCAACTGTCAACATTTTGCGTTATGCCGCTTGAGAATATTCAATGTCATCCTCGCCTTGGGCAACAAAATGAAGCTCTGCAAAGATAACCGAGTGTTCCTTCAGGGCCAATGCAACAATCAAGAGTATGGAAATTAGTTTACTGTTGCAGTGCAAACCCTCTGAGTCTGAAAAGTTTATTGAGGATGGATGAGGTGCAGTGTATCCATTACCACGGGAAGAAATATGCTAAAACTTCACTAAATCATTGCTGAGCAAGTGTCTAGTATATAATTCACACATCCAATCAGCAAAACTGACTCAATACTGTATTGTCTTTTTAAAAATGGTTACACTGGAGCAGCAAGTAACACAGAGATTCAGCTCAATCTTTAATTTGTCAAGCCAGAACAACACTGTTTAACTGCTCCATAAGTCCTCTGACAGCACAGCTTCACAGCCAGTTTAATTACTGCAACTTCATTTGGCTCGAACTGAACCAACAAGAGTTGGACTAAATTGGGCTTTAAAGGCTGAATACCAATACAGCTATTCACTCTTTTAGGACAATTTCTTTGTCAGACTTGCATTGTTACCACAAGTAAGCAGCACTTAAAATGCTCAGACGCTTTGTTAAAAAACCATCAAGTTCTTCTGATGTTTGTGCAGCTCCTCTCCGTATGACGCAGGTTTCATTGCAGATTTTAAGGACGCTGCTGAGAGACATTTTCCCCTCACTTTGTCCATTAGAGTTAAAGATGACAGCGCTGGATTTTTGTTTGGTTCTTTGCTTGACAACAAAACTTTGTCTGAAATTAATGTCGAAATTAAGACTTAAGTCAAATCTAAGAAAACTTTTATGGATTTGTAGTAATTTGTGTGTAATTTCTATATAAGTATGATTGAGCCATGAATGTAATAGACATCTAGGCAGCATCAACTTCAAACATGACATTTTTCTTAATGCTATCTTTAGCCTAGCTCTGGGGTGCCCACTGTCTGCAGCTAAGAAGGTTCTAGAAACAGTCTTAGTCCTTGGTACATAGTGAAAAGCCCTTGATAACTGGGTCCTAACTGCAAGCTTCTGGCACACAATCAGCGTGGTTTCCTCTTGGAGTGTCGTCGCTGGCCACGAGCAGCACCTCACTTAAAGAAATAAGGTGCCAGCTGGATGGAGGAAAAACCACCAGGGAGCTTAAAGATTCTGATAAGAAAACACACCCCCTCTACCTGCTGTTGGCTATATCGTATGTCATTTTCTAGTCAAGGAATATCTCTCTATATATCACAGAATATGTATGTTTTCTGATTATAAAGTACAAATAGAAAAACAGGTTATTCTGAGCAAACTCGGCCATCTTTTAGTTGAGTGGTTAAGTCTTCAATCTGATCTCCAGCACATACCTACCTCGCAGAATTCCCGCTCAGTGACAGTGAGCCTCTCGGACGCTCGCGTGCAGTTTGGACACGGTGTGAGGACAGCCCCGGGATAAGGATATGCAGTGTAGGGTGGAAAGTAATAGGAGATAAGGAAAGGTTAGTGTCATAGGAACACATGTCCTGTAAGTCAGCGCCTTCGGGTTTTATTGATGCTAATGTATTCAAAGAAACAGTTTTTTTCCTGCTTGTTGTAAGAAAGTACTGTAGAATAAAAAGCACTGAAACATAGACTGTGACGTCATGCCATCATCAGTATTTTCAGAACATACAGAATCATAACAAAAAGTCTACTTTGAGCTCCACAGTTGTGCTAAAGAATGCTGGTGCTTTGAGCCAAAACCAGAATGTTAACATGCTCACAGTCACAATGCTTAAAATGCAAATGTTGACATCTGAGGCTAATGGGAGTGTTATCGGTTTTACAGGCATTTGAACCGAAGTATTGGACGTGATGGACGGAGCTTAATGAAAAGTCAAGGGATCATCTGAGTTATTCATCCTGAGGAGAACATGGGTGTCTGCACCAAATGTCATGGCACAAGTTGTGAAATTGGTTTTGATTAAAACCGCAAACTTCGACTACGTGGCGGCACTACAGGAAAAAGGCGGAGGGACTGCCGAAGCCATGAGGACTCATCGATCAGGAATCATTGTAATAATGCCAATCCATAAAGTGGATGCTGAGATATTTCACTTGATAAGTGAAAACTTTTTGCAACTGTGCGCAATGAAAAGTCAGGGGGTCAGCACAGAGTTCTTCTGAGCTCCGTTGATATCTTTACCACATTTCAAGGCAATTCATCCAATAAAAAAAAGAAGAAGAAAAAAACAAGTGAACTTCAAGGTGGTGTTAAAGGAAAAGTCAGGGGTTTGCCAAAGTCACAGCATTCACCCTCCCCACTAACGTGAAAGTCAGTACTGACCTGCATTGTCAAGTCCTAGTGTCATAAAAACACACCACCAAACAACACGCTCAAATGAGCCCAGACTAGATGGTGTAAAAGACATTTGGGATTACATTTTCCTGCAGGCCTGAGTTAACAGTTTGGATTCCCTCCACGTGTGGGGCAGTTCTGTATGAGCCGGTACTTGACTGTGAACAGGACATTAGCGAGGCCATTAGCACCATAAAGTCTCATTGTCTCTGTCAGTTGTGCTGATGCGGTCTCGTTCCAGCTCTTTGCTTGTGATGAGTACAGATGGACGGAGCTTGTTCTCTCTGGACACGGGGAATCATAGCTCACAGTTAGGCCTCCTATACACTACAGTCACAGCTCATTGACCAACATTACAGCAAAGGAAACCAAATCATTGCAGGGGGGGTTGGCAGTAGAGGACCTCTTCTCAACACTTTGCCCTCTTTGATCATCCTTCTCAGTCATCACCCTCTCCAGGGATGAGAGATGATTTAAAGGGGAATTATGGTCTTTTTTAACCCCAGTGACCCTGTGTTTACATATTTCGGTGGGTAATGAATAGTAATAGGTACAGAAAATGTTGGACCCTTCATACTGGATCGGATTGACACGGGCTTCAGTGGCGGCACTGTATAATTAATGTAAGAAACTTGGACTGTCAAAGGCTGTCCACTAAATGTGCTTGTTTTTAACAAGCTCAGATGGTCATTCTATGTGTCTGACAAGAATATGCAAAGCAGACAGACCTTTTTGGTGAAGGGTAAAATCTCTTCTTGTTCTGCCGCCATGTCACTCTTGCCAAGACACCAGACTTGATTGTCTGTCTCTGTCGGGATCCTTTCCATAATATTGCCAGACACTTAAAATGACAATCTCAGCCTGTCAGTGGCAAAAAAAACCCAACACTTTCAATCTAACCGAGAAGTTTTGGAGCCTAAACCTAACCAAACCAAAAGGTTGACAACATTACCAAACTCATATAATGTGAAACTATGTGAACTGTGTGTTGTCAAGTTTGATTTTTGAAAGTGTAACAGGACATACTGTGGAGCCCTTCACATGCAAAACTGACAGTAGAGGGGCAGGTAGTGCAACATAGTTTGGCTTTAAGGCCACTGACCAAGCTGCTGCAATTGATGGACTGGTTGCTGTCGGTTGATGAAAATGTGTTCTCGTCTTATAACCACTGATGAAATCATGAAAATCAATATTTGCTGACTATTTCTCTTCAGGTATAAAGGCATAAAGTAATGGCAAGTGACATGAATATTTAATTCTGTGTCCCCATCAAGGACAAGTCTACCGAACACACACAGCTGCCACCAGTCTAAAATTTCCATAACCTCTACATTCTATGAAAAGCCACAACATGTATCCATCTATTTATAGCTGTAATACATCTGCCCAGTGACGTTAATAGCTTGATCCATTTTTGTAGAGTGCACAGCCTCCATCCACCGACGGGCAAACGTGGTCAAATATTCCGCTCTGCCGCCCTCCGTCCTCAAACGTGTTTGCACGTTGCACCGCACAAAGTCAGTAGTCAGTTGGCAGCTCGTCTGAATTGTTTGGTGATTGGCTGGGAGCTAAGTGGTGGCGACGGATCGTGATGTTGATGTATTTACCTCCTCGCCGCTGACAGGAAGCTGTTCCTGTGCCGTGATTGACTGGGCCTCATCACAGCAGCCGGCGTTGCTTTGTTTAACCCGGTCAGGGTGGGGAGGGTTTTGCTTGCTCACTCGATGAGACGCCCGTGAAGATGAGAGGAAGACCTTCCCTAATCTTGGCTGACATTGGCGGCTTGGCAAGCAGAGCAGCTCACTGTTGCACTGCAAATGGGTTGATATGAAGCCGCACTTTCCTCTGAGAAGAAGCTTGTTGCACAGACGTGAGAACATGAGATGGGTATCCCGCGCGTCTGGACAGTCGGCTGAATGGTTACTGTCTGTGGAATACAGATCTTTCTAAGGAACCAGTGTTGTTTTTTAAAGTGTTGTAGGTTGTCAGATGTCAATATCATTATACTGGCTGAGGCTAATTACAACTTTCATTAGGCCATTCCAATGATCGCAAAGTAAGTGTGATTAAATCTGTGTCCCTAAGCTATAAATCTGTTCATTATGACTTGATGTAAATCAAAAAATGTGCTCATATCCTCATAAATCACCAGGCTGCCAGTCTGTCTACTGATAAGTTTTACTGATTAAAACTAAAATGTATGGTGTGGTTTCCCTTTCAACTGCTTCTACAACAGTCTGAATGTACATTACTCAAAATGTGTTACATGAGATGTTGGGATATTTTAGATTTTCACTGTTTATTCTCTGATAATCTACATTTTGATTTTGTGTTATAATATCCCTCACATCATTTTGAGTAGTGTATATTGCAGAAAAAATGAAAATTTGGTCATCATCTGCTGACCCCCATGCCAACGGGAAGCTGATTGAAATTTCATAGTTAACGAAGCGTTTCCAGAGCTTCACAGGAGAGCAACGTTGCATCATTCTCCATGGCTCCATACAGCTTGTCGACTGAGATCCAGGTTCTCCAGAAGCCCTGAGATGGTAGTTTGATTTGAAAAGATGTTATTCATACCCTCCGGGCACAGCCACGCTTGTGCATCCACTAACGCTTTTAGCTTAGCAGCTACAGTAAAGATTTTGGCTTTGAAGGGGCAGTTTGTAACAAAAGTTGATTTTTGAGTCACATTCCCAACAAATGATGCCTGTGGTTCCCAAAATCATCAAAAACTGAAATTTTAGGACGTAGGATGGGTCAGCTGCTGTCTCAAAGCATCAGTTTTTGACAAGTTGGGAACGAGACTGTTTGAAAAATATAAACTTTTTTTATAAATAGCCCATTAAAAAGGGTGTGAATATAATGTCTTTTCACATCAATTTGGGATCTCGCTCCTTCTGGAGACTCACATGGAATATGGAGCCATGTTTATGTTTGTTTGTTTGTTTGTTTTTTTACATTTCAAAACAAGTCAATCTACTTCAGTTGTTTATTGACTAACTTTCCATCAGCATGAGGGTGAGTAGATAGTGACTGAATGTAATTTTAAAATTTCGTGGCGAACTGTTCCTTTAAAGTATCAAAGTAGATATGTTGTTTCTCCTCCAGTGCAAAAAAGTGCATTTGAATATACAAACCAATGGCTGCACATAAGGGTTCATTTCAAATATTTAAGACAGAATGCACATTTTTGCATTTTTTTTCTTAAAGTAAAAATCAAAGTTTCATTCTATATTGATTTCAAAGGGATCCAAGTAGGATCAATAAATTAAGCTCAGCTTCCTCTTCCTTACATGACGTAATGACAGACAAACTAATAGAATATTCTGTCAGATGAGGTCAACCGGTTCAAAATGCTATCACGCAAGGCCACACGTCTATTTCACCATTTCGGGGTCCTTGTGGGGAAAAAAAATGGGAAGCCCTGCACTTGAACCAATTCAGATAACACACATACGCGCACACACACACACACACACACACACACACACACACACACACACACACACACACACACACACACACACACACACACACACACACGCCATTGCCTTGTCAGCTAACCCCCTCTAGTGCCGAGCATCCTGCACAGATGCGCACAGTCCCTCACTGTAGCCGCCGCTTCACTTTCTCCTCCGCTGCATCCCAATCACTCCTCTGTCCGCCTTCCCCACCTCTGCTGCTGCCGCTGCTGCTGCTGGTGCTGCTGCAGCGGACCGGGCTGGAGACAGCGGGCTGGTAGACCGAGCCGAGCCGAGCCGCGCACTGCTGTGCCAACACCGGTTCCGTCACGACTCCGTGCGCGCTACGGAGACGCGCTAGGTTGAAAAGGACATTTTTCTTTCCTTAGTGTGCATCTGAAACAATGCAACACCGCCGACTGAAGTGCATGGGACGTCTTCAAAGTTGTCAGGAGCCAAATGTTTGATTCGGGTCAAACTGATCGTCTGGTTTCACTTTGAATATTTTGGCGACTTTTTTTGTCCGAATCCTCTCCGTTCCGCGCCGCCGCCGCTGCCTCCAGGTGACGCGATGGCTCTCCTCTTCCTCCGTCCGCCGGCATCTCTCTCCATCTGGGACCAAATGTAAGGACCAGGACCAGAACCAGGACCAAGTGGATCGGTTCTCGTTGGGGGGATCCAGCAGCGCTTTTTTTTTTTTTTTTCTTTAAATATACTTACGTCTCTAACCACGTTACCTCAGACACAGCTCTAGATGTTGCCGCAGACATGAGTTTTGGACACAGATTTTTCCTCGTTGCACTCTGTCTTGGAATTGTCCCGAGTCGCTTCGGCCACTGCAACCAAGGTGAGTTTAATGAGCCGCTCGGTGGATTCCCGAATTTGACAGTATCTGTGCTGTTGCAATGCATTTTCTCAGCGGATCCATCGTTTCAGACGGCACTGTTTTCACTGTAATTACAGAGAAAGTATCAGGCATCGCATGGAGTAGTTACAGGGAACCATTAAACTGATCAGAGCAGGTGATGTGCAAGAAAATGGTCCGACAGTCATGCAAAAACTGAGAAGTTTGAAATCAGCCCTGTGCCCCCATCTGTACCAATCCTCTTTGTTTTTTGGGGTGAAATTGAAGGTGACCCAGAGCATGGAGAAAACCTACTGACATACAATAAACATCAGAGCTGCATATTCTTGGGACTAAATTTGTCCCTCACTCATATTAGTCTCCATCTTCTCGAATTAAGCTCCCTGTCTGCTCGGAAATGCACCCTGACAGAATCCACATTCAGCTTTCTAAAGTTTACTATTTTATGAGTGGAGTTCAGTGGATGTCCTCATCTGATTTAAAAAAAAAAAAAAAAGTCTCATCCAAACACTGAGTCAGATATTAAAATGAAATAAAGTTTTTATGGAAATCGGCTGCTGAAACGACAACCCTGAGGCTGCTTTAATTACACATTTCTACATTACACACACACACACACACACACTCAGCAGACAGTGGAGGAGCCACAGATTGAATCATTAAGTGGGTGACAGTGTGAGAATGTGCACCGAGCGTCTGCTTGAGACTCGCATGTCTGCGTGCTGCAGGTGTTGCAGTCCAAGTCAGACACACGCAGTCAAAGATTGCGGGCTGCTTTGTGTGAGTGTGAACAAGCACACATCTGTTCGGTGTGTGTGTCCTGTGTGTGTTTGCGCATGTGTGTGTGTCACTGTTTACTCCTGCATCCCTCTTCTGCAGGAGCTTGCAGCCCACCTGTCTTTTCACATGATCCGTGAGTGTGCATGTGAGTGGGCACTGGCACTTTTGTGTGTGTTTCATGCACGCACACACACACACACACACACACACACAGCCGCAGCAGCAGCAGCAGTGAGGTTTAAAATAGTCTTATTGATTGCGCGGGACACAGCGGGATCTGCCCCCCCAGGTTATATTTTATTGTTCTCTCAGTTCAATAAGAGCGATGCTACTCCCTGTTCTCCCAGACAGCTGCTACGTAACTGCCTCACTCTGTGTTTTTCTCCGCCGCAGATTGAATGATTGAACTGATGTCTGCCTCCTATTGTACTTTAGTCTTTCATATTGACTGGTCTGGGACCTCAGCGGCACAATTGCAGTCGTCAGCCACCACAGCGCGGTGCGGCTCGGAATGGAGGGAACCGATAATGACTCGGACGACAGCAGGAGTGTCTCGTTAGGAGCCGAGGCGTGAATGTTTCTCACCTTGCCCACAATGTGCCTATTTTGTCATTGGATTACTTACATATTTCCCCCAAATTAATTTCCTGCTGTATACAATGGCCCCCGGTGGCTTCACAGGCTTGATTGCCAGGGAACAATCCGGCGTAGGGTTTGCGCGACCATTGAGGAGACTCCAACTTGAATGCAAGGGTCCGTCTCGACCTTTTTCCGCCGAATTCACGCTGAGATCCAGCAAAGGAAAAGGAAATCACAGTTTCCTGTCTCGCCGCTGTGTCCCGGGGACAAAAGCCAACATCACCGCACAGAGGTGTTGTTGTGTACTTCCACGCCTCTGACCGGTGACAAATACAACTCCAAAAATTGGGGATTTCGCGAACAAAATTGGGGCGAGATTGTCAGCTGTTAGGAGAACAATAAAAACCAATCACCTTCCGCGTCTCGCCTGTGTGCCTCCTCTCACTGCAACATATCAGACAGTCCCTCGCATCAACCCAACTGGGAGTGCAGACAGTTATTAACAAAGCTCCACTCACTCACTGCCAGGTTTGAACAAGCCTCTTTTCCCCCCCATCAGTAGATCTCTTCCCATAATCTTTACTTTTATTCATTTTTTTTTTCTTTCCAATTTCCCTCCCCTGTGAAGTCGGCTGCGACGGCTGTATTTATCATAATGAACATTCACAAATCTCATTTGCTAACCTGATTTCTTGAGCCCTTGTAGAATATTCCACGAGCAAAAGACTGCTCGTACCCAGTAAATTGGGGGACGGTCTCTTTGTTCCACAGATTATTATTTTTTTTTTATCATCTTACCTGACAGAGAGATTCAGGCATGAAAAATCCCAAGCGAGCCCATCCAAGCCCAACAAAATAAAACGAACGGATGAGCACCACATGTGAAAGTTATTTTTTGTTGGTCAGACGCCTCTCGATCTCTGAAAGTTCGAAGGCATGAGACTTAAAAGGATCCAGTTATGAAATCATAATCAGGATAACGCCACTCTTTGCATTTATTTATGTGGAGGGGCTGATTAAAGCCTTTGCCCTCGCTGCTGCCACCCGCGGGGCACCACTATCACCATCACCACCGTAGACGAGGGAGATACTCACCAGCGGCGCGCTGTCAAGGAAAATCAATCAATCAGAGAGAGAGGGGGAGAGAGCGGCCGCAAAAAAAAAAAAGAAAAGAAAATGTTAAGTCTGCACCTTTGACTCGGAAAAGCCACAGCGTGGGTTTTGTGTGCTGTGACCACGTGTGCATGTGAATTCTCATTACACGGGAGCGAGACGGGTTTATTCTAAAACTGTCGCTTTGAAAACACTGGAGATGCATCTAATCCACAGCATGCAAATTGAGATACATACTTCTAAGCTGTAGATATGAAAAATGAATTTAAATCCATGTGAAAAAGCTCCCTCAGTTTCTACCTTATTACTGTTAAGTGGAGCACACGCTGCTACATGTAATAAAAAGTCTCCCCACGAAGCTTCTCCCGCCCAGAGACACCGAGACGACCCCTCCAGGCTGGAGACTGTCAATTTAGTAAGGGCTCGGCTTCCTCAAAGGCATTCCCGCATTAAGATAACGATTGTTGAGTTTTATTGTACGCGAGCTTTATGGCCACCTGGTGAACGAGATCTGCGCCGCACTTGAGGAAAAAAACAACTCCCGCCGAAGTGGTGAGCGGTCGAGCAAATGCGCCTCGGTGAGTGCTGAGCAATATTTAAAATGTCAGTCATGTGAATTAGCTTTGGTATTAAATAAGCCATGCTGCTAGTGTTGCATATCTCAAGTCCATTGGCTGCCAGTTATACTTATACATGCGGCACGTTATCGGCGACGGTTGTGCAAAACATACATTGGGTTCCCCGACCGTCGAGGCTGCAGACACCTGAAGCTTGTTGGAGTTAAGCCTCTTTACACCCACACAGGTGTTTCCACTTGTTTCGTCTGATTAGACTCCATCTGAGTAGCTGCGGACATGAGCAGACTGAGCTTGAAGGACGTGGAGGGTTTTTTTTTTTCTTGCCTTCCATAGTCAGAAGAGCCAAAGATTTAGTCTGGAAAGAAGGGAGAGAGAGGGAGAGGAAGGGAGAGAGAGGGAGAGGAAGCGACATGCAGCGAAGGCTCACGGCATGGAATCAAAAAAAAAAAGTTTCAGTACATAGAGCACTTTTATTAAGGCTGGCTTTGATTTTTAGCTTCGTGTCATTGTGTTTGTTGACTGCCGCCTGCCTCCACCCAACTTTGACCTGAGCCAGAGGTAGGAACTCCTGACAGCTTTTGACTTTTACTCCCTACATTTAAACAAAAATCACCCAGCGCACATCATGCACGGCAGCCATAACTAAACGGAAGCAGACAGAAAGGGGAGACTCGAACGGGGAGAGAAGGCGTGTAGCGATGAAGGCTCAGGCTCAGTTGGCTGTGCACAGAAATGGCCCGTAGAAAAAATGTCCGAGGGATACCTTTTACTTTTACACTTCAGACCCTTCACTGTACATGATTAGTATCTGTACATAAAGGATGTGTCTGCTCCCAACACCTCTGACCGTAGCAGACGTCTAATTAACCCAAATCACTGAAAACACCTGTGTAGGTGTGCAACACAGAACGTGTTTAATGAAAGCCTTTACACAGTTTTAGCAGAAAGAAGGTATAATTACCACAGTAGAGCGAGAGCAGGCCTCTTGTGTCTTTGATGCTGAAACATTAAACTATTGCAAAGAAATACAAATTTTAGATTTTTGACCGAAAGGGCAGGATCTCGCTCACTCTTGTGCATTCACGTTATTTTATACATCCTTAGGCTAAGAAGCACGTCTAGACACGACAACATGCTTGTACTCAGCATTAGCAGCCGTACTTGACCCCGTGCTGAATGGCTAAATCACACATTATTGGCAAGAGTTCCCTTCACTAATCTCCCATTTAAAACACTTAGAGCCTATATCAGATCTAATCAAGCACATTTGGGGATTTGCTTTGCTGCCATTTATTCTGCGGCTGGATGTTTGATCTTGGTGTGAGTGTGGCGACGTGTCGAAAATCCTGTCATGCCTGTCAACTTGCCTCAGCTATGGATGGATTTCCATTTCACAGCATATCATCCCCTCATCTGTTCAGGGCCCTGTACCTTGTTTACGCCACCAAATGACAATGTGCAATCCTCAAAACCAAATACTCACCAAAATCTTTTTTTTTTTTTTTACAAGTGTCTGTTCATCAAATGTCGTTGTTTGGTGCCGTTTGTCAGAGTTGGTAGGTATGAAGCTTGCAAATGGAAATTGTTTGGGATTTTTTGTAGTTTGGAACTAGGGCTTGCTTTGGTTTTTACACTATAGTTTGGGGAAAAACACTTCTACTGCATACAAAAAGATGTTTCATTAATCTTTTACAGCCAGTGTGTTGCTAGGAGCAACTTGGTCAGAAAGATTTACTGTTACTCAGATATCTCCAGATTGAACCATCGTAGCATGCTGTTGGCGTGCTATACTTGAATGAGCCACAGATGTACACAACCTGTAGACGGCCAGTAGCACATTCGTCTGAATACTCAAACTGCTCTCGATTCTAATTTACATGGAGTAACAGTGGAGGAGACTGCCTTTGGGTCTGTTGTTAGCGCCATAGTTATTTTGAGGTGTTTGTGTGGCCTACCAGGGTTGTAGGCCAGACAGGAGATGTCATCATTCTACTGGAGCTCCATATATTTATGAGCTGGCCGGCTCATGTTCTATTTATATCCGAGCAGCGGAAATCCCAAAGGACCCTCAGCTCCAGGCAGGGTCTGTGGGTGCCTCGCTAAAAGATAACTCTATAGAGGGGTAAAGAGAGAAACAGAGAGAGAGAGAGAGAGAGAGAGAGAGAGGGGGAAAGGATGGATGGATATGTACAAGCAGGCAGTAGTGTACACTGGCAGTTACTGCACACCCTCACACCTAAACGACTGAACTGACTGTCGCTGTTCCCAAAGCGACATGACTGTTGCAGCGTAACAGTGACATGCGTACTCAAGTCTGTCACAGTTTGGTTGGGTTAAGGCAGTAAAACCACATGTTTAGGTTTATACACAACTACTCAGTTAGGTTTAGGCACTGAAACTACTTGGTCACGTTTAGACAGCAAAACTATCCGGTTAGGTTTAGGCAAGAAAAATAATTAATTAGGTTTAGTCATGGAAACTGCTTTGACATGTTTCAAAATACAGTGTGGTTTAGGTTAAAATCACCTTTTTTTTGTTTGTTTTTTTGCTTCTTTTAGAAACACTATGCTTCACCCAAATAATTTATGTTATGTACCTGTTGACATCTGGTTTTATACCGAACCCTAACAGTGATCCCCTAAAGGAAAGCCCGGTGCTTGTGTAACCTGACGATTCATAGCTGTTGAGCTCGTGGTAGACCTAACCAGAATACACAGACAGGCAAGTAAAAGGGCCCGTGCATTCAAATACATACAAACATGTGCAAATCGACGTGTTGATGTAAGTGTATTTTGTAAATTTATCAAACAAAGCTGGTACAGAGTTGTCACACCAGAAGTGTTTAATTTTGAAGAGTGTTTGAAATGGTGCTTGTCTTTGCAGCTGATTTTAAAAAAAAAAAACAAAAAACCTAATAGAACCTCTTTTTAAAGTCAGAAAACACAGCGCTTTGATCCAACTCTGAAATGTTCTCTACTGGATACTTCTCCACACTGGCACCAAATGTGCATCAGCTGCTCTTTATTTATAGCAAAGTGAAGTGTGAAACGGCTCGCTGCAGTGAGCAACAAGGCCAACTTTCAATGATTAGGCTGTCCTCCAGAGCCTGTGCTACCTACCTGCCCACAGTAGTCTAATGGTGTCCATTAACACCATTTGCATTGCCAGCTTGTCCTCCTGCCTGGCACTGGCACTGACATGGTGCAGACCTGGCATAAGTGGGCAGAAAAAAAGTCACACAGAGGCCCTGGAACAGATCCAGAACTGCCCAACATGAAGGAAATATTCAACTAAGCTGGTGCAGGAGAGAGAGTAGGATTGCAAGTAGAGTAGTGAAAGGATCAGCGTGAAGCCTTCCCTCGCTGTGATGGGAACGATGGTCAGTCAATAATCTGCCACATTTGCATATAAATCAATGTGCGTTTATTTCAGATTGATATAACAACAACCAGATTTATTTAAAGGGTTTTAGTTGCCATTTTGAAAAGGTCACTGTTCATGATTTGCTGTAATGTTTTCACGTTGTCCCAGATAAAGAAAAGGAAAAACCAGGCAGGTAGTGTAATGCCACAATGGTCTGACGAGAGAAAAGACAGAGAAAAGCACAACCTACTGAAACTCATACTTTCTTAAAAAAAGGAGGCCTAAATGTATTATGTATGTTCAGCTGATGGAGTTAGTAGAGAGTGCAGAAAGTTCACGGTAGATCCTGCGGTTTACACATTGTTTCAGATGTCGTCACCCTGACCAATCTGATAATTTGGAGAAAAAAAACATCCTAAAGATTGATGCATTTAAAACCACCAAACATCTTATCATAACATTGATCAGAAACCTCATGAAAAAATAATGGTATTGATTAAAAAGTAAACTTGTCAAGCTGTAGTAAAATGTCAATTACTGTGTGAGCTTGAACTTGCCTGACTCTCTCTGACAGTATGGATTTTTACTGATGACATTTCTATAATGCCACTTCTTCAAATCTTAGGGGAAACATATTTTTCCCTCCTTAAAAACTTCCACATTTCAGGAAGCACACATTGTGTTTTAGAATACATTCCGCAGCGCACCAGTACTTCCCACTCCATTAACGTGACCTCAGCACCTCATTGCTTTTATGTCTCCTTGCATATGTCAATGGATTTTTGGTCAGTGAGGCAACAAGACCAGAGTGCATAAAACAGTGTGTCTAAGCAGTAAAATTATGATTGACGTTCAGTCAAATTACTATATATGAACATATATGCAGAGCCACCAGACTGATTGAACCTAATTAAAGCAAAAGTAATCAATATTTTACATTAACAGTGGTTCAAATGACTGTGTGTAATATGGAATGGATCCATTGGAGACAGTTACCGGTACTATCTGACTCTGCAGGTAAAAGCAGCTCTACAGACCAGTTTATCATCTGTTAACTTATTGTTTTGGTTTTTGGAAAATCTTTGGAAATAGATTGAGATTTACCATCAGTGGTTACCTAACAAAGAAACCCACAAGGAGGATGAATCCTGGATTTAAACTGAGTAGGTGACCAGAAACACAACTCTGGATGTTGTTGGATGGATGTCACCACACTAAGTGAAATGATGTTGATATCCTCATGTCGTGTTTACAATTTGTTTTGCGGCCGTCGTCATTTTATGGCTTATCTTTAATTATCTGCATCAAGAGTTGACTCGGTTAACCTCAGCGTACATCAGCCCAATGTGTTTTCACAATATTTCATATTCCATCATCATACCGGGCTGTGTTGATTAGTCATGGTGTTTGCCAAAGATTTTTCTACAAATAACTTATAATTATCACTGAAAACTCAAAAACATCATCCTCCAAGCGTGGCTTAAATGTGTCATAGCAGTAGCATGGCTGCTTTTAGGAATAGGGCAGCATGTAGTGTGTGTGTGTGTGTGTGTGTGTGTGTGTGTGTGTGTGTGTGTGTGTGTGTGTGTGTGTGTGTGTGTGTGTGTGTGTGTGTGTGTGGTTGAGCGAGAGAGAGTGACGGCGGCTGTGCAGACTCAGAGGCAGTAAATGTAAAGTGCAGGTTACGGTTTGCCCATTAATAAACTCTGCTGCTCCTCAATTACCAAGATGATGTTTTGAACCTCCCCTTCATTTCACTACTCTCATGCTCGTTCAAAACCCTCCACGGCAGCCCCATACCCACACGCTCCCAGACACTAATGAAGACATCAGTTAATAGATTTTAAAGTTGTCGTGAATTTCAACGAATGCCTATTTTGCTGTTGGACAAGTGGAACTTTGCTGTATCCTGCTGTGAGAAACATTTTCTATTAGAATCGTGGCAGAATAATGATGGGCCATAATGAGTTGTTTTTTTTACAATGTGACAATCAAAAGGCTTATGTTATAGTAAAAATCAAGAGTTCCATTATAATTCTTTACAATTGCTGATTAGGGTGCTTTACAGAGACAGCAGCTGCAGTTCAGGTTAAAGGGGTTGTTCCAGTGTCTGTCAGTTCATAGCAAAAGAGATTTTATTGAATAGATTTGAAGAATATTTTATATATCATCCAGCAGTTGTTATGTCAGAATTTTTTTTTTTACTCTATAGTTCAGAAGAATAACTCTTTTTCTTTCTTTTTCCATAGTTTTTGAATACATTTGTCTGCTGAACTAACCACAGCCGTGCTGCAGGCTTCAACCTGCGTTTTCTTTTGCCTGTGCTGAATTTGTTAACTCTGACAGCACTCCCACATCCTTGGACGCCTTTCTTAACTCTTGGATGATGCGACGCGGCCGTCTGGCTCGATTCAAAACAGGTGTTACATTGTGCCACTGCAGCGTGTCCTGTACCGGCTCTCTGGGAGATGAATGGAAAGGAGAGGAGCATTTAGTTGTGTATGACAGACACATACATGCACACACAATGAAAAGCTCAGTGAGCAGATGCTTGGACAATCTCTGTCAACCAGGCTCCATCAGCGGTGTACTGGCTCATAACTGGGGAACAGACAGACTCAGAAATTCCCTCCTTTCTGCTCGTCTTGATCCTGTCAGGGCACATTCACGGATACAAACATCACTTTTCTTTTGCCCTGACATGATGATGTTTGACAGCATTGCATCTAATACCTCATCTAATGTCAATTGAGCTGTAATAACTAGCTTTTCCAGAGCAATTATGCAAATGGAGATTTATTCAGGATATTTTGTCACTGATAGAGATTTGTGTAGGCGTAACCATCCCCCTTGAGGACAGCTTACAGAGCTCCAAATGGACAATAATAATGAACAGACTCTTACCTCAAAACTCAGCCTTTATCCAAGTAGAAAAGTACAGCACAAGTTATCACAGATCAGGGTCAGTAGTAAGCATGCGTACTTCATGGCTTCACATTGAGGATCTGAGTCAATGGCTGCTCAAGGACAAGTATAGAGATGAGACTCTGATTGTTTGCGACTGCTGATGAGATTCGACGATGATCGCTCGTAGCACGTGAGAGAGATGATTGGCTTTAAACCAGCCTCTCGGGTCTAGTGTTGTTGTATTGTTTTCTGCAAGCTATCACTCTCACCCCTGAATACCAAGTGTTTTCCACACATAATTGGGACATAACTGTACTGTCACACACACTCATTGTGCGTTTGGTGACTGGATGGGCTCCATGTAATATTTATGGATTTTGACAAAGCAACAGGATCCATGTCTACTATTCCCCAATGTTGTCGGCAAAAAAACATTATTTTTTTTTTTTTAATTTAGTGATGTTATGATGGCCTCACGCTGAAGGTAAATTCAGGAAGCCATATCTGCTCCTTTGCACTGTAAATCACTTGTCGCTGGGAGAGATGCTTTCCCCCTGAATTATTAAATCTACTGTCCTTGAGAGCTAGACAAAATATTGTCAAGGATGGCAATATTTTCCTGGGTAAAATTGTTTTTTCGTTTTTTTTTTTTTTAACTCTACCTGGAAGGTTAGATTCAACTGACAAGGATATTATTACGCTGCACTGAGATTAATATCATTGCATATTGAGCTCCAGCAAAATGCAATACTGAAGCTCTAATTTCCATCCACAAAAAAGCGAGGTATTGATTAATATGTGGCGCAACAAAACACATATTCTCACAGAGGGGGATGAGAACAGATCTGTCCCTCGGTCATAGGTATAAGAAGAGCACTTCGCTGTGTGGGAGATTGAACCAAAGCCAGGCAGGGAATGGACTGTTGACAGCAATCTGACTGCAATCCATCAGTCCCCAAATTGTGTCACGAGTAGCAAAAAAAAAAAAAAAAAAAAAAAAAGGTTGCTCCCACTGTACACGGCGCCGCGCTCATAAATATTCATTCGAGAAAGTCATTTCTGTTAATATGAAAAATGTCTAAATGAACATGTTTATGACTGATTTTTCAATTTCCGGTGTGAAAGTAGGACTTTTTGTGTGTTGACAGGTTGCTAATGGTTGTGTTTTTCCCCCATTTTCAGTTGTGCTGCTGGATACGACGTCTGTGCTCGGAGAGCTCGGGTGGAAGACGTATCCTATAAATGGGGTAAGGAGGGCAACTGATTTCTTTCCTTCACTCTCACTGTCCACGGCGCCTCGTTCAAGATTCATGGCCCGCGCTGCGTCGATGAGCTCGATTGTATTGATTCGAACAGGTCAAGACGGGTAGCAGTGATCTGTTTCATATTCACATCCTTGTTTTGGTTCAGACCCCTCTGTCCACATGGGAAATACTGGAACTTGGAAACAGATAATGAGAAGAGGTCTCTAAGGGATCTCGCCTGATGCTGTTCAATCTTCTCCTGTCAATTCCTGTCCTGTTTGTGTCACCTTTGGGCCACAGAACTATTCTACTCTAAATGTTAGCCAAAGGCAAACACAGCCCCCATCAGTCAAGCCCAAGTTAACTATGGCATTTAATAGAGTTATTTTATGTATATATTTGTTTGCATATAATTAAAACTTGTTGAGACCAAAGTACAAAAATCACAGCATGGAAAATGTGATTAAAAAAAAACATTAATACTGCAAAAACTTAGTGTTAAGGTCCAGTTGCCTCTCAGTCACTAGTAGCAACAACTACATGTACATGTATACTATATTCCCTATTTGTGTCAGTCAACTACCAAAAAGGAGGTATACCCATCTTGTTCCAGCAGTAAGTCCCTCCAGCTCCCCAGCAGTCTCTTGTCCAGCTGAAAATCAAAAACAGCAGCGAGCGCCAAACTCAAGGTATCGCCATCATAAAATATAGATGTGCTGACAATAAACTCTGACATCCTCAGATCAAAACCCTTTCCCCTCTCTGTGCTGTCAGTACCTGAAGGACTGATTGAAAACACCCTCTTGTCATATACAGAGTGGGCAACTAACGCAAGACGTGGCCGACTCCCACCTCTTTGTTCACCTCCACATCTCCCAGTACAGCACGGCTCAATTACGAGATAGAGACTGAGGCTGTCCCGCTGAGTCCACGACACTCTGGCTGTGTTTAACTCCCCATTTTAAGGGGTTACCCATGCGTGGTTTATTGTCCTGAAAATGCCCGGGGTTTTAACCTTCTTTTATGTAGAGTCTCTCAAAATGTCAAGTATGAAGTGCTTGAGTTAAGGAGGTAACTGCCTGTGGTAGTCATTTTGATCTGTGTCATACCCAGTCTGTTGTGGTCTCTTATTAGACTACTTTTTCTTTTACATAACAGAGATGAATAAATGTGTTGTTAACCCGTAACATTCAGGCAGAAGTCTTGTTGAGGAGAAAGTTGTACTTTTTTGTCGGGATTAAAAGTGATCTATTTTGCTGTTCTGCTGGGAACTGATGTGCCACGATCTTTGGTGCAGACTCTCCCAAATGTATTTTTGGTCTAATAAAACAAAAGCCAACTTTAATTTGACACAACAGGGCTGAGGTGTAGCCAGCAGCCAGTCACCGACTCTATGGCAAGACCACACTTCCTGCTTATATCACCTACTGCTGCCATTCCCAAGCTTAAGAATGACACGGCCCACTTTGAAACTGGGAAATCTTCTGCAACACACCAAACCACTTTAATCACAGCTCCGATCAACACACGAGACTAAGATGAGGTATTCCTAATAAAGACCCTTAGATGACTTAAACACAACACCAGATGAGAACAGGTCAGATGAATAAAGAATGAAATGTTGTGTTTTATTAGTTCTAATTAAATATTTAGCAATCATAGATATCGTAGGGCAAATTCAAACTTCATTACAAAATTGAAAATTAAAAAACATTTTTAATTGATTGTGAATGATCTCTCACTCGGACTTCTCCTCTGCCGAGGCGCCACAACGGTCCCCTATTCTCACTCATAGATCCCCTTTTGCCCCAAATTTATTCATCAAGATCCACTTTGTATGATTCCCTTAGAAATCAAGAAAGTGAGGGAAAGAAATTAAACTGCACAGAAAGTTTATACCAATCCTCCATCCAAGTTTCTTGAAAATCCATTCAGTTGCGTTTGTTTTTTGTAATCCTTGTGACAAACCAACCAGCAAATGGCCAAACAGCATCTGTGGATGTAGTAATTTCTTTAGCTGAGCTTAGTTTTCCAATAAGATTGATCTTGAAGTGTGACGTCGTCATTGATCTAAATAATCTAAAAAATATTCCCAAGAATGGCATCTTCGAATCTCTGGAAATGTGATAATCAACAGGGTTTGACAAGTCATAAGAAAAAAGAAAAAGGTCAATAACTTATGATCTAGAGATGATAGATTAAAATAGAAGAGACCACAGATGTCTGCAGTGTTTTTTGGTGGCTGCATGCAGGCTGAACAGGGCAGAGCAGCAACACAGAATAGCTCTCACTCTATTTTTGAAGTTGTGTTTAAGCGTTTGAGAGCTGTGGCAGTAAATGGCAGAACCCAAAAAAGGTCACTCCTTTTTTTTGGAGCTATACGTTGACTTTTCTATCCTCCTCAGTTCTTACGACTTCATAGTTACTCTCTGTGGGTTTTGACTTTAAATGATCCTCTGCTGGAAGCTCCCTAAGGTCCCCCCCTCGCCACCCCTTCTCTGTTTCTCTATCTCTGGCTGCAAGGCCCTCTGTGGCCCATATCAGGGTTATGGAGGTGATTACATCATGTAGGTCGTGGTGACAGCCGCCCACAGCGTTAGAGAAGAGGAGAGAGGGAGGCTGCTGCCTCCATGATTAAGCTGTCAGCCCTCTCCCCTCCTCACTCATCCACTATCCTCCGATTTACCATTAATATTTAAGGCATCGAGGTGAGAGGGCCTGAGGGAAGGTGTGAAGATCTGGGGAGGTAAAATAGTTTCAACCCCCCCCGACACACTACCTGGGAGCAAGCAAGAGGAAGTCAATCCCCACCATATTAGACACAGCCTGGTATCAGGCCGATACAGCAGCGCGCCATGTAGCTGCCTATCAGAGCTGCACGCTGGTTCTAGTTCCGGATATAAACCACCGCACGTCAGTCCGGCCCAGCGCGCATCTTTAAATAATTTCATATGCAGTAACTGCTCCAACATGATTAGCCGATGATGACTTTGCCAGGAATGTGGTTGGTTGTGTGACATGAAATTGAAGGTGAAGTGGAAATTGAGGTGTATATTTATGGATGATTTTTTTTTTTTTTTATCAGAAGCCAGTAAACAACTCTTGTTAAGAGAGGAAGGTGAGAGGGTTTTGTAGCAGAGGGAGGTTAACCATGAGCACACGGTGGTGGCACGCCAGCATGACAACATGACACTGTGGCACTGTGCACAAACCCCGACAACAACAACAGTTTTGAAGTGTCCTTGAGCAAGACACTCTAGCCCTTTAGCTGCTTACTCACCATCACATATTGTGGGTAGGACAATTAGACAAATGCGAAAAAATGTAAATATATTTGTTCAGAGGATGAAAAGTCTTCAGGGCCAAAAGAAAACAGAGACAACTGTGAACTCTGCAGAGTAAAAATGTAAACTTTTTTTGTGTGTATGTTGATGATTTCTTCTTGACAACCCCATCACCAGAATAAATGATGGCAAAGTTTGTTTCTCCTTACGTTTTTCTATGTTGCAGGTTAAAGTTTCCAATTTTCCAAAAGCACTGCTCACGCTCTGGTTAGGTTTAGGCACAAACACCACTTGGTTAGGGTCAGCAAAACATCACATTTTGGCTTAAAAATGCCTGTCAGGATGCCACAAACACAGCTAGAAATGTCCCGAAGTCTCATTAAAAATAACTATTGGTTACAGATATTGGAATGCAAACTTGAGCTGCAGGCACAGCCTTGGAAATCTTATCTCCTGCAGTTCCACCTCCAGACTTTAAAAGTCGGGGTTAACGCTCACTGCCAAAGCTTTACCCTGGCAACTGGGCTATTCTTGAAACTACAGTTACCATCGTTTTGAGGCTAAACAGGACATATAAGGTTACCATGGAGTCAGTTAGTTATCTGCGGGCTGCAACTTGAGCCTAATTTTTTCCCAATATTTGTTTACAGCACCAGTAAAAGACAACTGTCTCTGGATTGATTTAATAAACTTGAATTTGATAAGAAAATAAAAACATTTTTTAAAAAAAGGAAAAAAAAAGGTGATTCTCTGGTGAATTCTATAGTTAAAAAAATGGCTTTTCTTTCAATTTTTTCTAAGCAGACTTACTGACTTGTAATCGCAATGGACAATAACAACAGCCCAAGGACGTGTGAGTCACACTGAATCTGAAAGTATCATGTTTGTGTTCATTTTTGAGTGAGTTATGATTCAGAGAGGATGTGAGATTTTTGAATCCAAATGGTGGCACTCTGGTGCGAGTGGGGGTTTTAATGCCTCCATGAACTGTGTTTCACAGCTGCTGCAGCTCCAACCGCTGTCTGTGTTGGTGAACGGGCCACACGGGGGGACCAGATTGTAATAACTAACCCCCCCCCCGTTGTTTTTAGAGCAGCAGCGTACACCCGTCCTTTTCACCTCACTCAGTATCTTCGCCTCACTTCAGCACCCCCTCCTTCAACTCTCCTGCACTGCCCCCCCGGGGAGCGTACCTCACAGTTTGTTCTGCATACACAACCAAAAACATCAGCAATTTTTATTTGTGCGAAAAAAAAATCCCACATACACTCGCCAGCTGTAACTCAAACCTATGAGATATAGCTGTTTTCCCTCCAGCAGGCACGTTTAAAGCACAATACGATACTTCTTGAGAGCAGGTTGACACATAAAAGTTTACAGCTCTCCTCCGCTCCTTCACAGCGCTTTACAACAGAAGCTAATTTGTCATTTTCATGGACACATTTCAGCTAATGCTACACCTATTTGCCTCTCCATGCTCATCTTTTGCATTTTTAAAAGGCACTCTGGTTATGATAAAAGTTATAGGTTGGATTTAGCCTTCCGTCTGAGGAGAGCAAGAGTTCATTAGCGGCGCCGGACCGCAAACGCCTCGCCGCGGGCACGCTCGTGTGTGATTACAGAGCTGCCTGGGAATAGTTTTAATTAAAGTGAATATTACAGAGAAAGACTGAGACGCTTCAATCAATTAAGCGATTGTGTTTGGTCTCGACCCCCCCCCCCCCCGTCTCTGGAATGCATTTCCCTGTAGGTCCGAGTCGTAAGCACACTGGAAGGCTGTAAACACAGATGTTTACACGCTGTAAACACGTTCATACATCTTGGTCATGCCCCGCCTTCAGTGCAAGGTGCCCTTTTGTTATTGCTTACCTGCGCCGCTCGGAAAGTAAATAGACCTTCTTTTTTTTTCTCTTTTTCAATTGGCCCGTGAGGGGAACAGTGCACGGTGGACTGTTGTTATGTTTGTTAATGACTTCAGCGAATGTGGGAATATCCTCCGAGTTAGAGAAACACACTCACCCCCCGACTCATTAGATTTGTGCATATTGAACAGCGATTGATCCACACCGTGCCTTTTCAAGGACTCTGACTCTGCAAACTTTTTTTCCCTCCAGTCGAAGTTAATAATAATTGTGTGCGTTTCACAAAAGACGCCGACGGCAAAGCAGGAACTCCGGTACAAAAGATGTTTTTGTAGATGTTTTTTCACGAGGCAAAGACGTGTGTGTGTGTGTGTCTCTCTATTCTCCTTCTTTCCCTCCATGTTCTGAAGTGCTGAATAGTGATGAAGAACAGGGGCGTCGGAGGGGCCAATGTGAGAGAGACAGAAAGAGGAGAAGGAAAAAGAGGGTTGATTTGGCGTCTGCATGCAGCCGCGATAAGCTCCACTCAGAATGGGCAGACACACTGCTGAAATATGCATGAGTCATTTCCCAGCGGTGGGTGGGGGGTAAGAGAGCGGAGCAGGGAGAGGAGCAGCTTATTTATTAAATTACATGAAACAGCTTTAAGGGATTAAGAATGCCTAATGTTGCCTTTTGTTTTCACTCATTGATATTATAATGGGGAAACGGAGCACAGGCAGGTCGGATGACAAAAGAGTGATGGTTGTCCATCATGAAAGGAGGGAATAATCCTATTTTTATCTATTGTCAGAGATCCCGAGGAGCCAATAAGTCAGATCTACCGGGGGCGTATAAACACTGCGTTATGTAAGAGAGGGGAGCACATTGGTTTACCGCTGCCAGAACGCCGCCTCGGTCAAATATTAGGCTGCGCACCCTCGATACCTCACAAGTGTTCTGCTTAGAGCAAGACATTTGTCTCCGAGTGTGTGTGTGCGTGTGTGTGTGTGTGTGCATGTATGTGTGTTTGATGCAGGCTGTTGTTCAATACAACAATAAAAAACATTTACTGTAACACAAGTCTGACGCAACAGCAGTTTTAATCCAGCGGGTTCCGAAAAGGTCATTTTAAGTGGCTTTAAATTTTGATGTGTGTCTTCTGCTGATAACACGCCTCTCCTCAACATGCCTGTGCACCCGTCCTCATTTAGTGTGTGTTTCCCCTCATGAAGGGATCTCCTTACTGGCATCTATATAGAGATTTTAAAACCTGTTTTGTCTTACGAAATCATACAGTGAGAACAGAGTAATACTTTACTTGAAGGTGTAGAAAAGGCAAAGTCAGTGGTCAGAGGTAGTCAAGATGCTGTCCGGTTGAAATCCCTCGGACTGGCAAGATGAATCTGGGTGGGGAAAGTGAAAGGCAGCGCTCGCTCCACCCTCATTACCACCCCTGAAGTGCGCTCGAGCAAGGCACTTACAGTCGGGGGGACTGCCCCAATGGAGCTGCTCAGTGGCCAACAGATGAGACTGTGGCTGTACTGGGCAGCTTCCCGGTGTGAATGTGTAACCATGTGAATGTGATCAGGGCGTTCCTCGCAGCGAATCCCCCCTTGAATAAAAGAGGGTTTAAAAAAAAAAGATAAGTCATTAGTAAGTAATGAGTCGACACTGGTTTGTGCCTCTCAGCGGCAGTGTTGTTCAAGTTACTCAGCAAATTAGTCAATGAAAAAGTAGTAATATTACTTCAGTTCTTACTTGGTATTCAATAAATTACTTATGTTACTCACTAGCTCTGTATTACTGTTACAAAGTTAACTTACCAAGCGAAAACCTTTTGTAGAACTTCCTCAACTGTGTCCTGTTTGAAACCCAGTGTGTGTTGTTTAGACAGAGTGCTGCTGCCTCACTGGCAGAAGACGCCTCGTTGTCAACACTGATGATTTTTCAGGCAGTTTTCACATCGCTGTGCTGCCGTATGAGTTGTTCAGCAAATTACATGTTTTATTTGTCACAGGTGAGAGCGTTTTGCTGCTTGCACAAAGTTTGCAACGGACGACAATGTCCTTTTGCACATTTGACTACGACAAGCTCACAATAACAAAAACACTTCCAGCTGTTGAAACCTGCCTTCTCCATCATTTCACTTTATGGCAAGTGACCGACCTGGCCTGCCTTGCAGCATGTGGTACAACCTGCCTTGGATAAAAATCAAATGACCTTCTGGCAAAGGAATAACACAGCTGTACTTAGTATACTGACTGTAATATAAATACTGATTTGGAAATTGTAATCCCTAGCACAACTCGATACTGGGGTAGGTTATAATAAGACAGTAAGACTCTTACTGTCCAACACTGTGCAGCGACTGGTTAATTAATTGATAATTAATCAGGAACAACTCATTAAGAAAGTGGTCAGTATGTCGATTCACAGATATTTGTGAACTAATCATTACCTATTGATTCATGAATGTAGCATCTCATTATCTGCTGTTTGAGCCTTCAGTCACAGTCAGTTGGGAATTACTCAATAATGATTTGTTAATTATCAAGTCGTTACTGATTCATTCCTCCCTCAACTCACCTTTTTTTGCTTAACTTTGTAAAATTGTAAAGTGTTACCAGTTGTACTTGGAGTGAACAGTATTTGATTTTTCAGTTCCTTTTTGTAACTTTTAGGATCATAATATTTCGAAGGAAAGCCTTAGAAACTCTTATTAGTTCCATTGATGTAAAAAGAAACTATAATTAATATTCAGGATGATGTTCTGCATCAACAGACACTGTAGCACAAATACTATACATTCTGGTGCAACAAATATATTTAGTTATATATTTGTGAATCCTCGGCTGAAAGTAGTGCTAATTCTGCAGTGCTAAAATGTACCACGCAGTTGTTGTTTTTTTTAAATTTTACGGACTAAACGATTTATTGATTAAATCTTGAAGATAGTTATTTGTTGGCAATAAAACAGTGGCATCCCTAATTAGCTGCAGTCGGGAAGCGTTCCCACCAGTCTTTAACATCCATCATGCAGGCTCCCGTTGTGTTACTGTGTGATGATGCACCGCGATAATACCCAGCTTTTCTCTGTCGGCCTCCCAGTACAACACGAGTAAGCTCAAGCAGCCGCCAGTCGACATAAAGTCCTCTGAGCAAATCGGCCTGTCAGGTTTTTGGGAAACGTTTTCAGAGGATTGTCGTCAGATTCAGGCTTTGTGGGGGGGAGACAGTGCAGAGAAGAGAGAGAGAACAGATACAGAGGATAGGAGGAAGACAGGAGGCCTTGTCTGGGAGTGATTGGATATAACTTGCGAGAGCAGAAATAAGTAAGACGACTAACACACCGAGCAGAAGTGCTTACACTCTCACGCAGGCATTTGCACGCCCTTCGAAGCCTATTTGCTTCCCCCCGCAATACTAATCCGTAATCTTTTTATTGCAATATTTAACCACAGTAATTGATTGCAACTACGCGACCTAAGCCTTATCTCAAAGCACTTCCTCCGTGCCTAATACTATTAGCCTTGAGAGTGAGACGGAATAACAGAGTGGAGGAGGGAGAGGAAAATCTGTATGTCAGTGTCCTTCATAGCCCAGATAAACTTCTGTGAGGCGTGCTGCTGAGTGATGGCCGGCAGCGCTGCGAGGGAGAAAAAAAAAAAATAGAGGGAATAATCCAGAATCACTCCACTTCTCCCCATGGAGGCTCTAATGTAAAAAAGGTATGATGATTTAGCACACCAGTGTTCGTCTCGGGGACCTCTGCCATAACCGGGCTTAAGCAGTGCCGGGGGATCCCTTAATTGGCTTGTTTCTTGTCAGGGACACACCGAGGCCGATATCTAATGCGCTCCCACACGGCATCTCGCTGACAGCAGAACATATTCTGACAGCTTTCCGGGGCTAACCCTGACCGTGTGAGGAATACAACGGAGCTGAGTTAGAGGAAAGAGAGAGGAGGGGAGGGGGGAAGCAGGAGGGATGGAGGGACCGGGTGGATGCAAATGGTTAGAAGAGGAGAAAAAAAAGAGAGAGGGAAGAGTGAGGAGGTTATTAGCGCCTTGCTGAATGCAGGAGCTGAATACATGAATACTGGAAGCGGTGGCAGCCGAGGAGAGAGAAGCAGACTGTGTGGTTGCTGTAGGACAGGAAGAGTTTAGACTGACAGACTCGTGTTCTGTCTGAGGGGTGAGAGCTTTACAGAGCAGTCAAATACAAAGTATGGTAATAGTTTAGTCCAAATAAAGAATATTTTTCAAATGATTGATTAACATGAACAAACAGTGGCACATGAAAACACTGGTCCAGACCTACTTTTGGAAAGTACTGGATGTCTTAATACAACCCTGATTCCCCAAAAGTTTGAATGCTGGGTAAAACATGCATCAAATAGTATGTTATAATATGCTAATCCTTTTTTTAAATATATACTCAACTGAAAACAGAACAAAGACGATGTATTTAATATTGCTTCAACTTTATAGATTTTCGTAAATAAATCCTCATTCTGAAGTCGACTGTCAGCAGCATGTTTCAAAGTAGTGGGGGCAACAAAAGACAGGAGAAGCTGTTGAATGAGCCAGTTTGGATCATTCAACAGAAACAGGTTCGTTGGTAGTTAACAGTAAAGATCTATATGTTTATATAGAGATGGAAATTAACTTAGATGCTTAGATTTGTACTGAACATACAGAACAAAAAGTCAGTTATATTTATCTTTCAATAAAAAATAAAATGTTATGCCCTCAGTGTTGTGTTGATTTTCCCCCTCAGTCACCATTGTTATTTAGATTATATCAATATTTTTCAAGTTATTGTATAAAAGTAAAAATCCTGATCTTGTGACAACACTATTCAGTAACAGATGGCAGTATTTCGACTCGATATAAAGGCTGAATTGTTCACAAGTAAGTAATATTGCAAAATTTTCAGGCTTTATCACAATACACAATACAATGACTATCTTGAAATTTTAAAAGAAGCCCTTCATATTTGCTTTGACTGAGCAGCACAATTAGATATCACAATTTCACCAAATTCCTCCAAATCAATATTGCAGCAATATTCTAGGGATAATTTGTACAAAATAGAGGTTTTTGATAGACAATCATCAGTACTGAGGATTGAATGACTAAATGCATACATTTAAGAACCAGTTGGTAAGTTAAAGAAAATGACTTTAAGACCAGGAAAAGACACTTGCATCATGTATAACACTACCCAGGAACAGTGTACTGTAGCGCCTCATATCAAGATAATAATATCAGTGTATTGCCCAGCCTGAAGCAAAACACGATTGTACAAGGGAGTTTACAGCATGGGCTTGGGAACACATCCCAAAACTATTTTATTTCTTGTCAACACGGTGTATTTGCAAATGATTGCACTGCATTTTATTTGTTTTGCACCGCAGTCCCATCTTCTTTTGAATCAGCTCGTACAATACTCACTTGAAATATGCTCAGAGAGAGTTGCTGGTTATGGAAAAATGTCTCGTGACCGTATCCACAATGAAACTAACCCTTTATAACAAGACCTCCACAGAATCTGCCTTACTTATTTTCATTCAGATGTTAATGTGGTACAATTTTTACCAAAATAGACCGGAGTGTTTGTTGTGTGATCATCAGCTGAACTTTAGAATAAATCTGAAATGTCTCTGAAGCATTATTAAAAAATGGAAATACTTATGCACCAATCAAACGAGTAGCAGGTTGCTCATTCTCGCTGGCACAGAATTTCACTTTTGCTTATTGAAATGACAAATGGTGCTGGGGGCAGATCATGTCAGCTGTATCTAATTGGCATTATTGCCGTAAATTACCCAAAGGCCAAAGTGAAATTTAGCTGAAGTTGTCCGTCTGCTCTGTGCAGACTGGCGCTGCAGTATCGTGTTTGGAATAAAGCTCCCGTACACATTCTATCAAAATTTAAAACCCAGCCGACAAGTGGATCTGAATCAGGGCCTCCAGTGTTTAAATCAAGCAGCTGATAGAAGTCACATGTAAAGAAAGTTAGTCACACCTGTTTTATTGTGGCAGAATACACCTTTAATCAACATTTGATATCTAATGCTGCTTGTTTCATCTTCAGTTTTGTAGCGACAGGTCGTGAATATTAATCGAGCCGCCACTCAAACCCCTGAAGTGCTCCTGCCTTCTTAGCCAACAAATTACAGATTACAGATCTAAGATCAGCCTTTGAGGTTTAACTTGCTCCAAGCCGAATCTGATTGGATCCAATAAAGGGATTTGAAGGGATCAGGTGATACAACTTGGATCTGATTGAATGTAAGGCCAGGCAATGTACAGTATCCATATTATATCATTAAAGTGATATTGGATATTGTTTTTCGAATTTGGATAATGCTATTTTATAATGTGGCAGTTGTGTTTTCCTGGTTTTAAAGGCAGCGTAACAGTGAAGTGATGTCATTTTCTGAACTTATCAACTGTTCTGCTTGTTCAGATACTTATTACTGATGATGATTATTGATCAAAAATCTCAAAATTTTGTTGCAATATGCATTTCGAGATGTTGGATACAAATATTGTCACATTTGATTTTGTCGCTTTTGAAGAGATCAAAATATTGAGATATATATGATTTATAAGGTCATACTGATGTTTTTCACATCATCTTGACGTGATTAAAATGTATAAACTAGTGTTGGTAGTGCAGATTTCCTCCACCCTACCCTTGTTTGTCTCCCCTCCTCCTCCCCCCTCACTTTATCTTACCTTTGCTGCATATTGACGTCAATACACTGGAAGAGGAAAAGAACATCAACTAGGTGCTTGTTTGTGTGTGTGTGTGTGTGTGTGTGTGTGCGCCTGTGTGTGTGTGTTTGTAAAGATGACCCGACAAACACTGACAGAAAAAAAAATGGCAAAACCGAATTCATAGCCAAAAAGTAGACAGACAGCATGAGAGAGGGAGACGGAAAGAGAGACGCAGCGGGACACCAGTGAGAGCTTAAAGCTGGGAAGCCGTTCATTTTTTTATAGGTAGTTAGACAAGCAGTTACACAGCAACACTGGCATTTAGGCAGTCAATCACACATTAGCAGAGACGGGCAGATAATCAGAAGTTATATATATTCAGACAGCGGTGCTGCCAAAAAGATAGACAGTCAGAGTCAGTCATATACATTCAGACGGAGGGAAACTGCTCCCTGCTTACATCATAGTATCTGTAGCTGTTTTAACATTCAGCAGAACCCGTAAATAAAATTTAAAACTGGTTTATTATGATCATTTAACTTCACTTTCTCTTGATTAAATAATGATGGACCTACTAATGATAATAAATTATTAATTACAGACCTATGAAAACACTGACATACGGATAAAGACAAACACAGTGATTTAGAGGATTTGAGAATTAGTTCTTTTCATCAGTTAATTAATTATGTATTAAACAAAGTAACTAATATCCTTTTAGAAGTAGAATTCTTTATACTTTTACAAGTAGCCTTACTTGAAACTAGTATTATTTCAGAAATGTTACTGAACTTGTACTACAGATTTTCTGTACTCTTTCCATCACCGTTCAGTGGCTCTGTGTTCTAAGTTGTAAGTTTGATGCTGTGGAAGAAAGTCCGATCAGGTGGTGTCCGACTTATTTCTGAAGAAGCCGCTTAGATGAGAAGGTGAAACGTCTTCAAGAAACTGAAATGAGTCCGTTTGTCTACGATGATAACATTCAGTATTACCATGTGACCTGGATGACTGAGATCCTTCATCAACATAGGTGAAAAAACCTACTGGGGAGTAAATCCAAGTGAACTTTTCTGTTTCTGGTACAGCACTCAGTCAGTTAGGAACACTTGGACTCCCCTCCTCTGGGAACAGACTCAGGACACTGTAATAAGAGGACAGCCTGCTGAGACACACACACACACACGCACAGGAGTGTACAAACTGATACCTGCACATTGTCACCTCTCTGTCTTCCTTACTCCACACATTCAGGTGCACAGAGGGGGTTCTCACACATCAGCAGTCCCATTCTGTGTCTCTACCTCTGTGCACAGTACATGCACACACGTGTTGTGCACACTCTCGCGCGCACATGCACACACTCACACTCGTGTAGGAGCGGCGAGCTGGCCCAGTTAGAAAGAAACCCGCCCAAGGTCACGGTGCTTTATCTCTAGTAGGCTGTTTACTCCTGTCTGTTTCACTTGACTTGCATCAGAAAAAATATATTACAGTGACACTGACGAATGTCTTCTGTATTCCAAACCTGAACCTCGACTCTGCACTTTCTTCCAGCAGCGAGTTTACTGCAGCGCCAGCAGGCTGAGCCAAAAAAAAAAAAACCCATTACACATCGGTCACAGCAGACAGACATGTGGCTAACCTGTGAAACATGGAAGAGTTTCAAAAAGCATCATTTAATCACAGAGATGGCCGCGATGCACGTCACACACAAGTTTGATTGTGACGTCAGCGGCTTTCTGTCCCGTTATTTTTTTTTCACCTTGTGTTAAAAGCAATTTAAAAATCCGCCTTTTGTGACAAAATATTTTAATGCCTTTAAGCCCTGACAAGCTTCACACACATAATCCTGCTAAATGACACGCTGCCTTTATAATATCTCTGACATTTGAAATGTCTGAGCAGGGAAATTATTTCACCGCCGTGTGTTATTAATATTAGAAGTGCCAGAAGTCTACACGGGTACTCACTTTGGGAGCAGCCTTTGAGAATTGTATTTGTTTGAATTTAATTGAAAAATATTAGGCTTGTGTGGCTCTATGTAAGTGTTTTAATATACAATAGTGGCTATACAGTTCCTGGGAGAGCGGTGAATGAAGGGATTTTCTTTTGGGATGTAGGAAAATAAAAGTTTCTAAAGATTATCGAAGGAAAGTTTATTGCTAGCTCTGTTTGATGATGTTAATCTTCAAAACTGAGTTGCGAACCACAAATAACCCTCAAATAATTATTCGCCGTCACTGGAGATGCTCTACGTGTGTGAATCCTAGATAACAATTTCTGTATTCAACTTTTTCACAATGCTAACATACTGTAGTAAAAAAAAAAAAAAATAAGGGTCTTCCTTGAGGACGAGAGAGCGACTCTTTCCATGAACAGCTGGACATCTTTCTTTGTCTCCCAGATTATGTGTGGTTGATTGAAACAGGATTTTTCTTTGGGGCTGTCTATATAGTCTTGTAATAGCTTTGTGCCTAGCAGAGCAATCGCAGTGCTCCATCAAGCTCTGACACATCCATTTGTCACACTCTCTGTGGTCAGATAGAAAAGCAAGAGGAAGACACACACAGACACACACTCACACACACACATATACACACACTGAGATGTAACTCCAGGAGATGTGTCCCAGTCTGTAGTGCATACGGATTTATTGTATTTTGATGTCAAAAAAAGAACATAAATGAATCTTCACCGGCTGTATTGTTTGGACACGGACAAATGTGTTGACACGTCTGTGAACTGCTGAAAGAGCAACTGAAGAAACCCAAGATGACACTGAGATGCAATGAAAATGTTCCAAACCGAATTTGATCCTTAGTCTGATGGAGAGCGAGCAACAGTGGAAAATTCATCATCAGCACACTACAAGAAAGAAATGTTGTAGCCATATAAGAGACAAGCAGTATTTCTCAATTAACCAAAGTTGCTTAATTACAAAAAATAAAAATACAATGAAATGGACAGGAGACAAGATTGTGTTATAATAATCCTTCAGAACTTTTTTTTAATGCAGTTTTCCTATACTGGTCGATTTAGTCGCAGTCAAGATGACTGCACGTTAGCACTGACTCTCAGTTTGCAGAGAGAGTGGCAGTAAGTGGGAGCTGGAAAATATGTTACTCAGGATCAGTTCCAGCGTCCAGCTGGAAGCTGTGAATCCTCACAGACTCCAGCTGATGTCACCTGTGCGTAGGAGAGAGGATGGGTGCTCCAATCACTGTACGGGAAATGGGACACTACTGTGTGAAATCGCAATACAGATGGAGACATTAAGCTGGAGATTAAAGTAATGATCACATTACATATGTAATTAAAGACCCGATGTGTAGGGTTCAGCATCTAGTGGTGGGGTTGCAGATTGCCTCTGTCTAAACGCTATAGGAGAATTTTCATTTGCCGTTAAAGAAAACGCAAGGAAAGGCTCTTTCTTGAACCAGGGTTTAATTTGTCCCTTCTGGGATACTGTTGAAACATGATGGTGCAGCATGGAAGAGGACCCACTCCCTCTGTAGATACAGTATGCTGTATAAGGTTCATTCTGAGGTAGCAAAACAACTTTTATTTCCAACTGTTCAGACACAAATTACAAAAGATATCCTGCATCCTTTACGCTGGGTCTATGAATAAATTGAATGAAAATAGTGCCATTAGTCACCATCAGTAAAACAAACACACATAGGTCTGTCTAGCCTGGAATTTGTCTTGATCATCTTGATATTGTTTTGCCCATTTTATGCCTTCATTAGATAACAGATAGAGGAGAGATGATGGGAAACGAGGAATAGATAGAATTGGGGGAATCTAACAAAGATGCGAACCAGCAGGGACACTTTTGGTCCGTGCCCTCAAGGTCCAGTGAGAAGATCTGCTGGCAGGAATGTAATGTAATATTAATAGTTATGTTTTCCTTATCTAATTTCCTGAAAGATCTTTGGAGTTTTTGTTACCTTAGAATAAGTCTTTTCTATCACCAGAGGAAGCTCCTCTCCCATGTTGTACTGCTGTGTTTCTGCAGTAGCCCCTGAACAGATAATATCCACTAAGTCCTGCACTGGTTCTTTAACCCTGAAACCATTAGAGCCCTCTTTATCACTGTTCCTCACAGACCAGTGCATTGTGGGTTATTATCATGAGCAAAGTCTGCAGTACTGTGGGCTTTGATGAATTAACTCTCAGCCGGAGAGGGGAAACAGTGGAACTAGCTTGGATGTAGTTTGATGCTGTGTTCCCATCTGGTTTAGTTCTGCTTAACACAAAAACAACTGCAAAAGACTTGCTAAGACTTACTAAATTTGACTGAATATTTATTATATATTTTGCTAATGACTGCGCTATCAAGCCATTGAACAAGGCTAAGTTCATGATTCTGATTCTGTCTGATCCAGGAGAAGCTCTGGATCTCCCTATATTTACCACTAACCACCTGTAATCACGCGCATAGACGGCAGCATAGAGTATCATTTTTCATCTATTACAACCTCATAATCTTCCAAAGTGTGTGTCATTTCCCTCCCCCTGCACTCCTCCATCACTCTCCATCACCATCAGTCTATACAATATACAAGTAGAGGACCACTGCTCATCTCTTGTACACATGGAAAACACCCGCTGATGCTGCCGGTGAAGCTCTGAGTTCCAAGGGAGGGTTCAAAGAATTTGTACCGTTGTACCGAATGAGCCAGTTTGCGTGGTCTCAGATTGAAATATCAGAGCCTATTTCTGTCGGTAGCCGAGTACAGTTTGCATGTAAAAAGTGCTGGTGGGGCATAAATATAACCTTCCATTTCAGCTCGCTCACCGCTCGCCTCCACATCCCCTCGATTCCAAGGTGTGGATAGATGGTATTTCTGCTGCATGTTGTAACAAAACGCTGGGGTAGAAGATTGATCACAGCACCGCAGGACAAAACCTCCCCTCCCCTCCGCTCCCTTTCATACTAGGTATCAATTTACAAAACCCTCAACGCTGGCGACGTTCCCGCATCTAATATCATTTGTCTTCGAAAAACCCACTTATGAACTGCATGTCTGGGGAGAAAGTGGAGCGAAGACGAATCACGGCCAAATATATTACTAGACAGTGATCTGTTGTCTGGCCGATGTGGTGAGTTATTGGATGAAGTCACCAAAAGTGTCTTTTTGCCGTATGCTCTGCTGATGTGGAGTTTGAAATCTGCAATGTGTGACTGTGCGTCACTGTGTGCTTTACTATAGAATTGTTAAATAGAGCTGTTTTATTTATGGATTGTTTATAATTTACCATTCCCTGCTTGTGTTTGTTGTCATTATCATTCTCCTTCTTCTTCAGTGAAACAATACTAGAGAGACAAGGTCACTTGGCTGAGATTCACCCCCCGAAGCTCCGTTGTTTATCCTCTCTGTCTCCTTTACAAGCAGAGACAGGAGGATCGAGAGAGAGAAACATCTTGTTTTCTTCTCAGTGTCTGATCGCGGATCCCTGCATGGGGAAGGTGGGGCGCTTTGGGTCAGAAGATGGCTCCTATTAGAGGGATACGGTTTCACTGGAGATTAATGTTTTGTCTGGCAAGCTCTCTGAAATGCACTTAACATTTTATACAAATTCTGAGGACGCTGAAAGCCGGGGCCCTCACCGCATGCATTCTCTGTCTATCTCCTCGCTGCTCTCTCCGTCCTAATTGATCGAGCAGGTCAGACAATCCCGTCTTGTCTGCACTCATTTCCAGTCAGGCTTGTTTAAGCGTTACAGACTGGAGTCAGATGGCTCTGCTAAGGGAAGATGTCTCCTCGTGTTACCAGAAAAGACAGACAGACTCACGCCCGCTTAAAACCCAGAAGGCCGACCTAAAGCGATGCCGTGCATCCTGGAAGTGGATCTGCAGCGTTACGGAGTCCTAATGGATGTTTGGGCTAACTCACCTTCATTTAGCTATCAAAATAACATTTGACGTTATTTTGCGCGTCACATTTATTTCAGTGAGGGTTGGCTAAATAACAGAAAAACCTCTCTGTGTAATGCATTATAGGTCATCAGCAGCACATACGTCCTCCAAAATGATCATAAAGTTGAATCAATACGGCTCTTAAAGTGTTTCAACACGAACTGAACGTTATAACCTTTGTGAATGGAGGGTTTATTGCAGGGCTGTTGTGTTAGAAGGCCATTTTAGCGAGGTGTAGCGAATAAACTGGCAACTAAGCGAAAGATTGAAATCATCTCTCACCTCATCTGACTGCCTGTGATCTATCATCTGCGGATTGGCAATGTTTTTTGTAACTTGAGGAATCCCATAAGCACCACACTACTACTACTCTTGTATTTTGTCCTTACAATAGCAAAGCCAATCAAATGCATGACACACTGTTGGGGGTGTATTCAGATTACTTACAGATTATGGGCCGTAGAATAAGATAGTCGGTAGATTTAATACTTTTTAAGGAAGACTTGGATCCTCTGGACAATCTAAGGAATCACAATGGGGTTTTCACTCTTGGTCACACAAAAGTACTCTAACAAGTTACTTTTCTTAGTAGGTAACACTGTACTTTGGTTAGTTCTTTTTAATAGCAGTAATCTTGTAATGTAAAAAGTTACTTTTAAAAGTCAGACTATGCAACTCTGCACAGATCATTATAGAGAACTAGTAACTAAGTTTAAAACCCTGTGTGGAGTTTCCATGTTTTCTCCATCTCTGATGATCTTCAAGATCATGCGTGTTTAGTCACTGGCTCAGACAGTAACAGATTTTTTTGGCCATTTAAGTCAAGCGCAAAATAGTTTCACATTACTGCTAGCTGCAGACATACGGTCCCTTCTGCTCATGTCTGAAGTAGTTAGTGGCCGTCTCCTTAACAACAGATCAGCAACACACTGCACCTCTCAGGTACTAGTTTGAGCCGTCATTTTGCTTAGAAACTACATATTTGGTCTTGAAACACTTTGAACACTCATCCGTCCACCACAGCTTCCTTTCCGAGACTTTCTGCTATGGCCTAAAAACGTCACACTTCTGTGTGCTTTGATGCTGACTGCTATGTAAATGTGGATTAAAGCTCTTTGCAGAAGCAACGTAACGTTCTAGTTCTTCTGAAGTGAACAGTCACACAAAGATCGGTCATTGAGAGAATGTATAAAAAACAAATCTCTCCGTGTATCCATCTGACACCATAATTACAGTCAAAACATCCAGAGGGCCAGAGTGGTCATTGTGGGTAATATTTTGGACTGTCTTTGCTGCCTTTGAATGACCTTTTTTTCCACACTAATCCTCATTCTCACTTTCATACAAACCTCATCTTCACACACCTTTACCTACAGCTCATTGTTCGCCTCCCTCTCTCTACCTCCACCCAGTCTTACTGTCTTGTGACTCTGTTTATTCCCCCCCTTCCCCATCCTCTTGATATCATTCTCCCACTTCTCCACTTCCACCTCTCTCTCTCTCTCTCTCTCTCTCTCTCTCTCTCTCTCTCTGTCTCTCTCTCCCTCTCTCGCCCCCCTCTCTCTGTCTCTCTGACAGCCTCTTCTAACAGAGCGCAGCAGACTGTGAAAACAGGCGAGAGGCGACGTGTCGTGGGTGTGTTTGTGTGTGTTTCATCCGGTGTGTCTGCAGAGGGAGGACAGTATAATTAACTGTGTGAAACATTATAATTTAAGTGATATTTATTATGTTACTCCAGATAACGGCTTATTTCATTATTTCTGTTAAGTCATTGCTCGTCTCTTCAACGTAAAGCTGCCTTCGGGCGCACTCTGAGGCATTTATTCAAGAGTTTTTAGTCGGAAATGGTGATCAAACAGACGTAGAAGTAAGGCTTATTTTTTGGCTTGTCACGCCTGTGCGTTATTTATAATGTGTATGTGTTGGATTATGTGTTTTATTTTGTTAGGAAAGGGCGAAAATCAGTGTTTCACAAAGCCCCCAGATGATTGAATGTCTTCCATTTGAGGCTGCAATCAGATTTTTCTGAAGAAATTTTCTCAAACATGTCAAAAAATAATAATAATAATAATAAATAATCAAAAAAGTCTCATTTGACTGCCATCACTTACACAATGTAAAACAAGTTAAAGGTGCAATATGGAGATGTAGTTTAAAGGGGCACTATGTGGTTTTGGAGACAAAATTAAAACTAAAAATGTAAATATTTACGCTGTTAATGAGGTGATAATACAACTTCAGAAATATTTATTTCTGTCTCTTTGATAACAATATCATGTCTAAAACAGCTATGTGTTGCATTGCAGAGATATCCATTGAAGTTAGCAAACTAACCAGCTAGCAAGAGGTGATAGTCTGATAGTTCTCAGCTCCCCGTTCAGGCAGATTCAGCTAATACGCCTGCTAGCTGCTCAGTTAACTGAGCATACCAGCTAACAGTTAGCTGCAGTTCGTAGGTGGTGGTTTTGGAGAGTGAACTGCCCCTTTAAAAGAGGTGTAGAATAAGAACATCCACATGATAAACAACACAACCTTTACAGTGTATTGTTATAGAGTCCATTCTCTTTGCCACGAGGATCACTTTTTATTGACTTTCTGGCTCCCTCATACGTCTCCAGTGATACCTGATGACGGAACAATATTACTCCACCTCAATCAATACAATATTGTTTTCAGCCACACAGGTTACTTGTGTGTTAGACCAATAAAGCAGATACAAATTTAATTGAATTGGCACTGAGAGGAAGAGATAAAAGTGAACGAGATAGCGGTGACCTTTTCTTCAGCTCCAAATGCCAGAGTTGTCTTTATCATCGACTCTAGTGTCTGGCTTAAGTTGACACCAGTCAGGCGCTTGCTTTTGACTCATCGGTTTAGAGTGCTGATCTGAAGATATATCCCCCCTGAAAAAGAATCGTTTCTTTGAGAAACCTCTTAATCGCTAAGGACTCATAGAGTTAAACGTTTGCGATACTCCCTTGAACCCTTTTTGGGAGCCAGGTTGAACCAATTTTGTATTTTAAAAAAAAGTTAAAGCAAAACAAGGACAGCTCAGACTTTGAGCTAATGCTCTTGACAGACTCCCTTTTTGTGTCCGTGCAGCATGCTTCCCTCTACCTGGGTGACCTGGTCTTATCTTAGCTGTGTCTACGGTTGCACCCTGCTAACTCACCCACCGGCAAAGTCTGTGTGTGTTTGTGTGTGTGTGTTCGTTGCACCGCTGTGTGCAGCCGTCACTGTGATCTCACATCAGTCAGAGGCTGCTGAGCCACACATTGACATTCCAGACTGCCTGCCTGTCTGCCTCTTCTGCAAAAATAGATATGTAAAACGACAAGCTCCCCCCCTGCCCCTGTTTTTCCCACGCATAGTTTGTCTGAGCCGGTGGAGGGATAAAAAAAAAGAGAGGTCTCTGCTCTGTGTCAGCTCGGATGAGAAAGAGGCAGCATGTGTGGAGGGGAGTGACATATCACCGTTTAGGCAAATGAGATAGAGGAAGAAGAGGTCGAGAGCAGACGGGGTTCATGCCCTTAACCAGCGTTGATCCTGCAGGTAGATGGGAGGTTTTACTGGTGTGTGAGTTTTGAAGCTGCTGATAAATGATTTTTTTTTTTTTTTGCAAGCAATGAAGATACCCTGTTTTTCCATTGTTATTTTGTGATGGAATTTCAATGTGCGAAATCCAGGGAGAGCCAGGTTGTTGAAGACAGCAGCTTGTTCCAGACACTGGATAGCACTCTTATCTGATATTGTAATTCTGTTTGTTGCATTTAATTAGTTAAATTGAGCATTTTTTGTTTCTCAAAACACACAACACACACTTTTGTCACAAGCAATTACAGATTTACTTAGAGCCACGCTAGTGGTTCTGTGATGTGCTCTGTTTGCACAATATGAGCTAATTTCAATATTCTCACTGAAGGTAAAAATTAAGGAAACAGCATAATGATGAAGTGCTGTGGTAGTGCAAAGACGTCCTGGCCTAATCATCTTGTTCTCTAGATGTATGAAAACATGCAGCTTGGTACAAATGTCACATCATCATGATTTTTCTTTTTCCACCATCGGTCAAAAAATTCACAATTAATTAATGATGGTATGCAGTTATTTTGTTTCAACCATCTTAGCACAGCTGAGGCTGATGTAAATGTAAGTTTTGTAATCGTTAGGTCAAAAAACTAAATATTGCACAAGTTTAAACTTTACCAAACCCTGACGGAGACAAGAATGCATGTTAGAAAATCACAAATGTGTTTCGCTCAAAACTTTAACATCAGTATGCTCGTGGTGCTACAGGAAACTTTGTGGATCACAGAAGTCATAAAACTGGCAAAAAAAAAAGAAAATGGCAATCCATCATGATGTTTTAATCTGAACCAAACTGGTGGACCGATCGGCCGATGGACCAATATTGCCATCCCTAAATCCATGTGTTTAAAAACTGTGACAGCTCTGAACTCACAAATTTCTTTTAGAGTTTGATGTGGATGAATTTGAATATTCAGAGGTATGACTGAAATAAAAAGCAGATATCAGCCTCTTTAATTCTAACATACTCACATTTTTAAGAGACAGTGTACTATAATCAACATTAAACGTAAATTCCCCCATTATGTTATTATGAAATAGTTTAAAATAATACTACCTAACAATAAAGAAGCAAATATAATGCTGTTATATAATATCAGCGGATGTCCCAAAGAATACTATGGGTATAAGACACCACCCATCCAACCCCAGCCACAGTCAGTTCACCCTGCTGCCATCTGGTGAGATACAGAAGTATCCGCCACTGTACCACCGCACTACGGAGCAGCTTTGTTCATCGGGTTGTGAGACTCCTTAGTTCATTATCAACACTCAATTTTGTAAAAAAAAAAAAAAAAGAAGAAGATAGTTTGGGGTTTTATTTCTCTCACTGCAGCAAAAAATGACTCATACTTTTGTGTTGTGTTGTAATAATGCTAAATAAACATAACTTTGCCTTGAACCTCGATGGGGACTGTGATTGTGGTACTGAATTATATTGAACTGATGCTCGGCTAAGTGACCACTGACTAATGCGTTGATCATGTCCTGCTTGCAATTGTGAGGATTTCTTTATCATGAACATTGTAATGATAAGTCAGATGTCAGGTTCAGCGGCAGAATAGAAGCAGCAGATGTGTTGGGGCACTTGCTCAAGGACACGCCAGCAGGGTGGATGTTTCCAATATACAGAGCTCTCCTTTTCCTCAGCGGCCTCTTTATCTCTTTGGCTTGTCAAAATACCAATGTGCGTTTCTTTTTTCATCCAGTAAAAAGAGTAAAGGTAAATCTTTGCATCCATTAATGCCAGCCTTGATTGATTTAACACAGCGGCAGGGAACAGCGATCTATGGCAGCCACAAATGCGTGATAGATTGGGACCCTCTCCAGAGGCCATCACTGTAATGGACATTATGCTGTGCTAAATGACATAAATGCATTACTACAACAGCTAGTGCCAAATTAAATGAATTACAGAGCGTAGATGTAAGGTGGTGACAAACATGTTGAATGTCTGAGCGTGCCGCTTCAGCGGTAACATTTTAGATCCACGAAAAGGTGACACTATTATTTTATTATTTTTTCATTATAACTTTGACATTTATCATCATCCACTTCACTGTCTTTAAAAGGGAAAAGATATATGTGACTTTACAAGACCAATTCATTTTGCATAGATGAGTTCTGTTATGTGGGGGATCAATAAAGTCTTGACTGATGGCCCTGATCATTGCACCGGGCTGGCGGAGGAGTTGTCAAATACTGCAGCAGGCTCGGTCTCACCGGTGTTTCGTCTTCTTTTCCCCCGCTGTCTCATCTGTTGGGCTCGAGGCTGAGAAAAACTGGCAGCTTTAATACCTTAAGAAAAGTGAAACTATTATCTCCCCTTTCATCTGCCTCGACATGACACCCTTATCTTAAAAAACAAAGTGTATACAAGCCTGAGTCACCGAGGGCAAAAAAGTGTAATAACCTAAGCTGCACACTTTGAGGAGTGAGCTGTTTTGTTTGCCTTGGACTGTCTCCTCTCAGATCCAAACCCTGTGATCCTTTGCTTTGTGTGCAGCCAGAAGTATCTCTTGTCCAAACAAGAGTCGAGTTCAAATGGGGTTTTCTAAAAAAAAAAAAAAAAAAGTATAGAAACGGCTTGTATATTGAATGAATGGGCTAATATTTAACCTTTAAATCAGCGAGCGGTTAATAATGATAGAGGCTCCTCACTGACCACAGTTGGTGGTGTGGATGGCTAAATTATGATGGTGTCAAGGAAATCATTCCAGTGTAGTGGGAGGTTTTTACTCAACAGTCTGTTAAACCTGCAATCAAATGTGCCTCAAGGGAACTGCAAACACTTAACAGCATTTTATTAGTCGTACTCTTGCTGGCTGTCATTAATTTTCAGGTTGCGGGAGGGTTTTTTAACACCATGACCGGAATACAATTCTCAGGGCAAAAACTTAATCTGCGTGATTTAAATGGTCAATATACACCCAGTGTGAGCTCCAGATGTCAGCTTGTCACACAGTATGAACTCGACTGTTCCTCGGCTATCTTTTCGGGAGAAGACTGAGGCCGTGACCAACAGGGTGTCACTTTGTGAGAGCGCCTCGGGGGATGACGGATGGGTGCACCGGCCCCGCCCTGCTGGCTACCAGTCCGGCGTGATTGATGCAGGAATAAGAAGAGCGCGTGGTCTTTGGATTTCATTTGCTCACCGCTGTTCACTTGTACCTATTGATTTAGGGGGTGTGCTGGTGACGGGCAGTGGGAAACTCTCTCTTTCTCTTTCTCTCTCTCTTTCTCTCTCTCTCGTTCTATCTCTCTCTGCATGTGTGTGTGAGTGTGTGTCACGTGGATTGCATCGTACTTGTTTTTAATTGCATCGATTCCCAAAGAACAGTGACAGACAACCAGATATCTAAGAACAACTTCATCAAAAAGCATCCAACCCTAGACATCAAATGCAAGTAGAAGTCTGTGGTACAACAGAACCATCCAGTAAACGACTATAGAAACTATGTTCATCAATAAGAAGGGTTGTGCTCACACACACACACACACACACACACGTGTTCAGGTGTTGAGGGCTCCGCAGTTTAATGTGGCAATGAGACCTGACATGCAACACCATGTTAGACTTTCAAAATAAAGGCTCGATGGTCAAGTTAGCAATCATATATTTAAAACAAAGTGGCAGATACTTAGAATGGCATGTTATGACTTTTTTGACTGTCACTGCTCCAACACTACTTGGTCAGGTTTAGTAAAAGATCATACTTTAGGTTAAAAACACCACCTTAAGTCTCATAACTTCAGTAACAAAAGTGACATGATGTGATGTAACTTAAATGATGTGACATGACGTGGCGTAACATGACGTTAACTTCCTCAAAGAGCTTCAGTTTAATCTCAATACTGTCACTTGGGATGCCAGCCAGCAGTTCACTCGAACATGGGCTTTTTTAGAAATTGAACCTTTAACTTAAAAAGCCAAATCACTCTTGATCCGCAGTCACAAATGGAGAATTTCCAGCGTACAACCGTTTCTTGCTCTCTATACTACATTGAAATTTAGGGCATTTATCAGACGCTTCTGTCCAAAGCGACTTCCAGTAATTCATACATAGATTCACACACTGATGGGCGGTGGCTGCCGTGCAATGTGCCGACCAGTGCATCAGGAGCAGTCTGGGGTTGAGTATCTTGCCCAAGGACATGCTGACCAGAGGAATTGAACCAGTGACCTACTGATAACAACAAGATGGCTCTACCCCTGAGCCACAGATGCCCCGGCTAGTGAACTCAAAGGGCACTTCAGGCAGTGACATTATAGGGGTAACTACAGCTTCACGTAGAAGCATAAGAGCACTGACCCCGCTTGCTGTATTTGATGCATTGAGAGTAAGAATGTGCTGATCATACAGAACCGCTCTGTTTTGGCACTTTATTGTCCTCAGCTTGTCAATAATGCACAGTTCAGTTCAGGTTAGCAGAATCACAGCTTGACTTCAGCATAAAGTGAAAAACACTCAGCTTTCCTTCCACAACCCCTGGTGCTGTAAAATGACTAATGGAGAAAGCCTTCACCTTTAAGGTCAAATGCTGGGCAAAATTGGCATGACCCACTGCTCCAGTTTCTCATGAATGAAGATTGAGTTTTGTCACCTCAGCAGGAATCCGCCCATCAGCATTTAAACACCTGTATTTTATTTCATTGTGCGTTGAAAACGGCAATAAACTGAGAAATGCCTTTCTGTTATATTGCTGAGGTTGAAAGCAGTTTAGTCAGTACATCAAGAAATTGACCATTTTAGGGAAATGGCTCTGCTCTCAGAGCTCTGAGGGGTGCTCTCAAGTAGCAACGGGGTTATAATGGCTGCTTTGTACACCTGCGTGAATACGACCGGATGTTACTAATCAGCTGATCCCCACGCAGCCGTGAATAAACCAGGGATTGTGAAGCATGAATGAGGCAGACGATGCCGTCAGCCAAACCTCAGTGCCGTGTCTGAACTACACTTTTCTCCAGCTGGCACTCAGGGTATGGCTCTGAATGATAACTATAGATTAATTTCAAATTAGAGTCTAGCCTGATCCCCTTGAGTTCAAGCAATTCTCTGGAAGAAAAATGAATGTTACATTTCCTGAGGTTTTTTTTAAAGGTGTTTCACTGAGCAGATGTCTGATTTTCCCCTCACTGGGAGTTTTGCTTAAATTAAAGTCATCTTATTGCAGAATCCTCCCTCTGTTTTTATTTCTGCAGCAAAGCCACAAAATGATGTATTGTGCTCATATATGATTAAATAATTTTGTATAATTTTCTTTCAGAGAGAACAGAGTAAGTGTGTGTGTGTGTGTGTGTACTGTATGAATGCACATGTGTGTAGGATGACCTCGGTGGTGATGCTGAGCTGACTGGGGAAAATAACACGGCCTACTCCTGGATTTGTGTAATGGGGAGCAGATTAACGTTATTCCTTCAGTTTGAGTCTTCAGGGTGCTACTTATCCTGCACAGAACACCGTGTGTAATTTCCCTGAATACGTATAAATTACCACAGAGCTTTTTAAATTTTGATATCAAGAGAATAATGTCAAAATAATGATCAAGTTCATGAACCCACAAGCACACGTCCCCATCCCCTCTTTGGCGTTATAAAATAGTCCGAAATTGTGTTTACCATCCATGCTCTGTGTTTCTGTTTAATGTGCACTCTGTGATCTTTACCATTACTGGGAAGTTATGTAAAATTATCCTAAATAGCCTTTCCAAGTCTCGCCCCACAGTTCACAGCTGTTATTTAACCATTCAGAGTTCAGTCATGTTTTGGTCTCTTTTGAGAGTGTATAAGATTTTTATTAAGCTGTTGAAAATGCTCAGTAAATGCTTGTGGCATTAATCTTAATATTCAGGCACTTGGCAAAAAAAGCTAATTGTGTCATCTTAACATACTCCTGCTTGAGAGAAACAAGAGCAAACACTCATTATAGTTCTTTATTGCCTTATTTACACTGAGTTTCTGCATATCAATTAGTCAAAAACTCAGTGCAAAATCACTCATTGGCTGTTGTCAGCTCTAGGGTCGGCATATAAGCTCATATGTGCTCAGATGAGCTGTCAATCACATGGCTGCCATCTCAGGATCTCTGATGTGGAGGGATAACAGCATTTGCTGTGAAGTGAGAGGAGTCTTTTTACAGATAAAAGTGTGAAAAAGCATCCATAATCACATTTTCTTTTCCATTTTGTCACCAATTAAACCATTATTAGGTATCCCAACCAATGTGTCGGTATAACTTTTAAAGAAATTGTCTGAAGTCAACAGCACATCCCTCTCAAGTATTTGTACATCAAACACACTCCACACTTTATGTTCCATCTAAACATTATCATCACTGGCCATGATGAATAGTTCCACCACCAGGCTGTCATAATGATAACAGCGATGTGTTCCCTCCATTTTGCGAGGGTGTCAATATTAAAGATTTCCTGACATCTTTCGGCATTATAATGCAGGTCATGTCCCATGTCAAACCCTGCCAGTGTTCCTCATTGGCGCACCAGTCGTAATTGAATTGGAAGGCCTAAAGTACACAGTGGAAATCCATTTCCATAATTCTCCAATCAAAGTATTGACCGTGTTGTTGGCACTCAGTTAAACACAGTGACTCGGCAGAGGTTGCCAGATATTGACAAAATCCCTCAGGTTAAGCCCCGCTTGTCCCTAATGAGGCCTCTATAGACCAAGTGGTGACACACACACGCACACACACACACACACACACACACACACACACACACACACACACACACACACACACACGCACGCACGCACGCACGCGCGCACGCACACACACACACACACACACACACACACACTCACACACTCACACACGCACACACACTTCTATGATAAACTACACGCACAAGAGCATAGATTTGGGGTTATTTGGGGTGGTTGATGCAGCAGATGGATGTTTAAATTGGATTGAAGTTAAGTTTTTCCTTGTCTTTCTATAATGTGACAGGGAAGTGAAACACTTTTTCAAATTCATATATATGAATACATTTTTCTAACAAAAACTTTTTTGTGCCTCGATTGTAGGATTTAAACACATCACTTTCATATTAAACACATAACATGGCGCGAAAAACTCAATGTTAATATATACCATATTTATAGCTATATTTAGTGTTTGTAGATTTTGTCATTGACTGATTGACTCACAGACTTTGGAGTTAATGAGGTGCTTTGAATGTAAAACATTTACCGTAGTCTATGAGACCAAAGTCTTATTAAATGTGGGGTGAAGAGGTGGAGGGGGGGTTATTCAGTCCTCTTACAGTCATAATTTCCAGCCAGCAATCATTAATATTCATAAGTCATAAAAAATGCCAGAAGACCTCATTTAATTTTGCCTTTCGCACTTTATTCTTCTCTCTCTTTCTCTCACTCAGTTTTACTTGTTTTACTTTCTTCTCATTGTTTGTTCTTTTCTCATAAAGTCAAAGAGCTGACATTAAGTCCCCTAGTGAGCACAGGCTCTTCATCCATCTCCCTAATACCTATTACTATGGTGTGTGTGTACGTGTGTGTGTGTGACTGCGGGAGGCAGGGTGGAGGTTTTTTCATCCATCACAGGGGGAGGCTCTGGGATTAAATAAAAATCTCTCAATCCCAGTGACAGCGGTATCGCACATGGACACACACTCCCGATTCAGCAAGGTGTGTGTGTGTGTGTGTGTGTGTGTGTGTGTGTGTGTGTGTGTGTGTGTGTGTGTGTGTGTTTATGTGTGGGTGGAGGAGACAATGTGTACGGGGCAGATGGGGGGGGGCATAAAGTACAGAATGAGACAAACAGAGGAGAGACGTGGGAATAGGGGCAGAAAAGGGGGAGGAAAAATGAAGAGATAAATTAGATAGAGAGAAAGAAAGACACAGAGGTGAAGACAATAAAGACGAATGATAAAACGGAGAGGAAGAGAGCTTGAGTAAACTTGGGGGGAGGGGGGTGCATTATAGTAATTATTTTATTGGCTGAGTGTGAAAGAGTCCTCAAAAAAAAACACCATTCAATAAATGTTTTTAAAGGGGCACTACGTACTTTGGAGAACAAATTTAACTTCTCGAAATTAAATATTTACAATATATATAATGCTAATTCAGAAACTTTTTCAATAACTGTATAAACAAGCGGTTCTCAGGGGAAAATAAGGTCCCCAGAACACTGTTTGAAGCAAGAAGGGTGGCAGGGTCCGCCATATACAAAAGTAATACAGTATGAAACTGTGTTGTGCTTTAAGGTCAGTTTGTATATTGAGCTTTTTTATTCAGCATTAAGAAGTCAGTCAATGAAGCTCTTTCTCATCTGATTAAAATTGTCTTCATTGTCTTCAAACTACATAGTGGTCCTTTAAAGTCAGAACAATACCAAAAAACTTAAATGGACAAATCAGTCCGTTCAAATTAAGTGATCACTTTCTGACGCTCAGGAACAAGCGTAATGGCTAAATTGTTTTAACAGCACCAGCGTAATGCAGGAAAAAATGTGTGTAATGTCTAGGATGTCATTTAACTTATATGTAATCACTCGTCTGATGATTCCAAATAAAAGCACAGAAGTGTTAAATGATCCAAGATGTGTGAGCACCATTTTTGTAGACAGTCTCAAGTGTCACACAGGCATTTGAAGCACTGCAGGTTTGTGTTTTCCTGCCTGGTGCAGCTCTAAACGTGTCAGAAATGGCAAAAGAAAACAGCCCGTTCAATCTTCCTGTGTGTTTGTTCTTGCATGGAAATGCTGTTTTCGCAGGAGTAAGAAAGAAAAGACACAATCAGAAAGATAGCTAGAGGGAATTATTAAAAGAAAGAAGGCTGGCTGGCTTGCTGCGGGTGTTTACACTGGCCAGTTGTTTTCCTGTCCCCAGTCTTCATCTTTGCCTTAATTGAGCAAAGAAGTCTCAAGAGACAGAGGAAAACACACCTGCTCCCAACTCCTCTGACACGGGGATTGTGTGTGTGTGTGTGTGTGTGTAAGTGGAAAGGTAGTGTCATCTCTGGTTCTAAGTAAAGCAGGTGAGGCTACAGGACACTTTGTACAGTCCTGAACTCCTCGGCCATGACAAAAGAGAAACGTATCATACACATTTATTCTGATCTAGTTTCTCGTGGCCTACATTAACATCTGTCAGCTGAGGGGTCCTGTACATATGTGGTTATGACTTAAACACACAAATTTGCTCATGTATATCTGACGAACATTCGGTTATCTTATATTTGATCATTTCCACACTTGTGACTATTTGTAATTGTCTTGAATTGATGTGCATAAACTAGCACAAATCCGGAGTACAGTTGTGTGGGTGGGTGTGGGGATGAAGAGGATCTGTGTGTGTTTGTGACGTTGTGTCCGGCTGTTTGTGCATCAGTGAATTTGAGGATTTTATTATATGCTACACATGCATAGACACACAGTCTCAAGATTAAGGAACAGTGAGTTAGTGGTAGTTGTCACTATAACACAAGATCTCTCCAGGTATTAAGGTGCTGCAGTGTTTGTTCACGGTGAAATTGTAACCTGTGCTGCACATTTACGGCCACTAGACAACTTCACTGCTAAACTTTCCCTCCATTCCAGTCTTGTAACCCATAAGCCAAGTGTGGACGGTGACGCATGACTCCCAGTTCATTCCATTTGAGAACCAGCGTAACTGTCGAAAGTTAAGAAAGATGTATGGATTTAGTCATCCTCAACATAACCCAGAAAGGAAAGAAAAATATGAATTCCCCAAAAAATAAAAATAAAATTAAACACAGTGTGACTTTAAAGGGATAATTCAGGGTTTTTGATGGTTTTATGAGGCTCTCAACCCTAGTCAGTGTATCGCCTGCAGTAGATGACCGTCAGCTCTCCCCCAGTATAGAGACACAGCGCATGGTATCCAAAAATATACAAAAATTGAATTTACCTGGATTTTGTTGTGTACGTTAGATATACATTCATATATACTGATGTCCAGGTTCACTTCAGGTTCAATCATGTTGACTGACATGGTGCTTTTATGTCCTTTTTGTTAAAATATAGTGTAAAAATGAATAAGTCGAGTCTAAATACAGACTAAATGACAGTGACAAACACAAACTCTGCAGAGAGGGCTGCACTCTTGTGTGTGTGTACGCTTGCATGTGTGTCTGCGTTAGTCGGATCTGTAAAACTTTAAAACAATGAGCACATATCTCCTGCCCGTCCCATCATAAACCTTTTAAAGACCCGCTCCTTACCCTGCCCCACTGGTTCCTGTCAGTAATATAATTATTAAGTAATTCTTTTATAGTAGGTCATAACACACTCTCATTCACACAGTGGGACATTTGACTTTTAAATTGTGTTTAATTCTTTTCTTCTTTTTCTTTTTTTCTTTTTTTTTTTACAACCTCAGACCCAACCAAGTGGCCGGATCGTTTAGGATCTCTAAATGTTTAATTTCGATGGAGGACGACTGGAGTGGGTTATGACACTATAGTTAAAAGTGCTGTTCTCAGTAGGGCTCCGGGTTTCACAGCTTTAATAGAAGGAGCTCACCTCTGGGCGAGTGGCCAGTAAAATGACTGGCTCTCTTTCATGTGAAAAAGAGATGGGGCTATAAGGTCCTTGGTCTCAGGCTGCAATCAATCACCACATTTTCTGACCGTTTTTCAATTATGCATGTTAAGGCTGGACGGCCAGGTAGCGAGGAGGCCAGGCGAGGCTTCACTTAAAGTTTTCCACTTTGAAAAAGAAACCAGGTTCATGTTCAGATTACAAATGAGCTCCACACACGGACAATTTAGTGGCTACAATCTTATCAGGTTGGTGACTTCCAGGGGGAATACTGACTGAAATGTTCCTTTTATTTTGACGTCAATTAAGAGGAAATGAATGTCATTGCGTGTCAGACAATTTAGAAAAAAACTGAATTCCCCACTCTTGTAAATGCAAAGGCTGCAGAGTCACTTATTTAAAAGTGCTGCCACCGCGCAGCTGCTTGACATTATCAGTGAGCTGACAAGTTGTGACAGTCTTGGAGGACGTTGGATCAGCTGTGAACGGTGTTTAGTCAGAGATTCGAGCAGCACGGCGCTCCCATCACCACGGATTGTTTCCCTCCTTTGGGACAGATCACAGTGATATCTCTGCCTTTATCCATCCGTCTCTGGCCACAGTTTATCTACAGTGGCACTGCAGCTCATTTCGCCGTCTCCTACTTTACTAATTCTCGTGCATTTCCTGATAAAAACACACTTATCACCTCTTGACTTCTCCTTTATGTCTCTCCCATATACATCCACCCAGCACTTATTAACGAACGTAATGTCTTCAGTTTTATTCTGAGATATTAGATCTAAAATCCCCTCAGTACAAAAACAGCCTTGGCACGCTATAAGAATGTCTCAGGTAGGGAGGCTGAGGGCTATGTCTGACCTTGCTGTCTGTCTGTGTTCGGCTCTCATTCGTGCAGAGCTCACAGTTATACAGTCACATACATACACACCGGAGCTGCTCACTACTGTAACAGTCCGTCACTGTGAATATGTGATTGACAGGTGTTCGGTGGCTTCCTTGGCTGCCCTTTCGCAAGCTGTGTAGGAACATAAAGTTATATTTCGACCCTCAACATCACTTCGCACTTTCATGACAGTGAAGCTCTGACGTGAGGCTAAATTGGACAATTTGTTTGCTTCTGTGTCTGATGTGGAACCATTTATTTTTTTAGGCAATACAAGATATTTTCCTCCAAACTGAATTTCTTCTTTAACTCTCCTAAACTGTACAGCTTGGCATTGTTTGAGAAGAAGTCTTTGAGCTCCAAGGCGCTGATGCGTCTTTCCTCCTACTAACACCCCTGCAGGTCAACAGCTGACTAAGTGTTAAAATCAGACTTGGAAAGGTTTGAAGGGCCGACTGAATCAGCGCGTTTAAACACCTGTGCCATGTAGCATGCCTCAGCCAAGTTGAGCGGCCGTGTAATAAAAGCAACAGAAACCAAAAAAAAGATCTGCAGTTAGTAAAGAAAGTCAAATAAAATCAGCATGTGAGGAGAATGTACTTAATGTACATAAAATTATGCAGCCAAGATTTCAAACTGGCTGGTGATTTATGCATTTTAATATCTTAATGTAGGGGTTGGCAGATGGCAGGTGATATGATAATGTGTTAAGTAGGTGTTATTAACCATTAATGGCTTTATTCCAGAAGGTTTTCATTCTATTGTTAAACTGTGACCAACACCCCAAGAAAAGACTTCATTTTACTTTTAATGAAGATGTTGGGGGTTGGTGAGAGTGAGTTTTTGATTTGTACACCTTCAAAACTGTCGACACTAGCCTCTTTCCCACTGACTTTTGGTTCTGCATCTGATCTGCCAGAGGAGATAGTAACAGAGCCGCAAGAGAAGGGAAATGACGTCTGTGTAGAAATGTAAGCCTACAGCTTGGGAGCAGGTTGTGTCTTTGGAAACTTATATGAGGGAAGCTGTCATCCTGTCTGTCTTAATTCACAGTGTCTTCTTCACCCTCTACTGTTGTTGTAGTTACTGTCTTTGGCCACTTAAATAGAAAAATGACCACATTTACAGAGGAAAAGTCACCTCGGCCTGGTCAGCCCTCCTGCCGAGCCTTTGGAGACCACCCCCCCAGAAAACAGCATTCCTCTCTGTGGGTGAGAGCCAGACAAGGACACCAATTTACTGATTGCGATTATGTGATGCAATTAAGAGCAAACAACATATCTTTTTTTTTTTTTTTTGAAACTTTCTCTTTATTAAGTTTTCAATTCTTTTTTCCACAGTAAACAACAAACAATGAAGCATAAAACATAAAACAACATATCTTTGTTACTTTCCACGATGCATGGTGGGTCAGGATCTCAATCATGTTAAGTAGAGCGATGGCCTCAAATCCTCCTATACCTGATGAAAGCATCCCTTGTCTTGAATTTATGGTTGTTGTGGCACTGAGCTTTTACAGATCAACTGCAAAAAAATACACGTAATTGTTCAATAATAAAATGGTGAACTTCCCAGCTGAGAGTTAGATTCAGCACAGTAAAAGTTACAGTAAATCTGGGTCATTTGTGAGCTTCAGTGTTGCTGTGAAGTGGATTTTGTTCCCGTCTGGACAGTCAGGCTAACGTTTCCTGTATTTCCAGTCTTCAACAGTCTGTCATTAGCTAAGTCAAGCTGCTGCTGCTGGTAGCTAATATTCACATGTACTGTAGCAACATGACAGTGGTTTTGATCTTCATCATATTTTCCATAATGTCGCTGTAGATCTTATTGTTATCAAGCAAAATAAGTGACAAAAATTCCAGTCCTTACACATTGTTAGTATTATAATAATGGATGGACAAGTTTTTTATCCTGTCTCTTGTTAGCTGTGGGGTTGATAGAGCTCTATCTTTCTCATCTCAAGATGGTGGATTTTCTGGCCTAATAATTACACACTGACTATATTTAACAAAATCTCATGCAACGCTTTTCTCTCCCAACAGAATTTATTGTGCATGGCCAGAGATGGGCAGTATCACATCTAATCAAAATCAATTTGTTTGACTGTAATGCTACAATTACACCTTGAGGCATGAGCAGATTAAAGCCTGTCGTCTTTCGATGATTGAATTAGAACATGTTATTAAAAAGGATAATGAGTATGTGAATGCAAACATTAGGCTTTGATTACTACTCTCATCAAGAGGTAATATTTAGCTAAGTGCAAAACAGCTTATTAAATGCGCGAGCTTATCAGGCAAATAGTAATAGGTAAATCAACCAGCGGCTCTATCTCAACTCTCTCGACTGTGTTTGCCTATAAAGGAGTTGTTTTCCAATCATTAATTAGAATGGGGATCTCTCCTCCCAGACCTGAGAGTGGGAACGAGCGTGTTGGTGTGTTTTGTGTGTTTTTTAGTTCACTATAAATACAGAATTATAATTACATGAATATGTTGGGTAGTAATTAATAGCTTTTTCCTTGGCCTTCCTCACCTCTCCCCCAAAGACATCCCTTGCTTGTTTCTGTAAAAACAGTTTTGATTACTGTCTTTGGCTCATACAAGGAGACAGTATTGGGTGTGTAAAACTGCAGTTCAGTGGTGGGCATACGCACAATTTCATTGCTCATACGCATCCACAATCCTCGTGAGTCACCGGGGCTGAAAATAAAATTGAAGGGTTAATCTGAATTCATATTCTACATGTTCGAACTTGACTATTTTTCTCAAATAAACCCCATAAATTAATGATTCCCACAGGAAGTTACATTTAATAGAACGTTACTGTGTGTCACGCAATAGTAGTAGTAGTAGCAATAGTTTAAAAAATCATACCCCAGCCATATACAGTATGAGCCAAATGGTTTCTGTGTGCTAAAAATAAAGCACATGCACACAGGCAGCCTGTGGAGGGTCCAGTGCTGCATTGTAAGCGAAGTGATTTGAGAGCCCTTTTTTCCCAGGCAGGTAATTTGATTCTTGGAGGTCGATGTAGGGTGGTTTTGGGGTCGCCCATGTAGCCGGTCCCCATTCTAATAAAACCAGAGAGCTGTGCAGGACCGGGAGGCTAAAAACCCCCATTAACTTCTCTCCCATCAACATGGGGACAGGTAACCTCATGACCCAGCAATGCTGCCATGCGCCCTGATCATGTGACCTGGGAGTTGCAGAGCTGATGATGAGGCAGCTGGAGTCAGACATCATTCTAAGAGAAAACCTGCTTAGAAAGACCTGTAGGAATAAAAGGAAACAAGATCGTTTGTTTCTGTTTTGTTTTTTTCGCTGCCCGTGTAAAGGATAATAGTCAGTCTGTCTCATCATCACCTTGGTCACAAGCAGAATGTCAACTAACTGTGTGATTGTAATGATTTTAATCAGTTTTGATTCACGGCTTGAAATGGAAAACTGATGTTTTGTTTTTTATCACTAAATCAGGGGTTCATGTCCTGTTCGTGACCGAGGGTCAAGAGTGTTTTGTTTTTAGGTTGTGCTACGCAAGCAAGATAATGCATGTGTATATCCGGCAAAGTGTGTGTATATATATATATATATATATATATATATATATATATATATATATATATATATATATATATATATATATATATATATATACACACTTTGCCGGAGATGGACTGACCACACAGGCCCATTGGATTATCCTTATGTGCCACAATCAAGAAATTTGGTTGGGATTTTTGACAATGAACAAAAAACACCATTGTGTCCTTCATTCTGTTTATAGCTTACATTGTTGCCTGCTAGGGCTACTAAGACACTTAAGAACTTTCATGGACTCATCACCTCCTTGCTTTTCCCTCTTCTTTCCTCTTCTACCCCCATCCCCTAATTTTTTTCTGTTTAGTGGGATGCCATCACGGAGATGGATGAGCACAACCGTCCCATCCACACTTTCCAGGTTTGCAACGTGATGGAGCCCAACCAGAACAACTGGCTTCGCTCCAATTGGATCTCCAGACAAGCTGCCCAGAAGATTTACGTGGAGCTTCGCTTCACCCTGCGAGACTGCAACTCCATCCCTTGGGTGTCTGGCACCTGCAAGGAGACCTTCAACCTCTTCTACCATGAGACTGATGAGGCTCACGGTGTGAAATTCAAGCCCCCGCAGTACACCAAGATCGACACCATCGCTGCAGATGAGAGCTTCACTCAGATGGATCTCGGAGATCGCATCCTCAAGCTTAACACAGAGGTGCGTGAGGTGGGACCCATGACCAGGAAGGGCTTCTATCTGGCGTTCCAGGACATCGGTGCCTGCATCGCCCTGGTTTCAGTGAGGGTTTACTATAAGAAATGTCCGTTCACGCTGAGGAATCTGGCCTCATTTCCGGACACGGTGCCTCGTGTGGACTCTTCTTCATTGGTGGAGGTGAGAGGGGCATGTATTGACCATGCTGAAGAAAGAGACACGCCCAAACTGTTCTGTGGAGCTGATGGAGACTGGCTGGTTCCCTTGGGAAGATGCGTCTGCAGCGTTGGGTATGAGGAGATCGATGGCTCTTGTAGTGGTGAGTTTTCTGAACTTTCTCTCATTAAGTTTGAAACATTTGCTAGTGAGGCTGGCTCTGGTTTAGAGGTCGGACCTTCTCAGATCGAGTGAATCGGTGTAGAATACCAAACGCTGACTGACCCATGACTCAATGTGTTATTTATTTGAAGCTGTCGAGATATTATTGGATTTTTTGCCAGCATTGGTAGCTGATCATCTTTTTCCCACCTAAAACATGTGTTTCATGTGAGCCAACCAAACCTTCAAGTCGATGTTTTGCACTCTGGCATGGACTTGTAGTAATCATTTCCAATACTTCCTACACGAGTTTTCTTGCGGTCAGGATATTTCACCCAAAATCAAATATGAACTGTGTTTTATTTCACTGTTCTATTCTTTGGGCATCAGATAGTGGACAATCTCATGTCTGCAGGGCTCAGTTCCATTTATTTTTGGCTTTTTAAGATGTATACAAAAAACAACACAAGATAATTTTACGTTAGTGGCTGAGCATCTTTCGACGAGCCCCATTATTCGGTAGGCAACATGTCTATGCTCATTCTTCTGCTGTGCTCTCTTGCATCAAAGATTTACAAAAGCAAGTTTATACACTCGCTCTTCATTCCCTCCTGCTGCTCACACCATCTCCTTCATTTCCCTCCGCTCTCTCTGTTATTGCTAGCTGCAATCTCTCTGGAGAATAAAATGAGATCTAATGCAATGGGATTAGACTCTTTAGGATTGTTAGGGTGATGGCAGAGAGCCTTTCTGATTCTCTCTAGGGCTGTATTAGTGCGCGCGTGCACAAATGCATATATTTGTTATTTAGAATATCTTGTCCCGGGTCTTTCAGTTACAGTGAGGCATTAATACTTTGAGTTTTTCAAATACATTGTATTCTAGTCGTTATGGATACTGCAGGGATTCCAAAGAGATCATTTGGCAAGGCTCAGATGCACTCAGCAGTAACTCTGGCTATAGTGCAGGTAGGATGAGTGAAAGGAACTGCCATGATAACAGAAATCCCAAACAATGTTATCAAGATGTATGAGGATGATGCCTGAATGGTTGCTTTGTGGTTGTGGGTTGTTGTTGATCATGGATTTGTGTCAAAACGCAATGTTTGCGTGTGTCATGTGATTTATATATACAGAAGAACAGAGTGTGTGTATGTGATTACGCATGCGTGTTGGTATGTTGTTGTGTGCAGCAGTGTTCCACCACCCGCCGTCCCAGGGGCTACCTCGGTGCGAAAGATTACCTCAGCTGGCTGGGTAGCAGTTTGATCCTCGACTCTCTGATATGAGCTTTGGGTTATCGCCGGTGGCACCGCTCACCGGGAATGTTATAGTGCCAAAATGCCTTCATGAAGATCCAACGCATCTTCTTTTCAAGCCATGTATAGGCCTGATGTAAGGTCAACCGGTACCCGTGTCTATGATCTACAGTAGATAAATCTACAATCTACAAGGTGTCCAGTGTGCTTCAAGAGAAACAGGCCACTTGCAGCAAACAGTGGTCCATTCATTGACTGTGATTCTGTCAGTCCCTGACAAGTATAAATATATCCAAGGTGTTAGCTGAAAAACGCTGGTTTTAACACCTGCAAGTGTTTTAAATTCACTGTTAAAGGTTTGACAGGTGGAATGTGAACCCAGTCTGCATCAGACTGACTTTGTTAGAATTAATTAAAGAGAATAAATCCATCCTCCGCTTTAATCAGAATCAACAATAGATGGAACTACTGACATAATGGATGACATCCAATCCTTGCATCTATCTGCCACAAGCTGTAGCTTTACTCAGTGCTCTTTTGCAAAATGCGTTCATGACTACTCACTGCTCTTCTCCCACCATCCACAACCAGATGTCCTCGAACAGTTGATTACAATTCATCTTGTGACACGGGTCGGCGAGGTTTCCCAGCTGCACTCGCAGCTGCATCGCAATCAACGGGCCAGGGGTTAAACTGCAGCTGTGATTAGAGCCAGACTGTTACAAAATGGCTATTCCATTCATGTCTGACACTTTGTTATTTTGTCCCTGTCTTTTTATAAACGTTAATTGTTGTGTGACCGACCAAACTTCATTGTGTTAGATAAACTCAGGAAAACAGACTGTAAAGTGAGTTTGCATTTGAGACAGGTTGAAATGTATTTGCCGGCATGTTCTTTATCTTAAAGATGCTTCTTTGGTGTAGAACATCTCATCGCATAATACCACGTAACCAAAGGGTTCCTAAATAATATACAGTGTACTCTAAATGTATGTTATGCTTGGTAACATTTAAAAAAGAAGAACTAGTTTTGAATTAAAGGTTCAGTTAGGAATCCTACACACTGGTCTTGGATTTGTTTGCTATCCATTTTCAGAGCCATCCATCATGCTTTTAAGAGGCAAAGAGAAGCTATAATTGAAGCTAAAGTGGGAAAACAGTCATTTCTGCTCTTTGCTATTTACAACATCAAGCAACAGCAACACTATATTCACCTATCAGCATCCCTGTTGGGCCTAAGGACCTCGATAATTTGTCTCCCCTCTCTCCTCTCCCTTCTATCCTTCACCCCTCGCTCTCTAAGAAGCAGATTTCACAGTTGGGTTATGTTCAGCCCTTTGGGCAATGTGATGGCATTTTACTGCAATGTCAGCCCTGAAATGCAGCCCTTGCTCATTGTTCCAGGATTCAAACAAGCGTCGTTATTAAAAGCCTCCGCACAAGGTACCACTGGAGCGCCTTGGGCATCGAAGGAGAAAGGCTGAGGTGACTGGCTAAGCTAATGCTTCAATCCCCAGTTTACAACCGACTGGTGCTTTAAATACTCTGGCTGCTCGGCTATAGGCTGGAGAGAAATGACAGGTTTAAATGATCTGTGATTTCAGTTAAATACCATCGTTGATAGGTGTTTTACAAGCGCAGCTCTGACCTTTGTGCTCTTCATCTCTGGTTGATTATATGTTTCACGATGAAATATGATGCTGTAGGTCACCCCGAACCAGACCACCAGATATAGCCTGTACTGTAACTGTTAAATTGATGCTGTTTGCTGTTTCAAATCCTGAAAATGAAGAGAAAAAGAGGGTAAATGTTTTCTTTCTTTAAATGCAACTGAGTCCTTTGCTGTGGTATGAGCAGATGTTCAGGTCAGGGTTCTCCATATTACATTACTTTTTTCCAACAAAGAGGTACTGCTGTTTAGTTTTTAATGTATTTTCCTTAGAAAATCTCTAACACAAACCGAGCCACAGATATGGCACTAGCAGTACACTCCAGTTCCGACTTGCAAACCTTTATTTATCCTAGAGAAAAGATAAGTTGTGTGAAGTCTGAATAAAGGGCTGTAGCTCCATTGAGGTTGGAAAAAAAGGACTTGCTCGCCGCCCAGTCGAAGCCAAATAGTATTTCTCTCTGATTCAAACCCAGTGCTTTTGGTCACAAATAGCACTCAGCGAGGCTGGAGTTAATCAAATGTAGCTGCTAACAATAACCCTAAAATGGTATGCTCGTCAAAATATTAAGACTCAGGCTGACATTTTACTGTTTCACTGGAGAATTTCATAGGCATTAATCTACAATGACAAATGCTGTTATGAGACTATAATGTCAAACTTTGTGTTGTGATCACAGCAGTTAGTATACAGCAGAAACATAAGCCTGGGCTTTGTGAAACAGAAGTTAAATGTATACCCTGTGGAGTTTGTGTGGGGTACCAATTTTCTTGGCTATAGTGTACATTTTTTGTTGACTGACATATTTTGCAAAACATGTCATGAAATTCACATTGCATTTTTACTGCCTGACTTGTTAGTGGAGTTACAGGCTTCAAGGTGATTGTAACTTTGGAAACCTCTGGATATTTTTTGGCGAGGGACCGTGGCTGTTTAGCATAACTAAGTATAACTTTCTTTACTTCTCTATGGTTTTGCAGAAAGGTCCTTTCCCAACATTTATTCTGGCATTTAAGTTGTTATAACACCTGTCCCCCTCCTGTTCAAGAGATGACGATGTCACCATGTAAGTTTGACACTGGGAATTGCACATTTCCACTAAAAATAGGCAACAGAGGTGGAGAGAGAAAGAGCTGAGGAGGGCAGAGAAAGTTATGTTTCTTTGTGAAGCAACCAATTCTTCCACAATTTATCGCTGTTAAGTATTTTTGTCTGCGTTTGGGAGTATTCTTGTATTGGGCATTGTTCTTTTCAGTTTAAAACTAGTATCTTGTGTCTCACTACACTCATAGAAGTGGACATTATGTGGTGCTGTTTCTCCAAAATGCTGGATGTCGCTTCCTTTTATTCCCGTGTCATCTGTTTCTTGATGACGATGTCAAAGGTGGATCCCTCTGGGTCTTATTCTTTGTCCGCAGTCTCTGGCTCACACTCGGGACTCTGGTTTTCTAATGAGCTACAAAAGAAAAATAGTTTGTGCCATTGAGCTGAACGACTGAGCAACTTGTTATTCTAACGGGCCAAACTGTGAAAAGAATTAAGTTGTTAAACCAAAGCAACTTTTTTGTGGCTTTACCTTGTGAGCAAAGACACTGACTCCCTGGCTGAGGTGGGATTGTGGGGACACATTTTGGGTTTGGTTTAACCCAGCACGACGATAAAGTCCCAGTTTTTTCACTGACCCGCACCTCAGTCGCCTCCCTGCCGCCCCTCCCTCACTGTACAGTACAGCGAGGGTCGTCATCACAGGGTCAGGAAGGGATCGTGCCTCTGTTCCTCTTGTGTGTGTGTGTGTATGTGTGTGTTTATGTGTGAGTGCATGCCTGTGACACATGCGCATAGACACCTCCACTTCCTCCTTGGCATGCCTCCTGGCTATAGCAGCGGCCCGGCAATCGACTCATATATCTATGTCTAAATATAGGCGTGAACACACACACACACACAAACAGACACCCACAGACCAAAACACCAATAAGTGCAAACCGTGGTGTTAATGGGAGATGACGCCTAAATGACTGACATACACATGTATCCATCCCTCTCTCTCTCTCTCTCTCTCTCCCCCTCCCACTCACCGTAAGACAATCCAGGCGATGCCGTTGCCGCCTCAGTGTTGTACAGAGAGTCGTGTGTGTGTGTGTGTCAGGTTCTGTGTAAGAGCTCTCTGCAGTGCTATGAATAATGTAATCACAGTGTGTTTTCGAGTGTTTATTTATATGTGTGTGTGTGTGCCGCGCCGGCGTGTTTGTAGCCGGGCGCTGTTTGTTATTTGCTGAACTAAAGTGCTTCTCCCCCCTGTGCTGGGCCGGAGCAGCAAGTAAGAGCAATCTATTTACATTTTAAACTAATGCAGTGCCAAACACGTCGAGAATTACGGCGCGCCCCCTCGTATTCAAAGAGTGATGAATACCCCCGAGGAATGAAAATAACACAATTTGCCGTGACATTTTGTTACATGAGTTGTACTATTTTAAAGTCCACTCAATTCTGAAAAACAAAAGACAAAGTGTTCCACAGGTTCAGAAGGAAAATAAATAAAGCACTGGATTGTTCTGTTGTTTAAGTAAGTGGAACCAGTCAGAGCTGTAACCTTCCAACCTTCTCTTGAGGTTTTCCCAATTTAAAGTTTGAAGTTTGGAATCCTCAAACACAACCTTAAATGTAACTTAAAGAAGTGTGTGTGACTGAACGGGATAGTGTTTTCCATTAAATCAGCTTTCCTATATTAATATAACTAAACTGATATGACAATTTATTTGACGTCATGACGTCTTGATGGAGGGCCAGGTGTCAAAGGAATCTAGACGCAGAAATTATTGGGTAATTGGTTGAACTTATGTCAGAGCTTCAAAGGGAACCAGGCTTTTCAAATCTTGTGTGTTTCCGTGTAATATAATCATCGACTTTAAGCAGCGACGGTTGAAGGGACGGCCGTGGCTCCACAGTGTGCATGTGCGATTCTGCCTCGACTCTCCCTGACGTTACAGCTCAACAGTCTTTGGTTTGCCGCACTCAGGAGTACGTTAGAAAGTGTGACAAGGTAGTAACAGAAGCAGCTGTTGGGAGAGTCAAACCTGCCAGTTTATTGCCAGTTTAAATCGATATTTTTGTTGTTGGGGTTTTGTCTGTGTCTTTTTTGGTGCTGGCAAATCACTGCAAGCCGAGGCCTCCCCATTAATACAGGTGTATGCCTCTGTTTGTGTGCTGCAGGCGGGAGAAAAACTGTTTATCTCATTAGATAAAAATTTGTTGTGGATTTTGGAAATAAAATCTGGCACAGCCACAGCTGGAAACATGTTAGTTCAGCCTTATAACATTTAACTGCAGCTATGTTTAAGCTAGTAGACATTTAGAACAAACAAAATAAATTACAAAAATTTGAATAAAACATTAAGAATAAAGTACTGTGTGTAGCTCTTAAACATTTTTTCAATCATTTGTTTTCCTGATATCTCAAGATCAAAAATTAATTACCTAATAATTGTAGGATCAAACCATTTCTCAGATTATCTAAACTCATCTCTACGTGTTCAAATCAAACATTGTGCTGGCAAATGTTGATGTTGCCCGTAATGCAGAGCTGCCACTGTCCGCACACCCACATGGTCACATGGCTACACATCAGGTGTCTAAAGGTGGACTGCACACAGGTAATTGGGCAGCTAACAGGAACAGCTGCGTTAATGTTAATTGGCATGCCGGCATAAACATCCTGAAAGAAAGTTTCACTTATAAGACATTTTCAATTACAGAATGAAGACAGTCAGACAACAATTACAGCACATATCCTTCAAGCTGTCAGCCAGCCAAATGAGATGTCACACGCACACACGCAACGAGAGAGAGAGGGAGGACGCCCGGGCGAAGACACACATAGTGAATCACTCGAAAAACACACACACACACACACACACACCGAGGCGAAGACACAACAGAGCGCGCCGCGTGCCAAACCACCTGGCATCGTGGTCAACACAACAAACGCACACACACACACACAGACACACGAAAGCTCCCGAGATGCACTCAAGCATCCACAACTGAGTGTTAATGCAAGAGACAACATTTTGCTCTCACAAAACATGCTCCAACAAACACAGACGAGGAGACGCACCAGGGGGCTCAGGCTGGCATCAGCAACAGAGCTGTTTACAGATGGGCCACGCTGCAGGGAGACACTGTGACATTTCAGAAAAGGATGGTTTTGGTTTAACAAGCATGGTCCTTCAGGCTTAATTGGGAGAGTCTGGAGAGAGAGAGAGAGAAGAGAAGAGAGAGAGAGAGAGGGAGAGAGAGAGAGAGAGAGAGAGAGAGAGAGAGAGAGAGAGAGAGAGAGAGAGAGTGTTCAGTGCACACTGAAAGTGGATCGTAGATCGTCTGGAAAATTTAACCCCACTTCATTCAGCCTCAGCAGACAGACGCTCACAGCATTTTAATAAAAGGACACGTCGAGCTAAAGTATGTCACAGATGGGGTCTCGAGTTTCTCCTTAGTCTCCTGAAGACGACTTTATTAATTTTTATTTTTCCTATTACGTATCAGTTGTTCCCCGTGATTGATTTCTCATTAGACCTGACGGCAGTTATGAATCTGCCGTTTCCATGTACTTTATGCAAACCACATGCAAACCACACAGTGTGGTTTAACTCGAGTGGACTGCTTTTTGTTTGTTGTCCGCGCAGTCATTGTATTAGCATTTGCTTTTGCAGCTATCACAAGGAATATAATTGAAAGCCCTTTGAAAGCTGACGGTATGCTAATGCTTATTTCCCCTGAGTTGTCATTAAGCTCAGCACACCACTGAAAGGCGTGGAGTTTCCTCCCGCCAAAGGCTCGATGTGGCCTGAATTATGCCCAGCGTAAATAGCTGCTGTCATCCCACAGCTCTTTTGTCTGTCACCACATGCTATCAACATGCGCGCTAAATTACCTCTGGAAATGAAAATGATTGATGAAAATGAGTCATCATTACAAATCAGAAAAAACTGACAATGACCTATGAGTAATTATATGATGATCTGAAGAAAAATACAGCAGAACAGATACATATGATAAACAATGAAACTCTTACTCCTACTTATAGGATGTGCTTACACTTCCACTGAGATTAAGTAAGACTAGTGTGATGTCATGAGTGTGCAGTCTGACACTGTCATGTCAAGGACCGACCTAAAACAGCGAGCATTCGATGTTTACAGGAAATTCTGTTCTTGACTAGAGAAATCATCAAGACAAATGCAGATAAACTTGAAACCCAGCGACAAATTGTCTATAAACTGTAGATGGTTTCATAGGTTTTAAAGGCTGAGGTGCCCATTGTGAGCACTCAGTGCTGTTGGAACTTAAAATGTGATTAAAATGAACAAAAATGAGACTGACTGCCTTTAGTGACTGTTTAAAAAAGTTTGAGCATTGACCTTTAATCTAACTGGTCTTGCTTTTTCTACTTAGTATAGATATTCACATCCATGTTGTACACAATGCAGTGTCCAGTGATTAATGATAATATTTGTTGATATAGATTATATAAAATGTATTAAATTTTTTGTTGCCAACCTCTAGTGGCCATTATAGGTAATACGGCAGCAATGGAATGGAGGAAGTCAGGCGAAGTAGTATAGAGAGACCAAATCTGCACAGGGAGGAGGTCAAGATTGGAAGGTTGGGTTGAACAAACAAAGGACTTTTTACCTGGATACCACTGTTCTGTTGCTGCTGTTATATGTGTTGTTTTGGAGGTCTCTGGCCAGTTGTTTGAGGATGTGTTGCAATTAAAATAGGGTAAAAAAAAAAAAGTCTGTTACAAATGCCACTCCAACTTTAGTTTAAACTGACAAATAAGTGCTTCTATAAGACTATGTGGTCTCCCAATCCCGGAGGCTTCAACTGTATTCTCGACACGTGGCGCTCCTTTGTCCCACTGATAGATGTTGACCATGCAGTAGGGATCAATGGCCTCAGTCGGCTTGGCATAGTGAAAAATGGGGCGCCATCTGGAGCAGGCCAGGAGGGTCATTGAGTGGGCTGCAGTGAGGGGAGGGTGGTCATCCTCCTACTCGTGGCACAGCTTGATCTTTCAGCTACCTGCCACTGACTCATTCACAGACGCTTGTCTGTTGTAGGGGGTTTTCTTTCCTAGTGACTTGGGACAGGCAGAAAAGGTGGTGGGAGCTCAGCATCACTGAGATGGCTTTGAGGAAGTTGCAAAGTTTTTTAGAAAGCAAATTGGAGTTGACCGTGACACTGGTGGACTGACTTCGCCATCGATCAGTGGTTCAGCAGCTGGCCCACAGTCACAGCCATTGTAATCATGCAGTATCCTCAGATAGCTAACTTTTAGTAAATGCAGCAGGAAATAAGGCTGTGATCTTTAAATTCTCCCTGCATGACCGAAAAACCTTGCTGTCATTCATTTTTTTCATGTGCACTTTGGTCTGAGTGGAGCAACTCCACTCATTCTCTGTGACCCAATGACATTCGATCCAGAGCAAATGCTAGTTGAAGGAGTCATGTGTCAGTGAGTCAGCTGTCTTTGTGAGATGAACTTGTTATTTTGGAGAGTATGGCAACTTATCACAGTGAGTGAGGCAAAGTTAAACTGCAGTGGCTAGAGATGATAGAGCTGGAGCTGGGCTAAGGTCAGACACACTGCACATGATCTCTGCCAATAGGGTTTTTCTAAATCGAAACAAGAACAAAAGGGGAGTCTGATGAAGTTGTAGTGTGCATCATTGTTAAACAACCAACTTTGAGTCAGGCAGAAATGTGTTATTCACGTTACCTGCTGCCGACTCTCTTTCTCACCTTCTAGCACACAGTTATCTAATGTTCCACCAGAAGTCATAGCAACAGGTGACCAGTTAGAGCACGATTTCTCTGGTTCAGAACATTTGTCAGAAAAGATCTGGGATAGTGAACAACTCAAAAAATACATATAACATAAGTGTAGAATTTTTTTAAATGACATTTTGAAGGTGGTCATGTAACATCATACATTAAGTAAAAAAAAAAAAAATTTAAAAAAACACTCTCAAACCAGCAGAGATCCACTATGAAAAGAATGAGTGCAGACAACATCCGACCATATCGGCACACTGAGACACACAGAGAAGTAAAAACTTGTCTAGGAACACTGTGTCTCGTCTGAATGAAATATGTTGCACTGATGGTGAGGAGGGATGCATGTTTGCTCATTTAAAAATCCAGGATCAATTCCATTCCTCCTAATTGCCGCTGCTTTACCTTCCACTGTCTCCCTTTAAATTCGTCACTTGATGAGCATTAGAGGCTCTCATGTCGTCGCTGCTCAAGCTGTAATTGAGAACAAATGTGGAGAGGGAGAGTGTTTAATTGGGGTTGTCAAGCCGAGGGGCGGGTTTGTTGGGCACCTAGAGATCTCCTCATCTCTTTGCATTCTAACAGTTTAAAGAATAAATTATGCAGATTTCAGTTTTTTGTTTTTTTTTCGCGAGTCCTAGTTGAGATGTGAACTTGCCGTGACTTCTGCTCGCCCCCCTCCCTCGCCACCCCTTTGCCGAGAGTTACTTCAAAGCGGAGAAGTGATCAAAGACAGTTGAAAAAAAATAAAATTCCCCAACGTACCGGCACCCTGCATACATACATACAGCTCCTGCCTGTCTCAACGCCGCGCTCTCTCTCTCACTCAGAAAACAAAAGCGAGCGATGGCGTCTGATGTTTCCCTTCCTTTTTCTCTCGTCTCCTCCTCGAGCACAGTCCTGTCAGACATTGCAACATTTCAATTGATTTCCCTTTTTTCCCCCCCTCGTATGTGTGTGTTCTATTTTAGTGCGTAAGCCAAGAGACTGAATTAGTCATTAAAGGGTATGTATAGCACGACATGGCCCAGATAAGACATCACAGGCTCGGATTGAAGAGCAGACTTGTCATAAATGAAAGCACATTTTAGGAGCTGGAGACAGCCTCCTCCCCAGATCACAAAAAAAAAACAAGAGAGAGAGAGAGAAAAAAAAACAGGGGTTATTGGGGGTTCAGCGTCGATGATGACTGCGTTACGTCTCAGTCGGAGGTTTGTTTATCCCGCAGACATAAAGTAAAAGAGTTAATCCTCTCGTGTCTAATAATTAAAACATATACATGTTTCATCTGCCATGTAAAAAAAATGAATCATTTACAAAGAGCAGCCCTCGTTAGCGAGAGGGGTGGAGAACGGATTTTGAAAGTTGCTCTAATTAAGATATCTCTATCACTAGCCAGATTTTTCATGCATGCATACGGCAGCTCAGTGAGCCAGACCTCCTTGAATCACAGCCTCTTTAGCACAATTACCCGACTAATGTTCATGTTCTGCGCCCGTCTTCAGACATCATTGCCCTTGTTAAGTCTCGGTACCAACCTGATCATCACTTTTTCATTCCTTAAGGCAATGATTGTGTTATTTTGACACACGCTGCATCTGACTTTCACTTTTGTTGGCTTTGAAGTAACTTCTGCTAAATACAAGTGAACATTTTAAAATCAGATGTTTGTTCTTGAAGCCTCACACGTCACTGTCAGATTTTGACGTTGAGAGATTGACGCATTTGTTACATCGGGGCCCAGAAAGCGCTTTCGTTCCCCTCAGCTTACCCTCGACCCCCCTTTCATGCCAGCACATATCAGAGAAGCGATGCCACTTTTTTTTTTACGCTTCTGTATTTCTTTGCACCTGCACATGTTTTTCTGGCTCCAAGTGGACCTACTTGCGCCAAGGTGGGTGGAGCGACACAGATGAGGTGGTGTTTTTGCAGAGCAGACAGCAGAGAGTCATTTTGGCATGAAAAATGTCCTTGCGTTTTGCACCTGCTCAGAACGCCTTCTAATCAAATCGGCGTGCGTAATTGGCCATTTCAATGGCTGGATTTTAGCAAGCAAACGTGTCTCGGAACAATCACAGAACATCATTAATGTGTGCAATTTAAATCTTCCAACACGGCGCCAGGATTTAACAGGCTGTGGCTTAGGGAGAAGAACCGGTCGTCTATAAATCAGAAGGTCGGTGGTTCAAGTTCGCAGTCCACATGTCAAAGTGTCCTTGGCTGAGACACTGAACCCCAAATTGCTCCTGGCGGATGCTTCATTAGTGTGAGATGTGCGTATGAATGTTTCATGCTCCTAATGAGGACGCGGTGCTTTGCGAGGTAGCCTCTCTGACCAGTATGAATGCGTGTGAATGGGTGAATGTTGACCTGTGTTGTAAGGCTCTATTAGTGGCTTATAAGACTACAAAGGCACATCATAAATGCAGTCCATTTACCATCCAGTCAGGATAAAATGTTGGAGCTTAATGTTTCGCTAAACTACTGATAAGTTCACACTTGTATGTGTCATATAACGTTCACATTACATGTTTATGATCTAACTTCCATGTCAGTGGAGAGGATGTTGGTGGAGTTATAAGTAGGTGATGCAGTTGTAGACGGCACTTCATCATTTCTAAGTGTGACACCTCTGTGGGGTTTATCCTGACAAAAGGCTTATAATTAAATTGGGTGTCTGGTATTTATAACAAGACCTCAAGAAAATTTCAAGCCATGTTTGTTGTGGACAAAACACTTACATTGAGCTAAAATATGTGAAACCACTAGATATGTATTTTTTTTTACGTAACCCCTGACCTTAACCCTAACCTTCAACGGGTGTAAGCGTGACACCGCAGTATTTCTAACAACACCTGAGGACATCTCCAGTCGTATTTAGGGCAACAAGCTGGGTAATCTAACAAGACATCTAGACAGCTCCAGCCATTTGTGGTGCCTGGACCTAACTAAACCATGGGCTTAGCATGGGCACAACATAAAATTGAAAACTGAAGTGTAAAGTTGCAAAATAAAGAAATGGTAAGTTTCAGTGTTTGTATATGGTTTCCAACACTTGCTGTATTCTGGCAATGGGGGAAAAGCAAAATAATAGTGTTTCCGCAATGAACTCAGCAGCTCAAAATGAGCCATTGAGAGCACTGTGGCAGTAGATTTTTCATTGTCCGAACCAACAAATTTAAAGAAATTATGGTGATCGGATGAGATGCTTTGCTTTACATTTCACTTATGTGTATCTGTTTTACGTATTTAAAAAAATAAAAAATTAAGCCCAGTGACAGCACTTTCACCTCGATGACACTCTCCCTCACCCCGTCCCCTCTATCTCCTCCTATATGAGCAGCACCAGCGCAGGAAGTGAGCCGATGACCCCGGGGTACGAACGGCTTTAACTAGCAGTAGGTGTCTCTCAATCTGCCGGACTGCAACAGCCAAGCTTGTTAGTCACAGTGGTGGAATTGCACACACGCACGCTCTCGCTCGCTCGCTCGCATGCTCACACACACACACACACACACACACACACACACACACAAATGCACGCACGCACAAGTGTCCCGTGGATAGACTTAATCCAGCCATTGAGTGCGGAAAGCAGAGATAGCAGAAGTGGGTCAGTTCTCGAGAAGACTGCGGTGTGAAACCGTTACCCTCGGGGTGGATTGAGGTCTGAACTCTGGCTGACCCCACCCCCCCAACCCCAACAAGTACATGCGCACAATGAAACCTCAGAATTTGCCGGATGGAATCTGCTTGAATTAATGCTGACAACTTCATTGATCAGGCTAAAACTTGGGCTTAAGCCATGGGAAGAGTATTTGGGACATGGATAAAATAGAGTAGCTGTAATTGGGTTTTTCTTCATGCTGAGATTAACCAGAGAGGAAGGAAGTTTAAAGCTGAGGAGCTGGGAACGATGGTGACTCACCCCCTTTTTTGTGGTTTGCTCTTCACATAGAACGTTTCGGGAATTACAACTGCAGGTGGAAATGACAAAATTTGATTCAAAAAGACATGTTTTAGGTCTGTTTCCTACATGGGTCTTTTGTGAAAACACATATATGATCTTTTTGAGAAAGTACCATATTCACCGGTTGAAAATTCTGTGTCTTCCTGTATAGCAGATGATTGACAGGGGGCAAAGAATGTAATGTAATATGCAAATGACTGATGCATACTTTAAATTTTTATTCTAAAATCAATCGTACAGGTGCCTTGAGTTACAGGGGACAGATATAAATGAGAGAATAAATGCTTGAGGTGATAATTACTCCAGACTTTATGAACAGCCAGTCCTTCATCTGCATGATTTCTATGATTTCCACCCATATTTAAGATGCATGAGATCATAATGTCCTCTGCAATGTGAGCGCACAGGACAACGTTGGGTTAGATGATAATGAAAATGTTAATAATATGGCGTAAAGACTGTTAGCATCTCCTTCTCTTAACCATTTTGAAAATATATTGGCTCTAAAGATTTTGATTATTACAGATTAAATCATCTATTAATGCCCAAAAGATATGGTCGTTGTGTTTGAAATATTCAAGAAAACCACTGTGCTGCAGGAACACCCATATATGAGGCCTGAATGCTGTCAGTCAATATTTGCACATTTGTCTGTTCATCTTGCGAGGTAAGTATAAATAATGGCAGTACTGCCATGATATGGATACAGCTAACATCATTGGGTTAGACAGCTCTATTTGTGGGACTGTTAAGTCATCACATTTATTGGAAGAGTCCAAACGTGTTCACATGTGTAGCTCCACCGTTGCAATCCGTGGAATTTTGAGGTTTCATTTGTAAGAAGGTTTACTGAGTTGACCTTTAATGGATCGCTTACCATAGCTCCAGTGCCTGACACAACCTCAGAGGTCCAGCTAGGTCATACCTTAAAAAAAATAATTGTCATTATTGTCGATGGTTGTTCAGATTGGGATCGGAGGTGGTTGAGCTGTTTTCACTGTCATTGTCACAGTTCAAAAAACACAATAGAATACTAATGCATGAGTCTAAAACAGGTCTTTGATTGAAAAAAAAGGTTCAAGGATCAAACATACCAGTCAACAGGAACCTGGTAAGCTAAGGCACGAGGCACAAAGACAGTCAGGCAGGGACTAGACGGAGATAGTACTGTAAAACAAGAGCGTTAATGAGGCAATATGAGACAGGTGAGTGAAGATGGTGAGCAGGTGCAGTGATTCTATTGGCTCAAGGGCTGGCAGGGTCTGAAATGACAGCAGGGTGAGATTAACAGAGAACAAAAATCAATACTCCTGAGAAGTTTTGTGTTGGAGCGGGGTGCGTTGATGTGCTGCGGGGGCGTTACCATCAGGAAGTGTCATTGCCACAAGGGAGTGTTTTGGTGGGTGGTCCATGTCAGGCAACGTCAACATAAGTGTCAGGACCCTTGGTTTCCCAGCAGAACATTACTTTGTAGCAAAATGATCAATTTTATCGCCTTACCTGTCAGCAGCTTTAATGTTGTGGCCGATCAGTGCATATTGACATTTCTGTACGCACTATGACTTCTCGAGTTATCGTTCCATCCTGTGTACAGTTTGAGTTTGCAGTTTAAGCGGCAGCGCTTGGCCACAAATCTGCTGAACGTTTGAATATCGCCTTTAGTGGAGGCATTTCAAACCGTCATCACTCTTTGTAATGGTAACGCTCGGCACCATTAGGCCTCAGCAACTAGTCAAAAGGATGGTTCATCTGAAATTTGTACATATCTCCCAAAAATACAAAGTGGCTTTTTAGACCACAGTAAAGGCCAACTGTTACAGAGACAAAAGAGCACTTTGCAGTGTTATATATTTGTTATGCATGTGTGGGAGCAGTTGTGGTGTGTGGGTATGTATGGGTAGTCTACGAGCGTGTTTCTGTAGAGCGTGTGTGCGTTTGTTTGCCTCAGATTGCGAGCGAGATTGTCTTCTGAATTTCATGTGTTTGCGTGCTCGATGCTTCACGTGCGTCTCTTGCTTACACCGTGCTTCGTGTGTGTGTACTCATGCGGTTGTGCGTCCTTATTATCTATCACCAACTGCAGCTAGTAGGCAGCTCATCCCACTCAGGCTGATGTATGCTTATTGAGCAGCCAGCGGCAGAGACCGGAGACCTGATTTATAAACCAATACGGCTTGTTTTATAGGGGATTGATCTGCCTGTGTCTCCATCGGTGAAGCATTCTCCTCGTCTTTATTCAGAGTGACAGCAGGTAATAAAGGAACGGCTGTGAAAGAGAACGACGAGAGTGTTTACAATTATACTGTTTAGTGCCGTCACCTTTTCTGACATTCATATATTACGCTGCATTCCAGACATGTCGAAAAAGTTGAAAACTTTTTTGAATGGGGAAAACACAATAAGGCGAACACACTGGAGGCGTACACTGAATCACTGCACTGTAAGATTATTTGTAACCGAGTTATAATAAAATCTAATACAATCACACAACAGTTGAGAAATGCAACTCGAGATATGACATTTCCCATTTCCATGATAGCTGTAGGTGAATCTGAGCCTGTGATATGTGATATTACAACACAGTCGGCTATATCTCTAAAATATCAAAACATCAAATTAAAAACAAGAAATGAATCGTATTCTGAGGAAATTCTCAGTATTCTCAGTATTCTGATCTGAGGAAATAGACCAAATTAGGGTTGATTCAGTAACGTCTCTGGAGATTTTAATCATATTGCATGATCTTCATCCAGGGGGGTCCCAGTGATCATGGAGTTCAATGTGTTCAATGTTGAGAACTTTAAACAATTAATTAGTTAGATTTGAATCCATCCATGTTGGCTTTAAAAACTTACATTCAAAGTTTATTTCTTAAGTGTGGAGACAAGGTCAAGGTCACTGTGGAGCACACACACATAACAGCATGAAAAAGGGCTGAGTTACACCTCAAACTCAGATTGTGAGATAAGGTCACAGTACTGCTGCCGGCGCCACACCGCATGAGAATAATTCAAACTTTATGGCTGGTTAGTATATAGATATCATAGCGTTACCTTAAAATGGCACATGCGTTGTCTTGTCCTTGTTTTTCAGTCCGGTGCAGGGTGGACAGGAGGTCGTGTGGCTCGGGCACCACTTGGTGATGCCTCATCCTGCTCAGTTGTTTCCACTCACTTTACATATAATTTGTATCAGATGTTCTGTGAACGTGTTATTTGATACTCTTTCTGTACATGCAACATCTATCTGTCCGTCCTGGAAGAGGGATCCCTCCTCTGTGGCTCTACCTGAGGCTTCTTCTATCGTTTTTGGGTTTTTTTTACCCTGTTAAAAGGGTCTTTTTTTCCATCAAGACGGCATTTTTTTCCTCACTTGAGTCGAGAGTCTAAGGACAGAGGATGCTGTTCACTGTACAGATTTTAAACCCCTTTGAGGCGATGTGATTGTGATTTTGGGGTAAAATTGATTTTGATTTGATTTGATTTGATTTGATTTGATTTGATTTACAGGAAAGTGACTCATTATCATGAAAATATCTGGGCATATAGCAGTGATTATTTCTGATATCGTTTTACAGCCATAAGACCCTGTTATGTTTTCGCACATTTATCTTTTTTTTTTTATATTCTTAAACATATACATGTTAACCTGTCATGCAACACATCCTCATCCTAAACAACTGAATAGATCATTTGTAGTGTTGATATGACAGTCCATTCCATGTCCAGTTATGTCATCATACAGTTAGGTAAGAATAAAGTATGATTTGGATTCGAATCACTGCGTTACTTCTTTAGTGTTACAAACGTACCTTAGTTAAGTTAGTAACTTATGTATGTTAGTTTACTTCACTACATTAGTCAACCCAAATCAGGATAAATGTTATGTTATGTTAAGTATGTTTCTATAAAACCACAGATGAGCTAAAACTTAACATTACTTTATGTTGCAACTTGACATCAGCGTTGGTTAGGGTTAGGAAAACATAATGGTTAGGCTTAAAATACCTGTTTCTGTCACCATAAAAACATCTGGAGGTGGTGATCCAACTTCCTGTAAAAAATGGTTGGCTTGGATCGCCACAAAAACGGCTAGGAAATTTTCCCCCCAGACTGGAGTTCAAGTCGCATGTTTGCCAGCTTTGCAGTTTATTATAGCAACACTGTCGATAGTGAGCTAATATGTATATTGTGAACATGATATGCGACTGATGGTCAAATATTAACTGCTTACATTATTCTCTGGGGACTGGGCTGTGTTAGGAAGTCTAAGTCACTCACCATTTACATTTACATTTACATTTAGGGCATTTAGCACACACTTTAGTCCAAAGCGACTTATAATAAGTACATTTTTCACAAGGGAGAAACCAAGACATATCACTTGCAAGGTGAAGTCTGAACAAATAAGTCTTGAGTCTTTTGCCGAAGACGGAGAGTGATTCCACTGCCCTGACATTGGTCGGGAGTTCGATCCACCACTGAGGTGCCAAAACAGCACCTTTGACTTTTTGTTTCACAGTGGACATAAACAGTGGGCTCCTGAATCAAAGTCATGTCCTTGTTTTATCGATCCACCCTCCCCCTCCTTCTACAGGGTCATTCACTTCCTCCTCTACAGCTGTAATAACGACTGCAGCCGTTAGAGGTCGCCACCTGACAACAAAAGTCAATATGGGTAATTTTTCTAGCATCAGAGGCTAAATAAGCAGAATACTAATGTTTCAAAGTGTGAAGTGACTGAGCCCACTATAGCCTGTTCACACGGCTTCATGAATGCATTCATCAATCTTTTCAGCAATTCTCAGTTTGACACCCTCCTCTGGGCTCCATCACACTCAGGATGACACAGTCACAGCGGATAGCATATTGTTTTTTGATGGATGCAAATAAATGTTCTTGAAAGCACCCAATTTATTCTTTTTTGTGCAATACATGATGTATCCTGCGTCTGGCCCCAGGTCTCAGTATGAGCATGACCACGTGGCTTAGAATACGTTTGTTAAAGGAGCCCCGTCCTCCTGGGTGTTAACTGCAGCAGGACAGGATCATGGACAGTGATTAACATTATGTGGGTGTCAGGGCATCAGAGGACCTCAGGGGTGCCAGAGCAAAACCTCTGTACCCGACTGCCGTCTGTTGGCTGTCTCAAACACACACACTGATAAAATACACACACGCATACACACACACCTGCACACAGAATCAATGCAGGGCCCATTTACTGGCCACCTGGTTTTTCTGTCTCGCTCTTTCTCTTCCTTTGTCTCCTTTCAATCAGCCAGACTTCAACCAGACAGGAGAAACGCTACTGTAAGTGAAAAATACCTGCAGCTGCTGTGGTTTTTCAAAGCGCCAGACAACAGAGCAATCACACACACACACACACACACACACACACACACACACACACACACACACACACACACACACGGCACTCAGTGGCAGCAGTGTAGAAGTAACCAGGGTCCAGTTCATGTGTGGGAATATGAAAGGGCTAATTTTGTTTCATGTCGTGTGCGTGTGTGTCTGTGTGTGTGTGTGTGTCTGCACGGATGTGATACTGATCTATGATGGACAGTCGTACCAGGCAGCAATTCAATCATTTATCATCTTTTTTTTCTTCAGATTTTGTTTTTGTCGCCATTTGGATGTCAGGAGTGACAACAAAAAGAGCTCTCAGTTGAAAATCACATGATTAAGGAATGAACATTGATCTGTTGTATTTTACGCCACCACCTCATGTGATTACTGTAACAGCAGTTTCATTATGGCATTTAGGAGATAAATAAGACACACAGAAAGGTGCAATTAGCTTTCTTCCAGAGACAACATCAATGACAGTGGCTAGACGAAGTCTACAGTGAAACACAGCAATGGCGGATGGTATTGTTGTAGGAGGTGGGGTCTGGCTGAATCTGGCTCCCAGCAAATGGAGCAGATAGATCGCCACTCACATCACTGCAAGGCGAGCGTCCGACATACAGTTCCAATGTTAGGTTTGAAAGTATGTTTGTCTCGGCACTGCATGTCCATAACTGAGATGTGTTCAGTCTTAAACCCAGCACGGGGACGCATGTCAGATACAAGGATGTGAAGGTCGCTTGACTTTGGTCATTATGGTGAGACAGCTGGAGGTTGGTCTCAGAGAAGGAAGCGGCCATGACTCCTGGGTGAGCTCATAAGCAAATCCTAGCTATGGCAACTCTGAAAGTACACACAACCTGGAAGACTACTACTACACAAGGCAAGACATTTGAGCGAGTGGTCGGGAGTTTTCAGTCACAATGTTAGGATGGTAGAGGGCTCAGTGGTCGGTGATTGTCGGCCATCTGCAATGTTCGATGGCATTGGCCCAACCCCGTGCAAGCGCACTGATCTGGATTAAGGTGAAGTGTATGTTTATTGTTTTACAGCGCTTCAAAACATCTGTTCTGAAGTGAAACATTGTCAAACTGGATCCAGGTGTTGTACATCCCAGTCTCTCCCTCCAACTACTTATCCTCATTTTACCTGCTTTGGTTGTCACGTTGAGTAGTCCATTGTTTTCAGCGCAGCAGCATATATTCCCACCAAAGACCTTGCAGCAGATGGTATGATAATAACTTTACTTTCCTAATGGTATGATTAGTCATTTGAAACTAGACTAAACAGCAGCAGCACTACACAGGCAAGGCCTAATGTTTTCCTTAGATTTATAGAGCTTTAAACACCTTGCTTTCTGTTCTTTTCAGTGAGGGAAACAAAAAGAGACCTTGGTGATGTTTCACTTGAAAAAATGTGCTGCGCCTACAGCCTCACTGAATATTGTCTAATGCACACCAGGCAGACAGGTGTGTCGGGTAATTTAGCGGACTTCTGCCCACTAACTTTATCATCCTAAAAAATAAAGTAAGTCTGACAAAATGCATCACCAGTAGAATTTGGGGTTTTAATAAACATACTGCTGAGGAGTTCATTACCTTCATTTGCAAGTCCACAAGTGAAAACAGTTTATCCTTCTTATGACAGGCTGGTCCAAACCGAGAAACTACTTTTTGTAATGCAGGAACAGGGCAGCTGAGAGGGCTCCATGTGGGCACAGTGCTCATCAATGACCGGGCTGGAAACAGGTTAAAACTACTCGATGCTGGTGCCTTTATTTAAACACAGAAGCAGTTTGATTTGTTGATGGAGTTGGTGACAATAAGTAATCTAACCTGACAGAATTTTTGGACCGGCCCTCGGGACAATTTCTAGCTGTGTTTGCGGCAACAAAACCAATGCTTTGAATGAGACACTGGGATGTCGCTGGTGACAAAAATCAAGTAGTAAGTCAAAATAAAAAACAGGTGTTTCAAGCCTAAAACAACTCTGACCTAGTCGTATTTGTGACTTAACCTAACCAGGGCATAAGTACAGCATTGTCACAACATACATTTGAAAAAGGAGCCTAAAGAAAGTTGTAACCAAAAGAAATGTAAAGTTTCAACATATCCATACCAACATGTATTCTGGGGTTGTACACACATATTTTGGTATTTTTATTTGGAGTGTCTAAGTCAGAGACCGTCAGCAACAACCTGTCAGAATCCAGACTCCAATGTTTCCAGATATAACTGATGCAAAGATGAGTTTTACACAAGACCAGGAGACAGGAAAAGAGCAGAAATCTTCAGAAAAAAAAAAAAATGGTGTACTGGTTTGTCTGGATATATCGAAATGTGTGTTCATGCATGTGTCCTTCTCAAGGGGAACATAGCCAGGTATTGTTGTTTTATTGTGTGCTTTGTTCTGGGTGTTGGCGCAGGCTCAAAGTAAAGTGCAGGATTTTAATTAAAGTGGAATATGGAAATATTGTCAGTCACTGGCTGGTTTTGTCATTAAGTCAGATCATGTTAATGGAGGTACATGCAAATATTTCATTAGTGTTTCCATCTAATCTGAACATAAAGGGTTGAGATAACGCCAAGTGTAGCAAACAGTTTATTTGTATATGCAGTAATGTTGTGTAGTGCGGCGTATTTGTAATGCTGTTTCTGTATGCCCAGTTGTCTTACATGATGGCTTACTTTTTCCACCAGTGTAGTGGCTCAAAGCTTATAGTTTCCAGAGAGAGTTCTTTGACTGTGACCTCAGTTCTGACAGCAAAACACAAAGAGGGAGAGACACAGAGGCTGTGCGGTCCTTTGCACTTTGGTCAGCTTTTATGCACACAGTTTCCTCCCGTCTGCAGTTCGCTCTGCGGGAAGGAGGAGGAGAGGCTTTCTGTCACAGGCCAGAGGAGACAGAAGGGAGCACAGGTCTCTCCCGTCTCTGTGGGTTGTACTCAGGGAGGTCGCTCCGCAGTGCAGGAGGAGGCAGACTTCAGCCTCCTCTGGAAGATCCAGCAGGCGAGAGGTGAGAAGACTGAGGAGAAAGAGGGGAGGCAGGGAGCAATGGCTGCAGATGTCAGGGTTTAAACTAAAAACGGACTCAAACACAAGACACACAGGAAGGCAGGTAACTGAAAAAAAAAAGCAAGCTTAATTAACATAAAAGTTCCAAATCCAAAAGTCAAAATGGACAAAATGGAGAAGCGGACTGCAGGCAAACACAAGAAGCAGGCAGGGACACATCTGAGAAACTAGAGAACCACAAAAAAAATACAAAAGCTAAACGATTTACAAACCGGAGAAGCACTGGGAACACAGGCGGGAACACAGGAACCACATGAGGCTAACGTGGGGAAACAGAAGAGAAAAGCACAGGCTTGAATAGAGAGGGACTAATTAACAAATGAAACACAGGTGAACAGGAAAAAGCGAAAAGCAAAACATGACACGTGAGGATAGAACTTAGGAAGTCAAACATGTGATAACTAAAGCCACAAACTCACATCATGGCATTTTAATATGAAATACAGTGTGAGCAAATACCCTGATCAGTTAACACCTGCATACTCATCCTACCTGAAGCTGTTCCTGTACAGCTCTGGCTTTATATTCCCCTCCAACATGAGGTATCTATCCAGTGCATGTTTTCCAGGGAACTTCCACATTTTTTGATCTCACATCTATTCTTTTTTTTTGTTTTTTTGTTTAGTACCGCGTCCACATTTCAGCTCATCTCCAACAAAACGGTCTTCAGTGAGTTTTGCAGAACCTCAATCTGCCTTTTCTCTCTCGCCTCTGAGCAATCACGCAGATGTCTGGCCGTCCAGAGCCTGCCATGTTGAAGGCTGAAAAGCCCACACACACACACACACACACACACACACACATACATGCGCACACACAGTGTTCTGATTTGTCTGTCTGATAGCGCTGTCAGTGAGACTGGATGTCAGAGAGAAGGAATCTATTACAGGATCGATTTGGCCATGCAATTAGGTGGCAATGGGAATTTCTCATTTCACTTTTCTCTCTGTAACGGTCGTCTCTCAGGAGCTTTGTAGGAGGGATAAAGTGATATACTGTGATGGCTGGCAGAGGAATAGAAAGAGGCAGGATTATCAGAAGTGGAGAAAAAGTGTGTGTGTGTGTGTGTGTGTGTGTGTGTGTGTGTGTGTGTGTGTGTGTGTGTGTGTGTGTGTGTGTGTGTGTGAGTGTGTGAGTGTGTTTCTCTGACAGATGTAGACTTCTTTAGACACACATAAAGAAAGTAGAGATGCATGCGAGTAAGATGCGCCGTATTATATGACTTATTTACTCGTCTTCTTCTGCCGACTGCTCTTCATCCTTTTTCTGTTCTGCTTATGTGCACATCTCTGTTTCACTATATAGGAACTGCTCCCTAATTGGCCGTCGTGAGAAAACTTCGTATGAGCAACGTTTCTCTTACATTTGGCTTTTCAATTGGCATTGCTGCCAAAAATAAATAAATAAATAAATGAATAGATAACTTAGATAACGCCAGATGTCCGAGTTTGGAAAGCAGCCGAAAGCTTTACATCACAGGCATTTTACACGTTTGATGTAGTGTGTGTGTGTGTGTGTGTGTGTGTGTGTGTGTGTGTGTGTGTGTGTGTGCGGCACAGCTTGCTCACAACATCCATTCCAGAGGCACATTCATGTTTTTGCCGATCACTCATGAGGCGCAACGTCAGTAGTGCTAAAATAACTAGTTTCTGAAGAGTTGAGCTGGTCTTTTGCCAGCTTCCTGTTTGAAGGTTTGAATGCTGACTATTCCTGGTACTGTATGAGTGCTGTTTGTTGAGGCAATGAATCATTTATCAATCCATTTATCATAAGTAGTTCTTGGGCCTTGGGTCTTTTTTTGTGTGTTTTGCCTTTTCGTGGTTTTATTAGACAGGCCAGCATAGAGAGATGGCAGGAAACAGGATGAGAGTGAGAGGATGACGCGCATCAAAGGGACAAAGGTCAAATTCAAACTCTGGGACAAAGCCCCTCCACAAATGAGCAACCAGGACACTCCTCTCGTGCCAAATCTCTCTCTAAGTCCCACATTTATCGATATATATGAAAAGGTTGCTGCTTAAGCAATTTCAGCACCCATTAGCTATCATCTGACGATGACTTAGCCACTGTTTCAGGACTTCTGGTGAAGCAAGTGGATATCTGATAAATGTATTATTGTTATTTTTTGTTTTATTTTGAAGTTCTGTCCTCATGTGTCATGTTTTGCTTTTCATTTCCTTCCTTCGTCTGTTTTCCTGTACCTTCTCACCTGTGTTCTAATAATTAATCAGCCATTGTGTATCCAAGTGTTCGTCTTCCACTCTCTGTTTGTCAAAACCTGGCCATGTGTTCCTGGCTGTTGTTTCTTATTTTCTGGTTTTATTCCTGGTGTGCGCTCTACTTTTTTGGTTTGTACATTGTTTTGTGGACTTCAGCAAACAGCTTTATTTGATAAAACTCGCCTGTTGTTCGGTTACCTGCATCATTTACCTATGAACAGATACCTCAGACTCCACTGATCGATACTACTTGGTCTACAAACTGAAGATAAACAGAAAACAGAACACTTCCAGTACCACAATCTTGTCCCAATGCGAACAGATTCTGAATTCATATACAGATTTCTTTACAGACATCATAGCACACACCCATTCCCACAAACCTGGCTCGTTCAACTCCAGTCATACCCTCTTCTTTCTCCCCCTTTATCTCCCTCCTCACCACCTCAATCAGTCCAATAAAGGTGAAAACGTCAAATAAACGGTAGAAAATGATTTAGAACTCTAATCTCAAATATGTGTGGAATTTCATCAGATATGGCCCATTTCATTCACGTTAACATACATGTAAAGGTGAAGCAGATAAGGATGAAGAAACAAAGTAAGAGCAGAATATTTGATGACAGGTCAGTGCAGAGGCAGTGCAAAAAAGGCGCTGTTTGGTATTAAGGGAATCCCAGTAATGTGTTTGTACAGTTGCACAGTGTAAATCTAAGAACCAATGTCATGTAAGAGATTAAATCAGAACAGAAACTATAACTTAGGCGTCCCAGAATATTTCTTCTAACGTCCACTGGAAGCAGAGATTAAGTTTTCAACAGCTAATCACGGATAAAAACATGCCCACATATTGTGCGCCGCTAACAAACACGACTCAATCGGTGCCATTGACAGTCCACAGATTTACTCCCCCATACGCCAAGAAAATTGTCAAGCCATCAGCGGTGTCAAGCTGAGCGGGAGGATTTATCTGATTTCCTCTTGTCGCTACGTAGACCCACCTAATGGCGGCAAGGGTTTTGCATCAGGACAGCGCCTGGCAGGACGGAAGAGGCCGGCGGAGAGATTTAATGAAACTTCCTCCACCGCCTAATTAAAATCTTCCTCTCCCCCGCTCTGTCATTAAGCATTGTTTTAACATGGAAGACGGGAAGAGGAGTTTTCACTGTGCAGCTCCAGGTATCTGTGTGTGGGCGGTGGGTAGAGGGTACAGTGTGCATGCTGCATGTATGTCAGTGCCACCGTAAAGGTTTCCATTTTTGTTTCTGCTTTGTTCTGTTTACATTGGACCGAAGGGGTTGATTCTGAAAAAGAAAACACGTGCACACTTGCAGCCAAAGTGTTTCGTGAAAAAGTCTTACCCGATATTAAATCTTCTCCTTACTCTCTATGTGCCTGTGGATAGGCTAATGGGCTGCGGCATCATCCTCTGACATGAGGCATTTTTCTAATATGTTGGAACTGCTGGAGGACTCCGCTGGGGTTTAATTGCAAGGGAAACGCACAGATATGTACTTAATTAAATCCCTTTACCGAGCCATGTTGTCTTAGATTTGCATTTTACATAGAGGAGGAGCTGCTAACTGCACTGTGATTTACAGAAAACGCTCCTCAGTTTTATATCACGGAGCGTTCGTTTTTTTTAACTCTGTTTCTTTTTTCCCCGTCGCAGAGACAGGGGCAGGCTCAGGGGAGCTCTTCGGCTCAGGTATATTGTTGTGAAGCTGTGCATTCAACAACTTTTTAAATGATTTCATTACATACTTATTTTGATATACTGTATGTCTGCGAGATGAGAGCGCTTAGCCCTTGAGCATTGCGACTGTATTACATTTTATTATGCAGCCTTTGAGCTGCATCACAGCTGCATGTTGGCAAATACGCTAAACTCAGAGTGAATAGAAAGCAGCGCCCTGCAGTGTGAAGCTAAAATATCGAGGTAATAAACTCATTTTTGGAGGGGGGGGCTCATATTTGGCACTCGACTCACTTCACTTGTGTAGTTTTAAAACACTTGTCTGTCTCAGTTTAGCAGCTGTATCGTGACCTGGGTTGCACTCCCTCCAAGGCCCCTTGTCATATTGTTCTCCCCACTGCTCTCACATATTGTTAATTTTTGGGGGGCTTGTTTGCCTTTATTTGACAGGATAGATGCAGATTTGATAGGAAAAGGGACAACATGCAGAGGGCAACAGGTTAACTTGAGCCCTGCTTTTCCATATTTTTCGTCAAACAAGTACCTTGAAAAATATTAACTAAATGATTCATTTATAGCAGGAGTTCAAATATGCACCTGCCTATAGCCTTGTTCATTTTCTCCATGTCTTTGGGATTATGTAGCACCTACTTGATGCCATAGACATCAACAGTTGAGTGAAAATAGTTTGATACTGGTTTTCAAAATAATTTAAAACTCAATGTGAATACAAAACAGGGCTGAATCTTTGTAATTATGTATCTTGGATATCTATTTTTCCACATAAAACCTTTTTGTTGGACATCATTTTCACCTCGAGTCTCCAACTCCGTCTGAAACTGTGAGGTGATCTGATCTTTAATGATATGAAAACTACAAATGCCTAATATTGCAGTCACAGAAAAAAAATATGTTTTTTGTGGTTGTTAGTTTTTGTGTTTATTTTGTTTATGTATTCATTTATTCTTTTCTTTTTTCTTTTTTTTTTTTTTGTATCTGCTTTGTGGCAGTTTTCAAGGATTTAGTTTAAAGAACTTCTTCTTGAAAATAAGTCAAACCTTCCAGGAAGCTGCGATGCTGACTTTGCCAACCCATGGGAATTCTTCACAACCTTGCAATTTTGGCCAAACACAGCATCATTAAGATAAGAGAAGATAAGATGAGATAACAAAAAAATGTATTGATCATTCACTGGGGAAAGTCACTTGTTACAGCAGCGGTTGAATGAAAGATTAAGAAAATTGCACGGGGTAACTTCACCTATAAATATGATACAGACATGGTGTGTAGTAATAAGGGTTGGTGCACAGGAAGCACAGGATAGTTGAACAGTTAGAATAAGAAGGATGCACGGTTTACATATATGTATACAGTATATTATGATGATGGTTGAATTTGAAGTAAAGTTGCACTGATTGGGCAATTAATCGATGGTTGAGCACAACTGACCGAGATTGGCGGGATTGTCCAGACAGGATCATCAGCATCCATAAATAAGTTGATGTGCCAACCATTATTAAAAAAGTTTTCAGACTGAACCAGTCAACATGTTTCTCACTGTATCTCTCAAACAGCCATTGTTCTTCATCCAGTCAGTAAAATAAGGAAAACAACCCGCAGACACTTAACTCCTGCTTGACAATCCATCACGGTAAATTTAGTCGTCTTTTTATGTTATTGTTTAAGTTTAACTGTTGTTTCGTGTTAATGTTATGGATGGTAGGGGCTTTATGTTAGAATGCAATAGCCACAGTTACTACCTTACTATGCTTCTACAATGTGGTATTGTGTTGTTTTTTATTATATTTAATGCCGTTGACTGTATGAAACAGGCACTTAGAACCCTGAAGGCACACTAACACATCATCACAAGAGCAGCACAAGAAAATCTACCTTTAAGATATGATTTTAAAGGGCCTCGCATGGCAGCGATATCTGTAGATGGTCTACGATAGGAACGGCCCCTCGTGGTGGATCCATTTAACCACTGGAAGCCGCATTGCTCAGACCATGGGCGTCCGACAGCGGCAGTGACAGCTTTAATTTGGGAGCCGACGGTCAACATGATTAGCGAACTGCGGGAGGTTTTTACAAAGTGGATCAACTGCCTCAGCCACCCATAGCGTGGGAGGGGAGGAGGACAGGAGGAGCAATGAGAAGATTGTTAAGGCAGATCTGGCGAGACTGTGAGGACAAAGCTCTGAACAGGTCTTATTTCATTATTAGGAAATCGCGCGAGGAGAGGTTTTCTGTTTTGTGGTAATGCATGCGAACATACAGGATGTGCAAGCCTCATATTCATCGGACAAGATGTACGATAAGTGCAGCATTCATACAATACACACTGAGTGATGTATTCCACATGCTCACACACCTTTATTTCATATGCGAGCAGAAGCCCAGCCACGGCTTCATTTTCCAGTTGGCGGGGAGTTGATGTGTTCAGATGTGATTTATTGATCATGTTGAGCTCGTTGGTTTACCCACTGCGTTCAGTTAAAAAGCAATAACACATTTTACACCCTCTGTTCCATGTGAATGCAATAACACTAAACTAATTACGCAAACTGGGGACAGCGGTGTCATTTGTAAAAAGCCCGAGCTGCATGTGTGCCGGCGCCAATCATTGAGATCCCGAGAATATTGGAAGTAATACACAGGGATCTGATTAATTCATGCACACTGTATCTTTCTCTGTTCACTGATTCATATGGAAAGTGAGCCATAAGGTAGAGACAGTGTTTACATGCCGCGGCATCCCAGCTACTAATGGCTATTGTCTTGGCTATTATTCAGTTTCCCAAGGCCCGCTCATATTTTATCGTTGTCACAGAAACACAATTTCAGTGTAGCCTCAGATATCATACCAACAGCAATTCATCCTGGGAGAAATAGTGACACAAATGAATCTCACAACAACAACAAAAGCTTTTAAACATTTTTGACTATTAAACATTTTCTAGATGTTTTTATAAATATCCTCCAGGCTGGATTCCCAGACCTCTAGGAGCCCTTAGAAGCCCAAAACCATGGATTGTACCCTCGTCCCAATGGAAAGAATACACATTGGCAGTTTAAGTTCAAATGTCCATGTTTTTCTGGTGATATCACTGTGCCAATAATCTGGTTGGGTTTAGGGAACAGACACCACTCGGTAAGGATTGGGAAAAGATCATCATATGGCTTTAAATAGAGATAGAGGTCGAGAGGTATAAAAATGTCCAGTGGTTTCACGCTTAGGAATGTTGAAACTCGATCTTGAACTGTGCTCACCGGCTCGCAGTCTGCTCGCCTGTACTGTGACTCCACCACCATCCCCTCCAACTACTAATATGGTAGTCAGGTCATGAATATGTAAAGTGAATGTGGTGTGACATGTTTTGTAGAGATGTTGTGTGTAGCCCAAGACATGTACAAATGCAACGGTACCTGTGGTTTGTCGCCAACATTTTATACTGGCTTCAAAACCTTTTGTATCTTAATTCATATTATGTTCCCTCATGTATTTTTCAGAATAAAGTTGTGTTTCATCCACAAACTGACACAGAAATACAATGAATCTGTGCTGCGTGCACTGCTCGGTTTATCCGGGTCCCAAAACAGGTTAAATCCATACACACGGCACACCACTGGATGTGCCCCAGCATTTTATCTTGTGAAATTGCTGAAAGAACAAGGGAATAAAGTAAAGAAAGTCTTTGCTCCTTGCCTCTTGAAACTACAGATGGAGTTGTAAAAATTGGTATCATGGTTGTTGTGACTTATCAATGGGTAGTACAGAAACGATAACAATAACCTCCTGCAGACACATGGCAGAAATATGGGGATTTTTTTCCCAAAGCCACAGCAGCAGTCTTTTCAAACCTGTACAACAGATGATTATAATGGTCTTTCTCAAAAGACTGCTACAGCCACAGTTTTGACAGAGACTTAAAAAGAGAGCTTATTACTTCTTTCTTCAGAACACTACATTGGCTTCAAGTACTTAATAGAATTGGCTTTTAAGATTCTTGCTTTGAATGGCCTTGTTCCACAATGTTAGACATGCTGAAAAGCCAGGAGCCACCCACACCTCTCAAGTCATTTGGCTCTGGCCCCTCTCATTGTCCAAACTGTTAACTTTGATGAACTCCACTGAAGCTGCTTTAAGGGTTTAAACTGGTAGTTTTCTACAGTCATCAGTGCGTCTTTGTAACAGTTTGCCTTTGCTTTTGTAAAACTGTTGTTCTTATGTGCTTGTGCTGGGCGGCAAATCATTCCAATATCTAACATTTTCTATAATTTTCCTTTTTCTATTTCATCTTATTTTTCTTTTTATATAAAACATATCGACATTTTCCTGTATTTGAAATGTATTGTAAATCAATTTTGCCATGTTTTGCCTTTTGCTTCATATGTTGAAAGCATTATCTCAAGAGGTCAAGTTGTGAAATTTTGCTATTTTCCCTGACCGATTTAATGGAATTTACACCTAAAAACCTAGAAGAAGTTTCCCCTGAATCCTGCTTGCTCACATATTTAACTGTCAACTCCAATTCAGCTGTTTGCTCCTGTCCACACACATCATGCTTGCACACACATTCATGTCCACAGATTTTGTGAGGGCTCTGCGTTCTCGCCTCCTCGTCTCATATTAGTCCAATCAGAATTAATTTTTCCTCATCATACGCTGTTATCACTCTGCAATAAAAATACATATTAAACCCAAATGAAAAGAATAGCAAAAGGATTTGAGGAAATGTAGCATCCATCAGCTTTTCCCGCTCTCTCCCATCAGTGGTAATTGATATTTGAGGCCTCGTTTTGCGCCCCGGCCTCCTTTTTCTTGAAATGAGCTTTCGGAGCGCACGGAAAACAGCTGAGGCGGTGGAAATGGAATTGGTTGTGTGTCGGTGCATGAGAGAGTGGGATTATCCCAGAGTAATGTCAGCCTTATTAAACACTATTACAGTGTATAAATCAGAGAGGGATCTGAGGAGGATATAGTGCCTGCTCATCTGTGTGTGGAAGTGTGTGTAAATTAGGATTATATGCCCAGAAATGAGAGCTTTTTATTCAACACTGGATATGATCCAGCTAATATGATCCACATCTGATTCAATGTAGTATGTCTGAAGTTTCATGAAAATATATTTATGAAAGTGACAGCACCGCTGTGTCTTATCTGTGCTGAAGTTATTGTAAGTTACCTGAGCAGCTGGAGTCAATTAATGTGCAGTATGTAGACAGTCCAGAACAACTGGGAAAGAATTGTATGAACCGTATGATTGGACCTTATTCAGTCAATATCAATCTGAGATTGTCAGTACCTGACCATTCACATTTTTGTAATTTCATAGTTTATTTACTGTAGGAAAAGACTGGAATAATATGCACATGGGAGGAGTTCATCTTTTAAACCTGTGTTTCACATTGTGAAAGGGTCTATTGTAAGTCAAAGCATGTTTTCCTAAACCTAACCATGTACTTTAAGGTCAAGTTCACACATATGCAAAGTGAATATTCGCCTCCTAAACACTTCTGTGAGAGTGAAGCCCCCCCTCAAAAATATGTGCATCCACTTGCAAAACCAATCTGCATCTTCTCTTTGTGTGAGTTCGACATTGGTGAACACTGACTGGCGAAAATGCAGCGACAACCAAGAGCAAAGATGTGTGTTGTTGATCCCTTAAACGGACCACAAACCAGCAAGCTGGGTTATGTGAGTTTCTCATCCTTCGTTGCCCAAATTCAACACCAACATTTGTGTTCGTGTGACCACGACCTAAACCAAAGTACTTTAGTTCCATAAACCAAAAAGCAACAGGACACTGAAAGAAATTAACAATAATAAGTGAACAGTAATAATATGTTCCAAATGGGATACAAACAGGTATGATGTCACTTTGATTTTTTTTCTATTTGCTTTTATGTAAGAAATTGTTGGCAGCTTTGGTCGACAATATAATTTAAGGTAAATTATGTGTAGTTGGTCTCTGCCAGCACCATGTGCCACATCAAAGTCTCTGTATGTTTTTCGCTGCTTTATCTAAAGAATTTGAGAGATGAGCTCCTCTTCTATCCTGCACATTAATAATGATTATTTATCAAAAAACAGAGAAATCAAGTGAATCAATATCAATCAGAAACTGCCGGAAAACATCTGGTGTATAGTATTGATATTATAAAGCACATTATTCATGGTTTGCTGTAATTTTCTCCGCTCTAGTGGAATTAGAACCAGGGATGATTTTTACCCACACCTGATGAACTTCAGTTGACATCCATCTTAAGAAAAAAAGAAGAAAAAAAAACGATTTCAATTAAACCCTGCTAACCAACATGCAGCCTTATTGCACAGCAGTCTCCCATGAGTCCTAGTAGGAGCACACGAGGTGATAATAAGGTTTACTTATCCAAGCCAAACTACATAACACACACATCTGCACTCACCATTTCAGACATCTCGCCATTATGTTGTTTGCACGAAAATTGAGCCAATATGCCGTTGGAGAATCATTTCAGAGGAGTGCAAGCACAACAGCCAAAATGTGTTACATTACATGCCAGGCAGCTGAGCCTGAAGGCGAGTTCAACTCTCAACTCTCAGCATTTGGCTCTTGGAGCAGCAGGAGGAGGCTGTTATTTGCTATAGGCCTTTCTTTTTTTAAACATTTTTCTGGCAACAGGAAATACACACTGACAAATACAAAAGCACACACAGAAAATCCTGTGTGTACTCACGGACAGTTCCTCATACATGCATGTGCCTCCGTACTCCTGAAAGCAGATATTTACCAACCTGGTCTCCAAGAAATTCTACTGATTTAGACCCGCAGATCTGGTTGGAGATCAGTGGATGCTGCCCTGCTTGAGTCTTTTCTCAACACGATGTAAAACTTATCATTAATAAACATATCTGCTAAAGCATGAAATTAAATTGACATCTACTAAATCCTCACCAACATCATCATGTCATTTGCTTACATCACATAATAATTGACTTGTAGCAACAATTAAAACATGATTAAACTATGATTTGTTATGATTAGGCCCTGACAGCACGACGTTAAGGTGACGGAAAGGTCATAGTCCTTGTTAAAAAGATTAAAAGTGAACACTGGCAGGACAACAGCAAGCACACTTCTGAAATATGTAACGTAAATTAACCTTAAAAGTGCTTATGGTGTCTATACTTAACTACACATGCGACTTAATCAATCAGGAGTAAACATTTTTTCCCGTTTGACTGACCTAACATGCTTATTATGAGCTGTAGGCGAGTTTTTACACTTACACTTTTTACACTGTCAGAATGTTAATATATTAACGGCTGCAGCCAGCAGCCCAGGAAACTCAAGGACCAATCGCTCGCATCACTTACGTGCCGCTTCTCAGCTAATGGAATCTTTGTGATTGGAGTCAGACGGATACACTCGCAGGGAAGAGAGACAAGATGAGAGACAGCGTTCAGAGAGAATAGACAGCTAGCACGGAGCTCGGGGTTTGAAGAGTAATTGGGTTTTAAAATGAACAGATCACCTCCTGATTACGATTCGGCAAAAATAGCTACGACGTAATTAAATAATCGTAGTACGTACATGGCCAGCCCTCGTTTATACTGTATGAGTTAGATTGAGAAAATAAGTGAAACACCTCTCAGTATAATCCCATACAAGTTAAGCATACCGCCAACTGCATCCTCCTGAAGCTGTTGTAACTACGACAGATGCGATCCCAGCGTACCCATCGTCTAAAACTGTAGACATAGAAGAGCGGTATGCAAACACTTAACCCACGAACGTTGTCAGCCTCCCACACGTGCACCGAGTCCAACCTCTCGTACGCACATATTCGCTTCCCATAATTGCGAACAAGACTCACACACACTTACACACACTCACTGTTTTCTCACCGCCAGTTTTGAGCACAGCAGCAAAGCTAATCTTTTATCCTCCATGGGTCTGATTAGCAAACTTCTCCCTCCACAGCAACACTTCAACAAAACAAACTCATAATACAAAATTGCCCATAAACCTCACCGATTAATACACAATTAAGGATCTGAATAGCGCAGTGATGTTGCAACAGCGAAACGTGCCATGTGGTAGCAGTCTGATATGTCTTTGCCAGACAGAGAGGACTTAAACCAGAGAAACACAAAGAATCTATGAGCCACAGCACGACGATTATTGGCAGGTGAGATCTCCACCCCCAACCCTATTCACTGTGCTTGTGTTCCTTCCCCCATCTGCTGCAGACAGGAGGCAGGTAAGAGGAAAGCAGAGTAAATCCTGAACAAAAAAAATCTGGAATGTTGTTGATGTTATTATTTGCTCACAGCTTAGCGCCACGCACACATCCTTTCTGTGGTACATATGTGATTTTTGTGTTGAGTACAGGGAAATGAATGCTGCGCAAATGTTCCGTGCTTGCTTTGGTCCATTGACTGGCACATTCAAAAGAGAGAAGATTCAAATCTACTCTATCTGTCAGACATCACTTGATGAAACTGCGTCTGCTATGCGCAAACAGAGCTGGGACGACACACAACTAAGACTTTTGTAATATGAGCGAGTTTGGAAATGCGCGTGTTTGTTGTTTGAGTCAGTGTGCAGGGAGAGTGTGTTGTCCTCAGATCATTAACAAGAGAAGCTCGTGCTCCAATTGTGCTCATTCTCTCCCTAATTACTGGCAAATGCTTCCCGCTAGTCCCATGAAGGCACACTCCATCATCCCAGATGACTGCGCTTGGAGTGCTTTCTGTCCTCTGCTAAGCGAGTTCTCACAAGTCACAAACTCCAGCTGGACCACAAAGGCTTATAGCAAACAGTAGCACTAACTATTAGCTGAGGAGAGTGCATTCTCTCTTTGGGCTTGATGACCTTTAATCCGGCTACATTATATTAGTTGTGAATATAGCATAATGTCATTTTTTGGTGTTTTTTGGTATATTTCAACGCACAATATGAATTTGAGTATTTTCAAACCTGGGCCTTATATTTAGATGTTCATGTAGGTAATCCTTTTGGGCAACTCCAACCATGAAAGTTACCTCCACTTAGAAAGTAAAAAATGTTTTTGCCAGTGAAGGGCACCATTAGCTAACAAGTCCATGTCTTCTTACTTATTTGGATGCCAAAACGGAAGAACATGCTTCTCCCAGATGTAGCTGCTAATAATGTTATCACACAAAGATTGCTCCTTTTTTTTGTCCCCCTATTTTGGCAGTCAGGGTGGCACTTTCTCAGGTTTTTCCAAAGTTGTTCAGCCCTACGTATAACGCCTCCACACCCTCGGGACGACAGCAAAATGTTGTCATTTCTCACTAACTATGCTACAAGTGCTGACGTGCCAACAGCTGCTACTCAGGAATATAATTTGACACTTTTTAACCAACACCTGCTATCTGTCACGGTATCACAACATCATTATTTATTTAACTTTTTTTTTTTTGTTTTCTGGAACCTAAAGTGGCCTGTTTTGGAATACATTAGTCGAGATGAGGAGTACGACTGTGAGAGAGCACTTAAACAAGTTTTTTTTAAAGCCTCTCAGGCACCTTTTGAGATTTTTGTTCTGCCACCCCCATCGTTCTTCTCAACAGCCTCTCTCTTTGTGCTGCATGTCCGTGAGAGATGCTTAACATCCCCGCTTGTCTCGAAGGAAATAAAAGGCTTGCAATCCAAACCATATATTCACAGTTGCATGCTCATGGTACGCAGTGTTCGTTATACACTTATTTGTATTTGTCAGTATTTCTCTCTTATGTGCACACTGTATTGGATTTGAACCTGTGTGTGTCAGAGTGAGATTTAGAAAGGTAAAGGAAAACAAATGGAGAGAGAGACAGAGTGACAAACAGAAGCAGGGGAAGCGAGCGAGAGAGGGGGAGCGTCACCGAAAAGGCATTTAAATTGACTGATCCATTTTAATTTCACTCCAGCTCCATTATGCTGTTGTTGGTGTTACTAAAGGGGGCTGCCATGTCATTATCTCCCTCTTTTGTTTGTGCTGTTTTGGAGAAGCCGTTGCCGTTGTTTATTTTCCACAAGAAGGCCTTTATGCTAATGCGACCTCTGCTAAAGACGATTTGCTGTCGATTTAACAGCGTGTTAAAACCACAATCAGCATCAATCATGCGGAAGGGAAGGCAGGGAGTAAGGGGGAAAAGTTTTGGGGGGCTAAGTCATGCTAATCTTCATAACACCTTATAATAAATTCATTAGGCCTCGGTGCGCACACGCGTCGACACGCATTCGCTCTTTTTCGAGAGGCATATAGCCTTGCATTTTTCTAATTAAACTCTGAGAAAAGTGCAGGATGAATATGAATTGAAGCTATTTTAGAGGCCGTGAATGAAGGGTTGCACTATTAGGATTCAATCTGCTTTTCAATAAACTGACATTGACAGAGAGGAGCACAACAGAGCGAGAGGAGCAACATAAACACAAGTGAGGAACAGTAGCAGTAAGCATAAAACACAGTAATAAGTAATAAAATGGGAAAAGGTTGGCGCAGTAGATCAAATATTAGTTATGCTACGCTTACTCTACATTCTTTATATATTTTTGTCTTTATTATTGTGAAATAATACAAAAGTTTCTATTTTATTTCAGTGTCTCCTAAATCAGCTGACATGTAGCTTTTTTTTAGATCTATCGCTCCGAACACGAGATCACCGAGCACAACTCTCTGACTCTATTTCTTGGGGAAATGTAAGTTCACAGCAATTCCCACAGAAAGCTATGACTTTATCTGTTCCTTCAGCACAAAGACAAATACTAACCTGATGAAAGATCAGATGTCACCAGGCTCTTCAGGAGGGGCGCATCAACAGGGTTGTGAAGAAATGGATTACATGTAACTGGATTCACATGATCAGATTACAAAACATGTGTAAATAAAATCAGCCCAGATTATGTTTGAAAGAAAGTGTGATTATATTTACATTATCAAGGGATACTCAGTAGATCACATACCTCCACCAAGGCCCAACAGTTCAGTTCTGATCATTAGTGATAATAACCTCCCACCAATGTGTGCCACGCACAATAACGTCCCCCTTCCTGTTTTCTGTGAGGATAATCTGATTTGACGCAGTGTGAATGTTTGAAATGCTAAAGGGATTTTATTTGTATGACAAAAGTAATACAAAAGTATTCAGATTAAAAATGTACACATAATTTGTATTCAGTAACTGATTCCATTTCAAAGTAATCTGACCGGACTCCGAGCATTAATATACGTAATCAATTTGTCCAGTGAGTTAACGAGACGGATGCAACAACCAACCAGTCTCACCATCCGCCAATTACACCGTGTGGCAGAGCAACAAGTGTCACAGTCCACTAGTAGCTGATGGGGTCAGCGCACACTCGCCAAAAATAAGCACTGTCACAGATTTACTGTTGCCATCGTGCATTCAGCGCTGTCTCGGAGCCAGTGAGGACATTTTCTCAGCAGTCAAGCTTGCGCCATAAAATCACTGTTTTACTGTCCTTCCCGAAGCCTCCACCAGCCACCGTTTTGTCTCCAATGTAAGATTTAGAGAGGAACGCCACTCTCTCGCAGACTTAACCGATGTCTTTAGGAAGTTTACTGCTCCGTTAGTTCATTGGGCACAAGACTCTTCCGTTGCTGCCATAAACATTGCCATAAAGGGATCAGAGAGGCTGACCTCTGTTAAGTCCATAAAAAAGATCTCTGTCTCTGATAATGTCACTGATACATAAGCGATGGGCTGCCCCTGAATCAGCTCATCCAGCAGTGAAAACTGACTCTTTCTCCCTTGCCGTTTTTGGTGTTTTCATCTTTATCACAATGTCTGATTGTTAAAAAGCTCTTTCGCTGTGTGGCTTCACCTAAAAACATCAACATCCAGCGTGCCAAAACATTTTACAGAGCTGGCTGCCAACATTGCAGCTTTAATGTTTGATTGAATAGAACTGGTCATGCAGGGAAAAACACTTTTCTTCCCGTAGTGTAGAAATGTATGCGACTATTCATGTTAGACAACAGTAGTAACAATTTGTGCTTGAGTCTGGTACACCAAATTGTTGAGTACTATATATAATTAGGGAAGACACATGCTGTTAAATTGGCTGTTTTTCCCTTGAAATACACAATAAATTATAACTCACAGTAAAGGTTTGGGGCGGCTGTAGCTCAGGAGCTAGAGTGGAATGTCCAGTAATCAGAAGGTCGCTGTTTGAAATCCTTACCTCCCCCTGTTGCATGTCAAAGTATCTTTGAGCCCCAAATCACTCCTGATGAGAAGTTTGATTTTAACCAACACTTTTATTTGATAAAAGGTAAATCAAAGGTATTACAGTATGTGGAGTTTTTGACCACTAGTAGCAATAATTTTGTGAGTGGAGCAGAGTTTGGTTTGTTACATATAGGCATTTAGACGCTATGAAAATAACATGTCATTGTTATCCTGGCCATAATAATTGCAGCTGATACTATTATCCAGATGATCGTAAAAATATGCTCAAAACTCTTTAAAAGCTCTGAAACATATTGGGATCACTTAACATGACATACAACAGATCGATCGCTCAACACAAACAATCTTAAATCAAAAGGCCCACCTGGATTGATAAAGAATAAATGAAGGGTAAGCGCCTCCCTGTCCCTCTTCAGTTTGGAGTCCACAGTATTTCATCACATCTGATTAAACTTTTATTCGCAGGGGATAAAATGGTTGAGCTGAGCCTTCAGTCATGGAGACAGGTTTAGGATTTTGAAATAACCGGAAAGATGCCGGCTCCCCCTCAGGCCGATTCAAAATAAATCGAGAAATGGATGGGTTAGGGCTGGACAGCATTTTTAAGTCACTCGTGAGGATATTCACCATAAACCCCATTCTAACTTCTAACAAATACTTACATACACATTTCATTAGCAAAACAAGAGCAGGAAGAATAATATTATCTGCCACTTGTCCTAATGACAACATAAGTTACTATAAATACAGATGGTCTATGTCTACCTTTCTCTTTGCACAAATCACATGAAAATCAGCAACATACACTTGGATACAATCAATAACAGTCATTGTAACATAGATATTACTCATTATTTTTATAATGTCCCATGTTTTCATTATTTTAAATTAAATAATATTTGAGTTTTAGTCCAGAGAATTCCCCAGGTTCACTCCATACACTGAAATACATGTCTGTCTCAATCCTGTTCCTTCGGCCCCTTGTCCTCCATGTTTTCGATGTTTCACTGCTCCAGCACATCTGATTCAAATGATTAGCTCATTATCAAGCTCTGCTGAAGCCCGATAATGAGCCATTCATTTGAATCAGGTGTGTTGGAGCAGGAACAGAATTGCAGAAACACTCCCTTAAAGCTCTTAAGTGTAAGTGATTCAAATCCTTTATAAAGTCTCCAACACCTCCCAGTCTGCATGTTGTCAATGGCAGAGAGAGTTACCCCTGATTGCTCTTGTTAATAGTATTTTTTTCCACCAAACACAAATGGCATGCATTAAAAGAGCTTATTAACTCTATTACCTGTGATCACCAATAATGAATCTCCAGTAATTGTATCTTATCAGAGCCTGGTCCAGTGCAATAAAGCTTCATGCCACAAAATACCAGTCTAATTAAACAGAAAAAAAAAATCAATGCAACAGATGAAGTTCAAATAATTGTGGCACAGGGGTACATAACGGAGCAAATTAAGCAGATATCGTGAATGATTTTCATTATTGAATTTTATTCAAAGAGGGGAACAAAATCTAAATTAAATAGTCTGGTTGTTGTGAGGGACTCAGTGCCTCCTCTAAATGCAATGTTGAGATACAAATCAGGGAGCAAGCAATACGAGAAGGTGAGAACCACACAGCATGTTCAACAGACGGCAGGCTGTAAACACTGGAGAGGCCATGTACACATGTGCACATGGTGTGATAGGCAATTTCCTCAAGAACGTTTCAAATTGAAGGTGCAATATGTAAGAACTGACCACCTGTTGAATTTGTACTCCAAACTAATGGGGTGCAACATATCACCACAGTAACTGCTATTAACTGAAGCTGCTTTTCACTTGTTAGCTCAGTTAGCAGTGCAGTTAGCGGTGCAGACTAGGGGCTCTGATTACTGATTAATTTGTTTACACTTCTAGCACAGGAACTTTGGGCCAGGATGGAGAGGATCTGACCGGTTACCATGCTAACCTCAGCAGATACCCCATCATAACGTCCAAGCTTTACATTCCGTTGATCATTTGAATTAATTAAAAGTCAGGCATATTGCACCTTTAAGATGAATCTTTGATAACACAGACACAATGAATCTTATATGATACATTGTGGGGACGGTTTTCAGAAAAACAGACATATGGGATGAATATAAATCTTCTAATATAGCAGATGAAATGTGATATGAATAATTGTATTGTATATTGTAAAATAAGAGGAAAGTTGCTCGACAAAGCTCTGACGAGAGTCTTTAAGATGATATTAGTGACTGATTTATTCTGTCATACCAGGAAGCCGGCTTTCCCCTCTTTCACCCTCTGTCACTAATTGAGCAAACACCATTCTCTACACTTCAGCAGAGATGTGTTGGAGAGACCCACTAATCCTCAAGTGCAAATCAGAGATAGCGCTCACGGCTCTCAGCTAATGAAGAGAGGGGAGGACGGCTGATGAGTGAGACAGACAGATGGGGCTGACAGAGCAGAGAGGACGGCTCTTCATGTCGAGTGTTTGAGAGTTTGTTACTGTTTGTGCAGCGGAAGAGGTGTGACGAGGTACCGTATATTGAATTGCAGGTTAAGGCGGCGTACTTGTATATGAGAACACAGACTCGTGTCGCCGGCTCACGACGTAAGCAAACTCAACACTGCTCATCTCAGTCAGATTGGCAGGCGTTAATTTTTGTTCGATAGTGACCGTATCATATAGCAGGAGCATGGAAAATGTGGTTGTAATTTGAACATATTATGTACAGAAGAAGAAAAGGAACATGGCACTACTATTGTGCTAATATACACAGCATGTGTGGACATGAGATGTGTACTGTGTCTGCACAGAGAAAAGCAATAAGGCTTTTATTGTTTTATAAGTTGCATAGAAGGGACACTGAGGTGGGTAATATGTGTGTGGAATGAAACTGGAAATAGTCTGCTTCCATTTTTTATTTCTTTTTTTTTTCCATATGCAATAAGTTTCAGGCTGCAGCTCACCTATAACGCCACCATCTCTGCAATGATCGCTCATCCTTTGCATCGCCGCCTTACCACGCTGCCTTTGATTTCAAGAGCTGAACTATTCTGCAACATTTGTTGATGTGGTTCTGCAAGTAAATGCTGCAGAATTGTGCTCCTCTTGGAATTGTTCTTCTTCGCTGAACCACCGCAGGAGGAAAGCCCACCATCATCGACTATTCACCGCAAAGAGCCAAAGAGGGACATCTACACATGTACACGGAACTAAACAAATGCATATATGCAGATACGAGTAGGGGGGTTTATAATACATATTGTTTGTACAAATCTGTATATGCCAAAATCGGCAAATGACACAAATTCTACATAGTGTTGCTTTAAGTTAATTCAACTGTTTCCAGAGCGATTGGCGCATCAGTCATTGCACGGTGAGAGGTTAGGATTAGGTCAAAGATACTAAGTGTTGATGCATGAATGAATGAGAAATTCACTGTTTGTTGTGCAGCTCAATTTCAATAATGCTTAATCTTTGCCGTGTAACAAGACATGGAGGTCATCACTGGACAATTCTGCAAAACCTCATGTTCAGTACCAATGTCTTGCTTGCTGTACATAAAAGGCACACTACTTTCAACGCTTCCCCTTGAATGTTTGGCATTGGTCACAAATCATCACATGCGTCATTGTCTGCTGTGGATGTAATTCTTTGGCATACTGCGCTGACAGTTCTCCGCAGAAGGTCATCCGAATGTGGTCAGCGCCTGTCCTGGGGCGAGGGTGAGGGATATTTCACATAGGCTATACATACTGTTACTTCAGAATCTACCTGTGTTCAAATATGCTCACCTGCTTACCAAACCAACATGTTTAGCTATCCAACCAGACAGGCACGCTGAGCAGAAGTTCCAGCAGCTGGTCACACAATACAGTATAGACAGCGGAGAGACAGGCAGAGGCAGCGAGACGGGTCTACTTCACCGCCCAAGGCCTGTCTGCCTGTTGCTCTGGTGCTGTTCAGGTCCAGTGAGTATGAAGCAGCAGGCCTCACCCAACCAGTGCTGCTGCTGCTGCCTCCGGGTCTCAGGGCTCGGCTCGGCTCAGAGATGTTCTGGATGACTTCCAGATCTCATTAACCTTGGGCTGAGGGCCCCCAGTTAGATCAGAGCCCCAAAGGCCAGTGGGTCAGGATGCTATTCTCTCATCCCCGGCTCGGCTTTCGTCTGCTGGCCTCGGAGGTGTCTGCAGTGTTCGATCACATCCTCACTCTTCACTGTCAGGTGTCTCCACACAGCAGAGCGGCTCAAAATGTTTGTTGTCTATCTCTCTATCTTTCTGAACTACGAATATAGTGGATTACATTTACACTTAATGTGTTGTAATGTTTGCTAAATACATTTTAAAGGGACACTTCAAAAATCCCCAATCCCTAAAATCAAAAATAAATGTTTCCTCTTAGCGGAAATGGAATCTATCCATCTGTTTGTTTCAGTGATAGTTGCAGTGTTTGGGGAATATCTGCAGTAAAGATGTCTGTCTTCTCTAAAATATATGACACACAGCTGGCACACTCGTGGTGTTCAAAGTGCCTCAAAAATGCATTTGAAACACTTGGCAGTTTCATATAGGAACTATTTTCTTTCTGCCTTTTCTACACTGTATCGCTGCACAGAAGGGAATGTGCATCTACTCACAGACGAGAGGCTCGTGCTCGCATTGGATGCAAAGATTAATGGTGTGCTCTCGGCTGAGCAGTAACATCAGCCAGCCTGGTTAGCTTAGTTAGCTAGCCTCTCGTCCTCAATGAAGAAAATAGTTCCCACATGAAACTGAGGGTCATGATTTATGGCAAAAGACATCGCTGTTCAGTTTTTCAAATGTTGTTTGAAACCTACAGAGCCCCTAAAGGGACAGGGGGAAAAAAAAACTTCAACGTTTCTCGTGCACACAGGAAAACTTTCTGGTGAGCAGGAGAAGTGTTCTCATGTTTACGATCAGACCGGCTGCTTCACGTGCCCAAAAAACGAGAAGGTATGTCAGATAAACAGTTTCTAAAGTCAACTCAGCAGCTGTGGTTTCCTCTGCGCTCCCACATGTTTACTGTCGTGTGCTCTGGTGTCAGGATCAACAAACAGATGGTCCCATCATACATCTGTCTGACAGGAGAACAGACCTGTATGTTCTCTCAGAGTCAATGCAGGCTGGATACAGACAGGAGCTCTCTCTTCGTTATTGTTTTTCATTTTTTAAACAAGTTTAGCAATCATGTTAATTGTTTTTGTCCCTGATTGTGACTATAATCCAGAGAATATCCACGTGTATTGATACAGCTGCTTTCATTAGACATCTGCATAACAAAGGTTCATAACAACTTTATTTCTTGCCTCATGTGCTTTCATTCTAGATATCACCTTTACAGAGAATGTGAACCTCAACTTTATTCATTTTTAACGTGCCGTGAGATTTCTGGGAGCTCACACACATCCACAGTTGTCCTGCTGCCTCCTTCTATTGTACTTTTTTTGTTTTGGCTGTCATCGGTCACCAGGACATCAGCAGCCCAGCGTGCAAACTCCATCCAGTGCCTAATCTTTTACATCTGTACGGATTAGACATGGGGAAACGATAAAGGTTTACAGCAACAGCTGCAGCAGAAGTTATATAGTACATATAACTGCTCGCTTGCTTTTTATATAAGGCAAAAAAAAATCCCTGTCCTTCATGAATCAGCGGTGAATACTCTTTTCCAGTCAAAATCTCCAGGCTTCATTCACGTTTGACAGGCTGTCAAGTTCAGTTCAATGTGCTGTTTGTCACCGCTGCGTGTGTGTGTGAGTTTGTGCGTATGCGTGTGTGTGTGTGTGTGTGTGTGTGTGTGTGTGTGTGTGTGTGTGTGTGTGTGTGTGTGTGTGTCCATCCTCGGGTGATGCATGGTCAGCCATTGAACAGCTCCACTGTGGCCTTGGAACAGAGCCTGGCCAGACAGATTGCAGCAGGGTGCCACAAAGGTTCGAAAAGGAACATCCCCCTCAGTTCAGCGAAGGTCGGACGGAGGCATCATTAGGTTGACAGAGTCTAAAACAGGGTCCAGCGGGGGTGGGAGGGGGGGAGTTGACTGACGGTTTTTAACTCAAGGACACGCCGGTATCAGAGGTTAATGACGGAGGCAGCCTTGGCACGCCATAGGGGGTGCCACTTATCATGCTGATACAGATACTCTGTGTGCTGCGGCATGTGTGTACGTCAACGCCAATATCAGTTTGAATATTCTTAGGTTAAAGTCATCGATGGTCGATATTTAGGACTGTCTAATATTGGTCCTCAATACAAAAAAAATGTGATTTAACAAAAAATCCACATCCAGATAAACGAGAAGTCATTCAATTCGGCTCGCATGCCGCGTGTGTGTTCCGGTGTGTGCGCGCGTGTGTGTCTTAACCTCTTTGCCTCCGTCCTAATTGTCCCCATTTGATCGGAGCAGTCGTGCTTTCGGGCGCTTCCTTGTCCTCCCTACAGCTCCATTTATCACAGGCAGCAATGGAGACACACAAAGGCACTCGGTGCTTCAAGGTGAATCCCTTCAAATGGCTCAGCTTGTGTTACCTTGTTAAATCGATGCGCTCGGTGACAACCGGCAGTAACGGAAATCTCGCCAGGCCGGAGGATTTTTCGCACATCTCTTCGACATAGACGTGCTGAAGAGGTTGAGAAAATGCTGATAAATGTCCGTTAGGAGTGTGGTGTCTTTGCGAACCCCTTTAAGATGCAGAGGTTTTTTTTATGTATATATATATAAAAGAAGCTGTTCATGCCTGAGTCTGTTTGAAGCATTTTAAACATGTCATAATTTATCAATCACGCCCCCACACTGAAGGAGACGCTCCCGTCTGCTATCTCCCTCAGCCAAAGCAGACGTTACACATTTTCATGCTATGGCGGTGCGAAATTCACAACGCACACATTCTTGGCCGACGTTTCCTCCTCATTCCGTGAATTTTAATACACAGAACTTGGATTTGATGGCAGTTTGTGTGTTTTTGTGCAAATGCGAATCCGACAGCAAGCCTCTTCATTACACGCTTTCATACACACAGCTCCTGGAATAAGTTCAGCAGTCAGCGCTGGATTAGAACAAAAACAGACTCATTCTGGCAACATTTTCCATGCACCAAAACCAACGTGTTCAAAAAGTGCTCTCTCTCTCTCTCTTAGGAGGGAATGCAGAGATTCATAGCTTCAGACATATTCTTTCTGACTTTTCTTTCTCACTTTAAATGTTATGATAATCTTTCTAAATTGATATGTTCCTTTCACAGCTGATACTTTGACTTGTCACAGTGTGAAACTCCCAGGCGTGACAAATAATTTTACACGTTGGCTTTGTTAAAAATGTCTTCTTTGAATAAGATGTGATAAACATATGTTTAGTAATTTGGCCTCAGGCTAAACAAAGTGACATTCAGTGGAAATATAAACTGATAGAAAGACAAAACTTCTGCTTAAAAGTAGAGAGAAACAAAAGAAAATGAAAAAGTGGTCAGAACGGTATTTTCTTCCCCTCATAGGCCAGTCAGTCTTTTTTTTTTAAAAAAAAGAATACAGCCGTAAAATGCCTTGTGTGCATACATGTCTGTTTGTCTCATGCAGCCTCTACAGGTGCAGAGTGTATTTGCGGTCCCATTTCAATGTGCTTTATATTTAGCTATTTGTTTATACAGGGCAGATTTGGCACGTGGCACTCATACGCAGGTGTTTCCACTGTTACTGGCCTCTCGTCCTGACTGCAGGCAGAGTTCATTCACAGCGTCACGCATCTCGACAGATCAGAGTTATTTGCATTATATGTATGTATGTATTATATTATGTATCAGACGGCTGTTTATAATCATATTGATGCTGTTGCAGTGGATTGTGATTGAGATTGCGACCCACGATGCATCCCGGACAATGACAAAGTAAAAGTTTTTTTGCTCTAAATTACATAAGAACATAATCGGCATCAGTAAACAGCGATGTGTCACTTGTTTCTACACTGTGTAGCATCAGTGTCATCAACACATGACAAAATGTGTTGTTTTTTTTGTTACACTCACAAACTGTGATGCCAATTTCTACATAATGTCCCTGAATGTTTCAAAGGCCTTTTATCACAAAGTTTTATAGAAGGAAAAGCTATTAAACCACCATTTATTTGAACATTTAAGTCTGTATTTTTCCTTCTGCAACATTTAAAATGTCCTCTGAGAAAAAAGCTTATTTCATTTTTTGTGTTTGTTCGGCCAAATTCTGTGAGCATCGTCGTTTCTTCTGAAGCAATTTTTCAGAATTCTCTGATGCTATGTTTTTTTTGTTTTGTTTTGTTTTTCTATTGAAGCCTTGGAAGACTGGAAATCCAAAATATAAATCAAAAAGATTTAAAAAAAAAAAAAAAAAAACATCTACTCATGTTCTCTTTTCAAATGAAACTTGGAATTCATAAAACAGTTTAAAATGTACTTTTATGAATAAACCATTGAACCACAGTAAAGATCCAACAGTCTATAAAACTACGACAAATACATAAATGTAAAACCCTTCAGCTTTTCATTACATTACCCCTCAGCTTTGATTATTTATTAAGCGATACACCTCATCATCAGTATCCTCAATATTAACCCTGAAAAATGTGTTGCATTGTGTTTTGATTCCACCTGAGAAAAGGAAGCATGAACCCCTTCATAGAGAACACACACACAAGTGAGGTCATGAATATACAGCGTGTGTCCGTCAAGCTCTAAATCATACTTCTGAATACTTTGTGTAAAAGTTCTCGGCAGAGCAGATGGTCTCATTATATTTGAGTGAACCTTGCTGCATCTATTTCCATATTTGAAAGAAAACCTGATTTTAATGAACGTGTTAAAAGTCGCTAATGCTCTGAGATATGAATTTCTGATAAACACCAGACATAGTTAGCATAACTGATGATGCTAAACTCATGAATATCGTTGGCAGATGACTCGAACGCCTCCCGCTGATTGACGTTATGGCGGCGATGAATGTTTCCCCTGCGTCCTCGTGTACATCATGCGTATGTGTTTTCAGTGTGATATTTTTACCTGTGCGCCCGCTTCTCATATCCTGTCATACTGTCTCTCTGTCATCCCCAGCGTGCCACCCGGGTTTCTACAAGGCGTACGCTGGAAACATCAAGTGCTCAAAGTGTCCTCCGCACAGCTTCAGCTACGGAGAGGGAGCTGCTATCTGCCGCTGTGAGAAGGGCTTCTTCAGGGCCGAGAAGGATCCTCCGACCATGGCTTGTACACGTGAGTATGGGAGCGAACAAGGCTCACTCATTAACCACATAGATGTACAGGGCCTTCACCCAGCGTGGTAGAGTTATTGCTTTATCTCTGGAGCCCGGTGGATTACTTCAGCCGTCTCTCAGAACCCGCCGCGCCTTTAAACCCCGTCTCGTCTCCAGGACTTATCTGGCGCGAAACTGTACATTAGAGAGCCTCTGGATGAATTACACGGCTTTTGTTCAGCTGCCTCGTCCTCATTGATGATTCACCGACTGTCATTACGACTTCATATTTGCATTAAATTACAGTTTAACCGGACTAATTCTCCTTTAATTAAAAAGCCATTTAGCTGTCAGTGAGATAGACGGGGGCCACGACTGAGAGCTCTACAGGGCGGAAGAGTGTATTTGTCTTTTATGGCAAGACGGAGCCAAGTCGCGGTGGAGAGGCTGTGGGGTTTACAGTTGGCTGCAGGATGCAGTGTTTGCAGAGGAAATCTTCAGAAAGGCTCTTCATACAAGGTTTTCATCTCCAAATTTACACTCGCATGATGCAACGCCCACTCACTGAAATCCACACTATCAAATCTACAGTCTCTGCAGTGGAAAAGTCGTCTCTTACTGTTAGATAGCTACTGGAGCAGTTAATCCATTAATTTACTGGTTAATAGCAGTGGTGGTTGGATCCCAACCTGTGGCCTCGTGCCTCTCGATCGTTCACCCATTTCCTGAAATGTTAAAAAATAAGGTTTAGTTATGCTAACCACAAAAGACAACCAGGAGATCTATAGCCCCTTAAACTCCTATAAACCTCTAAATGTTAAGAAAAAAGATACCAGACCAATAAACAGGCCTGAGTATATCTCAGCATATTGCATTTTGAGGATTGCTCTGAACTAAGATGTGATTGTTGAGTTTTACTGCCAGGCCCTCGAATACTTGTACTTTTGGCTGAGCTTTTGGCTGAGCTGGCCACCGACCATTAGCATCACTATTTGACTCATCGGTGCCTTGTTCAAGGGGCTTCTCAAAACACGTTCAAAGGCCACGTTTCCTCCCTGTACAAGCATGCACTGTGTATAAATGCTTGTGCAGGTGTTATAACTCAGCTCAACTAGGAGGAGGAGAGTACACTACATGGGTGCCTGGTTATGCGTTAAAATGCAGGAGCAACCTTGGGAACATTAATAATTGGCAAGGCGGACCAGGCGTCCCACAACAGAAAAAAAAAAGTTGTAATTTAAAACAAATTCATGAAGCAGCCACCAGCAGTAGCCTGGATTAGTTAGACTGAAGGCGCTGCGCAAAACCAAGAACACATAATGAACACTGTAGAGTAAAACTGGGTGGATCAGGACAGGAAATGATACAAGGAGAGGAATGACAAGAAACACAGAGGGTAAATCCTATGTTGCATGTGAAAAACATGCAGAATTATGCTTATGCATGTGTGTTTACCCTCCACTACATCATCACACATTAAAGTCAGTGATGCAAATGCCAGTGCTGAATAACCACGTTAGACTTAAAAGACTCAGCAACTCCTTTGCAAATGTCCCGTCACTATAATCAAATCCTGTAACACTAAACTTTATCTGACAAGTATTATACAAAGGAGTTATCCACATGTAATGCATTATTTGTTAATTAATGTCTTGTTTTTTTTCTCACTGACACAATGTGACAGAAATACATAAATTATATTCTCTACTAGAACTTGTATAACAGAATTTAATGTTATATGTATTTGAAAAACAAGTTTTAATGTTCAGTGTTTTAGGGAAATAGATTTGTTGAGTGACACGCAAATCAATTCAACATCACTATGCCGGTACAATCATACTTTTGGCTAGTTTAAAGGATATGTTTGCCCAACAGATGAAACTCCAGTCATCATTTATATCGCCCTTTTATGCGGATGGAATGTCAGGTGAAATATTGTCACACAATAATTCTGGAGCTTTACAGAAAAGCTGTGTTGCAGTTTACACTCTCAGCGTGCGGTCAAGAGACTCTCACGGAGCCACACTTTTCTTATGTAAAGTTTTTTTCAGCCCACAGTCAGCGTCGAGCTAAGTGGCATGTTTCTCACCTTCATAAACAGTCGTCTGGAAACACACTCCTGTGTGGATCGACAGATTGTGATTAACAGCCGCAGAACACTGCAGCAAGCGATCGGTGACGGGTTTGACAGAGGCAACTCAGCGGGAGGTCAGAAAAATCTGTGACTTTTTTAATTGCTTGTTTTTGGCTGTCGCTGAAACAAGTCGAATACCACTGTTATAGGCTGCTGAAATATAATCACCTGTCTGCAGGGACTGTGAGGTGATCAGTTCACTTTTAATAAGACATAAAGTGGGGTAACAAAAACGCAGCATCGCTCCCCCCTAACTGAATAATGGCGATGCGTTTGCTCCACTCGGGCGCCTGTGTAGACTATCACATCTATCCTAACAAGCTGGGAGCTCTGTTTACCCACATAATGCATTTTAATCAGGAGCTCGTAGGCCAGAGCATAAACCATTTGCTTGATGTCTAAGTAAAAAAAGAAGAAAATGGAGATTAAAGAGTTGGGGCTTGAGAGGAAGACAAAGGTAGAGAGCGAGAAAGAGGGGATGTCACAGAGCAGAGATAAAGGTGGAGAGGGAAGGTGTAAAGACTGGATGGAGGAGACAGTGAAGAGAGAAAGGGAGGAGGGTGCTGATACCAATCTCCCCCTAGAGGAGAATAGAGGCTGATTGATGGCAGTGGGGTTGCTCCGCGGGAGGGGAGGTGGGTGGATTCTCCTCGATGGAGAGAATAGAGGAGGTGAGATAATGGCCGATAGAGGCAGGAGGAGATAAAGAGGGAGAGAATGGACATACGCTGACAGGAGTGGAGGATGAGGAGGAGAAGGAGGAGCTTCCGTGTCTGCAGAGTTTTTTTTTGTTTTTTTTTTCTTTTTAGCAAAGGTATGCAGGGAGCGGGATGGAGGGATGGTGAAGGAGAGGGGAAACATCCCATTGTCTAGGCAGACAGTGAGCTTGGCAGGACGGGAGTGTTCAAATCCCTCAGGCCTTTTAACTCCACCCTGTTGACAGCTGGCTGCCTGCTTCAGCAAAACAAACACACACCATCCACAAAGCACAAAAGTGAAATTTAAGGGAGGTGAAACAACTGTGCTAGCAAGGAATATGCTATGGAGGAGTTATGTGGAACAGCGGTAATGTGTGATATTTAAAAGTTTTTTGGGTCGTGCGTTGCTATAGAATAACGACACCGTCCACGTTTGGATTGGCTCCCTTTTAAACCTCGTTTTCACCGCCCGATTCTGTCAGCAACCGGGCACAAAGTCTCCTGGGAAAATATCAAGGCCTTTTCCATCTGCATTCACATCTCCATTATAGACCAAAGTAATAAGTAAACTCAAAGTTGTTACCCTGTTACGGAAAGCAATTTGGTTTTTCTTTGTGGCACCAAGAACAATACACCCGGGAAAAGTATGGGTGCACTACGTAGTGTTGTAGTGTCATGACAAAATCAACTGAGTAAACAAACTTTCCTCAAAGCACAGAACAATTTCATACTGTTTTTCTTTGTTTGTATTTGCTGGACCCTTCTAAGTAGCCACCTTCCTAGCTTCAAACAGCACTCTGGGGATCTTATTCCCCTCTGAGCACGGCTTATTTATTCAGTTATGGAAATACATCAAATAACTCTCTCTGAGTCTGAACGATGACCTAATTAATACTGTTATTTAAAACTTTCTGAGTTTGAAGTTTTCTTTTCCAGAACTGCGGAGCGCGCCTCGACGTAACAATTTGCAATTAACTGTGTGAAACTCAGTTGTAAATTCTTTAGCTATAGATCAACCGACTGTGGTAGACTTTGGAAAGTGCCCGTCTTGGATGCCCTTATGGATAAAATACAGTGACTGATGAAAACTTATAGGCTCGGTGCCACTGGGGAGCAGGGAGGTTGTAGAAAAGCAGGTCTGCAAGACAGGATGCCTGAATTTCAATTTTAGATTGAGAATTTTGTGTCTGAACTTTTGAAGCATTGGAAAGCAGAAAATTACAAGGTGAGGGCACATCAGTGTAGAGCTATCAATAAAGGCAGATTGTGAAAGAAAACATTTTCCTCATTTATCCTTTGGCAGAGCTTCAGTTGGGTCAAAAAAACTTGGGCCTGTTGGAAAAGACAACCACTGCTGTCTTAAGAATCCTTTTCAAGATATTGCTAATAGGCACTGAGTTAATGATACATGGATAAGCGTCAGACTCCAAGCCTGTGACCTGAGGTTGAAGCCTGATGTCTGGTGCAAAGTCAACACCAACAATCACACATGAACCTTCCCTTCATGAAGTCAGCTAAAAGTTACAAAATGATTTATGTATTCGTTCGTTTCAGGCCCTCCGTCTCCTCCCCGCAACCCGATGTTCAACCTGAACGACACCTGTCTGATGCTGGAGTGGTTGCCGCCCAGCGACACCGGAGGCCGCCGCGATCTCACCTACAACGTCCAGTGCAAGCGCTGCGGCCCCGAGCCCAACCACTGCCAGCTCTGCGAGGAGGATCTCCGTTTCCTGCCGCGACCTCTGGGCCTGACCAACGCCACCGTCACCGTCATGGAGTTCTCAGCGCACGCCAACTACACCTTTGAGATCGAGTCCCTAAACGGAGTTTCTGACATGAGCTCCTTCCCTCGCCAAGTGGCCATCATCACCGTCAGCACTGATCAGGGTGGTGAGTGTGGATTATTTGAATTTCTCTTGATGTTTACAGTTACTTACAGTAACTGAATGTATTTTAACATCAGGTGAGGTAAGTCTAAGCTCTTTTACCTTCAAACCTCTCTGAGTTTGTAATCTTTTCCGGCTCTTTCACACCACTATCTTAATCATCTGAGGTGTCCATACATGTGTTATCAACATGCCACATCTGTACATATGGGAGAAGATGTTGTTGGATTCACACAGACAGTCCGGTTCAGTCCGTCATAACACCGCTGCTGAGTGATGAACACGAACACATCGCCACCTCTCTCATCTCCTTGTGCCGGCAGAATAACTGAAATGCTAAACAGATTTTTAGTGAAGACTGATGGAAGTTAGGCCAAGAGCCAGCGAGCACCTCATTATTTTTGGCAGGAACAGCGCTACCATATGGCAAGAGCATTTCATGTTTGATTTCATGACTCATGAACCCTGAAGGATAATTAATTGTTTCCCTGGATCTGCAGCACAGACTACAGAAGTGTTAAGGAACCATCGCAGATTTTTAAAGGGTACCCCGGGGAGTTTTTAACCACTATCAGCAGTGTGGAGCAATGTTTGTGTGAGGGGGTGAATGTTTGTTTGGCCCAGAATAGATCCCAGTAACTTTTGATCCAGATAAAGGGACAGCTAGATTGTTTCTTTAACATTGTGAGAGGCATGAGTGAGAGTCTATGAATGAGTACAATAGGGTAACACAGGGTGAACTGCTGGGCCTTGGCGGAGGTATGCGCTTTACTGAGTGCCATTCTAGTTGATCAGCATGACTCCAGTGAAATGTGTCACACTTTAATCCTTGGACCCCCTATTTCAAGTCAGGAACTATTCTCTAAAATTCATAACCATAATCCAGTCTCGTCTTTCACTGTATTCTTTGAGTCCTTTTGTAAAGTGAAAGTTTGCGTACTTTGCTAACTACCCAATCTTTCCTGTCGTTGTGGTATGTACCCTGAGATGCAGTAGAGAACGACAGGGCCTGTATTTGTGTCAGAATAACATTACAGTTAATATTCCTCTAGTGCTTTCATTGTTTAGCTTAACTGCAGCTCTAAGCCAAGGAGAGAGGCTGTCTCTACCTACCTATCTGCTCCGAATAAGGTTTTTTTTTTTTTTTTTTTTTTCTATGCTGAAAGGCCCGGTATTTCCTCCGGGACGTGGTTTGATGCGAGAAACGTTTATGCTTTTAATTTGTGATTTGCAAACACTGTGCTTTCTGTTTTTCTACCTCCTCCCTCTCCTATCGTCCCCTGACTCTTCCCCCTCTTTTTTCTATTCAGTGTCTCTCTCTCTCTCTCTCTCTCTCTCTCTCTCTCCCCTCTTTCCAAACATTTTTCTTTCTTCTTCCTTCTCTCCTCCCTTCTTCCCCTCCATCCCCGTGTTGCTGTGGGAGTCTGGGAGAAATACATTTTCTCATACAGCCAAAACACATTAAATGCATTATTCTCTGTCACTGGGGACAGCTCAAGCCTTTACAGGTAACTCAATGGTACACGCAGCCTTTTTATTTCATTAGGATGCCCAGTTTAGCACATAGTCATGGCAGGTCCCCGAGCTGTACACAAGACCCATTTCATCACTAATACACCCAGCTGCAGCTCTTTAAAATGCTCAAGGGGGGAAGGAAATTCCTGGCCATCAGCCAGCCATAAACAGCCTGATGATGTATTTCACCAATATCACCTTGACAGAAACCGGAGTTTGGTTAGTGTCATTCAGGTGCCATTCGATTGAGGGTTGTTGATCACATACCTGGTTGTAAATTTGTGTGTGTGTTTAATTTACATGGCTAGTGGGGGTTGTAGATCCTTTTCTTTAGTGTAAGTAAAAATACCATGGTTAAAAATAGACATGCTTTTTGTTTTAACATGTCATTTTGCAGTCACGATTGCCGACGGGCACGAAATCTTCCGGGACAACGAAGGCTGACTGGCGATGTAGTAAGGCTGGCAGCTTGGCACCATTTCTATCTGCTTTCAAGTTTCATCGCAGACTAAATGAAACAATAAACTCACACTCCTGTGTTGGTAGTACAGAAACAACCCAGTTGCCAATACCTCTTGGAAATAGTACAAAAGTAAACTTAACACATTGTGCTCTTTAAGCTCTTTATATGTTTTGAATGTAAAATCTTATTCAGAGAAGTTATTAGCAACTAAATCTGTAAATATGTCTTTCTTAAATGCAGTGACCAAACAAATCCTTCTTGAGCCAGTTCAACACTATCACACATGAACATATGGTAGATCTGTTTTTATTATGAGAAGTCATACATAAAGAAAAACCCCGATCTCTTGAGAAAGGTGCACATTTCACATTATCAGTGTCCATGTGTTGAAATTAAATCCACACAAAGCCAATCACTTGTGATTGTATGACATTAACATGTGGAAATCATTCTTCATACATGAGAAAAGCCAATCACTGTGACATTATTTACTTTCTTTCACATAAAAAACATATTTTACATGCAAAAATAGCCAATTTCATGAGAACACACTCCGTTTACACAATAAATTGTGATTTTAACAGGTGAAAAGGCATGTTTGACATTTCGTGAGTGAAGCCCTTCACCTTCTCAGTTTTTGTATGTTACAAAACAAACTGGATGTGGAACCATCGCACCACTGAACTCAGTGACTCAATCTCCCTCTATTGTGAAGAAGTGCAGCTTTGCCCCAGAGTGCTCGTTGCTGAGATCATTAAGAACCACTGAAGAGCCGACCGCTCGACTCACCTAGGGCTATGGTTCCTGTACATCCTCGACACTTCCTCTGCATACAGAACTGCTTCCCACGAGCAGAATTGTTCTTGTCCTTGTGTCAAACATTCCGTCCTTGTTGTTTTTGGCCAGATGCTGTGTTACAGTTTTGTCGACTACAAGTACCAGTTTATGTTTTGTTGTGTTGGTTCAGGTTCTTTCATCTCCAATTCATTCTTGTTGCTGCTTTTTTTTTTAATGATACAGTGTACTGGATAACTCTGGTCTCCACATTTCCAACCTTGATTCTTTGTGTAAGAATGTTACACACCGTACAGTCTAACTTCTTACTTTCACACCTCAGCTAGGAGCTAATTTCAAAGGATTTGGGACTGAGGTGTTGATTAACATATAAGACCTGCTGTTTCTGTTGTGGATGGAGGCGGATGATGCACGCATACAGATTGCCCACACAGCACCAATTACTCCACTTGAAAGTCATTGTTTCCAGCTTTTAATATTCTTATTTTTGTTTTTACCATATTGCACTTTTTTCCATATAGAGTTTACATATAATTATTTACAGATTCTTTTTATGATTGTTATTATTATTATTATGTTAATTTTCAGGAAGTGCCAGTGTTAAATCATTTTTGAATGTCTCTCTTTGGTCAGATCTTGAGTAAGCCAGTGGATAGAGATTGTTTGCTGTGTGGCGAAGTTACAGGAAAGGGAGAAACAGAAATCTTAATCTTGCAATAAAATCTCACAGCTGTGCTTTACAAGAGTACTATATGGATTAAAGTATTATAATACTATCAACACCAGTGGAACTGTATAGGCATATGGAAAGGCAGTGATGAGCTTAGTTTTATACCGCAAATCCTAAATTAGACACCTTCTCCCAGCATTGTTTCAGCTAGAGAAAGAATTCAGCCACCTCCCCGGTCAGCGCTCCCTTACTTCAGAGGAACCGGCTTGTTGCTGGACAGTCGCTGGTGTGAACACCAGCATTTGAGGGGGGAAATGAACCAGACCAGTGAGTCAAACTACACGAAACCATGTGATGTAAAAACAGACACACAGCTGCTCAAATGTAGACGTAACAGTCCAGTGAAACCTGTTCATAACAAGGACAACTTTCCCACTCTGTCACCCAAACTGCTAGAACATCCACAGTGTGCCTGCAGATGGAGGCACCTTTTTTCCATCTTAATCATTCTGTGCAATTAATGTGAAAAACATTTATTTAAACAAAACTGTTGCTGTAAAACTCAAAAGTCATACTTGAGCTAGCTAATCTAAAGATATTGCTAAATCATCCATATACTTGAAAAAAGTCTTGAACTGATTGATATTAAATGTACTTAAGTACATATACTGTACACATACATATACAAACATTTGAGTAAATGTACATATAAAGTACTTCAGATCTATCATGCTTCATACTTTCACTCCGCTACATTTTCCAGGAACATTACACTTTTACTACACTATATTTATTCAGTTACTTCAGTTACTAGTTACTTTACAGATTAAATGTGGCATCAGAGCCAAAAAACACAGATTCTGATGATCAGAAATATGTTGAATCTGACAACTCAGTATAGTGTAGTATACAGTGTAATATACATGTAAGTGTGTGTATACTTTTACTTATACTTTTGATACCTAAGAACATTTAATATCAGATACTTTTACCCAAATACTATTTGTATGGTTGACTTTTCAGTATCTTTAGTTTAACTCAAGTATGACTGCTACTTGTAACAACACTGTTAAAGTCCTGCACACGCCAGCAGCTGTAAGATGACTCTGAACACAGGATGAAGTCATTAAACCTTTTTTAAATAAAACACATTAAAGTGTTGATGAGGTCAGCGTATTCACTCACCTCATAGATAATCATGCAAACCCTCTCAGGAAAGGCAAACTTGCTTTTCCTGCTTTTCCGGTTTTCCTGCGACTGCAGTGATATGCATACATACAAACTCCACCGCACATACGCATTCCGAGACACATCGATGTAAACCTCTCTCCGTGATTGGATTGTCTGGGGAGGAAGCACAGGAAATTCGTACGCCATTAGCATAGCGTCGCCATCAGCAGAAATGAGAGATGTGAATTTTTCTGTGTGTTGTGAGGAATATTTAGAGTCTCCTGTATTAATGGACGCTCGCCATAGATAGATTAGACTTTGTCATTAAAATGCAGATGGCCGTTTTGGTAAATGCTTTGTGCCGGTGAGGTTAATATGTGATTTGCCGTGCCTATGATGGGCCGGCATGGGAACACACGCATGCACACGCACACACACACACACACACACACACACACACACACAAACAGCACTGTACATATGCACGGGTGGCGTAGAAAAGCTAAAGCCTATGATAATTTCCTGTCAGGCGTAACCTTTTCAATATTTTGTGATTCATACAGCGAAGCTCATCTGATGTATGCATGAGCATCAATCTTCCAAACGCACACACACACGCACACAGACTGACACTCTGTGTGTGGAGAATTATAAAGAATAAGGATTAACAGCAGGGGAGTGTCTTGGCCTGGAGTAAATCCCCTCATATTTGGAGAAATGGGAAGGAAAGAGTCAGGGGAAATTATGTGTGCATTTGCGGTCGCCGGAGTCGGCACCAGGAATGTGGCGCTGGCGTGATCTGGCAGACTTAGAGGTTCACTGTGAGCTTTAGTGACGGAAAGGTTCACATTCACCAGAGGGGTCTCAATAGAAACTGTGAGGTCCATCAACAGCATGCTGAAACGGGAGAAATCACAACCTCCCACAAGCTGCACCTAAGAAAAAAACCTCCTGATTTTCCCCAATCTACCACATATTCACTCTTTTCCCAAACATCTCACAAAAGGCGTAATTGCCCAAGTGCTGCCTTGCTCAAGGGAGACTTGGGTGCCACCCCCAAAGTAGGTGACTGGGTCAGAAAGGAGAGAAAAGAGCCGGAGGCAGCTGGAGGACAAGTAGCAGCTGGATGAGGATGTGGAAGGTTAAGTGAACAGAAGAGAAGTGAAATGAGGGAGTAAGCCTGAGAGGTAAATAGACAGAGAGAGAGACAGAGAGAAAGAGAGAGAGAGACAGAGAGAGAGACAGAGAGAGAGAGAGAGAGAAAGAGAGAGAGAGAGAGAGAGAGAGAGAGATGCTGTGAATGTGGAGAGCTGAGAGAAGAGCCGGACAGAGACGGATGAAGTGACGGAGGAAAAGAAGAGGGTGAGAGAACAGAGAAAATGAGAAGCGCAGTACGAGAAGATGATTGAGTGAGAAAGGGATCGAGAGAGCACAGAAGTGGGTGACAGGATGAAAAAGAGGGTAAATTAGCCGACAAGAAATGTGGGCAGAGGATAAAGAGAGAGCGCTGGGAAGAGATGCGGACACACAGACAGCTGGGCACTTGTGTATGAACACTGTGAGAACTTAAAAAAAAAAAAAAAACCTGGAATCGCTCGCCTCGATTGGATGTTTGATTCAAGCCACCGTCCCAACCATAGCAAGTTATTAACTTCAATTATTGATATTCAGTCAGAATGTACTTACACCAAAAGAAGTACACAGACTCCAGACTCTTTCTGTCACCTTGGCCTTGTAAGTCCTTCTCCCTGCACTGCTTGAAAAGTAGAACCATACTTCAGCGTGATGCAGGTCATGAAAGCACCGCCCCACAGATGCATCAACACCTCTTTGAAAGAAACAGAATGAATATTGTTTCAAATGTGCCTTACATTTTATTCTACCACGAGGAGTCTCGTTTTCTGACCACTGATTGTCTTCGTTAAGAAGAAGAAGAAATGCTACTAGTTTATTATGACACCAAAAAGCATGCATTGCATCAAAAAAATGCCCAGAATCCTTTTTCTAAACTAAAGTTACATGAACTGGAACTGTGACTTCTAATACATATACCTTGGAGTCTGTCTAGACCAAGCATAAAGGCCGAAATCTCCTAATGCCCCAACATCCCAAATCGATTTAAAAAAAACACTTTATTTCAACCTTTTACACATGTTGCTAAAGACCCACTTCAGACAGGGGTGCATGCTAACTTTCTTAGCTTTGCAGCTACAGTAAAGAGTTCAACTTTTTAAAAAGGTTTTGATGGCTTATTTTTAAGACTGATGATAGATTAAATGTGACTGTTACAATACAACAAATCTGCACTTCATTTTTAAGTTGAATTTAATTTTTGGTCTTTGAGTTCCTTCATTAGGAGGAAATATAGGCTTGGTTTCTGCCTCCTACATATTCTGGTTTGGTGTAGTTGGTAGCCTGACAGTTTTCCTTATTTTGAGAAGATCTTGGAGTACATTAAAAACAAAAAGTTTGAAATCCATTATGTAGCAGATGTGAAAAGTGAGACCTCTCCCATCCCTCTCGATTTCCTGTAAAAGCCTGTGGAGGTATCGCTGGAGTTGTTTAACGCTGCTGGACTGTGGATTTCTTTGTGAGGGACTTGAGATGGATTTTCCACCGAAGTCCAAAGGATGTGACTTTATGCACCTCTCAGCCAACAGAGAGTAAGGGCAGCTAACCTTAAAGTAACAACCGGCTTCCACTTTGACGGAGCCTCTTTAAGTTGACTGAAAAGTTCAAGTTAGCCCCTTATTTTCATTCAGTGTGTGTGTGTGTGTGTGTGTGTGTGTGTGTGTGTGTGTGTGTGTGTGTGTGTTTGCTATACATGTGTATTTCTGTAAATGAAACCAGGATGAAATCTGACATTTAAAGCAATGCTGCGTTTACGGACAGACAGGGCAGTTTCAGAAATGATCGCGCGGTTTCATAACGCTGTCTCGGAAATAAGCGGTGAGAGGGGGTGGACAGGTGGATGACTACAGAAAGGGGAAAAAAGGAGGAGAAGGAAGAGGAAGAAGAGGAGGAGGAGAGGAAATGGCCTAGAAACAGGAGAGTTGCTTTAATCACAGGAAGCAGCTGGGTAATTGTGTATGTCACTGAAAGCAATCAGAGACGGATCGGCTCCTCGGTTGCGGGCGACACATCAGAAACATTCTTGCAGCAAACTTGAGAGACTCTAATCAGACAGTCTTTTGTAGATGAAAAGCCGGTGGGTTAAAACTAACAATCTCGGATCTGCATGATGATACGGAACAACGTGGGAGGAGTGCTGCTCATTGACTTGGCATTGACTGCGAGTGTCCAGATCAGTTTCATGTGTTTCACTCACCTGGAGGGGGGGATGTGGAATCTGTGCAGCCTGAGATGCATCAACAAAACCGGAGTTTGTCTGAGAGCGAGCTCATGGCTTCAGGGTTAGTGTGATTATTGTAATACAGCTGAATGAAAGCACATGATCAAGCCTGTACATAGCTGCCGTACTGCTTTGCTTTGGCTTTAACCATCAGTGCCTTTGTCATCTTCATCCATCGCCTACTGCAGACCCGTTAACGGTGCAAACCACGCGGATATGCCGACGCCGTGCATAATCTAAGACTTCGACAAAATCTAAATTGATTTGAGAATGTGCTTACCTGGCAATGCGAGCTTGCCACACCTTGCACACACAGAGTTTTGGAGTTAATGGTGTGCAGATCAGCGTGACGTAATGAGGGATTAATGAAAGTGATGATTCGGTGATAAAGCTGAAGATGTCGGTGCAAAAGGCGCAGGGATGTGACCCGTTACAGCAAACCTTACCCACACTGTGTGGCTCATATTGTATTTATCAGTATCATCTGCAGTATCATGAAGATTTATTATTTTAGTGTCATGGCAACTTTGATCACTGTGAAATACAACAAGTACAAGTTTTCACAAAGATTAGTTAAACACATATGAGTCAAAAACTTGTCCAGTCAAAAGTATATTTAAAAACATCTTGAAATGAATTCAGTTGATTTATTGAGCCTTGACTGATCTCCTGCATTCTTTGATTTTGAATAGAATATGGGTTTGCTGATATTAAAATAAAGATCTTTTCACCAAGTGTTTTTTGCACCTAAACCAAACTAGATCATGAGCGAAGCACTGTCACAAGATCAAAATAAAAAACGAACCTAAAGAAACAACACATCCGTGATTTTAACATTTATTATGTTAAGATGGAATATGTTCAAATAGATTAGTTTATATGGATTAGTTTTTAAAAAGTTGATCTTTATATAGTTCATAAGACGGGCACATTTTTAAAAATATACAAATAATCAAATCTAACAGTTTAAGTCATGCCAGAGAATCTTGTTTTGAAATAAATGATTATTGTCACTGACCGTCAAACACCAAGATATGTCAAACCTTGATAGAATCAAGTATGTAAAATTGTCCAAGTCACATCGCGTACAGGAGAACCTCTGGCCCACCTTGATCTGCGATGGCCCTCTGCCACGCCGGGGGCCGGCACCAGCGTGATTATGCAGCAGTGGCTGTAAATGAATAGTGTGTGTTAAACTCCTGGCCTTTCTCAGCCACCGTACCCCTCCCAGGCAGCCCTCTCCCGGCATCGCGCCACGCTCTAACTAACTATGACAAATTAGCCCCACACTTAATTACTAGCCTGGGAAAATCACAATGATGTTTATTAGGCGCGGCATCACAAAGCGGTGTGTCCGTGCCCCGAGACCAAAGCGTCGTGCCGGAGAAACACTAATAATAACAACAGCTATACAAATTGGCTGGGTGAAATGACCAGGGGCCCCCGAGGCACCGGCCGGCGTGGAGTGAGAGGGAGGGAAGGTGACTTTCTGCGGATGAATCAATACCGTTCTCCGCCGCGCTGCTGTGCCGAGCTCCGGCTACCGTTGTGGATATGCCTGGAATCTACCCCGTGTGTGCGAGTGTGTGTGTGTTTATGTCAGCGGGTTAGATTTAGCTGCGGCCCTTACTCCATTATGGGTTAATAGGAAAAAGGAGCGGCTGATGAAAAATGCTGAATATATCACATTAGAGGAGAAGTTTTTTTCCCCTCCCTTGACATACAGTTTTATGGGCATGTGTATCTTGGGGGTCTTCTGTCTGATAAAGATTAAGTACGTATGTATATATGTGTGTGTGCGACCACAGCTGGGCTGGTGGCACGGCCTTGTGGAGAGAGCAGTCGTAAATAGATCCTCCATGCTCGCCAGCTTATTAACACTTGATTTATCCGCCTCTCTGTAAGGAATGTGCGCCCTTGGTACCCGAGCCCAGAGATCGCCCCCAGGGGGCCCCAATTACCCGGTGCCGTGTGTGCGTGTACATGAAGGTGTGTGTCAAGGCGGCAGTTTGCTTCGGGTGTCGTGTGTGCGTGTGCACGAGTCCTATGTTGCCTTATACATCAATGGAACTATTCAGTATCAGGGTCATCTTCATCATCACTCACACACACTCACACACACTCGCACTGTTCCTCTGCCACCTGTGGAGGGAGATACAGGCGAGAAACAAAAGGGTGGGATAAATTTATTGGACAGCTTGCTGCCTCTCAGTGATTTATCAGAGTGTTTATCCCGCTGATGTGCCTTTATCTTTCCTTCTCCTCTCTTTCCCGCGTCTCTCCCTCATCTTTCTCTCCCTCCCGTACTTTTACATTAAGGCGATGTGTATGTGTGTATCTGAATTGAGCGTGTTCATCATAATAAGCACTGACACTATACAGCGTTATATTTTCCTACGCTAAGGCAGCTGCGTGGCATTGATTTACCAACGTTTAAAGGCTTTATCTCATTTTAGTCATAATGTTTGGCTTTTCTTCCCTCGCGCCTTTCAAGGATATGTTTCCTCTATAATCTTATCTATAAAACGTCATGTTGATCAGACGTGTGGTTTTATCTCCCCCCCCGTCTGATCTTTTTTGTCTTGTGAAAGGAGTGCTGCAATATGTCATATATTTCTCGCTATCTTATTCATCTTTTTTTCATCATCTTGTCATCATGTCAGCCCAGTTTGATTATTTAGTGTGAGGAAAGTGAGTGAGGCGATTGACATTTCTTTAAACCACAGATATGTTAAAACTTTACATTTCTGTATGATGGAACCTCACATTTCGTGAAGTTCAATCACTGACGTGATCTGGACAGATTTAGACACAAAAAATGACTTGGTAAACATTAGAAAACAATCATGTTTTGGCTCAGAATAACTGTGTATGTCGCACCAAACACAGCTTGAGATGTTCCGATTTCTCATTAAAAATATCCGATTTCTGTTACCCTCCACACAGCTGGAAACTGTCCTAAGATCTCCCTAAAATAACCAATAGTATCTGGCTTACAAATGTTGAAAAGCATTTTCACACTACAGTCATCAGTTTGGCAGCCCTATTACCCGTATCCCTGCCACCATCCCCTCCCCCTCCTGACAGTCAGGTCACAAACATGTCATTTTCCACAAATGTCTATTTTGTACTTAGGCTATGTCAAATGTAAACATATCAGTGGTTTGTAGACACGTTAATTAACCTTTTTTCCCTGGGAACTGGGTTGAAAGATGTTTTTTTTATGTAATGTTCTAGTTTTGTTCTGGTCTTTGCTGGGGGACATGTTCCACTTAAAAGTGCAATATGTAAGAATTGGCCACCTGTCAGACTCTTACCCCTACAAACAAGGGTCAACGTATCACCAGAGTAACCGCCTGCTGTACGGCTAACTGGACCTACTTGATAATGGCTGGTACAGTTAGCAGCAGCTAGTGGCCATATTAGCTGCCTCTGACTGCATCAGTAGCTCTGAGTGCTGGTGTAGTTCACTGGCAGGCTGTCACCTCCTGAAGTCCAAACTGGATAGGGACTAACTGGTTAGCACGCTAACTTAAAGAGATGTCTCTGCAACACGACATGTTGATGTCTTTGACATGACAGCGCAGTTGAATGTTTGGACATTAAACAGATTATATATTTATTTACTCATATCCTTCAGATGTTTTTTTTCAGTTTGATCACATTAAATATTTAAGGGAGTCTTGCTGTGTTGCATTGAACCCTCCCCCAACCACAGCAGTACGTGTTAATCTCAGCTCCGCACATCGTCTGTCAAGCAGTGCTTAAAGTGATCAGTGAAGTCAAGTGCAGGATTAAAAACTCACAATACTCCATGAAAGTGTTACCTGAGAGAAAATAATTGCTCTTTGCAGCATCAAGAGTTTGCGCCGAAACCTGTGAAACCAGCTTTACAGATCATCCCTGACTCCTAATTAACAATAATTTGTGAGGGTGGTTTCATACTTGAACATGGAACTAAATTTTCTGTTATAACATGGAGGTTTTTAGAGAATGTGATGAACAATGATTAGAAATCTGGTACCATATGCACAGTGTGAGAGATTACACCTCTGCACTGTTGCTGCTCAAAGGCAACGTCGACAAGCGGCTGCACACCTCCTACTCGCTTCAGGTTCAACCATTGAAACATCCACATGTCATTAATATAAATTCAAGCGATATAACCTCAATTAATTCATATTCATTTCAGCTCTGGTCCAGTATTGTGAAGAACTGTCATTCCAGAACAAAAAACAACTTATTCAATAATTACGTGTGAATCTATCATCACTCTCGCTTCTCAACAGCTAAAAAACATGTTAATTTGTTGGCCGTGTTCGTGATGATGCTTTGGGAAATGATGGAGAAATCACGTCTGCTCTAGTTTGCATCACCCTTTGCATTCTGAACCTGCCTGCTCCCACTGCACGGTGGAAGGTCGAGCACTCCTAACTGCATTGACCAGACACTTCATCTTTGCTCAATTGACAAAATTGATGCCTGTGCTATCAGCTGTACGCTAACCAGACTGTAGGCCACAAAACCGAAACAATGAGCTGAAAGAGCCTAAATGAGCTCTAGTGGAAGAGTAGAGTTGGGTGATGATTTCCAGTGAGGCTGTCACTTTGAACACACAAGTATCTGTAGTTAATGGGAGAATACTGATTATAGATGTCTTACTATTAGATGCCAAAATAATATTATTAATATGATAAATTATTGATGGATCAAGTTGAGTCTTGGACCTGATGTTGAACTCTCACCATTGCTCCTCAGGTTTTGAATCTAATCTGATGAACAGGAGGTAACCTTTATTTTCCCAGATCCATCTTTCCAACAGAAGAGCGATCTGCATGCTGTCGAAGTGTTAAGTGTTCAGCGTAACAACCCTCTAACTCCAGTGTTGTGGTTTGCATGTGGTCTTTTTCCGCCCTATCCACCCCCACGTGAGCGGCATCAGCACCCAGGGGTGACTGATCCCATCGCACACCCACCCACCACTTCCCTACGCAGGCCTCCCAGCAGTCCTCATCTCTCCAACTTCACGCTCGTTCTTTTCTCTCAAACACTGGTGATGAATACAGAAGCAGGGTTCAGCTGAGTTATTGGAAATAACGACGTGTTTAGCTGTTGTCGCTTTGTTCTCAAATTCATCTCAACATGAAGTACACAGAGGATGTTCCTCCGCTGTAGGTCGACCCTGCGTGTATACAGCGATGATTAAAAGACTAATCACTCTGGAACAGTGAGCTGCGCTGTCAGATGAAAGGGAGATGTACACAACTTATGGATGGTTAAATCTTTTATGATGTGAGTGTGTGTGTTTGGGATGTATTCTAGCTTGTAGGCATTTGAGCTCATGCGTATACAAGTTTACTGCAACACTCCAGAACGATGTGTTTCTGTTAGTATTATTAGCACTACATTATAGTTATACAGCAGTGTAGACTGCAGCACAAAACACGTTGGTGAGATAAGTTTTCCAACAAACTTATTATGTTTAACTTCAAAATTTGTTCTTGACCTCGATACTAGTAGTTTGAAAAAGAATGCAGCTCAAGTTTAACCCATTATCTCTCTTAGAAGCTTTAAGCTAATCACAGTTAATCTTATTGGAAGTTTGCTGGTTTGATTCCCCTGGTTTGCATGTCAAACTGCTCCTGATGCTCTGGTCGGCACCTTGCATGGCAGCCACCGCCATCAAGTTTATGAAAGTATGTATGAATAACTGTAAGTCACTTTGGACAAAAGTATCTGCTAAATGCCCTAAATATAACACTAGAATTATGGATTTCTCTGGGTCTGAACATCCTTCAAACCATTTAGGATACTCTCTGTACACAACTCATCAAAATATATGACAAAGGCTGAGTTGATTTTAGACATTTTACTGTGTAAGTCCTTGAATTACAACAGATCACATCAGCAGTTGCATTTAGCCTCATCATATTTTCTCACCTTTGTACTGATGACATTTGGATCAGTCAGGGTTGGACCATTATCTGTGGAATGTTCACCTGACAGTCCTCTGATAATCTTCCTCTGCTTTCCCAGTAGTGTAGCAGCAAATTATGTAATCACCATTAACTGCTCCGAGGTTCCCCCGCAATTACAAGGAGCACAGTATGGATTCAGTTCACCCCTGCAGGACCGCTCAGGTGGCCGAGGTGTGTAGACGCAAATGTTATCACAACATCCATGGATTCATCCCGGCTCAGGACACTTGTGTATGTATTCATGTATTCATGCCTATACAGTTCAGTGCATCTCATCCTGACGACATACAGAACATGCAATCAGGATGCCTCCGGGCACATATATATGAACTGTATCTCATGCAGCTCAGTTGAAATTTCCTGGGTTTTTTTCACTTGTTTTTTTTTTTTTGTTCATTGATTTCCATGTCATTATTAGAAGCACACGGATGACCATTTGACAGCAAACCCACACACACTGTACTGCACGCACATGCCCTGCTTTTTAACAAGGAGGAGGATAGAAAGCTATAGTGCATATTTTATAGAATATTTAAATCTGGGGGTGATTAGATCAGCTCCAAGGATATTCAAACCCACTCACGCTGCGCCGTGTCTCCTACTTATCTTGTTCCAGTGGAATGACGTGATGATACTTCCTCAAACTTAGGAGATGAATTTTACTACTTACTTACTATCCGTCTCATTTTAAACTTGGATTGAAATTCCAATTCAGTATTTCTTACCCACTGCATCACTTAGATTATATATTAAACTCTTATTCGTTTGAATTCAAAACTTAATCACACATATTTCCATGACTGTAGATGTTAGCATGCTCACTGTGCATACAATTCTGATCTTATAGCTAAACTGTATTAAAAATCAGCTTCATCTTTCTCTGAGATGTTCTGCAGTGGTAAATTGATCAACTGGGACCGACGATGACAACCACGAGTCAGTGTAGTTAACTGGATGCCAGCGAATCAAAGGGGCTCCCGAGCTTTGGAGTAGAAATATGCTTCTTTGAAGGTGTTCACCCTCGGTGCACCTCTGCCCTCTGACTGGACCTCGCCTCCTCTCCTCCCCTCTGCGTCCGTCTGTCTACTGTATAACTACAGTATCTCTGTCTGTTCCCCAGCCCGTAATCACGAGAGCCACCTTTGAAGTGGGACGCAAATAGATGAAAGGGAATGGGAATAAAGGAAGACGGTTTTCAGCAAAGGTGTGGACGTTGGAGGCAGAGGAAGAGGAGATGACTCTCCATCACCTTTGTGCTGTCGGAGGAGAGTTCATTTAGAATACAAATATTGCCCCTTTGAAACACAACTCAATTAACACATTTCTGCAAGCCACAGCTTTGTTTCCACTTCATGTTGCTTCTTCATGTCAGTTTTTTCTATTTAATGCTACGACAACGTTGTGCTGATGACCTTGCTATGTTTAGTGAAAAAAACACTTGGTTAGGGTTGAGAAAACATCATGTTTCAGCTTACAATACATTGTTTTGTTGCCACAAACACAGCTGGAGATTATTATTATACTATATACTATTTATATTATAGCTATCATTACATTGCATATTGCATATTTCATAGCATAACATGTACACAGCCTTTTAAAGTGATTTGTACAGAATGACTTGGTATTTTATTTAACAGACGCACAATAATTACACAGTTAAACGCTGTCAAAGAGTGAAGTCCTCAAGAACAGCGAGGACACACACACACACACAATGAACCCAGACTGTTTTCAAGATGACTTATTAATTCCACATAGAAACCGTGTGTCCATGAACCTGTTGATTTAAGACAGCATTAAGTTCCTCTGGTTTAATTATGTTGTTCAAGTTTGAACAAAGAACCAAAAACAGTCAAGAAAGTAAGACATCAAAACATTCATTCGCAAAAGTGGTGCTTGACCCTATTCCTATTACGACCCATTTATCTCACTGAATCTTTTATAATCCACAGATGATTGTACCACAGAAATTATTTCTGATATCTTATTTGGTTTTTAAACACATTGCTGTGAAGTTTAGAGAGAGGGCGGATATTTCACTTCACTGTGGAAGGAGATAATAAACTACAGTACAAAGGTGGCCACTTTTCCAGCAACACAACCAGCAGCTCTGTTTTTCTAACGCTGACCAAGTTCCTCTTGTGCTTGGACCTAAAACAGAGCTTTAGCAAAGCTTTGTTTAAAGAAAAAAAATGCATCTTTTGCTTAAAGTTTTGCAAAGCAGCCACTTGATATGATCAGCCAGCCCTCCGACTTCTCCACAGACAGACTACAGGGCTGATTGGCAAGGGAATGAAGAGCAGGGAATTAATCAAACAGTTCAGTTCAAACTATTATTTAATTCAAAACAATGTGTTTTCAATGATATAGGTTATTGAGGATTGATTTCCAACTATAGTTTAGAGATACAAACTTTTCGTGGTGTACTGTCTGGCTGTCTTTATGATGATAAGACATCAGGTCCCATCACCTCTTATACAAGTCACATTATATGAGCACTGATTCCATTATACTATGCAGACATGCCATGTATCAACTAGGGAAACAGACAGTTCAGACTAAATTAATTATTGCTGCCATGTTGATCATTTTGATGAAAAAAAAACAGTATGTGCTATTCTCATGATAACATCTGAGCTGTGAGAATATCATCATTCTGTACATTAGGTTTAGCCACTGAAGTAGACTCTGTAGCTGCAGCGCTTGTTTTGTAGCTATAAAATAGTTCATTTGAATTAATTCTGGTGTTGTTGCAGACAAAAAAAAAAAAAAAAAACCATTACATGTTGTTCCATAACTTTACCCAAATATAAGTATCCTGGTACCTCGTCAACTTTTTCCACAAAAGCTTAAATATGTAAACCCACAATTTTTGTCTGCGCCAGTTGAATAATGCTGTATTTGTAAAAAATTAGCATGATTGAGTGCTCTTGTCAGGAGAGACTGCTCTATGTATTAGGAGAGCGGAGTGCTGTGTTTGCAATTGTGCAAATAGCACGGTACATACACACACACACACACACACACACATGCAGACACACACATGCATAAACAAGCCCACAACAGAAGGAAGGCTGTGCGAACAAAACCCTGCACCTGTAATGGAGTGATAATGCTGAGTAAGACAGACGCACACTTTTTCCACACATGCACACACACGCAGACATAATGAATACAGCTCCATCAAACTGGCTTGGGCTGTAGAGTAGTGACCTAAATGGGTTGGGATTGCAGCATCATTGGTGATTACCATTGAAAGCCTTGTGATATATAGCACCTATAAACGGTCTAATTCACAGTGGAGCACAGAGCTGTGTGAAGGTATATGAGACAAATACTGTATATCCATCATTAAGAGACATGCCTGTGTGCTCAGATACACAAAATAACTTCAACAAATCTTAGACTGGTAGCAATTTATATTAAAGTAGAGGATACAAGTATATCACCATGGCAATAATTGCTACAAAAGTGACTCATTTTAAATTTAGGCTGCCAATCTGTCATCTGCAGCTGATTTCTGTCAGTCTGACTGGTTAGTTTCCAAATCAGTTGCAGTTTTTTCACAAATAACATTATTTTGCAGTTTTGGTCCTAACCGAAGATTTAGTCTCTCTTGAGCTCAGTAAATTGAGTCAGATTGCTTAGAAATGACACGCAAGGAACTTTTATTCAGTACAGTATAGTAACATAAATGCGGAGTGATGCTGCTGATTGGTCTTCAACAAAATAAGATCCGCATTTGTTCGATGGGCTGCCAGGCTAGTGTATTTGTGGGCATGTTGTTAAACACATGGAAATAAATTACATAAAAAAGGTTGAGAAGTATTTGCGTTCATGGGTTGAAACCTGTGACCTGACTTTAAAAAATGTGACTAAACCAATAAGCTCAAAGATATCAAGTAAACTAATATTTTAAGAACAATAGTTCTTAAAACTTTTTTAAGGTGAAATCAACTAAAATTTAAAGTGTGCTCCAATAAATTTACTGAGCTTTTGTTAAGATGCTGTTAATAAAAAGTACACATTTCCTCAATGCAATTACCATATTCATCCAGTAATACTGATGGATATGTTTTGTGTATCACCAATACATTATAACTATTTTTCATATTCTGTATATTGTTAAATATAAACAAACAAAAATGAAGAAGTCTCTGTGCTTGTGAATAAAAAACACTGGTGAACTGTGAATAAACAAAAAGTCATTGTTGTGTGTTGTTTTAAGATGCTTGTGGCCGTTGAATGAAAGGAGACCGAGGGTTGAGCCTTGGGGTGTTCCGCATGTGATTTTGGTTCTCTGACGTTATTATAGCGTTTTGCCTAATCAGAAACAGTGCTGTTATTATTTCTACACAGCTAAAATACTATTTACATTCTGCTCTAGATTCTGTGCGGGACAGGGGTTGCTACACTTAGCCTTTAGCTTCTTGCCGCCAAACACCACTACGAACACCATGTTTAAGCAAAACCATATTATAGTACAGCAGAGTTTTTTGGAGAGTTTAGCACTCAGTTTAAGATGAATTGTGAAGACAGTGCTTCCATTATAAGAACCTCTAGCTTTCAGAATAAGAATTTGTTTACTGGTTTGTCTAAGTTAGTTTGGTTTTATGGAGAAGCTTATTTAAAGTGACCCTTAGACATGTGCGTTTATTTCCATTAAGAGGCCTCATGCATTATTGATTCTCACACTGTTAACACATTATAGCCTGCTGATGTCCAGGTGTCTGAATATATTTCACCAAGTCTCACGGAGGAAGCACATCTATTAGGTCTTTTATGTGTGTGTGTGGACATTAAATGCCCATCTATTAGGCTATTTACCACGTGGTCGCCAGGTGTGTGTGTGTGCGTGTGTGTGTGTGCGTGTGTGTGTGTGTGTGTGTGTGTGTGTGTGTGTGTGTGTGTGTCCAACAGAACCACAGATGGATGACACACATAACTCACACACACATGCTCTGCTGGCAGTAAATCCCCACAGACTACAGAGTCCTGTTACCAGAAGGTTTTCCTGTCAAAGTGTCCTTGAGTAAGACAGTCAACCTCTGCCTGGTCACTCATCACAAGTCCGATAGGAAACCTCTGCAAGATTAATAAAAAGAATCATGCGAATATTCTTGTAAATAGCTGCGTAAAAGCAGCACATGTAGTGCTGTTAAGTCATTTTATCTCCTCTTCAGGTGGCTCAGGGAGAGACAGGAATTTTCTACTCAGCTGTTCACCTCTATCGTATATTTCTTTCTCAAGCACAGAGGCCTGATTAGAAAATGTTGCAGCAGTAATCAGTTATCACACCACACACTGAAGATGTGTGCTCAGCCTTTGATACTTGATTTCATGTCAAATTTCAGGATTATCTTATTCTTGTATCTTAATACAATTATAAATTTACATCCTGAAAAATATGTTTGACTCTCCCGTCCTGCAGGCTTTATTTCAAAACTTCGCCTTTAATATGATTTTTTTGTCTCTTCAGTTCTCTTAGTTGATCCTTTTGGGAGAATTTTCTCGAGACCATCTTTTGAAGGTTTCAACTAAATGAGTTTCGAGGAAAACTCTGAAACGAAACGTGTCCAATCCAGCTGTCTTGGAATATCTTGAGGGTTTTATCTACCAATAGCCAAGGGACCAAGAGATGTGTTGAGGGGGTTGATGGACAGAAGAAAAAAACCATGACATTTGTGAAATAGAGAGACAGGAGTAAAAAGACGAGTGAGGATGACAGTCCCTTGTGTGATTAGAGCCCCGGGAGAGATGAAGAGATGGAGACAGGAGATGGGAGGGTTACAAAGAACAAAGCTGGTCTCCTTTTTGTCATGCTTGTATAAAATGCTTTGGATGCCAATAAAGTTGTGTTATTATCTGAAATACATTCAAATCTGTTAGATAACAGACAGTTTTACTCTTAATTTTTTTTTTCATTTTATTTTTATTTTGCAGCGACTCCAAGGATGTGATGAATACTGTCACGATCTGGGTTTTTGCAAAGCTATTTTTTACCTCTTATTTTTTCGATTACACTTTTTACTTTGCACTTCCTGTCTTTGTCTTTTTCCCGCCTTTTTTCTGTGTACAGCTTTCATTGGTTTTAGACTCTTAAAGTCTGCAGTTTAACAAAGTAACTTATCTATTTCAGGCTGTTTGTTTGCTTGCGTGTAACACTTGACTTACTGACACAATCAGAATCATGCAGCCCAAAGACGGTACAAAAAATTATAGGATCTATTATTTAACAAAAGTTGTGTGTCAGCCCAGGAAATTACACAAAGCCTTGCAGCGAGATAGGATGAATAAACAGAACAAGGTGCCTCCTTCCCAAACACATATATGTACATACACACACACACACACACACACACACACACACACACAAACCTCAAACAATTTCTCTTTCTTGCATCCTATTATTGTTATGACTGTAATGTATATTTGCCACTGCAACAAGCCAATTCCCTCCAAGGGAATCATTAAAGTTTCATCTTATAAAGAAGAAGATTGCAAAGATTGGGTTCATAGAGATGAGTCAGGCATACACACACTGTGAAGATGTCAGGTAGAGAGACCCGGACAAAAACAGGGAGAGAGAGAGAGAGACAGTGTTTTAGATTCAGCGGTGCGTAGCGGCTACCAGCCCATGTTGTCATTGACAGGAAGTGAAGGGTACATGCCTTCCTCAAACCAGCTTATCCTGCTGACCTCGTGAGGGACAGTCAGTGTGTGTGTGTGTGTGTGTGTGTGTTACAGAGAGAGAGGAGGGAGAGACAGAGAAATCCGGACTTTTCGCAGTCTCCCTCACCCTCCAGGGTCTGGAATGAATGATGCTCCCAGTGGCTCGGTTTCACCCCAGCGAACACACACACACACTGAGCTAATGGGACTAGACCAGCATGTGTGTGTCTGGTGTGTGTACTCTTGACAGTACTCAAGAGAGGGTGCACTAAATAAGCTATTCATGTGCCTGTACTGTATGCATCAACAATCACTTGGATATATATTTTGTAACCATATGTCCAGAATCATAAAAAATCCATGTTTCGAGCAAACAAACCTCGCTTTGCTTTACCAAGGGTGCAAAAATTCCCAAGACTTGGTCAGCCTTGTTATCTCTCTGATATCAGCGTTACTAATCGAAACCTCACACTGATGCACATGCTAACTAATGCAGAGATGCTGTACACCAGGCTGGTGTAAGACCACCAGACTGGCATGTGGAAAACTACCCCCGCTCATTTCTACTGTTAGTTTCACTTTCGTTTTTTCTATACAGATTGCTGGGCACACACCTTTTTTATCGCATAACATGAATGATGAAGGGAATAAGCTGACAACAAGCTGACAGTTGAGTGGCCACTTACACCTGGAGTGAAGCCTTCACAGTCCAGTCACCGGAATAAATGTTAGCAATGTAAGTTTCTACAAACCAGGTTGTCTAACTCTAGCGTGTACAGCAGAAGAGAAATTATTGTGTTGGTCTGGAACATTTCTGGATGATTTGAAAACACTGAGAAGAAATCTTGTAAACTCAAACTCACACAGAAATAAATCAAACAAGAGATTATTCGCCACGGTAGATGAATTGGCCATTATTTTATCATGACCATGTCTTATCTGTCCCCCTCCATGGAGGCAGATGGACGCAGTCAGTCAGAGAACAACGGGCAATCCACTTAAAGCCCAGTGTGTGAATATGTTTGACCAATGCAGCTGCTGCTCTCTCCACTGTCACAGAAGACTGTGGGGAATCGGCGCAGTGGTGGCACCTCTAAATGACTAACTCCCTGCAGACCGCTTCACCTTTTCGATCCACTCCCCGCTGAGAAACAAAGTTCTGGATCCCGCATTTTGCAGTTTTGTCCTCACATTGATATATTTCAAACCAACCGCAGAAAGCCCTTTGCTTAATTACCTCATCTCATCTCAGTCCTCTGACTAGAATTGTTCTTGTATAGTGAAACAAATCTTTCACTCTCACTTCTCAAGCCTTCAATCCAACGTCATTGGATTTGCCAAAATGATCCTTTTTTTTCCGCACATTACAGCACTCTGGATTGAGCCCTATAAGAATGGTGTCATGGAACCATGCACATGCTTAGTCCAAGTATAACCTGTGAGAAAAGTGTATTTTAAACCTTATTTTGTGGCAAAATCACCAAACTAAACACAAGTTTAAATAAACAGGAATACAAAATACTACAAAATAGAACCAATGAAAGGTCGAAACAGAAAAAAAGACAGGTAGTGGAAGTAAAAATAGAAAACAGTTTAGCAGAAAAGTTTAGCAGAAATCTAGATTTTGACAGTATTTATGTACTTTATATGTTGATATAATCAGAGGAGAACAACATGTGCGTCAATGGTGACAGTACCAACTGTGACGCCTTCAATGTGCACAGTGTCCACTTCTCTACATCACTCATGTGGGTAGTAGTGTGTCAACCTGAAACACTACAGCTAGCATACCACAGTTTATGGAGACCAAAAATCCTCCATTCCAGTGTTTAACAGGAGCTGGATTCAACAGGAAAACATTCATAGCAATCGAAGACTCTGTTCACAATGTAATTCTCGCATAAAATCTTTATTCACTGGCTCCTTGCCAGGCCTGAGACCTCTATTACGGGAACAAAATAGTGCAACATCCAATTATTTTGGAATAATTAGATGGTATGATCTCAATTATTTTCTATAAATACTTCCAAACAACACCTGCGCAATTAATTTTGACGGACGCTTTCAGGAAAAAGACACTCGCACTAGCGGTAGGAGTCTTAGTCGCCCTACAACTTCACGGATGTAGGACAAGGACACAGTAAATAGGGCATGCAGTAGGTTACAGGCTGATGCAACTCGCTGAACAATGCAGAAAGTAAAACCCAAAGCATCGAAGACAGCATAGAACAAGAAACACACAGCCTTGTGCCGACTGTCCTCGGCACAGTATACCTAAAGGATAATAGGGGGACCTGTTGTGAGAATAGGGAAATAAAGAATGAAGCACCAATAAAGTACCATTCTGTCTTCTCTGTAGCCGCTTGTGTTTACGTATGAGTTATTGTATTTTTTTTTTTATTTTTTTTTATGAACAGCACCTGTGTGTATTGACTAATTAGATTTTCTCTTTTCATACTGTAATCCATGCTAGAAGGCAAATCAAACCTGCGCCGCTACCTGTGAGGGTTTGGGTGGGGAGTTTGGCTGCGATATTGTGCCTTGAAGATTAGCTTTTTCTTGCCTGGATGTTTAAATATGAGAGTTAAAGCTCAGCTTATTGATCTGGGAGTTTGGGCTGGAGTGCGCGTAGCTGTAACTGCATTCCCTTACATTTTCACTTCATCCTAGTACCTTTCTGTGCCTCGGCGAGGTGTTGCAGGGCTCGAAAGCGGTCTTGCATCACATTCTAACACATGCTGATGCGCGTCATTATTGTATACGTACGCACATATGTACGACAAAGCTGAAAGCACACACACACACACACACAGACAGATAAATATAAGAATAACAGTTCGTTTCAGATATAGAACTGCTCCTCTATGTTGTTCAATCACTGCCGTCCAGCCACAGATGCATTCACACACGTTCGTAGGGAGACTTTGTACAGAGAGCGGAGGCAATGATGCGTAGCCGAGAACTATGATATAGATCCAGAGAGAGAGGAAGAAAGTCGACGAGTGTGTGTGTGTTTTTCGACGCGCACTCCGTCCGTGCGTGCATCAGTATGACAGCTTTCAGAGCAGCACTTCTTGGCCAGCTGATTCTCTCCCATCTGAGATCCTGAGTGAGGATTATAAAACCAATCAGCAGACGGTGATTGCTGCAGCCAGCCTGTGATTGGATCACAACCCAAGCCGCTGCCATCAGCCCTGCAAAGAGAAAGGGGGAGCGAGGGAGAGAAAGGAGGAGAGACGAGACGCCGGGAAAGAGAAAGAAATGAAGAGAGTCGTCAGGAGAGGGAGCCGAGTGGAGGAGAAACAGAGAAGACGAGGAGGAGAGAGAAACTTAAAATCAAGATCGTGTTTTCCCATCAGTCTTTGCTCTCCAAGTCATATTTACTACCGCCAGCGCACAACAGATTTACTGTGTTGTTATTTTCCAGTCGTTTTGGACCGCTTTTAATCTCTTCGCTCCCCTCGTAAGCTAAAAAATGATCCACTTCCCCCAGATAGTTCTGTGACTTGTGCCTTGGTTCGACATTATACTGCACGGCCGTGTTTTCCTTCAGTGCAAAACAAAAAGACTCACAGGAAAATAAGTTGCACATTAAACACCCCATTCTGACATCTGTCTTCAGTCTCATTAGGGTGTTGAAAGTTATGTCTTTGAATTAATGTATTTTTCCTTATTTAAGGCTGATCTAATGCAGGGATGGTAGTTGTAGCTGTTAGTTGTTCGTTGGGGCTTCTGCCTTACAGCCACAAGGTCTTCGGCTTTAATCCCACGTCCTTTCGTTTAGACATTCACATGTTCTTTCTGTGTTTGCGTAGCTCTCCTCAGGGAGCTCCGTTTCATTGAAAAACGGTATACTGTAGAACAGGTGATCACTGCAAGTTAGTACCAAGAGGGAATATTCCTCCACCACACTCCTCTGTCTAGGGTCCTGTGATAAACTGGAGACCTGTCCAGGTTATTTCTCTTCATCCGATGCACAGTGGTTGAATTAGATGTGCATGACTGTAGTTCTGACCTCCCGCTGTCTTCTAAGAAAGTGAAGGGAGATATTGTGAACACTACAATAAGTTGCTCCGGAAAAGATCAACACATTATCACACTCTTCAGCTGCACAGTGTCTTTACAGAAGGGAGCAGTAACAACATAATTATACGAATCGGTCCAACCTTGGTGGTGATACAGGTAGCTGGAGAGAGAGAGAGAGAGAACATTGTTTTGAAAACGTAGCTCTCAGTAGCAAACCACTGCACACTGTGTGGTCAATTTTAGGGTGTTTTCATTGCTTTATAGTTTGTTGGCTGTGATCCAGATCTTGTAAATTTGGAGTGTTTTTCCCCTTTGTCTGGTTTATTATCACAATGTTCTCACACAGCAAATGAGAACAATGGCTCTGCTTATTGGCCAGATGTGTCTTGGGCATGTGTTTTGGACTGGTGCATAAGTCTGCGAGAAACACATTGCTAAGCAACTTTAAATGGAGCACAGTTGTCATTTGATAATAATGGTTTGTAATTAGATATGTAATATCAGCCCCTTCTCACTCCCAAAGCATTAAATAAAGCAGCTGTGTCAGTGGCCATATGTTTCTAAGTTTGGCTCTGTTGACTCTCACTTTAGTGTAATAGTATGAAGAGCAAATGAGATCCAACATGGTGGGAAGGATTGGCTGTTCACACGACTTTCATGTCTCGCGTGACCAAGTGTCAACAATGAGTAGTTTGTAGTCATGTTGTTGACATGACCGAACATTATTTTAACACAGAGCAGGATGTTTTCCTTAACCTAACGTGGCAAGTAGTTTGTGCTTCACTTGACTGCAGGACTCTTCGCAGGCAAAAACTGAAGCCAGAGGAGTAAGTAGAGTAACACAGTTTAAAGTTGAAGGCCACTGAGCACCATGTTTTGATGAGTTGGGAGTGAGAACTTGTCGGCCGCGTACTGAGCAAAATTATACCAGCAGAATGCCCAATGAAGGTAGAGAAAAGAGTCTGGAAATATTGGTACTCCTGCACACTGCTCTGCCGCATCCCAGAATGCAAAACACACCTGCGGTAACAGAAGCCGCTAGCTCAAACTTGCAGAATTTCCCCGAGGAGGTTCGGTCGGATTGAGGTCGGATCACGACACACCAACGAACCGACTCTAGGGTTATTTTGAAACGGGCCTAGTCCACCACTTTTCAACAGCCTCGGTGTGGTTGTTTTGGTCGGCTCCCAAGTGTGATTACCGTTTTCACAGCTGCCAGAGGAACTGCAACAAAGAGGAAAACATACCAGTTTCCAATTGAACTCGACAAAAAGTGCAGATGTGAAAACTATCTTTGCTGCTCCATCCCTTTGCTGGATTGATGCATGAATTGGCCAATATGGGAGAGTGGAGGCTTGGTTTTTCCTGATAAACAGTGTTTTACACTTAAAGCCGTAAGTATATTTTTGATTAATCCAATAATCAGTGCATTTAGATGAGATATCCAGTCGTCTCTGCTCAAAATGTTTTTTTCAAATTTTAATGAACATGTACTTTCCCATGTAACAGACTATTAGCTCAATATATTATTTCCTGCAATTGTATAATGATATGCAGTGTGTGTGTGTGTGTGTGTGTGTGTGTGTGTGTGTGTGTGTGTGTGTGTGTGTGTAGATGTAATGAATGTGAGCAACTGCTACATAATGTTAGCAGGTGTTCGCTCGCTGTGTCTGTTGGCAGGTTTGTTTAGCTGGCTTCCCATGGGGCTTGATGTGACCTGGGGCATCTGTTGCCCCCTGCCCATTTTCTGCCCTTCAGCACCCTCTTTTATCTGCATCCATGACCTGCTGCTGCCACACACACACACACACACACACACACATACACACACATATACATACCTACATGAGCTCAAACTGCTTCAGCGAAAGAGAAAAACAACAGATGTGGAGGTTATTAATATGTCTTAGGTGCACCAGAAATACTAAATGTCTGAACTTTGGCCTATCTGCATTTTGTATTCATATAGAAATGGTGGAGGGAGACTCAAAACATAACGTTCGTGCTGTTACAGATCGGACGGGGTTGGTGTCGGGGTACACTTTTGCTGAGGGCAACGAGAGCGAGAGAGGGGAAAAGGGCTAGAAGAAGTGAGAATGAGGTGAAAAGGGGAATATTAGCACAGCTGGGCCCAGTTGGGACATCTGTACCAATGTTGGCCTCATATCTGTTTGTTTGTATTCAGGTTACAGCATACAAATACCCCCCTGTTTAATATGGATGACATGAGATAGGGTGGGCCAGGGACAAAAAGTCACACAGTTAACACAAACTTTAGGGACATACATAATAGATAGTTGGAATTACTTGAGAGATCGGTCTGAACGCTAGAGTAATTGATATGCTTTAATGCCACTAAAAATTGCCCCGAGGTAATCTCGTTTTCCATCTTTTATCATAGCTGTGCAGGTCCTGACACAAGTGACAAGAATAATTCAAAAATCGGTACATTGTTCAGAATCAGATGTGAGATGTGATGTTTTTAAAGGAGTTTCGATAAAATTTGGTTTAATAAAGAAGCTGCTCTTCTTGAGATGAAGGTGAGATTGGGGGCGATGGAGGCAGAGCAGGTCGTCCACTAATTGGGAGGTCGTAGTTTGGAAGTATCCTTGGGAATGATACTGAACCCCAAATTGCTCCAATGGGGGCTCCTCAGTTAGGAAGCACTAACTGAATTTCTTTATCGCTCCTGATGAGCAGGTCGGCACCTCGCACGGCGACCTCTGCCATCAGCGTGCAAATGTGCGTGTCAAAGGGTGAATGTGCTTTGAGTGCTCGATAGACCAGAAATACGCTGCGTAAATGTCTGTTTAACATTTACCAAGCACTGACATGCTAACAATGTTAATTCTAGCCTGCTTTACCACAGTGGCTGACACAAGCTGTTTGAGGGGCAGGGGCGAAAAAGATTAAAAAGGCACCAGCTGTATGCGGTGGGGCACCAGCGAGCAGAAGGCCACCCTAGAGTGCATTTTATCATGTTTTATCTACGGCACCACAGGGCAGAATCCAAGAGGGAATTGTGTTTGTGATCAAAATTGATGTATATGCAGAAAAAAACTGCCGTTGTTGCGACTTTGTTTATAACTTCCCAGAGCTCCCAAGGGGATAAACACAATATCATTACAAATGTGCTTGATGACTCTCTCGGCATCTGGACAGCGGCTTGGTTGTTGGATTTTCGAAGAGCTCTTCACTCCTTTCTGCTTTAAGTTTTTCAAGGCCGCCGTCGAGCTGCCCGCTGGGTCCAGTGTTGCATGTATGGCCGTATAGTGTACATCTCTGGCCAGGCTCCTGTGAGTCCTCCAGACATACAGTAAGTCACCTATTCACCAGTCAGTGTTAAGAATAGCTATTCCCCAGGATCGCTATTCAGCAGTGTTCAGAGCAGGTGGGGAGTTTGAAGGAAAAGAGATTAGCTACTTCTACTCCACAAAATGATTTATGCCCAGACTTTTATCAGGAAGCCCCCCCCCGCAAAGATCATTTCCCCTGACTTCACCTCACAACGGGAACTATTTTAAGCATTGGCTCATTAATACGGACTGATTGGATTCATTGTTCTGCAATCCTGATGGATGTTCTCTGAAGTTTCCTCTCTCTCAACTCCCACCTCAATCCCCTCTTCAATCTTCGGGTTGAATTTCCTCCCGAAGAATGAAGCCCCATTGTCTTCTGAGCGTTAGATAAATCAGTTGCCAATGCCTTTTGTGGCTCCAGTTCATTTAACTGAAATTGCATTAGCCTCGCTCCATCAAACAATTCATAATGACAGCGGTTTCTACCTTAAATCTCTGTAGACCTTTATACATTTTAACAGCCATTGACGACACACTCAGCTTAAGGCCTCGCAGTTTATAGTCGGTGCATTCAGATATATTCGGAGTGAGACATCAAATGCATCGACAGGTTTTCTTTTATCGAAGCACTTTCTTTTTTTAACCACATCATGTGCATTATACATGAGTGACATTAGCCTTTTAGCGTTCTGTCCTCATTCTTCACTCCTTGAGTAATAGTTTGTTAATATCGATTATTTTGCTGCTCTTAAGCATGAGTTTGTCCCACTTTTTGCAGGCTGCTAGACGGAGGTAAAAAATGATGCATAGCTGACTTTAGCAAAGTCCCTGCCTAACAAAAGATAAAGATTAACAGGGAGTGAGAACATCTCTGTAAAACAGCATTTCCTTTGTTCTATAAAGAACATGAAACCGTGACCTTTTACACATTTGTAGATGTTGCGAGTGAAACAAGGGACTGCATTAATCTTCACCACATTTAATGTCATCTTGTGCATTATGAGTGCTTTTAAGGTGCACGCTGTCTTCTTTATACAGGCGAACCTTCATAACCCATCCATGCAACATTGTATCAACCCTACAGGCTATTTTAACTCCGGGGTGGTTGACTTTGACAGCAGGGTTGTGTATAGATGGCACTGCTTGAAATGAGCTCTATAGGAAAGAGTGTATTGCCACTCTGCCTGCTGTGTGTTCTGCTGCAGTGAGCCTGCTCTGGGTGCTATAGGAGGGTTGACTGCTATTTATACTGTACCTCCACTGCAGTGGCACTCCTCTCCCTCTGCACCCCTCTATTCAGGGAGGAGAGGAGAAGAGAGGAGATTTCTAAAGCTACAAAAAAGTTTTTATTCTGTTCTGACGTGCAGTGCTGACCCTGGTTATGTGTAACAAGTCAAAGTATTTTTTATCTTTCTCACCACAGTTTTGGGTTCCTGTATGTGAAGGACCCCACAGGAACAGCATTTAGATTATGCAAAGATGAAATGTGTCCACTGAAAGCCATAATCATAATCATTCAAATCATCACTGTCATTGCCATCACCATCATAATCCCTGTGAAATGTCAATTTAATGTTTTAGTAGACTTAATTAAGTCAAAGACATTTGGTGTGTTTTAGGGCTGGAAAAATCAATTTGGAAATGATTATAACAAACATTTTTATGCAGAAATATGTTTTCAGGGTTTCCGTACGTCTGTTCCATTGTTATGAACAAGATATTTCAGAGACACATCAAGAGGGCTTTCTTCAAGCTTGACAGAAATGTCCACTCAGACTCAAGGATGACAGATCATGAATCAGTCTCCAAAGGTCAGAGGTCAAGGTGACCTCACAAAAACACATTTTGTCAAATTCTCAACAGTTGATATGATAACCGCAACAGAATTTCACACACTTATCTAATAGGATCAAATGATGAGGTGAGGATCTTTTCCAAAAGGTCAAAGGTCAACTTCACTGGCACATTAAAATGTTCTGTCCATTTTTCAACGCTGGCAGAAGCTCGACTGTTGTGCAGAGGCTGTAATTTCAGTTCCCTTATGTTTCTGTAAGACAGCTGCAATTTAAGAGAGGAAACAGACTTGGGACCACATTTTTTTTTAGTCGATGATGTCGAACTGAATCATTGTATAAGCATTACTGATGGATATGTGTTGGATGAGATAGACAGAGCGTACAAGAAACATTAAGGCAAGGCATGTTTCACTTTTGAATTTGAATATTTTAAATGAAGAGGAGCTGTGTGGTTCTATCTATTGTACAATAACATGTTAAACAAGGATCATGTAAACAAATTAAAAGTTGTGGATAACCAGTACATGAATAAACATAATTACAATCTAATCATATATCATATACTTCATATATAACCTCCATTATGAGTAAGCCAACCCAGTCAACAAGATAAAATGTTGGCATTGAATCTTTCTGCAAACCTCTGTCATATCACGTTCACATTACATGTTTATGACCCGGCTGTCATATCGGTTGGTGGAAGGGGACGGTGGAGGAGTTACAGACGAGATGGCTGCCAAGCCAGTGACAGTAGTTTGAGACTGTATTTCAACATGTGTAGGTACATTTTTCATGAGACGACCTCCATATTTTTTCCTTTATAAATGTCAGAAAAAAACGGCAAGAGTGTTACGTCTGACTACACCAGACTAGTGAGAATGACACCTCGTCTTCTAGGTTTTCATTATCAGACAAGTGAGAACATTATGCGCATCGACATCCATGTCTGTCCATATCTGTGTCACTTTCCAATACTGAATGCTTGGTTTCAGCCATAATGAAGCTTTTAAGTAGCAGCATGAGAAGCGGACAGGGTGTTAAGGACAGGGACCGGCAGGGAAATCAACTGTCAGCGGCCAGATACTTCCGTTCTTTTCATTAATTACTTTTGGGGGAAAAGGAGGCGGAGGCCAAATGAGTATTGATCGTGGTGGGCAAGTATAGGGCCCGGTTTCACTGGCCTTTCCCACACGTCATTGCTTCTCCACATCCCCATTAAGTGGGAACAAGAGGGATCGGTGGCAAGCTGGGACCCTATTAAAGACGGGGACCTCAAGAGTGTCAGACAGGCTAGCTAGCACACAATCCTCCTCTGCGAGACAGCAGACAACACTTCTTCTTTTCACTTTGTCTGTCTTTTAAAAAGAAGACAAAGGTTTAAATGTTATACACTCTTTGCAAGTCAAAGTCCATCCAAAGTCAGACTTTGTGTCCCTGGGTTCCTTTGATTTGGATCTCTTTTATTCTGTTTTTCTGGTAGTTGCCCAACTCCTATTTTTCTCCACTCTCCTACCACAACTCAAAGCAACAGAAAACAGCTAGAAATAACTCACGGAAAGGTCTCTTTCCTTTTCTCTTTTCCTCTCTGCCTCTCTGATCCTCGCTTTTGTTGCGTGACTGATGATTTTAATTACCTCTTAACTCCCTGTACTCAGCAGATACACATGATAAATGGTGCAGGTGACTGTTGTAGCCACCATCTGGATGGGGCAAAGGAGTCTAAGTAGCTTTTCTCCACTGTCATACTAGAGACAGCCACCACAGCAGGAGGGGATTGCAGGTGTACCAAGGGAGAACAAGAAACTGTCCCAGTTTAGATCCAGTTGACAGCTATTTAGTGTCACAGGGGTCACATCCATTTTTCCTTTCTGAGGCAGCAGGCGGCAACAATACGCCTCAAGAAAGAAAGAGAAAGAAAAAGCCCATAGCACCACAGTGGGGTGAGCGACTGCTGTAGATGATTGGCCGGCAAATTGCAGCACTTTATACGGAGATTGTAGTGGAGGAGATTGAGGGTGGAATGTAAAACTACTGTAGGTACACAGTGGAATGGAGTCAAAAGCAGGCATTATATATCCATGCACAGGTGCTGTGCAATGACAGCTATCATCTTTGAAGAAGTTTCCAAAGGTTCTCCAAGCCAACATGCTACGAAAGTTTAATCTTTGCAGAAACATATCAAGGAAAATGACATGTGAAAAACCAAAGTCACTCCCCAATTCACACCAATGGCAAATTGTTTTACTGATTTCAGAGTATTTTGGTTTCGTTGGAATAGATATTTTTTATTGCTGTCCCGTATAATTTGAGATAAGTCCTGTGCTGGGGTGATACTGTGCTAAAAGGGGACATACAGGCACACTAATTATCTTTCAGCAATCCAACATGGTGGAAGAAGTTGTTTTTTTGTTTAAGTTAAGTGGATGCATGACATAGCCAATTAAAGAAGCAGCAACATTTTATTTCAGTCTTGTTTCCCACGTTGTATCTCATTTGTAAAACAATGAGTTGTGGGTTTGGAGGGTGTAACTGTTTCTCTGCATTACTTTCATGCAGCTTCTCAGTTGGTTGCCAGGCAACCTCCAGGGAATTGTTCCCCAAGGAGACAGGTAACTTCCTGTAGACCCACAAGATGCCACATGTTAGTTAGTGGGAGGAACTGTCAGAATTTTTTTTTTATTTTATTTTAGAGCTTCAGGGGTCTGAAAAGTGAAGTCATTGCGGAAGTAAATTAAATTGCTCCAACAGTTCCAAAAAGAAATCCATAAGTTGTATATAAGCTTATGAGCCTCTTTCTCACTTCATTTACAATGTCAGTGAAGACTTTCCCCATGAGTTTATATTCTCAATCCCTAGTTTCAAGTCTGCTTCAATACAGCATGATGTTTATTTAGTAAAATATGGTGCCATCTAGAGTAAAATAGATGATGAATTAGGACATGCTATAGGGCATGACTACCTTGCAATTGACAAGTTGCTACCACGTCACCTCCTCAGGTTCTTAGTTACCCCTTTTGACTGAGGCAGTCCAAGTTTGCAAGAACTAGCTCTTGGCCAAGACTGTTTGCTTTAGGAGCTGAGGATGGGGTTATTGTGACTAAGGACCAACTGCAACCTGAGGACCAACCTAGCAATGCTGGGAAACTGTGACTGAGTGATGTGACTCTACAGTGGTGCTCATGGGCGTTGGGAAGCAAACCCGTTCTTGAAAAGTGTGCCGGTTGAATCAACTCTGAACCAGCACTAGCACCATCCTAGAACCAGCACTTGATTTGAAAAGGGGCCGCTCCACCCTCTTGGTCACTTCTGGCTTCAAAGAACAAGATGGCGACTGCGGTAATGCCAAGTATAAGGCTTCAAAAATGGATGTCCACAAACCAATGTTTGGCAGAGGTATCAATTTTCTCTTCTAACTCTGAGCAAGAAGGCTAAAAATGTCAAACTGTTTATTGTGCACCCTCATGGTCTAACAAACAGACACACACTGAGATCTGGTTCTCAGGTGGATAACACAGAGGACTGCTAATGAGGTAACAATATCAATTACGCTTGAATGAACTGCGTAGATCAGTCACTTATTTAAGCTGGATATCAACACTCTTTAATTGGGGGCCTCTGGGGTTTGGTCTGTGTGTTAACACTTGGAGTTCGTGGAAGACAGCAGATGACCCACAGTGTAATGGGAATAACCTCCAGCATTAATGAAGGGTAATGATAGTCCCCATCGCAGACCCCATGTCACTTCAGTTTTGTCCCACTGTTTCTAAAAGCGGCACAAAGAAAAAACACGCTCACGCACAAATGTTTACCTGCAGATTCGACAAATATGACATTGCTCCAACTGATTACTTGAGGTCCCAGTGTGGTACGTTGGAGACAGCTTCAATTTATTCATCCTCTCCCTGAAGCAGCTATGAAGTATGCCATGTACTTGTCAATCGCTGGCAGTGCTTGGAATGGAGTCGAATGGTATTGAATTGAACTAATTTGAATCAAATCCGGGTTGAATCGGGAATTTGCATGTTGGTACAGCGTGTGTGCAAGTGCGTGTGTTTGTTCCCCTCGAATCTTTTGATTCTACTCACCCATGAAGATGCCTGCTGAAAGACCAATTTGGGTCGGCCGCAGGACAAACACAACCAGACACCTGGAAAAGAGACGGACGTGTCAATATGACAGTTGTAAACAAGAGCGCCTGTATTGTGTATGTGTGTGTGTGTGTGTGTGTGTCTCTCTCTCTCACTCCATCTCTCTATCGGCAGTGAATCAGTGGTGTTAGGACATCGTTTAAGCTCTCGCACAGCATCAATACTGGCTCTATTGATTTTTTCAAACAGTTAATGGAAGCCTTTAGGGCAGGAAAGCTAATTAAAATCATATGCAGGTCAAGCTCATTTAAAGACTCCCCATTAGTTTATGTTGAGCCTAACCACGCTTGACTGGAAAATCCATCCATTGGGCATCGTAATTGACTGGTGTTTCTAATGGCTTTCCAATGCTGCCGCATCTCAGAGAAAGAGAGCAAGTTCCTCTGGCAGATTTCATGCTGAATCTCTAATAACCCAAACACAGAATCATTAACGGCGGTTGCTGTGTCCTGCGTCCTCGAAGTGTCTTGCCAGTGCCTGGAGACAGCGATGTGTTTCATATTCCACCCCTTGAGGAATAAACAATATGCACTCACTGAGCACGCCGAGGCAGACTCAACAAAAACAATGTGGTGTCTAGTGTGCTTCAACTTAAATCAAGTCAACTGAAATGTTGCCCAGGTGGAATAAATGTGATGTAGCCAGGCCGTGGATGTCCACGTTGTCCATGTAGATGGATTTCCACTGGAGAATATGGTCTAAGAATTTATCTTTTGCATTCAGTTCGGTTTCAGGGCCTCTCATCCTCAAACGCTAATTATATAAATGTCTATCTATTTAATGTACAATGTATTCAACACTAATTCTAGTCTTAACAGCCCATTTCAGTCTTTTTTTCTTTAAAGGGATGCTCATTAGCTTCCACAGAGTAGCTGCTAGTAATTATAGTCTCTTTTTAAACGCAGTAACTACAAGAAATGAAATGATAGCGTCAACCAATATTGGCTATTGGCAATTATGGAGAATTAAACCTGAGAACTTGATCAGGTGCAACTATCAACTCAAAGGTTTGTGTGCAACATGGATTTTCTTTTCAGACATGTGAAAAATGGCTCAATTGGAGTAACTGTGGCTTCTGTATGATCGTTTTTACTAGTGGTAAAGAATCTTAGAGTGTTGTGTCGGGATCAGTTCTGTTTTGACATTTAAGCCAAGCTGCCACATTTCTACTGGTTATTATTTTCTGCCAGCCAGACAGCGGTCCTGCCTCTCCAGAAAAATGTTTTTTTTTTAACATGTCGGCTCTCGACTGTTCATGTGTGCACACAAGTCTTGTGTGCACGCTCTTCCTGCAGTCTGTGTTCTCTTGTCTGTTTGCACAACTTGTGCGACTGTGCATTTTGCAGTACCTTGCAGTGGGAGGCTGATTTTAATCTGTGAGTCAGAGGGAGATTGTATTTAGGCTGTGTTTATTGTTCCCTATCAGGGGCCAATATGCTAACAGCATATGCCAACCATCTTGCTGTGTCTTAGTTTGATGCCGCCGCTGCATGACTCCAGTCGCAAACCACACAGCCCTGCCGCCACCGTTGTGCTCAGCTGGCATTTGCGGCGCAGGAAACCCTGCAACGTCGCAGCTTCAGCAGAGTGGTTCATTAGACAGAGTTAGATCAGATAAAATCCCCCTGAGATGAATTTTCTTTGCCACTGAGGACTGACTGAGCAGAGGATATGAGCGCGCTGAGAGTAAAATGCTCATACAAGAGGTTATGTGTAATAATATCGCCTAATAAGATGTCAGTTGGCTTATTGTGTTGCTAGGGAAAAAAAGAGAGTTTATTTTCTCCTCCAGTTGCTCCATATTCTGTTTAAGACAAAAACACGCACACACACACACACACACACACACACACACACACTCAGATTCCCCGTCATATACATGTATGTGCACACACACCGTGCCCTTTGCGCTCGCTGATTATGCTAATATTTTCACTCACGCATGATATTGTGTTGTTCTATTCCTGCTAACATTTCAGGCAACCTACCAAATTTTAAATGGCTATTAAGTTTGAGGTTATTAAGGAGAAGCCAAGCATTAAAATGAATTCAGAGGAAAAGCGACATTTGCTAGATGCTGCACAAAACACCTGAACCCTCCAGCACCCGTTTCATCGGTCACCATGATTTGATCCAGTCAAAACTATTTACACAAGTTTCTGGCCGCTTGATTAACTGCCATTTGTAATCAGCTGGGCATGGGAATAATGGCCGACATACGTGTTTCTACAATGTTGGCAATGGCGCTCTTTGCAACTAGACTTTTCACAAAAAATCAAGAGTAAATTATTTTTTTATGAACGGTTAACTAATATGAATCAGTTTGCATTTGTGTCTAATGAAATACAATATTTTTTATTACAAGTAATGAAATCAGCTTAGCAATTCAACCTCGAGTGACCTCAGTCCGAGTAAAGTTGGATCATTGAAACATGTCAGTGAGTTTCCCAATGTCTTCATGTCTGGTGTGTCCCCTTTTTGCTTTAATGACAGCACGAACTCGAGCTGGCATGGGTTTGCAATTGTTGGAAACTATAACGTCCCGTATTGCAATGAATTGTGGATGATTAAATCGGTAACGTCCGTTGAAGTCTGCATCCCAAGTACATTCTCTTGGAATTCTACAGAAGGTCTGCTGCTTCAGGCCCCTTGTGGACTGAATGATTTGTGGATTCGGACAGCCCACAAAGTCAGCGCGTCTGCAGGAAACGGTGAAGTGAAGACTTTTGGATGGGGCCATCCATCTAGACATAGAAAAGTTATAGGTTCTGGGTTATAGTTATACTTAAATCTCTGTGTCTCACAGACCCTTCTAGCCAAGTCTGGACTCCTTTTTTAGAGTTCCTGCTTCGTGTTATACTGATAATTAATTTCTTCCATCTCTGAGTGAGTGTTGGGGGTGGGGGGATTTGGTAATGTGCTGGAGGAACTTTTAAAAAAAAGGAGGTTTAAAAAACTATGTGTAAGGGTATGAAGACATAGAGCCAACAACAGATGGAGAGCGAATGGACAAAAAGGAGCAGGTGGTGAAGAAAAAGGAGACACACATAAGAGAGGGGATGAAAAGGACAGAGCTGTTCACTTTCAGCTCCTTCTGGCAGATAAGTAGAAGTAGGTCTCCGGCTAACAAGCTCAAACCCCCACAGCCCTCGTCTTATCTGGCCTCCAAACCCTGACCCCCAAGACTCTGCTCCACAACCCCCAAACCCTTACACCCCCATCCCCGATCCCCTCATGCTTCCCCTGAACCCAAAGCTTCTCCTAATACCCAGCCGCAGACAGAACAAGGACCATATACAGCTTCTCCAGACTTAATACGGTAGAATAATTGAAAAAAAAAAATAGTGTCAGTGTCATCATTTCACTTTGAATACACATGAGAGAAGCAAGCCTACATTTTTATACCCACATAATGAGTCAGCTCTGTAACATTAGATGGTATAATATATAATAATGACTCTCAGGGCACTCGCATTTGCTGACCTCTCTTGGGAGCTCAGCACAATTATTTACCCAGCAGAAATTCATAGAGCAAAGCTAATGTAATTCTGTCGAAGAGAAGAAGATGTAGCTTCCTCCACTTCTTTTCAATTAAAACAAGATGATCGCACGGGCGAAGGCAAAAGACGTGAATTCTTTTGTTTTTTTCAGTGTTACGTCACTGGAAAAAAAAAAAAAAAAAACAGCATTTCCCTTCACCTGTACGATCATCTTGTTTAGGCCATAGGCTATTTTGAACTATCTGCTATAGCGTGAGCATGGGTGTGTGATAATTATTGCTAACATCGTAGACCAATTTATTTTAAATACATTTTCTGTAAAGTTACAAATTTACACCCATCTGGGTGTGACTTATGTCTGATCATTTTCCCCTCAATACAATCAGAACCAAGCCTCTGGTATGGTAGTTTAACATTTCCCATCTGGCGACACTGCTGGTCTGAGGAGGTGGATGTGTGAATTAATTCAACACACATTCTTAAATATGAATCAAAAAAATAACCTTTTATGTTTTCTGAAGTTAGTTTAAAGGTTGATGATTGTTGCTGATGTGTAGAAACGTTAATGTTATTTAGCATAAAGGTACCAGCAGATTTTTAGTTGAGTTGTTGGTTGGGTTCAAATAAAATAATAATTTTGTGTAAATTTGGAATTTCTGCCATTGTTTATATCAGCTGTTTAACATAAATGACTGGTTCATAAAGAGCGTACTCCACTACTTTGAACAGCCAGGCTCTTATTTTAGTCTCTTAATCTGATGAAAATGGTCATTATCTAGCTTAGTGTATTAGTGTGCTAACAAACAGCTGGGGTTAAAAGGAAATCAGTTCTATGATGCTTGGATCCAAAGCATCCGTAGCATTTAAGTATTGAACAAAATGTGAACACGCTGCATTAACTCACATTAACTCACATTCAGGGTCTCTAAACTTGTAACTGTCTGTGATGTCCTTTTGTTTCTTCTTATGTATCTTTTTAGATAACAATTTTTCATGACATTGACAGATATTCTGTCTGCTTGTTTCACTGATCTTAAACAGTCTCGTGCACACGATGTTCACACCAACTTAAAAGAACTATCTTTCTTATTGTGTTTTGGCTATATAGATATATTCATGATATTCCTCTCATGATAAATATATATGACTGATTAAATTCAAGTAAATCTAAGAAAGCTTTTTGAGTGACCTTGGGATTCACAGAGCTCTAACAAGCACACAGTTTCTTCAGGTGAATGGATGTATAAAGTCTTCACCATGATATGTAGTTATTATTTCTCCCTTCAAGTGTCTTTTGAAAAGAAGTTAGAAGGGCAGAATGATGAGAAAGAAATCTTGTGTTGATGAATAGTGACTCTTCGGTTACCTTTTGAATTTAAAGTCTGTTCTGCAGCTCACTGCTGTTTATATCTGTAACACACTGACCTTATTGAGTTTATTCACTTTATACATTTGGATACTCACCAGGATGGCCGAACTCATTAAATTCGTGCGACTCCACGAATGGCGGTGAAACTGATGTCTGTTTGTTTTGCGTTCCAACCAGGTCCGTCTCTAATTGGCACTCTGAAGAAGGACTGGGCCTCCCCGAACAGCATCGCTCTCTCTTGGCAGCAACCAGAACAAACAACACTCCCCATCCTCGACTACGAGATCAAATATTATGAGAAGGTACATTTCTGTTGGCTTGTGTCCAGGTCGATTCTCAAATTGCAGGGCAGACCCACATTTTGGCTCAACAATCAACAGATTTTCCCAGGTTTTTATTTTTAAAAGAAAATCTTCATGGCCCTTAACGTCCTGGCACAGCAGTGCAGTCCGCTGATCAACCAGTCACATACAAAACTGATAACCTGGGATTAAATCCTGCTAAAGCGTCCACAATGTTGAAAGGAAGAGGTGCATAACAATTAAACTAATCTTCAGTAGAGATTGTAGTAATTACACGCATATTGTCAGTGTAAAGTGGGAGTAGATGCAGCACAAATTTCCATGGTCCAGTGCGTAAATCTAGCCGCCAGCGACTGGACACCTTTTGGAGTATGCCATTTCTGCATTGCTGAGATTGTTTTGATCATCTTCCACTCCCTCCCACAGGAACACGAGCAGCTGAGCTACTCGTCGACGCGCACCAAAGCTCCCAGTGTGATCATCTCAGGTCTGAAACCAGCGACCTGGTACGTCTTCAGCGTTCGCACCCGCTCGCCAGCTGGATACAGTTCCTACTCCCATAAATATGAATACGAAACCACAGGAGACTGTAAGTACCCCCGCACCATCTGCAGCACTTGTTCCTGTGGACGGATACATCTGTCTCTGTCTCAGACCTCATATTACCGTGCTGCCCATCAGTTTGCACCTGGCATTAACATGTTTTCGATATGCGGCGCGAGTGATCGCTTGTGATCGGCTCACAACCGCCTCCTCACTGCATTCACACCTGTACTTTGAGCTGTCTCCTTTGTGATGATTTCACTCAGGGCTGATGGTAAAAGCAGGTCTGAACAAAGATAAAGCTAAAGAAGATAATCGAAGGTCTGTTGCAACTGTACATCTAACCCCTGCAAACGACTGGGGTCAAGATCATGACTGGTGTTAGGTTTATACAAGACTAAAGGCTAAAAGTTTTTCAGAATATAAAGCATGTAAAGTAATGGCAGCAAACAAAACACATCTCCCTTTTGGCGTCTGTTTGTGACAAGACTGCTGAAAGGGGTCATAAATCCATTATGAGTCCACTTTACATGAAAAGACTCAGAAGCTATGTATTAGTTTATACACTGTATCAAGGCCAGTGAAGACGTTTCTTTCCTTTGCATAAAATAATTGATTTTGTCAATTAACCTGAGATCGTTGAAAAAGAAAATGTGAGTTAAAATCTTACCGACTTAATGTAGAAAATGTCCTAAACATCATCAAAATGCGTGTGTTTTAATGTCTGAGTGTTCTCATCTTCGTGACAGTAAAGTCACATGTAGAGGACGCTCGCTACATGCTGCAGTTCAGGGTCAGATGAAGTTCAAGTAGCCTGGAGCAGCACTCAGGGTTGACTGTGAGCCCACCAACAGGAAAATCCCAACTTTGAATTTTTGATACAATCCTGGATATTACACCAAGTCACAGAGTCTCAAACACAACAACATCACATTTACATATACAGAGCAACATTATGTAAACTGCAGCAGATCATCATCTAACCATCAACCATCCTTTACCCCCTTTTTGTTCATACCCTCTGGACTGTCTTTGTTTTCCATTACCATCATTTAAATCAACTCATGCTTACTGTGTACCCTGGCAAAGTTCATTTAGGACCAAGGAGAGTTTATACAATAAACTAGTCTGATAAAAGAGTTAAAATTTACACAACAATATTTGATATGTGACGGCTCAACAGCTGCTCCGCACAATAGTCTTTCCACAGTTCCCATGCTTGCTTGTACCATTCACTTCTGGGTTGGATTTTCTTGGAGTGTAGTTGAGAATTGCAGTGTTGAAGAAGATTGAAATATTTTTAGATTTCTAAAAGAAAATGTGGGAAAATAGCAGCATCCTCCATCTATGTTTTTGCACGTTACTCGTTTCATGTGACATAAACCATCATCTTGTCCCATTATTGTAATGTTGTATATGTTTTATCATTAACATTTTGGACACATTGAGTATGTATTTGTCTAAAATGTCCAAACCAAAGTTAGAAACTATACGACTCCATCCTTTCAAATCACAAACACTACGCGGTCCGATTTTTCTTGCAGGTGATCCGCCCGTCACTTGAACTGGTGATTGAAAAAACTGAATACGATCAACAAGGGAGCCTGATAATACCTCCTTGATGTTCGGTGTATTTTCAATGATTTTGTGTGTCTGAGCAGTAGCTTTATTGCAAGTCTACTCGTGGAATACAAAGGTCCAGCTGCCCTTTTATGTTGGGTCAGGTATTGTTGAGGGGTGATTTGGCTTCACAGTGGCCCTCTGCCTTCCAAAGCTGCAGAGCTTTGCTTTATCTGCGGATCAGACGGTGCTTGGCCGGGCCTTTGTACCGGCTGGCCTTTTATCTGAAAGAGAAAGCAGATTTGGACCCTGTCGCTCTCTCCCCTCCCTGTCAGTCTGTCTCTCCGCCTGTCAGTCACCGTCTCAAGCGCTCGTTTTCCCATCCCGTCTGCGTGTTTGTCTGTCACTTCCGCCTCTCTCCCTCCCTCTCTCTCTCTCTGTCTCTCTCTGTCTCTCTAGTTTGTTTTTATCTCTCGTCTGTCATCCCTCACCTCGCATCTTTCATCCTGTCCTCTCTTGCCCTTCTCTCTCTCTCTCTCTCTCTCTCTCTCTCTCTCTCTTTCTCTCTCTCTTTCTCTCTCTCTTTCTCTCTCTCCACACACACACACACACACCTCATTACAGCAGCATCAGTCCAACACATCTGCTTAGTTAGTGATGTGAAGAGTGTGTGAGGCCGACAGCCGAGGGAGAATTGTCTCGTGTGATCTGGCCACCGCCACTTTCGCTCTCCCTCCCTCTGAGTGGTCTGTAATTACTTTTATCCAGCACACGCATTCTTGACACCCGACGCCCACACACACACACACACACACACACACACACACACACACACACACACACACACACCCAAATACTGTATAAACCCCCTAAGAGCCTCCACTCGCTGGGCTGGCCAACCACGCACCCCGTTCTCCAATTCATATTCATTAAGCGTGAAATATTATAGAAATAAGTTTGGTAATAGCAATCATCTTTCAATTATCTTGGATTCGTTAGCCTTGTGACAAGACACAGAAAAGGGGAAAATCATGAATATCAAATGGGGCCAATTTAACCAAATGATCATAGACTAAATCACAATTTCATGAATGAATAATATTAATTAAACAGCAGCAGGCGTATGAATCATTCCAGTACGAAGGCTGACGGAGGGGTTTTTTGCATCACAAAGAGCCGATCAGACGTCCCTCCGTAATATCTGCCTGTCAAGACAGCGCGCATGGTGTACATATGTACGGTGCATTGATGGAGAGGAGAATTTAAGATAACGTGGGATGAAAATGTTGCTATTATTTCTCTATCTCTTTTAATCCTGACTCCCATCTATCCCATTCCCCGCTTTTAATATCCTCACCTGCTTATATTTGTCTGCTTCCCATTTTCCTGCAATCCTCTGAACCTTCTTTTCCCACTTCTCTCCTTCTTCTTCACCACCTTTAGCATCGGACATCGCTTCCGATCAAGGCCAGGTGTTGGTCATCGTCACAGCAGCAGTCGGTGGCTTCACCCTCCTCGTCATCCTCACCCTCTTCCTCCTGATCACTGGCAGGTAAGAGCACTTCCCGATCTTCACTAATTTGACTGATTGGATCTCCTCTCAGGACTGTGTGGGTGTACAGACCATTTCCTCATTGATTTTTTTCCTTTCAGTAGTTTTGTTGCACTTGTCAGTGTAAACAACTTTTACCTTTATTATAATTATAAGCAGGATTGCTAGCCTTTACAGCACTGGCAGCCCTTAAAGAAAAGGAAATTTAAAGACTAATCAACAAATCGCATACTGCTTATTACTGTATGGAGTTTTGCCGGCCTCAGGTAATTATCAGGGTAGCCTCGTTTATCTTTCGAGGTCCAATTAACCAACATAATTAGCACCTTTGTAATTGTATAGAGCCTTTCTCTGACCAAATTTCTTTAAGATCTCAATTCTCAGACCACATAATCTAGTTTCTGCTGAGGCACATTTGCAGAAAAAAAAAGTTTTTTTGTTTGTTTTTGCCTTTTGAAGGGTGCATCTGTGTATTGTGTTTTGTGTTTTGGAAGTTCAGGAGGCTTTAATGGGAGAAGACATTTAGAAAAGCAATTTCATGAGCGATGGCTGCGATCTGTTACTGTAAGCCTTGTACAGTATCTCTTATGAATTATAATGATAACACTTTGGTTTGCCTGCACAGTCATGTGAGGATTTCTGTTTTAAAGGATTGTTTGTTTGTGGTTGATGTTCCTTCGTGTACATACACAACTGTACAGGCTTCATATTTCTCAGCTTATAGCAGGTTTTCAGTATCCACTCCAGGGAAACTGCTTAACAAACTCTACAGAAGACTGCATTACATTCTGCTTTAACAACTGCCTTTGGACTTTGACAAAGCCATCTATCTATCAGATGTGTAGGCTGGTATAGCGTCTGCACAGGTCTCTCGTGGTGGGCTCAGATTACCGATCACAAATCAACAGGATGTGAAAATCTGTGAAATCTCAGTGGGGACTGACAATGTGGAACTCTGACACCCGACACTTGTAGCTGCATGACAGGCGTGACGCGCCGCAGATCAACTTTGATTTGTAGCGCATCAACTTCCAACAGTCACTCAGCGACAATGTACTGTAGCCACGCTTGGCTGTTTTGTGCGTTTGTCTTTCATAGCGTTGACAAAACATTAGTCCGATCTGTGTGTGAGCTTACTTCCTCAGATGTTGAGTGCATAAGTGTGTGTGAAGGTGTTTGTGTACATGGTTTCATTCTTTGTGTGTAGCTGTCAACCCTACTGCCAGACCAGAGTCACCTTTGGAGAAGACTTGAATATTAGATCTGATAATAAAATACCATTGTACACGATTGATTGCTTTTGGCCTATCCAGCCCCAGCAAGATGATTATTCACAAACATACCCACTATGTATGATGTGTTTTACAGCAACCATCTTTAAATGAGAGACAAAGATATGCCCTTTCCAGTGGAGGTCAGGGGCCTTATTACAGAAAAAATAAGGTAGTGAAAGGAGAAAGACAAACTACTTTTTGATCCTGTTGGAGTTGTGCCATGAACTACACATTTGTCGTTTGTTCATTTAACAAACCATTTTCCAAGTCAAGAAAGTGACAGGTTGTCTCAAGTAAAGTAAAATACCATCTAGTTTGGTGTGAAACCGCTCAGTGAACTGCATCGTATCTCTCAACACATGTCACCAGTACAAACATGGCCGCCAACTCAGCACAGAAAACACTTTTACATCGACTAACATGTGTATACTCATGGCACAGTATTAGATAGTCATTGATTACTGTACACATTTCCCAACAATAAAGTCCCATGAGGTCCACTGGAAGAGTTGACCCCTGCACTCCAAAATGCCCCTGTTGATAATACTCCTGATAACACATTGAAACATATACTCATCAAATTCAAAAGCATATGTTGACAATCGAGTTCATATTTAGTTTTTGAATATGGTAAAGTTAACTACTGTAAATCACCAACTACACTAGATGAAAATGGATCCATATAAACTGCAATAACTCATCGCTGAACATTCAGGTGATAATCAGGTTTTATCCCTACAAGTAGCTCCTTTCACATCGTCACATTGTTTTCACATTGTCATTCAAAGACTTATGCTGCGAAGATAGCTGCGATAAGCGCTTTAAAGATATACGGTGATGTTGTGTCTGGTCCCCATTAAGTGCACATAAATGCAATCAACAATAGATCAGCCTCTCTGTCAGCGCTTCTTTTTGGTGAAACAAGATTGAGAAGAATATGGTCGTAGTGTGTTTCTCGTGATTGATCTGACATGTTTGATAGCTTAGAGGTGTAGCTCTGGGAGAGAAGAGCCGGGATGAACGAGTGGTAAACAGCAGCGTGTGATAGTGCTTCAAGTCCTTTCAAAGCTATTCCTGTCAGTAACACACACACTATCACACACTTTGATTAACTGTGTGATATTTATCGAGCATGCGCTGTGACATACATCGGCAGTGAACTCATTATGCATTTGAAGGAGCACTGCACAAAAAGAAGGGGCAGATATGATAATTGCAGCTGATTGCACATTCTGCTGAAATTACCAGGGTTCAAATGTTTGCGAGGGTCAGATTTGCATAATAGTCTCAGCCTCTGAGGACATGTGAAAATAATGTGATTGTGTTTCAAAGGACAGTTGTGGTGAGAGAGAGCACCTCAAATTAACCTTTATTCTACAGAAACAGAGTTGTCTGCAAACTATTATGTTAACCAAGGGGGCCAGACCTTTTTTCCCACGGAGAGCACAGACTAAAGGAGCAATTGGGAAGTCATAACTATAATTTTATGTGTAGTGTGAACAACAGTGTTGATGCAATGTCAAAGATGTCTATTTGCCGTGAAGCAGAGATTACTACTGAAGTTAGCATGCTAACGTGCTAGCCTTGACTCCTCCAGTACCACTTTGAATCCCAAGACGTAAACAAAATAAACTCATAAAATGTCAACATTATTTAACAAAACAGAAATTAGACAATCTTAACTGCCTCGTCAACTCATGTTAAACACACACTGACATAGGATTAAACATAAAAACCAGAGCAGTTTTGGCTTGTCTCTCCAAAATCCCAAAATAAATCCTCAAGTTACCATGAAAGATGTAAAAAATATTCCAGCTCTACGCGTTCCAAGGCTCCAAGGCTACCTGAGCTACCAGCTAATAGTGGCTATTCACTACAGCAAAGAGAATAATGAGCAGCAGTAAGTGGTTATGCTGCCCCTTGTAGTTTTGTAATATTTTTTTTAATTTTGGCTATTTTTCAGAAGTTATACCTTTAATCTTGGGCCAAAAGTTCCCTCAACTGCATGACTTCCAGCTCCTGCACTCAGAGAAGCTAGCCTTGTACTTGCTGATCTCCTGGTTCTTACGAGAGTGAAAACGTGTGTTGTACATGAACTTTTAACTGCAGCCTTCACATCACCATATAAATTAAGTTTTTGATGAACCCGGTGATCACGGACAAATGCCTTATTGCGATCACCAGAATGATAATAATACATACTGCGCAACTCAGCCATAAAGTCGACCCTCAGTCTGTCTGATCGGAGCCAACGTTACGGGGAAGTCCATCTCCTTTTAATCAATAAATACATTTTCAGCATTTTTTATTGTACCCATGATGTGATGAGTGTGTGTAGGACGGTCGGTGCGCCAAGATTTTCATTTGAAAATCTCACACGCACTCACTCGTTGTGAGTGCTAAGGCAAGAGCCCTTTTAGACATTTTGCTTTTTTTTTTTTTTTTTTTTTTTACAGCTGTAGTTGGAGTGAATATCTGCGATCCTTTTGCCCCGTGTAGGAGGGAATTTCACTCTCTTTCAGTTTCGAAAAAAGGTCCGAATGTACTCGAGCTGCTTGAGAAAGATGAGAGCTTTCAGTCACACTCACTGATGTAAGGCTTTATAAGTAAAGGACCTGCCCTGCGAGGAGTTTGAACACCCGGCTGCCCTGAGAGTTTACGTGTGTGTTTGTGTGTCCTCGTCCAAAGCTGTCATGTTTGCACAGATGTAGCCTCGCTGAGGAGTTTACATGTTGCTCTGTATCCTTGGATTCTCCGTCAGTTTCTGCAATTCCTTTATAATTTTCTTCAAAAAGACTTGAATCATTTTCTTTCTTCTGTGTCCTCTGTCGCCAGAGACGAGGTGACTGTGAGGGGTGTTAGGGCAACAGAGGGGCAGTTTGAATAACACCGATGCTTTGATTAAGGCTCTCTGCAAGGTTGTTTTGTGTTTCGTGTGGGCGTGTAAAGCGGCTCGTGAATATGTACTGTAACAATGACCCGAGAGCGGCAGAAAGAAGCCGAAACGTCTTTGTGTGTGTCGGTGTCAGTGTGTGTGGCCTCTTTTCAACATGAAAGCCGGCGAGACAGAGGGATAGGCGGATAAAGGGGATCAGAGGATAGGACTGGAAAAGGCTGATAAAGGCACATGCCACCATTTCTTTAATGAACAGCTTGACCCCATCAGCAGAGGTCAACAGTAGCTTTCTAAATCCCCCTTCTTGTCCTCTCTGCCAGTGTCACCCGCCATGTTATCTGCTCTGTCTATCAGTGTCCGTGATCCCACAGACTTCACTTAGCTGCGGCCCAATCTGGCAACCTGCGGCTCATGGCCCTCTGACACCAGCTCTAATCTGGCATCCCGGATTATGTTAAGTCTTCAAAGAGGAGGCAGCTCACATGTGATCACATGAACCCACACACACACACACACACACACACACACACACACACACACGCTCAAACAAGGGGGCGCTCACACACGCGAGTATGGTGTGGGCATTTTCTCACCTAACTTGGCCAGATGTGGCCCGCGTTATCTCATAGTGTAGCCACTTTGTTTTGCCAGAAGTATTGTCCACTAGTCCAGTTCTGAGACAGAAGAAATTAATTGATGAAGAAAATCTCCTGCAAACTTACGATGTGCAAAGGAATCAAACATGGAGAGAAGGCAGCTAGCTCAAAGGAGACCGATTACGCTTTTTTAGTTTTGTCCTTTTGGTCAATATTTTATATGTTCTTGTGCATTTCAAAAGACTTGAAATTTAGAAAGGTCAAAGTCAGCACCAACAGAAGCTCCTCTCCCCCACAGAAAGCACTGCTCCTGAAACGCCTCGTCAGAAGTCCCGCCTTTAATTATGTGACTTTGTGACGTCACACTACATCACAGAGTTATTATTTGCATAATTTATGCCTAGAAGAAAGTCTGACATGGAGGAATTGATTTAGCAGAGCTGCTCTGTTGTTGCTAATGGTGCTGTGTCAGGCGTGTGTTAGCTGACCAACCAGAGCAGACTGAGTATTCGGGGGGGGGGCTTAAAGAAACAGGAGCTATATAAGGGTGTTTCAGATGAAGGGAAAAAACTGATTAGATTTTGTGACCAGTAAAGCATGTACACATATTCTAGTTGTAATAAAACACAGAATTATAAATCTGAAAATGAGCGTTATCAGCATCTCCCTTAAAACATAATGGTATTATTCAAAGATCCAGGGTGAAGGATTTGGGGAATCTAAATTACATTATTATGTTTTCATGAGTGTACAATCACCTTTATATAAGAATTGAGTTTATTGTTACCTTAGAGTGAGCCCTTTTCTTACAGAGAGAACCAACAGACTAAACAGTGTCTCTACAAATCTTTTTTATTGCAGTATATACTTTATTTAGTCACTGTATCCGAAGTTAGAGAAAACGCATCCATCCAAAACAGATCATTAACATCAGCGCATTAGCTTAAATGAGGTCTCTCTACACTCAGGCTATCCTACACAGACACAATGGTTCCCCCAAACCCCACAAATACAAGTAAGCATACAGCCACTTGACATTAACACATATGTGTGTACCCAAATTGGAAACAACTGAAATGCAAAGAAAATGCAAACACTGTACGGTGTCGGCCGTCAAACAGACCCACACCAGCAGTGAAATATGCCGGCACCATCACATCCGGTGGGACTCGGGGCCAAGATGCAGACCTCTTGTCCCTCAGCTCCACCAGCGTCATCTCCAGGAGGGAGATAGCATCTCTCCAGTGGACCACAGTGGTGTGGAGGCGCAGGGCTGGGGGAGAGATGGGACTGTCTGCAGCAGTGACAATGAAGAGAAGACTCTGCTCCGAAGTGACAGTGTGGCCGTGAGAGATCTCTGTCTCCGGCTCTGTGGGGGGTTTGGGTCAGGTCTCCGGACTCTGCTCTGCTTCCTCCTCCTGCAACTCCTCTAAAGTTTCTATCAGACATGCTATATGGGACTTTACACGTCTGCCTCTTATTGAATAAACACTCTCAAATGAGGCACGTTTCAGCAAAAGACAATCTCAGATACCATTAAATTCTGGATTAAATGTTGCCACAGAAGCGTGAGTGTAAACAAATAATCATATTAAAAGTTCTGTTTCACCTTCCTAAGCGCATAACAGTAAATTGATCACTAAATTATCAGATTTCTCGCACAGAAAATCTTTTAAATGTGTGACAAAATAATGTGGATGATGGGTGAATTTTTTAGGGCACATTTATGACTTTATAATCTTGGAGGGTGTTTGAAGTTTTCTCTCGTAAATCTGTAAAATTTACTACTTTAATCTCAGAAAATATCTAAGTTATTTATCATAAATTTACAACTTTAATCTTCTCTGAGGTTTCTCTCTGAATATGAGCCCCTTACCACGGCTGTGAAAGATGTATTTTCATAGATTGAGCCTCTTCCTGAGGTCGAGGAAGTTCAATCAGTCTAAACTAATGTGTTTTAAAATGTTTTTTTCTTTGTTTGTTTCCCAGTAGAGGGGAAAAGCCTGTCAGCCGTCCAAAATCATCAGCTTTCATGCATGCCAGCGCCGCCGACAGCATTATTATCCACAACAAAATTTACAGCTGCGGCAGCGTGTGAGCAAACGGGTCACAACCTCCAGTTTTATCATTTTTAAGCATCTTCGCGCCCGCAGTGGGACTGATTAGGAGACAAGCAGCGGCGTTCTAGATTCTATCTGATAAATGATGAAATCTGAGTAAATCTACGAGGGGATCCACTCGTGAGAAGTGAGAGCGAGCGCCCCTCGTGCTCACAGTGATTAATATACCTCCTCTGCAAAATCATCTTTAAAAGTAATCAGCGAAGCAGCCTGTGAGGGAACCCAGAGCGCCTCGCCCCCCCTTCGTATTTTTATTTTCCGTCTCGCCGCTCTTCTCCAGCCGTCTCACCTCGTGAGCGTTACAGGTCCATTTCGTAACAGTCATGTTTGAGTGAAGCCACTACCGAGCGTTTCGGTGTCAGCACGACAGAAAAAAAAAATAAACAATTACTTGCACTCCAGGCTGGATGTTTGTCTTAAAGGGTCAGATCACCAAAATTATGGTATAGATTTATGTCTGCATTTAATCATGAATGTATTGTAGAATTAAAAACTTTGATTAAGCCGCGCCTCAGTGTTCGTCCTGTGTGGAACCCTGACGACGTCAATTTGAAATCATTAGAAGGTTTCTGTCTTGTTTTGTGTTTCTTGACGCTTTTTCAAAATGTGCATCAGTATTAACAACAATATTCTGATGTCACAGAGCAATTAGAGCTGTGAAAATAACAGAGCACAGGTCTACTTTATTATTTAGCTGATGCTTTAATTACTGTCCTGTTGTGGTTGTTGTTGTCTTTAAAGCTTTATGCTTCTGAAATGATTTGAATAAGCAATGTCTGCTAATGGAAAACAGCTAAAACAAAGAGATGTAAATTTAGAGAAGCAAATATTCAGTCAGTAGAAACTTCATGCAAGTAGTTCAGACGGTCCTGACACGGGATTTAATCTGAGAGTTTCGTGTCACTTTTATAATAAAACAACAATAAAGTTGAATCAACTGATCGGATAAATTTACTTCAATTACAACTAAACTTATAAATATATTTTCCGTTTCTGGTGAAGATATGCAGTTTATAGTCTCTTTACATTGTATCTGAGAGCATGACAACATTGGTTCACTCACTCACAGTGACACATGTCTATCACTACTCTGAGCTTTCTAAGTAATAGCACGAGGCTCAGTTAATTTGCCGTTATTGATGTATCAGTTACTTTGACAACAGGACAACACGTGTGGGCGTTGTTACATCTAATTAGAATACATCTTATGCAGTGTATATTTGCAGTCCTTGTCCCTGGTTAGGCTACTGAGGAAAGAAACCCACGATGCAACACTGATGAGAAAGACATAAACTAACAATCACACAGACATCGATACTGGCAGTGATTATAACACTGACAGGGAACAACAATAAAGAACTGAAACTAATGACTAAGAGCAGACAAAAAGAAAACAAAAAGGTATGTAAGAAAACAAAGATCACAGTGACAGCGTGAGCGCTTACACCTGGAGTTTCTTTTTGAATCATTGTGTGGAGGAGTAAAACCAAGTTTGAAGAAAATTGGCTCAATATTGGAAGCGGAGTAGGACACGCATGAAATATTAATTACTATTAAATAGTAATGAATGAAAAACGACAGGACTCGACATGATGAGTGTCTCTGTAGTAAAGGGGTTATTAATACAGGGAGGTTCTCTACGATGTGGTTCCAGGATTTCCAGAAATAAACTGAGATACTTAAACTATATATTGTGTATCACATGCACTGTTTATTGTATGTGCTTTGGCTGATGTGTGACTCTGACAGGGTGCTGTGTGTGTGTGTGTGTGTGTGTGTGTGTGTGTGTGTGTGTGTGTGTGTGTGTGTGTGTGTGTGTGTGTGTGTCCTCTCCACTCTTTTATTCTGCAGTAACATCCTGGCATCTATTTGGATAAAATTCTTCTGTGGTCTTTTTGCAGATGCTGTCATCTAATCTCTCCGCTTTTCAGACTTTCTTGGCAGCGGCTTTTTTTTTTTATCAGTCGTCGGCTGTCTCTCGGTTTCTCAGTGCCCAGATAAACTCTCTCGTGAACACACACACACACACACACACACATATGGGAGGACGAGGGAGATGTATGCATTAGTTGATGCGAGTTTACATCTCTCTCTCTCTCTTCAGAAGTGTGTTTTTCGTCTCAGTGGAAGTGCGTCTGAGCTGACTTGAGCCAATCACGTCACCTCCGTCTTCATTGCTTTATCTCTTCCGAGGCTTCCTTCCGATCAACATTGCAGTATTGTTTTGTTCTATCCTGTATCGTGGTTTGGGATTCATGTATCTTTCCACACCCATCACCGACCTCTCATACTAAACCGCTGAGGCGGACTTTTTAATTGCTGTCACATTGAGGTGTGAACGCTAGTTGCCTTCATTTCTTCAATTTCGGGTGATTTCAGTGTGAGGTTGCCAAAGTACCACGTTTCATCAGCAGGGGTGTTTGTGAGAGTGTGTCTGCGCGGCACAATAGTGTGAAAAACATGTTTTTTTGGAACACATTTACATCTTCACTGCAAACAAATGTACAAATCAGGGTCTTTATTTAACCTATAGGCGCTTCACATTCAACAGAACTTCATGACCTGTGTTACTGCCACGTCAAGCTGTATGTTCAAGATGCTAGAATTTAGGCTACTGGGTGTTAAGTAACTCGATGGAGGTCGTATCAATTGGACGAGGATTTGCCATTTTATGAATATTCTTTAATTATAAATGAGTTAATTGGAAGATGTTTAAAACAAGGAACAAATATCACAGCCTGTTCCCAACGTAAAGATAACAGTTGAACACATGGATCAGTAGTGATTATTGGGATAATTAACTGGTTGCTGTTTATAGCACGCTGAAGCAAAGAATAGTCCGCCGTAGGCACTGTGGGAACAAACTAAACCTAAACTTTCTATCTCCAACAAATAAAAAAAAGCTTAATTCAATACACTCAGGAGTTTACACTGAAAATTGTTTTGTTTTTTTACCAGCGAGAGCTTGATATACTTTATGAGATATAAGACACTTTATTTTTCATTGCACTGCAAAATTATGTTAAGGTAAATTTAACAAGATACAAAGACACTGTACATACTCCCCACAGTACACCTGTGGCAGGTGGCGGCGGTATTTGACGACCTGAGAACAAGCCTCGGAAATCAAGTGTGTCTTTCAGAATCGCTGTAAAAGTTTGCCGACACAGTATTACTTTAATTGCCCACCTTAAAACGCACACACCTGCCTGCCACACCATTTGTTTCTCTCTCTCAGTGTGTGTCTGCTCTGTTGACTTCCTTTAAGCGGTATTTTTTTTGTAGTGTACATTTAAACGCACGTTCCATTTTGGCACGCACGCACGTTTCCGTTTTCACGACAGCAAGTCAGCTGCGTGTGGAGGAAGCTTGTCATTAAGTATACAACCGATGGAGACAGTTGAATCCAGCGTGTTACTGAATGACGTCGCAGTGGCCAGGTACATCAAACATCACAGTCAGAAGCGACATAGTGGGGATTGCACAATGAATAGACGCTGTTTCAACATTTACCAATCTAGGAGAGGTAACTGTGCAGAAAGAGAGATGTGCTGAATGTTTATAAATTATGAAAATGTATGTATTGTGTTTAATACGAGTCATTAAGTCAAGTTATTTACAGTATATAACATTTTTGTTGAGGGTTTTTCTTTCTGTTCACCTCAACACACAAAAATACCAAATACCAACCCACCCGAGGCTCCTCGAGGGCCCCCTCAGTCTGCAGGTCCAGGGTGATGTCACCATGACATCACGTGCAAAAAAGTAATATTATTACACATTTGAGGAAAATCTCTGTAACCCATTCTGGCAATTTGTGTTTCCAGGTGTCAGTGGTACTTCAAGGCCAAGATGACCTCAGAGGAGAAAAGGAGGACCAATTACCAGAACGGACACGGTAAATCAATCCTCTTATTTGTTGTTGCTTTTTTATTATTTTTCTCTCACTCTGACCCTAATTTCTTGGTATTTTTCAGTCTAGAATAATTAAATCCCTAATTTATGGTAATGACGGCAGAGGGGGGAGTCTGCGCAAGACAAAATCGGATATTTTGATAAACATGTGAAATCTGTTTGGCACGATGCACAGTGTTAATGTTGGAAGATTTACTTTTTTTGCCAGAACGCCCAACCATTTGATGAGAAAGTGCCAGGTTTTTTATTTTGTGACGCTTCTTTTGCCAACAAAGCAGGGAGGGAAACGAGGAGGGAGGGACTGTACGAGCCACCGTTAGCAGCTAGCAGGCTTTTCACTCAGCATGCACAGTGCACTGCTGTACGGGTCATTTCCTGTGTGTTTATGTGCTTATGTATATTTGAATTTTGCACAGGACAGACGCTCCTCACTACAGGCTTCTGCTGAATGCAAAAAAACGTTGATTTGTTGGTGTGCTTGCAAGAAAAGAAAAAGCCAATGTGGTATTTTTAGATTCAGGAATTAAGATGTCAAACAAGTCAACAGTTTAGAATTCTTTCATCCAACATCCTCCTTCATCTCTCCGTCTCTCCCTCCTCGTTTCAAGAACTCCTCCTCACCTCCTCTCAGGTTTCATTTCATGTTCTCCATGTGATTTTTTTAAATTTATTTATTTTTGTTTCTATTAATCTGGTTGTTGCGTCCCTGAACTGTCTGCTTCTGCACTTCTGTACCTTCCGTCTCGTTTGTACACCTTTTGTCTTTTAATTCCCAATTTTTCATTCCTGACACCAAAAAAAAAAAAAACTCAAATTGAAACGAGAGCTGGAAAGCGCACAAAAAAAAAAAGAGAGAGAAGACGTTTAAAAGCGAGCATAAAGAAGAAGATTGGGACAAGACAAGGGGAAACCACAGAGAGGAAGGAGAGAAACGAGGATGAGGGCAACGAGGTTTAGAGGCGAGGAAGGGAGGAGAGGACAAAGAGAAATTAGACGGCTTTGAGAGAAAAGTTGCTGGATTAGAGCTCAGAAGCCAGAAACAGATGAAATAGTGAAGTGAAGAAATAGACATCAAATTAGTGTTTGAAGGTTTGCTAACAAGCTGTCACAAAGTTCTGAATTTCAATGTTAAACACACACTTCATGGGAAAGTGTGTGTGTGTGTGTGTATGTGGTTGTGTACTGTGTGTGTGTGTGTGTATGTGGTTGTGTACTGTGTGTGTGTGTGTGTGTGTGTGTGTGTACGCTCCTCAAGCTTTATCTCCTGAGCCGTGTCTCAGGTTTCAGCCTTGAGTGAGGACTTGAGCAGAAGCTTTTCAGCAGCAGAACAGCCTCCTCGGGGTTTTTCTGGTGTCGACTCCGGCGTCCGAGACAACTGATTTGTTGGGGGGTTTTTTTGTTTTGTGGCACCGTATCGATCCCTGAAGGAGAAACACGGCTTTTGTCAATAGGCCTCCCTCCGCTGGGAGGTCAGGGTCAAGAGCCAGACAAGCAGCAGTCTGTTAAAGGATTCACTGACTTGCTCAAGGACACTTCGACAGGGTGGATGCTCGCTTAAAGCGAGGGCAAAAAAAAAAGAAAAAAAAAAACTCGCCCTGGTTTAAAGACCGGCTCAGTGTGAGACCCTGCTGCCTCTTAGGAAAAGACAGAGGAGAAACACACTATGTTTGTGTGTGTTGCTCGTGTGCTTTCAGAGTAGATAATGAAGATCAAACAGGGTAACACTAACTGCCTCCCAGCTCATGATCAATAGCAGCAGGGAAATGTTTCTCCATTTGTCTAAGGAGTGACCAGATCTTATATATAATGCACAATGATTGTTGATACAGTATGAAAAGAAATACACGCTCTCAATCCCAGCACATCAAACACAGCAGTCTGATCATTGGTCCAACACGTCTAAGTATGACACTGAGGTTACCACTCTGGAAGCTTGCTTTCCACACGCAGACAAAGGGAATCAAACTGATGACCTTCTGATAACGAGATGCTGGCTCTACTCCTGAGCCATAACCACCCAATATCAGTATATGTCACCAATGTATTGTCCTTTATGTTCGGTTACATATTCATGAGGCAAAATGACAATATATTGGCATGTATTGATGGATATATGTGGACTCCTGTCATGAATTTAAATGTATTTGTGATGTGTTACATTATCTTTTTCATTACATGTGAATATATGTCTGTTCCATAAGGGGAAGTTGGAAGTTTCTTTGGTTATATTGATGGTAAATATACCGAAGATCAGCCTTTTGTTACTGTATCTGTTTATTTTCCACCTAGACTGAAATGTGTCAGTGTATTTTGTAAGCAAATCATAATTTTGTTTTATTTTAAATTCCACATACCCTCTGGTAGCAGCGTGGCGATAAAAGCAGTAGCAGTAAAAAAGTTTTACACAGTTTTGAATTTGCATTTACAAAATTATGGAAGGCTTCAGGCTAATTTGGTCTTCGAGCCTCATCAAAATATATATATTAATAAAAAACCATAATCATAGTTCATCGTCTCTGCATCCCTCTCTCTGCTCCCACAGTCCCTTTCCCAGGAATAAAGACCTACGTGGATCCTGATACGTATGAAGACCCGACACAGGCCGCCCACGAGTTCACCAAGGAGATCGACCCGTCCAGGATCCGCATCGAGAGGGTGATCGGAGCAGGTACACACACACGCACAGGCCTGCACACACACTCATCCACGTGTGCCTCCCTTCGTGGGCGGAGGAGGATCATCTCATGTTGGTTGGGATAACAATACCTTTAAATGTGCTGGAGGAGATTATCTATTTTCAGTCCACACAATTGCCGTGAACCCCCTCGTCTCCATTGTACATGCTTAAGAGGACGCCCATTTCCATTTCCTGGTCTCTCACTGTCATTTTCTCCTCTCGGGCTGTGGGAATATTAAAGCCTTAACAGGTTTAGAGAACAAAAGAACATGTAAGAATAGATTCAAGGCTTTTTATAGACGGTGGAAGAGAGAATTTCAAGTTTAACTAATCAGAGAGGAGACACTAATGCTGTAGTTGAGATGGGAACTGCAACACTGCCCCCAGGTGGAACAGCAGCTGCTTGCTGAACTACTTACTCATTTGTGTGTTTGTGTGTGTGTGTGCGTGTGTGTGATTTAGGTGAGTTTGGCGAGGTCTGCAGCGGCCGCCTGAGAACGCCGGGGAAGAAAGAGATCGCCGTGGCGATAAAGACGCTGAAAGGCGGATATGTGGAGCGACAGAGGCGGGACTTCCTGCGCGAGGCGTCGATCATGGGCCAGTTTGACCACCCCAACATAATCAGGCTGGAGGGCGTGGTCACCAAAAGTAAGTAGGATTGTGGGGTTATTATTACTTTTCCGTCTGGTTATCAATACATTTCCCTGCAACATTTACTGCCAGCACTGGTAAAGCCTTTTTTTTTTTACCCACATGGGTCAGGTTCTATTTTTAAATCTGGTTTTAGAGGAAAAAAGTATTCAGAGGTTAGTTTAGCTATACACATTTCCCATGTAGGAATTGCTGCAACCTAGTCACCCAAATAAATCCTGGACTTTTTACAAACCATGGATATTTTAAAACTTTACATTTCTTTATGTTGCAACCTTTCCTTACGTTCAGATTTTCTATTTTATGTTGTGACAGTGCTGTATTTATGGTTATGGTTAGGTTTGGGCGCAAAAATCACTTGGTTGGGGTTAGGAAAAGATCATGTTTTGGTTGAAAATATGAGTTTTGATCATCACAAACACAGCTGGAGATGTCCCAAGGTCTCGTCACAAACACCCATCTGTGTCCCCTCAAACATAGTTGGCGATGTTCCCACTTCCTGTCAAATATATCCAGTTACTGTCCTAAGATCTCCTTAAAAGTGTCCATTGGATTCACACTTTAAACGCAGTCTCGAACAGCTTGGGAGCCTTCTCGCCTGAACCACTTTTCCTCATTTGGGTGACCCATTCTCAACAAACCAAATGTGCTTCAATAAGTATGTAAATGTGGGATAATGTGGGAGGACTTTTGGATATTATATCTAATTAACTTTAAAAAAAAAAATTCTATTCCCCTCTTTTGCTTCTAACATGGTTTTTCTTCTTCTTGTCGCTGCCTTCGAACGAGCGCATGACATGTTTTTCTCTAAAGTCTGGAAAAATGTCCCTGCCAGCTCACTACCACAGCCCGCTGACTTGTATGATTGAGAGTGCTGCACAGTGTGGTAAATGGTAGTTATTTAAGCTGCTGTTAGCAGACTTTGTTGAAGCTGCTTGTACTTTTTTTACAGGGTAATTTCTATCATAGTCAGTCTCAGTCCTGTCACAAGTTAACCTGCATTCTACTTACCCTGCACTTCAAGTGTGTACAGTTTGATTGACATCAGGCACAACACTGTGACGACAGGCTTCCCTGAGACACAACAACAAAAATGTGCCCCATGCAGCAACATTCTCGTAAATGTCTCGTATATTTTACTTTTTTGTCAAGAGTAAAAATAAGAAAACATCGCTGAATCCCAGAAATCAACGGGTGCTAACAAAATAAGAGAAAATCGTGCATACAAAAGAAAAATAAGAGAAATTGTGTTCGTATTTCGCTACTTGCACGAGGCCCATTGTGTCTTGTAAACATGCACAAGTCAGTCGCTATCTTTCATCAAAATGCTCCCTTCAGCGTTGCTGTCTGGGGGCGACTCGCACCGAGAGCTCGGCTTAAAAGCACAATCAGATGAAACAAGAGCGTTTGAAACTGCCACCTCTTTACCCATCACTCTGTTTACCACCGTCTGATGGATAAATTTGCGCCTTTGGTTGTTTGAATAGTAAATTGCAGCTCTTTAAGGTCTTAGCCGTCTCATTTTCAGGTGCGGATTAACTGCACGCTATGTGTTTTTCTTGGTATTTACAAGATGAGTGAACTGACTCATTTGTGTTTATACGCATAGTTTTGTTGCCTTGCGTCTAGTCTGCGTTTTTCCTCCACATACACCTTCGGCAAGCGTGTTTACATGTGCGTTGTTATATTGTGTACGAGTGGCCTGCATGCAGAAGTTCTAATGGCCTGTTTTTTCAAAAGATGTGTGTGTGTGTGTGTGTGTGTGTGTGTGTGTGTGTGTTACTGTGTGTACGGACACGTTAACGAGCTCTGTTTTACGGGACTCACCCGGCGCAACATATGGTTGTTTTTACAGGGGGTATATAAACTGAGACATCGCTGTGAATATAAATGTGTCCCCCCTGAAGACTTTACTGTCTGAACCTGAATGCAGATAGAGGACACTCCTCGGCTTTGACCCTGCTGACAGGGATCCAGCTGATAAGGGTCTTTAAAAGGCCGATACTGCCATTATTGCATCAAATCTGCCGGTTGCTGATACCTTGCACCGATAGAATTAATCGTAGTTTGAAGCTATCGAGTGAAAAAAAAACTCCCACATGACACAGAGATTATTTTTTTTCCTGTAAGACATCCGATGAGGACAAAGAATGAAAAAGACTCTGAGTCGCCGTGGCGGGGAACGACAGCGATGGCTGGCTGCACTGAATAGACACTCAGAGCGCTGATATTTCTGAATGACAGCTCTTTCGCAGCCGTCGATACACAGATACCATATTATCCTTGTGTCATAAATGTTTGATAGCATGCGACTCAGTTCCAGGGCAAACTGGCATCTTAAACCATGATAACAAGACAAAAAAGGGAACGTATGAATGTGAGAATAGTTACAGTGAGTATATATGATGTGTGCAGTTCGGTTTCCAAGTAGTTCAAGGACAGGTAGAAAATACACGAATGACGTTCCAGTTAAAAAGTCCAGACCGAGTTCAGTCCAGTTCACACACAGCCTGAAGGTGAGACGAGGGGGGCCAGTTCTGCTGCTGGAGAAAAGGAGCTGTTTATGAATCCAGTGATCTCTGCAGTGTTGTAAAAAGTACCTAAAACTCTTATTTACGTAAAAGTACATTACTGTGGTTAAAAGAAAAGGTCACCCATTCAATTACTCTCTAAGTCTGATCTGATGTCTGACATTATTGGTACTCTGTGGTAAGTTAAAGATATTAGTAAAAGTGGTCAACATTGACTTTTGGTTTTATACAGGACACAAAAAGCCATGTCCTGGGTAAAAGTTTGGCTGTGTTTCATCACCTCAACGTCCATATATGGACTTTATTGTTCTTTATACCATCACCTGCCTCCCTCCTTTGCTCCCGTCATAATTACTACGGCCACTAGAGGTCACCACCTAGCAGTAAACATAAATATGTGTTATCATAAGATGACTTGTTGCCGTTTTTCTGGTGAGGACAAGCTGCTTCTATTGGATACAGTCAACAGCTTTGGAAGAAGTCCAGTTGAGATGTTTTTTTTTGTTTTTTTTTGTCCAAATTCTTAAAACAAGCATCTCACATTGTTAGTTACAGCATATCAATGTCTATCAAAGGCAGAAAATACTGAGCCACTGAATTGTTATGGAGAATATTGTCTTTTACTACTTGATATCACATTAAGATTTAAAAGCATAAAGGACTGAAATATATATTCTGTGAAATCGAATCAGAACAAGCATAAGAAGAAATCTGTGTTTTATTAGAGAGGAAGTTATCAGAGCAAACCATTTCCCACGACTGCCTCTCAAATGGAACATGCACACACGCGCGCAAACACAAAACAACACGCAATCGCAATCCTTGTGTGCTCAGCATCACATATAGACGGACATAAATTCTGAGCATCCCTCCTCTGTCTGCCTGCCTGCCTGTCTGCTCGCCCTCCCTGCCGTCGTTCGCTCCCTACATCTGTTGTTGTTCTTCGGAGACTAATTACAGAGAGTATTGTGCTGTGACTGACTGCTATACCTGCTCTGCTATAACAGGTGACGCATTAGACTCTGTTAACAGGTGCGTTTGTTTTTGTTCAGGCGCCGCGCTGCATAACCATATATTGTTTCCAGACCTTTGCTAATTAGCTCGGGAAAGCCAAGCTTGATCGAATAATTTCCTGTCTATCCCTGTTGCATTGGTGTAGTGGGGGAGAAAGCATCTGCAGATTTAAGGGTGTGATAAGATCTTGCAGATTAAAAAAAATTATTTTAAAAATAGGTTGTGTGCCTATGTGGTATAAAGGCTCTGATCGTTCATCCATCCAAATAACCACTGTGCCTCGTTCTCCCTTGCGACAGGAGTGTGGGTTTAGAATCAATGTACCCTCGGTGATAATTTGCTCGGCGTTGATTATTTCAAATGTTAAAGCATTCAGGCTGTTTAAAAATGAATGTTAACATTCAGTGTTTCACATTCGTTGCTGACTTGTGTTGATTGTAAGTTGCTGCAACACTTTCTGAATGCCACAGACTTTTTCATTATACTGTATTTGTTCTTAATAACCTCATTACCCACAATGGCCCTCCAAAAAGGTCTCTTACAAACATAAAAACAATCACAAAACCATGCAAACCAGCATTTATGAAGGTGCACAACCAGACCAGTCGCCAGGATATAAAGTTGGCAGGTAATGTTTCTGCAAACCACTGCTATGTTCCAATGATACCTTCCATTGGCTATGTATCATATTAAAGTGTCGCATCACGTTCAGATTACATGTTTATGAAAAGGTTTTCATATATGTAGGCAGATGGGATGGTGGCGGAGATAAGCTAGAGGGGCTGAAAAACCAGTGAGTACAGTTCGACAATGCGTTTCATCATTTGCAACTGGGGCAACTGCTGGATATTTCTGACGAGGAACCTTGACCTCAACATCTGTCAGCGTGACACAACTTGATCTTTTCAATAGAATAGAAATAACGAGGGTCTCAGCTGTAGGATGGCACCAGCACGCAGGAAAGTGGTGCTGGAAGAGTGCACTGAAAACACTGGGAAAAAAAGGGCAACATCACTTAAAAACAGCACCGAAATGGTACCCCAGATGGCCATCTTGCCACACACAACTTAAAATTAAAAATGTAATCTATAGAAATGTAAATTTCCAACATAAGAAAATGTAAATTTTCAACATGTCTGTGGTTTGCAGAAACGTGCATTACCAACATTTGTCCTGAGGGTTGTGCACAGCTCAAAGTATCTGTGCTTTCTTGGGGATGTTATCACCTGTGACTGATAAGCATTGGTTGTGAATTTGCAGAAAGTGTTTTTTTTGGGGGGGCAACCAAGTGGCACAGTTGGATTTTTGCACAGTCCCTAATTCTCTGGAAACAACAAAACTGGTTTTGAAACACTCATTATGTGGTTGTGCAGCAGGTAACCAAGCGTCCATTTATCCAAACCAACATCTTAGTATTCATCCTCATTGCCTGTCTCTTGTAAAAATAAACAGTGTTTTTTTTGTTTTGTTTTGTTTTTAATTTAATTGTTTGTTTTCTAGTTCAGGCAGAATGGTCTTATTGTGACCCCTTGTCGACATCCAAATGAGAAAGTGGAGGTGAATGTGCCAAATGTACTTGGATAAGCACCAGAAAGGTCTAATTGATGCTTAGTCTGAAGTGTTTTCACGATTTTCTTTGACAAGAGAAAATGATTTCACAGTGACAACTAAGTGCATCTGGTTAAATTCCAAACCGCTGATGAAGAGAAGCACAAAGCACTCAACTTTTCATTAGTAAGCATCTGGGGCTGTCCCCTGTTGAGTGAATGAGACAACACCAAATGTCCTTAATGTCACCTTGTACTGTATTTTTAATTTAAAAAAAAAAAAGAAATGAACAGTTTCTTAATTTATAGTTCCAGTTGCTCATTTAGCTGAAAACACACAACGGAACACTGACAGAAGTCAGTCTCACCTGCTGTCTCCTGTCTCTCTGATTAGTCTTTAATTCCAGTGATGCAGAGCTGATGCATACGTTACTCGAATAAAGTGAAACAGCTATTTGGCATCACTGTGTTCCCATGATGAAACAGAAAGCATCCGACATCCTGATGCTATGTCTTCCACCATGAGACGCATTCCCAAGGGAGACAAAAAAAAATAAAAATCTACTTGTATCTGAAGTGTGATATCACGGTGTTACTTCACCATAGTAACCCTTTTATTTCTGTTTCCAGCAGTTCAGAACGGTTTACAGCTCCTGGACAACTGCCTCCCAGCTGTAAACCAGTCAATCTGTAGCACCGTAGGGATCCTCCGCAGGGAGACAATAACATTTGGAAAGAGAACTTGCGCTCGCACCTGTTTTCTGACTAATGTTTTATGCCGCACGCGGTCTGAATACCGAGCAGGTCCCGTTCGGCAGGTCGGACGCGTCGAGAGGGAAAGAAAGTTTTATGAGTTGAGCTTCTTGACTCGATGCATCAATCAACTGCTGATGGTGTGTGTTTCTGCAGCCCTCCCTTTTCCTTTCCTGGCAGTTACACACATGCGCACACACACACGCACACGGTGTGATTTTTGTCAGCCAATGTTTAGCAGAACCTGATGAGTCATCTGCACAACTCCAGATCTAATCCTTCAAAACATCAGTATGCACTTGCACATTTAGCACTTAGTTTTGGATATAAATTGCCAAAAATGTGTTTAAATGCTGTGAATCAGACAAAAGCCTCAGTTTATTTCTGAGGAGCATTAGTGGGTTGTTCACATGTTATTAATGTGTTTCAATATCATCAGTTGTTTTTGTGTTGATAGTAACAAGTGATGTAAGGTTTGATTAAAAAATAAGCATGTTAACTGTGATGGTCAAATTTAAATTGATTTATTTTTTAAGTGGATTTTGACCCAAAACTATTATACCTACCAGCATCTTTAATCGTAACATATCCACCTTTTTTTACCTTTTAAATGCTTCTCTATTTCACCGGCAACATAAGCACGGCTAAGCAAATTATCACATGCATATATTTAAGTGTAAAGTCAGGCCAAACATTGATAGAAAGCTTAGTTTCACCTTATTCTATTTATAAAAACCATTTCAAGAATAAACTGCAACAGCAAGATGCAATCAACAAACAAACAAACAGGCTGACAAACTAGCATGTAACAAAGTTTTGCCTCCTCATGAATAAAGTGTGAATGAATTTAGTCTTAATGTGTTTTACTTTTGACTGTGCTGACTATTTGATAAATAGTAAATAAAGATTTATAACGAGTTGTTGTCCCTGATACTCTTAAGCGAGGTTATTTCGAGGTCAGTGCTGACGCATGTGTTCATATTCAGTGATATTGTTATCTAATCTGAACTAATCTAACCATGTAATGCTGTACGACGTGGACCCACAGTGTCTTCCAGCTAACAGGAGAAGAAGTAACCGGTCATCTTGCTGGCTTATTTTTTGCATTAAAAAACATATGCGAGAAAAAAGTAAGTGTTCAGTGTGCTCCTATAAACTGATGCCAGAAGCACTTACACGGCTCCTGACAGTTTGGGAAAAAAAAAAAAATCCGCTCATACCCTTTTCAAAAGAGCCCAGAGCCATGACTGCACTCCAAATGGTTCAACAACAGCTTTGGATTTACTTCTGGCTGACTGGGACATGCGTTTAGGATAATATTACATACATTTCCAGGGTTAAGATGAGGTTAGAGACCTGTAAGAAAATCTGAAGTCACACAAAGATACACTTTTACAAGCTTATGAGCTTTTAACTGAACCTCGCAGTTCAGCGAATGGACGTCAGAATCAGAAATAAATAAAACATACAACCTATCATTTGTTTAGTCCTGCGAAAAGACTAGCTTGGCTTTGTTCTTGTCTATGTTGTTCACAAATGATTTTACAATGTAATAAATGCAATCTGACTTTATATGTATATTACGTGGCTTACGTGCGAGTCTTTGTCCACCGCAGACTGGCCTCACATACCCATAGGAGCAATGGTGTAGTCTTTGGAGAGGTAAAGAGTGTGTCGTGTTTTGTGTGTTTGCAGGCAGGCCTGTGATGATCGTGGTGGAGTACATGGAAAACGGATCGCTGGACTCGTTTCTGAGGGTGAGCGTTGAGACGATCAGAGAAACTCAAGTGTGTTTATGTCTGTTTGTCTCGCTTCAGGTGATATTCTTGCGGGAAATAAACACGACAACAGCGCTGTCGAACAAGACATTTCCACAGTGGGGCCTTTGTCTGTAAAAACAAGAGGCTATAATGGGAACCATATTTCACATCTGTAGCATATTGTTCTGCCAATAAACTGCCACTAAAATCCTGAGCAAACTTTACTGCTGCTCTATAGATACTGTTATGTTTCCTTTGTCTATTGTTTGTGCCATCCATCCTCATCGACCCTCCTCTTCTCTCTGGTTGTCTTTGCCGTCTTCGTTTTTTTTTTTTTTTTTTTGCAGTGGCTCGTCTGTGTCAGCTCATTCTTCTCTGTCTCCCTCTTTCCCCCTGTCAGCAACACGATGGTCACTTCACCGTCATCCAGCTGGTTGGCATGCTGCGTGGCATCGCCTCGGGCATGAAGTATCTGTCAGACATGGGCTACGTTCACCGAGACCTGGCAGCTCGAAACATCCTGGTCAACAGCAATCTGGTGTGCAAAGTGTCAGACTTCGGCCTGTCCCGAGTCCTGGAGGACGACCCGGAGGCTGCTTACACCACGACGGTACGCCTGACACCGCCCTCTTAAACCAAGCAGCTGTCACTGATTTACTACAAAGCCGAGTTAATCTTAATGAAATACACCCTCATAGTGCATTCTCCAAACTGGGGTTTGATCCATTCATTAATTTGATGGAACATGGGGCGTTTTGAGTGAGAAATGATGGACATAATACCATCAGCTGTCTGTAATATATTTCTTTGATTAAATAGAATGAAATATGAATATTAATTAAAATGGGAATTGTGGTAATATTACACTTAAAGGACCTATTTGTGAGGAAAAAAAGGATTGTTAAGCGTCAGTGGGACAAATGGGACCTTTAAGCTGTCAACCTGGATTGATGGAGATGTTCAATTTTAGTTATATAAAAGTTCTGTGAGTAAAAATTAAAATGTTGCTCTTAAGGAATTAAAATGTTCAGATATTAACAATTGGTATCAGCAATTTGGTAAAGGCCTCAAAAACTAATAGATACGTCCGTTTCATTATCATTTACAACACCACAGGAGTGAGAGATCCTCATTAGAAGCTGAGTTGGAAGTCTTGAGCTATGAAAGTCAGAAAAGTAGAGAAACAGTAAACAGCAACTCAATTACAGAAATGTACTCAGAGTTTACGAGACTCTCCCTGCCAGCTGTTGTGTGGCTGATTCTTCCTTATCACCACATAACATGCGTGAACCACAGAATCCTGAAAATCTCTTTGTTTTTCATCACCTCACCAGTACTTACCCTGGAGACTGTGCTATTATACACTTACCCTAACATTATTTCCTGCCGATGTACCTGTTTTTGTTGTATTTTGACATTTTTCTTCTCAGATTTCCTCGAAATCTTGTAAAATTACAAAAAGGGCAATTAGCGCAAGGGGACACTTACATTTCCTTTCAGAGATTTCATTTCCAGACCGATGCTGTTCATGTAAGCTTGAGAAATCACCCAACTGATGCATCATTCCACTCCTCCTTGATTAGGCTGATGACATTTCTCCTGAGGCCAGCACAAGATGGAGTTGCTGTAGACAGCAAAAGGAATGCTTCAAAAAAAAAAAAAACTTTTGTGCTGAAAAGACGCTGTCCTGTAAATCTGTCTGAGCCCACGGTGACCTCCATTCCCGGGTTTGTATTGAGGTTACTGTGTGAAGGAAACACTGTGTTTATGGTTCCAAGTTTAGCTTTTCTGCTCATAACATGGTCGAAATCCACAGAAGAAGAAGTGAAGGTTGGTGTGAGGTGAGCCGAGGTGAGGCGGAAACGTCGGTGGCATAAACACAGAAACGTGTTCACGTTTGGCTATTAAGATTCACATTCTGAGCGCAGCGGTTTAAAACTGGCTCAGCGTGTTATAACACCTACTTTCATCAGTCCCAACTCTGCTGGACAGTAATGTGTTCGGGTCGAGGTCTCTGAGAGAGTTGAGATGTACTCGACTGAAAGAATGATTTGTCAACGGTGCATACAGTAAGAAAGAACACTTCAATCTGTAAACGTCTCTCAGGAAGTTTATCTGTCAGTTCTCAGGATGTGCTGATACTCTCATGACTGTTTGAATCAGGATTATTATCATAAACTGAAAAAAAAAACTGGACAAATGTGTCACCCTTTCCTCATTAAGATGCCCAAAACTGATCTTTGTTTTATATGTTTTTTTGAGTTGTGTTCTTTACTTTCACTTTTGTTTCTTTATCCTAAATGTTGCGAACCCAGAGAGACGATTTCATTTGGTGGCCCGTCACTACTTCCAGGAAAAAGGAAGTCAACAACGAGGCAAAACTCAACATAAAGAAAACTTGAAACATTTGCGCTTGAGTCATGTTAGACAGAAGAAGAGGTGGTTGTTTGAATTCAGCACTCGGATGAATTCAGCACTCACCAGAGACTCTGTTAGTAAGAGTTCATTACCCCTCCAGCTCCTGTCAGCAGATAGCGTTACAGAACATAAACTCCCAACCACAGAGGTCAGCGGCGTAGATCATGCTGCAGTCAGGTTTATTAACGGGAATGAAGATAGACACTCATTTTGAATCCAAAAGTTTAAAAAGATCTACTTTGGGTAAACAGCTCCAGATCAGAGCAGAGTCCATTGTGATTCGGTGTGTTTATTCCTGCAGAGGTTAAAGTTATAGCCCCTTAATGCAACACCGTAATGTGAGATTTACACATATTTTAATTAAAGGAAAAAGAACCAAAAGTGTTTTGTTCGTAAAGTAGTTACATACTTCTTGCACATTATACCTGGTCATAACAAAGAACTGAACCACTGTAAAACGAAAAGCAGATCAATTTAACTCAAATTCCAATTGCTAAAAACTGAACAACTGAAAACTAAACCTAGTTTGCACTTTGTGTGTCAACAGGGCGGTAAGATCCCCATCCGATGGACCGCTCCCGAGGCCATCTCATACCGGAAGTTCTCCTCAGCCAGTGACGCGTGGAGTTACGGCATCGTCATGTGGGAAGTGATGTCATACGGCGAGCGGCCATACTGGGAGATGTCCAACCAGGATGTGAGTATTGTAGTCCTCACCATAGTTTAATTGTCCTGCGGGACAAAAGTGACCCGGTGAGGATAAAGAATGATGAAATAACTCCACCTCATCATTTTTCTACTCACTCTCCCTCCTCAATCAAAAAGCTCTTCTGTCTTACTGACTTAATCCGACAAGCTTGTGCTGCCAAGTCTTAAATACAATTTACTGCATATCCAAGACACTTACAGCCACATTTGACAGAAATTGACTCTGACATGAAGTAGCTTCTTTGGCGACTTCGAGAAAGAATTGGTAGAGCTGCTGTCGGGGGAGAGGAGAGGAGAGAATACGTCAGATTGGTGACTGACATCTTGATTAGCTTTTTATTTGTTTAGATTTGTGGAATTTGTGTTTGATTCCAAAGCACAGCAAGAGAATAAATTGCCCCTAAACCTTCTCCGTATGAGAAATTGTAAACATGTTTCAGTTAGAAAATTGACTTTCGGCGTTGTACAAAACTCTCAACCCCCATTCCAGGGCATTGTCTTGGGGCTCCTTCCTGCATTCAAAGTTGTTCATTCTGTCAGGTCAGAACTAAAATGGATTTTCTTTTGTAGCCCAATAGAAATCAAGCTCAGAAACAGAAGTTTGAATGCTGGGACAATGTGACACTGCTAGGTTCAAGGTTTTATGTCGTGTATTTGTAGGAAATTGATTGGGCTGCTAAAAAGGTGCATATAGGAAAAATCACTTCATGTGCTAGTGGTGTAAACACCACCGCTAGCTGCACTGCTAAGTGAGCTAACTAGCTGATATCAACTGCAGTCAGCAGCAGTTAGCAGTTAATCTGGTGATATGCCTTTTTTGTTTTGAGTATAAATTCATACTGGTGGTCAGTTCTTACATTTTGAAACCTTCAGGGTAAAACAACTGTTTGCATTCAGCCACTTCCTGGCTTATATTACCATTCTATTGGATCCAACGCATTTCACTTCCAGGCTTGAATAAATGTGCCCAAGGTGTGTATTGATATTTTAGAATAATTTTACTTCTTTGCTGTCGTAAAACACAATCAGAAAGTGATCTTGGCTAGGACGTGGTTTAAAGCTAATGGGTTATCAAAATGTTGAAATATGGCTTGATGTCTCTCCTGGTTTGTACTGTCCACAGTTGCTGATCAGTCAGGAGGCAGTGAAATGAAAACAACAGATTCCCAACACTTATGTAAATACAACTGAGGGAGCTAGCGACCTCTGATATCAGCCCCCGCTCTGTTTTCTGTCTCCCTTTGCTGTCCGAAGACGAAAAATGCTTCAAAAAAAAGAAGTGCTGAGGTCGTCATGAGTCATGTTTATTTGCCCGGTGACTGCTGGGAGATTTTACATCCAATCGCTGTCATTTGTGTGAAAAACTGACTCTGGCACGGGGTGGACTTTATTTGGATAAACAAATCCATTATCCTGCGCGAGTTCAAGGCATGAATATAAAAGCAAGCGTATTTTCACTTTTAAACAAACCGCTCCTTGAAGCGAATGTCTCGGAATTCATCTGAGCGATCGTTTTCAGGGAACAGAAAAGACTCGTTCATCGTGTCTCGCCTTCACAACCCCGTTCCCTCACCTCAACTCCACAACACACTTTAATATTGACTTCTTCAATTGATGTCCTGCTCCACAGAGTAAATTCTGAGTTTGTTTTCCATTATATCTGTTCAAACGGTCGGCCTTTGTCCTGCTCCCTGGCTGTTTTCTCACAACAAAAGCGTACCTGAGACAGAAGGGAGGGTCGGAAGGGACCCCAAAGGAAAAAAAAAAAAAGAAAAAAAAGCTGGCGAAATTCAACAAAAAGGAGGAGAATTCTGTGAGAGGGGAAAGGAAAAGAGCAGAAAAGGTCAGAGGTTTTGGAGGACTTTGGTCCGGTAGAGGGGGGAGTTTAAAGCTGTGGATTCAGTGTGGCTGAGCAACCCGCTGATCCCTGGGCTGTGTTCAGGGATTGGAGGAGGCCACGGAGGAAGCAGATCCATCCCTCTGTCCGCTGAGTGTGAAAGCTCCACCGTAATCCCCTCAACCCCTTTACACACAGACTCTCATGCATCCATACACGGTCAACCACACACACACACACACACACACACACACACATTCACTGAGGTCACAGGGTTTGGGGAGGATTTGTGCTGTTTGGGAATTGCTTAGAAGTGCTTTCCAAGGCAAAGGGCCAGCCAAAGCCACAAAACCAGCCAAACGCTATCTTGTCCTGGTCAGCCACTTACCACAGCTCCCTGCAACGAGACACGGATCTATACTTCCCCATAGACTGGCAGATGCGGCGGGGAGATCTACTGCAGTGACCGGTTCAGATGAAAAATGGAGTTTGAAACTTATACTCGTATTTGCGGAAGGCATTTCACATGATGGTACTCACATTTCTTACCTGAATTTCACCAATTATTTGTCTTATTCATGGTGAAGGATCGAGGGAGTCTCTCTCTCTTACAATTAGACAGGCAGAGTTATTAATAATGTACTGTAAGGTGGCTGACCAATTTTTCTTACAATAACAATACATCAAATGAAAGTTTGCACTGTCATGTGTGAAATGGGTAATGTCAGGGAATAATTACCTCTGCTGTGCGGAGCTTTATAGAGAGTTTAAACTCAGGGTTTAGCCGTCTGGCCCCATTTTGGTTTAGTCTTTTTGCTGTCATGGTGTCGTTTTGGCTGCACAGAAACCCACTTTATACTAACTGCTCGGCAAAAACAGTAGACAGGCAGAGCGAGAGACTAATTGGCGAACATGGTGAAGAATTTAGCAGCAGATATTTCCCTCAGGAGTTAAAAAAAGAGACCTGAACCGAGCAGCAAGAGAGAGAATATTGGACACAACTCCAAAGGAATGGTAGTGTTGCTTCATAGCTGATGTGTAAATAAGCAACCGTTTGCTAACAAGTTTGCTGTATAAAAGTCAGTGGCATGTCAGACTCGTGTTAACAACCTTTTTCACCCAGTCACCAGAATAAATGTTGACAGCGATCATCGCTACAAACTGCAGATATGTTGAAACTTTAAATATCTGAACAGTTTTCTAAAGGTCATGTTTGGGCTCAGAGTGTCTACTGTGGTCGACACAAACTCACAAACTCAGCTGGAGATGCACCGAGCTCTCCCTAAAAATATTCAGTGGCTTCTCGCTCACAAATATTGAGATGCAGTCTCACGCTGCGGTCACAAACTTGGCTGCCTTCTCGCCTGTAACTCAGCATTCCAGCATTATCATTGTGCGCATGCTGCCATGCTGACATTTAGCTCTTAGCAGCTCTGTGCATGTTTACTCAGACGTTTTGTCTTGTGACGCTTCACACTTCAGCGTCAAATCTGCACATAAACAATGTGAATCCAATGTGGGAAAGGTGACGACTAAAAGGTGCAATAAAATGTCATTCAGTTTAATAATAAACGCAAATCAAAATGCCACACAACATTATTCAGTACGCTGTATTGTGTTTGTTTGGTCTGCTGCATGGAGAGACAGCAGTAAACTGGTTACATGACACCCAGCTGAAGAAACTAACTTTTCCTTTCACGCTGAATAAATTCCAGCTCAGCCGCCGTCTTTCACATTCACACTTCATCCTTCATCACATCCGACTGTGTCTCCAGGTGATTCTGTCGATCGAAGAGGGCTACCGACTGCCTGCACCCATGGGCTGCCCCGTGGCCCTGCACCAACTGATGCTGCACTGCTGGCAGAAGGAGAGGAGTCATCGGCCAAAATTCACCGATGTCGTTTCCTTCTTGGACAAACTGATCCGCAACCCCAGCAGCCTGCTGCCGCTGGTAGAGGATATTCAGAGGTACAGAACTGAGGAGTTTCATATTCAAAGAAAAATGCACTTTCATCTCAGAGCAGAACTTGAACTATCTGAGTATCAACAAACAGTGAGCTTCGGTAGAATATCTCTCCTACATGCAGGCAAAGATAGTTTGGTTAAAAAATGTTAATGCGATGCTTTTACACCTACACCAGCACGACCAACTGTGTCACTCTGATAACTTTAGGCCACTTGTCGAACTCTGATGTTCTTTAGAAATACTGGCAGGATTTGATTTGATTTGATTGTTTTTTTTTTATTTCGTTTTTCATTACAGTCTACCAGAATCTCCAGGGGAGGAAATGGACTACCCAATGTTCATCTCCATCGGCGACTGGCTGGACTCCATTAAGATGAGTCAGTACAAGAGCAATTTCATGGCGGCGGGCTACAACACGTTGGATTCTGTGGCGAGGATGAGCATTGAGTGAGTGGAAGAGTCTAAACACAGCCTCTGTGTAGCAGCAGTGGTGATTCAAATCTGCACTCAAGCAAGTTTGTTGTACTCAGTATGACTACTACTCATACTCTCACTGTCTCCTGTGGCTCTGAGAGGGAGCTGTCAAAAGTCTGAGTAATAACCCTGATGATGTCAGAGTGATGTCATCAGGGGTATTGCAGTTTCTGCTTGGGGCTTTAAACTTCAACTTTAAACTTCTGGCTGCCTTGAACACATCCCCGGCAATACAAGATGGTGAGCTTGCATTTTTGGGGAAATGATCTCAGGTTTTTGGTCTGAACACAGCGCTGAGGAACTTTAACATTTCACTGGGTTTTTAATTTAATTTGGCTACTTTAACATCTACGGGCTTCAATAATAGAGATTAGCTGACTGAACAACCGACAGCTGCTAGATGAATGCCAACAGGGTGATCAAGACCCCAAAGTGGGAGCCAGCGAGAGTCATTTTATGTATACAGACAGCCTGTGTTAAAAAAAATAATTGTTTTTTATCAGGAATTGTGGGTCTGATGAGCGTTGCTATCAAGTTGCATGATGGGAAGTGTAGGATCCTCCTTTTTTTATGTGTCTTATACAAGCGGCTTAAATCATGATATTTCGGTCTCTGGTGCTTTGATTATAATCATCAAGTTTATGTATTAAATGCATGAATTAATTAATTGAGTGTAAATCCCCACCAGCAGTTAAAGTGTGTTGTGTGTCTCTGTGTGCCTTTGTGTTTTCCGCTCTCGGCCTAGAGATGTGAGGAACCTTGGCGTGGAGCTCATCGGCCACCAGCGGCGGATCATCAGCAGCGTACAGACCCTCCGCCTCCAGCTGCTGCACGAACAGGAGAAGGGTTTCCATGTATGAGGACGCCCTTTAACACAACCTGGGACGGACAGATCGACGGAGCAGAAGGAAGCGAAGTCTAGACCGATGGACAGACAGTCTTCAGCCTGTGCCTGAGTCATTACCCCTCATGCAGGAGGTCACTGGACAGACTACCACAGCAGACTGCCCCCCTCCCCGGTCTTCCTCAAATCCAGTAGTAACAGACTTCTTCCTACTATACACCCCTTACCCAGTATACCTGGTTCTGCCAGACTATTACAGACTTCAAAGACTGGCCCAGGCCCTCACTTAGGGGAATGTAATGCCTTGTTGCAGCAGCAGTACTTTGTGTGTGGAGCAACAATATGTAGAGATGTAGATTTGCAGACGTAATCTACTGACTCTTTTTTTTTTTTTCCAGTCGTTCTTCTTTTTTCTCGCTCCGAGTAATGTGCTCATGTAGCTGCTATCGGGTGTGCAATCGGAAAAAAAAAAGAAAAAGAAAAAAAAAGTCTTTTAAAAAAAAAGTATTCTCAATATTTTTAATTTTCGGGGGGGGGGGTTTTAATGATTTATCACAAAGGTTTTTATTTGCATTGCTTCAGTTTACCCTCTCTCCAGAGAATCTGGTACGCTAAACAATACTTGAAGAAAGAAATGAGAAGCAGCAAAAGCTAAGGAGATGAATGTTTCAAAGTGTATAGACAATTAATCGATAATTATTATCATAACCTAATATCTATATATGTGCAGTCCTGTATGTGAAAAAGCCCTAGTAAATCTGGATCTAATTTTAAGATGTTTTATTTATTTATAAGATTTGTATCCAAATCAGCAATACAGTATTATGCAGTCACCTCAGTATCTCAGAGAGAGATCAAGAATCGTGCAATGAGAGACCTCGTTGTCTGACGACGCGAGGCTCACACCACAAACACCTGTCTCCCTGTTTTTTAGCGTCGCGTGCTAAGCTTGCAGGTGTGGATCCGTTGCCTTTCATATGAACAACCATACAAGTCTATCCCGACAGTGTTCTCACAGTTGTGCGATAAGCCTGACGATTTTTCCTTTCGTTTTTGGATTGTGAATGTTTTACATTGCCTGAGAAGTACACAACCTCCACTGTCTTAACATATGAATGTTCACAGGAGTCAGATATAAATAGGAGATGTCTGGAAAGTTCACATGGACTTATATGGTTCTTCAGAATTTGCTTCCATTTTGCGCTCATTTTTTTTCTTTTGGCCTGCACACACACACACACACAACCACACACACATGAATACAGGCAGCGGTCAGAAGCGGGATGATCGATCGGATGGTGCAAAGCTACCAGACGTAACGACATCGTGGTCGTGTAAAGGTCGTGGCAGGCGGACAGTATGTGGCAATACGGAGAACCTGTGTACATAAACGTAGTCTGAAATGAAACGTGTTGGATCTGAAATAGATGATGTCAAGTTTGTTGGGTGTTTGCCATTGAAATCAACATTTTTCTTCATTGTCTAAGTAAGTGATGAATAGGCAGCGCTGCAGAATAGAAACTAGTAGTCGAGCTGGAAGCAGCAGAAGTAGCTAAAACCCGGTTTCGTGGAAACCGGTGAGATCAGGAAGTAGTCTTGCTTTAGTGAGATCAGGACAGAGGCACGTGAGAAAAAGACCTGGTGATTCTCAAAGTTTGACATCGGACATGTTTATTCATTTAAAACTGGTGAAAAGAAAAGTTTTGCCAGGATATTTTTTCTGTTTGGTTAGGTTTAGGCAACAAAAAAAATACTCAGTTAGGTTCAGGAGAACATGGTTTGAGTTTAAATAGACTCTTAAACATCTGTTTGGAAGGATAACTTCTCTCATGTGCAGTCACGAGACCTAACATGGTGACATCTGATGTATGTATGAGAGGCAGAGTAGGGCACGTCCCGCCAAGACAAGCAGTTAGATCCGTAAATCACCCGTTTTCAAATATGAATAAGTAACAAGATGATCCTGGCAAAACTTTTTTTTTTTTTTTTTTAAAGCAAAACAATTCAGATCAGTCTTATAAAATGGATCACTAGAAGTTTTTTTTTCCACACTTGCCTCTCAGGTCCTTGTGAAGGGACAGAGCTGTCGGGTAGAGGGAGGGAAATGACTGTCAGGAAGGCGGAAACAGAACGAACACAAACAGCAGCATCATAACTCATCATGTGTGATTCCAACATCAACAGTTACAAAACACACACAAATACACACATATGCGCACACACACACACACACTGACATCTACACGCAGAATGCCTTACAGTCCACTAATCATGCAGGAACAGGAACACTTTAGAGTAGTTCATGAGTTCCCGTGCAGTCACAGGACCTAGCTACTAGTGTGAGTTGTATTCCATATTCGAGAGAGCGGCCTGCCCCTCTGCAGCTCTGGGTTTTATTACAAACTGGGGCTGGGTGATTTATGTCGAAGGCAGACTGGATCTAGGTGTCTGTGCCTTTCGGTCATAGCGTAATTATGCATCCAGGCCTTCCAGAGCAGAAAAGATGCATCCAAACACACCCACTGCACACACACATATTTGCGCACATACATACACACTCACAAACACGTTCACAGTCACCACCCCCTCTACAGAATATGGAGAATATCAGATGCTGTTTGTTTAGCATGTTCTACTGCTGAGCAATGTTAGGACGTTCTTTTGTACAAAGTACAAGTATACTTATAATTCTTGTATTTTATTTTTCTATAATTTCCAAAGAGATGTTGTAGATCTTGCACACTGTAAGAGGCAGTTACAGCGAATATTTATTTGCAAATAAAGACGAACAGTTCTGGTGGTCGACTGCTCATTTAATTTCGTTTCGATTTTTTTCTCAGCGAAGGGGAGTGAAAATGGAATTGATTCGGAGGGAGGAATGTAATCTCATGTCTTTCAGGCTGTGACACGTCACCGTTTTAAATGAAGAAGCTTAAATGAAGAAACCCCACGAGGGGTCGTCCCTCTCGGTGGATATGTCTTCATTTAACAAATCTCCAATGTCAAAGTGTCAAAAGTCCAAACAGTCTTTACTCACATAAAAGTAAGAAAGTACAGGCTCTGAAATGTACTCAAAGTGTTCAAGTAAAAAGTATCCCTCGTGAACTGAACCTCACATCACATTAACATAATTCACAGACTATTAAACTTAAAGGTGGAATCTGTTTTTGTTTTTGCTGCACTTGTCCAAGAACTACAGTTGATTGTCGACTCTCATTCCCAGGACGTCAAATACAGATGTTTTGTGTTGGTACAGCGTCCCGACCAGCAAAAGAATTTGAAAATAAGAAACATTAACAAGCCTTTGCTCCCTTTTTCATCTTGTTGTGTCTGCCATGCATGACATGCACTGATACACTGAAATCCATTCCGTGAAGTAAAATAAAAATGATTGATAATTCCCCTCAAATGCATTGAAACTGATGAAACAAGCCTGTTTTGTAAATTTAAGGTGTAGGAGTTACATATATTCAGGTTAAAATGTAAAAAGTAAAGTACAAATACCAGAAATTGAAGTGACAATGTATTTTTACTTACCGCCTCTGCAAACCTCACTGAGTCACTCTTTGATCTGTTTTAAATTTGATTTATTCAAGTCAGATATATCAGACAGCTGGCATCTCTGTAACCAGGCAACTGTCATCACGCCGTACAGCTGGCTGGCGACCAAGAGGTGGTGCTGTGGGACAGCTGACCGGCTCCAGACCTGCTGCGACAGGCTCAAATCGAACCCTGGCTGTTTTTCTAAATGAAACTGTAATCTTAGATATGTATCATTAGCATTCTTAGTTCTTTTTAAACACATAATCTAACATTCAAGTTAAACATCCAGAGCATGTAACATGTCTGTGTATCTGTGTACATGATGAGTTCACTGTGACCAGATTTGACCTGAAGGACTCCTTTGCCCAGTTTCACCCTGACACAGACCAGTGGTGGAAACAAGGCTGGACATCTTTACTCCAGAACAAAGACAAGGACTTTTAAAACTGCCACCCAAAACATGACTTTCATCAGCTGTGATTTGTTACATCCACCTCTGAAAAACGCAGCAGTTGAATCCCTGTCACTGCGACACAGACGGACACAACGGAGTGACAGTGGCCATGATTAAAGTGCTGTAAGGTAAGACTGGAGGGGGGCCTCAAAGGCTCCATACTCCACGATCAGGTCACTGGGTGTTTCACAGAGCTTAATTCGCTCTAATAGGATTACCTGACACAAGCTGGGATACCCAGGCGGCATCTCAGCTGTGACACCACACACACAGCTAGAAACCGAGGACACACCGCTCACGGCTATGTTTGTCATCATTGTTTGAGAATTTGCTCATTCGGTGTACTTAATTTTCCACCGGTTAAAACCATCTATGGGGTGATGTGTTAGCTTTTTAAATGGTGTAGTGTTTAACCGGGCGCAATGGGGCTGCTGGATAAACTGTCGGGCTGGCTCGGCCTGAGGAAGAAAGAGGTCAACGTTTTGTGTTTGGGGCTGGACAACAGCGGCAAGACGACCATCATCAACCAACTGAAGCCTGCCAATGTAAGCACACGAAGCCGAGCCCTTCTGGGGGCTCTGCCAGAGACACGATTGTGGTATTTAGAGGCCTCTGTGTGTGTGTACTGTGTGTACATTAATCTGCTAAATGTTGTGAGAAGGCCTGTCGAGATCTCCCTTTATTTCACTGCAATCATCCACTGATTGCTTGTTTTCAGCACTCGAATCATTTAGGCCCATTCTCAGAAGAGTGGAAACATGCTAGTCAGGTAAAGCCCGTAATCATACCTTTTTTTTTTCCTCATTCTGTTTCCTCGTTGACATACTTTTGCCATTACTTGTCTGTTTCTTTTGTGTGTTTGTGTCCGTGTGTGTGTGTGTGGATGCAGACGCAGACACAAGAAATAGTCCCAACGATTGGCTTCAACATTGAGAAGTTCAAGAATTCAAGGTAGAATCTAAAGAGTGTATTTACTTTTTTTCAGATTTGAGATTAAAATGGTAAATGCAGCAGTAAGCATCACTGTAAGCTGTTTGTTTTTCAGCCTGTCTTTTACGGTCTTTGACATGTCGGGGCAGAGCAGATATAGAAACCTATGGGAGCATTACTACAAGTACGAAGCACATTTTTCTTTTTATTATTTAAAAACATCACATGAACACGACTGTAGGTCAATGATGACTTCTTCTCTTGTCCTCCTCAGAGAAAGCCATGCCATCATTTTCGTCATCGACAGTGGTGACAAACTGAGGATGGTTGTTGCCAAAGAGGAGCTGGAAATTCTCCTCAACCATGAAGGTACCAAACACCCACAGTACTGCTGTACTACTGTTGTATAAAGGCACAGTATGGATACTTTTTGTAGCCTTTCCAGCAAAAAACTATAATTGACATGTGGCTTGAAAACATACATTAGCAGGAACTGATCAGGATTCATATTGTGAAATCTGTCATAATGGAAATAATGCTGTTTTCATGTAAATGTTGTGCATATTGATCTCATTGGAACTTCCTGGTAAACTACAGGTTAAATAAAAACTTTAAAATGTATTTTATTAACATTAGTATTACTATGAGCAACTTCCTGGGTTTCACTTGTAGTATAAAATCATTTTAATCTGGTATATTTGAGTTTTTCGGTCCAGTAAAACACTTCCGATGATGTATCCAACAAATTAATGTATCAATAGATGTACTCTGTAGCAGCACATTTCTTTTTGTAAATATAATTAGGATAGACTAATTAACAGACTTTGAACTCAGTGATGACACTCATTAAAGTCTTATTGGATAAACTAAAGATTTTTCAGGCATTTTTGGCAAACAGAAACATCAAACCATTTGTGCTTCCAGCTCCTTAAATGTTATCATTTGCTGGTGTTCTTTGATAAATGTATGATGGTAAATGAAGAGTCTTTGAGTTTTGGACTGTTGCTTGGAAAAAAGAAGCAGTTTGAAGCGGTCGCGTTAGGTTCTGAGAGACTGTTTCACATTTTGAAACCCAAACGATTGAATGATTCATCTTGAAAACAACACTTACAGTCTTCAGTTGCAGCCTTCCTTTCTCAGCTGATGATTCACGGGTCTTTGTGTCCTCCTGTCCTGTCATCCAGATATCCGCTGCAAAAGGCTTCCAGTATTGTTTTTCGCCAACAAGATGGATCTGGACGGCGCCATGTCTTCTGTCAAAGTCTCACAGATGTTGAGTTTGGAGAACATCAAAGACAAACCCTGGCACATCTGGTAAAAATATCTGTCAAAACACAGCAGCACACTGCAGTAGTTCATTTATCGTCTTTTTCTTTGACTAAATTATGGTTAAATATTCACCCTGATGAAAGGTAGAAGGTTGTATCGTTGTGTAGTTTGCTACAGGTGGAGGTTGTAACAAAACGGCGTTATAAAGGAAGTGCACTTGGATTTAACTGTGTGATTTTCGCATCTTAATCTGCTACATTTTGTGCTTCTAGAGACAGAGCTTAATGTCTCAAACAGAGACAGACCAGGTTTCTGTACTTCCTGGGTCTGTTTCCGCAGTCTGTTCACTTTGTCCTCCTTCAAGGCTCAGGTTAAACATTACGAGGAGGCGCAGCAACAACAGGCAGTGTTTTCAGACACGTCTGTTTTCCACCCTGTCTACTCATTAAGCAGATGGAGGGCAGGTGGATTAAGAGCTAGACAGTTTCTGAACATCCAGGATCGGAGAAAAGTCATGAGAAAGTGAATGTGTGCCACGACGAGATTAACCCCTGCGCATTTCCTTGTTTATCCCGTTCAGTGCCAGCAATGCCATCAAAGGAGAGGGCCTGCAGGAGGGGCTGGAGTGGCTGCAAGGTAACGTGTCTGTTCAGGACATTTAACATAAAACTGTTATCTAGAAAAGAAAATGCTGTGCTCACTTCAGTGCCCGACTCTTGTCCACCACCTGTATTAAGACAAGTTGTTTTTCTTTCATACCCACAGAACAAATCAGACAGTAAGTATCATTATAATGTATTAAGTCACATGTAACGTCATTGTGGTGGTTGATTGTCCCTCAGTGACTCTCTGGATGGGATTTAAGTCAATGTGAGGTTAAGCGAGCAATACCAATAACAGATATCTGTGTGATATCACCCAGTGAGGAAAGCTGTTTTAATCACTCGCCCACAGAAATAAATCCCATCCACATGAGGCTTTTGTGCTGTTTACACTGTAATTCTTAATTAATCAGGCTCTTATAAGCTCTCATAAGATGCTTATTAACATTAATAAGACGATGATTTTTATGTTGAGCTCATAAAAACAGTTATACACATTCAAAAGTATCTTATCTATTGACGACAGACAGAATAACAAATGTTATTCATAGTTATCCAACAAATATACAAAATGCTTTACATAAAGAGAAATGCATGTTAAATATCAAAACGATGTACAGGAAGAGCAGATTTAAAATCTAGAATAATAAGCACAACAAAAGAATGTAAACATATAAAATAAGCAGGCACGTTAGATAATATCGTGGCATGCTTATCGATAAAAGTATGTTTTAATCGGAGACTTAATAGCAAATACTAACTCAGAAAGCCTTATTTCCTTGAGCAGGTCTGATGGCAAAAGCTCTGTCACCTTTAGTTTTTATTCTAGGTTCATAAAGGATTAAAAGGTCTATATTATCATGTCTTCAAATAAATTCGTAAACACACAGGTAGCCAGTGTAAAGACATTAAAACAGGTGTGATGTGACCATACTTCTAAGTTCTTGTTAAAAAAAACTTCAGCGGCAGAGTTCTGTGCAGTCAGTAGTCACTTCAAAGTGTTTGGATTAGTCCACGAAAAGAGGCTGTTGCAATAATCAAGGTGCGATGAGATGAAAGCATGTTGAAGACACAGAGATTGAGATTCATCAAGCATTAATTAGCAGTTAACTTTGCTTTCATGCAGCTGCCGATTTAAAGCAAGAACAGTGTCCTGTTGGGATGAAAACATAGTGAAGACATACGTAGCTAGTACAGACATGATTAATTCAGTTCCCAACACTTATATAATCATATTACCACTATCAACTAATTATGACAACTTGTGAGAGATATGTTACCTGAGTGTTACCTAAATGTAAAGCTAATGTGAACATGTCCACATGTTAGCATCCAGGGTATTCCATAAAATATATATATACATGCATACATATGTATATATATTTCTGTTTGTTTTTTTTCTCCTGCCAGATCATATCAAAACAATGAACAAATGACTGACTGAGTGTGACCATGGACACGATGTGAATATGGTAACTGGATCTCATCCTTCATCACACTCGATGTTGTAGGCCTTAAACTTCGATGTCAAATAGCCTATAGTTCTTCCTGAGCGTGCTACGACTTTGACACCATGTTTTGTTAAAAAGAAAATCCTGCAAATAATATAAATGATATATGATAATCTGTAAAGTGATTATTTAGAGCAGCCTATAATAGATAATTACCGATGTTAAACATTATTATTACACAAACAACACACTATTGAAAATACCCTCAATTTTTATTTCTGTAACATTTCAACCTTTTTATTTTGAAGCTGCTTCTTTTGTATTCCGTGACACGTGCTTTCATTTATTTCATCAACTGAACTTCTTGTTGAAAATGCTGTCAGTGCTGAATATTGTACAACCTGGGGAAAAATAAAAGCTTGCTACCTGCTGAGTGCGTGCTGTGTGTTTCTGTTTTCACGAGACAGCAGCTACATATGTAAATGAAGACAAATTGACAAAATTGAAAATACTCTTTTAGTAAGTCATATAAAAACAGTGAAATGGACTTTACTAACATAGAGGTTCAATGTGAATAAATAATAGTTACAATAAATATTGTTACTCGTAAGAAAATAAATATTAAATACTGTTTACAAAAGTTAACCAGATGTTTAAGAACAAGATTTTAAAACCTACAGAGAAATACAAAATGTGTGAATAACCATGTGGTTTTGCAAAAAGTAATTCAACAGCCAATGCAATGTTGTTTACAGCAAATACTGTCAACCAGACAAAACTTCCCATGTTGGAGTCTGTCTGCACCTCCTATCTGATCTTACATTGTTATAAATGTTCATTGTCTTACTTACTCCCCTCCCCTTCATTATCGGTGTCTGTTCTCTTCCGACTCCTCCTCATGTCTTCCACATATTGTCAGTTTTTGTCTGCATCATTGCTATTGGAGGAACATGTGGAGGAATCTGGTGTGGAAGCGAGCGCTGGCGTCCAGGAGGAAACACAAGCTCTGGAAAGTCTCCCTATCATCAAAATGGTTTCCTGGTAACAGATGATAGAATGAATTACTAATTAGTATTATTATTATTATTATTAGGGTAAGTAATATGATAAACAAGATACTGCAGCAGTTCTACCTCATGGCTGGTTTTCTCGAATCAAGCTCAGTTTAATAAAACAACAGGGTTCTTTCCCTCTTCCATAGTCAAAATTCAGCACTTTTTAAATATTTCCAAGGGGGTTTTTCTATCTTTTCCTTCATCATAGGACATAAGACAAATATGAAAACCCACATTTTTAATCAAGCAACATTTTTATCATAAACACTGCCCATGTTCGAGGGCTTTATCCAAAACCAGGCAGTTTTTGTTTACCTCTAAGACACCAAATTAAAATTTGAGTGTTTTCAAGGATTTACAACACTCGTACGAACCCTGAAATAATCTGAGAAGGCAACATCATTCTTTGGTTGAGCTGCTAATAGACTCAAGCAGCCTAATGATGGTATGGAAAATTGCTTTAAAGGAGTCACAAGGCAAAATGTTGAGAACCATACAGAGAATGAAAATCTTTTGTATGTAAGTGAGCTGAGTGGCATGAATTTCAATCAGCACTCGCACAGTCTGAAATCACTCTACTACCTTGATGTCAATTCACTCTTATTTGCCACTCAGGCTGAGAGAAAACCTGCTTTGTTTGTTCTCAAACATGCTGCTTTTTTCAAAAATTCACATTAGCAGAGAATTAAACAGTGGAAGAAATGCAGCACTCAGGTGTATTATTGACCATTAGCACGGGGTGAAGATAAAAGAGGCTCAAAATTAAAGAGGGAACGTTAATCAGAGGCAAACAAAGGAGGGTTCGCTCCAAGTGAAGAAAACACATCCACTCAAGGTAAAAACAATTTTGATGAAAGTAAATAAAGGATTTCCCGGTAGATTCAGCCGTCAACACACGCATTCATTGTTCATTATTGTAACTTCCCCACTATCTCAACGCTGCAGCTACTGTTTCTTCATACTCTGATTGCAATATCACCATATTACAGTATCATATTACTTGATGTCATATCTTCATGTAATATGTTCAGACATCAAAATGAAATTTTGCCGTGAGGACGAAAAGATGTTCACCAAATAAAATTCATACCCAAAAAATGTTAAACCCACCTGTTATGGAAAACTCAAAAATCTCCCTGGTGACCTCTGAGAACATGTTCTCCAGGTGTTGGATGAACAGAAACCTCTCAGTCACAGTGCTGAACACCTTGCAGATCTGCTGCACCAACTTCACCGCCCACGACATGTGATAGCCGTCCTTCTCGCACACCTGAGGACGAAGCCAAACAAAACTGAAAACTAAACAAACAGACCTTTTGAACTCACACATGTAGTCGTGGCCTTAATTACTGACATAGTTTTAATGAATAAGCATCATTTTAATGAGGTGTGTCAGTTCCAAGGCTCTGGTATAGTGAATGCATTTCCTGATTAGTGAAAAAGAGAGAATACGTCATCAAAGTCAGTACCATGGACAGCACCAAGGTCATTATAATTATCTAAAATTAAACTAAAAATGACAACTAAAAACATTTCTGAAAAGAGTGTGTACTTACAAAAATAGTAAAAGTAAAAATAGAGGAAATGTTTTATGTTTTAGTCTCTTTAGTCTATTTTTTCTCACCAGTATGATGTACACGATGAGTCTAGAGATCTCAAGAAGTCGTCCGTTCACAGCCTTGCTGGCCAGAAAGGTGTAGCAGAGACTGTTGCCACACAGGACCAAGAGACGGGCCACGTTCTCCATATGCCACGGCAGAGGAATGACTGGAGATGATGAGGGAGAGCAGGACAGCCAATCAATTCAGGGGGCCCTAACGCTAATATGTGTTTATCTGCAGGTGTGCAATATTAAAGCATTTGAGACTTTGAGAGCCACTGAGGTACGATACCAAAAAGCTCCTCCAAGATTGTCAGCATCGAAGTGGCGGTCCAGTCTTGGACTTCTAGTTTGCCAAAAAGCAGGAGGATGGCCCGGGCCAGGTCCCACAGAGCACTGTGAGGCAGCCCCCTCTCCACCAGATCCTGCCAACCGAGGGTGCCTGCATGATGGAGGACAGCACCTCACTTGTTAACTAATTCATACTATCACACATCACAAGGTAATAGAAAGCCATGTTTTCCAACACCAGGTCTCTTCCACCAGAATATGAGACTATTGGTCATTTATTGGTCATTTTAAGTCTCATAATACTAATTTACTATACTAATTTATGCACTTCTGTACAATTTCAACCCCTGAAGAGTGTTCAGATTTACATTTACATTCAAAATTCATTAAAATTTCAGTCGAAACATGAATTATTAACCACAGTCTAGGGACAGCACTCATCGCTGGTGAGAAATAAACTACAGAAAGCAAATCATTTTAGGATGAAATATGTTGCCTAGCAGAGGATTACAGTCTGGTCATGTTTTCAGAGTTGCAGTGTAAACAAATTGGGAGATGTCATTCTCAACAAATTAAATCTCATCCTGAATCAATATGTTCTCCTAGAGTCAAATAAACACAATCCCCACAACATGATTGCTTTCATTAACTGTGAGTATTGAAGTTATCTTACCCTCCGGCAGCAGAGGTCCATAGAGAATGAACAGTAAGTGAGCCTGGCTGACCATGGGCCAAGGCTTCAGAAGGAGAGCTAACCAGAACTGGCAATCCGGCTGGTTCGGCCACGGGTCCAACAGAACCTGACGGCAGAACAGACGGAGCTGCAGCTCCTGGTGCCACCGCACGCCTGAGGACAGAGCAACGAGTAAACAAACCTGTTTTTTTGTATCACGCCACAAGGTTGACAGTAAAAGGCCACTGATCCCACTCCCGTTGGTTCTTGTTTTTAAAACTTAACTATATTACCAAATTCAAATGTGCGCAGAGGTTATCGGCCAACCTGTGACACGCTTCATTCTAGCGTTCTTTTGTTGCCAAAAATAAAAGACAAGATTTGTTCTCTGGGAGTGCAACCTTGAGAGTTTTGTTCATTGCTGATTCCTGCCACTTCCGTGCACCCTCATATATATTTTTCGGGCTTTGGAGAAGTGCAGGCTGCTGTTCTGTCACACTTCTTTCAAGCAACTCATGGCAAGAGCAGGCTCAGACTTGCAAACAACATCTCCTCTGACTTCTTGAGTGAACAGAACGCTTCTGCCCTCTAATGGGATATTCCAACTCCCTTCATTAATACACAACAGTCTGAAGAATTATTTGATACATCAGTCTATCCCGTTGCTGCTAAGTGTGCTCTGAAAATGAATCTCAGTATAAAACTAACAATAAAGTTGTATCATATCGTACCATATCATATTGTATAAAAAACAAACCTGGTTTTCCTGTGATGACTGCCTCGATTTTTTGCAGCAGATTTGTGAGGTCACACAGGAAGCTGAACACCCTGTGGCACTCCAGCTCATCCCAGCCTGCTATCAGTGTCTGTGGAGTATCCGACAGAACATATCGAGACACTTAACACTGAGGTGATGTCATATTACACAGTACGCGTGCAATGTTGTGAGACCTAAAGTCCAGTAAAGACAAGATGTAAGGAGAGTTTGTAAATGCAGAAAACATTTCAGTTTCAGGCTTTTGTTATAGTAATAATAGAGCACATTTTTGTCATGATACTTTAGTAAGCTCTTACGACAGGATGAGACTGGTTTGTTATTTACATCAGAGTTTTAATTTTTCTGTCTTTAAATGAGGCCCTCACCTGCAGGAAGACTCCGTAAGTAGGGAAGCCGATGCAGTCTGCTGTTAAACACTGCTCCAACATGAAGCAGTGAATCTGAAACAGATCAGAGGGAGAGCTTTATTTGTTTTCCTCATCATTAGCAGAGGCGATGATCAACAGATATTTGTGCTGAGTAACATATCGTTCAGAAACAACTCTGCAACAGTCCAAAGGATGTAAGATAATGTGGCAAATTAGACAGCAAACCATTCATCACTTTCATGACTGATCATCTAATCCATCCAATAAGTTACATCATTTAGCCCGTGTGATTACACTTCTGTTGTTGACAAGACTGATTTTTTTTTTGAGAATGCTAACAAGCATCTTGTGTGGATTTTTTTTGCTTGAAATTAAATGAGTGAATACAAAGATAGACATGTTCAAAAGCTTACAAAGCCGGCTGCGTGATGTAGCAGTTAACAATTTCTTGCCTGTGAAAACCTGCTAAAGACAAACTTCAGCCTGTCCTTTGTCGGCAGCAACAAGGTGGATCTCTTGAACAACAAACCTGAGACACAGAACATAAAAATGCATTAAAACAGGATGGTTAAGAATACACAATGCAACATGAAGCTGAGCTTAAACTGCCACTCACCCAGGTCTCTGTAGTGTCCAATGGTCAATCTCTCTTCGAGGCAGGTGTTGTGGTGAAAGTTTTCAGTTATCATTTTATTCCTCCAGGCCAGAGTGGAGATGTGGTCCACAATGTATCTATTGATTTCCTTGGACACCATGCTGAACACACTGATCTCAAACACTTAAAAACACAAACATTTCCATTTATTTTTCTGCAATTTTATACTTCAACTCTACTTCATTATAATGGAAAATATTGTATTTTTGACTTACTATATTTATTTAAAAAACTGTTTACTTGACTTTAGTTACTAGTTACTGCATCAAACCAAAGTAGCATATTGTTTAACTTACATTATTTGCAATCAGACTAAATAAAACCCTGATCCCGGTAACCAGAAAAATGTTTAATATTGGATCCATTAATCATCCAGGTCAATAATCAGTCGACCCCTAGCACACAGTTTACATATGCATGTAAATATATGTAATTTACTTTATCTTAGTCTTTTGATCATTGCAAGAAAATAACTTTTAATACTTAAGTTCTAATACTTTATTTACCTGTGTACTTTTTGTACCATCAATGGTCTTAACATGAAATCTTTCAGTTACTTTTATTCAAGTATGACTTTCGGGTACTTTATACCACACTGTCAGCTACTAAATATGACAGTTTCTATACCAAGACAAGTCTTTATATGTAATGTATTGTTCATACTGTCTGTAGAGTATGTAGCTAATCTTGCCAAATGGCCTTTTAACCATTTAACCAACTAGTTTAATGGCTGTTGTAGCAAACCTTACTTTTCACTGAGCAAGTTTAGGTGAATGTAATCAGTTTATAGTATTTAATCTGTTGAATGATGTTTCAGTAAAACTTTATAAGAGCATGACATTATGTGACAAAGCCAACCAGGTCACCTACCGGACAGTTTGTCCAGGATCATGCGGAACACCTCTGCCGGGAGCTTATGGAAGTAGCTGCCGCTGATGTGGCTCTGGCTGCGGGTCACGATGGTTCTGGCCGGGTGGGGCCGGTGATAGCTCCGCTTGAGTTGTTTGGTCTTGCGTGTCAGCGTGAACTTCCCAACATTTCTGGAGGTTTTCTTCGCCATCACCGCCACCTGTGAATTGGCTGTGTTCCGAAAGATAAGGCAAATTTGACTTGTGAATAGAAGAAACTCTGACGCTAACCAGACGTCGGCGTTAGCTAAAAATCAAACAGAGGGAGCAAAGTCACCATAACTACCTAGCTTAGCTACGTTAGCGCTGCTAGCTAACCTGAACTACTGACTGTATACATTAGTTATTACTTGATTAACTTTTCGCTTCAGTAGTGACACACCCAGACATATAATTTCGAGGAATACAAGCTGACACCAAAGCAATAGAATATCTTACCAATACTATGGATACTGTAAGGGCAGCAAATGTAAGCTAACTAGCTCCAAAGTTATAAAAGTGGAGTTAGCTGCTAGCTTAGCTGTCAGTGCGCGACGGCGCGAAAATAATGACTTTACTGATGCTTTACATGGCTGACAGTGACCTGAGGCGCGTTTATTTCAAGTATCCACAAAATACTTAATTAAAAGTAAGGTAGGAAAAAAACAGCAATTTTATAAATGTCACTAATGTAACAACGCTTAAAGGGCGAATAAGTGTTAGCAGTGGCTTTTATTCAGTAACTTGGCAGTGAAGAAAAAGGACACAATCACAATTATTTAAGTGAAAAAGATTCAATGTGCAATATATCATTGTAGGTAGAGATGGAAGTAGTCAGTGTTTATTCTAGCCGTCGATTCATCTGTTGGAATTAGATATTTTGTTTAGAAAAATACCAGATAATGGTGAAAAAAATGCTTCAAATGTCGATTTTATATAATATTTCTTTTTTTCTGGTACACAAAGATAATGAGTTTACCATCACAGAAAAGTAAATTACCAGAAATGAATCGGATAAGTGGCAGGAATTAGAGAATGTTGTCTTTTAGGTCACTTATTTCCTAATAATACAGTTAAGTAGATTGATGAGCTGATATAATTGTAGAATTGTTTTGTTTTTTTGATTCCCATGATATATTGTATTATATATTAATGAAAGTGGAGACACCCCAGCTTTTTCTTCATAAAATGGCCTTTTTCACTAAATTATTAAAATATACAAAACAAAAAAGATCATCTTAATCTTAAAATCTGTTATCTTTAAGGGCACGTGCTGGCCTGCAGGGGTGTGTGTCACACCATCTGTCAGTTTTATAATCATCATAATATTAATAAACTTTTATCTAGCTGGACTGGAAACCATTCCAATGAAGGTCACAAAGTGCTTCACAGAAAAGGAAATGAAAGAGAAAACAGCAGATAAGGAACTAAACAGAACAACACAGTGCTTACAAAACACTGCGATAATAAAAAAAAAAAAAAAAAAGATAAGTTGAGAGAGTAAAACCCTATAAATGTCCTATAACACTTACTTTTATAGGACAACCCTCACCTTTGTCCCTCAGGTATTTCATGAAGTTGGATGACCTCACTCACATCACCAGAATGACCAGAGCACCTGTACATGAGTGTGCAGGGCCTTTAAGATACGCTACTCTGTGCTACGTCTCAAATGTTGTGGGTATCTGCATATCTACTGACAATTAACATGTAGTAAGGAGAGAACAGCTTTTCAGTAAACCTGACACACCATCACGGTTGTGTTGCCCTCCAGCGCTGTGCACGACAAACCAACGATCCTCAGCTGCTAATCACAGGATTACTCTGCTTAACTAAGACTGTTAAGCGTTCCACATTCAAATGGCGTCTCCCACAGGCAGACCTTGGAGAGGATCATCCCCATCAACAGAGAGCTCTTAGAGAGAACTGAACGCTGCACAAGCAACCCGAGGGAAGGGCTGGTAAAAAAAAAAATAATTAAAAAACCCCTTGTGTACCAACAGGATGTCATGGTATGTTACACTCGGGGGCACAAAGGGATCAAGAGAAGAGCCGCAGAGAAACTAGATGGACCTCAGAAAAAACCTGGAGATGAATGACCTCACCTGAGAACCGTATGTACCACACAAAGATAAACCCAGCTTTGCAGTGTTGAGTGAGTAATGTAGTAATTTTCCTCTTGATTAATTGTAGTTCATTTCTACCAGCTGTAAGCTGATATGCAGGCTGATTTGCACATTTCCAGTCATTCTTTTCGTTTTATTGTCTATTATTCCATCACACAGACGCAGAGAGAAGAATTATTGAGACAAAAACAGCACATCCACTGAGGACAATATCTCTTCTGTCTGCCTTTTCCCTGGCAACACCGCTCTTTGCCTTCCGGAGCGACGTTTTGACATCGGCCCTGTTTATCTGTCTTGAGCAACACGCTGGCACCGGGACTGTCTCTCACGTCCTCTCTGACATGATGCCCCTGACAGGGATAATGCTGCTGCTGCTGATGATGATGATGATGAGATCTAACACTGGCCAGTCACATATCTGACAAAATACAGCAGCACGGGCACACATTCCCTGTTTGTTCAGGCAGCAGCGGATACAGAAGGAACTGGAATCGATGCCAATCAAACTATTTATCTGGAGGTGCACCGTCTGGACTCCCAAGGCTGTGTAATCCTCGTGTAACCTTGTTGGTGAGTATTCAAATGTGGTGTTTTTTTTCCTCATATCAAAATGTCAAAGCTTTGCGTTCCATGTTTAATAGATTGAAAAATGAGAAAATGTTATGAATATCACATTGGATGTTGGATAACTTGTGTGCACACCAATACGAAATAAGATGCTCTTCACAGCCTGGCCTTTGTTGCTGCTGCTCACTTGTTATGCCTTCAGTGTAGTCAATCATTAGGTAAACACAATGAGGCTTCTATCTCCGGTATTTTAAGAGGCGCCCCAACGGTGCGAGGTCCAACACTGAAATATAATCAAACCTGTTGTTCTCTGAGAGAACAATGGCTCCGTATGAACACAGTTCAGTTTCTATGGTTTCAAATTTAAAGTCCTCTCAGTATTCAGGATGTTTATTTGTGTGATTTTTTTTATTCACCTAGAGAACATTTCGTTCAAAACAGTAGGAAGGAACAAAAGTAAATGCTTAACTACCCACAAGTCTCACATGCTCTTAGGTTATTACTTGTGGCCTAGAACCTCCTGGACAGTTTTCCTGTGACTAAGGATACTTTTGAGGACACATTTCAGACTCAGTCAGTTAATTTGAGGCCGCTGGTGCAATTTGGGACAAAAGACGTGTCCCCGTCTTGGAAAAACAGCTGATTTTTTGGGGTCAGAGTTTAAGATTAGAGTTATCCGAAGTTCATGCTTAAGGTTATGCAAGTGATGGTTAGGATTAGGGTTATGGTAAATCTCCAGGAAGTGAAATTAAGGCTATTAAATGTCCCCTAAAGTACAATGTGAGAGTGTGTAAATGTAGAACTGAGTGTCAAGCGATCTTAGAATTTGGCTGGTTATTACTGCATAAACTGCCACAATCTCTTTGGGTTTGCGGCCCATCTGGTAGAAATGCTCTGTCATCATCGGCCCCTCTTCTCTGAAATGTCCCGCAGAGCCGTGAAAAATGTTCAAAGTTAGTGGTTTATAACAGTTGCTCTCAGCTCGGGTGGTTTCTGTAAATGTTTAATTTCCTCTCTCGCTCTCCTTTCCTGAGGGGCGGTGCGCAGCTTAACAAATAGACTGCTGTGCTTTGCCCTCCAGAGGAGAGCGTCAAACAGGTGAAGCTGAACACTGCTCTCATTAGTTACAGATGCAGTCACCTGCCACTCACCAGAGACTGATGCCAGAAAAGTTTCCACAGCTTTTTCTGCCCGCAGACACTTGAGGAATGGCTCAGACGTAAGCTCGGTGGAATTTACTGTACTGCTGGGGACCATGCAGATATAACAGGAGGAATCCAGCCTCATCTGTATCTGTTTTGAGTGCTTCTTTTGTATGTGGTGATTTGTTGCTTTTGTGTGTTGATTTTCCTTCTCCCTTATCTATGGATCCATTTATGAGTGAAATATGTTGCATCCAGGTCCTATCGATTGCCCTCTCTGCCCCGCAACAGTGATTTCAAACTGTAAACTTTGTGCTTTGCAGTTTGAGCGTCTGTCCGAGGGGAGTGAATCATGGCCAGCATGGCGGTTCAGCTCCTCGGCTTCTTCTTGGGGCTGCTGGGGTTTGCGGGAACTGTCGTTGCGACTCTGCTCCCCCACTGGCGCAGCACAGCCTACGTTGGCTCCAACATCATCACGGCCACCTCCTACATGAAAGGCCTGTGGATGGAGTGTGTGTGGCACAGCACCGGCATTTATCAGTGTGAGGTGTACAGATCTCTGCTGGCACTCCCGCGTGACCTGCAGGTAAAACACATTCGCCTTCCAGTTTTTTATCCAGCGCACCTTGTGTTATCATGAGAAAATTGCCACTTACACGTGGTTTAATGATCTAATATTTAGCGTTTGCTTAATTCAGCTTCTCAAATGTGAGGATGTGCTACTTTCCTCTGTTTTATACCACTGTTAACTAAATATCTTTGGAATGTAAAGCACAGAGAAAACACAGAATTTGTTTTCTGACTGTGGGACATTCTGATTGGACTTTCTTGCATTTTATAAATGAAACAGTCAGGTTGAGCAAGTACTCATATAGTATCTATACGTACTGGGTAGCTGACTGAAGTTTATTTATTAAAGTTTATAACATGACTCACGGGGAAGTCGTGCCAACAGCAACAGTCACATGCAGGAAGGCAACTAGCAGTTGATTTGCATTGCAGAGATACGTATGTGAAATAGGCCAACGTTATTGTTATTTCTGATGATGACTGATAGTTTGCCAAGTAAGAATACAGCACAGCATGCAGTCTGAAATTAAAATCCGGTTTTACTCCTTCTGTTTGTTTATTCTGCTCCACATTAGGCTGCCCGGGCGCTCATGGTGCTCTCCTGCGTCACCTCGGTCCTGGCGTGTGTGGTGTCCGTGATGGGGATGAAGTGTACCCGCTTCGCCCGAGGCTCGCTGGTCAAGTCCCCGCTGGCCTTAAGTGGGGCGATTGGTTTCCTCTGTGCTGGCCTGCTCTGCCTGGTCACCGTGTCCTGGACCACTAACGACGTTATCTTGGATTTCTACGACCCTTTCCTCCCCAGCGGGATGAAATACGAGATTGGCCTGGCAGTGTATCTCGGTTACGCCTCGGCCTGCCTCAGCCTGACCGGAGGCCTGGTGCTGTGCTGGAGCAGCGGTGTCGACAGGTCCCGGAGCCCCCTCCGTCTGCCGAGGAATCAGCCATCATCACCTCCCCCCGCATTCAACCACATTTACCCTCCTGCTCCTCTCTACAAGCCCCCCGATGCCCTGAAGGATAATCGTGCTCCCTCGCTCTGCTCCCTCGCCAGCAGTGGCTACAGGCTCAATAACTACGTCTAAGACTGCACAGGGAATGTTTGAGCAGAAAACAGACTGCAATTTTTTTATATCTTTACAGGATCTTTTGCATCTTCTACACCCATGAAATAAGTATTAAAAAAGGAAAACAGAGAACTATATTGTATAATGTATTTAACATTATTATAACTAACCAAAAACCAGCTATCACAATTTAACTTCAACATATCTGAGAGCCAAACAAACTCTGAACTGTGTGAGAGAACAGAGGACTGACACATGTTGACCTGCTGCTGTGTACCTGTAGGACCAGAAGGTGGCGGTATTTTACAGCAAAAGAGACGACATATCACATTTGCCGTGCTGTGCTGCAACACTCATGTTAATGGATAATTGCAATTGCTCTGTCACTTGTTGTTGTAGCCGACTTTCTGGTTTGGATTAACACTTTCTTGTTTTGAAAGCCAGTTCAGTTATTAAGTGTTTTTTGTTGTTTTTTAAAGAAATGAATGATATTGTTGCAGTATTTAATGCCAAAGAACGTAAAAAGCAATGAATGTCAGTTTCTAATGATTTACACATAAAGAAGTTTTATTATAAATGCTTCTTTTATTGTTTTAATTAGAAAAATACAGCGTTAAAAATACATACAATAACTGACAGCTGCTCAGTCGAGAGTCTTCTGTGACACTTGTTGGTCCGTCTGTTCACAGTAATGTAATACAACCAAGTACGTGTGATCAAGTGCTGTATTTAAATGTACTACTAGGAACTTTAAACTGGCTATGAAACATTCTCAATTTAACACTGATGCTTCTATATGATGCACAAAACAATCAGGAACATCAAGGAGAATATCGACCATTTCTATATAATTACTGTAGATATCAGCAATATCAGTAAAGTGCTTAATATCCAATCTCATAATTGTCCAGACTGATAATCAGGCAATCTAAAGTATACACTATATAATTACATGTAGATTAAAAAAATGTTTTACTTGTACTTTTGATATTTAAGAACCTTTAAGTATTGGATACATTAAGTATTATGTAACCCTTGCTTCTAACAAAGTAATATTTTAACACAGTATCTTTACTTTTAAAAACAGTAATTGTTTGTTTGTTGTTTTTTTTTTATTTTAAAAGCAACACTCATTCAAAATTGCAAAAAAAAACCAAGGTTGTCCTCTGGCCTAAAGATTAAAGAGCCTTAACTAATAATTACAATCAATGATAATGCACGTTCAGCTCATTTTCAACACACATTTTATAATAATGCCAGAAGAGAAACTTGGAATTTTGTCTTATTTAAAATTTTAAAATGTTTTGTTCCTGATTCCACATTACTAAAACTTCCTCATAGAGATTTGGATAATTCTTAAGACATCCACTAGATGGAGACAACGATCTTTAGGACAGACCGCTGAAAGCCTTCAGGTGGAACCTCAACTTATTAAATTAAACCACATCATCTGGTAGATATGGTGTAGGCTACCGGCTGATGAATGTTGATGACTTCTTTATGGATGGCACTAACAAAGAGTCAGAGACATCAGCCATAAGTGTCACATGGAGACTCATTAGTAGATGATGAATAAGATGATTGTGACTCTTCTCTTGTGGCGTTCCAGGCCGCCTGTCTGAAACTACCTGTTACACTGTGGGCGTGTTTCTGAGGTGTTATTTGTTGGAAAAACCTTCCAATTAGAGCTGCCCTCCATCTGGCAGCCTGTCAGAAAACACACACCATAAATTAAGAGGACGTGTCACAACTCAGGCAAGATGCTTCTCTTATTTCCAGCAGTCAGACCGGTCAGCATCTTTGTTTACATCAAGGAGCTAATTTATGTTGCTGGTAGAGCCCAGACTGTGAAATTCTAACCCCCTGAAAATTATTTTAATATGATTGCTCATGGAAATCAGTGAAAATGAACAATACTAAATTGTGAGTAGGTTCATTTACATACATAGAACACTACAGAAATATCACATGAAAGCAATTATTAAAGCTGGAGGTATAATGAGACAGAAGGCTTCACAATGACAAATTACAAGAAATGTGAACTGTTCCTGTTGCGGGCACTGTCACATTTCAGCACCATGGACAGCGGTCTGAACGCTCCGAGGAAACCTCCCTCGGTAACACACTTGGTGCTGCTTTCAGCTGTGTTGAAGGCAAACCATAGTACAGTAGAACTTCATCATCTGTATAACATATAATGAGTATTTTAGACTGGAATAGAAGAAAAAATATTTTATTGTCCCTTTTTTCCACGCAAGAAAAAACAGAAAATCATCTTTTCTTAAAAAAAAAAGGTTCATAAAAAACACAATATATCACAGTCAATACATTCAAATTAAAAACATGAATATGGACACAATATGGGCAAGTTATTTGATGAAAAGAAATTTATGAAGTGCTGGTCCATAAAGTGACCGATGGATGATGGAAAGTCAGTGTGTAACGATTCATCAGTCCAGATCCATATGTCCACTCAATGATCAACAATCCAATAGCATCGATGCAAAGTGAAAGCATCGATTCACATCGCCATCATCGTCAAGATACGCCATTCTTTCTGAAATTCCGGTGGCACGTGTGTGTCACTGTTTCAATTTACTCTTTTCTAAACAATGCTTTCTTTTTATTACAAATAATAGATTGTTTTCCATTGAAGTGTCTGGAGCCACTGGTAAAATAATATTTCCACTAAAGAATCAAATCATATTTTAGTTGCTTTACGTGAGTTGACGATATCACCTCATATCGATCGCAGGCCGCGTATTGTATCGTATCGAATCGTATCATGACAGACTTTGTGATATCGGTAAATATTGAATCGGTGTCCAAAGACACGGTACAATATCTTGCTGTGATGCAACTTGCAATTGACACCACTGATATAACCTGTGATGGAGTAAGAGAGAAGGAGTTATGACTTGAATGCATCACAGTGATGGTGCCCTTTTTATATTTCCTCTCCCCTCAGATACCCTGAATCCACCGCGATATCATATTTATAAGTTGTTCTTTAAGTTGTGACGTTTAAATGCAAGCAACTTCTGAATGGACTGAAGTTTCTTTCGTGCGTAAGGTGGCTCACAAAAAATGAAAACGTAATCCTTACACCATCAACATAACCATCAAACAGCCAGAACCAACGTGACGCTTGAATCTGGGGATCTGCGCAGGATCGTTAATCAGCCCTGAGATGTAACCTGGCGGCGCACCGGTTTCATCCATTCATTGCCAATACCGTATTATGATATTGGAAAGCTTTCCCGGAGAGGTTGTGCGTCACGCCACTCTCTATTAGGAGCTATTTTCGTCCCAGCCCTGGAAGACATTCATCCACCATCTACCCACCCTGACAGCACCCAATAAACCCACCACTCCCATTCATCTCCACCCCTCCACCCACCCAACTCCACCCTCGCTCATTCCCTCTCCCTCTCTTCCTCTCTCTCTCTCTCTTTCTCTCTCTCTCTCTCTCTCTCTCTCTCTCTCTCTCTCTCTCTTTCTGACGAGCACTGGTGATTCACAAAAACAACACAGGAGAATTGTGTTTGCTCGTCCAAGAGGATTACTTTGTGGCACCTCAACATTTTCCAAACAAAAATCGTCTTTGACACTTTTTTGTTAATCTTCTTGTGGAGGTCCCCGCTCCTGTCATCCGTTCAGACCTGTTTCCTCAAAGGAAAGGTAAGAGAAGCTCCTTTTCGGACTTTTCATTATTTTACTCATATGTGTTGGCCGCCTCTTGACCGTGTTTGACCAAAGTGACAGATGTTGATTTAAAGAGAGATCAATAATGCCATGCCGGCCTGCTGGAGCCATGGCGTCAGCGCATCTGGGAGCCGAAGCCCGCAGGTTTGATCCCTGTGATGCAGCACGTCGGACACAAAACCCTAAATGTTTCTGTGCGAGTCTCTTGTGGTTGACGGCTGGATCGCAGCTTTTCGACGGTGCGTTAAGGACGCATTAATGGACTTTTACGCACGAAAGCGCGACAGGAAACCATGCCGGTCCACATTTTTTATCTTTTTTTAAATCATGCCAGGCTACAGAGCGGCGTTCACACTTTTCACAAGTATACAAACAATCATGAGACATCCTGTCAGTTAACTGGCACTTTAATTGGTATGACCGTCTAATGTCTGACAGAAGTGTAACTCGTGCGTAAAACACCCTCAACTGTCTTTAACGCAACAATTACAATTTGCGAGCACCACAGTTCATTTTATTTTATTTTTTTGTTTTGATTGGATGACACACGGTGGAGCGCCGGATGCTCCTCTTCCTCTGCTGTGTGCGTCAGTTGGACACGGTAAGGTTTGGAAAGTCTTCACCGCACTAGTTCCATCATCGTCTTCAAAGTGAGACGAGGGCAGGATGAGATTCACGATTTTAAATCAAATCAAATCATCAGCTGGTCGTTTGTCTAATAATTGATTTTTTCTGTTGTTGTTGTAGTTGTTGTTGTTGTTGTTTGGCGAGAGCGCGAGCAGGAATGTCGACTTTAATCATTTCCTGAGACTTAATCACACTTCTGTAAATTTGGAACCTCTGAGTGGAGGCTGAAAACAAAACACCGTATAGAAAACTGCAGTTTTTCGGACCGATATGTTTTAAAATGAATGTTGTCGTTTGTTTGTTTGTTTGTTTGTTTGTTTGTTTGTTTTAACTGTAATTTGCAGGATAATTAGAATGAGATATTTCTCTTCTGGTGATCCCACCCCTCGAGGTTGGGGGGAAACAGGGGGATTTTACATTTCTCACAGCTGGATTTTTGCTGTAAGCGTGAAGACGATCGGTGCGTAAAAAAAAACATCACATTTCAATCAGTTTGCATTCTCTACCTGGACACTGTCAGTTTGTAACATGTAGGTGTGGTCACTGAACACCTTAAGCGGCGAACAAATTCGATCTTGTAGCTTCTAAGACGTTTCGTACCTCAAAAAAAATGTTTGGATATCAGGGTTTTAAAGTCATCAGGTCATGCTCCGCGTAGTGCGCATGGAAGCGGTGGTAATGAACAGGAATTACGCGCTGTGTCTGTGCTGATAATAGACCTGATTTTTTTTTCTTTTCTTTTTTTAATCAAGCGGTAAGATATTCAGTCCAGATCCAAGTCACACGTAGTCCACAGAAACGTGTCTCTACCTTTTTCTCTTCAAAGTTCTCTCCATGAAATTCCAGTCCTCGGCGCGCAGTAGTTCTTGATCTCGGCGGGAGGAAGCGGACCAAAGGAAGATGACCATCCACGCCGAGGGTCTCGTGGCTATCGTGATCTTCTACCTGCTCATTCTGTTCGTGGGGATCTGGGCCGCATGGAAGAACAAGAACTCCGGCGTTGGCGAAAGTGGAGACCGGAGCGAGAGCATCATGGTCGGGGGGAGAGACATCGGGTTGTTCGTTGGTGGATTCACAATGACCGGTGCGTTGATTAAAACATTGGGAGTTTTTTAAAAATGTTTTCAGGAAGTGTTCAGCATGATTCTGTCAATTGTAGGTATCGCGTGATGGTATAAAAGTGGATACATTTCTTCTTTTACGCACGGACAGCACCGCAGCCATAGATAATCATTTATCATCGAAAGTTTCAACATTACATCCAGCAAATTTAGAGCAATTTAAGACGCGACGACTGATGGATGAAACGTTTCAAATATGAGCCATAACTCGTAAATATCACCTGAGAGTCTGTTGAACGGATTCATTTTGATTTGACTGGATTCCTTTCCATCCAGGACGGACAAATATTACTTACAGGATTCTTGTTATTCGAATAAACTTGTGCGTCAAAGTGTTGGTGTCATAAAAAAAAGTGTTTTATTTCTTGCTTTCAGCTACCTGGGTGGGTGGAGGCTACATCAACGGCACGGCAGAGTATGTCTACCTGCCGGACTACGGCCTGGCTTGGGCGCAGGCACCCTTCGGTTACGCTCTCAGCCTGGTAGTGGGTAAGCGCCAGTGTCTTGGTGTAGCTCCTTTCTTTAATTGTGCCAAGTGTGCGTTGAGCGTGAGATTGCACCAGTCATCGTGCATGTGTTATTCAGTATTTTAGGTAATCCATCACAGTGATCATCATTTCTGCTTTTATTCTTGTTGATCTAAATCCGTGGCTCATTCTGCATGTATGCTTGCAACTTTAATACCGCACAACTGTGACAATAAGCTGGTATTTGTTGCCATTTCAAGTCTCTGCTGCTTTTTGAATATTACCCTGAAATAAATGTTTTACTGCTCTCTGGGGCTTTAGTGAGTATGTAGTATAATGTGATATAAAAGTGCAGTAAAAACACATGTAAAATCACTGGTGAAATACAGTATATCTTACATTTAAAGCAACATTATGTAGAAATCTCCCGCTCACTGAAGGTACGTAGTGCAGAAACAAGTAATTGGGAGGGCGAAGTAGCTGAGACAGAGACACCACTCACCCTATTACGACACACTGTACCACCAACATGATTTTGCGGCTGTTATTTTAAGGTGAAAAAAAAAAAAAGTTACACATTGTCGCTTCAATGTCCGACATCATTCAGGCGGCCTTTTCTTTGCCAAGCCCATGCGCTCCCGCGGGTACGTCACCATGCTGGATCCCTTCCAGCAGCTGTATGGAAAAAGGATGGGCGGCCTGCTCTTCATCCCCGCGCTCATGGGGGAAATCTTCTGGTCTGCAGCCATTCTATCTGCCCTGGGTAGGTGATAATTGTTAGAGTATGAACTCGTTACGAACGCCGCATTGCGTTAACTGTAACATCCATTCGGTTTTCTTCTTCCCTCTAACTGATGACTGTGACTCGTGGGCTGAATGCGTCGTCCCGCAGGAGCCACTCTGAGTGTGATCGTGGACATAAACATCAACATGTCCGTGGTGATCTCAGCCCTGATCGCCATCTTCTACACGCTCGTTGGAGGACTTTACTCTGTGGCGTACACGGATGTAGTCCAGCTCTTCTGCATCTTTGTGGGCTTGGTGAGTGTCACTGTTAACATCTGCTCAGCTCGGGACGACACAGGTTATAATAAATTCTAGCACTGGAATGATTTCAGGACAATTAAACAGGGTTTTACCAGTATAGACTGGAAGCCAAAGTTATGTCCCGTATGTTTGAGCTCAAAATGTGAAGCTCTCATCGGCAAATACTTTATATCAATCTTTGAGGTAAAAAAAAAAACAAAAAACAACCTTTAAGGATACACCAGTCATCACATTTTTGAGCTTGTCTGAATCTGATGAAGACACAGATCAAAGTGCATTCATTAGGAAAAAACCTAATTAAAAAAACATGTTGGTAATAACAGACAAGTTGGCTGCTACAGCAGTGACAGTGTTTCAACATTTGTAAGGGTGAACCACTGGATTTTTTAAAGAGACCTTGGGTGAAATTTCCAACTGTATTTGTCGCAACAACAACATAAACACTAGCCATGTTTCTGGCTACCAAAACAGGTAATTTCAGACAAAACATGATCTTTTCCTAAACCTAACCAAGTAGTTTTTGTGTCTTAACCAAACCAGAGCATTGACACGGTGTTATCAAAACATGAAATAGAGAATTTAAACTAAAGATACAAAAAGTTTCAACATATCCAGGGCTGGTAGAAATGTACATTGCCAACACTTAATTCTGCATATTCTGCAGGGCTGTGAAAAAAAGAGGAACACAGCAAAAGCGGCTCCTTGGATGCCTCCTATGGTAGCACATTGGAGATAAAAGTGGCCCAACAGGGTTTCGGTGTGTTTCACCATGAAGGCATCACGACTGTCACTGCATACAGTTGCTGCTTTTTTTTATGTTTTCCACCCCTGCTCCTCTGACAGCTTGAGTCAGCAACTTTATAACAAAGTAGAATCTGGGATTAGTGTCTTTCAACAGCTTTGACAGTGAAAACTTAAAAAAAGTCTGAATGCCTATTCAATAATAATAATATCTGCATCCTGATCCCTTTCTCTCCATCAGTGGATCAGTGTGCCTTTTGCCCTGTCCAATCCTGCCGTGGTGGACATCAGCATTTCAGCCAAGGAGGCAATCTACCAGTCACCCTGGCTGGGGAAGATTGAGCCTGAAGACAAATGGCTCTGGGCGGACAACTTCTGCTTGCTGGTGAGCCAATTTTTAATAAGAAAAAATAATCATCAAGAGACAGTAAATTACTGTAAAGTATATACACATTTTCGATTCTGCTATAAAGTGTTGCAGGCGGGGTGGGGGGGTTGAGGTGAAGCGGCTAAGGCAACAGGGTTCGTTTCTTTGAGGTTTACTCTGAAGATGAACGTGTAGGACTCGAATGAAGTTTCAGAGCTGTTCTGCATTGGTTTGGTGTCTGTATTTACTACGGTGTTTCTGTTTCTAGATGTTGGGGGGGATTCCCTGGCAGGTCTATTTTCAACGGGTTCTTTCTGCCTCTTCAGCTACCTACGCCCAGGTCCTCTCCTTCCTCGCCGCCTTCGGCTGCCTGGTCATGGCCGTCCCCTCTGTCCTCATAGGAGCTATAGGGGCCTCCACTGGTAAATACTCAAACACACAGCTTATCTTCATTTGTCTTAAAAACACTTAAACTGTCACCTAGTTTTATTTTGCAGCACATTTCTATAGTCTGATCAAAAATACAACTGCATGTTATTAACATCTGGATTAGAAGTCTAAACATACCAGAAAAATGAGCAAACCGCCTCACACACGAACAGTTAAATCACAGATTAACATATCCGACACTGATCTGTAAATGATATGCGCACACATATTGATTACACGGTTAACGAAACATCAAAAGACAATCGTCACATCCAGAAATCTGATCCTTTATTTAAACAGGAAAGTGCGATCAAAGGAAACACAATGCAGCCTCCCTGGGTTGTTTACACCCCCAGCAGCAATTTTTTGTTGTCAGATGTGTAGATGCATACAGTATCTGGAGGGTAAACAACATCAGACGGATCCTGTCACGACGGGCTGAAGGAGAGAGAGCCATCGGACCGTGCTGATTTAGTGAATATTACATCTGAAGAGGGGCTAATTAATGTCGTCCGTCTGAAGCTGTTTCATGTGTAACAGACGCTAATCAACCACTGCTTGTGAATATTCGGAGGAGGGGGAGTATGTATACCTCTGGAGGATGAAGAGGAGGATGAAACAAGTGGCAGAAAGATAGAAGGATGTCAGAGGGTTGAGAAATAAGGGAGTAACACGTTGTCCTGCTGGACAGAAGGATGGGACAGCAGTGGACTGGAGCATGTGGGGTGAATGGTTCCAGCTTCTTAATTGTGGAGATTCGCTGCTTTTCTTTATGATAGTAAATGACGAGTCTTTGGATGACATCACTTTGGTCTTTATTTATTTTTTTCCACTTTACAGGCTAAACAGTAATCAGTTAATCATTAAAATAACCAGGAGATTAATCAATAACAAAAAAAACCCATGTCATTACAATGAAATGTGGTACACACGTTCATGTTCACCTCATTTAAATTTGTAGTTTTATAACTCTGGATTAAGAACCTGGAAACTTCCCATAAGCCTCAGCTGAACGTCGTGTTAAGTGCTTATTGACTAACGTTAGCATGCTAACATGCTAAACCATAATGGTTAACATTGTCAACATTGGTATAGCTGTAGACTAATGATGTCACAGTTTTAGCTAACTTCCCATAGCAATTCCCTCATAGCAGCAAACAGAAGGACCCCGCTCTCTGCGTGTTCACAGATAGGACCGCCTCTTTATGGAGTGCTCTGTCCCGATTGGATGAAGTGGGCAGGGATACCAGAAAAGTTATTGTCTCTATTACTGCAGTGGGAGGGGGGACATTGGTTACTGACCAAACACTCTCTGACAGTGATTACTGGTGGAATATAGAGCATTTAATATTATTTTATTTTTTAAATCATATACAGCCGCTGTTCGTTTGCCACAATTCCACATATTCATTGTTTCCCGCTGAAAAATAGCAGCCTACATCTATGAAAAGTTCTGTATTTAATCAGCTTGAAGTGTCTCATTAGAACCAAATGCTTCACATGCACACACTCACATGCTCATACTTAATATGATTATTAATCTAATTTACAATTAAAATCTAATTAAATTACATGATGCATTCCTCGATGCTGGCTCATATTTCATAACCAATGGCCCAGTGTATTCACTGGATGTCACATTTTCAGTCAGAATCTATTATATCTGGGATCATCTTACTACTGTGGCTTCTTACTGTATTCTGACCAAGAGCACGCCATTATCTTTTCTTTGTTGGATTTTAGCACACAGACATGTGAGGCACTCTTGTTTCTCAGCAAATAAAACAAGTGTATCCACAGGGTGCATTATGATGCAAATTCACAGGATCAAGTACAGTCCACGTTCAGTTATCTTGTGTTAATTCCTCACACAAGTCCCTGAATTACTTAAAGATAATCATGACACTTGGATGCAGAAAAAACAATGAATAGTGAAAAAGTGGGGGGAAACAACACGTTTGTGACTATGGTTCCCACTTCTTCTTCTTCCAGACTGGAACCAGACCTCTTACGGGTCCCTCCCACCGAAGGACAAGGATCAGTCAGACATGATCCTCCCCATAGTGCTTCAGCACCTCTGCCCGCCCTACGTCTCCTTCTTTGGTCTGGGGGCAGTGTCGGCTGCCGTCATGTCGTCAGCAGACTCATCCATTCTCTCAGCCAGCTCCATGTTTGCCAGGAACATCTATCAGCTCGCCTTCCGACAGTCGGTAAGGTTGCCGACAATAATACACATCTGCACAGTTTGAGACGCTGGTTGCAAGCATCAGTCATATAATCAATAAATCAATTCTAGTTCCATCCCAGTGGTTTGCAGATGTGTCAGATCTTGCCTGTTGTGCATGCTGAACATACAAAACCAAACCCCAAACCTTCAGACAAAACATGACTGGCTCAACAGAACTAAGAGGGTCAAAACTGTAACTAGTCCAATAATTCCTTTATCTCTTTCTTCTCTCTTCCAGGCCTCAGACTGGGAGATTGTTTGGGTGATGCGCGTCACAATTTTTGTATTTGGGGCCCTTGCCACGGCTATGGCGTTACTGACAGGATCAGTGTATGGCCTGTGGTACCTGAGCTCCGACTTGGTCTACGTCATCATCTTTCCCCAACTCCTCAGTGTGTTATTCGTCAAGGGCACCAATACCTACGGCTCTGTGGCCGCCTATGTTGTTGGTCTTTTGCTACGCATCGGTGGAGGGGAACCTTACCTCAAACTTCCTCCCTTCATCTACTACCCCGGTTGGGTGACCCAGGAGAGAGTCCACCACCTTACTGGGGATGTGGAGCACTTTGTTCAGCAGAGGTTCCCATTTAAGACTATGTCCATGGTGGCGTCCTTCTTGGCAAATGTGGCAGTCTCTTACCTGACCAAGTACCTGTTTGAAAGCGGCATGTGGTCACATAAGTACGACTTCCTGGACGCCGTGGTGTCCAAGCATAGCAAGGAGATCATGGACAAAGCCACGCTGGTGAGCAACCACGATAACATCATTCTTTCAGAGATGGCGCCCGTCAAGCAAGTCCTGGGCGCGTCACTCGCTGGGACATTCACCAACACTGAGATCCTCAGTGATGACGGGGCGTCTAGTCCAGAGGCTTTTCACAATGAAGACTAGGCAACAGAGGCACAAAGAAATCTAGAACCAAGGAATTTGAAGAAGAAGGAATAATCAAAGAGGCAACGACATTCTTCAGGAAACTTGCTACTGCCACACTGGAAGTTGGAATCAGCAGACATCTGCTGTGGCTTCCGAGTGACTCCACAGGTTTGTTTTATGCTGATGACGTGGTGCCTCCTTCTTTTTTAAGATCCCTTGCCTAGAACCAGGAGGTTGACTCAGCTGTGTCAAGCGTACCATAACTCATTCTTGTGTTGTTGGTTTTTTTTTTTTCTTTTTATCATGACTCTGTGAATCTACAACCACAACAACCTGTTTAATTTAGGTGCTGCTACAGTGATCAGAGGGACTTTCAGGTGGAAACAAGGAAAGACTACAGAAGACATGGAGTATGTGATGACATCGACTAGGGTCCGCTGTGGGTAAAGAGATTGTGCAATATCTAACCAAGGCACTGTGTCAATGTCTACATAGCAGTGTGTGTGTTGATGTACATGCACATATGTACACTTGGCATCCTGGATTTTAAGTTTTAAATTTGCGTAGAGTATATTTATTAATAGAGCAATAATATTTTTAGGATCTCTGTTGTATAGATAGATACATTGTGCTGGATTTGCAAGTTTCTGTCATTGTTTTTAAATCAAGAGACCAATATTTTTTACTTATTTATGTATTTAATTTAGCTTATTTTTACATTGTGTGTTCACCTCGCTCTTAATCCTCCTGTTGTTCTCGCTTATTCCGCACACAGCAAGTGTCAAGTTACAAGCCCTGTACCACCAACATGTTACCAATCCCCTTGACTCGCAAACAGAAGGTTGATATCGGATGATTCTACAAGATCCCAGGTCACGTTCAGTCAAGTTAGAGTTTAATGCCAACATTTCTAGAGTACATTTTTCCAGAAGTCCAATATTCACCCTCCTTTTAGCTCTGTTTTGTTCTCCATCAACCTCTGAGGCAAGAGTATGCATGGGCTGTCACCGAAAGTTTTACGGGTATGATCAATGTGACATTAGCTAGTCAATTAGCCAAACAAGCTTGATAGCCGGCTACCTCTTAATATGAATCGAACAGGGGCTAAGAGAGTTTGCTTGAGGCGATAAACATGTTCGTTATGTTGTATTTTTCAGCCTAGAGGCTCACTCACATGCTAGAGATGGAATCAGGAAACCTTATCCGAACAGCAAGCATGATGAAGTTAACAACTACGTTCATTTCGCATATTCCCATTTAGGTCACGGCCACTGAGCAGGATATATAGGGGCAACACTATCAGAGCCTTCAACATGTGATATGTTTATGTGTGAATTATTTCAAAAGTACAATAACATAAATTATTTAAAATGAAATAATCGCACCCAACCCCCCCTTTAGCTTTAAAATATTCCACCATTTTCTGCCTCCTGTCGTTGGAAACAAGGTTGACGAGAGCTGTGCGAGTTACAAAAATTGGGGCGGAAAACCAAAATAGTAAGCTTAAAGTCACAATAACAATTTTAAAAAATAAGAGCAGCTTTAAAGCGGCAACAGATAACTTTTCCCACGTAGTGTTTGAAAATGATGTTATTGTTGGCACCACTGTGGCAAAGACAACTAGATCAGAGTCACAAATATCAACAGCATAGGACAAAACATTATAGTTTATTAGATTATTCAGTCTATAATAGAAATGGATTGACAGTGCACCTAAGTGACTGTGTGCCCGCTGCCAGGCAAAATTGTATAGTCTTAGTGAGGTTTACAGGGAACCAAAATGGTTTCAGACAGTGGTCTCATTATTCCATATCCATTACACTGTGCAATCCACATTTTCTTCATGATGATAGATTGAATCAGACAATGTATCTATTGCCAGTTAAGGTAAAGATAATGGTCATAGTCAATCATAAAAAAGTAATCATTCATAGCATTTTATAAGATGGGACAGAAACTGAGCTCTCTGTCGCCAAAGTCAAACACATAAACCATCCTCCCTACCTTTTATGCCACAACTTTGGCACTGCACGTCGAGTTTGTACTGCAGAATCATCATGAACGATATGAATGTAATCCCGTACACCATCCTGATTTACTCAGTGTCAACCATTCAGCACGAACTTACAGAGGATCTTAAAAAAAATGTCTTTCCAGCGTTCACTCAAGGCAGCCATTGGCTTCCATTCATCATTCATGCAATCAATTTGCAATCTTTGTTTTTGTCAAACCTGTGATTGTGTAGAGCGTCTCTGAATTAGTGTGCATTTACAGGTGACAACAATAAAAGCACATATGAAGATCGGTTTACAAGTTCACATACAAACAAATGGAAGCCAATGGTATCCCGGACGGCATGAACATCTATTAATGCTACGGACGGCTTTGACTGGCATTAATGTACACGGAAAATGATCTAACGGAAAATATTTTTGAATAAGTGCGTATGTGTGGTGGTTTCTGTGCTCATAGTAAACCTGTATTGACTGGCCAGCCACAGCAGGTTAGTGGAGACAGGAAATGATTGTTCCTCCCGGGATGGTGTCAGCGGCACTGGTCATTATTGATCCAGTCCCCAGTTGATTAGCCCTCAGGACATTTGATTAATGCTGCAGAGAGGTTGGAAACTACAGTTTGTTAAGGTTTGTTTTACAGTGTGTTATACTCAGTGATGAAATGTTAGATGTTCCTGATTGAGCACCCTCATACAAATAGTACATTTACCCAACATCAGCCCTTGTATTTTTCTAGATCTGGCTGTTTCAGATGTTTCACACTGCTGCTCTGTATAAAGAGTATCAAGTACAGGAGTTATCACTTTATACAGTGATTTTTGGCATTGTTAAGTGTTACTATTGTCCTGTTGACTTCTCTGTGTCTTCTCTCCTCTTGGAATTGTTGTGGTTTGTTGGTGTCCTTTTGAATCAATGGATTCGCCTTAAAAATGTCTGAGTTTGGAACGATAGTAAAAAGCGGACACTTTGATAGGATAAAGGATAAGGTTAGTGATATTCTATATTCAAATCATTGTCAACAATTAAGACCAAAATCATTTATTACCAGCACAGTTGGCTGAATAAATGTTGGCAGTGTACGTCTCTGCAAACGACTTAGGTTCAATTTTCAATTTCATGTTGTGACAACAGTGTGCAGATGCTTTGGTTAAGTTTAGGCCTAAAACCACTTGGTTAAGGTTAGGAAAATATTAATGTCTTGGCTTAAAATACTTGTTCTGGTCACCACGAACAGGGCTTAAGTTGTCCCCAAGTCTCCTAAAAAATATGCTGTGCTTTCACACTTGCCAGTGGCTTGGCAGCCTTCACCACCATCCCCTCCACCTCCAACATGAACGTGATATGATACGTATTGTAGAAATGTCAATACTGTGCATAGCCTATGACACGCACACATGTGAATGAGTTAGTGGTTTGCAGAAACGTTAACTGCCAACATTTCATTCTGCTGACCTGGCTGTCAGTTCTGACTAATGACTTTATTTAGTATATTAGGGAAAATCCCAACAGAATTCTTTTTTTCAATTCAAGCTGGAAACACAAACTGTGTAAACTGTCAAGACAAGGGCAGAACAATTGTGAGCATTTGCAGAAATTAGGGACTTTTTCATGGGAAGATTAATACACATCATGTGTTTCGCGGAATATGTCTGTGGTACTTACTCAAATTAAACCATAATGTTTATGTTAATCTTACTCAAGGAATATGTCGTCCAGCGAGTAGGTTTGGCTCACTGATGTGTCCTATAGCAGAGAGAAATGAGCTTGTCAGACTTCACTGACAATACGTTAGTAGAACTGATTCATTGTTGATTTTGGTCTTTTCAAGGGGTTTGGTGACAATGAAAGAAATCTAGTATAACACCAGCCTAATCCTTTAAGATGGCAAGATGGCCTTGAATTTAGTCTATAGAGTGAAGGGGACTTGATCCCTGTATGCAGCCATATCTGCTGAGGTTCAGATAAGTAACACAGACTAAATCCCAACCTGATCCCGCCCAGTCTCTGACAATAAAAAATGTGGGATTTGTGATTTTGCCACCAAGATGACATCAGCTTCAAAACGAGCGGGACGACTGCTGGTCTGATGCTATGCAAAGCGTCAGGCGGTCCCGCTGGACTTAAATGTGAATGTAAACTCTCCTCTTCGTCAGATAAGCCTCATGATCAGTGTGTCGTAGCTTAGGTTCATTCACAAACCTGAACGCACACGGAAAAGAATCAATGTCAGCTGTTCAACTGGCACATTTGTGGCTAAATGTTGTAAATTGCAATGATGCTGTATTTTTGTGTGATAAATGTATATACCAAAAAAAAAAAAAAAAAAAAGCGTTGGAACAAATTAGTCACTTTTAAACGCAGCATTTAAAAAATGTTGTTTGTTGACAGTGAAATAACAGCTATTTATTTATTCATGCCGTGTCTATAAGAGTATAGATGTAAACATGTGAGGTCAGTTGAATAAATTATATGATTTAGCACAGTCATGATTTGATTTTTTTCTCTCGATATGTTCGTATTTGCCTCATAACACTTGAGTAAGTGTGTGTGTGTGTGTGTGTGTGTGTGCGTGGACTCACTGGTGGAGGGTTTAATCTCGGGGTTGCCGCCTGCTTGGACGCATCAATCAAAACGCCCACCTCAGAATCTTATAACTGCCAAAACTGTCAGTACTGTCAATCAGTCTCTTTAACACACACACACACACACACACACACACACACACACACACACACACTCTTACTCACTCACTTCTCAGAGCATGTGTACAGCAGTCTGACCTTTGGTTGATAAGATAAGAAATCTTCTTCATCTTTTTTTGTGATTGATACAATAATATATATGGTATGAGGTTCAAACTGGAGCCAGATCAGTACAGGTGAGGGATATCTGAGGAAGAAGATTTTTCTTCTTCTTCTTCTTCTTCTTCTTCTTCTTCTTCTTCTTCTTATTATTATTATTATTATTATTATTATTATTGGTATTATTATTATTATTATTATTATTATTATTATTATCACTCAATCATTTAGTTATTTTGTTACATTTCTCAGGCAAGATCCATTAAAGCCAACATCATTGACATAAACACGGAAAACCTCAGCTGTTATTAGTTAGGCTACAGTAAATGTATCCAGTCAAACATGATGTAGAGGGATGAGCTAACTCACCCATGATATAATACATATAAACAAAAAGTTTACAATATAAAGTTTTCGTAGTTTTCAGATTGAAACCAACAAAAGAACCCTCTCCTCACCCTCCCCGACAGCAGGGAGCCAGTGTTTGGTGGGAACAAGGCGCTGCAACATGGCGGACATGTTCCATCTGTAGATAAAAGGTTCATTCTGAGGTAACGATAAAACAATGATTCTTCATTTCATTATACACTAATGAAAACATAATTCTAAATATCATATGCCATTTCTCCCAACAGATCCTCCTAAATCCTTCAAGCAACATGACATGTTGCAGGAAAAAGACAACAACACTAAGTTTCTTTACATTTTATCTGGTCTTTGCTTTTACCTCAGAAGTTGAATGAAAATATTTTGTTCACAGCACCAGCCTGGTTCCAATCTCTAAAACTGGTGTAAGGGATTTTAAAATGACACAGCTGATGCGAGTGTAGATGTTACAGTCCTCGTCGTCACTGCCTCATCTTTGCGGGAATCACGTATGCAGCTTCCACACCAAACGGTATGACAGAGGCATGTGAGCACTATGTAGGAGTCATTAGTGTAACTGCCAGTGAAACCTGCCGCAGCGTCGCATGATCTGCCTGCAGGTGACAGTCCTGCGACAGGGCTGATAATGTCAAATCTGAAATGTGAGTGAAAACACTCACTAGAAAATAATCGAAGAAGTACCACTGACATTGATCTGTTTCCTGTGTGATCATATTGTCCTTGAGTGCTATGAGCAGTTTATCAGTTATTGTGAATATATGACAATGTAGATTTAAATATCAATAATGCTGAAAACTTGACCGATAATCGCAGTGCCGATGATATAAATAATGCAGGCTAAAAAGATCAGTTTTCTCTTGATATGGGCTGAGATAAATATAATATTCATATTTTTCTTTATCTTACCTTTTGATGACAATAATGTAGAGAGATGCTGCCATTACACCTGATCTCGCTGTTATTGTCTCGCAAATAATATGCACCAAGTCAGAACCAAGATTAGAAGATCCACATAAGAGTGTGAACGTTGCTTTGTGAGATTTAAATGAACAAATCACAGGTCCTATTCTTTGAAGGCCTCAACACAATCCATAGAAAAAACACACAACCTCTGATGTTCCGTGTGTTTGTCACCACAATCCTCTGACTGAACTCGTTTTGTGTTTGGATCTCTCTCGATGTTTCCACGTATGTATCTTTCTCGACCCTGCAGCCTGGCCGCCGGCTTCACGACTCAAGCGCTGTCCTCGCTGACGCCTCCGCTGTGTTTTTTTTTTTTAAAAAGCGACAGAGAATTCCCTGAACGTCATCGGTGGCATGTAACTCACACATAACACTGAGAGAGACACATACATTCAGCCCTGCAGCACAGCTCATGACTTATTCTCTCTAACATGATGAAAAAAGAGGCCGGGAAGGCGGCTGGAAATGCTGATGAAAAGACAAAACACTATACTCTTTGACACTCCTTCTAGCTTTAATCTATCCATTACATAATATTCTGCATTTTAATTGCTTTAAGGTTGTAACAGCAACTATAGTTTCATACCTAATAATAGATGCTTTAAACCTCCAGAAAGTTTGGTGAATTCATTAATTAATTTTCTTATTTTTGATTGCGTCATATTTAGGTCTATTTCTAACAGTGGTTTAATGTGTTGGTAATAACACCCAAGCAACACGAGGTGATTTTATCTGAGAGAGCCAGAAAAAGCAGCATAATAGAAACAGTATTTGGAAATGTGACTGAATAACAAGACATTAAATTAGACAAAAAGAACAAAAGGGCTACCTGAAGAAGAGGGAGCGGGATGATGTCATTTAGAGCAATAAATCTTGGCCCATTTACTGCGGATTATGGCCGGCCTGGAAACCAGTCATCGTCGTTACTCACATTAGACTAAGTGCTCCACTTCTCAGGATCGAGGAGGGAAATAAGGCACGGGGGGAGAAATGGATGGGAAGGCCAGACATTTACGGTTGCACCCTGAGCTCATATGAGGGATGGGCTGGACGGAGAGTCTCCATCCAGCTGCCGGCGACGTCCTTGCTCCTGTCCTTTACCCCTTAAGAGCCGATCTCATGGGAAACTCAGTAGAACTAGTCTTCAGGTTATTATTCATAGTTTATTTGCCTGTTTTTGAAATCCAGTTTTGTAGCTTGACAGTTACAAGCGTGGTTTAGTAGGGAAGCAAATGGCGGCGATTTAAGAGCTTAGCATGGTTGTTGTATAGCATCAGCCCTGTAAGAACCGGAGATGTATTTCAATGCAAGAAGAGTGAAGAACGTAACTGATGGCCTCTCTGCGTGCAACCGGCTTCAGCAACAGTTAGATTCCCAGGGTGGCAGCACTCTCCAACTGTTCATGTGATTGGTGGAAGTTAGACAAGTTAGACAAGATAGACAAGATGTTTTGTTCATCACCCGCCAAGTATTTTGTGGAGCTTCCTGCCCTTTTGCCTGCCAGTTGCTAGCAAAGCCATTTTCCAGATGGTTCTGTGTAACAAACACACCGGGGCACGTCAGGTTACCCACAGTCCTGTGCGCTACGAAATGTAAGTCACATCCGCTGAAAGCCACCAAGAGAGACAGAAAGACGACAGCACATTGGCTCAGAGAACCATGGTTACTGAGGTAACCTTCCTGGTCAGACAACTTTGAGCAGCGTCGAGCTCTTTCCTCAGAGAACTACTGTCGCATATGTAACTTTACATGTTCACCAGGTAACTCGGGCACTATCCTATATCTTCCTCTGCCATTAGTGACAAAAACCCAACAATGTATGAGTTAGTCTCACTCTCAGGCTTTTTATAATTCTATAGGCACAGTATTCTGATTGATGTGTGACATGTATATCTTCACCATGTTACATAATACACCATCAGCTTTTGTTTCTTTGCTTGTGTAACTACCTTTTTGTAGTCAATTTATTTTTCATTGCATACACACACTCATACACACGCACACACACAGCCCCTCTGGCCCCAGGGTACATTTTATTAATGCTGGCAATGTTGGTGACAGGAGCATAAATTATCAGAGGACTTATTAGAGCCGGAACTACGGCAAGAATATTATATCAAACAGAGACTAGGAACACAGACGTGTAACTGCGCAATAGTTTAACTTCATTGTGTTCATTTTACATTTTGTCAGTTTGTAAATGATTCATCACAGAAATATGTTTTGCTTCATACAAAAGAAAGCTCTGAGAAGAAACACTATACTGACAACTGAAGTGTTGATTGAAAATACCTGCTATTTTTAATTTAATCAAACAAATTTCTTTTCATTTTTCCCATCCATTTCTTCCTTTAGCATCTGCTTCGTCCACACAGTGGCCAAACTGTGATTTTGTGAAAGGCTGTGCTGCAAACGCCTTCGAATAAGGACGATCATTTTACTTTCTAATTCTCCTGATATCACGTTCTGCCTTTTCAGTCATTGTTCTTGTGCCGAGAGAGAAACGTTGTTCTCCTTCCTTTGGGTTTCAAAGGAGCTCAGATCTGTGTCATTAGCAGTCTGTGTTCAGTCTCTAGTGGGTTTCTTCTTCGACAGTTAGCCACAACAAAAACACAGACAGAGAAAACTCTTCCTGACAATTAAACGCTTTCCCTTGAGGTCCAACCTGCTGCATCATTTATTCTATAAAAAAACACAGATTTCTCTACTCTGTAACATTTTATTAATTGCCATTTTCTGATTGAAGTAATGTATCAAAGTAATCACATCTGAACATTGTAAACATGAAAATTAGACTCTGCAACGTTGATAATATCTAATACGTCTCTTCCAAAAGCAGGTTTATTTCCGAGAGAGTAATGAAATTACTCGTGTCGTGAGGGGATCTGGTTGTACTCCGGACAATACCTTCAGACAGGTACAGTGATAACCGGGATAATAAACCATGGACACTATCACGCGGCTATAACTGAGTTAGCTCGAGGCATTCTGATGTGCAACATCCTTTATCATAGTCGTGCGCCATGCCACTTCTACACGCAGCCTTTTAGGATCCTTAGTTATAATTTGCAACAGTCGCAGCGAACAACAAAAGTTCTGGATTTAAGACAACATGTTTCCTGCACTAGATTATGAGGAGATTGAACATGTGGGTGAAGTAGACGCTTTAAAGCCCCTTCGTTCAGGTGATATCGTGTTTGTCTTCATCTCTCAAGATCCAATCACTCATCAGACCAAATTTGCAAACATCACTGCGATGCTGACTCATATGTTTATTGATTCACTCACTCAGCTGATGAGCTGTAGAGGCAAGTTAATTAGGAAAGAGTGTGACAAGGTTGTGACTCAGGATTTACAGTGACCGTTATGGTTGGACTTACGTCGTCGTTTCCTGTTTTATTTTGAAGTTCTGCCCTCATGTGTCATGTTTTGCTTTTCATTTCCTCCCTTTGTCCCTTTTTGTTCCTTACCTGTGTTGTGTCAGTAATCATAGTGTTTGGTGGAAGTAAAGTAATTTATTTACTTTTTTAATGGGTTAACTAGAAACTTTGACTATTTCTCAGAATGATACAGGACTTAATAATAATAATAATAATAATAATAATAATAATAATAATAGAATATTATTGAATATTGAATATGTGTGATTTGTGTGAAACAATATGATATAGATATAGATAGATATCAACAACATATTCACTATAACTATCATATATTAGAAGGCTTTATGCGCAAAATCAATCACGCAGAGTGTGTGTAGGATGTATTGATGAGCCTGTCTGGTGTGTGTTTCTGTACTTGTCTCTTCTGCTCCATATCAAGCCCTCAGCTGTCAGACCCACTGGAACTCTTCTCTTGTACTCGTTGACTTCCCTTTTGTTTTTCTTTGGGATCAGAAAAGACCATGTCCCTTATGGTATTCAGACCTTTGGTTGGCCAACAAAACAATGGATAATAAGGAGATCTTATTATTTGAAAATTAAAGGCATTAAAAGGCAGTGTTTATTTTTTTGACATTTGCCATTTTTCAAAGAGAACAGTTCGCTCCTTAAGCACAGCCTCCACCTGGAAGCATTCCAGGAAAGCAATCAAGCAATTCTTTTTTTGTTTGTTTTGACAAACCACAGGCATTTTCATTTGTGAGGCCAAATCAATTGTTCTCTCTAATCTGTTTTTCCCCTTGTTTTGACAACGGATGACTGAGGCAGCATATTTCAAACATGACTTGATGTGATTGACAGAGTTCTCCTGCACATTTGACTGATACACTGCACCCATTGATTTCCTATCGATGTAACACCGTGAGGAGAGACCACCTCGACAACAACATATATCATGGGAGCTGTATTGTGTGTGTGTGTGTGTGTGTGTGTGTGGACTCACTGGTGGAGGGTTTAATCTCGGGGTTGCCGCCTGCTTCTCACACACACATTTCACAAAAGGTCAAACCTGTCTAGAAATTATCTTCTTCGGTCTTCTTTGCTCAGTTTTGCTGCCACTTTTGGATTCACTGTCATCAAGCATGCAGTAAAATGTCTATTGCAGTTATTCGGAATACTTGAGGAAAATTACCACCAGCATCAGGGAATATAATTCAGCTGCACTTCTTTCTTTCGACAGACGCTGCAGCCTTTCGTATTACTGCTGCACTCATTGATTGCTGCGGGGGCTGCCTATGTATTGAACTGCGGTAAGTAATGAAAATGGTGTGTGTCAACTGTTGGTGCTCCTATTGATCCCATCAGTGGTAAGTAGCTTGGCTCCAATTAGGTCCTAATAGGCCTGAGGGAGAGGAGACAAACCAGATTGTGATTGTAAGATACTGTCTGAGGTCCGAAGTTAAACTGTATTTATACATGTATATAAATTATCTGTGAAAAAGAAAGTGTTGCAAATGTTCCCTGAATAAACCTCAACAAAAGCTAAAGAAATACTTTCCCTTCAACACATCTGATGTTACCATTTCCCAATAAGTCCGTAGCTGCATTTAGATGACGCCTGATATTCGGAATATGAGCACAAGCAGAATAAAAGAAAAATGATGCATGACGTTACAATCTCGTTGCGCATGTCACACAGCTGGTTTGCTTAAATCTGCTGTTGCATTTAAAACCTCAAACCCTGTTAATCCCATCCCACATAAACAGCTGACTCGAAAATCTTTAATTGGAATGAAGAAATACTTTACATGTAAACATGGCTCGTGTAATGAGCAAGGTGAAATAAACTGAGCTGCGTTACTCTGACAGCCAGTCATTAAATCTAAAGTCTAAAGTGAAAATGATCCTCTTACTGGGACAATACGGACAATTTATCTTATTATTTATGTGTCACGTTAGTCACAATGCAGAATCAATGATCATCAACTCCTGTTTCCTCTCTTTTCTCGCCGGTTTATATCCTCCATCCACAGCTGCCTAGAGCTCGTTTCTCCTCCTCGTTGAAGAGCCGACAGGAGTTGACTCGCGTCACAGCACTGCTAACGTAATCAGCTGAACACACACAAATTATATTATACCACAGTTTGAGGGGTGGGGGGGGGGGGTCCTTGAGAGTGATTTAGTTAATGTCTGGACTTACCATGACTGTTGAGTGGGGGAAGGAGCTGCAGCCTTGAAACCACATTAGACACATACAGTAGAGTGTGAAAAACAAGGCTGTGCATGTGTGTTAAAGCTGTGTGTGTGTGTTAAATCTGTGTGTGTGTGTGTGTGTGTGTGTGTGTGTGTTCACCTGTAAATCGGGTTTCTGCTTCACTGCTGCTGCACATCTGGCCTCCTCCAGCAGCACACACACCAGACGAGCTAAGACGCCCTGCTCCCTTTGAAACAAAGCAAAAAAGTAAATAAATAAAAAAACAACATCCAAGCCTGAGATAAAAAGACAGAAGCTGGCAGGTGAAATGATGCTCCTACATTAATACGGAAGAAATCAAAGACAAGTTTCATCTCAAACTGAAGCTGTCAATTCCCATTTACTAACACACTCACTTGGCAAGGACAGACGGATGATTCTTTATTCAGGCTCCACTTTGATGGGACTGATGAATAGCAAAATAAATGATTTATCCCATTTGAAATGATAATTTCATGCGGTTTATGTAAAAATGCCCAGTTGTGCCATTTTAGAGCGAAAAGTAAGTCTTTCAATCCACTCCACCCCACCACTACTGATTTATTTACATGTCTTTTACTAGATCCTATAAATTCACTTTAGATCGAGATAACCTACATTTACATTTACATTTAAGGCATTTAGCAGACGCTTTTGTCCAAACCGACTTACAGTATCTCATACATACATTCATACTCTGATGGCGGTGGCTGCCATGAAAGGTGCCGACCAGCACATCAGGAGCAGTTTGGGTTCAGCAACTTGCCCAAGGACACTTCAACATGCAAACCAGGGGAATCGAACCGGCAACCTTCCAATAACATCACGCCTATAGCATTTTTTTTCCTGAAATGCACCTAAAATGTGATTAAAGTGGCTATAATCTATATTTATATAGTAAAAACGAATAATTTATTCATCTTAATGGATGCATGTTTGATGCTTTAATATTACATAGATAAAAACACTTAAACTTAAAGGTTTGTTTTGAGACCTAAATGACAGCTTGAGTTTTTGTTGCTGTTGTTTCGGTAATAAAAAGCTACCGCAGCAATACTGAACACAAAATAAGCCCAGCAAAATCATCAAATAGGCTAGACAATCATGTTTAACAGTATCTCCTTACGAATATGTTAGATCTACAGTTGAAAATGACAACAGAAATAAACAAGTTTGGTGATTTCACACATCTCCAAACTGCAAACCAGCTGTCAATTTTCTACCTGGAAGTGACTGTTTATTTACAACCAAGACAAAATGATCAGTTTTGGTATCAGTCAAACCATATCTGTATTGTTTTTACCCTCCCCCAGCACCAGGGCACCTGTTGCCACAGGCGGGATGTGTTTCTGATTAGAAGTGATACCAGCTGCCGGTTAACAGGCTAACAGAGCAGAAACATTTATCCGGCTAACAAAGCCCTGGCAGGGCCCCTGTCCTCCACTCCACTCGCCGTAATGCTTCACGACACTGTCATTTAAAGATGACATATGATAGGAGCGGGCTTCAGCTTGCCAATATCCCCCGTCGTCACACAAACACACATACACACACACAGCTGCTGAGGAGGCAACACAGAGAGGCAGAGATGGATGAGCAGCTGCTGTGTGTGTGTGTGTGTGTGTGTGTGTGTGTGTGTGTGTGTGTGTGTGTGTGTGTGTGTGTTCATGAGGGTGCATGTGTGTGTGAGTGCATGTGTGTGCGTGCGTGCGTGTGTGTGTGTGTGTGTGTGTGTTGCCCACTGTAGTCTTGGTTATTTATTTGATTATTTTTTCCAGTTTTACATCTCTCATGAATCAAGAGGATTGGTTCGGTGTTCCTCTGGATATTGGCCATCTTCTCTATTTAACTGTGTGCCTGTGTGTGTGTGTGTGCAAACCAGCAACATGATGACTACAACAGAATACGGTATGTATGTGCCTCGGTGATTCCCATAGTCCCAAAAGTGATCTCTAATTGAACTGACACATTACTTATTAACTAATCAATTAATAATTGATTAATTAACAAGAGAAAGTGAGTCCAGTGGCACAACAAACCTAATTATAGTACACAGGATAGAGAGCATACTGTAGTGTTACCATAGATAGATAGATAGATAGATAGATAGATAGATAGATAGATAGATAGATAGATAGATAGATAGATAGATAGATAGATAGATAGATAGAACACCCTCATTTTAAAAGCATATTTTTTGAGACAAAAATAGTGTAATTTCTTATTTTTTCCTTTTTTATGTTTTGAGTGTAGCTTGGGGGAGTAAAGATGTAGAGCACTGAGTACTGTGATGTTTTTGTACAATGACACTAATGTCATCTTATACTGTGACGAGCCAGAGGGCCCTCCAAGGACAGGCAAAAGGTTATAGATGTAACTATAGTTCTCTGAGTGACCTGACTATTTTCTCCAGTCAATCACATTTCGATTGCGACTCAGTGCTCGTACATATGGAATATTTAACTGAATAGAGAGATGCATTTATAACAATACAAAACTTGTGATTTAATGCAGAGACATAACGTCATGTTTTTTCAACGTGACACGACATGGCATACATTTGCAGTGACAATGAGGTCGACTGTGAACGCAGTTTATTACAACCCATATTTTGTGTTTCATTGTAGATGGCAACTTCTTGTGGCTGTAGTAATTATTAGAGCAGCAAAGGAGGAAGTCAGGCAGTAAAGAGTGGAGAGTCAGCATGGGGGAGGTCTTTAATTAGTCAATGCTGAGTTATTTTAACTTCACCGTCACACACTGAAGCCGTGGGTATGCAAGTAACAATTTATTTTGAGCAGAGCCACAATATTTCGACATGAGTAAGTTCTTCATGTAGAAACCAAACCAAACAGTGAGTGCATGACAGTGTACCACTGGTACCCTGCAACAGTCATTTTGTGTTTGGAGACGCTAATGATCTACCTCTTCATTCACTGAGGTATGAGGATGCGTTGGATGACGCCATCATCCCATCCCTCGACCTCTAGCCTTCGACCTCTTAACCCTCTTAACCCTCTTAACAACAACAACAACAACAATGGCGGACTACGTGCTTGGATTTCTTGCACTAGCCATTTTCATCTCCTTGTTGTGTTCAGTTTCTCCTTCTACTGTCAGTTTGAACACAGGGCGCAAGCTTTATGTGCATTCTCCGTCTCTTCTTCTCCATTTTTGGTGAATTTCAAGCGCCACCTATAGGCCTGGAATATGAACTAAATTGTGTTGAGTTGATGAGGACAGTAAAGCTCAAGATATGCTGGGGAACATTAAAGTTGTTGACACGATACTTTGAAATTAGATTGTGTTGATGGATGGATGGATGAGTGTTACTTTCCCAACACACTGAATCCAAGAACGCACCCCCTAAAAAACAGATCCAGGTCCAGGAAAGCTTCTATTTTATGAGGATTCCATTGGTTACAACAGGCCTATTGATTTTGTAAGTGCATTCAACCAGGGAATATTTATGCATTCCCTAAGTGATGTCTCCCATAATGTAAATGCCTCAAATACCTACCGGGAAAAGAGTTCCTTGTTTATGTGGAGGGAAAAAAGCCAGTGTGCATCTTGAGCCACACTGATTGGACCGTTGTCATGACTGAATTAAACGAGCAGCAGTGATTTATGTAGAATTATGTTAGATGTTTAACGTGTGGTCATTAACATGATGCTGTTCTGCTTATAGCACAACTGGCATGAACACCTGAGATAAAGATAAAAAATTGGACACAGTCGTAGATTTCACGAACAACTGTTTTTCAGAGTTACTGCTGCTGTTCCGATTCATGTGTCCCTCCACTCTGTGCAGGAAGCAGCAGAGGGAAATCAGATTACCTGTTCTGAATGGGGAAAGATAATTAAATCTAACATGAGCTAACCCACTTACCAATTTAATGGCCCTGTTACGGATTGGGACACCCTTTCCAAATGCAGAGGAATGGCTCTTAAATTGAGATCGATAAAATGTAAATCGCATTGTTTTAGGTTCACATTCTTGCTTTTCCTTTAGTACAATTGCAGAGTAACGACTGCATTTACATTCACGTGCGTATTTTATAAATTTGATGCTGGGATATTGTGATCCGTGAACTCTTTGTGAACTTTATCGTTTCCGCCATCTTATATGACTTTTATTTTAAAACACATGAAATGAATATGTATAATGTGAGAGAAGTCTTTCTGCTCTCTGCTACGACACGCTGCCCTTCTTCTTCTTCTTCTCTGTCTGCATGTTTCTGTGAGCTCAAGTTCTGAAGTCACTGAAGTGCATCATCTGTGTCACGACAGAGGTAAGGTTTTGGTTCGGGGCAGCGAGAGTGCACAGCTAAATGGATAAAGCCCTGAAGACTGTGCTGAAGCTGGGAAAACAACACACACACACACATACACACACAAGATCTGAGACATCAGGTTTCTGAGTGACAGAGGCACAACACACCAGTAGTTTCAAAAGGACTGTCTGCTCTAGATACAAAAGCTGACCCAGAAGGGAGGCTGATGCAGTGGCACACAATTTGCATGACCATCGCTGACTGAGAAGGACGCCGTTAAACTGTCTGTGTAGTAGACAGTCTAAATATGGTGCATGTAGAGGATAACAAAGGTCTTTATGGCAATTATTTAATCACACGGTAATCTTTTTAATGTAAATGTGGTTACCAAAAGGATCAAGTATAGACAAACAAGATGAAAAGTCCAAAGAACAGCTGGCAGCAACTGTTGGAGGCTGTGCTTTTCATTACATCCAATACTGTTGTCTTGGAGTTTTGTTGTTCATATCGTTAATATTTCTCTCACTGCTTTTTTACTAATTTATCATTACTGTTTTAATTGATGCTCTCTATTTGTGCTATCCCCTTTGCTGCTGTAATAATGAAAATCTCCCTGTAGGACTAATAAAGGCTTATCTTATCTTATCTTATCTTATCTTATCTTATCTTATCTTATCTTATCTTATCTTATCTTATAGATATGGACAAAATGAACCAAATTATGAAAATGTCGCTAATATCTGAAGCTTACTAGTTGTGGGACTAAAAGTTCAAAGTTGTTTCTCAATCATTTGCGTTTCTAGAAGTTTCTAGAAAAATCTATTTCATTTCTCATCTTAAAAAAAGTTATATCATTACTTTACTAATTATTCAAAAGTAAATATAATCATTTACCAGTACATTACTTTTTACTTTAAATATAATACTCGTCCTGAACCTGTCAAAGGTGCCCAACTCCAAAGCCGTCATGATAATAGACTTTTTTTACCTTGAATGTTGTTACAGGGTGAACGGTGTCTCTGTCTCAGCCACACTGTCACACACTGACACACACTGTCTCAGCCCTCCTATCACTTGTTTTTACACTATGTAACTTCAGTGAGCAGGTCGGATCACAGCGTTACACACTTCAGGTTTTCAACGCATAACAATGTTATGACACACGCTGATTGCATCAGTGACAGACAGCCTTTCGCATTAAAAGAGAAACCTGTGGGGAGCTGACTGCGCACATTACTATAAATACTGTACTGTACATTTAAATACAATTCTAGATTAGCTGTAATTTTAAGAGACTGTGCTGCGAGACACTGCAGCCTACACACAGATAACTGGTGGGAACCTCTTAACTGAATCTCCAGTGTGTGCTGACGGCTAAACTCAATTAGTGATTCACCATCTCACCGTTTGATATTTTGCACAATAAGAAACTAGACAAAGATTTTAGAAATTGCCGTCTCAGTAGAGAATTGCGACGCACAGACAGACAGAATGTGTTATAAATGTCACAATTAGCATGCAACCTTGACCAGGAAGGGTTTGGGGGCTCTTCATCTTTCAGTCCACTTAAATGTTCTCCTTGCATTGATTCATGGACAAAGAGCGAGTCTAAAGAAAACAACAGGAGAAGAGAGAGAGAGAGAAAGAGGGGGAGCGGGCATTCATTGACCCGTTCTTTAAATAGGAAGGATCTGAAGAGAGTGCTTTCCATCAATCCTCTATCATGACATCTTGAACATATAAACAAGTCTGAACATGAACACTTCCAAGGCAAGTCAGTCCGTGTGACAGAAATGATAATTAATGAATACACCGTAATATGTCTATATCTAATCTTTGTTAAGATCTTTTCTACATGCAGCAGATGATGTGAATGACATCAGTACCAGAGATGCAGTAACAGTGTGGAGTAACTCTTTCTGCAAAATGAAATGGGTTCCTCGAAGGAGGCGGAGAGGCTATTTGTCTCCGAGTCCAAACAAGCTGAATCTAAGTAGGAGATCGATACTGATACCTTTAGGCTGCTAACTGCTCCACTAATATATTATTGATGTCTGGGTCTCACCGGATTGAATTTGGGCTGCACACAGCAGTTCGTCTTGATCAGCGTACGCGGGGGAGATGCACCAAGAATTCCCCTGGAAATGTGTATATGACGCTCATAAAGCACCAACAACAGAAAGGTATTACATGTTAGGGGAGCTTTAAGGGTGAGTAATGATGGAGGTTACAGGGCAGGATGGAAAAAGGCCATCACAGACTTTTGGTTTCATTTGTTTGATTTGAGATGTAGAGGCTGCTGAGAATGCTTATCCTGGGCCTCGGGGTGAGCAGAGCTACTTATCACTGGTCACCTCTCCTTTGACCTCACTAACATGGTTAGTGATTTTCTTGGTCAACAGCGATCGCAGATCAGAGAAAGTTCAGAGCAAAGCTTGTAAGTCAAGCAGATGATTTGCCAAAAAACTTTTTTTCATAGGTCCTGTGCGCCAAGATACTGAAAATATAAAGAGCTGACTGAAGCAAACACTCTGTGGCTTACTCAATAACTTTTTTAGAGGGTTACGAGGCCAGATATGAGATACTGGATTTTTTTCTTTTATTTGACAGAACATTTGATTTATCGACCACCGCTGGGAAGGTTAGGTCTCTGAAAGAAAAGTACTTTTATGTTTCATCTCATCGTTTTGGTACAACATGGACATGAATACAGTTTCTCATTTTTGGAGGTATAAAATACACACCTAAATGTGCAATTTATGACATTTTGCAGCATTTTAGCAGAGTCAACACTAATTGCTGCTTACTGTAGCTGCTGTTAGTTAATGCGCTAGGTTAGCCGTGGATCTAGCACTCCAGAGCGCAGGGGAGTGTTGGTGTTTACACAGCTAGCATAGGAACAGACAGGCTGGAGCTAGCTGGTTAGCATGGTACTTTCAGCAGTTATCTCTACGACACCATATATAAATGGGGCGGCTGTAGCTCAGAGGGTAGAGCAGGTCTGCAAGTGGTTGGTGGTTCAAATCCCGGCTCGGCTGAGCTGAGCTACATGTTGAAGTGTCCTTGAGCAAGATACTGAACCCCAAATTGCTCCTGGTGTGCAGTTGCACGGCGGCCTCTGCCATCAGTGAGGGCTGGATTGGCTCCAGCAACAACCCTCTCAACCCCTTGAAAAAGGGATGAAGCAGTTACAGACGATGACATGACAGCACATAAATGTCATGACGTCAAAATTGTTGTTTTTCACATACATCTTGTACCTTTAATTTGGTCTGTTAAGTAAAAAGAGAAGATGCATATTAAAATCTAACTCGTTTTTGTGAATCTAAAGCTAATTTTCTCTCCAGTAACTGTGAAATCCCCTAATAAACCCATATTTTCTGTATAGTCCAAATCTAACTGTAGCAACATGCTGCTGTCGAAGCACAGACGCCGTCCTCCGCTCAGCCCGTCTGGAGCTCCTCGAGAAGGTCATGCAGTAATTGCTGTTTCTGCCCTCCTCCGCCTCAGTGTGCTAACCGTTCATTATTTACACCTCAACCTGGACTAAGCAGTGTTCTGAGGATCGGTCCTCTCAAAAATCTGCTTCAATCCACTCAGTGAGTGTTTCCGACAAAAAGGCATATCACAACTGATGGATTACCAATTGGAATTCATTAACTTCCCCTCGTTTCTCCGTCTCTCTCCCTCTGCAGTGCTCTGAAGCTGCTGTAATTCCACTAATGGAGTGCCTACCATTCAGGGCCATTTTTCTGACAGTGACCGATGCTGCTTAATTGCTGAAAAAATACAGAGTGGTTCCTGGCCGCTGTTAAATACGGCATAACTGTAGCTACAGAGAGGTGCAGGAGCTCTCATCACGATAACTGAGACGTGTTAGGCTTAAGCACGTCCTGCTAGAAGTCACATGGGGGCCATATTAAATGCTGAACCAGGTCTTTGTCTATTTCTCATGAGCAAAATGAGAAGCCATTATTTTTGCAGAGATGTACACTTCAGCTCTGGGTTAATGAAGAATTGCATTTCATAGTACAGCAAAAAAAAAAAAAAAAAAAAAACTCATAAAAAAGAAAAAGACGGCAAAAGACAATTACACTATGTGGAGTTATCAATGCAAAACCATCTCCTGTTACTACTACAAAACCCTAAATGAAATTGCCTTGTGAAGAACAAAAAAACATCTAACTATCACAATATAAATCATGTGTTTTCTGTTTAAAAGTTACAAACATAGGACGATAGGGTATGACCTCCAGCTCATTGCTGATTGTACACAAGAGGAGATAATAACATGCCTTTGTGATATCAGCAGAAATATGCAACAAGTAATCAGTGTTAGGCAAATTAGTTGCAGACTGCTATTAAATTACTCATCATTAATCATCAGAGATCCTGAAATACTGCCCCAATAAAGTCTCTTATCCTTGATAAGGATGGTGGATAATGGGGGAAAATGCTTTTTGCCCTACTGCAGCAGTGTGAATGGCCACCATGCCAGATTGGCAGCAAGGTTGAGCGACTCTAGGTGTACTGGCCATTAACAGTTAGTTTAGTCCTAGTGACAAGCCACCTACCCTCACCTTGTCACTTATACATCCCAGATCAGTCTTTTTTTTTTTACTTTTTCAGTTATTATTTCTTTTAATACAACAAACATGTGGATCCTAAATGTCTGGTATTTCTTCCAAGAAAGTTTCAGGCACAAAACCAACGATTGCAAAATCACAGCAACAATCAATCTTTAATTCAACTTGCGGTAAAGTTTGCTTACGTAATTCTTGGCTACAATGATTAAAATACACTGACAACATTGCTGCCTCTCTCTTCTTTCATGCTGTAAAGATCAAAGACCGAATAGCTTGAATATACATAGATACATGATCAGACTGACTGCACCTCACGTTTGGTTCATCTTTATTATCTCATCAGTTAATTAAATTTCCCAAACGATAAATGATACGGAAACCGCTGCCACACTGCTGATTGCAGCATTTTTAATGTAAGGGTAACTTTATAGTTACTGAGAGTGCTGAGCTTGTCTGAACCGACTGTATTACTGTACCACACAGTGTGTATGCACTGTGTTACGTGTGTGCGTGTGTGTGTGTGTGTGTGTGTGTGTGTGTGTGTGTGTGTGTGTGTGTGTGTGTGTGTGTGTGTTCTAAAGACCAGGGCTGAGCTGAGGCTGTTGGCCAGCACTTCCATTAGCTCTGATTGAAATTGAGGCAGTGCAGATGAAATACATTTAGTTAAGAGTCTTCCTCCATACACACACACACACACACACACACACACACACACACACACACACAAACACAGTCACAGGCCAATGGTTACAGGCCACCGCTCCACCAGACTGATGATGAATGACAAGGAGCAGGGGAGAGAGGAAAAGATGGAGAGAAAAGAAGCGTGAGAGGGAGAGACAGAGCAAGGGAGGAGGCAGTATTTCAGTCACACTTAGCAAATGGCTGTCACTGGCGAATCCAGATGCTTCATCACTCTGTAAACCGTCAGCTGCTATGTTGTATCTCCGCTGCTGCTAATGAAATCAGCACCGGCCTGCTTCACGTGTGTGTGTGTGTGTGTGTGTGTGTGTTTTTTTGTTTTTTTTTTTATCTGCATGTACGTGCGGGGTTGTGTTTTTTTTATTTAAAAGGAGCATGCATTAAACAGGGCTGTCATTTCAGGGGCTGCCTCACTAGGCTGAGTGAATGTGTGCATTAGCTTCCAGTGTGACTGCACAAGAGAGTAATGTACAACGGGCCAGCACTGAAAAAATAACAGGATCTTTAAAGAATGGTCTTTATAGAGGCAAATCTGCAAGAGCTGGTCCAGTCAATACAAACCCCTAGCACAGCTGAAAAAATGGATAGCATGAGAAACAGCTATGGAAACTCTCCTCATCTCCAGTTTGTTTGTCATATAAAATAGGTTCAGTGTTTTGCTCCATCGCTGCCATTTCACCTGGTCAAAGAACAAATGACAAATTCGAACGTTGCAGGTTGAATTAGGAATGAGGACGATTTCTTCCAACAGAGCTGTCTACATCTGCATCTGAAAAGCGACCGCAAACGTCTCTGCTCAGATCATTTATTCAATTTTAGCAGAACATAATACACTAGCTGCTTCTAGCAACCCATACCGCTACTTCCATGACATTACTGAGATGGATGCATGTTGCAAACTGCTGTTCCAATGTCTGAAAATATGTAATGACAAATGATCTCAAAGCACCACTTACTTTAAATTAACCACATGTCATAGTCAAGGCTGAACTTCAACAATGAGTATTAACACACAATCTACATACTCTGTAGTCTTGCAAATATATTGTATATCCCAATTCCTTCGGTAAACATGTATTGCTGTTGTCCTGCAACAAAACATAAAATAAAGGAAACTAGTGAGCCACACTGAACATTAAATCATGTCAACAAGCCATCAGACAAGCAACTTGTGGAAGCATTTTGGACTTCACGGCATTAGATGGAAAAATTGTGGATAAAAGCAGGACTTTTTTGTCAACTTCTCAAAATGTGACTGCCTCACAGAAACATTCACACAACAAAACAGTCAAAGTCACCTGTTTGCTCGTTACTCAAGTAAATAGAAGAGCAATTCTCACCCCACTGATTTTTATATCTCTCTTCGGCTGTAACTGAAAATCGGAAATGCCCGAAAAAAGAAAAATAATGAAGAAAGCAGTCACCATGAACACAACGTCAGGCTGAAACAAATTGGCCATCTAGTCTGTTCATAAGCTGCATAACCTCGACAGAATGTGGCTTCAGTGCCGTCCCACTTGAAACTTGAGACACCATTATGTGAAAAATATGAAACATAAATGCCAGACAAACAGCAGAAACTTCCGAATTCAGATTATCAGCAAAGTTCTTGGGCCAGGGGTTATTTGTCTAACAACTTCTTGTTGAAAAGTGACACAGCAACCTTATTTCAACTCTGCCGCTGGAGGAAACAAAAATCTGTGAATCTACAACATCTGCGCAGGATGTTGCAAAATGTGCTGTAGCATGAAGAAGAGGAGGGCAGGAGAGGGCACTGACGGGGAGGAGGAAGAGGAGGGAGAGGAAGACTGTTGTAATCAAGGCTGAGCGCTACTCGAAGTGCAGACGGATGCAGGTTGTGCCTGTGGTCCTTGATGAAGTGCTGTTCTCCTGCTGAGCCGCCAAACTATTTATACACAAAACACCGACAGCCTGTGGGCACGGAAGAGAAAACTGCTACACTTACTGCTCTTTCTTCTTAATCAGTCGATGCATCACCTCGGCCCGTCTGTACACAAAACACAGCAGCAAAAAAAAAAAAAAATCAAAAACAGATGATGCCAGTCTTTGGCTGTCATTGGATGTTATTGTCTCTTCTGTGGCGGACCCTGCCGCAAAAAGTTGGAGCAACCTGAGGGCGAGATCAAAGGTCAACTATGCAGCTTGGATCCATCAGATCAGAAGCCCCGCTGACAGGACGCGACTCTGACATCATCAATAATAGAGGAGCATCAGGATGGAGCCTCCACATGTGCACGCACGGGTACACAATGACGGCAGGGTGCTGTTTATCCCCCTACAGAGGTGTGGCAGCGATGGGAGAGGGGTCAACCACATGTTTGCAAATGTATAAAATAATAAGAAAATGCATTCAGCCTGATATAAAGAAAATGTGTATATTAATGATACACAACCAGATTATCTTCCCATCAGAATATGACACGCAGACTATTAACCATTAACCTGTTATGTTTAGAGCCAGCTCTATTAACAGCAGCTCAGAACATAATGGCTATTCTGTCAGCCCTCAGCAGTATGAGCTTCAGTTATTTATTAGAAGAAGAAAAAACACACTCTCTCAGGGTCCATAGTGAAAAGAACAATCTGAGAGGTTCAACTCCTTCATTAATGCATTAAAATGTCAAAGCTATATGTTAAAATGTCAAACCTATTAATGGTACTGCCAGTTCGCTGAGGTAAAATGTCAGGAAGAAAACAATGCAGTGAACAAAATAAGAGGTGGAGCGGTGTAAAGGCTGGGGAAAAATGTAAAGATCTTGCGTAAGAATCATTCAAACTAATGCAAATACCAACGTTGTGACGAAGGCAGGTGAAAATGTATAATTACTACACAGGGATTTGGATAGCCCTCAGAATTAAATGTGAGAAGGAATTGCAGAAAAACGTATGTTACGCTGAGGAATGACTGAAAAAGTTGGTATACTGACAGTCACTATGTGTATTTGCCCTCATGTGTGCTGGGTATTTGTACCCACAGTTGAATTCTACGACTCCATCTTTCTCGGCCTCTGCAGCCGCCCCTCTGAGAGGCTTCAATCACTCTGTAGGGGGTCAGTGACATAACCACTCTACCACTTCATGCCCAAAGTCACCTTTCACTGATTGGGTGGGAGGTCAAGTGTGGTGGAGTGGAGGAGGAGACGGGGAATGTGGGCTGGAGAGGACTTCCACTTCACTGTACCCCACACTACAGTGTTTCTGCGACTACGCTGATTAATCTCAATAAATGGCTGAGACCAGGGGCGTGTCCGGAAGGGGGGCCTGGGGTGCCACTGGTCACCCCATCACAAAACGACGTCTTTACGCTTTGGTTCTCTCAGTGTCCAGGATTTTTGGGACATTATCTAGTTGGTCTGCTGATGCTTGCAAAGACTTCTTTTGCTGTCTTTATTTATTTCTCACACCCACATAAAGCCTATGGAAACAATATCAAAGCATGCATTCAGCTCTTTTCAATGTTTGAAATGGCTATCTTTTCCCAGCAGAAGTTTTGTCACCATAGGACATTTACAGCTTTGGTCTTGCAGCTATAGATATCCCTCTGATGTCACTTCTTAGCCATGAAAAAAGACAATGATGACACTCAGCGGTGTAGCGGAGGGTGACTCTGCAGAGATCAGTGTTTGCGTTTGTGTAGACCTGCATAAATCTTTGCAAGTGACATGTATTTTTTTAAAAACAGATAATTGCCTTTATAGAAGCTGTTTATGATGATCATCATTTTTGCAAGATTTACATTGTACAATATACAACACGTGTTTGCATTTTAAGTACACATTCGAAGGAGCCTGCCAGACATTCCTTCGTAACTTAAATCAGAGAGATGAGGTGTGTGTGTGTGAGAGAGAGAGAGAGAGAGAGAGAGAGAGAGAGAGAGAGAGAGAGAGAGAGAGAGAGAGAGAGAGAGAGAGAGACAGGAAAGAGGTGAATGTCAGGTTGAAATGTGGAGACTGCTGAGGCAAAGCTAGCAGGAGAAAGTGAGAGAGGGACAGAAATAAAAAGAAGGAGAGAAGCATGAAAGAGTGTCTCCTCCTGATAGACCCAGCTAGGCTATTCATTACTCCCTGAACGCCAGCCAGTGTCAGTTATATTACTGCAAAGCCGTCCCTGACTGACGGCCACGAGTGGGGGGAGAAAAATGGCTGCAAAATACTGCTCGATGCCCTGGGAGAAAACAAGGGAGGGGCCGTGATGGATGGGTGTGTTTGACCCAGGCGGAGCGGAAGGCAGAGATGGGTCTCTTCCAGAAGAGACAGGGAGTCGGCAGAGCCCCTGCCCCTCTGCCCACAGCACCCCAGCCTTGTCAGGATGAGAGGCATCTCGCTAAGCTGCCGCCGTCAGTGCTTCTATCACTCGTGTCAAAACAGACGCTCTCCATATTCAACGGATAAAACTGGACCTCACGTGACGGGAATACAGAAGCACAGCCAGACCATCAATTGAGTTTGTGACAGGCCTGATGTCAGCAAGAGGGCAGATACTTCCCCACCTCCCTATAGCAGTCCAAAAAAACAACATCATGTTAGCATCAGACAGCTTTGGGGTGATTTTATGCCCCATATGGCCTTCACACACTGGAAAAAAAAAACAAAAAAAAACAAAACAGTCAGTTGTTTTTTTCTCAGCTGCACTGTCTGCAGCCATTGTATCAAACTCAATCAATGGTGCTGGGTCATCAAATGTGTTTCATCTTCATTAAAGGGACAGCGCCCAAAATCAAAGTAGTGCTACTTGTCTGTGTAGATTATTTTGGAATGAGTTGCAGAGTTTTGGCGCAATCGACTGTGGAGATGTCTTCTCATGATTATACAATCCAAAGACTTTGTTGTGAGCAGTTTCATGTAGGAACTATTTTCTCTCTACTAACGTGAAGAAAATAGGTGATTTGAGGGTGAATTGTCCCTTTAACACATACAGTATATGATGTCACTGAGAAGTTTACATCTAACGCTGATGTGTTAATGCACAATTCACAGGAAGGACACACTACTACTTCTCTACCACATACACACACTTTATATCCATGCTACTCTTTCTCCCATGATCTTATAAACAAACCTCTAAGTTTGAAGTGTTAATATAGTTCACTTAGTTAAATACCGACATTAGATATTCAGTATACACAGACGAGTTTGATCAAAACCTTACATTTTATGATACTGAGATCGTGTATGTAAAGGTTGTGAACAGGTCATTACCATCTACATTTGACAAAAAAAAAAAAAAATGATAATTTTGGTTGTGATACATGAGCTGTAGATTTTCAGGTAATCAGAATCAGAATCAGAAATCCTTCCTTCAGACGGGGAAATTTGTTTGTCTCAGCAGCAACAGAATAAAAGGGAGAAGGTAAGAAATAGAATAGAATAGATGTATGTACATATTTAAATACACCGACCTCTTCTGCCTCACTCTCAAGCCACTCTTCACTGCTAAGGTGTCTTCAGATAAATACACTGACCTCTCCTGCCTCTCTCAGATAACATGTGAGAAGTGTGAAGCATTAGTTTCATTTGTTGGTTTAAGGATCAAAATATTCAAGTTTCAAGGAAGGAAACAATCCCGCTCCAATTAACACCATTAAAATTAACATATATGCTAATATTTTAGCATAGATAATGGAGAACCTTGTGTGGTTTTGTGTGTTTATCTTTTTACTGTCAATGAATTAGCCCTTGGAGTCAGAGGTTATATGGCTATATTTCATTAGGCTCCAACTGTCGGATGTAAACAATAAAATATAAGACCAACTCATCAGTGTAACTATTTCATGTATTATCAGAGATTCCCTGTGGCAATGGGCCATTGTACTTACTTATCCCTCACTCTTCTACACTTAGATGACGAGACATACTGGTCTATAAATCAGCTCCCATGAAACAGGTTAAAGGTGCAGTTTGACCTTTTCATCGCTCAGTTCTGACACATGCTGGAGGCCCTCAGACATCAGGTCATGCAGCGTGTGGTTGATGTTTTTTTTGCCTCTAGGTAACGCCACACTGTAGATGGCCAGTTATGTAAAGCAAATATAGTAGTTTAATACTATTTGCTTGTTAGTTGTTTGCTGGGGACAACCAGGTCTCCGAAAGGTGTCAGTTAAATTACATCATTTTTCATTTCCAAAATAAAAACATATCATATATTTGTACCTGACAGGTCAATGTTTTTCAGTACAGCTCACAAGTGTACAATCTGCGAAGGACTGAAAAGGAAAACATGCGACAGTTTTTATGTTTATATCCTGTTTGTGACGTAAATCATACTGACGTCACTTGGTTGACGTTTGCGGAAGCAGGTTGCTGCTTTAGCCTGCTAACTCAAAACCAAAACAGAGGGGATGTTTTCGTATTAAACCTTTAAAAAAATCGGAAATAATTTCACATATCGCTTTAGTTCTGTCCGGTCGACTTACCGGTTATCTCGCTGTGTTCGTCAGACGACTGTGGAGCAGCTGAACACCGCTTGAGATGGAGGTAAAGGTTCAGAGTCGAGGAATTAGCTTTAGCTAGTCAGCCACAACTTTGTGCTACGTGTATGGCATCTTCGTGTAAGCTAGTAATATAATGCTCTGTTGTTTGCAATTTCGGCGCTAAGCTGCTCGTGTTTAATTGTAAGTGGACTATGAAACCGGGCTGGCAACACAAACAGCCCGCAGCAGGTCCAGTTACATATAATGCGCTGTTCAATCACCGAAACTCACTCCAAACCCTGGTATTTAAATTCTCTGAATGCCCACAATACGTTAGCGTTACTTGGTAATTCATGATGCTATATTATTACGTGACAACACATATATATCAACCATAATAATATGGTTTCCGAATGTGATTATCACTGTTCGTCTCCTCCATCCAGTGCACTCGTGTAATGTTGACGCAGGGAAAGACTGGACTTTGTTTAAGCCTACATTTACATTAAAATACTTACAGTTGGCTTGTATGTGCCGAATTGAAGAGTAGCTCCTAATAAAACAAAATATGTTTTTAAACTTGTCCTCTCAACAATGTACTTTTGCTGGTAAGCAGAGAAACATTAAATTTGTGGCTTTTTAAAGGAAATTCTGTGCTGACTGTTGACTTTAATCGGGCTAAAGTCAAGCTGTTATACACAAACACAAGCGTACATCACAGTGTTTTTGAATTATTATTATTATTATTATTATTATTATTATTATTATTATTATTATTATTATTATTATCATACTGGTTACAATCTGCACCTTGTTAGGTTTGTCATTTCTTCTTATTCCCTTTCACTGAAACAGGACCCTGGTGGAACCGGAGCAGAGTCTGTGGCTCAGTCACCAGGGGGTGCAGCCAAATCAAAGGTAGTGCACGTCTACAAGTGCTCAAGGAGTCTTAAAATCTACAATATGTGTCTAAAATTGTATAAACATGATACATTGTTAGATATGTTTTGGTACGGATTAATGTGCCTCCCTTTTCCTTGTATTTTATTATCAGCTGGACACGCTGTCCAAAGATGACCTTATCAAGTTTGCAAAGAAGCAGATGGCTGGCATGCAGAAAATGAAGAGCAAATATGCAGGTAGCTTAGAATGCTACAAAAGCTTGTGTTTGCGTTAGAGTCTATTGCTCTGTGGGCCATTTGGGTAAGAGTATGTCACATTATTTCCCTTTTCAGATTTGGAAAAAGAAGTTGCGTCACTCAAACAACAATCCAAAAACAGTAACAGCAGTTCAGATGACTCTGCTCTGATACAGGTTAGTTTACCTCACTATATTTCAGTGGTAAATATTCCTATGTTAACATGCTGTAAGTCATTTCTATACTGAATCATGCAAATCATGTGGGTGTGTGTGTGTGTGTGTAATAGGAGCTGACTGAAAGGATGGACGCCTTACTGCTTGAGAAGGCCGAAACTCAACAAAGTCTTACACTGTCTCGTAAAGATCTAGAGAGGACTAAGCAGCAAGCCAAGGTGAAATACATCACATATACTGAATGAGGTGTAACACTGGATAATTGTCCAAATTGTCATATCACACATAACTGTTATTTTGTGCAGGATGATCTGGCAGCACTGCAAGGAGAGCTTGACCGTGTAATAGGAGATCACCGAAAGAAGATTGAGAACCTAGAGAGCAGCATTGAGGAATCCAACAACAAACACCAAGAAGAAGTGGCTCATTTCCAGAATTTGCTGAAGGAGCTAGAAGAAAGTGACAGGCAGAGGGAGAGTGAAAGAGAGAGGGAGCGCCTGGCTGAACGTGAGCGTGCAAAAGAGGGCGCAGAAGGAGTTCGCGTTCGCTTAGAAGCTCAGCTGGAAACCCTCCGAGCTGAACTCGAAGCGATCCAAGAGGGAAAATCTAGGGAGATTGTTGAGCTGCAGGAGAGCCACCAAAGGATGTTGACTGAGGCCCAGCAGGAAGTGGAGAACCTGAAGGAGGAGCTGGCCCAGAAGAGTCTGCAGCATGAGGAGGAAATGAGGGCTCTGGAGGAGGACTGTGAAATGGAGAGAGAGAGGCTCCTGTTGCTCCATGAGGAACTGACTGAGCAGCTCGCACTCAAAGGTAAAACTCAATCATCTAGACTTGAGAGTTCGGAAATGTTTTCTTTAGGTATCTTAAAAATGTTTGATGGTAACTCCAAAGAAGCTTTTTGTGAAGTCTGGTGTTTGCATGTATTTACATCATCGATCAGATGGAAATCAAAATGACTTTTTCAGCTAACATCTTTATTTTTCCAGACAGCTACCTGCAGGATGTGCAGGAGGAAGATGAGGAACCTCCCCGTGGGTCGGGGATCGCCAAAATGCTGGAGTTGTCTGGTTGTAGCCAGGGTGACTCCAGCCATGGTGATCCAGAGGAGACAGAGACTGGGAGACTGAGAGCAGCCTTTGAAGAACTTCAAGCCCAGACCACCATGTTGCAGGACGAGCTCACCCTGCTCAGTAATGTGAAGGGGGAGCTCGAGGCAGAGCTGGAGAGGATCAAGGATGAGTTCCAGTTGGAGAGAGAAGAGCTGGAGTTCAAAATCAATGAATTGCAGATGAACCGAGAAGGCGCTCCCAATGATGCAGCCGTAACCCTGGACCCAGACCAGCAGGAAGCACACAGAGATGCAGAAGAGACCCTCCCTTGTGAGTCCAAAGAGTCAGCAATCAGTCCTGGGGACCACTCGAATCAGGAGGAGCTGAGGGCCCAGTGTGAGACCTTGACCAGAGAGAGAGATTCTGCTCTGGCTGAGTGTCAGCACATGAGGGACATCCTGCAAGGTTTTGAGACAGAACTGGGTGAGAAGACGAAAGATTTTGTTCAGCAGTACGAAGCCATGAAGGAGCAGGGGGCTAATCATGTACGGGAGATCCAGGAGAAGATGGAACACCTGAACCAGGAGAGGGAGGAACTGTTGGAGAGGATGAGAGAGGTTACAGAGGAGAAAAACAATCTAAAGCTGAAGCTTGAGGTTTCGGCTGGTGAGGACCAGAAACTCCAATCTTCTGTGGAGGAACAAACAACTTTAGCCTGCGAGCTGAAACAATCTGTGGAAGAACTGACCTGGCAGAATGAGGAGATCCTTTCCCAACTGCAGATGAAGGAAAAAGCAACTCAAGACCTGGAAGAGATTGTCAGCACCCTGACTGAAGAGCGAGACAAAACACTTTCTCAGCTTCAGCTCCGAGAAGAGGAAATGCAGAGGCTGAGCAATGAGAGAGCGAATGAGGTTGAGAGGCAAGAAAATGAGGCACTTTCGCAAAAAGAGGAGAAAAAGAAGGAGCTGAAAAGCCTGAAGGATGAAGTACAACATCTCAAAGAGGAGAAGGAGCACCTAAAAGAGGAGGTGGACAGAAGGCAGGAGTCACTTTCTGCTTTAGAGCTGACTATCAAAGACCTCTCCACAGAAAAGACTGACCTCCATCAGAAATTACAAGAGGCATCCTCTGAGCTCTCCAAAGCTCAGGAAATGGGGGAGATATTGGGCTCCAAGCTGGCAGCATTGGAGGCTCAGCTAGAGCAGGAGACATCTGAAAAAAATCACCTCAAGGCAAAGTTGAATTCATCGGCAGAGGAGGCAGAGCAGGCTCGCACCGCCATCAGAGCTCTGGAGGAAAATCAGTCTGAAGCACTCAGAAACTCCAGCGAAGAAGTCAAGGAGCTCCGAGCACATGTAGATGAGCTGGAAAAGGAAAAGAGCCTTTTGAGGAGTAGTCTCGAGGAGGCTAAAGGGGTAACGACATCAGAGGAGGTGCAGAAGGAGCTCCAGGCTCGTATCGCAGACCTGGAACAGGAGAGGAACATGTTGAGAAACAACCTGGAGGAGGTGGTGAAGGATACCGAAGGGCTGCAGAAAGACCTGGAGGATATGAAGGCAGTCAATGAAAGGATTAATGAAGAGAACAAGAAACTGCAGGCTCACATCTCTCTGGTGAGTGAGGAGAAAGAGGAGAAGGATAAGGGGGAAATGGAGGGTGACCTGGAGAAGGAGAGAAGAGAGCTCCATGAACAGCTGACAGAGAAGGAGTCACTCATATCTCAGATGAGGAGCGAGATGGCTGCTCTCCAGGTGAGTGTAGCTCCTGATGTGTCAGGTTCTTCTGTGAATTTGACATTTAAGGTTGTCCTGATGAGGGATTAGCCAATATGTTTTTTCAGGGCCGATAGTGAATATGATTATTTTTGGAGCCAATAAACATTTGCAGTAAAAATAAAAATCCTGGTGTCAAAGTTTAGAGTAAGTGTTGGAATGAGAGTATGTCTGATTTTCTCTTCTCTACATTTTGGAGCCAAGTATTGTACTTTTACCTCCCCATTTATTTGAATGTTAACTTTAGTCTAGAGTTACTTTACAGAGTTAGGTTATTATTAATTTCATCAATATTCAGTCAAATAAATTGTCAGACTTTTTAAGAAAGTGTTGAATATTGGATCCAGTAATTGACCAAGCCCATTCCTAGTCCTGATTATAATCACTGATCATAATTACTGCTTCATCATCTTAGCAATGAATTGTGACTGACCATTATTTTCTATAACAAAACTGCTGTCTCAGTTTATTGACAAAATAATCTGTAGATTAACTGACAGATAATTAAATGTTTTTTCCAGCTCTGAAGATTTTGCAGTTGTTATTTTCTCTCAATTGGAGGAGAGGTTTAAATATTGACTCCACTTGAAATGAAGCTCTGGAGAAACAAAACAAGTTCCTGTATATTTTGGGGATGTTTTTCTCACGGAAATGAAGAAAATGTTGAATAAACCAACAAAACACTTGTGATTGACATGTGAAGGAATTGGCCTTTTTTCTCCTATTTGCTGTTTTTTCATCCTCATACTTTTTCTTTTTCACTTTAACAGCAGTCTGCTGCCCAATCTGCTTCCTCTGAGGAAAATGCAGCCAATGAGACCAAAGACAAAATAGGTATGAAAGTTATTTTGCTAAATATATGGACCTTCAAAAACTTATTTAATTTGAATGCTCTTGGGAGCGGGTGATAAATCATAGATGCTCAATTCAGACCACGTAACTGTTTCTCCCTTCAGCTCTGCTGGAGAAAGAACACAAAGAGAAGGATGAGAAGATGAACAAAATCAAGGCAGTGGCTATCAAAGCAAAGAAGGAGCTGGACATCAGCAAGAAAGAGGTAAAGTAGATAGTTACCTGTTGTCCTTTTATTTAACAACATGAAAGTGCAATGATGATAAACACACAGGGATTTATATGTTACAGTGATTAAACCATTAGAACAGGGCAGGGAAATAAACCATACAACTCTGATGTAAATGGAAGTAATTCTAAAAGAAACAGATGTTGAATCTCTTTAATGGTCAGAGTAGCATCTGTGCACACATTAGTGTTTTATTTGGTTTCCTTGCAGGTTGCAACCCTCAAAGAGGAAGTAGAAACACTGAAAGCACAGAGGGAGAAAGTGAACAGCTCTATGAAGGATATCATCCATGGTGCTGAAGGCTACAAGGTGGGAGACACATTGTCCTGTTTATGTTCTGTTATATTTGTAAATCAAAAGAACTTTTATGTCACGCAGCTGTTTATTTTGATTAAGTTTACTGATGGGTAAAACCTGCTTCAGCACACTCATGTTTCAGTACAGTATGAAATGTATGACTTAATTATATTGGCCTGTGTGAAAAATTAAAACACGCAATATAGGATATGGATATTTTGATGCTGTGTTCTCTACAGTGGGAGCAAGAAACCACTATACTAATCATATGGTAGTGAAAGGAAGAAAAAAGCAACTCATTTTAAATTAGTAAATTACTGTACGAAACAGTGATTATGAACTTTTATTCACACAATGCAAACGATTCGTTAGATAAGTATTTAGTTTTCAGTTTGTGTGGCGTTTTAGTGCGTTGAGGATTTTAAGAATGGCGTGAAGACAGTATGGGTGGGTCTCTGTTTTACATATTTATGAAAATGGCAGAACTGAAACATTAGAGTTTCCTCTAAAGCGGAGCCCAACATAAGCTGAGACTTTTGATAGTTATACATCTGATTAATTGAATGCATTCCTAATGTGTTGCTAATTGGCAAGTGGAAACTGCTCACTCTGAAACACACTCTTTGCATGATGTCGCTCCCAGAGGTCTCCATAAACAGCCCCCAGACTGCACTTTGCTTTACGACTGTGTCTCCATTAGATGGAAGGAACCAGTCTGTTGTGCCTAATGAGAGTTTTGTCCCGCGCTCTAATGTAAACGCAGCCAATATCTAAGATGCATAGTGTTTACCTTCACTGAACTGTTCAGCCGGCTTCCGGTAATGAATGAATGTGTGTGTCTGTGTGTGTATGTTTGTTTAGAACCTGCAGATAGATTACGACACGCAGACAGAGCAACTGCATAAGGAGAGAGAGAAGGTGGAGGCGGCGGAGAGACAGATTGCTGAGCTGACCAGTCGACTCAGCAGTGCTGTCACACAGGTAACACAGATACACACTCAATCACACAACGCCCACACATTAACTCTAACAAACACACACACCGCTCTCGCCCTCCAGTAAATCTGCGTAGTGCCACTTTGTTCGGCCATACATCTCACCAATACTTCTCGCATAACTCAGTTTCCCTCTGATTTACAGTGAGTCATTTCAGCCAGCGACACTTTACCCAGCTATGCTTGACAGCCTGGCTCCCGCAAATAGCCCATCAGATGTGACTGGGTGAGCTGGGGAGAAATTTCGTTTATATATATACTCCACTCCCCGAGCTCATAACTGCTTCTTTCCAATGAAAGAACAACACGCAGGTAAATGGAGCGGAGTATAGCTTCCATCTGCCGCGTGCTAGTGCTACACCATTTTCTGAGACTGGGGTTTATTCTTGTGTGCGATCATGGGTCTCAAGGGGGGAACAGGCGGACTGAAAGCTAGTCGGAAATCTCAGAGTACGTCTGGATATCTCTGTTTACCAATCATAGTTCCAGTGTTTGGCTGACAGATGATGGGACGAAGCTGCTGCTGCTGCTGCTGCTGGTTCAGTGTTCCTTATGGAGGAAGCCCTCAGAGGCTGTCGCTGTCAGTTTTGCATGAATGATTTTCAAATATGCCACGTGTGTTGCCTACATGTGAACGTTCAGGTGAAAACCTTGAATCTGAAATGAGTAAAACTGCTCTTTCTTTGGATCATTCAATATTCTCAGTGATACCTACCGAAGGGTGTCAAATTAAAGAAAAAAAATAAACAGGAAATGTCTTAGCGTGGAGTCAGCTTCAGTATTCTTCCTCTTTGATACTCTACTGGAGGAATGAACCATACTAACAAGAAAATATCTAACATTAATGTATTAAAATGTCTAAGATGAGTTCCGTTCTTGCCATGATAATCCCAACAATGTTTAAACCCAGTTATCAACCCATTATTCAATTATGTATGCATTTTATGTGGTTCGTCTGTAGCTAGAACTTTTGGGTAAACACCAGATGATTGGTTACAGAGTAAGGAAGAAAGTTAGTGAATATGACAAAACATGACATGAATGAAACTTTAAACATATTGCATAACAAAAGCACATAATGCATGAGAGAACATCACAACTACAGGATTTAAATTACATAATTTAATGTTTAATGTTATGGAGATGGTGGAGTGGTGGAGAGCATTGTCTTACGCATTGGATTGTAGTTTGTTACTTGCCTCAAAGATACAGGCTCGTTTTAATTTACCTGAAGAGTTTTTAGTTTAAGATGCCCATGGGACCCTTCACCTGTCCGAGGAAAGGCTGATCATTTTTCACTTGATCACTTAAAGATTTGAGTGTCAAAAACCTTGCCACTGTATGGATGTCACAATAATCATTAAATCCCATTTTCTCCCTTTTGGTAAACACCGAGACATTGCCATCTTGGAGATGTACGTTTATGCTATGACAGGGGTGGTAACATGGTTTATTTCTGTTTTTGCAGAATGAGGCAATGAGGAGTGAGAAGGAGGACCTGCTGGCTGGTATAGAAACTGTGAGGAACACAGTGAGGCAGCTGGAAACCCAAAACCAGGAGCTGCAACGGCAGTCAGGCAGTCTGGAGAGAGACCTGGTGGCTGAGAGAGCTATGAAAGAGCAGAAGATCAAGGTAAGGATAAGGAGAGGTGGATACTCTGTATTACTGTTATGTATTAATTTAGGTCGTACTATTACACTCTGTTTTGTATTTTGGAGCTGATCTTGTAGTTGAACCACACACAGTAGTTGAAACTGGTTCTTTTAGAAATGCTTTAGGTATCCTCACGTCTGACTTAACCGCGCTTAAGACTTAAACTGCTGTATGCTTCTAAAGATTGTTGAAACAAAATGAAAAATACAGTATATACATTCAAAACCCCTTTGTGTATGTGTGTGTGTGTGTGTGTGTGTGTTTTCTTGCTTCTCTAGGACTTGTCATCTGCCATGAAGGAGGTAGAAGAGCTGACAGCCCAGCTCTGCAAACAGCAGCAGCAGTCTCAGCAGACTGCCCAGGAGCTTGAGCAACTACGCAAGGTACACACACACACACACACACACACACACACACACACACACACACACACACACACACACAGTTTCTCAGACTCTAGTGTCTCAGAGGGCCTGTCCACTCAAGCGACTGGGCCTGGTGATGGCTGCCCTGCAGCTACAGCAGCACCTCTCACTGAGACAGAGAGCAGTTCTAGCCCACAGCACAGGAGCTGCTGTTTGTTTTCCATTAGTGGAGACATACAGAGTACAGCAGTGTACGTGGGATCAGCCAGGAGGTCTGACCCTGTCATGTGTCCACATTGTTAGTACAGCCCTTCAAACATGCTATTATTGAGGCTGATCTTGGAATTTTGCAACACATACATGATAATGGTGATATTTTACTGTAAACTTCCCTGGAATGAGATCTTTTGAAACTGTAGAATTAAAAATATCACCTTGCTTTTCTACCACTTTGGGAGGAAAATTATTAATCATGTGTCTGGAATTGTAGTAATTGTTTAAGAATTTGTTTAAGAATTTGGTGCTTTTAAAGGTCAGGTCCTGAACTCCTATGAAAACGACTACCGTCCCCTTCTCACCAGTCACACACACAGTTACAAAGGGAGAAATTTTTTGAATAACATGTCACAATTTTAATGTCTCTTAGCTAAATATATATATTTAAGCATGGCACCGGCTAATGGTAAACTAATTCGGCTCTGTATATGTATTATTGTGTAAAAAATATTTTACACAGGATAAAATGGGCCTTGAAGTGACGACAAGATAAAGTCATTTTTTTTCTTTTTTGGGCCTTAAAGTTTTAGATAATTTGTTTTGGCTTTGTTACCTGTAATAATGCAGCATGTTTGCTCTGCCTGTAGGAGGCGCAGCAGAGCTCTCTGCTGGACATGGAGATGGCCGACTACGAGCGCCTGGTCAAAGAACTCAACGCCAAACTTGTAGAGAGAGACCAGTCTGCTGAGGAGTTAAAGGCCCAGATAAACACACTGAACCAGAAGGAGGACACGCTCAAACAGGAGATTGGTACGTATGAGACATTCATGTACAATGTACTGTACATATGGTCCCCATTCACTGATGGTAAATATTTATTATTTCTTCACAAGCCAGATGATTTACAAGGTTCTTTGTTGTATTTTCTGTCTTTCTACATATTTGTTGTTTCTCTACAGTTTCAAGCATTGTAATAAAAGAAAAACAGCATAGAAAAAATCCTTAAACTTAAAGCTTTCCAGTATGTATTTCACCTAAACCATTTTCTTTGCCTGTTTGTGTGTGTGGGTGTGTATTTGTGTGTCCAGAGTCTTTGAAGTCGCAGCTGGACCAGGGGGAGGAGAAGACCTCCAAGATTAAACAGATGCTGGTGAAGACCAAAAAAGACTTGGCCGATGCCAAGAAACAGGTCTGTTTCTGTGTGTCTGTGTGTGTTTGTAACCTCATCCCGCAGGATTTCCTATTGCTGTGTGTAACATAGCTGCCTGATGAATGTAAATAGTGTTACGCAACCATGTGTGGGCATGATTGTAGGGGAGGCCTTGAACATGCTGTGAATAGTTAATCTTAATTTGGTTGTGTTGCCCTGTTTGAGTACATGGGTATATCCATTTATATTTTGTGTGTGTGTTTTTACGTGCAGGAAAGCTCCCTCATGATGCAGCAGGCCTCTCTGAAAGGAGAGCTGGAGGGTAACCAACAGCAGCTAGAAAGCTCAAAGGTAACGCAGCCAAAGCTTTCTAGGAAAAAAAACGTCTTTTAATGAAATATGTAGTTGTACAAAATCAACATTACAGTTCTACATGAGTCACATATTAAAGTGTCCGTGACTGTGTTTGATCATTCAGATCGAGCTGTGCGAGCTGACGGCAGAGCGGCATCGTCTGCAGGAGCAGCTGAGGTCTGCGTTGGAACAGCAACAAAGAACCAGCAGCTCCCTGCAGCAGCGAATCAACAGTCTACAGCAGGAGAGAGACACTGCTAAGGTACACACACACATCTACAAACATTTTTCACACACTGAACAGCTCCACCAGAATGATTCAAGAGTGAAGTGCTATGCTAAAGAGTTCATCAGCTGTAGTGTTTGAGGTGCTGAAACTACAGCAGACAATTTCAGCTATTTTAATAATTAATCTCTAAATTCTGTTTGATTAATAACTTAATTTTACAGCGTCAAAGAAATGTGAAAAATAAGCGTATTTCATCTTCCAAGTGCCCAAGGTGACAACCTTTAATTGCTTGTGTGCTTTGACCAACAGTTAAAAATCCAAAGGGATTTAATATACAGCAATATACAGCAATATGCAGGAGAGAAAACCTGTGAATTTGCATAATCAGCATGATGATGCTTGATAAGAACAATTAGACAAAAAAGGGAATATGATTTACAGCTGTGAAGATAATATGATGCACTATTTGAAACATTATTGGCAGTAGGAAAAAAAAGTAAAATTTAAGACCATGACCATCAAAACGAGGTTACACGTACAATAAATATTCTTCATTAAGTGACGACTACAACCTGCTCTTCTTCCTTTCACTGTCAAGCTCTTTTGCAGTTCAATTTCCTCCTTTCAGTGAGCAGAAACGTTTTATAATCTACAGTAAATGTGTGCAGTGTTTCTCACTGTGCATCTCTGCTTAATCTGTGTGCTGATTCCAGGCTGAGCTCATGGCAACAACTGGTGAGTTCGAGAGCTACAAGGTGCGAGTCCACAATGTTCTCAAACAGCAGAAGAGCAAAACCAATTCCCAGAGTGATGGAGAGACTGGTAAATTAGAGAGGTAAGGGACCTGTTTGACATACGTGGAATATCAGAACTGGGATAACACATGACAGATACATACACAGGGGGTGAGCAAAATTGAAGGTATAGAGGTAGTCTAATTAACAGTTTGTGTCAGTCGACACTGTAAGAATGTTATGTGAATAAAATGAATGTGTGGTGTGTGTTGCAGGGAGCACTTGTCCTCTCAGGTAGACCAGCTGAGGTCCAGGCTGGCAGAGAGCCATCAGAGCCTCCAGAGCAGCACAGCCGAGCTGCAGCAGCTCCAGAATGAACACGACACTCTGCTGGAGAGACACAACAAGATCCTCCAGGAAACCATCAGCAAGGAGGCCGAGCTCCGAGAGAGGTGAGCTGGCTTGACGGTGTCTTCTTCAGAATTTACCATACGAGAATGCCTCTAACTATTTGCTGGAGCACAAAATGACATAGTTAAAGGTCTTGTTTTGTCTCGTTAGCTATCCTGAACCCCAAAATATTGTATTGCTATTAAGTTACTATGATGTAAGACCATAAAGAGCAGATAACTGGACTTGCATCCAAATGATTTTTGCATGAAATATGTTGTAGATGCTTTGCTGACTGATATTTGATCAATCACTTACTTAGCATAGCAGCTTCACTCTAAATTCTTTCTCTAACTCCACCTCCAGGCTGCTGTCGTTGCAGTCAGAAAACGTGACTCTGCGGGCGGACCTGTCTCAGGCTCAGGCTGACCTGTCCTCCCAGGTGGACGCCCAGCGCCAGACCTACAGGGAGCAGCTGAGGAAGCTACAGGATGACCACCGGAGTACTGTGGAGACCCTTCAGAGCCAGCTGACCCGCGTCGAGGAGCAGCTCTTCAACCTGCAGAGCCAGAACAGTAAGCATGGAGACAAACCACCAACGTAATGGTGATCCAGAGATCCGTCAGAGCATCAAGTGTTAAAGTGAACTGAAGTTTTCTATCTTGTTTACTGTGTTGTTTTCTGAGAGGAATGATGGGTGAGATGGTTTGTTTATCAGAAGAGCAGCACTGGAAGCTCCTTCATCACCTCCCACACAGCTGTCCTCTGGAGTCAAACAGCAAATACACACATAGTAATGACGAGGATAGGAAAGTGTGTGTGTGTGTGTGTGTGTGTGTGTGTGTGTGTGTGTGTGTGTGTGTGTGTGTGTGTGTGTGTGTGTCTTCTCTGTCACTTCATTATGGCCAGGTGTTGGCGAGGCTCCTCAGCTCCGTTCCCGCCTCTCAGTGGGGCAAACAGCTCACTGTGGCATCTGGAGAGGCTCATCATTAGCGGCTCACACATGCACGCCAGGAGTCGCCTGATATACTCAGCCAATATTACTGAGAGTCACATTTGCGCATTTTCACCACAATATTCTAATTTAATGAAGGAAGAGTTGAACGTCAAGTGTGTTTACTAGCCCCATAAGGCAGGTCGGTCATAAAGCTGCTGGACACTGGACAATCTTCACTGGCCTCGTATATGTTTTTTATGAATCAACTGTGTCAAATGGTAAAATTTGATCTATGTTCTTTGACATGTTTTGCGTCATTTACTCTATAATCCAAACAATCAAAAAGAACATTAACACAAACTACAAATATTAAGTCCGAAAACAGCCTTTTACAAGAGGCCGGCTGCTGTTCACTCTCTTGCTCCATGTCCAGGAAATTCATTTCGTCTATGAATCAGTGCTGTCTTTAAACCTACGGCTTGATTAATCCTGACTCTGTCCTCCTGAGTGGTGAGCCTGTAACAGATTTGATAGATATTATCTGTGCACATCCTAAAGCTCTCTATAACCAGGATTGTTGTTTGAGGAGAAGGATAAGAAGCTTCCTGCCGGCCTCGAGCCTTCAGGAAGCCATAGGCTTAATTGTTAATTATTCTGAATTGATCAGACTAATAAAATAAAAATGCAGTGACACACGGGGAAAAAAAACATGTACATGCTTGAGTAGGAACTCTGCGTCTTGCTCTTTTAACTCAGCTGCATGGGCAGAGGAGGTAGAGTACCAGACTGGAGGTGGGAAGGTGAGGGGATTGGTTTAGAGTTTGGTCCTTTGCTTCAGTTTCAGGTTCATTAATCACAATATTTTCTTTTGTCCGCCCACTCGCTCGAGCACCTCACCCTTCTCTTTACAATTGTTTTCATTGTTATTGCCAGTTGAATTGGTTAATACCAGAGTGTGTCTGGTGCCCCCTCATGTCCCAACGAAGTAGGAACACAGACTCAAGAAATGGTGTAAGATTATGTTGAGATACTGTGAAGTGTGGTCAGGGATGGATTACACTACTTCAGCATGAAGGGTCCAGAGATGCTGACAAAATGTATTTGGATTTGTCTTTGTTATTTATTTAGCTTTTGAACCCCTCAACCTGAGAAATACCAGGCAAGAAAAAAGACAAATCCTGTACCTCATCAAAAACAAAACAAACAACAACATAGGACAAGTCTGAAATCAGCAATTTTGGGTTTAACTTTTTTAAGTGTGAAGCTGGTAAATAGTCCTTTATTCTTGCACTGTGGGACTAGATTTAGTTGTTTTTCTTCAATCTACCATAACTCAATATACAAGCCTGTTATGCTCTAATGTTGACAAATACAAAGGTAAACACATGGCTTGAAAATAGGCCTACATCTAAAACTCATGCCAGCTCCTCCAAACTGCTATTCCACATATCATGAGCCCTGTCTCTTTTTTTGTATATAAGCCTGTAAAAAAAAAAAAAATAGAGTACAGAGTACCTTTTAAGTAACAAATTAGGGTTATAATTTGGAGGTAGAATGGTAATAGTTGAAACTTAAACTTTACACTTAGTTAACCTTGGTGTGAAATGATAAAATCAGATTGACAGTTAATTTAAAATTGATTGCATTTTATTAGCCCCACCAAGAAGGTTACGTTTTGTTCAGGGTTGTTGTTTGGTTTGTCAGCAAGATTACACAAAAGTTACAGAATGGATTCTGACAAAACTTGGATGGAGGTTGGGTTTAAGCCCAGAGGGGAACATCTATCTCTTAAATAAACACATTTCTGGTGGTCTCTGCTTCTTTTAATGTTTGCATAAATCTCTGTCATTCTTTCAGGTTCAGTGGTGGTCCAGTCCGGCCGTAAGTCCCTGGCGTCAGACACCCAGCGCAGAAACGCAGATCAGAACTCGGCGGGGCTGGGACTAATGGTCCTCAGTGACCTCCAGTCTATGGCAAGGGAGGAGGGCGAGGGTATGGAGACCACTGAGACTGAGAGCCCCTCTCCTGTTGTCACACCCCTGCCCTCTCTGGAGCATCTTCTCATGTCACCAGACCCCAAACAAGGTGTGTTGGAAGGAAGACGTGCACCTTGTAATAGTTATTCAGTTTATGAAAGCAGCATGTGTAGAGCTTCACCTGTCTCAAAAGTCAAAACAAGACCATCAAAAAGAATGTTGGTTACTCATCTGCTTGCCATTTTTGTTTGGGTCAAGTAATGGAAATTCAGAAGAGGCCAGAATAAAACCTCATTATACACAATTAACTTATCTATTTTTGTCGCAACAAGAAAGTAGACATTTTTAAAAAAAAGTTTATTTATTTTTGACTGTGACTCAGTGTCATCAAGACATGATTCCTTGAATCTTCCCCTCTGATTTTCACACAACACGATCCTTTAACTTGCATATGACTTTGGTTTGGTCTCCAGAACCATTTGTGTGGACCGTGGAGCCAACCAAAGAAGAGCTGACTCAAAAGCTGAGCACCGCCACCCGCAGTATGGAGCACATGAACAGCCTGCTGCACGAAACTGAGGCCACCAATGCTGTTCTCATGGAGCAGATTACCGTATGTATAAGCACACAAGTGTACACACACACACACACACACACACACACACACACACACACACACACACACCCAAGCAGAGAGTACAGAGATGACAACCAGTTTAATTTCAAAGTTAATTAACTCAGATTCTTGATACTTATATGTAACTCAGTGTATTTACTGTGACAGTATCAACAGCAGGGGTACGCCATGTTTGATTATGGGCATAAATTAACTGAAATTCCATATTTGATCTAACAGAATTTGTTTGGCAGTCATGTAAAATCACATCTAGAGAAGCACAGATGAATCAATTAATCTATTATTTGTCAACTCTTAAACTAATTGCCCCTCACTTTGATGATTGATTCATCAGTGTGAGTCATTTTTTAAGGGGAAAAATGTCAAAATTATCTGATTCCTGCTTCTTAAATGTGAGTATTTTCTGGTTTTGTTCCTCCTCGATGACAGCAAACTAAATATCTTCAAGTCCTGGACAAAACATTTTCGGATGTCTTCTCAGGCCTTGTGAAACATTATATCAATATCTTTCACCATTTTCAACAACGAAATAAATCCTCGCAGTTGCGGCTCTGATCACAGGTGTGAGCAAGTGTTCTCTGGTGTCGACACAGTTATGGCAAATAACTCAAACTGGTCTGTAAGCCCCAACGGTGATATCAAATAGCCTGGCGTTGTTCACAGTTCCCTCTTTGTCCAGAAGAAAGTAGAACCTGTGACCTTTGACCCTGAGTGGGATGAACGAGGGAGACTCCTGTCTGTGAGCGTGACAGGCCACCTGGGACAGCGGGACTGTTAATTTGCGGCCTCGGCCGGGTCCCAAAGGTGACTGTGTGTACACTGTCACCATCCGCCCACCTTTGTGTAGAACCACCTGGCTGACAGAGCGCCGGCAAAACAGCAGCCCGAGCCCGGCTATCCCTCCTCCTATCGCCAGGCATCCCAGCGTGAAGCCGTACCTCCAGGTGTTGGAGCCCAGGTTCATCTCAAAGCTCCACATCCCAGCCAGCCCGGTGGTGGTGGTGGTGGTGGAGGGGGACACCTTGGCTTTCCCCGTCCCTGCAGCGCCCCCTGTGTCTCTGAGCTCAGTGAAGGCGAAGTGGCCCATGTACGTCCAGAAGATGAACTGGCCGCCGCAGAAGACCGAGAGGAGCCGGAAGAAGCGGGTCCTGTCGTGCTCGAACAGGGTGACGTCTCTGGAGGGCTGGGCGGCGGTGCAGAAGCTGCGGCGGGCAGCCAGCTGTGCGTGAGCGGCACCGAGGCGGCTGGTCGGGAGGAACAGCCTGCCGAATAAACCTGCTGCACATGTAACCCGGTCAGCAGCGCTGAACATGCTCGGTGAAGTCTGTGAACAGGCATTCTGAAAGACTTTCTGCTGAACATTCACGAGTCGGAACTGTCTGGAGTAACACTCCAGTGCCCCGCGTAACAACCGCTGTAAACCCATGTTTTCACGACGAATATAACTTAAATATAATCACCGCTATCTGACAAGAGAACTACGATAATACACGCGCGAAAATCGTTTTCATAACTCGGGTATTAACACTTCACTCCCAACACTCCAGGGCGCTGCTCCACAGAGGGCGCCGCCATATTGTTTCGTGTGACGTAGGCGTTGAGTTACGGAAAGCAGCGCTGACCAAAATAACTCGTCGATGGTGTAAACCCGATAAAACAATTCTGTCCTGTTTCTCTCTCACCAATCACAGCTAACATTCTTAACAGATAATAAATAATGAGTTCCAGCTGTACTAGGAAAAATAAAGCTGTCCAGTAAACACTGGTTCAGTTAAAATCCATTTAGTGATTCATGTAATCAGCATGAAATTTTGTGTGTGTGTGCATGAAGTAACTTTAACAACTCCTCAGGTTTTTATTTAAATCGATTGTATGTGCTTCCTGCTAGTTGCTGAAGAGTGAGATACGCCGTTTGGAGAGAAACCAGGAGAGGGAGAAGAGCGTGGCCAACCTGGAGTATCTGAAGAACGTCCTGCTGCAGTTCATCTTCCTGCGATCTGGCAGCGAGAGGCAGGCGCTTCTGCCCGTCATCCACACAATGCTGCAGCTCAGTCCAGAAGAGAAGAGCAAACTGGCTGCCATTGCACAAGGTATTGTTTGATTGAAATGTTCTGCTTTGTGACTCTCTACAGAACTTTTGCAGTGTACCCAAATATTGTTAAAAAGGTTTATTATATAGCTATAAATAAAATACACACAAAATCAATCTGCACACTGACCAAACTGCTTATAAACCCATGTTTTGTAACCGTAATATCCTAGTAGTGATGGTAGCTCCACCATTAAATATTGTAGATATCCCACAATTGTCTGTATGTATTTGTGAGTGAATGCCGATCACTTTATTTACAAATCAACCCGGCAGTGTACCACTTTTTCTGTTCCCACACAAATCAAATTTTTTCCCTCTCAAAGTTATTGAGGTGCCACACCACATTCTGTCAATAACATCTAAATAATTTCTAACCAAGTGTTCTTTGGTCTCCTTTGTGCAGGTGAGGAAGAGGGTTCTGGGACTCGAGGCTCAGGCTGGTCCTCCTATCTCCACAGCTGGTCGGGGATCAGATAGACCTCATGGTCAACCAATCCAACAAAACAATTAGAGGAGGAAGGGGGAGGATAAGATGTTACTGGGCCTTTTTCTGTGAAAACCTGTACTCACCAGTGATGCTTCACATTCAGATTAGCAGTAAGAGTTTGAGGTTAACGGGGGCAAACATTTTCTGGGACACAGTTGAAGGGACCAAGGAATGTATCAGAAAGGAAATAAGAAGTGGGAGACAAAACCAAAACATTTGACATGAATATTGTTTTGAATTTGCAGTGCAATAGTTTGATAAGTCTCTTAACAATTAATATAAACTGTGAGAAATTTCTGTCTTCCTTACTCTTACTATCGACACACGTATTTACAACAGCATTTACTGGACATGAGGGTAATGCGTCCTTAAAGTGGAGCTCATAAAAAGGCATCACTAGCACTATGAAATTATCATTTGTATGTAGTTATATTCACACTGTACAATGCACAATAATGTGCAAAAATTATAGGAGGAGGTTTTAATCAAGGGAATGACTTCTTAATTAGTGGCATTATATCACTTTCAGACTGATTACTTCTAAAGATTTTACTTCTAATGGGCTTGTACTGTGTGGCACAGTATGCTTCAAGGACTATACTAGAGTTTTAGATCTTTGGGTACAAATCACAAATTCTCAACATTTTTTTCAACAGTTTTCAAGATTTTCAGTTGTTTTTACTTCATTAGAGGTAGGCATTTTCTTCCGTTCCCAGCAGTATGAAAATCTACTTGAAACTCACTCAGTGCATCAGAGTAAACACCATCTCTGCTTTTATTTTTTGTTAGAGAGAAGACATTAAGAACCTTGGGGATTCTAGTCATTTGTAATAATTGTGGAGGACTTCTGTGATCTTAATCCAGTGCGAATCTGGCATGTCCATAACTTATGAAGGAAAAACGTCATCATGTATTACCCACCGTTCACACGTGACTAATATTAGTCCTGTGCGAATAGGCATGTTTTGGGGGTGATTTGGAGTTGTATTTAATTTTTGAAAACCTCTGTTTTCTATTGTTAGAAAACTGAACACTTGTGAAATTAGATCACAGCTCACAACATGTTTAACAGCTTTTTAACAGCTGTGCTTTGAGATTGGCTAAGTTGACATTTAAAAGCGATGACCATTAAGGTTAAGAGCTGCAAACACATGCAGAAAAATAATTAAAAAACTCTATATGGTAATGTGGCTTCTGTAGAAGAGAAAGGTTTCCTGTAGGTCTGTTATTATCTTATTTCAAGTACAAATAAGTGCATTTCTACATTCTCAGGTTCACCTGACCGACATGACTGACAGAACATCATCATAATATCATGTTTATATTTTTTCGGATTGATTTTGCATTTGTTCACTAATCCTTCACTTTCTGCAATCAGAAGCAGTTTCTTTAACTTTTTATTTATCCTCTAACAGTGGTTGCATAGTGATTCTGTTCAGGTTACTGTGTAATTGGTTGTCACTGTTTGTTGTGGTTGTTCTGGCTTAATACAAAATTGTTATTTTAATGTTTTCTATGTCTGTTCTGGGAATACATTCTGGTTCCATCAGCGGTTGTGCTGCTGTTTAATCACTGGATATGAAAGCTTTCTCGCAGCTTCATCTGCTCAGCTGGCTTGTTGAAGGACGGTCCGCGTGACAAGCAAGCACATCCAACCCTGCTGAAGTGTCCTTGAGCAAGACTCCCTATCAGACCCATGCGTGCCTGACCATGACCTCTGACCTCTCAGTGCACAGAGGTCCCCCTCCCCGTAAATCACACGTCCATCCTCATGACACACATTTTTTGCTCACATCGTACCAATGAAGACTATAACAGGCTCATTAATTTTCTCATTCCGGCGGCAGCTTTTTTGTGATTCCCTCATCGGAGTGAATGTATTTGTATCTAAGTCTTTTATATTTATGGTGGTTATTGTCAGGAGAAGCTGTGAGAGATTACTGTAACTTTAAAATCTTGTTCTGTTAACTGGTTCAACTTATTTTAGTTGAGTTCTTGATTTTTTTTGTGTGTGTGTTTGATTTTTGGTTATTTTCCACCTGTAAACTAAAATAAACTCAACAGGGATGAAAATGTTTCTGATTACTTTACATGCCCATATAATGCATTTTGACATGATACTTTACATGTAAACTTCAGTTTAAACCTCACGATTGGACCTCTTAAGTGAATTAAGATATCAAGATAAACGTAAGAGCACAGCTAATAGTTTTTTTTAAGTCCTCGGTTTTATTTCTCTGACATCAAAGTTTCTCATTTCTAGTCTCGATCTGTTTTGAAACGTGCACTGACGCATCCAGAGTTTCTATGCAGCTGTGCATTTCTTTCCCTCTCTGTGAAAACCCTCATCCCTCTTGAAGGAGGGGTAGGGGCAGAGGGGCTTTCCTTTTAAGGACATATATGTGGTTTCCAGTTGCATGACGCAGTCAGGGGAGGAAACAACAAATAATAGCCCCTTGAATGAAAGGTAAACATGTTATCATCTGCTGCTGCTTCCACAAGGAGGTGTGGAGCAGCACTATCATTAACACCTGGCTGATAAATTATGTGTTTCTTCCTTCTGTCATTATTGTTATTAGTTTTAATCATCTATTATCTGCCGGTAGTAGAGAGAAGCAGCAGTCACAGGTAAATTCTTTCCTTCAGTGCGTCTGTCATGTCTTATGGATAGCTTTTATGAAGTTCTTAATGTGGGTGAGGTTTCTTCACGTCACCCGCTCGCCATGTTGAACATCTGTATAGTTTCCGGCGACTACAATATAAAAAAAAATAAAAGAAGTCAGACTTTCCATAAATTCTGACCTGATGCTTCACATGTAAGTGAAGAGGAGCGTTCACAGGATGCAGCAGCAGCCTCCTGCATCACTTTAATGATAAATAAGCTGTAGATACAAACACGTCCCGCTCCGGACTCGCAGGGCGGGTCCTGCAGTTTTTCTGGCTGTAAAAACCGAAGTTGTAATCCTCCAGCGGCGATGGAAGCTCACGCACACACACACTGAACGAGAAGCTGCCACACATTCACACAACAACAGTAAACAAGCGCCACGACCTTCAGAATAAAAGCACAGACTTGTTTTATACAGTCTGTGTGAAACATGAATAAAAATGAAATTAGTGGCATTAGACACTAATGCTTTGTATTTTTTTTTCAGTGGACAACTTCAACATTATCCTTTCATTGTGTAGAACGAAATTAGTAAATTAAATACTGAAGAAAAGACAGAAAAAAGCTAGGATAAAAAAATGTTGATGTTATAGATTCATGTTAAAATGTCTTCGGTGGAAATAACCTGTTGTTCGAGTCACATATTTGTTATCATTGTTCAAAATTGACTAATGTAGATACAGTATACATACATTGTACTGTATTGTTAGATTGAGGAGGTTGTGTGCATATCATGCAAAGTCAAGGTTTGTTAAACACGTAATATGTAAAAACAAAAATGATTGTCTATCACTCTTAAAACAATACCCCTGTTGGAGTTTCAAGGTTGGATATTCAAAGGTTAGAATCAGGAGAATAAAACAAAGCATTAGAAATCTGGGTATTGGGTCAGTGTTTATGCGTAGCACAAAAGAAAGCATTAAAAAGACATGAAGGTTATATTTAGAAGGATGGTACAGTAATGTGTGTATACAAAGACCTACACAGTATACCCTATGTATGTGCAAATAAGTATATGTGTACTTTGTGCACAGGCACAGATTTCCACCTTCACTTTACTCTCTAAAAATGTTTTTACTGTATTTAAAACACCATTTTTTGTCTATATTCTTTATACTTTTTATATATATTGGATTTATATGTAAACATCAGTGATGTGTAACATCAGAGTGTAACTAAATACTAAAACTTTAGTTACTAGTTACTTTTCAGATCGCCTGCTGCATTAGAGGAAAATAAAGTGTATTTTTGACTTGATGTATTGTGCATACAATATTTACATATATGTAAATGTTTGATCTACTTCTTTTCATTTGGATACTTAATTACATTTGCTGCCAAAAATTGCTTACAATACATTTAGTCAGCTTGTCAATAAAAGTCTCAAAGTATCTGATATGCATTTATTGTAATATATTGCCATCAAGTTGTAACATCATTCAATATAAAGATGTTTCAAATAATTTTATCCAGTCAGTATTATAATTCCATTTTGATTTTATTTTGTTTTTTGATTAAAAAAAAAAAAAAAAAATCCACAGCTGAACTGAACTTGTTGCAGTTCACCTTAAAGAATGAGCTGCAATGGTTTTACTTTGAAAGTAGTGAGCGGAAGTGTTCTCTTCCGTTGACGGTGTTGTCGGTTGGTGAGTCGAGGCGAGGCCCGCTTTCGCCATTCTGCTCGCTGAGAGAAGCTCCGTACATCCCAGACTGTACCACATCTGGACGTCTGCAGCTTGAAGTAAAAAAAAAAAAAACACACGCACACACAGAAGTCCGGTCTGAGGAGAGAAGCGGCGAGATGCTTGGAATTACGGAAATGACAAATGGGTGAGTGAGAAGTTTAGAAGTGTTTCTCTAATGGAGACATTTTTTTTTTTCTCCTGATGAGTGGGGAAGTTGACAGATTTTCGCTGGAAGAAAAAAAAAAAGAAAAACGCAGCCCCGGTATGTTCCATTCTCTCATGGGGTAGTCTAGTCTAGTCATGACAAACCCTCGTTTGAAAACCTACCACGTTAATGTTGCCATTCATTTACGAAAGCTAACTATTTTGCAACTGAAAATTGGGCTTTTATAGGGAAAAGTTAAAGCACTAATTAGCTACGTGTAGCTAATGTACTTTAATACTGCTCCAATCTCAACTTGGTCACTTTAGCTGCTCACTAGCGACCTCCACCGTGTTATTATGTTATTAACAGATACATTTGGATGGTAAAACAGTGTATTTCCAGAGAAAAACAACATTTTCTTGATGTTTTTGTGCTGTTTGTGAAACGTACCTAAGGCTATCCAAACTGTCAATGAGCGTATGTTAAAATGACAGAAATGTTGAATGGAGTTTGGTCTGTTAACTTTAGCTACACTGAAATTATCAGTTTCCTTTACTGTATGATTATCACCAGGGCTCATATAGTACCCATGAGCCTCACAGTGTGGCCTGCAGGTCTGAATATAATATAAGTTATTGTTGTTTTGTTGTTGTTGTTGTTGTTGTTGTTTCTAAATATGCAGCAAATGTTTTACAGATCATTGCTGTAGCATGTCAGTTTTAGCCAGTTAGCAACTGACAGCTAGCTTAGTCAAAAAGCAGCTCATCTGTTAAGTTTAAAGTGCCAGAAGATGGGAATACTCTTATTCAACTGAATATCTGAGATCAGTGAGTTTCTCATTTACAGTGGGTGCCATGTTGTACTTCCCAAATTCAGTAATACTTTGATTCATTTGATTATTTGTCTTACTATTGATACTGCTATATAGGCCCAATTATTCCTCATCTCCTGGTGGGTAGCTTTTTATATGATATGATATTCGGCCCAGGCCAATTGTCAGGGCCAATATTCAGTGTTTTTTACGATTATTGGTTTCAGTAATCTTTCTGTCAGATTGCTGTTAAAATAAACTAAATTAAAAATGCACTGCTTTGGCTCTGATGCAACATTCTCACAATGTCCCACCAACAAGAATATCTGATTGGTAACACATCACAGTGTATAGCCTATAAACACTGAATGATCTGAATTTGTAAAGTACCTAGTAACCAAATTATTCAAATAACCGTTTTGGAGAGGAAGTGTAAAGGAGCAGAAAATGGAAATACTCAAGTAAAGTACGTGATTTTAAAATTAAATGAAACTACCCAGAAATATAGTAAATGCGGCGTGTGTTGATAGATGTGGATGTGCAGAATGTTCTCTGTCATGAGGTTCTTAGTTAATGCTTCAGAGCTTGTATTTTCCTTTTTTCTCATGAACATATTCGTGATAAATCCACAGTTTCCAACATGATCTTTCAGTTGTATTAGATGATAATGATAATGAACTGCATTGGATTTCAGAAACGTCTTCCTCACACATTTGTTGATAGAGTCCGAATGACACTTTGTATAAGGAACTATCGGAAACTTCAGATATTGCGATATCGGCCAATACACATAAATCTTTCATAATGCACCCGCAAATACGGTTATCAAACACTTGTAACAAAGATATTTAATGGCAGCAGGATATTTTGGAGGTAAGCAATACACTTTATTGTGTAAAATGACATCAATATAATATAAAACAAAATGTTTCACTTGCCACATTTTGGAAAATATGTACAGTATACCTGATACCAATTTTATCATCTGGGCCATAAATTGTTATCCAGTGTGCTAATTGAATTTCAGAGTTAAGAGTAACAAGTTTACCTCTAATATTTGCTTTCTTTAAAGGTCCTTGTGTTTGATAACTTCAACCAAACAAACAATTGATTTAGCAGGTTTTCTGGCATCATTTCCAGAAAAAGAATAACCCTAAGAAATATTCACAAACTAAATTTCAGAAGAATCCTCCACTGAATATTGTATCAGATAGCTAACCACAGTAATTGCAGAGTTTTAATGTTAAAAGTCAAATTAACTTTGAGGCAGCTTAATATATTTGTGTCAGCCCACACTCACACAGTAGACAGAAGTGACAGAATGCAACATAATCATGAGAAGGATATTTTTAAAGAGGATGTTCCTCCATTTTCTCCAGATCAGCCTCCTCCCTGCAGAGGAATGTCCACACAAACTCACTGGACAGTAGTTATTGCTTTCTAACCCACTTCCTGACTATCCGTTCCCCGGGGACTGCTATTCAGAGCAGTATTTTTTTCCACCAGTGTGAATGCTACTGTGTGCACTGCACGGTTAATTATGGCCTGGGATGAATCTGGCTTTTATAAAGCACTCTGGATGCTAAAAGCTGTATGAGGGCAAGTCTTTTAAAGGCCCGAGGACTGCTGCATTCCCAGCGCATTACATTTTTATCTGACTCCACACTGTGTTGATACAACTGGAGCTTAGAAGAATGTCCCCGTCTCCAGTGTGGACTTGTCCTTGTTTGGAAGAGCGGTGAGCTTGTCTGGTGTAGGACTGGGAGTGTGTCTGTGCGCTGACTCGATGCATGTGGTGTGAAGTGTGGGTGTGAAGTGTTTATTGCATCTCACACACAGTGTAACCTGATGCTACACCGACTTTTAACATGAGGAACAATGGTCTTCTGTAGTAGTTGAAATTATTGAGGTTTCATTTGAGGATGTGGATGTTGTGTGATCTTATGCTCTGGTAGCACAATATAGGCCTACCACTGTCTTGACACTAAAATGGATTTATTGTGAGGCAGGCTCAAGAAGTCTTTCATTGGTATCAATAGCAGCTTTGTGTGTCAACATGCTGTTGTTACCTATTGCAACAAATGCAGCAGAACAGAAAACAATAAAGCTTCCGGCTGTGACATTGCTGTTTGTGTGATATAATTACTGCTTAAATTGATAAATAAACTTGATTTTTTTGCACAAGGAAGTACCTCGTATGCATGTGTTGGTATCACAGGTTTAAAAAATATGACTTCCTATTCATTCATATGAGATACTAAGTCATAATGTTCACTTGCTAGTTGGAAAACTATTTTTCATGTGTATTTTTTTTTTTCTAAGAGTCGTTGCCAAAGATGGCTTTGAGACCAGTATACTGCTTAATGTCAGGAATGACCTGAAACAGCAGTGTGCGTTCTAACGTATGCACTGGCCCGCACTGCTGTGACAAATCAGGGAAGGACACTTCATGACTGACGTAGGTGTCTGGGTCATCGTCTCCTAAAGTCTCAGTTTAGGATTAAACTACCTCTTTAGCCACAGTCGCTCTGATAGTAGTACACTAATAACAGACAGCTGTCTCACTGATGCAGAAGGAAGTATGGAACAACAGGCTGTACAATGGTCCTGTCATGTGTACAGCAGTTCCTCCCGTGTGTGTACGTGTGTGAGTGTGAGTGCAAAGGCACACTTTTATATCCATTTTAAGACACCCACATCATTTTTCATCCATCTATATGACTAGAAAAGTTGGTCTGCTGTGTTGTAGGAGGATTTAACTGACTCATCTATCTGCAAAAGTGGCCTCACCCTTCTAGTAAACAGTGAAGCTGTAAGAAAAAAAAAGAAAAACAGACAATTCTGGACTTGCATCAAATCATCCACAGTCTGCTATGTCAGTTTAATAAAAGAAAATATGCACTTGATTCTTTTTATACTGCAGCTACTTTGTACTGTATTTAAATGTTAATTCTGCTTTCTAAGGCTGTGGTCACTTTACAGTTCACTGTATTCTCATTAACATACAGTCTTTTTTGCGTCAGCCAGTTTCTCTAACATTTTGTATCATATTTTGTCAACAACACAGTTGTGCAACAGTCAGAGAGTTGCATTAGTGTTGCATAGTTCAAGCCACACCCACAATTATGTTGGATCATCCACACAGCCAATATAATATGTCAGAGTAAGTCATTGTGGTTGGTAGGTTTGGCCTTTCACCTCCTTTATAGCTGCTGGATTGACAACTTTTACATGGCAGGTCTATGAGAAGGCCTTGATTATCCATTCAGTCCGGTCACTGAAGGCTTCCTGCACCACCCTCGGACCTCCTTAGTCCTTCCTCCTCTTCTCTGCACCACCTTTGATCTCACTCAGTCTCGCAACAACTCCATCCTGACCAACTGTCAGGCAGCCAAAGGCCTGAACCACACACACAGTGCTGTGTGTGCTAGCTTTACATCTGTCCAGCCCTCGCAAACACATGCATACTGGCACATAGGCACAAGTGGACACAAACATTCACACACAGACACACACGCCACTGCAAACAGGAAGTGATGTGGCCATGCAGACTGAGATAATAGCAGGAGAAGTGTTTGCAGTGACAGTAAACGGACTTTTGCAACAACTGAAATATCCTCGCTGCAGTTTGACACAAAGCGTCGGTAAGATGAATTAATATTGCTGTTGTAACTGTTTGTAATGCATCTAGGTGCCATCACTAACTTAATGTTGACATGCAAGCCATGGTATGTGTTGTTTACAGAGCTGCACATGATCTTAACACATCAGTGTACCTTTGGATGTTTTAAAAGCAAGTCAGCTTGATATCAGTGATGTTTTATTGCATAAAAATTAGCTTTGTGGCTCGTGGCATATTTGGGCTCTGGTGTATGTACTTGTTTGTATACTTCCTCAGTTGTGTGATGCCAAGATTCCTATTAATTTTATGATAAATAGATCCAATGCAAAATAGGAGACTTAAGTAGAGGAAAAGAATGGATACAGTGTTTAATTAAACCAATAATGCTCAGAGCATATTTAGAAAATGATCATTTTTTATTGTGTCAGTATGGAGAATGCTGGATACTATGCTGATCTAGGAGTAAAAAAACAATAATCCCATCATCAACTGTACATATACAGTGTGGAATACATTTGAATCATTACAGTGTTTTAGTTGTGTGTACCAGATAAATGAATAGAACAGCTGTTGTACCAGTTGTGTCCACACGGTGGGAGTGCACTCATGTGGCTGAGAGGTCGGTTGTGAAGTTTCCTGGGGCTTGTAGGAAATGTCTGCTCATTTTTGATAAAGTGTGTGTGTGTCTGTGTGGGATGAGTCATTTTCATTGGTTGTAAAAAGACAGCTCTCAGCACATCTGGACCATTACAGAACGTTTGCTGCATGCATCTTTAAGGCACATCATAAAGGATTTGTTGCTTGTTATGTTGCAGGATCTGTTGGTCTTTGTAAACACTAAACTATTAAAAGGGGCAGTAGGCATTTCTGGAGAAAGAAACATAATTTTAGTGGGTCATTAGTGGTGACTGAGAGGGATTATTTTTGTAAGTCAGTAGTTTCACACACACAGGCTTTACTTTGGCAGGCCAAGGAGGTATCTTTGATGCCACATTTTAGCACTTTTTGCTTTTATTTTTTGTCCGACTGAGAAAACACAGAGAGATAAAACACAATTATGAGATACACCACTCTCTGATATTTGAGGGTCCCCTTACAAGCTTGCAAGTGCACCTGGTTGTTCTAATGTCATTCACTATCATGTTGATTTGGAGAGTTTCGATGGGCTACATAAATAACGACAAGCTTCCACCACATGTGCCTCACCTGCTGTTGTGAAAGTGTGTTCAGGGGCGAAAAAATCCAAAATGCAAGTTCTTTTATTTGGGTGACCTGGGAAAACATACTGCTGACAAAGAAAGTCATTAGGGCAGACACAAACTGGAACATTAAAGCAAGACTGTGTACGAGATAGTTGATATTTGAGTTTCATTCTCAGGTCATTGTACATGGCCATTCTATGGGAAACATTGAGTGCTTTTTTAGGAGAATCGTGCAAATTTATACCTTTAAAACCAAACACAATAATAGTTTTTTAATCCAACTGTGGTTGGTGTGCCATTAAACACTTCCTATCTATCCAGAGTGGATCATCATTCTCATTTATATTTCAATTCTTTGAAATTAACCAAATTTGACTGAAATGTTTATTTTGGATGGACTGATTTTTTTAAAGTGTGCTGAATGCAGATAAGAAGGACTAAAACTATGACTCATCGTGAATGTTCTGGCAAACTCAGACATGTCAGCCCTCCGTGACCCTGCTGGAGCTACTACAGGATCTGATATTGAAGTTAAGCATTCACATTTTACGCTTCTGTGTTCGTCAGACCCATGTGGAATGCTGAACAGGTCAAGGCAAGCTGCTGAGGGTGAATCTGCAGAGTGTGAGCACATAACTGTCAGTAGACATTTACAAGAGACATGATTTCTCTCAGGGGTTATTCTACTCACAGCTATTTAACACCCAACCTTCCCACCTTCATGATATCTGTAATGACAGGTACACAGGTGAACTAGACGAGCAGTGTCACAATTAACTCGCTTATCAGTTGCATGTTCTGTTTCACAGCGCTGCATTTTGAGCTTCTTTTACATCTATTTCTTCTTTGGCTAGTTGTTGACTAGTTGTTTGTTTGGTTTCACGTCCTCTAACAAATCTTTTCTCTGCTTTAATAGTGTCACAGGGAAGCAATTTTCAGCTCCATCTGAAAATGTGCATCTGCTGTATTTGGTGTCTGTCGAGGAGGATCTCTTGTTCCCACGTAACATTGCGATGAATAATTCATAGACTGACATTTCCCCCCTTTTCAATAGTTTGTTGTTTCTGCTGGGAAATAATTTCACAGTTTACAATGATGGAGCTCAAGTGGTGTCTGCTTGAAACTTGAGAATATGACTCCATAGTGGGTGGCATTGTTCAGAAGAGCGCATCTTTACTCAGTCTCTGTCCCCAGCCTCCCTAACATGCTGCTGTTGGGACTGAAATGTGTCAACTAGAGTTTTTTTTTTTCATCCTTTTTTACCCCTGTGATTTTTAAAACACTGTTATTAGTCCTGGATAAGACTGACTGATGACTGATGAGACACTAGAGCATCAGGGTACTCAGTGCTATATGATATGTCCCAGTTTTCCTTGAGGCTAAACACAGTAATTGAAACTGTATGTTACACTTCAATCTAGTGTGACCTGCACTTTGGATAAAGATTTTAGCTGCGAACACTGGCTAGAGCTGCAACGATTAGTCATTCAGCAAACTATTTTGATAAACATCTTCAATTTTCAAGAAAAAGGTGTCAAACTTTTGATTCAGTATTCAGATTTGCTATGTTTCTGTATTTTCTGATAAAATAAGGAGTCTTTGGACTTTTGGTTGGACAATGTAAGCAATCTGAAGGTGTCACTTTGTGCTCTGTAATGTGATTTTTCCATTTTTTTTACATTGACAGACTAATCCATCGAAAAGTTGATCATGAAAATATCCAGGAGATAAGTCAATAATCAAAATAACTGTGTCTAATGATTGTAGCATGTTGTGTCATTATATGTTTTGTTGCATATGTTTAGGACATATATAAAAAAACAAGTCAAACAAGTATTATACGAACATTATAATAGGTCTCAGATAAACGAGAGTCTATTTTATCTATTGTTTTTGTTGAATAATTTGGTTTGGTTTGATTTATTTTATTGATGTTTTATTTGTTCAGGATTATTTTAACAATTATTTAAAGTTCCAATTTCAATGTCTGAATATTCTGTGCTATGCTGTATTACAATATTATTGTCATAGTTAAAATAGTAGTGACATCATTTATCACAATTATCCCCGACAGTAGTATCATCCATAAATGTAGGTATTATGATATCAGTTTTGGTTTGAGCCTGGCTCTGATGCTGACCACACCTCATTAGGGTGATTGGTGTGTTTTTATCTTCTTTCGTTTTGTACTCTATTGTCTCTATCAGGCTTTTCTAAACAGAGATCCAGAAAGACGTAGGAGGTAAAGGAGACAGTGGGAGTAAAGGCCAGAAAGGGAAAATGCCTCTCTCTTCTTCTGCAGCTCTTTCTCCTTTCTCCTCCTGAGGCGTTCCCCCTCTACCTGCTGTAGGAGGGGGAGGAGGAGTATTTGATAGGTGTGCAGGCTGTGAAACCACACCTCTGTATGTGTCCTTCCTCAAGGGTGTGAGCCCTGGAGGTGTGTTATTTTGGAGAGAGAGAACGACAACTAGACTTAGCACACACACTTTCATTAGAGTATTATTTCTGTGGACTGAGTGTTCTCAGCAGACAAGGGGTAGGAAGGAAGGAAGGGAGGGAGGGAGAGTGAGAGGCAAAGGGGAGATGAACTCTTTGAGGCTGAAAGAGTTGTCAAACTCAGACTTGTACAGACGAAGACAGGAGAGACCAGACAGCTATGGAAGTCTGGCAGGGGACAGCCTCAGGTGAGTTTGTCTTTGTGAAGCAAATTATTTTTGAGACTTCACTGAAAAATGTTGATTCAACCCTACGATAACATCTGCTTATGCTGGGAATTTACCTCTGTTGTGTTGCAGATATTCTGCCCACCACCTTTATTTAAGTCAACCTCAATTTGTAGCAGACAGTGTACACTTTTTTTTACTAAAATCATCTTTCTAGTAGCCAATATATGTGGTTTTAAATGGTTCCAGTAAAGAACATAATGGCATTATAAGAAACCACTTAAAAATGAAGAAATGAACAGTTGGATACTTGTAAAACTTGCCTTGCTAATTTTTAGCCGTAACATTTTTCAACAACTTGTTTTACTTTAGAGGTGTTTCACCAGCTAAGAATATGATTAATTCTCCATTTCCAGTGCCCTTATTATTATTGTTAGTCCCATTGAAATAGGGAATATTCTTGTGTGAAGACTGTTGACTTTTTAAAGGTCTTGTTTGGGTTGGTTTTGTTACCATTAGCCGGAGGTTATCATTTGCCAGCGCTGACAGTTTCTTGCATCATGTAATGAATCGGGGAGGGTTTGTTTGTGTGGAATATTACCAAAGTACATTTGAAGAAAGGACTATTTTCTGTGCGTCGTGGATTGACAAGGATAGATAGGGTGAGATGTGGTGGAGTATTTGATCAGTAAATACTACAGCTGATGGCTGAATTCCTCTGAGTCGTGTGACCGGCAGTGATAGACAACAGGCTCATGACTTCAACAACATATTCAATAACTTTAGTCACTTTTTGGATGCTCTTTTTCTGTCTTTTACAAATATCTCTCTGTCTCTCCAAGTCTCTCTCTCCCTCTGTCAATCTCTCTCTTTGTGTGTGTGTGTGTGTGTGTGTGTGTGTGTGTGTGTGTGTGTGTGTGTGTGTGTGTGTGTGATCCTGAAGTGATTAGAGGAATGTAGTAATGTGAGGAATGTAGACAGAAAGAGGGAGCTCTCTCATTAGAGGTGTCCCCAGCCTCCCTCCCTCTCATGCACCGCAACAATGATTTGGTGTCAGATGGGTTGTTTTGTATTGGCTACACACCACTCAGTTTGTTATAAGCACAGTCATTGCACTGTGTATCATTTAATGAAAATAAATGTTAAGAATACATAATATCTGACCACTCATGTGGGGCAAGCAAAGCACAAAACTCAGATATGTATCATCATCACAAATTGTTAGCTATTATGAGTGTAGTGTATACTGAACTCAGATTTGATTCATAACTCAAAGAATTATTTTATGCCAATATGACTGCAGTATTGGCAAGAGCTTAGATATTTCTTCTATCAGACCCAGCATTTTAAAATTTCTTTCAGCAAAGAGTAGCATCAGTAAATTACAAGACTGTGTTAAACCTCAGATGGAGCAGAAAAGCATGGCATGTGAGGGAGACAAAACAGTGACACAGTGAGAGAACGCTTTAGGGGATCAACAAAAATGAGTAGGGAAGTAGTCAGAACCAAGGAAACCCCATGAGTGGTAAGAAAGAGAAAATACGTTTCACAATTCTGTTTATAGGAACTTTTTCAGATGAAAATTTGTTACAGTCAAAAATGCATTCAGTAGCTCAGCTGAGAGAGCCTGCACCCCTGTATACAGAAGCTGTGTCATTGCTGTAGCAGCCTGGGTTGATAACAACCTGTGGCACTTGTGCTGCCTTTTGTCCCCATTTCTCTCTCTCCCTCATTTACTGTCACTGTTCATCTGTCCTGTCCAATAAAGCAATGAAAAGGCCAAATATCTACCTGTAGAGTCAGTTCAAAATACAGTATTGATGGAAACCAAGAAAACCAGCAGGATATCAAGTTTATTGCCATACCTGATTTTTTAATTTAAGAAATACACTCCCTAAAAAATGAATTCAGAACTTTCTAGCCCTCACATGCTAGGATTAATTGGTGCTCACCTTGAAAACACAATTGTGTTGTGGAATAAAAGCAGAAGATGAGGCACTGCCGATTTCAAGTGAAATGCGCCATGGTTTTTCTTATGCGAAGCAGACCAAATCCTGTCCAGCATGACTTTTACTAGCATAATTTGACAACATTAATGATGTTAATCAGCAGTGCAGGGTTACAGTACATCCAGGGATCTTAAATGAGCCTGTAAATTAACTTGGTAGCATTGAAAAAAAAAATGTTGCTAACTTTAAAGGATGGAGAAAGATGTTACTTTTATTCAGCTTTGGGCGTAACGTGTCCTAGTCAGTCCAGTAGAGTTAAGAGTGGAACTGGACCCTTGATGTTCGGGTCAAACTGGGCGTCTGGAACAAAAAGTGCATAACAAAGGAAATGTTAGTCATAAATTATGTTTGCACTAAATCAACGTGTGTCACTACGTGTGTGTGTGTGTGTGTGTGTGTGTGTGTGTGTGTGTGTGTGTGTGTGTGTGTGTGTGTGTGTGTGTGTGTGTGTGTGTGTGTGTGTGTACCTGTGCCTTGCCAGCAGCCCTTATGACTGTGTTGCCATGGTTGCTGTTGACACAGTGCACAAGGGGGAGTGTGGGTGTGTGAACAGGGTGTGTTTGATCTGTTTCTCTGGCCTGAATCTGTTTGTCTTGCACCGGCTGAGAGTCGGGGTCTGATATGATAACAGCCGTGCATTTCCTTGTGTATCATCCCTGGGAGTTTAGGAGGAGTTTTGGGCAACACTTTGGGCAACAATGTTCATAGGAAAAATGTTTTCATGGAATTAGCTGTTATTTGGTTATATATTTAAAATTTCATGGCAACAAAGGCTCCATGCTGTTTTTAGCCTTTTGTAATGACTCGTTATAGATTAAGCAAAGAATGGCAGGTGGAAAATGTCAGAGGCAAATGCTTGTCAGTGTTTTTGGGATAAATATTTCTGACTGTGGGATCCAAGCCCACATGGACTGTTGAGAAGCACTGCAGTACGTTATATTCACAAAACCCTCTCTGTTAGAAAATGAATGGCTCCATCTCCATAGTAGCTACAGAGGTCATTTCAGTGGGACAGTTTATTTCCTACCTCAGTTTCCAAGGCTTTACCACGGGTGACTTGACCTCTGACCTCTCCAGTGATCTTTAATGGCCTGGTGAGGAAGTCTCAAAATCCTATCCTGCAGAGGGATCACCCCAGAGACACTTTGTCGACTGCTGACAGTTGCTGTAGCCATTTTTAAGCCAGGTTGGCATTTATATCGTCACTCACATTCTCTCTCTCTCTCTCTCTCTCTCTCTCTCTCACACAGATGTTTTGCTTTGTTTTGTCTTCCTTCAATTTCATTGGAAGAAACCTTCCATGTTGTGCAACTTCCAATGTATTACTGTGTCTCTGCTTTTTGTTAGATGTATCAGTGAGTGAGAGAGATGGATGTGCTGGAAACTTGCATTGAACAAACACGGGGGATTTCTGTCTGAGTGTTTGGATTTTTGATTCTGGACTTCAGTAGTTAATTCGGACCATGTTGCTCATAGGGAGATGAACGTATGCCATCAGAGGCTTCGAGGTGGTGATGAGGGGAGGCAGAGGTTCCGGTGTCCAAGTCCTAAAGACGAAAGAGCAATGTCAAAGTCTATAAGTCGATACTTGCTTTTAAGAATGAGAGGTTCCTACTTGTGTGGCGTAAAAAAAGCTTTACTTAGCAACCAGTTTAAAGCCTTTAAGGCTTTATTTCACTCTTGGTCGTTATTTTTGACAGATTATAGCCCACTCACTCATTTTTTACCCGTTGAAATACCTTTAAAGGGCTAATACAACTAATAAAAGGCAGTATTTCACCTACCACAGAGTGATTACAGCGGCCACTGTCCCTGTTGAGCATTGTTGATGAGCTGCAGTGCCGCTGGGAGCCTCAATCTGATTCATTCAACTCTTAATTTGACTCAATAATGTTCAGTGCTGAAGTTTAATCTGTTTAAAATCAAATGGAAATAATTCACATGTAAATATGTTAATCTGGACAAAAGAGGGCTAAATAGTTCTTGAGCTCTCATTTTAGGGCGGAACACCCTGATTCATGGGAATGTCTGTAATCAACAGGAAAATTTGCAAGGGTTTCCTGTTAGGCACCCACCCTATGTCCATTGTACCCCAGTCACTCAACACTGGTCCCAGTGAGAATCCCAGCAGAGCTCCAGCTAAAGACAGGTGACTTTTCCGAAGTCATTTTTCTGTTTTGGATGGTGCCTGGTGAAATATTTGGCTCACTGTGTCATTCATTTCACAACCCAGACAGCCCCTTGATAGAGACTGAATAGTTTAGATAGGGTTTAAAAGTGAGGCTGAATACACTTCACAACAACACACCACTGCTTGTCTTGAAACAAATTAGAAAAAAGTGGGAGCATTTACAAACAAACAGTGCAATTTAGATGGAAAAAAAAAATCGCAAGAATGACTTTGGAGGTTAAATGGAGTTTGACCGCACATTTTAGTGGCCACTACTGCGTATTCAAACCCTCACACATACACACTCAAACACACACACACACACACACACACACACACACACACACAGACACAACACGGCAGCTGCCAGCACCTAGTTTGGAGTTGAGGCTCCACTAGGTGTCTATTTGTAGAATGATGGAGTAATGTAGAAGACCGTTATCCTGAAGGACTCGGAGACATGTTTCAGCTGGACGGACACAAACACACACACACACACACGCCCGCATACACACACACACACACACACGCACACACACACACACACACACACACACACACACACACACACACACACACACACACAAACACATACACACACATTGCTGGAGGACTTTATATATTATTTATTGTAAATCCCTCAGTTTTGCAGGATGAACATGCAGCAGCTGTTCTCTAATGGAGCGTCTCACATGTTTGTCTCACTGGAGTGTATTTCCAGAGCTGGCTTTATGGTGTTTTGATGGTTTGGGAAGTGGTCATTAATTTGAGATGCCACTTGAGTTTAGCCACATTAAGAGCTATCATTTACCCAAAGGGGACACAGATTTGTGGGTTTAAAGGGAAATCAGAGGCTGAGACCAACATGGGATTTATGGACGATTAACATATCTTCTAATTACAGCTCTAGATGGCTTCAGGAGGATGTTTTAAACCGATATTCAAGCCATTCTGTTGGCTCGCATAGTATGTTTCTGGTAGGGCTTGAGTTTTAATCCTGCTAGGTACCTTTACTGCCAGAAATAAGCAGTCCTTAAACAATTACATGAGAAGGGAAATGGTGAACATGTGCAAGGAGCGACCAAGAATTCACCATCTAATCGGTTCAAATTTAGATCCCAACTCTTGTAGTGTTGATCTGCGTCCCTGAGACAATATCTGGCTCTAATTTAAGCTGCTGTGTGCCTCTGTAAATATACTGCTGAGGGATTTTCTTCTTCCAGTGTATTTATACAATGACTGGAACAAACAGCAATGTGTTCTGTTCCTGTCATTTGGCATCTTTACACTTTAGATTTTCTGCTTTCCTGTGTGACATTCCTACTTTGCGCAATACTGAGTTGGAGCCACGTTGTTATATCTTCCAGAAAGCTGAGAGCTCCAGCTGCTAAACACAAACACACACACTTAGATTAATAGCATGGGTATATATTTATATTGATGCCCAAAAAAAAGCTCCACTCAGATTTGTGTTTGTGTGTGATGGCACAGTGACCTCTGGACAGGCGTCAGGGTGGGCTCTTTTATTTTCAGTACCCTACCCAGGAATAGACAGCGAGTGTGATAGGAGGGGAGACTAAGATTGTGTGTGTGTGTGTGTGTGTGTGTGTGTGTGTGTGTGTGTGTGTGTGTGTGTGTGTGTGTGTGTGTGTGTGTGTGTGTGTGTGTGTGTGTGTGTGTGTGTGTGTGTGAAAAAAGAAAAAGAGTTGATGTGGGAGTGAGAGAAAGTGGGAGTGTGTGTATGAGAGAGAGAGAGAGGCAGAGTACTCCCAGCACAGTCTGACCAGGGTTTCGGTGTCCTTTCCATGTGGATTACAGCTCGCACCACTTACTGGAGACTTGTGTTGGACAAACACTGGGGATTTCTGTTGGAGTGTTTTGATTTTTGACTCAACCATTTGATGGACTTGAGTAGTTAATTCAGGCTGTTGTAGATGAGTATGGAGGTGAACGGTCGTGCCCTGCCACCCTCAATACCTGAGGATGGTGAAGCCCCGGACCATGTTACACATGGGGAGATGAACGGTTATCATCAGAGGCTTCAGGGCGGTGATGGGGGAGAGGCGGAGGTCCCGGTATCCAAGTCCCAAAGACGAAAGAGCGATGTCAAAGTCTATAAGGAGTTTTGTGATTTTTATGCTCGCTTGTAAGTATACAGAAAACAAGGGTTAGAGCACTTTTATCTTGAAAAGAACAGGAATCAGATTGTCTGAATTTGATCCTTAGACCATGATTGTTATTATTTCATTTTTCTTGCCGGTATGGATGAGATGTTTACTCAGCAGTCAGTTTAAAGCCTTTAACTTGATGGCTGAATGTTTCTGTCAGAGGCTGTTTTACTCTCAGGGACACACCTCCACTTTCAGTTATCATACTCCTTAAAAAAACATACTTGTGATTTATTTCCCCAGAAATACTTAATAAACCATATTCATGTCAATGAATGTGAAAAGATGATTAAAATATCATAAATAAATAAACCACCTAAGCAAAATAAAATGTTCTCTCTGGCTCAGTTACCAAAACCTAAATAACTGTTATAACACTTGGCACATTCCTAACATATCAGGCAATGTACTGTAGGCTAAATCCAGTTTTTACCACTTTTTGTTGTGTTGTGTCCATTGTCATATCTACATATTGATAAATCACTTACAAAATATTGTGACAGGTCTACCCATACTCAGTAAATCTTCAGTGTAGTATCGCTGAGCATATATGGAGCATAGACTGGGACAGGAACTGTGGTTTGATTTGGTTCTGTGTGTGATTGGTGGATGATCACTGGATTACCATCACAGATTAAAAATAAGACGTTCTGATAATTGACGTGCCAGTACATCTGATGACTGTGCCGTGCTGTGCTGATATTAAGGAATTTGGTCTGTGGGCTCTGAGCTTTCTGTAGTGTTACAGAATGTGAAGAATTCTGATATTGTAGGAGCTGGCTTTACCAGCCAGTTTGATTTGCTTAAGCTGCCTTAGGTGCCATGTTTGTGCAGGGATAGCTCCGAGCGCTACAGCAGGGGGTACACAAGAAGGGCTATATTCGTGCCAAGGGGGGAGTTGTTATGCAAAGTAGAATATGTCAACTGGCATCCCAAGTATGTGCGCATGAGGGACAGGAAGGCTAAATATAAATGCTTTATTTGTGACTCATCTAGCCTCATTGTAGACTGCAGGGTGACATGGACGAAGGGTCACCTACAGGTTTGTCCACAGGGACATTTTGAGTTTACTTTCTCAGTGTTGGACACAAAAAGTAAAGAAGATATGGGTGAAGATATAGTGTCATGAAGACATTGAACTCCCCATGTTTGGTATTTGAACATGTTTTATTTTTGTGATGTCTAGTGGTATTACATAAAAAGCTTGTCTGCCACAGTAAGTCTTTGGCAGCTGATATATTCAGATATAAGTGCTGCAACCAAGAATCATTATTGATTAATCTGCCGTATATTGTCAGGATTAATTCATTTTCCACGCCCATATATTTGTTGGTTGGCTTGTCAGCAGGATTACACAAAATATACTGAACAAATTTCCTTGAAATCGGATGGAGGATGTGACTTATCCCAGAATGGACTCCATTAACTGTCACTGCTGTACACAAACTTGGGCTTTAACTTCTGAGTCGAAGACTCAAGAACTTTAAATTTTGAGTATTTGGATGGCTAGCCACAATATCTGGGCTCAGGTTTCCATAGTATTGACATAAGAGGGAGTCAGTAGTACCTACAGAAAAAATAGAGAATGTGCAAAAGAAAGAAAGTGGAGACGAGAAGAGGGAGGGTGGAGGCAACAGAAGGTATCCATAACAGAGGTGACAGACTGCATCCTTTCCATTTGCCGACAACCAGCCTCCATTTATAGTCACAGACCAGCATGGTGGGGTTAACAGGGTTGGAAGGAGAGTCATATGTGGATTTTTTTTTCCTTAGGAAACGTACTCCCAACCTTCTTTCATGTCTCTGATTACAATGCTTTTTTGTGCCCCAAACCTTTGCTAAAACATATGTTCAATCCAAAACACATGTTGAGTTTTATTTTTTATACTAAAATATAATTTAATGTTACCAATTCAACCATAAACTACTGTTGCTTAACTAAGTCAATTTAGCACACTGTTTGGGGGGCCTGAACCAGCGTTTGGAAATATTTCCTTTGGCTTGACCCCATAGAGTGCAACTGACAGTTGATGGGAACCTGGTGAGGGATCATGTCCATCTTCCAACACAGACAACTCCCTCAGAGTAACTGGTCCGTCCAGATCCTCTGATAGAGTGGGTGTAACTGCAATAAGAGCTGTTATGATTCGGCATTGCATTGGGTGTTTTAATCATATAAACCTATTTTGTTTCAGTTGTCCAACTGCTTGTAGGCATGTCTCTCACTCATGCAGGGTGCTAGAGGCAGATAGGTGGGTGGAAATGCCTAAGGGATGTATCACATCCTCTCGTAAATCCTTCGGACAGGGTAGGGCTGTCAGTGTGTGTGATATCAGGCCAGACAGGGTATTTTATAGAACAATATGTGTTTGATAAGCTTGTGAGGAGTTGACCCAGATGGAAGCTGGTTTCAATGTAGTTAGTGTTTTAAAGTGTATGCTATGCCAGTTACCCTTTTTTTTGTAGTACAGATACTTTGGAGGAACTGAGATGTGATTTGTTGTGATTTGTTAGAATGATGAGTAGTTTAGAGTTTGCCACTAGAAATGAGGAGTGATGAGCCGTGTGTCTGGGAGTTTTTGGAATTCTAAAAACTAAGTTAATATGAACAGATGGCATCACTCCATTAAAATCCTACATGGTCTTGTCGTGTGTGTGTGTTTGTGTGTGTGTGTGTGTGTGTGTGTGTGTGTGTGTGTGTGTGTGTGTTTGTGTGTGTGTGTGTGTGTGTGTGTGTTGCCTGGATACACTTTGGTATTCTGACCTTTCAAACCACGCAGGGAAGCGAGGATGGTCCGACCATTCCCTCTTCCCTTTCCTTTTCTCTTTTTCCAACATATTGTCATTAACTTCCACTTTATTTTAGCAACCAAGCAGTCTTATTGTGTGTATCAGCATTGGCACTTTTTTGTTAGGAGTATTGTTTTGTACATTGGCTGCTTATGCTTGGTTAGAATCAGTTAGACACTTTAGTTGTACAGTTGATTTTTCTCCTTGTTATAATCATGGATGTAGTCCAAAGTTCAGCCTAAGCCTGAATGTGTAATAGAAGTAGGGTTGGGCGATGTGACGAAATGTACCATTAGAAATATCCACTGTTACAGATTCTCTCCTCCCACATTCATTCATCCATCACACTCATAAGTGATGTGTTTATCAGTGGTATGATGGGTTGTAGTTGGATTAGTGAATGAAAAACATGTCAATAATCATTAGTCCAATGTGTCAGTTGTCACCTCAAACATAAGTGAATGTAATGTTTTTTAGCATCCATGTGCTGAGCCTCACAAATGTGACAGTGAGGAGAAAAAGCATATAAATACAGTACCTATTTTGAGTAGTAAGTAGTGTTAACAAACAAATCAAAATATCAATACTGATTATTTAAAATGGTTTCAATACTCACATTTGCCAGTATGGATACTCCAGTACCAGCTGCCTTTTTTTTTTCTTTCCTATCCTACAGCAAGTTGGCACATGAGTGCTGTAGTGCCCACATAGTCCCTCCTTCTTACAGAAGGAAATTGATTTTGATACTTTTGTGCTTAACACACAGAACACAAAAAATCTGAAATTGTATTGCTAGTGGTCAGAAGGTTGCTGGTTCAAATCCGAGCCCCCCCCCCGCTGGCTGAGCTGAGCTGCATATCAAAGTGTCCTTGAGCAAGATACTGAACTCCAGCTTGCTCCTCGTGTGCAGTTGGCTTATGTGCATTTGGCACCTTGCCTCTGGTTTGGCTCCAGCAAAAAAAAACAAAAAAAAAACTGCGACCCCATAAAAGGGATAAAGCGGTTACAGATGATGGATGGATGTATCACAGTTAGAAATTCCATTATTGTGATAACACTACTTAAAGCATCTGCCGTTATAAACCGGTACACAGAAAACCCAGCGTGGGAGCGTTTCTGCACCACGTGCACAAATTAAATGAACTCATTGACTTTTGAGATTTGAGAGGTGAGGACAATGCCTGATGTCTCCCGTCCTGTCTTTGTGTGTCATTAGACGTGTCTGTCATGAGTACAGTGATAAAAGTATTTTGGTAAATGTTGACTGTAAGTTTGATAGCGGGTGGCAGGTTTTTGGGTGTGACTACATACTTGCTCCAGGTTCTGGCACCAGTTCCTCCAGTGGAAAAAATGAATAGCCTGGGGCCCTGCCCCACTGATATATCACAGATTTTGCAGAGAGGCAGTAAAACAATCCTGATTGTTTAATAAAGGGCAGGATTGGCTTCATATGTAGTACAGCAGAAACGGTGCAGATGAATAAATACAGCTTGTCTCTCAAAAAGCAACAGGGAGGTTCCACACCTCATTGATCCCCACACCCTGATACAAAGAGCCAAAATACACCTCAAACCAAGACATTATGTGTCTGCCTACATGTGTTTTCATAGGCTGATAGCCTCTTGCATCACATTTTCCCTTCTCTCCTCTGCTTTCTGCTTGTACTGATTACATGTTCCAGCTGTTTTCATGACAGGAGAAACTCTAGAAAATCTATGTGATAGATGCTTAGATATTGGTGTTGGTGCATCCTGACACAACCCTGGTAGTTTCTTGCCTGTAATGTAAGTGAACTCTGATCCTGACTCTGATATGTTTTTCTTTCCAGCAATATGGCCAACGCTCTGGCCAACGCAATGTGCGAGCGCTGCAAGAGCGGTTTTGCCCCGGCTGAGAAGATAGTGAACAGTAATGGGGAACTTTACCACGAGCAGTGCTTTGTGTGTGCCCAGTGTTTCCAACAGTTCCCTGAGGGACTCTTCTATGAGGTAAAAGCGTGTTCTCACCTTTGTTTTCAGTGTGACTTTCATCAGCCAATAAAATGTGCATGATGCTGCAAGTGACACACCTGGAGGGTGGATTTCAATAAACATGAGCACTGCACTTTTATAGCCGATATGATTCAGTGAAAAATACCCTGAATGGTTTAGGCATGCTTGTAAAAAGACCTCAGCATGCAGCTGCTGTCTGCCATGCTGATATACACTCTTGATAAATGTAACCATGGTAACACGTCTTTTTAGCTTAAAACACATTCCAAATGGCAGCGATGGGTCAATGACCGGCTCTGTCTTTACAGGCAGTTAGATCACTGGTTCGTGCAAGGCTGTTGTTAGTGCACATTCCTCAGACAAAGAATCTAAACACTTGGCCCTGTTGAGGTAAATAAAGAGGAGCGAGCGCAACCTTAATGCAACATCGACTTATTAGAAGCCTGCTTCCAGTAAGCTGTTTGCTCACCAGCCTTGACACAAGGCCAGATGTCTCTCTGGCAGGCCCTGGAGAGCCTCGGTTCAGTCAGTTTATCAGAGAGAGGGTGTCTCTAATGCTGCAATCAATATAAACATCAAGGGCGTTACATTAACCTTTAAGTCCCTGTGAATAAGTGTACTGGTTGCCATAAATAAAGTCAACTGAGTTTTACCATTTTCCTTTTAAAAAGAGTGTCTTACAGCATGTTGGAGTCTCACTGTGTAAATTGTGTTCTTTCTTTTTATTTATTTATGACTTGTTGATTTTTTTTAGCATCACTGACTTATTATTGAGATATTAATGCTGTAAGAAATACTGTTCCACTGGGGTCGGTTTGATAGTGCATGCTCCATGTGCAGATGCCCTGTCCTCGCTGCAGCAGCCCAGGGTTTGAGTCCGACCCTTAGCCCCCCTTTCTCTCATCCCATTTCCTGTCATAACTCAAGCTGTTCAATCAAATAAAGTCATGAAAAGGCCCCCAAAAAATACGCACTGTTCCATTGAATCACCTACATGTGAATTATAATAAATGGTTGTTAGAGAAACAATAGGAGGTGATTTAAAGGAAAAGAAAACACAAAGTTATATAACATTGAAATGCACACCAAGAAGTATTTATAATCGTTTTCTCTATCTAGAAATTCTAAGATGGTTTCTCATATCCTCAATAGCTGTAGTGTATTATGCAATGCTTTTGTACAGAAGATGTGAAGCTGTGGTGCACTGATGGCTGTTTGGATAACATGCTACTCCACAATGCTCTGTATGCCGTGTAATCACTGAATATCAAGAAGCAACTCTCAAACAACCCGTTCCTCATCTGTTTTCTGCACTAATTTGATTCATAACATATAAAAGATCTGAATTAGCCATACTAAGGTAGCACCTAACCTTCCTGGCATCTACAGAGGTAAACATTACATCATGTCAGACAATTATGTAATTAAAAACCAAGGCAAAAGAGAAAAAAACTACAAAAACAACAATACAACTACAAATGAAAATAATAACAACTCTGAATAAAATTACACACACTATAGCTAAGTGGTCAGCCAAACATTTGAGCTGAGTTAATCATCATGTTTTCAGATATAATGGAGCACAACATGTCCGATTTGGAGATGGGCTGGTATCAACGAGGCATTTCTTAAAACAGTTTTACTAGTTAAATGTATCATTTCTGATGGAAAATCTCCCCATATTTTCATTCCTTTGTACACAGCAAATTTTGCCTTGCATTCATTTTTGAGACAGGAAGTGAAAAACAACCTCTTGCATGGCCACTGTAATATAAGTTTGGATGGTAGAGTACATTCTTTATACACTGAAATACTTCTCATACAACAGAGCAGAGAAATAACAATCCTGTCCCTCAATAGTGACCAACAGAATGTTATAAGCAGTCTGATGATGTAACAGTTCAGAGTGAGTCACGCTGCTCTATTCTGGACTGACTTAAATTGTTCCAAGTCTTTATTTGACGCACTTGACCACACTACTGGACTGTAATCCTGATGACTAAGAACTAATAAATGAACAATGTCAGGAATGCATTGTTGTAGTTGAAATTTAGCACATCTGTTAATAATAGCCAGATCTCTGCAAGATCCCTCCCCTATCTGCAGCACTTTCTTCCGTCTACTTTGACCACTTCAATCTAATGTCTGTTGTTTAATTGTAATTAATTTGAATCAACAAATATATTTAACCCCAAGCAATTTGGCCCAAAGTTTCACCACTTGCATTCACAAAATAATAAAACTCCCAGCAACACTTCTTACTGTGTGACAGCAGGCAGTTCTGCATTAAGATTCACTTTTTCATGAGACAACCTGATGTTGTTAAGATTATATTGTGTGAATGTACAACCGTGTGCTTTAATTAACTTTGTACAAACTGTTTGAATTCTGTTGACAGTTTGAAGGCAGGAAATACTGTGAACATGACTTCCAGATGCTGTTCGCTCCCTGCTGCCACCAGTGTGGTGAGTACAGCAAATACCATCCAACCAGGTTCACGCCATACAACCTATAAATATCCATGTCACTGTTTAAACAAGTTCTCCACTTTTTCTCCCCCTAGGTGAGTTCATCATTGGCCGTGTGATCAAGGCTATGAACAACAGTTGGCATCCAGACTGTTTCTGCTGTGATATCTGCCAGGCTGTGCTCGCTGATGTTGGATTTGTGAAGAATGCTGGAAGGTCAGTTCCTCTACAGCCAGTCACCATCATTCCACCATCATCATTCAGTTTAAGTCTGCCACTAGGAGGGATGATCATGTCTATGATGCTGTTTTGTCTGGTATTGATGTTTTTCTACATACTTTTTTTCGCCCCTGTCATGCACACATCTCTGCATCGGTCTTATTACACAGGACAAAAAGCGCTCTGTTATTGGATTGTGCAGGTGGAAGGATCCTTGAAGAACATGTTATCTGATCATGTATTCATACTATTTTTCCTTTTATGTGATTTTCCTCTCATTCTCTCCCATCAGGCACCTGTGTCGTCCATGTCACAATAGAGAGAAAGCCCGGGGCCTTGGCAAGTACATCTGCCAGAAGTGCCACGCCATTATTGAGGAGCAGCCTCTGCTGTTCAAGAATGATCCGTACCACCCTGATCACTTCAACTGCAACAACTGCGGGTAAACATGCGCACACTCAAACCTGGACAGCTGTGTTTTTAGTCCCACATTAGATTTTGTAAAGATAGAGGTCTTTTCATCGCCATGTTTGACTCACACTTCATGTGTTAGGCAATCATGATGTTGCAAGGTTTATGCACACCTTGATGTTAGGATGCAGTGGCTTGACTGTATTGAGATGACACAGACCATCCATAATTACCATAACATAAACATCTGTTGCAATTCTAATTCAGAATAAAATGTTTATATCATGAAACAAGTAAATAGTCGATGCAGACTCATGTATAACAACACATGTAGCGCTTCTGCCACAACATCAGTGATGGACCAAAGGCTGCTCTCTGGTGGATAATCTAAGTAATGGCACATTTGTAAGTACACAAATGAGGTATCAGGTGTCTAATTAGATGACAACCTGTCATGACAGCTAATTTAGTGTTTGCATCAATCACTTACATATGTAGAGACCGTACTAAGGAATGTGTTGTCATGTATTTTGAGCTGATCTAGTTGTCTTCACCTCTGTCTCTGCAGTAAGGAGCTGACCTCTGATGCCAGGGAGCTGAAGGGGGAGCTCTACTGTCTGCCTTGCCACGACAAGATGGGCGTCCCCATCTGTGGGGCCTGTAGGAGACCCATCGAGGGCCGTGTGGTCAATGCCATGGGCAAGCAGTGGCATGTGGAGGTGCGATGTTAAACTGTGCAACTTCAGACACAACTTTATGTCTACATTGCTTTCAAACCCACACTAAGGAGATCAGTGTTCATTCTTTTGGTATTACATGGTTCCACGTGGGTTTACATTTTAAATTATACAATGTTTACTGTATGTTCTGTTTGACATGAATTTTATTCTGCTTTCATTCTGATGACTTCATTTTAATATGTGCCATATGTGTGAGTCATAATTTCACCAGCTTTATTTCCACAGTTGCTTTTCATCTCCTGTGTATACCGTTCCTCCGGTTTCTGTCTGCCTCTTTGTTTTTTTCTGTCTTGAGTCATTCCACCACCTACCTTCCATCTTTCCTTCTGTCTCTTCACATTTCATGGTCTTTTTCTTCCCTGTCTTCCCTCCCCCACATGTAGCATCATGTGTGCACTGTATGTGAGCGCCCATTTCAGGGCCACCCGTTTTATGAGCGAGGTGGTCACGCCTATTGTGAGAGACACTTCGACATGGTGAGGGCATGAAGGTTCAGCCTGGCGTTGATTGCTGCCCCATGTCTCACTCCTCCCTGCCTCCATACAAGGGTTACACTGATATAAGATCACCAGTTAGTGTGTAGAGCATGATATCTTTACGTTGTATTGGCCAGTTTGCCACAAAGTAAATTCATATTTCATTTTCATATTTTCAACCCAGTTACCTTTTCCTAAATCAAAATGTATGTTATTTATACAGTTATATTTTAAAGCTCCTTTTTATAATATAGTTGATTTTGGAGTCTTATTCCCAACTTGTCAAGTATTGATGCTTTGGGTTGGTCATCTATCTTACAAAAAGAAAAGAAAAGAAGACAAGTTAAGGAAGGGAAAGAAAAATAAATAAAAGAAAAGACAGGAAAAGAAAGGAAAAGACAAAAAGTTTGAGTACACTGTAAGTCAAATTCATGTATTCACAAAGAAGCAAACTATTTGGGATTAAAAAGTTGATTGGGGTGTGTGAGGAGTTATTGTCTGATGTAGATTAATGCTCTGTCAGAGGCTTTTTATTTACACTACAAGAACACAGCTATGTAGTAATATTGCAAATAAAAGTGAAAAGTGAAGTGAAAAGAACATAGCACATAAGTGAAAAGAGTATTGGCTACAAAACTGGCTAGGATAACCACCTATATTATTTGGCTTTTAAAACCTTATATTCGTGTAACCCTACCCCATAAAACTCATCCATGACGTCCTCGCACAAGAGAAATCCTCATCCAGCATTATCAAAAATTAATGGTGATTCCCTCCCATTAATTCCTGACATGTCTGTCTGTACGTCTGGAGGACTGGTGGCTCCCTCTTCTGTCCACTGTCTCTACTCTGTATTCTGTTTGGACGCAGTAACAGGACATCTCGACTGGTCTGGTCCCACCTGATAATATCTGAGTCAGACTGTGCTGCTGCTGCCTGACTATGATAATGTTACTGACTGCAGGCTGGTGCTAACCATGTGCGCTTGGTTGTGGGTTTGTTTGCAGCATTTTGTGTGTGCTAAGTGTGAGAAACCCTTCCTGGGACACCGTCACTACGAGCGCAAGGGCCTGGCCTACTGTGAAACACACTACAACCAGGTAACACTCAACAGCATTGGTAATGGTTATCAATGCACAACACAGAGAGACTATGTATTGAAATCTCTCCTCCTCTGGCTCCATTTATAGTATGTACTTGATTCGTGAGGTTTTAATTGCCACAAACATTATATTGCCAAGACACACCACCTAGGCTGTTTTGGGCACCACCCGGATTGATTAATGTAAAAATCCATATTGAGAGCACCAAAACTGACTAAATGACTTTTCCCAGATCAAGCTTTCCAACCTTTTTGTACAGGTAGGGTCATAATAATGGACAATAATGTGAAATTGCAAATTTCTCATTGAAAAATCTGAAGGGACACTCAAATCCCCCTCCAAGTACAGAATATGCACCTATGAAAAAATTTAGTTATAGTTGTCACCAATTCTTTTAAAAAGAAAGTTTTAAGAACTCTAACTGATAGAACAAAGAAAAGGTTCAGGGGTAAATACCTTATTTCTGTAGCTTAACCTTCTCTGTGTAAGGTCTGCTAGATCAGAAACTTAATGTAATGACTCCACCTAGTGTTGTACTCCACAAAATGCCTCTGTGGCCTGTGCTTGTGTGCATGTTATTTGAACAAGGCATGGTATATGAGCCCTTATAAAGACCGTCTGTGCTGCATTGTGTTGCATAATTTCATAACTCTTAAGGCGTGTCAGTGTGTTGATCACCCTCTGTTTATCTCCTCTCCCTCGTCAGCTGTTTGGAGATGTTTGCTACCACTGCAATCGTGTCATCGAAGGAGATGGTGAGGAAACTTACTTTGATTGATAAGACGTTATGGATTTCGGGTGGAGTCGTTGTCTGTCACTCATTGTGCAACCCTCCTAACATCAGTGGACTGTAGTTTGATCTACAAACACAACACTATGCTACATGTCATACACTACATTGTGTGTAGATTTTCTTGGCCGTGCCATTAATATGAGATTCTGAATTTCAGACTCAATCAGATATTATTAAATGTAATCATGTGATGATCATCAGTCCCTCATGTGACTGTTTTCCTCTGTTTTTCTCAGTGGTGTCTGCCCTCAACAAGGCATGGTGTGTCAACTGTTTTGCCTGCTCTACCTGCAACACCAAGCTCACCCTCAAGTAAGTAACACGCAAGTGTCAGGTTGGATCAATCCATACATTTTGACCTAGATTATATACACATTGGTTCTTAATTAGTTTTAGAAATTCACTTGCGAATGGGCCAGTTTCTCTCTTTGCTCGTAATTTTTTCTCCTTCACAGCTTGTGTCTGACTATTTGCCTGTCTGCTTTTCAGTCCTGTTCATGTTCACCTTTCTCTTATAATCTCTGTGGGCCTGTTTCTTCCCCTCTCCTCCTTGTCATCATCCCTCTTCCTTGTCTACCTCTTGCTCCACTTTTCCTGACCTCTCTCGAACTTTCTTCTCCCCTCCTCCTCCTACCTTTTCGTTTTCCTTCTCATCCTTCTATTTCTTGCCTCCTCTTCTCCTCCCTGTTCTTTCACACCCCTCATCATCCATCTCTCCCTCCTCCCTGCTCTGTCAGGGAAAAGTTTGTGGAGGTGGATCTTAAGCCGGTGTGTAAGCACTGCTACGAACGCCTGCCGGATGACATGAAGCGCCGGCTGGCCAAGCGTGAGCGCGACTCGAAAGAGAAGAAGAAGAAATTGATACCCATGTGTCTGTGATCCTCTCTTTCTCCTTTCTCCTCACTTCCACTGTTCTTCCTTTGGTCAGTTTTCATCTATTTTCCTTTCTGATTTTGTTTTTTTCCTTTTTCATCGTCATCATATTTCAAACATGCCCCATGCCCAAACTTTGTCCCTCATGTCACTGTCATATTATATAAGCCAAAGGATAAAGGCAGACATTAATGTGGGGGAGGATGCAGTTAAAATATTTAAATGTACAGTTCAGCCCAAAATCACCTCTTACCTGTAGTGCTCTTTATTTTGGTGTGAGTTGCAGAGTTCTGGAATTGTCAGCTGTACAAATGTCTGCCTTTTCTCGTATACGGTGGGATGAGATGATACTCAGCTATTCAAACTGAATAGGCCTCAGTAAAAGATGCATTGATGCAAATCAAAGACTTTAGTTTGTAAATCCAAAAGTTATTCATGTAAATCAAAAAATATTAGCAAATCTAAAAGATTTGCTCACAGAGAAGCTGAATCTTGGGCTGGACAGATGCTGAATAGTATAAATACTGTAGGTATGATAAGTCTCTACAGGTTGTCTGCATAACTGTAGTCTGCTGACTTCCCTTTTCCACCAAGGCGTTCCTGCCAGTTCCCTGTTTGTTGCCATATTGTGTCCCTTTAAGTGAACACTGGAACACTTCTCAGGCTGAAAACACTCGGGATTAAAGCTGTTACTCTGGTAACCTCTGCTATGCAAACAGGAAAATCAGATCAGTCACCTGGTGAAGGAATGCGTTGTTTCCTGGGTCTCCCAGCCTGTCTGGACATAGAGGGTAAAGCCTTAATCATTTCCGGCAGCTTTCTGGCGGCAGCAGTAAAGTGCCGAGGTCCCACTGGGTTTCACACGTGACCTGGACCTGCCAGCGATTATCTGCTTTGGGAGGAAAAGTCGTCCAGGACAGCTGGGGGGGTTAGGGAGCTTGCCAATGTTAGTGGAATTAAAGGCATTTAATACAGAAAATAACCGCTCAAAAACTCATGGAGGAATTTTTACCTCTGACAAGACGTCACCACTCAGAAAGGTGTTATTTCTGTCAGAATAAAGAGTCACAGAGATAAATAGACAGTCTGTGGAGACATGAATGTTTTCATTCAAGTAAGTAGAATAGTTAATTTGAAAAATGTTAAGAATGATAAAAAAAAATCCCCTGTCTGCCAGCACCGTGGTCCACACAAACACAAAGGAACTTTTCACCAACTGTCTGTGAAAATATGGGCCCTGATTGTATTCTAGCAGAGAACATTTGTTGCACATCGTCCATTTTTCCACCTTGTTTTTCCCATGTGTCTTTTCTGTCTTTTTGTTTTGTTGTTATCCAGCTAAGAGATCAATAAGTAATCTAAAACACTAGAACTATAAAATGAAAAAGGGATACAAAATTTTGTTTTGAATGATTTTTTTCCTCTCCGTGTATAAAGAAGGCGCGGACAGATATTACTGATGATGTTATGTGTTCAACTCCACTCAGTTTGTGATGAAAATTATATTGACTGATTGATTTTATTTCATTTATGTGTCATGCACACAAAGTGCCCCTGTCCCCCCATGGGTTTACAAGACACCAAAGCAAAGTTATTTAAAATCACCACTGGTGCAGATACATACTGAGAAAAATTACTTCTAATTTCTAATTGCAACTTTTTCTTTCGCAGGAACAAGTTCGTGGAGTTTGACATGAAGCCAGTGTGTAAGAAGTGCTACGAGAAGTTCCCTCTGGAGCTGAAGAAGAGGCTGAAGAAGCTGTCTGAAACTGTTGCACGGAAGTAAACACACACAGAAAAAGATGAGATTCCAAGGTGGCCCAGCAAGTCACATTTTCCAGAGTCATTAACAATCATATAAGATAGCAATTGTTTGTTGCGTAAGATTGGTATTTTAAATTTAGGTCATCATTTCAGCCACGGAGGAGCCTTTCATGGAGCCTGACACTGACGGATGGTCAGTCAGTCAGTAGGTGTAACATTAACCTGTTCAGTGCCTTTTGGTACAAATACTGCACTGCATATTTTTCACATGCTTGCCTTATTTCACTTTCACTATTAAAGTTTGTAAACTCAGATGATGATGGTCCAGTGTTTCTCATGATGCTAGACCATTTGTCCTCAGACTCATGTTACTGATACTCTTGCATAATAATGGAGTAAACCAAAAGGAAGTTTGATTGAATGTGTAGGTAAAGTCGCTCATACTTCCTGTTTCCATCAACATGTCTTTGTTTTATTAATGTATCTATATTGTATGTATTTCCTATAATATTGCGCAGAAAAAGTTGGCTAGTTGCTTTATTGACATCATACTGTCACTGCTTTAAAGCTACAGTGATGGACTCAACCATCACCTGTCCTTTTATATGTTGCACTGTCTTGTTATGTGCTATACATTTTATGTGTGAAACAATCTATGTGTACTGTTTTTTTGCAGAGTTACCAGCTTATTAGGATCAATGAATCCCAAGTTTATAACAGCCAGTTTTTGTTTTATCTACTCTAATTCAAGTAAATACATGAGGCCAATGTTACAAATGCCTCTCAAAGTCCAATTCAACTCCATAACCACAGTACATCTTAAAGATGACTCTAAAGATGACGCAACACCTGTCCCTGAACAAAATAAGCTTCACGGCAACAGGATTTATTGCATGGCAACTGGTAACTCTGTGCGTTACAACATGACAGCTTGTGGCATGTGCAGAGACCGGATGTGGGAGTAATGTTAGATGGTGGAACATGTGTCTCTGCTGTTTGTAATCCAGAGAAAGTGATCCTCTTAGAGAGGTGTACCGACTTCCTCAAGGCTCAGACCCTATTAGGAAAGAAAGCCAACTGTTGGGAATGAGAAAATGTTTTACTCAAGCAGTATTTTATTTCAGAACGCTTATCTATGACATAGTAGTTCAATAGAAAAACACATTCCACTGTTCCTTGAAAATACAAAGCGTGTCTTGGTTTGTGGTGTGAATTTCGCCACACGTGCCACAGCATTTCTCGTGTCACTTAGAAGTAAAACTATCCACCGGACTGTTCGTTGTGAAACAGAACTTCAGCTCAACTAAAAATAGTCCAGTGGAGAGTTTTATTTGAGATCTTACTACCTGGGGGACTGAAATGACTCTACACAGACAGATGTTGCTCTTATTTTGTATTTTATCCTCACAATGCTTGTCAAGAGACTATATTTATTCATGTAAACACACCAAAGTGCATGTTCTAGACTTGAATGGAGAGGTTTTTTTGTCATTATATCAAAGATAAGTCTGCAAACTCATCTGAATAAACATGTATGTCAGTGCCACCTGTGTGCATGTAGTCATCTTTGTTTTCACCTCCTCCACCATTACATGACATCACTTGCAGAGTTAGTGTTCGTTAAGAAAGGAACAAAAATGAGCAACAGAATGTGAAAGAAAAACATTGTTGACATTATGTCAGACACTTTGTATTGTGTTGCCAAGACAACTTGCAAAGTAGAATGCAAAAGAGTTAGCTCCGAGCTGGTTGTTCCAGTAATAAATAATACCAACACTCCTGCAGTGAGTGAAGCTCCCAGCACCAGCAGAATCAGGCAGTAGGAGTGCTAACTGGACAGTAAGTAGCTGACAACAGCTAAAGTTAGCAGCATTTAGTGGTTACTCTACTGATTAGGGATCCGTCATATGAGCCTAATGGCTTCATGACCTCTGCTGACACATCTGTTATTTTTAATCACCTGATTTTATCTAATATGTTTGTGCAAATACAATATATGCACACTGGGCTATGTACACACTACTCAGAATTAGTTAGGGATATTGTCATATTTGAGTGTTTCTTTTTATTTTGTGTTGTGTTAATATATTTGGGCCCCCAAAACAATGCAAAACATTTAATTTGATTTATATTGCATATCCATGAACATGAATGTATGCACCCATATCCCAATTTCTTTAAATCATTTTGAGTAGTTTTTATCGCTTAAGTTCTACCAAAAATAAAAATCCAGTCATTATCTGCTGAGTCAACAAAACATTCCCTGAGCAAGCAGTGTATACATCCTTCCTTGGAAAAATTAAATGGGTTGGGAAGATGTTGTGGTACAACTTAAATTGACCCTGATAGGATTTTCATCTTTCACTTGAATTGTCAATTAATACACTAAGGTTGACATTATGTATGCTCAGCGTTACATGAAATAATCATATCAGTACAGGTTTTGCAGAGTATCTGAATTATATCATAACACCATTACAAAGAGTGTGTGGTCCAGAGGGTTCACCCCAGCCAACCCACCAATCCTTCAAAATAAAGTGCGTCAGCGTGCGTCAAACGGAATACTCGCATTTCATTGGCTGAGGAGCCTGTTTCAAGAACGAACACGACCCACGTGACCCTCTGCCATTTGACGGCCATGAGACTGCGCAGTGGCATCATGGGGAGTTAACGTTGAGGAGTGACAGTCAAACCGTCAGTTTTTATATATATATTGTGATTTCCTGATATTCAGCTGCGCCATAGTCAGTCGTTTTAGAAGTATTTGTTTTCGAGAGCCATGCGACGGAGTAAGGCTGAAGTGGACCGTTACGTTTCCTCAGTACAGACTTCCTCTCCCTCACTCAAAGAGGTAAGTTAAGCCGGCGGCTAAGTTAGCATGTTGCTGCCATCATGTCAGTCCAGCATGTGTCAGTCCAGGCGGTCCCGAGGAGACAACCTGAACACCAGGATCGAACGAGCACTTGTTGTAGTTGATTTTCTTAAGCGGCCCTTCAATCGGTTACCTTTAATTGTGTGGTCTTTGTAACCTGTGTTACAACCAGCCCCGGGCTAACGTCGCCAACGTTAGCTAACCGGCATGATGACGCCTCGTCGTGTCCTCCCCTTTATGTTGAGAAAATGCGCGGCATGGGTTGTTACGGCCAACGGCTAGCCAGTTAGCCATGCTAGGTAGCGTTCACTCAACTATTTCGACAACTTTGTGCTTACAGCTATTGCAGCAAACATAAACGTGGAACAACATGACTTCAAAACCCTTTCCAATCGGAATACGTGCAATTAAGTCATGTATAGTAGCTGCCACCAAACTTCACGTAGAAATAATACAATTTAGCTTACTTGCCGTCTAGACTGTCTGTAAACAGAAATTCAAGGTTCAAGTGGCACGAAACACTTAATCGATGACTGCGCTAACGGAGGCCGACAGTAATCTCATAAATGTGTGGTTTGGTCGACTTGGTTAGTTGATGAGATTGAGACCACTAACGTTACATCCTAAAGATTTGAAGAGAAGTGCCAGACTCGGTTTGGCTATCGTGTTTCTCGATGTAGCAAGGGTGCAGAAGTCATGGTGTCTGGGCCCGTAAGAATATATTGCCACCGGTAAACTAACTCAAAGTCCACAATTTGTTAAACTTGTAACTTGTTCCAATTCCTGGGAATTGAAACAAACTCAGAAAGTAAAGGAGCCGGCAACTAGAGCTGCAACGATTAATGGATCAGTTGTCAGCTATTCAAATGAATCTGCAACTATTTTGATAACAAATCAATGCATTTTAGGTTTTTTTTAAGGGAAATAAAAATAAAAATATTTTAAAGTTTTTTTTCTGTTTTTTTACTCATTTGTGACAGGACATTGAATATCTTTGATTTGTCTACAAAATAAGGCAAATAATTGACAGCTTAATCAACACTGATCAGCCCAATCTCCAGAGTAAATAAAAGTTGGCTAAGTATGTTTACGCAAAACCTCAGACAAGTTAAAACTAAACCTTTCTTTATGTTGCCACTTAACATTTGTGTAGATTCAAATTTCTATTTATCTCGTCACAGCACTGCAGGCCTGCCTTGTTTTAGGCACTAAAAACATTTGGTTAGGTTTGGAACACATCATGGTTTGGCTTAGTATAGCTTACTTGTTTTGGTCACCACAAAAACAGCTGCAGATGGTCCATGTTTCTGTGAAAAATGTAAGGCTTTAGTCATAACACCACCACCATCCCCTTCATCTCCCAAAATGAATGTCAGCTACTATGCCCATAATGGAATGTGATATGCCATGTTGAGGACAGATGTCAATCTGTGATGTATCTGTGGTTTCCAGAAACATTAACTACTAACATTGTAAATGAGCAACTGGGCTTCAATAAAATAATAGGTACAGTAGATGCAGCCCTAAGAACAAGTAGCCTAGTAGGATATAACCATAGCAAATAAGGTGGAAACATAATGGTAATAAATAATATATTTTTTCATGAATGGAGATAATCCTATAACCATGTTGGTTAACATGTTGTTAACTTCTACCATATCAGAACTGGCAAAATAATACCTCTCAATAAGACATGTAATTAATTACCTTTAAGTGATGTATAGGTATGCTTCTGCCTGCTAGTTAACATAACAAGCAAGATAAAACTTAATGAAATTGTTAAGAATGTGGTTGATTTTCTAATAATCATTTTCGATGTTTTCATTTCGCAGAAGCCAGTCAAAGGGTTTTTATTCGCTAAATTGTACTTTGAAGCGAAAGAATATGAACTTGCAAAGAGGTAAGCACACAGACTTCCCCATTGTTGACTGTTCTGCTACTCCTCAAGAGTTCTCACTTGTACTCATAGCAATCTTGCATTTTTCATGCTATTCCTAGACATGTATCAGAGTATCTCAAAGTCCAGGAGAGGGATCCCAAAGCACACAAATTCCTTGGCCAGCTCTTTGAGAGAGAGGGAGACATCAACAAGGCAGTAGGATGTTACAAGGTAGGAAGAACACACACTTGTTTCATGAAATCAAAGCTCTCTTTCAGCTGTTTTAAAAAGAAAGTGATCCAAGTCTACCACATCTTTGGACTTGCCTTAGACTCCTCATGTTTATTCGATAACCTAATTTGACTCTACAACACATGAATTCACTGAGGTATAAATAAAGTTCCCATTCAACTAGTCTTTCTCTCTTAAATTATTTTCTTGTTGTTGTTTTTGGAGGAATCTTTCCCTTTGGGTAGATCACATGTCTGACACTGGTATATCTGCACCTCTCTGTTTGAATGCAGCGGTCAGTGGACTTGAACCCAGCCCAGAGGGACCTGGTGCTGAAGGTGGCTGAGCTGCTGGTCAGTAAAGAGGAATGTGACAGCAGAGCCGAGTTTTGGGTGGACAAAGCTGCCAAGCTGCTGCCAGGAAACCCTGCAGTCTTCAATCTGAAAGTGAGGCTCATATTTAACCAACAGCTTCCATTTCCCTCACTCTGTCTTACATGAAATTTTGTAACGTTCACTAAGGAGGGGAGAAGCAGGTGAATATTAATCAAAGGAGGTATTGATGCCACAGTGACTCTTTGGTCTATCTGTTCGTCTCTGTGCAGGAATGTTTGTTGAGTCGTCAGGGTCAGCAGGGATGGAACCGGTTGTTCGACCTCCTCCAGGCTGAGCTGGCAGCGAGGCCAGCTGACGCTCATGTGAACATGAAGTTGGTTCAGCTGTTCTGTCAGGACGGACGGCTGGATGAAGCCGTTAAGCACTGCCTGGCTGTTGAGAAGAGAGGCCTGCTGAGCCGCAGTCTGGACTGGTACAAAGTGGTGCTGCGCACACTGCAGGTCAGCTGGGATGGGCAGTAGTGCAGAGTAGATTTTACAAAGCTAGACAAGGATGCATTTTGGGGGCTTTAAACCTGACTCTTTAAATTGATCCCAAAGCATTGGATTATCTTTGTCACAGGAGTATCTAGCTCAGCCCAGCGTCTCCAGTAATGAGAAGCAGTGTCGACTTCTGCAGAGGGAGCTGCTATTGGCCCACTGCAGCCTGCTGAGAATCACACTGTCTGACAGCAGCGTGCAGCCCAGCCTGGATGCCCTTAGGGGGTAGGTCATGCTGAGCTCCTATGGTGTTTGTGTACATACACAATGGACAAGCTCTATCCAAGAAATCATATCAAACCTTAAAGTCTACTGTCTCATGTCCATGTTGTGACTTTGGGGTCATTTTCTTCAAGCTTCAGCTTCTTTTGTGTGTGTGTGTTTGTTCTGTTTAGTTTTGATGAAGCTATGCAGTTGCTGAGCGGCGTTGCTGGCCGCCACACAGATGATCTTTGTGAGATGTTTGTAGAGATGAGAGGTCATCTTTATCTACATGCTGCCACACTGCTGTTGAAGCTGGCTCAGGATCGCCAACAGACGTGGAGGGCCGTCATTGACCTGGCTGCACTGTGCTACCTGCTGGCATACCAGGTACTGACTCACCAAGCAGCCGATCAGCTTCTGTTGTCCACAAATGTGATAATTTTGTAGATTATTTCCTGTTTAGTTGTTTTCTTTCCTTTTTATATAAATTAAATCTTATTTAAAGTATGTGACATGATATTACCTTGTACTCAAGCCATTACTAAACAGAAGCCTTCTGATTACTGTTTGTTTTGTTTGTCTTTCCACAAGGTCCCCAGACCAAAGGCTAAAGTGACCAAAAGAGACCAGGCAGCCCCACAGCTTCTGGAGCAACTGGCCAACGACAGACAGAGTCAGGCCGGCCACATGTTGCTGAACCTGAGCACTGATTCATCCACCTTGATCAGAGAGGTTGGTCCATGTGTTCGGTTTCAGTTTGCTTGAAGGTTATAGTGTTTATAACCCGGAGTTAAAAGTGCACATCCATCATACAGCGCCAGACATAGTCAGCACTGACAAATTGATGTTTAACACAATCATTTAACGTCATCCGTGTGTAGGTGGTGGAGGCGTTTGGGAACCGTAGCGGTCAAGACTCTCTGTTTGAGCTCCTGTTTGGACCACAGGCCTCCACTGGATCGTCCTTTATTGCCAATGATGACATCCATTCCATTAACACCTCAGCTCCAGAACTCTCTCAACTGGCCAAATGGGACGCAGGTACAAAATTAAAAAATCTGTCTGAGTGCTGCAGTAGCATGAAGAGCCCTTCAGTTTTGTTTTGTATTTTGTTTGGGTTTCATTTTCAAGGTAAACTTTTATTTAACAGTTACATTTGGAATTAGATTAGCACTTGTTTAAGTTAATAAAGTCCTTCTGTATGCATTATTGTTTCATCAGCATCAAATGTAAATATTTTATAGTCTTAATAACTTACATGGGGTCCTTGAAAAACATATTCTGTATATTTATTGAGGGTCTAGGTCTCAGAAGTCTTAAGTTGTCACATAGTTGCAGCCCATATAGCTTCACTCTCTGTTAAAGGTGTTGTGACACTAACAGCAGCTCCTAACAACAACTCCTGCATTGTGGTAATTTGGTTCCCACCTCCACAGGCTCCATCCTGCTGCACGGTGGTGACCTGCAACATCTGAGCTGGCTGGGCCTACAGTGGACCCTCCGGGCTCAGCGAGCGGCCCTGCGGGACTGGCTGCAGCAGCTTTTCCCTAGGCTTACTCTGGAAACTTCCAAACTGGACACAAATGCACCAGAGTCCATCTGCCTGCTGGACCTGGAGGTTAGTGCCTAATACCTGCAGTTCTCTCATTTGATAAATGGTACTTTTGCTATTTAATTCTCATATTATTACTGAATTTTGCATGTCTTCCAATGTCAAATTCTCTGTCACTTTACTCCATCCAGGTGTTTTTACAAGGTGTGGTATTCTGTAGCCACTGCCAACTCCAGGAGACGGCGAAGATTAGCAGTGGAGTGAACCAGAAGCAACAGCAGCTCTATGAGCCTCTCTGCCTCCCGCTTCCTCTCCTTCGCCTCTTGACAACCGTCAGACAGAGGGAGTGGTGGGATGCCATCTACAGCCTCATTCACAAACAGGCAGCGTGAGTAAAACTGGAGTTCGTTATTTAGCTATGTCTGTGTGAAAAAACTGGAAACTGTCAAATGTGCTCTGAAAGATTACAATATTACTGGGAATACACTGAATGCTAATCAAATGTTTGAAAGTGTGAAAACTCTTCATATTTTTCTTAGATCTCATGCTGAATAACCAGTCAGTGATGGTAACTTGTTCATTTAGGTGTAAATACTCTATATGCCATTTTATTATATCGTTTCCTTTTAGACCTGGTATGTCAGCCAAGCTACGGATGATTGTGCAGCATGGACTCAACACTCTGAGGGCTGGAGAGAAAAATGGGCTCCAACCAGCTTTGGCCATCCACTGGGCTCAGTGTCTCAGCCAGACGGTACACATGCACACATACAAACACACAAACATATACACAGTGCACACACAGACATGCACTGTGTATACACAAGCTCGGCATGTGGCCAGCTAGACACAAGAAATTAGGTGTTTTCAATCTTGGTCCTCAGGTGGACAGTATGCCAAACTCAAATTCACTCTGAACACGAGCTAAAATTGTAATCAAAACTGAAGCATCGAGTTACAGTACACAAGTTTTTACTTGGATATATTATGCAGTGAAAGTGCTGGACCTCAATTACTAGGCAATGTGCAACTTCATGAAAGCATCATGGCATAAAGACAAAGGACAACAAAGTGTAGAGGTGGACGGCTGTACAGTATGTGATGCATGAATATCAACTTCCCTCATTTAAGACATTATGAAGATGGTTAGATAACGGGGCCAGATCAGTTGTGGGTGGCAGTCGTGCACACGGAGACATTCAGCACGGACAGTAAAATAGCACTTGCATATCTCAGCACCTTGCCAGATCCTGCACAGATACACATGCCTTTCCACCTGCTCCTTTCTGTCATTAACTCTATGACTGTTAAATGTGATAAGATTGAGAGGTCCAACTGGCCACATGTGCTGGTTCTCTGTCTATGTGTCTGTTTGTTTCCTGGTAGAATTTGTAGCTGTCTGACCATGTTTATGTTGTCTGACTGCATTAAGCTAGTATGGCAGGCTGACTTTCTTTCCTTGATGCATGTTAAATAACCCAGGGAGATGGAGTGAACTCTTACTACGACCAGAAGGAGTACATCGGCCGCAGTGTCCACTACTGGAAAGTTGTACTTCCACTATTGGAAAGGATCAAAAACAGACGCAGTATACCAGAACCGCTTGACCCCCTCTTCATACACTTCCCCTCCAAAGACATTCAGGTTAATACTTTTGTTTTGGTGTGCTTTTATTAGATGATACTATGGATATTTAGTTTTTAAATGTATTGTTTTCAAGGTCAGAAAAATGCTTGAATGTGAATACAATCCTGGAAAAAGAAGCTTGATTTTCAGCATAATCGAGTGTTTAATTTACAAAATCACTCGTGTAACCAAACTTTTATTTTAAGCATTTGAAATTAAATGATCCTGTAATCCATATTTTTTTGTTTTCGATCAGATAGTAAAATTGCATTTATCATAAAAAATCAAATATGATAATAAGGGCTTTGAAAATCTGGACATTGTACCTGGAAATTGCTTCAAAAGGGCTTGGTTTCTGGTCTTAAAGAGCTATATGGACCCTCCCTTGCCATTTATGTTTTGGGCTTTAATGTGGTTTACGTTGTCATGTTTACACCTTGTGGCTTTGATTATTTTAAAGGTCACAGCTTCCAGGTCTTTGACATTTTTAAATCATTAAGTGTTTCTCTAGCTCAAATGGCTGACATGATATATCTTAGGGTTTCTGCGAATCTATGTACCTGTGATACTATTATGTGTTAAGAATGAAGAATTTAACAAGTATTTATGTGTGTCGATTTCCATCTCAGATTTCTTCTGTTAGGGGCTATGAAGAAGAAGCTAAGATAGCATATGCAGCTCTCCTCAACATAGAAGGCAAGACGGAGGAGGCCATCGCTACCTTGGAAACTATCAACAACATGTCATCCATTTGGCATTTGGCAAAGGTAAGCCTTTTGGCATAGATGTGCACTTAAGATGATTTTTATGAAGGTCATTAGAGAAACGATTTATTCCCCCCCCCCCCCCCGGATTAGTTGCAGCTAGTGGTCCAACAGTCTCATAAAGGAGGAACTGTGTCAGTAATTACTGATGTTTGTGTTGTTCAGAAAATAGTATAAATATTGTGGAAGTTTAGGCTTCTTACAAATACATTTGCCTTCTGTTTTGGGAGTCTAATCAGTTAAAGGTAACACTTCACCACTTTCAATTCAAAGTTGCAGTGTCTTTGAGATATTGGCCGTAGAGATGTCTGCATTCTCTTGAATATAATGGAACAAAATGAGACCCTGTTAGCGCTGGTTGCTGACCTGGTTACTCAAGATAATCTACAGACCTTGTTGTCAGCAGTTTCATGTAGGAACAATTTCCTTTGTACTGAACTACACCCACCAGCCATATCACCACACAGAAGGAACTCTCCATCTAGATGGGGTCCTCCTCCCCTCACATCAGCTAGTTAGCCTCTTGTTCATGAGTACAGTCACGCTGCCTTCTTCACAGTGATATGGTCGGCTGGAGAGAAAATACGTATGACTTCTCACAATAAGGTCTGTGGAGTATTTAGAATAACCCTGTCATGATTTCTGGAAAGGGACATCACTCTTTTTCTTTTTTCTTTCTTGCCAAAACCTAATCTTAAATGAATAATGGCTCTACAGGTAATTTTGCAGGAAAGTCTGCCTTTCTTAGTAATGCAAGACAATCTCAGATTACGAAAAGAAAGTGTGAATTAAAACATTTTCATTGTCTATACCAGTAAAGGTACTCATTCACTTCTGTTCTATCTTTCTGTGTTTGCTGCCTTGTTACAGGCGTTCTCTTAGCTGCTATATGGGGCAACTCCCTAAAAAAAGACAATATTATCTTGATCAAACTCCATTTAACCTCAAAATTTGTGCTGCGTCCCTCGGCAGATCTACCAGCGGTTATCTGAGGAGGCGACCAACGGGGTTGAGGAGACCCAAGACAGATGCATCACTTTTCTCAGAAAGTTCAGGACATATTTGTCAAAGATCTATAGCGCTAACGCCGATGACATTGACAAAGTAAGTTACATTTCTTGTTGCTCCAAGCAAAGTGACCCTCCAAATATATCAATTGTGTGATACATTTCTTTGCAGAACGAGTTCTGCAGCTGTGTAACCATTTATTTACTATTGTGTCCCAGCTGCCTGTTTCCATGGAGGATATTGTGGATCTCTTGAACGATGTGAACCAGCAGCTGGGAGAGAGTGGGGAGGCCATGGATGAAGAAGAGAAGGAGGAGGAAGTTCGGCTAGGACCCACTCACTCCAGCCCTGCTCATCCCACAGAAACATCTGCCAACATATCCCACATTAAGTTCTCCACTCCATCTCCAAACAAAAGCATCTCTCCTTCAAAAAGACACTTGGTGGGTTCAGGTGCCATCAGAGATCTTGTAATGTCATCTATATATTCAGTGTTTCATTGTATTCAGCACAGAAATGAACACAAATGAGTGACTTTTTATCATTTCTCTCCCCTGTCGCCAAGATGTCTTCCAAGACGCCACCTCATTGGGTGGAGGACCAGAAAAGTCTCCTACAGATGTTGTGTCAGCAAGTTGAAGCTCTCAAGGTCAGAATAAATTATGAAAAACTAATTTAACTTTGTTATTATTTATTTTCTATTTCTTCTTTAAAACCTTTTTTTTTGTTTAAGAACAAAGTTATTGCAATTTATGAGTGCTTAAAATTATGATTTTGTTTTAACTGAGTAATTATTTTTTATTAATTATTATTAATTTCACACTGCTTCCCACCAACCAGCAACACACATTATAGAAAAAAATTACATTTAAAAAAATTAATCAACAACAATGGGGAAGACCATTATGACAATAAACGCTGTTACTCACACTATTGTAACACTTATTGTAAGTGAATGGCGAGGAAAAAGGAAATAAATTAACAATGAATAAACCTGTTTATTTTTGCCCATATATGTAAGGTGAAGAGACAAGCGGTTACCATTTTTAAGTGGTTCCACTTTTAAGGAATTAATGAGTAAGAACAGTGTTCAAAAGTTTAAAAGAGCTAAGTATGATTTGCCTGTCTTCCCACTAATAGAAATTCATTGGTACATCATATCGAAATGAATCATAACACAAGTAATATATGGAGAAGGTGTTTTGGTTTTCAGCAGATTTACTCTAAAATGATGAGATGTATTAAGAAAATGGGAAAATTGCAAATAATCAGTCGGAGGTAATGACAAGGACTCATTATGTATTCTTTAAATTTTGTGTAGATGTCAAATCACTGATAAAGCTCTTTGTTTTCCAGAATGAGGTCCATGATCTGAGACACAACTCTTCAGGAAACGCAGGCTCACCTCATCACAAGATGTATGGGGAGAGCTATGGGGCCGAGGGCCTGCAGGAGCCTTTTACGCCGGTCCAGTCCTACCATGGGGCCCCGCTAACAGGTCAGCACACTACATGGAATCAAGGCAGATTAATAGCGCCATATTTTTGTGTATTGAACAGGAATAGTTTATAACATTAATATAATTGTTTCTAATGTTTTTGTAGTTGCCACCACAGGCCCGTCTGTGTACTATAACCAGTCTCCAGCTTATAACTCTCAGTATCTCCTGCGCACGGCAGCAAATGTAACCCCCACCAAGGTAACTATCACTGTTTCAACATGTATTCACAGAAATAACATGGCTCAGAGTATACTGACTGACATGTTTTGTTTTGTTTTTTCCTCTTCACAAAGGGCCCAATGTATGGTATGAACCGTATGCCACCTCAGCCACATATGTACGCCTACCAGCCGCCCACTCATACTCCTCCATTGCAGACAGCCCCGCCCTGCATTTACCCACCCCAAGAACCAGTCTTCGGTGCCCCTCTTCGATTTGAGTCACCAGCCACGAGCCTTCTTTCCCCATATAGTGAGGAATATTATGGCCAGGGTGTAACCCAACAAACAACAAACCCTCCCCTGCCTGAACCTGGCTACTTCACCAAGCCGTCTGTAGTCCCTGTTCAGCCTCCAAAGGGCATTGAGGGGAAGCCTATGGACTTTGGGAAGCTCTCTTTCAGCCAGCAGGCCCCTGCTGAAGTCCCAAAAGTGCCTAGTTTTGGAGCGCCAGCAGTCGCCCAGTCAACACCCTCAGCTGCTTTTAAATTCAACTCAAACTTTAAATCCAACGATGGAGATTTTACTTTCCCAGCGTCACAGGCCAAGCACAGTGAAAGTCTGCTTGGTCTTCTTACATCAGACATTCCCACTAAAACAGACCCTGTTCTAGAGAAGTCTCCAGCCAAGGAGCAACTTCCCAACCAAGCAGGAATCTTCACCTTTGGCACTAAAAGTGCCACTCCCTTCTCTTTTGTTGATTCCACACAGAGCACCGGCACTGGAGGTCTGTTTGGAAAGGTGGAGCAGCCATTTAAATTTGGTGATGTTACAAAGCCAGTGTTTGGGCTTGGCAAGACTGTAGCAGAAGAGGAAAGGGCAGTGGAGAGCGATAATGACAGCACTCATGTTGAGGAAGATGAGGATGGTCCACACTTTGAACCCATTGTACCTCTACCTGATAAAGTAGATGTGAGAACAGGTGAGGAGGAGGAAGAGGAAATCTTTTGCAACAGGGCAAAGCTGTATAGATTCGACACAGAGACAAAAGAATGGAAGGAGCGGGGAATTGGAAATGTTAAAATCCTAAAACACAACACTAAAGGGAAGGTCCGCCTCCTAATGAGAAGGGAACAGGTCCTTAAGATCTGTGCAAACCACTACATCACTGCTGACATGCTACTGAAACCGAATGCTGGCTCTGACAAATCCTGGGTCTGGAATGCCATTGATTATGCGGATGAAGAGCCTAAGCCTGAACAGCTGGCCATCCGCTTCAAAACAGTTGATGAGGCATCACTTTTCAAAGCCAAGTTTGAGGAAGCCCAGAAAATTGTGCTCAAATCACCAGAAAGGCATGATCAACCAGAGGAGAAAGAGGATTCCCCAAATGTTTCTGAATCACTCGCAGCCCAGTTCGCTCCCAAAGAAGGAGAATGGGACTGTGCTGTTTGCTGTGTAAGAAATAAACCCACAGATGTGCGATGTGCTGCTTGTCAAACTGCAAATCCCAATGCCTCATCCAAGCCTGACATTCAGCCTGTTGTTGAAACCAAAGCAAGTCCCTTTACTTTCAAATTTGGCATTGATTCATCCAAACCAAGTAGCTCTGGTTCTCCATTTACTGGATTTGGTGCTTTTGGAGCTTCAATACCCTCCTCATTCACATTTGGCACCTCAAAACCAGCTGACCCTGTAACCAGTGCGTTTGGTGGTGGCTTTGGGTCTCAGTTTGGCAAGAAGCCAGGGCAGTGGGACTGTGAGACATGTTCTACAAGAAATGAGGCCAGTGCTGACAGTTGTGTTTCTTGTAATGCTCTCAAAGCCTCTCCTAAAACGACTGCAGTGTCACCAAATGTCGCTGTAGTGCAGCCCTCAATATCTGCTGTTGGCTCAGGGTTTGGCACCCAGTTTATGAAGCAGCCCGGGCAGTGGGACTGTGATGTATGTGAAGTAAGAAATGAGGCCTCTTCCAACAGATGTGTCGCCTGTCAAACCCCCAACCCTGCTGCTAAATCAACAGAGGGGGCTGCAGTAGCATCAAATCTGCCAGCAGTGTCAGATTTTGGGGCTGATTTTGTAAAAAAGGACGGGATGTGGGACTGCAACAACTGCCTGGTCAGAAATGATGCATCAGCTGTTGAATGCATTTCCTGCCATACCCCACATGAACCTTCCTCTTTAGAAGCCATGTTTGGCAAGAAGGATGGAGAATGGGATTGTGACGCTTGTCTGGTGAGAAATAATGGCTCTGCCAGTAAGTGTGTGGCCTGTATGACACCAAATCCGAATGCTAAAAGCACTGCCAGTGCTGCTCCTTCAGCCTCCACCTTCAGTTTTACCTTTGGCACCAAGAGTTCATCAAGCCAGCCTGCTGCAACTGGATTTAAAATGCCTTTTGACACTGGGAAAACCTTTCAGTTTGGTCAAAGCAAAGATACAAGCTCTGCTTCTTCTTTTAAGTTTGAAGCACCTCCATCTGGATCAAGTACCACAAGTTCTTCTGCCTTCTCTTTCTCAATGCCCACTCAAGCTGGTGGCTTCAAGTTTGGCTTTCAGGAACCCGCAAAAGAGACTTCCTCAACTGATAATGAACCTCCATCAGGGTCAGCCTCCAGTTTTCTGAAAAGTATAGCTGACAAACACAAGGAGAGTGAAATTGTCTCTCTACCCTCAGTTGAACAAGCCCAGGAAGATCAAAATCCATTAATTGCTGGTAAAGGCAGTGAATTCAGCTTTGCAGACTTGGCAAAATCCACTGGGGGAGATTTCCAGTTTGGCCAGAAAGATCCCAATTTCCAAGGTTTCTCTAGGGCTGGTGAACAGCTGTTCACATCATTACAGGCAACCCCCACAAAGACCGATGCCTCAAATGAGATAGAGGACGATGGCATGTATAAAACGGAAGAAAATGATGACATCCAGTTTGAACCAGTGGTCCAGATGCCTGATAAGGTGGACCTGGTGACGGGGGAGGAGGATGAACAAGTTCTTTATTCTCAGCGTGTGAAACTGTTCAGATTCGACTCCTGCAGCAGTCAGTGGAAAGAGCGTGGCGTAGGAGTCCTTAAATTTCTGAAGAATAACTGTAATGGCAGGCTGAGGGTGCTGATGAGACGAGAGCAAGTTCTAAAGGTGTGTGCCAACCACTGGATCACCACCACCATGAATCTGAAGCCCCTGGCAGGCTCGGACAAAGCATGGATTTGGATGGCCAATGACTTTTCCGATGGAGATGCTAAACTTGAACAGCTGGCTGCAAAGTTCAAAACTGCAGAGCTCGCTGAGGAGTTTAAGGAGAAGTTTGAAGAGTGTCAAAGACTTCTCCTGGACATCCCCCTACAAACCCCCCACAAGCTTGTTGACACAGGAAGAACAGCACACCTCATTCAGAAAGCAGAGGAAATGAAGTCTGGTTTGAAAGACCTTAAATTCTTTTTAACAGATGAGAAAACAAAGATCAAAGATGACGACAACCAGGGAGACATCACGGCATCCAGCAATGTTTCAGGCCTTGCAGTCAAGCCTCTTGGTGAAACAACTGGCCCCACCTTGGAGTGGGATAACTACGACCTCAGAGAAGAGGCTTTAGATGATACCGCTGACTCCTCAGTCTATGCCTCTCCCATTGCCAGCAGCCCCCTGCGAAAGAACCTTTTCCGTTTTGGAGAGTCCACTGGTGGGTTCAACTTCAGCTTCCAACCTGGCATCAGTCCCTCCAAGTCTCCTGCTAAGCTGAACCAGAGCAGAGCCTCAGTGGGCACTGATGACGAGCAGGATGTAACCCAGGATGAGGAGAGGGATGGCCAGTACTTTGAACCTGTCGTGCCATTGCCTGACCTGGTTGAGATTTCTACCGGAGAGGAGAATGAACAGGTGGTCTTCACTCACAGGGCCAAGCTGTACCGCTATGATAAGGAACTGGGCCAGTGGAAGGAAAGGGGTATTGGAGACCTCAAGCTTTTGCAGAATTACGACACCAAACGAGTGAGGTTGATAATGAGGAGAGACCAGGTGCTTAAGATCTGTGCCAACCACTGGATCTCATCAGCCATGAAGCTGGAGCCTATGAAGGGTGCAGAGAAGGCCTGGGTCTGGAGCGCCTTGGACTTTGCTGAAGAAGGAGAGGGTAATATAGAGCAGCTGGCTGTGAGATTCAAGCTGCAGGACACTGCAAACACATTCAAACAGGTCTTTGAGGAGGCCAAGTTTGCACATGAAAAACAGGAGCTCATGAATCCAGTGACATCCAGGGTCGCTACACCTCAAGACGCCGGAGCAACAGGGTCTGCACAGACAGCTCCAACTGTATGTGGGAAGGCAGCCATCGCTGTCCTGGAAGAGACCACAAAGGAACGTACAGAGCTTTCCCCCGATACTAAACCATGTGCAGCTGGTTCTCCAGGTCCAGTCAACCCCTCAAAGACGGTGGTGTCTCCCCCTAAGTTTGTCTTTGGCTCTGATAGCCTCCAGAGGTTTTTTGGCTCTCCTAAATTTCAATCTGAAGAGTCTGCATCCAGTTCAAAAGCCAAAGATTCTGGACTTCCTGCCAAGGCTTCACCTGCAGCACCAGCCTTCAAAATTCCAGAGAAAGGTAAAGAAATATCCTAATATAAGTGCCATATATGTCTGATTTTCTGTTTTTGAATGAGTATCTCGACTGTTTTTGTTAATTTGATTTGAATTTGTTTTACTTCATTGTCTTGTTTCATCTGCATCTCATTGCTCCTTCATCTTAGCTGACTGAGCCAAGACCCTTCTCAAACATTTCTAGGACAGAATCTCCCCATGTAGCCACTTTATATACATCATGTTATATTCTGGTGTTCTGTGCCTTCAGTAAAACAGTTTACAGTATACCAATGTGGTGCATACCCTCAGAGTTTAAACACAATTCATTCACAAACAGAGTTTCAAATATTGGCCTTGTTTTCTGATTATGTTACCAGCCTCACAATTAGTTTCTCTTCACTCAACAACCCATCATCCTTTAGGGCTGGATTTTAGGCTTTTCAAAGATAACCCAATGGCTTTTTGGACCAGCACATCAACCACCCAATTTGAACCCCCAGGTACTCTAATCACTGCAGTGTGTGTTAACACTTCTCAGCTGTCACCTGGCTGGCCCTTACTACCTGAAAGAAATAACCTGGATGCACGGAGTGGAAAAAAAACATTGACGCTAACGTGTTGCATGTCCAGTGTGTGGAGATGCGTTTTTTATTGTACAAATCATTTTAGTATTAGTATTTAGTATTTATAGTAACACTTGAAGACATAGTATGTGTTTTCTGCTACTAGGGGTCTTTGAATCAAAATCAAACAAAAGACATGAGCAGAGTGGGACAATGGAATTGCAGTGAAAATGCAGTTTCCTAAAAGTTGTTTTTTTTTTAAAAAAGATGGATAAAATCTAGTTATCTAGTCTGAGATTCTCAAGTAGGTTTAACTAAAAAAAAGAAATGAACTACTGATATTGTGTGAAAAATACATGTATGATAGTGTCATTTGAATAATCAAATAAGTTAATCTGATTAACTTTTATTTTTCTTTTTGTGCACTTTCTTTACAGTTGTTTGTTTACTCTCGAGAGTAATTAATTTGCTAAAATGAGAAATCAAACACAGTAACCAAAGTTTAGTTTTAGCTCTTAACTATTAATTTTGTCCAAACAGGAGCTCGGCTGATATATCAGACAGACAATATTGGCCTTTCACAGATGCATCATATCGGCATATATGTTGCACGATATGCAGCAATGTGAAACATTCATTTATTTGTTTATTTTCAAGATTATTATTCAGTAAGTTGCTTGAGGTAATTTATAATTATTACATTCCCATTGAAGTTTAAGGTTTCAGTGCAGTATACCCGAGTATCTGTCGGGCTTGAGTCTAAACTTTATTTCTCCACCTAATGCTCTAAAAAAGATAAAGTGTCCTTTGGTTTTTGCATCTAGATTGAAAGACAATCAGAAGATCTCGTGCTGTTTTCACAGGCCATAGGGGTGAAACGTTTTTTGCTATATTTCTGCAGAATCTTTTGAAGTCCACATTCACCAATGTTGAATAGCAATGTGGTAGTGAGCATTTACAGTAGCATGTTATGAATCAACGGATGTCAAACTAGAGTTTTGTACTGCAACAGGAGACACATCAGTAAAAGCCTGATGTCTTTTGGAAGGTGAGCTGAGCAGATTCCACAGTGAGCGCTCAACTGTGCGAACGTCACACATGCCATTTTTAGTGCGGGATGTGTAGCAACAGCATGAAATGGAATTCCCCTTCTATTCTGGCATCTGCCAGCGATGTGCATCTCAGCAATGGCTAATTAGAGTCAAAGCTCAGGTATTTAATGCTGTTTAATGCTACAATACTGTGTTTCAAAGAGTAAGTGCAGAGTTGGTCAAAAACACAGATGTTTGCATATAGAAATACTCTCTTAATACAACATGTCTCACATGTTTGTAGATCAGATGCATGCTATTCATTCTGCTGTGCATGACTTGTTTGTGTGTGTGAAACTAACACCTGAGTCTAAAAAAGGGATTAAAGCAGCTTAATTTCTGCTTCCCTTCCATACCAGCCTGACTCTGTATTGTTCTCCCATCATGTCTGTCGCAGGGCCCCCTCAGGCAGGAGGAGGCAGTGCAGGGTCAGACGAGGACTCTGAGGTGGAGGTTGTGTATGTCAGGGAACCCACTGCAGAACAGGCAGCTTTAGCCAGGAAACTCCTGCTGCCTCTCACCTTCTTCTGCTACCAGAATGAACCAGGCTACACCAGCGATGACCAAACTGACGGTGAGACCAAAAGTTTAGAAACAAGACTAGAAAAGTTTGTGGGCTTTACGTAAACATGGTAACTGGGATGACATAGTAAATTTTTCACTTTTGTCTCATTTTGAAAATGTTCTATTTCCATTGATAGTTCGGTTATCTATTTTTTCTATTGATATTCTCAATCAGCTCATTTAATAAAATCAGAATATGACCACATGTGTCCCTGTAGAAGACTGAAAGGGCTCCAAAGTGCTTTTATTAGCGCACCATTTTATTAAAGCAGTCGTTTCCTGCTTTTTTTTTATTGTAGTTTAGTCACTTTTTAACCAAACTGATGAAAACAAAATTTGATAAAGACGGAAAAAGACGGAAAAAAACCCAACTGAGAAATGAGACATGAAAAAACGGGTAAACCCTCCAAAAATGCCCTGAATTTGGATTGGCTCTTTGCACTTTATCAAACCAAGAAATTACAAGAAAGTGTTTAAATTAATGGTTTGAAATTATGTTATGGTATAAAATAAAGGTGTATGACACGATGAAGTCAACAACCTGCATTAATATCTGTAAAACTGGTTATCACTGCTAAATATTTAAAACTTCATTCATTGAAGTAGAACAAATTAAAAACTCTCTGTTCAAGGTTAAGGGAACTGTTGAATCAACATCTTGATCATAGAAAAGAACAAAACAAAATGTGATTTAGGGGTTTTTAAACTTTTTTTTTTCTTTTTTTAATTTCAGACGAGGACTTTGAGTCGGCAGTAAGAGCCTTGAATGGAAAGCTCTACGCGGATCCTCCTGAGAGAAAAGCTGCAGCCTGTGGTGAAGGTATGTTTATTTTTTATTTTTTTTTATTTCACATACATTTTTAGGGCTGTCGGGATAAATATTGATCTTCTCCACCATATGATGAAAAGTATGAGGACTTAATCAAAAGTAATTGTATCCAGAGCCAGACTGCCAGGTGGTGTGGGAAAAGAAGCCGACACCAGAGGAGGAGGAGAAGGCTAAAAGCCTCCAGCTTCCACCCACCTTCTTCTGCGGCCTGAGCACCACAGACAGCGACACAGACCACGACAAACCCGAAGACTTTGAGACGGAAGTCCGCAAGGCACAGCGAGACCTGGTAATGGACACAGTTTGTAGATTCCTGCTGATGTCACACCTCACAGTGCATTATCACATTGTATCACTCTTTTGTTTTTGTTTTTTTTGTTTTGTTTGTTTGTTTTTTTATACTTGTTTTGGCTTAAGCAGGCAGTATATTTAGCTTAACTGAGTTAGTTTAACAGATGTAGTTTTATGTCGTCAGGAGTCCATCAGTATTACTGAAGTTTAAATCCTAACTTACAGGATGCTGAGTTAAACCAAGCTGAAGAGGCCTCTAGCAGCCATCCTGTAGCCCTTGAGAAGCCATCGTCGACTCCATCATCCAGCAGCGTAGAAGCTGCAGACGTACCACCTGCAGCCGAGGAGCAGACCTCAGACCAGCCAACAGAGACTCAGACTGAGGCTCAGAGCATCAGCTCTCCCATTGACCTGTCCACTAAGAAGACCCCAGAGCCAGACTCCACCACTTGGACTGCAGCTGTAGCTCCTACAGCTACAACCACTGGTCAAGGTATACAGCACTCCCTGTTCGTTGCTACAGTTGTGTGGGTCAGCAGTGAAATGTTACATTTGAGAAAAAAACCTTTGTTCAACTGTTCATGCCAGCTTTATAAACAATTCTCTACAACCTTTAGAGGACCAAAACTATCAAATCCAAATAACAAATCAATCAAATGATCGGAGTGCTTTTTTCTGTTGCCTCAGATGAATTTATACAGTGTTCATGTTGTCTGCTGTAGTCCTGCATATAGAAATGAGAGGAATAAGAAACCCTACATCTACAAGTAGTTATTGATAACTTTGTTCCTCCCACTACAGACTCCTCCGGCTTTGGCTTCAACACATTGGGAGGCTTCTCTTTTGCTGACTTGGCCAAAAACACAGATGGATTTGCATTTGGAACAAATGGTTTGGACATTTTCTTTCAGTGGGCTTTTTGACAACCATCGCTAGCAACACATTACTACAATAAAATGACATTTCACTGCATATTTATCATTTTCCTCTGTTATTAAGACTCTAACTTCTCGTGGGCCAATGCTGGAGCGACAGTATTCGGGACGCCGGCGCCAGCTCCAAAAAACAATGGCGATGAGGACGGCATTGATGAAGAGGACGCCGCAAACAATGTGGACATTCACTTTGAGCCAATAGTGTCACTACCAGAGGTACATTTAAAATGCTTTTTAGACACTAGAGTAAATTTTAGCAGTTAGAAAACAGAACCTCATCTTTGTGTAATATTTCGTCTCTCAGGTGGAAACAAAGTCCGGAGAGGAGGATGAAGAAATCCTGTTCAAGGAGCGTGCCAAGCTGTACCGATGGGACCGTGACCTGAGCCAGTGGAAGGAGCGAGGCATCGGCGACATCAAGATCATGTTCCACCCAACCAAACATTTCTACCGAATCCTGATGAGAAGAGAGCAGGTGCTGAGAGTCTGTGCCAATCACACGATCTCACAGGCGATGGAACTCAAACCCATGGATGTGTCGCCTAATGCGCTGATCTGGACGGCCACCGACTACTCAGGTACACAGAAGTAGTTTTGAGGGCAGACATTGGCCAGTTACATTAAAACAGATTACTTTATGATAACCTTTATTGATACTCTCGTCTTTCTCTCTGTTTTACCAGATGGCGAAGGTGTAGTGGAGCAACTGGCGGCCAAATTCAAAACGGCTGAGATCACTGAAGCCTTCAAGAAGACGTTCTGTGGGTGTCAGAGTCGCATGGGCAAAAGTGATGGCGATTCATCGCTTGCATCCTCGCCACAAATGTCAAGAGTTCAAGAGCACTCCAGAGACACTAACCCCCGGGTGTTCCTAAAAGTGACAGCCGACGGGGAAACGCTGGGCACCATCACCATCGAGCTTTTCTCCCATATCGTCCCCAAGACCGCGGAAAACTTCAGGGCTCTCTGTACCGGCGAGAAAGGCTTCGGACTGCAGAACTCCATCTTCCACAGGGTCATACCATCATTCATGTGCCAGGTGAGGACATCGAGATGTGAAACGTTATTAAAGCACTACTGCATTTGTGACAAAAGAGCTTGATCTAAATGTAACAAAACAAATAAGATATTTCAGTTTCTGTAGCGCTGACTTATTTGCCAGTTTGAGCTGCCTAAAATCTATTATGATCATCATCTGCTGTGAAAAAAATTTTGAGGATGTTGAAACCTAAGTGGGTTTCTGGGAGTCCTAATCCCTTTTTAATCCTCAGAAAACAACATCGAATGAGTCCCCTACTGTGGCATAAAGTCCAATTTATCACTTTTTATTCCTTCATTCATTTTTTGCCCCTGAGAGACTCTGTGCATTCCACAGTCCTGTTTGTCAGCCTTTCAGTGGTGACTGACTCGACTGCGACCTTCATGATTGCAACATATTTTTTAGATCCAGATTTTACAGCCCCTTTCCTTTATACAAGAATTCCTCTCTCCAGGGCACCTGAAATGTGTTTGAATACTCTTTGTCTTCTCCACTACTCTGTCCTTCTCTCACTCAATGAGGAGGATGAAGTGCAACAGCACATCAAACCGCATGCTTTACAGTGCCAGGAAAAGGTTACGATAACTAAAAATGAAAAAAAAGAGAAAAAAGGGAAAATTGTGGGTGGACATGGGAGAGGGTTATGGAAAACTGCTCCCTGAGTTTGCTCTGGTTTAGGGCTGGTTTAGATGACTGCACAAGCATTTAGCATTCATTCACAGAACATCTATTCTGAACAAAGTTGTAACACTTATTTTGAAGGAAATACACACTTCACAGTGTACCACTCATTCAACTTCATTCTGATGCATCTCCACTGCCTCACTATGATTTTTTTTTTTTTGTTGTTGAATGTAAAATGCTTCCTCATATAACTTCTCAGATGTTGTAAATCTGTTCCGTTCATCTCAATTGTTTTTTCAGAAACACATTCTCTGTGCAGATTGTAATTTATCATACTTGGTTGTGGACAAAAACTTAACAGGACAGTGCTTTAAAAAACTTTGGAGTGTTTTTTTGCATCACAGTTGTACTGATGTAATAAGCAATTTCCCAAATCACAAAACAACAGAGCACCACATCGTTGAGTCTCTGTCTAAAATAGTCCACATGTAAGATGTTAGTGGGAGAAGATTTTTTTGCCTCAGCTGGTTTTCAGAGGAAAAATAATACGACATATTTACATAAACTATGCCTTGACTAGTCCCCAAAGATATTCAATACCACAGGGAGATATTGTCACAACATTTAGTGCATAAAGTTTTAGATCTTATTAACAGATAACAAAGCTTGTATATGGACCCATATTTGTCACATCGCTGACGGAGAGAAAAGAGAGCAGCTAGTACCGGTGCATTAATACTGTGGAAAATGAGTATTTAAACGATAATATTAAGAATCAATATGAATCGATATCTTTGACAACCGCCTGGCTGTCTTGGCTGCAGTGTCTTTGGGCTCGTTAGGTGAAGTAAACAGGATGGGTGGTGGAGCAGCAACGGGACAGCCGGCCTGTTTGCTCCACCTAATGAGCTGAGAAACACTCAGGCAAAAGTAAAAGTGTCTCCAGAGAATGAGTGAAGATGTCGGAGTGTTACTGCAGCTTAAACGCAGCTGAAAACAGACATTACCAGAGCATCTGTGTGAGCTAACAGTTCGAGTCTACCGTTTGAGAACAAAACCAACCAATCGGAGACAAAGTAGGGCGGGTCTGTCTTCTTGAGCAGTATGATTGCGCCCTCTGCTGTTCAGACTAATATAATGACAAGGAGTGATCGTAGAAGGCATTCATACTGATTTCCCTTGTTAGAGCCATGAGCTTTACGAGCAGTATAGCCATATAGGTTGGTAGATATTGTCACAGTCCCACGATAGTATCACAGCATTGCTTTGATCGCAAAACTCGGTGTATCGTTAAATCTCTAATAATGATTGTATGTCACACAGGGAGGGTTGTATCTCCATGTACATTACTAACAAGCTCCTCATTGGTCTTTTAGGGCGGTGACATCACCAACAGTGACGGCACAGGAGGCAAGTCGATCTACGGCAACAAGTTTGAGGATGAGAACTTTGATGTTCGGCACACGGGACCGGGCATCCTGTCAATGGCCAACCGCGGGCGCGACACCAACAACTCGCAGTTCTTTATCACCCTGAAGAAAGCCGAACACCTGGACTTCAAACACGTGGCTTTCGGCTGGGTTCAGGATGGCATGGATGTGGTTTTACGGATGGGAGAGCTGGGCACAAAGGCAGGCCCGCCTACGAAGAAGCTCGTCATCACAGACTGTGGACAGCTCTAGCTTTTTAAATGTTAAGATCAAGATCCACAGTTTAGTTTAGGCTGTAAAGTGTAATGACTTTGGGTAATGCGTTCCCTGTGCAGTGTAAACCCTGAATCCATAGTCACATAAGGCATCTGAGAGTCACACTCTGATCACAGGACTATTGATCAATACCACTCCTCATAGAAAACCTGGCTTCAGTAATCCGGGATTAGAAGTTATTTTGCTGTTTTTACAACACAGTCACAACTGGGAAGCGTGGTGTAGAATGTGGGAGGAGGCACACGTGGTTGCACTTGGATCTTTATCCTCATCTGTCAATAAATTCTCCTAATTTGTTTATTTTGTGTGTATAATTGTACATGAACTACTTTTTTAATGTCAATGTTCAATGTTTGTTCTTTTGTTCTTGCATGTGTTCAGTTTGAATGTGCTGTCCCTCTTCATAAGCTCCACTCGGGTATTTTTCCGCCTTTTTTGATTTTTTGTTTTTGTCTTTTTTTTTTTTTTTTTTTGAAGAAGTCTTAACTATAATTGAAAGATTATTAATTGAACCGCACCTATTGGTTTATAACTGCGCCTCTGCCTTTCCTCCAAAAGCCGCCTCTGTACTTTTCACTGCAGGACTCCTCTAGTGATTTTTCTTTGTGTTAATGGATTTCACAATGTGCAGATAATTGGCTTTCCTACTCAAACACATAAGAATTGAGTCATCTCACCGTGGACGGAGGGTGGCTCGATGATGACGACACACCTGGTTTGGATTTTGCAAAACGTCCGATTATAGCTTGAGATTATCACCGAGTTGAAATGGTGCTTATTGTACCAAAATTAAATGCTGATGAAAGAGAAATAAAGTTGCTTTACAAGTAAGCAATGTTTGTTTGAAAGGTTTTCTTTTATTTATTACATATTTGTGCTGACAGACTATTGAAACTCTACAAACAGGTTGATTGGCCCCTTTTTATTTTACTTCATATATTGGTCACAATCTCAAAGTCTACTTAACATCTTTAATCACGCAGTTCATCCAGAGTATTGTTTGTTGTTAAATTGACTCATTTCAAAGATTTGGAAGAATTTGTGTTTAACATGATTTTCTGGGCTGATTGCAGCAGTTTTTTGCTCAATACATTTAATGTCAAATAAATACTTGGATTCTGTAAGGCCACTGTAAGTATTTCACATTTAGTGCCTTCATGTAGGGAAAATATGCTATATGCTACTGATCCCATTTCTGAGGACCCACTTCTGGGTGTTGGAGACCTTGACAGCCATGATTTGACACTAAGGAAGACCCTCTCTGCTTTGAACAGTTGGACTTCTTGGCACTCATTAAGTATGTGTACAAATATAAAGTATTGGACTCTGGTTTTAATTTGCTTTCTACAATCTTACACAGATCCAAGATCAATGCACAGAAAAGAAATAGAAAAAATAGACATATAACTAAAAACAAGGACAACAATAACAACAAGGATCATTCAAGACAGACACATTTGGGTAAAAAGAAAAAAGTAGTTGTGTGTACATAGATAAGACAGACAGTGGTACTATAATTTTAAATAGAGAGATAGTTAATCTACCAAGAGTATTTTTATTGTGCATAACTACTGACTGGTGAAAAGAGTGCTGAATATCTGCCTGCTGCGGAGTTTTGTTTTTTCTTGTTTTTTTTCTCTGTATGTCAGTTTTCATCAGTCTGTTTTGGATTGGATATTCTTATTGGCTACAAGAATGCAGATGAAAGGTGTAATACACTCGAGTCAGATTACAGACTTAGACTACAGACTACAGACTTCTGAGTTTAAGTCATTTTTTTCTTCTGCGTACTCGTACTTATAGGAGTATTTCTGAGTGACTAAAAAAAGTTACTTCCACCCCTGACAATGAATCTCGTCTTCTTTAAAGGTGCATGAAAAGAAACAAATAAACATTTAGAGTTAGGGGATTAGATACCACTGCAGTACCACTACCGGCCACTACGTCAAAGTGGCAGCAAACGTAATCAAACCCGCAGTGACGTCAGCAGGACGTAAATGCAGTGCCTCGCGGAGGCTTCGCTCTTTTCCCTCTCATGTGCTGTTAGGGCGGTAGGCCTCTGCTCTGTCTCTGGAAGATCCAACACCCGACCGGCAAAATGATCATCTACAAGTGCATCATCACCCGTAAGTTTGCCGCTTTTTGTGTTCTCGCTCACGCTGATGTGGTCACCTCGGGGGCCGCGGCGGTCATTTTAGCCGTTATTGTCGGATAACGGGACAGAGTTCCATTACCGCTAGCCAGCTAACTCGTGATAGCTAACTCCGGAAGCTAGCGCTAGCTCGATACCAGAGGAGCGAGAGTTAGCGCGATGATGCCGAGGCCGGTTAGCTTTTCTTTTTTTTTTTCCTATTCGACCATGTCTCGTGTGCCGGTGAGTTATTAAAAGTAGAAAATAGCGACTGCCGTGTCCCCATGTCCCCGTGTTGAACCGAATAACCACACGCTCTTAGCTTAAGGTGTAGGATAGCTGACGGAGGTTGGTATACTTGTAGTGTTAGTCATGAGAAAATAACGCGGTATACGTGGCCTGTCGGCATCATGTAGCGGCTAGCTGTATTTATAGCGGATGTCTGACTGGAGAGGTTTTTTTTTTTCTTCTAGAAGCATTAACCAAGCACCGCGACGTAGAAAATGTGGCCCCGGTTCAACCCTGTCAGACAAGATGGTTAAGTTGATTCACGTGTAGGCAGGAAACTAAGACTCCGGTCGAGTGTGTTTGTGGAAGTTGGAGTTTATGGCGCAACAACAGGGCAGGCCTCAAGATTTGCTTTGTGTCCATTTAACCCTAACCCTGTGATCTCGCTCTTTGTTTCCCCCCCTCCAACAGAAGATGAGATGTTCTCGGACTCCTTCAAAGTCAAATTGACCGAGGATGGGATGTTTTATGAAGTTGAAGGCAAGGTGAGTTGGTGGGGATGTGTGGTCATGTTAGGTGGGGGTTTCTTTCCACATGTTAGGCCTGATAAATGCGAGGTCACAACTTCAGGTACATGTTACTCAGTTCAACCAGCTGTTTGTTCACCACCAAGCCCTCCATAAATAATCAGGCATACTGTGTGATTTGAAAAAGCCATACGATGTAGAAGTTAACACATGTGATAAGATCACTAAACTACCAAACTAACTTCTGTATCCTCTGGCCGTCACTCACGGGTCTGTCTTGAGGCAAGCGTCCACTGACCAACAGGGACATGTTCGCCCTGATAGATTTCTGCATGACAACAACAACAAAAATCAGTTCTGTCTGATGTCCTAGATATTAAGCTCTGTTGGGTGGCAGAGCAGTTCTTTGTCACAGTACGTGCCCAACTCTTGCCTGTAGTGATGTGAAAGGCGTGGTCTTTACATACCAGTCAGAGTAGTCAGCGGGTGTTAATGTGTCCTACGCACAAAAAGGAATGTCATCTAGTGAAAAGAGGCACGACCAGTCATTGACAACAAAATTACACCAGCGCACTGATGATGACCAGGTATAGTTGGATGTTGTTATCCATCACTCGTGTAGATGTTTGATTTCACCATTTATTACAGATGGCAGCTCATTTTACAGGTGACTCTCACGTGGGACTGTGTTTTCCTAGAATGTCACTGCATTTTGTGTTTAACAAATTTGAATATGGTGAAGAAGATCCCTCATTCATACTTTTTGGGCTGAAATTATTGGCCACAGATGTTTGATTTGTTACTGCTTTAGCTTCCTTAATCACTAAACGTTCATCAATCCTTGTAGATGTATTGATCAGATCAACAAATGCAAAGGGAAAATATCAACACACATCATTTTAAAGCACCTGAAATTCCTTCTGTAATGCTGTCTGACCACATTTTTAATATTGTAAAAAATCCGATAGTGATATATTGGCTGATACACTCACTGATCCCTCGTACATGGTTTTTACACACTTGTGACAAAGAAAATAACAGGCGGGATATTTTGTACTGGAACATTAAACGTTGTCTAAAATGACTTTAGTGCACCGGCACAGTAAACTTCTTAAAATGTAATTTGTAACAGTTCACTCCAAGCATCTTGTGCATCGTGTTCTGTAAGTGGTAGAAAGACCTGCTTAATACAGCTGCCCATTTTAAAGTAGTAGAAGTAATCTCCTCCAGAAATGTTTAAAGATGGCACCAAATGCTTTTAGGGCTGCTGGAATCAAGTGCTTTGCTTTACAGCATCCTTCCCTCTCATCATACAGAACGCAGTCCACCAGCCATGAAATAAAATTGTAAGATGATCAAATTGACTTTTTTTAATTCTCTGGCCATCACTCTCACTCGTCTGAGCAGAACTGAAAAGGTCATGTTTCACTGATATCTATAAAAGTCAAGTAAACGTCTCACCTGGCAGTATGCTAACCTCTCTCACATGTTCGGCCTCGCTTTGTCAATATGATAAGCTGCTCTCCCTTTTCGGCCATTTTTGAAACGGAGACTTAAACCAGCTGTGAGCCCAGCTAACAATAATGGTAAATACCATAACGCAACTGTTCAGCTGTGTTTTGTGTGTGCAAGCCAGTCTGAGGTAAATTAAACTGCACTCTACTTTTGTTTTTGTTCAGTGGATGAAGTGAAGCTCATCCCTACACCGTAAAGCCACATTGGCCACAGCGTCACTACATTTACTGTCATGTGCACAGCTGTCCTCACCTGCCAACAGTGTTTTCTACTCTCACTGTAATGCACCATAAATTGATGTTTGCGCCACTTGTCTGTCCTCTCTGCTTTCCTTTCAAATGCATCTAGTGTGTGACCAGAACAGACAAGATCGATGATTCTTTACTTGGGGCCAACGCCTCTGCAGAGGAAGCGTCCGAGGGCTGCGAGGACAGCTCTGTCTCTGGTGTCGACATCATCCTCAACCACAAACTGCAAGAGACGAGCTTTGACAAGAAGGGCTACCAGACCTACATTAAAGGCTACTTTAAGGCGTGAGTAATGATGGAGGTTCACTGCATGTTCAGATTTTAAATATGAGGGCGGATAAATGGAGAGAAAGTTGGACTGGTACATATCCAAACAGTGTCTCTGGTGTGTTGGCTCTAGTGTTTGACATTATCACTCTGTTTGCTTGTTCAGTGTTAAGGTTTACCTGGAGGAGCACCATCCAGACAGAGTTTCAGAATTCATGGCTGGCGCCCCAGCAGCTCTCAAGAAGATTCTTGGTCAGATCAAGGACTTCCAGGTAGCTAAACAGAGCTGAAGGATAGTTTCTCACCTCGTATAAATGCTCTTAAGTAATAAAGTATTTAAAATCACACTCATCTTGACTAGTATCTGTTGAAAAAGACGTAATCTGACATGTTGTCTCCCTACAGTTTTACACAGGCGAGAGCATGAACCCTGACGGCATGGTGGGACTCCTTAACTACCGGGAGGATGGTATCACACCATACATGCTTTTCTACAAAGATGGTCTGGAGGTTGAGAAATGTGTAAGTACTCAAATGAGTCATGAAGCAAGTGGATTTTTGTGTGTGTGATGCAGCTGAAGACTTTTTTGATACGTCATTGTAGGGAAAGCACATTTGTTAAAAGGAAAAAAGCTTTAGTTGTCAATGATGATGGTACGTCTTTCATTTTCAAGGCGTACTCAAGAAAGTTGGTATTCAACTTTTGATAAAGTTTGCAATAGAGGTGCACAGATTAAAATTTCCTTGTCCAATTCTGATTATTTTTTTTCTTTCTGTAAGAGCCACTATTGACGGCATACAAAAACATTGTTATGATCATAATGAATCATCAGATATTAAAATTTTGCATCAGAATGATCTAAAAGCCTGCCTTGTCATCAACTCAAGTAATGTCCCGGTCTGTGCTGTGTCTGTGGTCTGGATTGGTAGAAAACAGACGAGAAGAGAAAGGCGTAAGAAAGCCTGTGAAACGATGCCATGTGTATCTGAGCAGCACAGATTCCCATGCCTAAAACCAACCTATTCCTGTCCTGATAGGCTGATTTCTGCATCCCTAGTGTGAAAGAAACAATCTTCCAAAAACAAGTAAAACTTTTTGAGCAGCATAAACGAAAGAAAAAACACTGGATACTACACTTCCCAGAACTCAGTAGTCTTCCTTCGTATGCCCGCTCTAGCTGGTGGAAAAGCTGATGTGCACGACTTTGGTAGCAGATCTTCCTACTTTGGTGTGTTCATGCACTTTTAAGTTGTGATGTGGAAACTACTCATATCAGCTTCATAAACTTCAGCTTGAGAAGCATCTCTGGACGTGCAGCACTGAGCAGCTGAAGAGGAGACTGAAGTCTTCAAACCAATCAGACGTTTTCTGACATCTTCAGCTTTTGTTAGACGTGACTGAACTCAGTTTGTCATTGTACAGAGTATCAACCACATCATAATTACACTTGGAATACAATGATTTGACATGAGTCATTTACAGGTGTGGCAGTGCCGTAGCCATCAGATGTTAGTGTCTAGATTAATTCTTCATTGCCCCTGTTGTCAGGAGCAGTGGCCCTTCCACAGGGCCCATCTGACCCCCTCCTGGACGTCCAGCCTCAAACCATACAGAAGTTTTCATATAACGACTGCTAACAATAAGAGTGTAAAACTTGAACATTCCTCACTTAGGAACCAAGTTCTTGAGGGAAATGTGGAGTTCACAGGGAGTTGAAACTGAAGAGATGGTTAGTAGATGTATTTTAATGTGTATTATTCTTTCTTGCAGTAACAAGCTGGAAACTACATCTGCTTTCGAATTGGCTGCTGCTTCCCAAATGGCCCCAAGAGCAGACTGAAGGAGCATTATTTTGCATCATGCCTGAACGGAAACATTCTTCTAGAATTTCTTATCACATTACGGCCCCACAGCACCACTCCCAAGGCTGGGCGAATCAAACCTGATTGGTCACTGAATACAGTTTTTAACTTTTTTTCTTTTTGGCTTTTGCAGTGTTTGTTTTCCCTCCAGGATTGGCCTTGTTTTTGTGATTGAAAATTAAAAGGCAGGACAGCAAGTGAAGCTCTGACTTGAGACATGGTTTTTCTTCTGTCTGCGAACAGTTTTTAGCAATGATCCATACACACACACGTTGACCTCTTCAGACCTCTTTCTGTTTATGGTTCAATGAGATTCCATCTGCAATGAAAAGACTTATGGTTTGATTTCAGAATAAAATCTAGTACCACCACATGTCCTGTTTGTTTATTGGATGTTGAGCATGTCTAAACTTAAAATTGTAACGTCCGGATTCATTCAGTCACTCTTTGGTTGGGCAAAGAGTGAATTGACTTAAATGAAGAGCAGTCACTTAAATGTGCTGTTGCAGACCTGTCACTGCATTTCATTCACTTGTTGAACTCTAGTAGTATTTAAAAGGCAACACCACCAATATCACACCTTAACGTGTGTTCACATGTTTTGGGGAGCTCTGCTACATGTGGAAAAAGGATTATAAAGCCTTTTGTGGCTCCAGATGAAGCTGCATTTGATTGAATGGATTGCTTTTACTGATGGTGCATTGTGGGAGATGTAGGGAAAAAATCTTGACAGCAGTCTAATAGTCAAGCATTTGACTCCTGGACTCATTGTGGGCAAATGATCAGTGATGCGTACAACAAAGCAAACCCCCTTTTGTCAGTTTTTTTTATGCATAATTGGTGGAATTACCCTTTTAAGTGCTGTTTATTTTAAATGTAAAACAAACTTCAACTCTGTTGGACTATAACTGACTATCACACAGTCAAAACTAAACTATTAGGGGAAAAAAATGCATTGCCAATTATTTTAATGATTTTTTGCTTCTAAAATTTTAATTATTTTTGGTTTCTTTGAGTGTAAACTGTTTTTCCTTTGGTTCTGGTGAAGGGGATGTCATCTTGGGCTTTGGGAGACACTGATCAACTTTTCTCACCTTTATTTTTTTAAATTAATTTTAATTTATTCTGTATAGCCCACACTAATCAATTCATCAGCAATGAAACTAGTTTGTTTCAGCACTAGACCAATAGGACCAAAGTTGAATAAAGCATTTTTACATAGAACAGACGGAGCCTCATTACTGTTGGTTCCACCTGTACTTCTCTGACTGACACAAAGATTCATCCAACTCAAAGATTTTACAGTCTGGGGAAGAATGCAACAAAAGGTCTCTGATGCCAGGTGTCAAGGTTCGCAGGATTTATTCAGTATGAAAGTTCAACATGGACAGACTTTTGACAGCGAACACAAGGAAAACTAATTCATCGGCATAAATATGAAGAAGACCGTCTTGCTGGAGTTCATCGTCAGGCAGCAGGAGCTTCATGTCTTGTGTGTCGAAACATAAACATGTTGAAAGTAAAGTTTGGTCTAAATCAAACAGTTAATTAATATGCAGAGGAACAAATGTATGATTATGAATTATGCCAAACAAAAACATTCCCCAGGAAATAGCTGTGTAGGCGTGATTAAGGTAACAAATACAAAAAAATGATGAACTCAAAGACATCACACACTACCTGCATGTGTGACAACCTGCATATCCTTTGTGAAATTTATACACAGGAAGACAATAAATATCTCATCTCTGCTCTTCCTGAGTGAAGAGACTAACATCACTGAGCAGTCCTGGTCGGAGGACCTGCTGGAGCTACGCAGTCTGCATCTCCTCCTCTTCCTCAGCAGACTGGTAGTGTCGGTACTCTGCCTTCAGCTCCCAGGTGCTTTTGTGAGTTCCCTTGTTGTTGTACGTGCCAATTTCCTTCATGATTTCTTTCAGGTAGGTCTGAAGAAACGCACAGAAATGAAATGAAATGAACAGATTGTGCCTAATGACTGGATTTAGACCAACGGGTTACATGTTTTTTTTTGTTTTTTTTTTACATTAATGGGTACAAAATGCTACCAGCTTCACTCTGCCATTGTGGTGAACCAGCAGAGAGCTTCAAGAAATATTTCTTATCCTGTTTTTGCTTTTGTTATCATTTATGTCCACGTTTATCTTAATGCATTATTGCCTCGACAGCGACGACTCTGTGCTGTATAAATAAAGTTAATTACTTTCCTGGGTTTTGGGAATATGCTTATTCACTCCTTAGTAGAAAATTTACACTACTCTTTTATTTGTCTGTTTAAAACAAAACTTCAGCCAACAAACAGTCTGACATGCAACCCTTTTTTACACAGCCAGGTTAGCTGTTCCAGTCTTTATGCTAAGCTAACCAAACCATCTCAAGGACGTGTAGCTTGTATTTCTACACTTTACATAATTTATATTTGCTGTCAGTACTGTTTAGTTTCACAGTGGACATAACTCTAACACACCTCCTTTCTAACACTGAGCAGGGGGGCAGTGACCCCCTCAGTAGTGCTGTATGAGTGGGAACATACTGCTGAACCACCACTGGGTGTCTCTGTTGAGCTTGCACAGACGTGCCCACTCTACCAGATGAATAACCGTGATGCGTTTCAAGACTTTTCATAATGGGCATTTCGGTTACTTTAGTTCAGTTAATTTGAGTGTTAGCCAAGTGCTTTAGGAGAGAAATGATGGTGTGGAGTGTATTGCGGCGTTTGACTCCTACTCAGCCGATGGTTATGCAATCAGATGCAATCAGAGGGAGAGAAGGACCTCAAGGTCTCATCAGCACCTACACATTGCTGTTCTCCGCGAGCTGGAACGAATCCACTGCACTGTATCGATTCATCCCATGTTTGTGTGTGTCTGTGTGAGTGTGTGTGTGCGTGCTGGCCCCAAATTTTCGCCACAAAAGATAGTGTGAACAGGCATGAACGTCATGCCGTGGGCGATTTGTTCAAATTTAACAAAGAAAGGTGGATAGTGGGCAGGTGTATTGTTGTTTTTTTTTTCGTTTTTCCAGCTATATTGTTACGTGTTTGTTTAACGTGTGTGTGAGTGTACACGTGTGTATGCGTGTGTGTGTGTGTGTGTGTGTGTTTGTGTGTGCATGCTGCTCACCACAGGTTGTTTGGTAATGTCCACCAAGTCTTTAATGTTGTAGTATTGGTGCTTCTCAAAGGCAGAGAAGAGCATGTCCAACACGACCTGCCGCTCGGCCCGCACCATCTTCCCCTCAGACTTCTTCTTCTTCTCATGCAGCACCTGAGAATCAAATGGAAAATTACTACTACCACCACCAATATCAATACTAATACTAATGACAATAACACCAAAGACTGTTCTTGATCCAGTGTAACGTCTTATCAAATCTAGTGTCTCTTTATTTCAATTCAAGTCTAAAGCACACGTGTCCAAAGTCTATTTTTCTTCTCAAACTAGACAATCACAGTTTGTTTCGAGTCAAGTCCTTAGTGGAGTCAAGTCTCAAGTCAGTTAACAAATGATGACACTGAATTTAATTTGTATTATAAATTATTGATATTCAGAAACTAGAATGACAGCCTCACAGTTCTGTGCCAGTCAGCTTGCTGTTCCTGAGCCATGGTGCTGAATAACGAGTAGAATATTATGATGTCACAGTGAAGTGGACCTTTGACTTTATGGATATTAAATGTCATCACTTAAATGTATTCTATGAGACCTCCGTGTAAACTGTTGCTGTAATTATCATTATCCAATTTGAAGAAATTCCCTCCCTTGAGCTGTCGCTTTCACAGGAATGGGACGGACGGACAGACAACCCAAAAACACAATGCTTTCCAGCCACGTCTGTCGCCAGCGCAGAGCCTAAAATATCATTCTGTCATCACGTTCTAAGTCTTGTCAGTCTTAAACTTCCAGGTCAAAGTCGAATCACACCATTTATTTTCTGGCAAGTCAAATTGAGTCCACATCTCTGCTGTCTATTAGCAAAATCTGACGCAGGTCAACGCTGCCTTTTCCTCCGCTTTACCTCAACTTGAAACCTTTTTGTTTCACACCGTGTTTTTAAATCAGATGCACACACAGAGACAAACACACACTCTCTCACAAACACACAGCCTTTTTTGTTTCATTAGTCCTCACATTGAAATCGTGGTTGGCCACAGGCTTGAAAACGGTGGTGATGGCTCTCTCCAGCTGCTGCGACAAACGTGGAGACTTGGTGGACTCTTTAATCTGCAGCCTGACACACACACACACACACACACACAAAAGAGAGAAAGTTTGGTTTGTGTTTTCGGGGATCTAACTTGATGCCTGCTGACAGACGTGCCTGGTGGCGTGGAGACAACTGTCAGCACCTAAAGTTAAACGAACCAAACAAGTAATGGCAGCTGCCCCATCCAGACATATTTATTCTGCTTTCCATTTATTTCTTGTTGCTCATCATTCATTCTTGACACGTCTAGTCATGGCTACAGAACCAGCAGACATTAAGAGCCGAGAACACGGAGCACTGCCATAATTAGCACAATATATCTTTCTACATTTCTTTCTACATTTCTTTGTTAATAAACACAAAAACACAACTGACTGCATCACAAATGGGTATAAAACAGAATTAATAATTTGACTTCATGAGGACAAAACACACACACATAACTCTCTCTAAATAAAATACAGGATGCGAGTTATATTCAAAGATGGGGCTTTTTTAAATCTGTCATCTGCCAGTGTGTTACATATAATCACTTTATCCACACAAAAGGACGCTGTGGTGAAGCTTCCACCAAAACTGTTGAGTTGTGTCCACACACAGACACACGCCTCCATGACAACATAATGTCCTACACATCCTGGAGCCTGCCATGATGGAGAGACATTTGTCAGCTGCCATCCAAATGGGCGATTATAAAACTGGAGTGAAGAGTGAAGCCTTTCTAATACAATTGGACTGAGTTCAGTATGTACTCCACAGTGCATCACAGTACCACCCTGAGAATCTCAGCCAAGACGATCAAGTAGAAATCTGAAAAATTCGCTCTGTTTGATGCTGACGACAGCGACAGAAAAGTGTCCTTCGTGTCTGCCATTAAGGTGAAAACTGATTTCCTGTTTGTGCTTTACTGATTTGATGGCCGACACAGAAATGGCCTCACAACACTAAAGCGAGCTGTGTTGTGGCATGTCGGCCTTGGGTTATATTGTAGCAGTGCATCTGCCACAGTGATGCAGTTGCTATAGCAATACCATCCACTAACTAACTGGAATAACGGATTACAAAGAAGGGGAGACAGAAACCATTTGCAAAGGCAGAGTGGACTCGAGTGTTTGGTGTACGCAAATTAACAGTTGCAGCGATGGCCCTGTCAACACGTCGCAACGCTCCGGTTTTAATTCGTGGTGCTCATGAATTAATTCACAACACTAGAACAGATTTTGTGTTGTCCAGGGTTAGAAAAAAAAAAAAAACTAATTCAACAGCAGGTTTAAAAAACAAATGCCCTGAGTGTTTGATGCATTTGTGTGTAGATCTTTTTTGAGGGGGTGCAAGCTGAATGGAAAATCGCAGTTATGATGATATGTTATAATTGTTATTGTTGGTTTTTTTTTGTGTGTTTGTCTGTTTTAAGGGTTGTGCCAGTACCAGTAATAGAAATGCCGCCAATAGGTTTGGACCGATTATCAGCCCTGGCCGATTATCAGGGCAACGGCAACATCCTCTCACACTCCGTCCTGCCCACAACAATATCTGATTGTTAACACGTCACAATAAATAGTCTATAAACACTGAAATATCTGAAAATGCAAAGTAACTAGGAACTAAATGCATCAAATAAATGTAGTTGAGAGAGAATAACTTCAGGAACATCCATAACATAACATCCGTATGAGGTCAGTAGTGCACAGCTGTCAAAATCAACTCTTCAGTCTTACATCTGTTATATTCATATGCAATACTATTTTTTCTATTTACTATAAGATAACATACTATAAGTTATATACGCTGTATTTTCTGAATACATCCAGGTGTTTATATCTTTGTTTAACACATCTTTAACACGTCTTTGTATCATTATTCGTAACTGACCCAACAATGAGACAAAAGTTCACTCACTTCTTCAGCTTCATGTAGTTGTCATTGACGACCGGTCTGCATTCAGCTCTGTGCACCACCATCCCCTCCAGACTGATTTCATCTACAACAAAGACAGTGACTCAGCCGCTCAATCATGATTCAGACACATGCGCGCAAACACACCGAAAGACAATAAGGAAAGGAAGAAAGACAGGAGCACTACAGTAAAAGTTTTCATTTTTGTTAAACTTCTCGTTTTGTAGTTTTATAACTTTTGCCATTAACGCCGACAGACACCCTGCTCTTCCAGGTACACCCGGATTCCCAAGAAGCTGGGATGCTGGGTAAAATGCAACTTAAACAGAACGTGATAATTTGATGATTCTTACTGACATACTGAACTGAAAACAGTACAAAGACAACTTGAACGTTTTTAAAATACATTTACATATGATGCAAGCAACATAAAAAACAAAAATGAGGCAGAATTATTTTTTTTTTGATACCTCAGATTGATCTTGAGAGCCTTTAGAGGGGTCCTACCCCTGAATGGAGAACGACTGGACTAAACATACTGTATAAAGTAGCTACAACTACCTCCACCTTTACTAATGCCAATAGTAAAGTGCTACTTGCACTCTGATGCAGCAGTATTAACAGTTCATGTTACAGTAATGGAATCTCTCTGCAGACTGAATGATATCCATCTGATACTTTAAGCACATCTAGCTGATAATACATCTAAAATTGTACTCTGGTATGATTTTTATATACAGGACCTTTAACTAAATATTTTTATACGGTGGTACTGTTTTTTTCCTTGAGTAACGGATCTGATTAATTCCTCCACCCCTGCCGGTCAGCCTCCATAAACCACTGACAACCCTCCTCTCAATGTGACATTTTCAGCTATTTCTGATTTCTAATTTGTTGCATTTATTTTTCAAGCTGTTCTCTCATAAGCCGCTTCAGCCAATTATTCAACTGTCCAACATGCAACCTTTTTCCAAAAACCATTTTGATGCCTCTTCTACTGCTCTGCAATCAGCACTGGAAGCCGCTTTCATTGTGTACTGTCTCTTTTCAAAATTTGAATCGACAATCCAGGAAATGGTGGCATCCAGTTGGTAAGCGTTGGCGTTATTTTGGCAGGAGCTCAGTCTATTGTGCGCTGTTGTATGATTTGGTATTGTTTGTATCTGGGCACATGAAAAGGTCTGAGGAGCCGCTACGTTTACCACCCATCAGTTACCAAAACCAGCAGAGAGAGAGACGCTCAAAGGGCAAACAGAGAGAGAGAATGTCTACAGAGAGCTGGAGATGTCAACAGACTGCGAGGGATAGACTGAGATGACATGTGGAGGAGGGAGAGAGGCTGTCAAACGTATTTTTACGTTCTCCAACAATTTCCATAGACAGTTGAGGATCCTCAGGTGTGAAATCCTGTAGATTCAGAGTTAGTAAATCCTCCCGGTACAGATGCCAAATTCCCTCCCTCTTCCTCACACCTCCGTCACAAACGTCTTTTCCCTTTTTGTCTCTCCCACTTCAACTGTGGGGGAGAAATGTGAAGAAAAGACACAAGAAAACACGTCTGTCCCTCTCACACGTCATCCGAAGCTACGTCAGTTTCTGATGACGCCAATACAGCAGGATCACCTTTCAGTTGGCATCAGATGCTCTGAGGTGTCTTCAGTTCCATAGTCTGTGTCTACAGATTATGTGATGTACTGTTTTTCAGACTGTGAACAGATTAAACCACAAATAAAGTTTAGGCTGCTTCACTGCTCTGATGCTGGACGCACATGAGCCCTTTTCATGAGCAAAAGCATTTTTACCTCCGCCGAGGAGGTTATGTGTTCACGTGTGTCCATTTGTTGGTTGGCTGGTATGTCAGCAGGATCACACAAACACTACTGAATGGAGGACAAGTCAGACAGAAAATACACCCCATTAACTTGTGGTGCCATCCAGATAAAGGGATGAATAGAGGAACTGATTTCAACTTTCTTTAACATTTTGAGGTAGCGTGTTTTTTTTTTACATTTTCGTTAAATTCTCAGGAAACAATGCATGCAATAATGATTTTTTTTTTTTTTTTTTTAAATCAGGTGTATTTTTGTAGCGGTCAGCTGTTGACATCCATAATAGTCGAGACTCAGTAGTTTACTGAAACAGCTGGGCACTGCAGCCTCTAGCTAACATTATTCCAGCTGAAGTTAACTGGCTACATGTTTGGGACTATTTTCAATTGCCGATTAATCCCCATTATGTTTATGTCAGGCATGGACTCAACTTCCCGGGTAAGACAATACCCAGATCCTCTGTATTGGGCATCCCATGGATCATTTGCACAAGAGGCTCACGCCAACTTACTCCCGGTTTAGTGCCCGGCTAACTTGAATGGGGATAAAACAATTTAATCGAGCAGCTCTTCTTGACGTTTCCAAATTGTATTGGGCTGAACGGCTCCAGTTATAACACAGCAACAAGTCATTTCGCTAGGAAAATTAATCCTGAGACGCTTCTTTCACAATGTACATTTATATTTTTGGGCCCCAGTTCATCATGTGACAATGTAATGTAATTACACTGTTTGGCAACTATGAAAATGTTAGTGGTACTGATGACAAAAACCTACAGTGCTCATACTGATTCAACAAAGCATCATATCAGTTAGGTGTTTTCATTTATTTAGTTTTTAGAGCACAGAGAAATAAAACATACAGTATCAGGCTTAAGTTACAGAGGCAATTGTTGTTGCTTTTAATGAAAAATGGAACTGGCTGGAGACAAAGCTATAAAAACACCACCATCGTCATCTTCAATAGAAACTGCCTTGATGTATTCAGCGTTAGCTAAATCGGAACAAATGCAGGTGCAACTTTCACAGTCACCATAGTAACTATCACATGCCACCTGACATCACATGTCATGCACCATCCCATCTAGAGTCCGTCTTTAATCTTGAGCCAACAAACGCTTTGCAGTGCGTGTCACAGATCTCACTAATGTTCATCTTTGCCTTTCCAACAAATGGATGCAATTATGTGCAATTATTGGCTGTTGAGTGCCGGAGCACTTGCCAGCAACACGTCTAAAAACACACCCACACACAAGAAACATGTGTACATGGATGCACAAGCCTACTGACTATCCAACACTAACATCCCTGTTGTGCAGTAGTCATGGTCAAACGAGGTCAAGGCCATACAGAAATAAGCTGCTCTTGCCAGGATTCAGATGAAAAAAAATCTCTCCCCGAACATGGAAAGACACATAAAGATGATAGAAGAAGAAGAGAGGAGCAGCATGGGATGTTGATTGACCACGGCATGTGTAGCTCAAGGCTTCTGTGTGTGGGAGGAACGCTTGAGATAAATAGTAGACTCCTGCATGTTGGCTTCACTATAAAACTCCTAAGTGCTAGATCAATGTTTGGGTCCACACCTTGAGCAGACATTCAGTATCCTAATTCGCCTACGTGCCCATCACTCAGAGCTACAGAAGACCTTATTATGCTCCAATGTAGAGGTCTGAAACTACATTTATCCAAGGGCCGGAATCCAAGTCGACACAGTGATGGTCGACTGATGAAAAAAACAAAACATTTAGGCTGGATATTTTCACTTTCTTACAACATCTTATTAGCCCATATCCGTGTGAACAGATTTCTAGAAAAAGACTATACACGTCATTAGAATACCTCCGCCAAGGACACAGTCAGTGCTAACTACAGCACCTACTAATTACCAAGTCCATATCTGAACATTAAAATCCTCTTCCAGATCGTAGGAAACAAACAAAAATACTCATGTTGAGACTGGATGTAAGAGTCAATATGATGCCTTGGAGCAGTTCGACAGTGGGTACACAGAGTAGAGATGATGGAGCTGGAAAATAATCTGATTCGGTTAAACATGTGAAGGAGGAAATGGTGAGTTATGCTACATGCGCCCATTTGATGGGAATAATTTCCGGGCCACATCTGGCCCACCAATGCTTCCCATCACATGGGTGCATGTAGCATAACTCTACTTTGTTGAGCAGCTATTCCTGCTTTCATATATGGATATATGAGATGCTACAGACACAATGGGCCTCATGCAAAAACATTCTTACTCTTGAGTGATTTAAGAGAATTTCCCATCGATCATTTTTTCTTGAGGTATGAACAGAATTGACGAGTGATCCATGCAAAGTCTCCACAGGGTGAAATTCCTTGTTTGAATAAAAGAGACAGTTATTAATTTTGGGAAATACAATTCTAACCAGAGCTTGGGAAGATTGATGCCATGCTCATGTCTGTCCTTTAAATTGACTGAACACAAGGGCCTGGTTTTGTCCAAAGTGTAAAAATAATCTGCCACACAGCAGCTCTTCACTTCACTGAATATGTGAAAAAAATGGTTTCATGGGGGGTTATGCACCAATCCACAACCCTATTGTCACTATGAGGTTGCCAGGCAACCAGCTGAGACATTGTGCACACAAGCGAATAGGCATGTTTCTCACACAAAGTGTTAAATGCACATTGGCTTTCCAATTTACAGAAATGTTGCAGATCTTTTTAAAATCAGCTGCTTTAGGGTTTTCACCATGATAACTTAGATAAGACGATTTTGAGGCCTAGGTATTAGGAAAAGTCTCACACTGACAGCTGCAGGTCCTGGTCCAGACTGACATCCTTCATTAACACCTTTCACACATTTCTTGAGCAAATGTGGAAATGCTGACCTGATGGTGTTGAACGCCAGCTGCTAGCTGTGAAGCTGCACCACCAAAAGATGTTTGGATGTATGTGGCATGATGTCCTTTACATGTGAGCAACACCGTGTCAGAGCAGTGACAGCCTATATGCAGTTTACTCTTGGTTTTACCTGTAATCACTCAGATACACACACACACTCAGACACTCAGTCAGACACACACACACACACACACACACACACACACACACACACACACACACACACACACACACTTGCTCTCTGCCTGCCAATCATGTCAAACTCTAAATTATAGAGGTCTGAATTTAACACAAATCATGTCAAAACAGCAGCAAACCAGTGCAGACACATGCAAATATATACTGACTCTAGACTGTAGAGGGTAATTATCCACAGTGACAATAAGACAACTGTTCAGCAGTCTGCACTACATCAAACACTGGATTTCTACCACTGAGAGTGGACCTCCAAGAAGGGTCATCAAGAACATAAATGATCTATCCAAAGTGCACAATAAGACATTTACTGTTAAATGGAAGAATTCATCGTCTCATGTTACGATGAGTCCCTATATATTTTTTTATGTCACTTTGTTTTTTTCTGTTCCAATAAAGTGTTTACTCAATTAAAGATGCTATTTGCAGTGTTGATTATTTTGCCATAATTCTTGTTTATTTGTTTTTCTTTGCTTCATTCTGTAAAAAAAATAAATAATAGAAATGTCAGCACTCCAAACCAGAAAGCTAACGCTGTTTTCTTTTGGGCAACAATGATATTAGCATAAATTATGCTTTTACGTCATGGAGGCCTATTTCCTTATGTTACCATTATGAAATGACATTATGAAATGACTGTATAAAAAAGTCAGTAACAAGCCATTACCATTTAAAACAAACCCATATGAAAGAAATCTTCAATTTGTCTCCAAGTTTAACTCTCCAATTCAGACAAAATAATTGAAGACCAGAAGATGCTGCAGTGAGCCCAAAATTTATGATGGTACCCACAGTGATTTCATGGTCATGCTGAATATTTTCTCTGCAAACACCAAAAACAACCAGATAATTAAAGTTTGCAATATCTATACATTGAGATCAAGATAAGACTACAACATTCAACCAAAGATATTCCAATCTTATTCCTGAGTTTTTGGAATCTATCAATCGGAAGAAAAATCAGTAAAACATAAATAGCAAGACTTGGCTTAACTGTATTCAAGACACATAAATACATTGAAAGACATTATGTTTAGCTAATTCACTGAGAAATGTGAAACATGGCGAAGGTAGAGGAAGAGGGAGACAGATGCGAGGGTGAGGAGATCACTTGTCCACCCCCCACACTCATTTCTTTCTCTGCATCTGCTCCGAGGCCCTTTCCTCAAAGCTCTGACCTTCCTAATGTTAAACACAACAAACAGCTCACCGCCCACCAGGCCTCCATCTACCATCACTGTCTCTGGATGAACTCTCTCTCCACATCTCTGCTTGACCTTATATATCATCCACAAATACAGCAAGCCTACACGTACTGTACTGAAGTGAGAGCAATGAATACAAATATATCAGTCATAGACCTTTATCAGAATGCAACATGAATGCTCCTCTTCTGTACTGTAAAACCATCACAGCTTAACAGATTTTTTATTTTTGAGGTTTAGTAGCTTGTAGGGTCATTAAGTGTCCGAAAAAAGAATTTCTTTCTTACAAACATGAGGTCCGACCCATTGTATAAGCTCCTTCTGTTCCTGTGCCTCAGGCTGCCCATGTGACCCTCCTTCTCTCTGCTCTGAGATCCCTCTCCAATAAGACTTTTTTTTTTTTTTGGAAGGGTTCAATGCCTTCCCAAAACAACACCCTCTTGCTTCTGATCTCGACTCAGATCTGATTGAAACCCGGTGACCTCATGGCTGCAATTCCAAATGTGATTTTGTAAGTTTGAGGTGGTCAGGAGTCGGTTAAAAAAATCTTTAGAGAGACATCGGGTCATGTGCCCAACTACGCATTACACCATTTCCCTCAATTAAACAGGTTTTCATTTTTCAAATGCAATGAGAGCAAGCACACCTCACACTTACTTCAGACCAAAAGTAGACATGGTTTTCTTGAGCCAGCTGCATGTGATATGATGAGGGTGAAATGGAAAAATAAAGTGATAGTGGGAATTGAATAAATAATAATAAATTGCTTAGGTTGTTAGCAAACTTTATTGTTGGAGTTCATGGGCAGACAACCCCCCCCCCCCCCCAAAAAAAAATGACAGTGTAAATACAAAACTTCCAAAGGATGAATGGATTTATATACTAATGGGGGAAAAAAGTACTTCGATTTGAATTACGTGGAATTACGTGAGGAGATTGAGAGACAGAAAATCCAAAATGGAAGAAGCTATCAAGGCTTATTAGCTTTGTGGCACCATTCAAATATATTTATCGTCTTCTGTCTGAGTAAAAAAACTACTCCTGAAAAAAACAACAGGTTGCTAACAGTTGTGTGCATAGGCCAGTGGTCCAACGATACACAGACAACGAGTTACTGGGTCACTCACTGCGAGTGCAATTTTTGGAGCAGTTCGCATATTCACATTTTGGCGGCTGTAGGAGCCAAGATTGCACAAAAATGGTGTGTTCCAAGTTCATTGGACAGTGAAAATCGGCAATTCAAAGAATGGTCTGAAAAATGTGCATTCATTCTCCCTCCAACCAGCACAAGATCCATGTGCTTAATATAGCAGGAGACTAAAGCTGTGATGAAGATTTCCCATTTGAAACGGCATTATGAGATGAAGCATAGGAAATTTGAAGAGACATTTCCTCAAAATTTATTCAAAATTCAATTAATTTAGAGGTAAGAACAACAAAAATAAATGCAGTGAAATCGCCATATCATGCTGCAAGCAGGATTCTTGTCACATCTATGACACAACAACAAAAAGCAACAGAGTGCTTACTTAGAGACTTAGTTGAAAAAAAAAAGGTTCTATTTTAATTTGTCAAAATGGAAATGACATTTTATTTTAGGTCGTATTTTTGTTGTTTTTGTTGAACGAAAGGGACACTTTGTTTTGAACATATATATTATACAGTATTATTGCATGTGGCCTGACTGACCTCAATACATGAACCTTTGAGTCATTGAAAAAAATCTTTGTGGCCCTTTAAGATTTGTATTTGAGTACCCCTGGCATAGATTTATAAGAAGTACTAAAAAACAAACACGAAGATTGTGTCCATTCCATTCAATGAAAATCACTCTGTAGGTTTTATAAATCACTTTTCTTGGCTCAAGGAAAGTTTTACAATTATAAAACCTCCATGGATCAAAAATATAAGAGGAGGAGTCCCAACTGACCTTGTTTGCAGTTCAAGTATTCTTGTCAACAGTTTCAAAGAAGTCTCTCTTGTGCGGGTTGTATATGAGGAAAGTGGCTGCAGGGGAACTTTTTGCCACAGGAAGTGGCCACTGTAACTCCAAAATTAAAAATTATACAAAAGGGTTTTCTTGGCTTGTTCTTTTCCTGTTTTGTCAGGCTGGCAAGAGATTATTTAAGAGATGCTGAGAATATTTGGCACTGAAGTTTATTGATGTTGTTTACCTGAGCAAAATCTGGACAAACAATGAATGAATATCTCCTTATAAATATTTTTGGCTGCTAGCAAGAAAACCTCACACGTAAGTGGCTACAGGAAATCAGGAAATCTCTCCAACTCAAGACAACTGGACTGCAATCAAACATACTGTGTAGAGAAAGACCTTTATTTATAAGTCTTTGGTATGAACAGTCTGTAAAACATAACTCATTAACACAACTTGGTTTAGCTTGCTTTATGCTTTTTTATCATCCCTTCTAAAGTTTTAAAGTAAAGTACATCATTACCTTTCTGACAGCCCTGCTGATGACAGTTCACAGGTACATGTGATGAATTAATGATATGGCTGCTAAAAAAAAAAACATGACAGCTGCTCTGGCCTTGTTGGAAAACCAGTGACAGGTCTAATGACAGGTATGCAAACTGGGTGCACTGGCATCCATCTGTGGTTTGATAATATGAGTCAACCAAGATGTTCTTTTATTTCAGGGCCAATACTGAAACTGATTATTAAGAAACAAGGAAATTGATAACCAATATTTGGAACAAATGTTCACTAGCAATCAGTATGTAACTCTTTGTGAGAATGGAACACGCCTAGGATTATTTTGAGGCTTGAGTATTTCCTTTTCAACATTAGCACAACTTGGTCTGAATATGTCAATCTGCCTAAAAATGTGCATGCATATGACTGCACCTCCGTCGGATATAAAATACACAAAAAAGGTCAAATATACTGTCTTATACACTTCATCACCTTTCTCCGTTGCACTCACACGCAGAAGTGACAGACCCTTATCTATACATGTTGACAACAAGGAAGCAATGGCAGGGAGGGGGAGAAGTCACTGATTGGATCTCCAAATATAATTTTCCATTAGAGCTCATCTCTACCAGGCCCAGAGGCTCCTTCATTAAGGAAATTTAATGATTCCATTCATTAACTTTGAAGTGATTTTCCGATGTCTGTAACTGCATTCAGCCCACTCGTTTTTGACTTTTAACTAGCACCATCAATATGCAACAAACAACCTTCAAAGTGCTACTAACGCAGATAAGTCTGGTGGGCAATCTAATTATTAGTGGACGGTGCTGGGCTGGCTGTTTGCAGGTTTTTAAAATGGTGATTTATGGGGGTTTAAAAAGGTAAACAGAAAACAGGGTATATTTTAATTTAAAGAGAAAGTTTATCCTTAATCAGAAGTCAAGTTTCTTAATTTCCTTGGTTTGTATTGACTGCAGTGTTTCCCAGCAAATGCCTACATTGCATATGCTGTTGTTTGGTTTGACTAACTGCAGCAAGGGATTTGCATTTCCACTACAACTGGGCTACCTGCTTGAAGGTACAACTTGACACACTTGTATCAATCCCTGCAGTACTAACGAAGAATCCCTGCTAACAAAGTGGGTCTGCTAATGCAGTTACAAACACGAGCATGTCTTCCATTGCAAAGCATGTGTGATTGACAGAGTGGAGGGGTTAATCAATAGTTTGCTTTCAATGCGATGCTAAAATGTGTAAACAAATATATCTGGGCAGCCTACCCAAGTAAAGTATATGTGTGGGGAAACACTGGACTGATTGTAGATCACTATATATTTCACTACTGTATCTAAGGTGCTCTAAGTTTGTACTGAACCTAGCAACTCATATTTTGCAATATATTTTACCAATCTATGTAGACTATGCGACATTGATGATCCACTGAAACCCAAGCCAAAATGTCAAATATCCAAAATAAAACACTGATATCTGATTAGCTTGATCCAATTTGATTAACTTTACCCCCGCACACTCCATATAGTAGACAGACTTCCATAATGAATAAAGCAAGAGATTGACAGCTCTGTGCTTGTACAAGACCCTATTTTAAGTGGTTGCCATGCCAGCTTCACAGCAGTCAGTGACTCCATGTTACACCATAAGCTCTTAGAGCAGCTCTATGAATAATTCATCACCTTTGATAGGGAAAGAGAGTAGCTGCTACCAGCATTTTTGGGAAATTTAATTCAAACATCCTGAGCTGTTAGTTTGATAGAGAGACACAACAGCTGTGACAAACAGATTCTCACCGACTTTGAAGATAATGATTGTCCTCGATGAGCCAATTTTAATGAACAGGAGACAGAAAGCAGGTCAAACCTCCCACAATCCTCTCCGCTGCATCTTGGCCTCGTTTGCAATTCCAATTGAGTGTTGTTGATGATGATGATACCACTAATCAGTTATGATTAGAAAATCTCCACAGAGAAAGAGAGAGAGAGAGAGAGAGAGCTGTCACTCTGGGATCTTCTCCCAGATAAACACACATACACAGAAAGAAATGCAGCATTTCAGTACTCCACATCATTCATTGCTGCAGTTCAAATCAAGTGTTTCAGGTCAAAAGGATCTTCTGTCATTCCCTTCGCTACACACCTCCATTTACAGCACCAGCTCGGGGTGCAGCTGGTTTTTAACAACCTGTTGAACAAATGTAAAACACCTGTTGCTTGCTGTTGCTTTTGACAAGAAATCTACAATGTGTCACTATTTGATTTTTTGTGTTTGTTGGGGAAAGTACGGGGGCGATTATTATGATGTGTCATATCCTAAATTACAATATAAATTGAAGGTTTTCATGGTCAAGTGCTCAGACAAGCATAGATACAGGTTTGGACCACAGTTTATCAAACAGCTTGAAGTAACATTTTAATCAAATAATAGATGACAGTAGTGATGGGAATAACTAAACTAACTGAACTAACTAAAATAAACGGCATTAAAATAAACAGCGTTATTAACGGTGTTATTGGAAGTGAAGTGGAAGTACAGACACTACGTTAACAGACACTACCTTGAGGTAAAGGGCAAGAACGTGCATGTGAAGTTTTCATTATGTCCTAAAGCGAAGTGTTTGTCCACGTCCGTTGTAAGCAACTCTAATCCAATGAAGCATCTGTCAACGGCACACGCTTCTACAAAACTAGTGGTGATGATGATAGCAGGCCAGGTGTGGCTAACGTGAGCTCTGCTAACAAAGAGGGCCACGCTGTCCAAGCAGCTACAGCGGGAATTTTTCATTGTCAAGCTTCACAAAAACTTGTGACACAGACTGAATTGAAGGTTCTGTGTAGGTACCCGTCTATGCAGTTCTAACCTATGCAACTGTCTTGTGAAACACGCTTAGAAAAAAATCCAAATTCTTAGACATTTAAACTTACAAAAAAAAAGAAAAAAAAAAGGAATGCAATAGTATAGTGGAGTAATTCAGTTACTAACTCTACTAACTACTACCAATTACTTTTTAAAAGTAACATGCTCAACACTGGATAACAGTAAAAAACCTTCACTTCATCCTACTCACCAACTTAAGAGTAAAAGATGTTCATCAGATTTCTTTTGACTTTAAAATGCTCACTCATGAGAGCTCAGGAGGTCTCTGAAGTTGATAAGGAACAGTTTATTTTGGTCACGAATTGGTGCAACACAGAAAAATGAAAGAAAAAAAGGAATATATAATCTATAATAGTGTAGTTTTATCCTGCTGTACTACTACTAACAGCTGCTTCTTTTTAACCTCCAAACCCACATTTCATCTACTTACAAATTCTCTTTGGAGCATTCTGAACTGTATTTCTGGTAAGTTATATAAATTCTAGCCGAGTACAAATCTTCCCTCTGTTTTCATTTGTGTTGCTAAATGAACAGGTGCCTTTATTCCTACATCTGCTTAGTATGAGAGCGGTCTGCGGAGAAGAGGTCTCAAGTGTAATCCAAAAGAAAAGGGCTGGAACGTGGGTGCCAAGAGGCTGGATCAACATCAAACACTGGTGGCTTGAAGCACACAATAAGAAGTAATCAAACAGTAACTGAACTATGAGGGTTTCCAAGAGGTCATTCTTAAAACCGTTCTCTTTGAACTGTCTTTTCATGATGTACATTAAGTTCTGATACTGATGATGTTACTTTATACATCAGCAGTAATTCCTACCCTATTTTTAACAATTGAGCTAATGCAGTTTTTTTTTAAATTTTGGGTATGTGTACATGTATATAACTTCCCTTTATTGTAAGTGTTGCATATTTTACATTTAAGTTACATTTTAAGCAAAAAAAGTCACCGATTGCAGCATCTCAAATGGAATATTACCTGCTTTATTAAGTCTTTCATGCTAATAGACTGGACGCTTCAGGTTTTGTAAAGACGGCTGGACAAAACAAGAAATCTGAAGATATTTTATAGACCACATAATCAAATGTTGAATGAAACTAATAATCTGCAGATTAACAATTAAAATAATCATTAGTTGGGTACCGAAATCTTATCGCATCTCACCTCGTGCCAGTACCCTGTGACTCACATTCAAGGTATTATCTGTCTATTTACAACAATATTTTGCCACTAAAATGTAAACATCCCTGCAAAGGCAGTCCATTGTGTGTGCTGCCCTGCAGTGACAAATACTGCCACAATCCAGGTATTTTGTCACTGCCAGACTTCTCTGCAAGTGCTGATAAATTATGCAAATTGACTGGCATTGCCTCTCTGGTGTAAAATAACATCTAAAGTAGGTTACAAACCATCTGGACTGCAATAATTCTACAACAGAATCGTTGTCGGGGTCAGAATTAAGCATAAACATAAATGAATGTGCTGTCAGGCAGTCTGCCTAAATGGCTGTATATTTTGTACCGTGAGTTTGACGTTGCATTTGTTTTGAGCTATTTTCTACACATTCCCCGCACGGTTCTATATGTTCCCATGAAATGGTGCTTAAAGAAAAAAAAAATGCCGGTTAATAGGTGATTCACAAGATCAAAGATGGGCAGACATTGATTCATTTTTTTAAAAAATCATTAAATCACCATGTGGTAACTCAGCCATGTGATTAGTATGCATTCATTTTTGTTGTACAGTCTCTGATGTGCGGCACTCACACCTCACCTTGGATACACAGGTTTCCCCAATAAGTTAGTATACTTCTCTTACACAAAACTAACAGACTGTGCCACCTATAATCTAACCCCTAACAGACCTAGAACAATTTCTGGGGTGGCCAATTCTCATGTTTTTATTTTGTTGTTTCTTTGTTTATCTTACTATTCTAGTAGTCAGCACCGAGTGCCATAGAGAATTTGATTTAGGAGAACCTTATGTTTAAGTCAGAGAATGGATGAATTAACCTTTTTATGTTTTACTGTGAGCTCTGCATATCTGCAGAAAGTCAGCATATCAAAGTATATGAATAAGATCAGCTGTTAAAAAGTAAGTCAACATTTTAGAACAATTTTTCAGCCACTGGCGCCTACCACGGTTTTTGAGGGTTAATAAAATAAGCAATAAGTTACTGCTTTCCTAGAATAACATTCACTTAACACAGTGTCCAGTACACTAAAGTGTTAGCACGGAGCACCGAAGCTTTAGTCACACACTGTAACCAGCCAGAAACCACAAACAGTACACACAAACACACAGACAAACACACAATGTTGGTACGAGGCATTTGTAGTCAATCACAAGACTCGTGCAGTTCCCTTTAGGGGGCTACAGCCAAAGCATTAGCCAATTCAAAACCTGTCCTTTATGACCAGACCACAATTCACTGTAATCGGTCCATTTCCTCCACAGGACACGAAAGCCAGTGCACACTCAAGACTCTATACACACACACACATATATACACACACACACACGCTACACAAAATCAATGCACAAGCAACATTTGCCAAAACAGGGGACTGCTTGCTATCTTGTAAAAAAGAAAACAAGATATTTCCATAAATGCCTTCCCCTGGTGCATTCATTTACATAAGTAAGACTAGCAGCCGTCTTCTCACTGTCATAACCAGAGACAAGACAGACAAAGCCTGCCAGTAAATCCATGAGTCAAACTGGATTCCTTTTCAAGCAGATTCCAGTTCACATCTAATGCTGTGTGGTAAACAGATGGATTTGGCTGCAAAAGGAGTTTCATATTCAGACTCACACGAGCCGAGACAGTTTCACACCACAAAAATTACAGAAGCAACCCCCTCCTCCATCTGGTGAGAGGAGGGAGGGTGGGTGTGGGTGTGTGTGTGTGTGTGTGTGTGTGTTAATTGCTAGAGCTCAGCTAGTGCTAATTGCTAGATCTCTGCTCTGTACCTTTTTTTATCAAAGATAATTAGGGAAAGAGCAAGAGAAAGAAAGAGCGAGCTCCTGGAGTCCGTACTCCTCTGCTGTTTGCTCTGATATTCCCTCTCTCTCTCCCCTCCCTGAGAGTGACGCTGTCTACCCACCCACTCCCCTAAAGAGAGAGAGAGAAAGAGAGAGAGAGAGAGAGAGAGAGAGAGAGAGAGAGAGAGGAGGGACAGCGAGCAGCACAGAGAGCCAGTCTGTTTCTAGCTCCCAGTTCACTGTAACTGCTCTGCCAGACAGCACTCAGCCATCCACCATCACACACTCTCAAACACATTCACTCTCAGTATACGACAGCTGACAACACCTTTTCGTTTTCTCAGCAGCACCACACACTCACACGGCCAGATCAGAAGAGAAGAGAAAGACAGACTCGATTTGTGCTGCGAACACACCAGCTCTGAGGAAGCTGGGTCGAGGCTGGAGAGGGTGACTGGAGAATGGAATGGAACCTCAGAAGGATGGAAAGTGAACTGAGGCACATCAACCCGGACCTGCTGCAGCCCAGCAAGAGCTTCAAGAAGCCCTCTTCAGGCACCATCACCATCAATGTAGGGGGGTTCCTGTACACTGCTCACCGGACAACCCTTGCCAAGCACCAAGGTTCCTTTCTGGAAGAGCTGGCCAACGGTAAGAAGCCGGTCCAGCACACTGATTCCATGGGCAACCCATTCATCGATAGAGATGGTCCAGTTTTTCGCCATGTGCTCAACTACCTCCGAACCGGAGAGCTCCAGCTGCCCGATGACTTCCGGGAGGCAGGGCTCCTGCGACGAGAGGCTGATTTTTACCGTCTGACTGAACTGGTGGAGGCCGTGGTCGAGTTTGAAAGCCAGAGGGCGGCCATGCGAGAGGCCGCATTTCTCGAGGTGACGGATAGCCACGAGAGGTCGCAGGGCCTCAAGGTGTACTGCAGCGACTCCATCTTCCTCGACAAGATCAAAGCGCGGCTGGTGCAGATATCCAAGAGCCGCTTGGACGGCTTTCCGGAAGAATTCGTGGTGTCATCCAACGTGATCCAATTCCGACACTTCATCAAGTCGGAGCCAGGTTCGCGACTCGTACTGAAGGAGGACAGCACATTCTTGTGCACACTCGATTGTCTGAAACTAGAGACAGTGATGCTAGCACTGAGATCCGGCTTCAAGCTGGTCACCAGCCTCGACAGCAGCAAAGGCTCTGTGGTGGTGGCTGAGGCGCTGCACTTTGTCAAGTAAGGTGAAGGAAAACAGATGAGGAGGAGAGGGGGAGGCAGAAAGGGAAAAAGTAGTGCCTGATTCTGTATCCATCTAATGTAAGGTATTGGTTTGGAGATATCGTAACGTGCTGAGCTGTAATGTGTCAGTGGGTAGGAGGAGGAGAACAGGTGGGTTAGAATGTCTCACGGTGTTTATATCTTTAACGCACAATGCTGGCTTTCAAACACGAGATTTGATCATTATTGGGGTAAGATTGGGTTATTCTGCAATTATTAGTAGAGAGGCGTTTTGGCATCAACCTTTACACTGCTTTGTCAGCTAGTATTTATACAATTCAGAATGATCCAGAACAACTTAGCATTTACGATGTGTACATTGCATCTGATTAAATATCACACACCTCTTTGATATGGAGGGCAAGCGAAGAGTAAATCCTTCCATTGAGAGACAAAGGGAACAAACTGAGAGTCTGAACATCAACAGCTTTATCAGTGGATTTGTCTCTGCACAGGAACTGCTTCTGCTGCTTTGTCGGCTGCAACAGCCTTCAAAACAAGCCGTGACGTGCACTGTTGTGCCATTCAGCTTTTACTACAATCTGTGTGTGTGTGTGTGTGTGTGTGTGTGTGTGCGTGCGTGTGCGCGTGTGTGTTGCTATACACTGTGCGTGTTGTGCTAAGTTGGTTTAATAGCCTGTGTTGAAGTTTATTAGCCTCTCTGGAGCCTGAAGGAAAAAAACCACAGTGCATTCATTGTTGTTTTGTATGGATAAACAAACTCCACATCCAAATTAGTCCGAAGAAAAATAAACTCTTCCTCAGATCATGCCAAGATGACAAGTTGAGTTTAAGCGCAAAGAAACGTGATTATTGTAAGGGCTTTGAATCTAGCATGATGCATGTGCACTAAATAAACTGTGTGTTTGCTAGTGCTGTGAGCCTCTGTGAAGTCAGTGCCCTAACAATGCCTATTACTTTTCAATGTGAATATTTTACAAATAAAAGTGACACTGAAACTACTGGCAGGGTTTGAAGTGTGTCTGCAAAAGTCATACAGTTAAATGCCTGAGTCATTGCTTGGTGTGAGAAGCCTGTCAAATGCTGCTTGTAGTAATATTCAGTCTTGAGAAGTTATTATGCACCAATGACAACATCAACATCCCCCACATGGACATACAGTCTGTACAGTGTGCAACCGTTAACCACTGAGCCAGACGGAAGCCTTATTACTGTTAAGTTTCCAGAACATCCTGACACAAATAAATAGTAGAGACACTCAACTGTCTCTCATTGCATAAAATTAACACTGTTCCCTTTCTCTGCGTGTGTTAAACACCAGTTTCATGTCTGGAAAAATCTAGAAGGTGTGCAAAGAATACAAGGATCGCAGGGACAAAATTAACATTATGTGCAGCATATTCTGTGCTGTTGCACATATGAGGTGTCAGAACATTATAAGGTGCAATGTTCCTGGGTTTCTGCTCCCTGAATGAAGACATCATGTCAAAACCCACTTTGGATGCCTAATTTTAAAACTGGCCTTAATTCATCAATGCCACTGAAGTATTATCAACTACAGGAACCACTTACGGGCTGTTTGATTTTAGCATTGATTCTAAATTCACAAACAAATCTTTATGTACTATTCATCTGTCTCTAATTAGCTGGGTTTACAAGACACTAACTAGCAACTTTAGGTTTTAGAACATTTGCATCGGGTGTCCCCAAAAGCTGATACAGAACGTAGAAGAGTGATATTTCTGGCAGCTTCTCAAAGAACAAACATTTAAATCAAGGCCATAAATTAAGAAAATAAAACTAGTGTATGCAACATACTTACCCTGTACAGCTCAACCCTGCACAGAGACTTACAAATGGGTACAACAGGTATACAATGCCTGACTATACGTTGGGAAAATAGAAAAAAAACGCTTAACCAAATGATCTATAGGTTGAAGTAGAACCAAAGAAGGTGGTGACATCGAAGTGAAAACTACTTTCCCTTTTGGATGGTCCTGCGACTTTTTCTGTTACTGCTCCTGTTCTAAAGTAATTATTATCTCATCAGTGACTACAACTTGAAGAAGCATAAACACAGTTATCAACCTTTCCAAATGTTAAAGACCACTTAAACATTAGCTGTAAATGTTCTTTTTGTCAACTCCTTAAAACTTCCAAGTTCTTACTTAGCTGTAGTGACAGACTTAAACTTGGTGAAACATTGTCTTGCCTGGTGTGGAGTTTGTTTTTAAACTACACTGAAATTTGAACATTTGTGATACAGGGCACTGATTTTCCTAATTTATCCTGAGCAACGAATCTTACACTACGCTGAAACAGCTATGGCATACACTCCACTTACAACAGACTTGGTTTCTACATCCCTAAGACACTATGTAGCTGTTTTTCATATGAACTCAAGACAAAGTCCTGAGAATCGGGTTGGCCTTTCACACAAGTTGAGCACAACAGGAGTGTGTTTGATATGTTCCCAGAGATTAAAAGATCCACTTTTTTTCCACAGTTGCGATCTGATTCTGATACCTGAATTCAGATATCTACAGATACCAATACTGATGTGTAAGTTTACAGTTCATAGAGCTGTGATACCCACACATCACTTCTTATTAAAAAAAGAAAATATCTATAATATAAACAGTATTCAAAGGAGTGGTGCCTTGGTGGAGCATGCAGAAAGCAAGATTAAAAAGCAGACAAAAAGCACCCTGTGGAAATCATGTTTTCTTGAATTTGTCTGACAGTTTCAGCATCAACCCCTACTGAGAGAAATTCACAAATCTAGCCGTCTCCAATAATCACACATTTTTATTGCCGTTTTTGTGAATTTCATGATCCTTCTTCTTGACCTTTGAATGTCTTTAAACTTCTGGTTTCATGGGAGCCTTACGGTAGAAAATGTCATCAACATATCCAATTGATTGCGGTGAGTTCTCCGGACAAAGGCCTGCTCTATTCACATGTGGCCTCAATCTGGAAGTTGGCAGGGAAAGTCGGTTTTAATGTGCAGCCCAGCTTATTGGACATCTGCATTCTGACGGGTAATATCTGGGTAAATTCAAGTGTAATAGGGACTCTTACAGGTAAACGGCTTTACAAAAGTAGCAGCATTTTAAATTTGTGAGATTAACCCTACCTCCCACCGAGTCATCCAGCCACAGCTTCACTTCCCCTTCTTTTGTTTTTGTTTGCTGATCCCAAAAATTAACCAATTTGAATTACAGATAGGACACACATCTTTAGTTTGGAATCCACAGTATTTCCAATTCCATTTTTTGTGGCGGGGATAAACGGGCAAGCCAAGTCTTCAGCCAGGGTACTGAAAGGAAGAAGTGGGTTCGCCCTTGTGACTACACAACATAAAGTCACATGTGAGGATCCTCACTAGTCCAACAGTGGAAATTCACCACAATCAACTAATCTTGGGTGTTGTATATTTTCCAATGGCTGCTGCATCCCCATTGCAATTTTAAAAAAAAAGTAAAACATATTCAGCTCTCCTCTCACCTGTAACATAATGACAGTAAGTTGTACTGGCTCGCTGCCACCACAGTGCAGCATCTCCACCTGCAGAAGCCTTTGGGGAGCCCCGTCAATCCTCCCAGTTCCAGCAAGGATATTTTGTGTGCTGGCCAAAACTAGGCCAGTCTGTGAGATAAATTCTGCACTTTTCCCTCAAGGGGGACCTCTTTTTTTTAACTTGCTGCATTGCACTTTGATGTGCATCATTTACTCAAGTACTGTACTTCCAAAGTCCTCTCTCATCATGTCGCTGTCTACATCAACTCCCCTACATTTCTCCAGTTCATTTATTTGACACATTTCCTTTTAATTACGTCTATTTATTTTTAATATTTTAAATAATTTTGAGCTTTGTACAACTGGTCTGACAAAAAAAAAAAAAAAAAGCTGTTAAGGTGACCCTTTGGGATCTGTTTAATGGTGACAGCATTTCTCACTAGTTTCAGAAGTTTTACAAACTGAACAATCAATCATTTAATACAGAAAAGAATCAGAAAATGTATCCATAAAGAAAATTATTAGCTAATGCACAAGTTCAACATTCAAATTCACACTAAATTGATTTGACTATCATAATTAGTCTCCCTTGTTAAGGTGTTGCAGGAATGCCCTGAGCTTAAGACAACCTCAGTGAACTAGTTCAGATGAAAGAAAATGAGAACAAAGTTGACTTTCTGTGGGTGGAAGTATTTTCCCCCCACTGCGATGAGAAATGATTGACTCTAGATGCTGCTGCTGCTTTGATTTTAACGAGTAAAAAAGTTTAAAAAAAAAAAAAAAAAAAAAAAAGTATGGTAGGCCACATGCTACAAAATCATTTGATACTGCAATTAGTATGAAAAATATCTTTTCTAAGGCTGCACTATTTCTGCGAGGATACTGATGTTTAAAATAATGATGTCTCAGGAAACAAAATGAGGACAAAAAATCTTCCGCACTGTTCATCTCACTTGCAATCAAATATGCATTTCAATAATATTTTCAGTACTTGCATATCCTCACAAACTGATTCGCAGGGATGCCACAAGCTAATAGCTCATGAATGTGTCACAACAGACAGACATCGGCCACCGCTATCTGTGAAAGTCATCTTATTTGCCAGTAGGTGGATGAAGTCAACATGGCAAATCTCAGCCAATTCCTATGCCAGCCAATCAATCAATGCATCCCAATCTCTCCCTGAAATAAATTATCAGGGAGATTGTGACATATTAAAGACATGCTCCTGTGATACATCAATACGCTCAACACTACAACATTTAGGTTCAGGTCTTTTAAGCTCTATTGAGCAATGCAAACTCAATAATATATTCAGCGTACCACAAGTCAATAAACTGATTATACTGGGTCACGAAAAAGGCTAACACTAGTGTGCAATGGCTGCACAAGTACAAATAAGCTGCTTTGGCAGTACATGATGCTGCCGGTGCCAAAGCAAATGTGAAGCAGGGATTTGTCAAGATCCATTTATGGAAATGTTTAAATTGAAATCATTCCAAACACTGAGCAGTATTCATCCCAGCAGAGTGCATTCTTGCTAAAGTGGAAAAGTGGCAAGTCTTTGAAAAACAAGTTACACTGCAATTTACTGAAGAGTTGCCTTGACCACCTTTGAGTCACGGTGCATACCGACAATCAGCCACCTTTGAATGAGCAGCATCTCTCATTTTACCTCTAACCGAGCTCCCCCCCTCCATGGTGACTGACACCATCTGTCGTCAAATGGTCGGACCAGCCGCCACCACCCCCGTCATGACTCATATATCAACACCAACCTCTGACATCAGGCGGGCCACATCCACAGCCCACTCCTCTCTCATGCACACCAAACATGCGACGCACATACCCTGGTGTGCGATAAATTAAGTGTGAACACTTTTGAGAGGAAACTCAGTGAACCGGTGCAGTTCAACACCCTGATACTGTCAACAACATCAAACCTGAGGCCTTTTTAATTGCAGAGCAGCACCATGCATTTTTTATGATGATTACTTATTAGTCGCACGGTCAAAGTGATCCACGCCTCATCAAAAGACAGCTTTGGATTGATGAGGGGGGTGGAGAAAGGAGACAGAGGTGCCTACAGCAGAGAGAAAAGCTCAACTCATGCTACTATAATCAACCGTCTCATCTCAGTCTTTTTCACCTGTTGCCAGGCAAACTCTACTCCTACATCATACGCTCTCAAGCTGCTCTGTATCTCTGACACACACCCTTTCTGGTCGTGTGGTGCCGCTCAGCCAGAAAATGAGTAACATACGTAAGATTTTTATCTTTAAACTCCAGGAAGAGAGGCAGTGGAAGAGGAGGAGGAAGGGAGAGAGAGACATGGTGATGAACAGGAGGAGGAGGGGAGAGAGACATGGTGATGAAGAAGAAGAGGAGGAGGGGAGAGAGACATGGTGATGAAGAAGAAGAGGAGGAGGGGAGAGAGACATGGTGATGAAGAAGAAGAGGAGGAGGAGGAGGAGGAGGAGGAGGAGGGGAGAGAGACATGGTGATGGAGAGGAGAAGGAGGGAAAGGTCAGACCCCTTCCACTTCTCCTCTCAGCTCAGACAAAAGATGTATCAGCAACCATTATTCAGTCACAAAAAAGAGATGAGAAGCAGATACAGAGAGGCTGGCAAGGCACAATGAAATACTGAGATTTTTATTTTCATGCAATAACATATTTTGCTACTTTAGACTGAAGCTGCCAATAGCTGATGAACCTTACACCTGATCTTCTTCATAGTAAATGATCAAAAACACAACTGTACTGTTTTCCTGAGGGTGTGAAAGCCTCTGAAATAGCATTTACACTTTAAAACAAGCTTGTGTCTTGGGAATCACCTGGTTTTAGATTTAGGCAAAAACATTTCTTTCTTTTCAAAAACAGTCTCCTACTACTGAACTGAGATTGATCCACTTGTTTTACAGTGAAGTGTTTCAGGCACTTTCTGGAAACAAATACTTAATCTTACAGCATTTTCAAATTGGACAGAAAAAAAAGAATATCAGCTGTACTTATACCCCCTAAAATCACACTTGTTATAGCATTTTAAAACATCTAGCTCTAGAATGAATTAATTCAAAACAGAAAGAAACAGAAAGAAACAGGAAGAGTGGAAGCAGGTTGATCAGAAGGACAAAGATGTGAGGAGGATCTCTGGGAGAGCAGAGGCAGAGACACAGAATGAGGTGGGGGAGGAAATCAGAGACAACCTTCCTACTGTACAGTACATGTGGAATTACAATATGCACCATTTGACACTCCACCACAACGTGTATGTGTATACATGAGGTGGTGTGAAAGTGAAGTGAATTTATTTATTAAAATCAATACCAGTACCAACAGCTTTAAATTGATCTGCTTGTATCTTTTAGTTTCTGTCTTAGAGGGCGTAAAATAACTCAAAATTCAATGTTCAACAGCAGATAAGGTTTATTTCTTTAGATCTGACAGCAGTGCTGTTCTCTGGGCATACTGTGCATCTGCAGCATTTAATATGAGCAAATTTGTGAGTTCTGCCATTTTGTTGCACATACACTTATTGCCGGTATGAATTATCAACCAGGCAAAGCATGCAACAGCTCCCAAAGAATCAGCAGATTTTTGGTGATTTGCTTTGAATAAAATATCAGCTACGACAGATTCTGTTACTTTAGTCTCAAGGCCCTGCTTGTACGATGGGTATGTGTAATTTTTTTTATTTTAAAATGCTAACACAGTGACTCTTTGTACTGTGAATTGGGACCCAAATGTCTAAACTAAAACTGTATAATCTTTCATCCTAATTTTCAAATGCACTATATTCATTATATGCTGCTTGGAGTCTTTCTGTCAAAACAGATGCCTTTTTTGTGTGTCAGGTGTTAAAGCAAACCTTCTGAAGGAATAAACACCCAGAATCTCTGGCAATCGTGAGTTAAGTGAGAGTTGAACTGAATTCAAACACACAGACACAACCTTGGGGCATGCTGTTGCTTGCTATCTTAATGCTTAATGTAGAGTTATAATCAAACGATCAAACTCGTTTGGCTGATGAAAACACCATTAAACAACAACCGCTGCTGATGAAATCTATGTGAGCATAAATGTTTACAGACAACATAATGATATAAAACAGTGTTTAGACTGTTGAGACTTAAACTACATGTAGTTGAACCACATAGCTCAACTACAATCTGCTGAAACTTGCTGGTAGTTAAACTACATTCATATTTTGTGCTGCATCAAGCATTTCAACTACTTTTTGGGTTATTTTGTATAGGTTAACTACTCAATTTACAAACTACAATTTTGGCCAATAACATGAAATGTTTTTTTTATGAAAAAAAAAGACCTATATAACATAAATTTTATCTTACGTTTCTTTGATGACAAAGTGGATGAGGTGGAAGACTTTGTGAAGTCACAAGATGAGTCCCCACAAAAAAGATTTCAAATCTCTCGCTACCCAAAATGTCGGCAAAGTTCAACACGGGTGTCCCAGCCAGTGCAGCATGTGAGCGGATTTTTAGTGCTGGTAAAGATGTTTTTAGTGCCAAACGGAACCGACTGTCTGATAAAAACTTTAAGAGACTGCTCATGTGTCGTGTCAACAAGCGATTCTTCCCTGGCAGGTAAAAACCTTTGTCGCTAGTTCTAGTGCCCAAGTGTTAGTGCCTTTGAAGTTCCTGTTATGTTGACCAAAAATGTCAGCTTTTATTCTTTAAAAAATAAAACTTGAGAGGCATATTTCTGCTTGCATGTGAATGTTTTGTAGGCTATTATATTTTGATTCATATACACCATATGTTGATTTATTTAGACTATGATGAGTATAAGTAGTTGCTAAAGCTACTTTTTTAGCATTAGTTACACAAACTACTGCCAGGCTGAACTACATGTAGTTTTACAAGCTACGCTTGCAAAGTAGCTTCCCCAGCACTGGTTAGAAAGTTTTATTCATGTTAAGTTCACACTCATTTGCCGACTTCGTTCCTTGCTTTCTGACTCTATCTCGTAAATTATAGCAACAGGTGACAAAATTAAATGCCTCATTACTTTGTAAGCTTGTGGATTTCTCTGGGTCCTCATTTCACTCTGCATCATCAGAAGCAGCACCACTTGGACCAGCATGGGAAAATCTGACAGCAGACAATGCAGCACTTAATGCTTCTTACGTGAACATATTTATGTTCTTTGGTCTCACAAAGAGCTCCTGAAGAAAAAACTAATTATCAGCGGTCTCTAAAGTGGTGATGTGCATACATGTAACCATGGTTACAAAACAATTTACGTAGTACACATAATGTTTATACAGATATATATAAACAAGATCATTTCCCAACCAGTTTGCGACGACTTACTTAGAGATACGTTTTTGAATTCATGCAAAAAAATCAAATATCTAAAACTGAATTACTATTATAAATGTAAAAGTAAATTATTTATAGCAGTCTCAGTTTCTAAGTTTCAGGAATAACAAGTTATCACACTGCCGGTAGGAGTCTGAAATATTTTTCATTTCCAATTATGACAACCTGGCTGACAGAACCTGAGGCCACTGAGATATCATGTAGGAGGTCTGGTTGATTTCTGTTTCTCTGGGCGAACAATGAGCTGCCATGTGTAGTTGTGCTCTCTGTGCACTGTACTAAATGGGCCACAGGGTACATACACACAGCAAAGATGTGTGAGAGGAAGTGGGAGGTCAATATATATAGCAAACATTTACCCTACAGCTCTCTAAGAGGCTGATCCTGCCAAGTAGTGAGTGGATGTTTAAGAGTATGTGGCTGAATTGCATGTATTCTATAAGGAAGACAAGATATGGTAAATACTAGAGAGCTACTGATACATTTTGTTTAACGCTGATCCACATATAATTTATTAGTAATCAAGGAGCTGATATACATTTGCAGCAAAAACAAACATCTTGATATCAAAATTTGGTACCTACTTTTTGAGGGACTTTATTTCAGTATTTAAATTTTCTGCTGCTACATACTTCCACTCCACTACATTTATTTGATAACATTAGTTACTTTGCAGATTCAGAGTGTTGCTAGGCTCATGACGTGTAACAAATCAGATAGTGACAGACAAAGAAGTGACAGCTACATCAGTGCAAAAGTCAGGGATCTTAAAAATGAATTTACTTTATCAGCATTCACAGAAAACACTGGTATTGATAATCAAAAAATGCTGAATATAAGCGCTAATAATGGGCCAGGGAAATAATAAGTCAATCTCTAGTAAGTACAATCAATAAAACCAGTACAGTCTTTACCACTGTGACTGTTTCTCAAGAGAACATTATCCCTGTTATGACATAAATTCTGCATTTTCCACTTTGAATCATGTCTCCCGTCAAACTTGGATACCAACTCACTGGAAGCTCCTGTAAGTCTCCCACCTACCCACAACTCGACGTACAGTATGCAACATTCCTCATACAACCTGTCAGTTTTTTTCCTGCTCCATTTGGGGATTTAAGGACTTGCCTCCAGGGCACACAGCTGAATATGAGCATGACATAGCCAGCTCAGGCCTGATTCTGACAATACAAAACCATCCACTGAAAGCCAGACTAATGGTGGGTGAGCAGCGTATCTGCTTTTATTTTTTACGGCTGACTATGGCGAGTTTTGTTACTGTTGAGTAAAATACTCCCACACAACACGAAATGATTTTCTTGCTTAGACATCTCACACAAAAGTAATACAAACATATGGACTGTGTGACCTGTGTGTGGAGGAACCGCAATCATTTTAGATGTGGACAACAGTGACTGGCTATTATTGCATTTTTAATAAAGAGCTAACATTCAGCCAGCTCATACGCCGGTCTAACAATAATGTGATCCTTTTTTATTCATGGGTCAGCGTCCATGACTCCACACAGAAGCAAGAGCCGACACTATTCTACCTCTAAAAACCCACTGGTGTAGGTCAGCTGAGCTTCAGGATGTTAAATACAAAAATGGTCTGTTAGAGTAAATTGGCTTCCTCATTTGTAATGCAGCAGTGATGGCAGGAAAATACAACAGAGAACAGACCGTACGACTCTCTCTGACCCAACAGATTGCTGAAATGTGAGCTGTAACACCAGTTTTGCCTTATGGAATTGCAAATGAAGAGATTTCAGATGAAATTTTAAGAAAAACTGCAGCATTTTTTCATGGTCTTCCACAGTTAATCTGAATCAATCTCGCCTTGTTTTAAGTCTAATGGGAGTAAAACACACCTGACAACAACAAAAAACATTAAAACTGGAAGAAATAGATCTGTTATCCACTGTATTTGCAGTTTAACATGATGGTCTGTGGAGACATAGCTGCAAGGGTCAGAACAGAGACAAACACTTTAACACTTTCCATCTGCAAGAAACCACGACTGAAAGAGGTTACTTCCCCCTCGTTTTCTCACACTGTACTTTACCATAACCTTTCAGCCTGTCAACAGCCTACTGCCAGATCTGACATCGTGTCTACTGGCGATAAAGCATCACGTTTTAGCTCTCCATCATTACTCGGGGTGTCACGTGGCTCTTGTGTGGGAGCACAGCAGGGGTTGGACAAACCTTCATTTTCAAGAAGGGAAAAAAGAAATGAGAACGCAGATGATGTCTCTCCAGCTAAACAATTGCTGGCTCACGCTCTTATTTTCACCTTGGGCAACAACAAACATGAATCTCTGGGAAGAATAGCAGGGCCTTGAGTCATGGTGATTCAGCCCTGCTTCACTGTGACTACTTGGAAAAAACAAATGTGACATTTGCATTTTTGAGACACCTGTGGGGTCTTTTTGAATCCACATTTTTAAACTAATGCGATCAGGTAAAAGCAGCTTTTAAATGCACTGAGAGGTGGGTTAAAATACCCGGAGAGCAGTAACAAGCCATCTTCCTGGCCTCTTTTCATGGGCAATCATGCCCAATCATGCTGGGTAGAGGAAAACTCGACAATCATATGTCCTTTATCCTTTTTCTAGGCGACAGGTGACAATTTTCTGCCTGTGGTGAAAACACATGTGACAGCTCTTCATCGAGCCACCTTTGAACAAGACACACAAATAAGAGTTTCTTAGAAGGGGTGTAATTCTAAAGCTTTACCACAGCTGAAAATATTTTTTTATCTTATTTATATGTATACATTATATATTTTATGATCAATAAATCTAGCAAAATTATGTACAGTTTCTATGTTTATCAAACAATAAAATACAATATCAAATACAGATTGTTAGTTACACCTGGTTAAAGGCTGACTCCCTTTGAGTTCCTTTCCAGGTTTTAAAAAAAATGGAAACTTCCACTCAAATGTTTGCAAAAAAAAAAAAGGAGAGTGATGAAAACACTGGCTCGGAAGATTTCAACAAAGGACACACAGAGGGTGGTCAGTGGTCAAGTAAATGAAGAGAGGATGTGGTATTAGTTCGTACACAGCAGTGTATCCGATAATTAAACATGTATCTTCAAACTGTTTCACAGTACTAATGTTCCACAGCACACTAACAACCCTGTGGGAAGGTGCAGATTTTTCTGTGAATTCTACTAAAGCGGACTCTTCATCCTGTTTGCTGTGGCCTGCTCTCCCCTCAGTGTGTGTGCATACTTCAGCCCCACAACTGGTCAAACGGGCACACAGACCTGCATCTCTTAGTCATGAAGAGGAGAGGAACATTCAACAGGCTCGGGGCAATGTCATCATGCTGAGCCTACATCTGGATATCTTTTGCAGGGAGGAGGGAAAATAACATTTTGAGGCTAAAAAAATTTGAATTTTTATTTTTGGATACATAATGAACAGTAATGGGAGGCTAGAGAATTAGATTAAAAACAAAAAGTTATCGACTTTCCCCAACACTAATGCAGTCTCATACAACACACCTGCACTAAATACTAAATAATAAAAACATTTGTGATGTTGCTAGGTTTCGACAGGTTAAACTCGTGCTCAATGTTAAGTGGATATAATCATGCTTATTTCCATGTATGTTAAAATGCATCTGAAATTTAAACAAATAAAAAACAAATAAAATCCCAAATCTGAAAACCAAACACTAGCACAGCCCCCTGAAAGTTGATGAGCTGTCAGTCAGAGACTAATTTGCTCAGTCAGGACAAAACAGGATGAAACACAGAAGCTTACAGAAATGGACAGGGATAACATCTTAATGAGAATTATATAGAAAAGGGAACCATGAATATACTTATATACTGATGAGAGAAGATGGAATTGGGGGGCACCAAATCGTAAGCTGGCCTGGGGCCTCAAAATATGTAGCCTGACAGCGCTGTCAGGAGCCTGTTGGGATACTATGACTTAACTACAAGCTACGAGCTATCAGCAGGGTAGGCCTACAGCCCAATTACATCATCCTGATACAGTTGTCTACAAAATATAGTCTCCTGAACCACAAAGCATTGTCATGAAAGAAAACAAAATCGATCAAAGCTGAATATTCTTGATGGTTAGTTTATAGGTTTGATTGTGGGGAACTGTGTGTCAAGGATTGGTCTTTGTTGCAACAGAAAATATCATCTCATGATGACTGAGATATGCACACAGTGCACAGATGGTGTCTCAGCGGCGAGATTCCTTTTATAATTATTTCAATACGGATCTGTTGTTCGCAACTTAGCATTATTACAATCACTGCTCGTCAGCATAACAATTCAAGAGCACCACAAACTACACTGTCCAGATTAATCACAAAACTGTTTCACTGGGTTGCATTAGTTTTAGCTAGGTGTAACTTAAAGGCAGAAAAGGAGATGAAGCAAGTCTCTCATCATTTCTACAGGCACTATATGTTCAATATTTTCCTTCTAACATAGTTCATTGAGTTAAAGTGAAACTCTCGCCAAAATGCAACAAAAATACGGTCAATCTTAAAGGTGCCTCTTTTGTCGTAATTATGCATTTACACGAAGTTTTGACTCATATACATTCACAAAAAAAGTGAAGTTTCACTTTAAACAATACAGCTAATAATCTGTACAATGGATAAATATATCAGGGCCTATAAAACCGATGAAATAATAAGAAACAATGCATTCTTTCACTCTTGATGTGTTGTTGCCAGTGTGAATGTGAAGAACTGTATAAACAAGAGAAGAGGAGTCGTTGGAAAAGAGCGCAGAGCTAATTTCCATAGATAACACACACACTGCAAAGCAAATGTCAGGGTGGCGAGAAACTCAACAGTACCTATAATACTTATAGTGTGAAAAAATGTTATTTTCTCCATGTAAGAGAACAGAGCGACAGGAGAGAGCTGACAGGTTCAACCAGCTCTGATAACAAGTTTGCACAAGAGGCTTTAGCTCTCTGACAGCAGGAACTCTGAAGCCTCTCATTGGATTAACAAAGACAGAGAACAGCCTTAACTCCACTAACAAAAACAACAAAACTGCTCTCCTTGACGTCTGCAGCGGAAGCAGTCCAACCATAAAGCTACGAGTTGTCCGCTACCAGTAGAGCGAGAGGGTCTGCTGAAAGCTGGAGATGAACACCAACAATTCATACTCATTCTGTAGGCCTGAGTCTTTGTGAATGAAATCAGATACAGTCCTGAAAGCACGTGTTGTTAGTGTCGTCTGACTACAAAGTTGTGCTTTTTTCGAGAGGTATCCAGTTAAGAGATATTCCTCTTTAAACCCTTAGCGATTCATGAGCCACACTTTTGGAATGAACCTACAAAGCTAAGCCAGCCACACTCCTTCAATAAAACACCTACGACAGTCTGCCCAGGATCCAACAGGAAGAACAGTTCCAATGATTTTTTTACATGATGTTACTACATAACAAGGATTTGAAATGATAACACATCAGGACAACAGCAGTTTTCCATTTCAAACAAACAGCACAAATATTACTAAATATACACTTCATGTATTTAGCCTGATTCCAGACCTCTACACTGCAGCTGAATTGTCTAGTTCCTGGTTTGAATAACAGCTGAGAATTCGTCAGAGGGCCTGAAACGTTGGTGCTGTGTGATGGAGCCACATCTTTAGGTATAGAGTAGGTGTAGCATTTTTCCGTTCACTGTCTTTGGTGATTTTTCTGTCAGACTGCTGGTAAAATTATCTAATTTAAAAATGTCATCTCCATCCTCTCACACACACTGTACAACCCACAAAAATATCTGATTTGTACCACTTCAAAATTAACAGCCTCCAATGACTGAATAATCTGAATCTGCAGCTAGTGACTAAAGTTATCATATAAATGGAATAGAGAGGAAGCATAAAAGTAGCATGTAAATTTAAAACTTTACTCAAGTAAAGTAGCTGAGAACTGCACTTCATTACAGTGTTTTAATTGTTTGTTTGTTTTATCGATTCTGAAATGTTTGCACCTGACACTGTTAGTGCATGAACAGATGTGACATTACAATCAGTTTAGCAGTTGGGGAGTTGTTTGCTTCCAGTACTGCATGTTGCTTCACTCTGACCAGACCACACAGTCCCAGTGAAGCAGACTAGCGGAGGTTTTGAGTGTTAAGCTTCAACACCTAAGGCACTGATCGCACCAAGACTTGTCGCTAAAGGAACTGCCTCTTGGGGTTGAGTGTGTGACCAAGCGATTAGATGTGATTAATGGAAAAAGCAGTGTTAGTCTGGCCCTTGTACTGAAAAATTTCAAGTATTTTAACTTCTAGAGAGACATGAAACATGATGCAACAATGGAGCACACACCAAACGTGCCATACCATAGGAAAACAATGGTTTTGCTACCAACACTTCTTGTGATGCATGTCTGTTTGATCAGCTGCTGATCAGGATGTATTTTTCAAAACTTAAAGCTTCATTGTTGCCTACTAACAAATACTTAATGTGAAACAGTAATACAAATTTGAAGGGCTTTAAGCTTTGCTCACCAACAGCAATGCAACTAACAGAATTTAACTTTTCTTTTACAGTCGTGGCTTGCATATGTTTTAAAAAAAAAGTGCACACTGAACCTTGTTTCTAATTACGTCTCTCTCTACACAGAGAACATCTGACATTTAAATTTAAATACAAATCAGAAATGTCCATATCGTATAAAACAAGGAGTCAGTTCCCTTGGATGAGTCCATGTCTTTTCCGTTTATCAATTAAAGAGGTTAAAACCTTTCACAGAGTAATTCAAAATGAATGCAGACACTGTGGTTCTGAGTTATTCCGGACTGAAGGACTGCAAAGTTTAAGTGAAGAGCTTTACAGAGGCAGCTGAAGGAAAAGTCATACTGCAACAGAGTAGTACATTACATCTGGCTTTCTGTTCTCCCCTGCACGCTTCTGTGGCAACTAAGCCTGTTGCTTAGCAACCTCTTAATCAATACCTGGTCCTCGCTGGAACAAAGCAGAACAACGAGAGAGGATATAATGGAGGAACATTTAGCTAGCAGCCTTACAGTACAAAAGCCATGTCAGACACCATTTGTGTAGGTATCAATCACTGATGGTCACCATTAGCAACCTCTGCTATTGTTGGCTCATTGAATATCGGTATAAGAGCGGTGGAGGAATGAATTAAACAGAGTCTGAAATGTTTGGATTATAAGGATTAGACACTGTGTGACTGGCTGGATTACATATTTCCTGACAAATGGACATAGCGTGAGCTGGTCCAGCCCAATTTGGCTGTTCAGTAGGTAAAAAAAAGCTTCTTCTTTGTTTGGTCACAAAACAATTCAAGACACTAGGTTTTTTAAAAAATAGTTTTTAGATTGATAGTGTGCTATTTTAAACAGAGTAGCACTGCCATTATGAATCTACATGACTCAAAAGCAAGGGTCATGTCCCTATAAAAGATTTGCAAGTGCTTTCCAAGAAACATGAGCCCAACTGGCCAGAAAATGGCGCTGTAATTAAACCCCAAAAACACAATTTGAAAAAAGATATGTCCCTCACTGTATGTCTGATTGACTTGAAATTTGAAAAAGTCAAGCCACAGTAAATGTGCTCTACCTAAAGCCTCTTAGTCCATAAAAGTCTACAAAAACAGGGTTTTTTTTGTTCATTTACATAATGGGAAAAACAGAAAATTGGCATCTACCTTATGGATTCTGACTCAGATCAATCGAAAAACATGGCTGCCACTGACCAATAAATCTGAGTAAAAGGCAGACCAAAGCCTTTTGAGCCCAACACTTAGGCAGCACCACAGATGCTACAAAGGTGCACCTGAAAACCAGTTTGACAGAATTTCCTCAATTGTTGTGCACATGTCCTGGTATCAATCATTAACCAAAATCTGAAGTGCCATAATGACTGGTACATGTGGTCATGACCTCTCATCATTATCTACCTTTGATTTATTTGCCATCAGCTGAAACGCGCTACGGACATGAAAGTTGGCACCACAACTATCAATGACGTGTAAATGCGCCACAAAAAAGAAAAAAAAGATCCCACTTGGCCTTTGGCTGGTTTGATTTCATTACATAAGTTATCCTCTAAACTCAAAACTCAAATGACATCTGGAAATTCGGGTTGCATCTTAAAAAAAATCATGTACTTCATCTTCATTATTCTGCAAAAATACAAACATTATGTCGTAGTTGTACTGTATCAGAATAGTAGAAATACAAATGTAATTACAGCAGAACTACTTATTATCTAATACAGTTTTATCTAAGTAACACTGTAGTATTTACATGCAAGACTCCATATGTAAAAATAGAGCCAATAGTAGTTATACATTAAACATCTAACTACCTATTCACTGATTTCCTACATTGATTATTAAAATAAATCTAAAATACATATGGGATATCATTGCTTTTTAGCATATATGGTGGTAAAGCAATTACATAATCATTTATTCCAACAGATTTTTCACTTGTAAATCCAATTCTTTTAAAAGCTCTGCTCTGTCCGAGGTGTCAAGAACCACTGAAAATCTGAGTAGGTGTGATGCGAAAGTGTGAAAGTGCAAGAGCAGATCAAACCGATGCAAGTGTGTATGTGCAGGTACAGTGGTGTTGGGAGGCTGCTCTGTGTGTGTGTGCGTGAGTGTTTGTTTAAAAGAGCGAGACTGTGGGAAAATGAGTGGGAGACGGGTGTCATACAATACACCTTCATGTGGGCGAGTGGGGGTGGAGCTCAGCATCGGTCAGGTAAATAGAGACTACACCACCACATCTCAGAGGACATTATCCTACTTCTTGTTTCCAGTGCACTTTCACAGTCAAGCGAGCCATCTGGAGCACTGTCAGCTTTAAGAAAAAGAACAGGAGGTTTTTTTTTTTTTTTTTTTTTACGCCTCCTGAATGCCATGTTTCAACATTCTCAAATACAAGAATATTATACAGGTGATGCTCTCTGACACGGCTTCACCCTGAGAGAGAACTGATTTTTTTCACCCTTTAAAAACATAATTTTGGCCCGATTTATAGGTGCTGTGTCTTTTGAAGTGTAGCGGTTTTTTGGCAGGAAAAAAAAAAAACCTGAGGGTAATTGAAAAAAAATTACTTGAAAAAGAGAGGCAGAGAGATCCATTATCACATGCAGGAGGTATTAATGCACACATGCAAGTGTGGGTGAAGCTAAAGAGCATGAGGGCGGTGATAGAATAAACGTGTGGCTGTAGGATGCAACCTGATGAAGAGAATGCTTCGTTTCAGTTTTCATTACTGTTGAAGCACAGTTTGCTGACAAAGACACGAAATGTAGCTGATGATAAATCATCTGTTGTCCTGGCACTGACATACAGAAATTCAAAATTCTAATTTCCTTTCGTTTTGGCTAATCAGTAAAATTTCTAGTTAGATACAATCATTTTTTCTGGGGCTGATGATAGAAGGAGTGACACATCTTGCTTCTTTGTCATGTATGTCGTGACTTACACATGTACAGCACTGGTCAGGCAGCTGGCAAGGCTTCGGTGTTGACTAAATGAATTTCAAGCTCTGATTGAACAGAGAGATGTAGAAAATTACTAACTACTACACCCAGGTGCAGCGTTTTCATCACAACCAATCAGAGATGAGCTGATAAACACCCGTGACCACTGCAGTCACTGACATTGAAGTGAATGTGGATTGTACCTTTTCACATTAAAAGGCAAAAGCCAGATGTGACTGGATGTTTTGTCCAATGTAAGGGGGTTTATGTTGTTCTGTTATTTAGCCTGAATGAATTAATATAAAAAGGATTGACAGAGTAGCTTGTCAAACATATACAAAATAATCAAAATGGCAACACACGTGAAACTAAACACATTTTGTTAGTTTTGTTCCGGTCACATTGTCATCACTGTCTATTGATTGGAACTTAGAGGAAGCAGCGCATCTTATCTAATGCTAGACTGTCAAAGGTGGACAGCGAGAGAGGAGAAGGGAAGATTTATAATAATAATAATAATAATAATAATAATAATAATAATAATAATAATAATCATCATCATCATCATCATCATCATCATCATCATCATCATCATCAATTATAGAATTGGTTTGTACCAAATTTTACTCTTTTTACTCTCCTGATGTGCCATATCGTAACTCTACTTCACAATTATTTTGTTACTCCAGATTAAATTTTCTGTCCTATACAGTTCAACACAAGGTTCATTCAACATTTTTAAAGAGGACTGCATTATATTCTCTGATTCAAAATTCTGGAGGATATATTTATCCATTATGGGCTTGTAAAGCTGTGCAGGAACTGGGAACTGGTGGGCTGGATAAAAGAAGACTGAAGAAAGAGGTTTGAAGGTTCACTTTTGAATCTTTCTTTCAATTTGTTTTAATTTCAGTTCATCCACAGTAAAAGAGACTCAACCTCAGTGAATGTCATTGTTGTGATGTTTCCCTTGGTACGTGCTTTGCTGCGAACAGAGATAATCTAATTAATGTGTCCTAGGTTCGCCTGTACCTTGTGTTGCCCTCTGCTCAGCTGCTCAATGGGGAAATTATTTCCTGTTTCTCATAATTCTAATCAACGAGGTAGCTGATTCGCACCAATTTCCCTTTGCTCCTTGTGCAGCTTCACAGTGATCTCATTTGTAGAAATAGGCCAAAGTTTGCATATCACACATCAAGGACTCTCTACTGGATTGTGAACCTCTTCAACACCAGGCAACCTGCAACCTAGACAAGAACCTGCTTGCATCATAGAGAATAAAAAGTGAAAACACAACGATTATTGTGTGAAATGGACTCTAGATTCACTAAAGAGCTGAACTGCCAGAGTTGCACTTAAACATAACAAAATGCCTGCAAACAACATTAACTTCAGACATGGAAATTCATTTTAACAAAGGACTGCACTGGCATCTGAGCCTCATAGCCATTGAAAGGGAATCTAAAGTGGTTGACCACATCAGCCAGATCGATACTTAAAACACTCAAGGCAGAAAAAACAGCTCATTATCCTGAGCAGAAAAAAAAAAATCTATTGTCACTGTCAGTCACACGCACCGGTTCTAGTACAGAACTCAAGGCATATCTCAGACGAACTGAGCAGATAACACTCGTCTATCTAACCACTTTAGTTTAGGACCAAAGATGCTAAATTTTTCTTTATGAATTACTCTGAGCTCTGGGCAGTATAACACATAACATCATGTTTTTGCTACCATCCTGTAACTCTTGCTCCACTTGGATTCTCACTTTCCACTTTGGATAGAGTTTTGGTAACTTGCCACACAGTTTAAATTTGTGCATCAAACTAATTGGCCATGACTGGCTCATGTTTTCATACCAAAATCACCCAATTACACACACCCTTAGTGGTGACTGAAAATACTGAGAGAAGCTGTTATTTCAGTGTTATTGAGCACCGGCACCCTGGGATGAACCAAATTGCTTTTGACATTTTACTGATTTGAAAATTGTTCACACCTTTACCGTTTCACTAAATTAAAGTTTTAGCTGAATTAAGAGAACATTTTTTCTCATTTTGTTTAATTCATACAATTTTACTGACATTTAACAATGATTCAAACTTTTCTCTAATTACTCCTTCTATTGTCTAAAAAGAATATCAGGTATGTCTTTACGATATGCATTTATACTATACTGAGTAGGTGTGATGTTACATTCAAACTATGAACACCAGTTCGTAGACTTCTGACCATACAGTTACAGCTATTTTAATCTCTGGGTCTGATGCAAATCCCTGCAAATCCCTCTGGCTCATGTATATGTATGACACATCATGCCTGGCAGCAGTCGTCCTCCAGAACCCACTCAGAATATCCTCATTAATTTTACAGTGCAATCAATGTAGGATCTATCCCAGCCATTTATTAAAGCAAGAAATCTACAAGAAGTAGGGAAGATTAAACCTGTAATGGCATGTAACACTATCATGAGAAATTCCTTGTGAGAGTGAGTTTTTGTCAGTTTTAGCAAAACACAAGACCACTCTCGTTTCTAAGGCAAAGCTAATACATTATACTAAAATGTAAAGAGAATCACCCAAATTCAAAACTCTGTCTTGAGTATAAAATACCTCTCTCACTTCTCTCTTTTCAGTCTTCAGTCAAATCCAGTTTCAGACATTTGTACAAACCCTCATTTTCTGCTGAGCTTCTTTAACCCTACAGCACGAGTCTTAGATTGCATCTGTCTGGAACGTAGACTTTTGTTTAGCTCACAATCCACATTTCCCTGTGGACCGTCAAATGAGTCACATACAGTCAGAGATCTATTTCAGTTTGAACCCTTTAGCCACTATCAAACGTGTTTCAGTTGAATTTATCCAGGGAATAATAAAGAAACAGAGAGACAAGCATCTGAGTTGGAGACTGACCTGCGTCACTCTGACTGAAGACAGCCATGGTCTGTCCACCCACTGTGTGCATAGTGAAGGGATGCTCCCTTGGAACCTGCAGTGATGCATCCTTCTCCCCCACAGCAACCAGGGCCGTCAGCTCCTCACTCAGGCTGAAACTTACCTGAGAATCACAGCTGAGTCAAGGCCCTGCTGACTAGTCAGATTAACAGCCAATTGTCTGATTCATCAGACGGGGTCGAATATATGTTAAAATGTATCGATTGCTGTGAGGAAGTTGAGTCAGTGCACCAGCAAACAGTGATGGGATGCATAAGAAAACAAGAGGAGAAAAATATGGCAAATAAGCTGCAAAACAGGCAATATTAATGGGTGAAAACTATTATGTAAAGCTAATTAAAGTAGGGCTGCAAGATGTGGTCAAATATCAAGATTGAGGTATAATTCCTGATTAGTGGGAATGATCATTTCTAAATCACAATTTTCATTGTAAAAACAAATAATAAAAATCCTGACAATGTGGCATTTGTTTGGGTCTGTCCTAAACAAACATGTTTTCTTACATCTGGAGATTTGTAGGCCAGGACTACAGTACCTAATCATAATGCTGTTTGTCACACATTTTACCTTTATCAGCTCCTTCTCATTTTTCCAGTCATGTTACAAACAAAAACACTGATTAATACATGTAAATACCTACAACTTGTTACAAAGTGCGCCTTTAAAATGATGTCTGCATGTCTGACTGAAATTGTAGTTTTTAATTTAAGTTTTTAAGGATAATATTGTGAACTGCATTGATGATGGACAGGATAATAGTGACACGAGCTGTCTCACCTCTGTCTTGCCTTGCTTCCTGTCAAAGATGGATGAGAAAAATAATGATTTTCGGGACAGGATTTAACCACACACACACATATTCTAAAGCCTAATGAATGACAATATTAATAACATACTTTGCGATGCTTATCTTTCCAACTTCTCCTTTCTCAGTGGCCTTGTCCCATTGCTGTGATAAATACTTGGGAACCTGGTGACGAAAGATGGCACTTATTAAAACACCGTTTATACACACACATACCAACTTAGCATGTTACTGCACCAAAGCTTTGAGGATGACCTTTAATCAGATGGTACATTTTTACACAGGTAACCTCAAGTCATTTTCCTAGCTAACGTCAGCTGAATTGATAAAGGTCGCTAGCTTAATTAGCCAGGTTTAATGGTTACTTCCGGTGTCTTTGAGTCAAACACAAACACAAATTCGGTCATAACTCAACATTTAACGACTTTAAAAGGCTTTAAAATGAATAAATAAATAGAGGTGTATCATAACCGGAAGACACCTGTAAAAGCCGCTTCGTTGATCTACCTGGTGTTAGCATATAAAAACAATTGAGCCCTAAATTTGGTAAATTTTATACTCTTTCAGAGGACAAACCTTAACAAGCCACACGCCTTGACTTTGTTTGACTCCAGTTAGATTAACATCCGCTTTGTCTGACATGCTGTGACCGTAATACTGTCGAAACTTTGTATTCTCTCAAGATAAACTCACAAGATGCGAGTGAACAGCTCAATTTTGTCCAATTTCCGGTTGGTAGAGAGACTACAAAATAAAACGTCCGGATACTTCTGTCAAAATAAAACCCCAGACGACACAGGATTTGTTTTTGCTCTGAGTGTAGCTTCTTGTTACTTTGCAGACTACGTGCTACACCAGAGCCAAAGTTGAAAAAAGGTTTTTTTCTGGGCAATAAGAGCTGAAAAACAACTCTGATTATCAGGATAATGATAACCCTAACCCTAACTCTATAAATCAGTTGACCAATAGGAAACAATATATACGTACATGTACAATTATTTATAATTTACTTAAACTTGTACCTTAGGGACTTATGTATATTTAGTAGCAGATACTTTTACTCCAGTACTATTCGTATGGGTGACTGTCACACTTTTCACTTTTACTCAAGTCTAACCTTTGGATATTTTTTAAAACATGGCTTATGTCTTCATTCTTCTTTCCCTTTCTGCTAATAGCCGCTGCTCTGACTCATGTTTCTTATATAAAATTGCTGTAGGGCAACAATTTTTTAAATTTCTGTATATAGTTGGAAATTTACCCAAACACATTTAAGTATATGCTTCCCAAATGAATTTACGATGGTTCAGATGCCATCAGCATGTTATGTGAGCTCTTGCAACATCTTATCCAACGGCAGTCGCTTCTGCTGACTTATTTGAAACTCACGGCAGCTTGATAAATTTGTAATAACTTTCCATTCTTTAGAGAATTGTTCATCCTTTAACTGTAGGACAAAACTGCTGGAAACAGAGATTACATAATGCCAAAATATGTGGATGTGGTTTGGGGAACTGCAGGCTGTGATTGTATGACAATCACATATCTGTGCTTAGCTTTGATATTCTGCTGTAACACAAATCAATATTAATATTTACATGACATCCCAGGGGCCTTGAGGTGCTGCTTCATTACCTGAACCTGAGGTCTTTTCCAGTCAAAATCTAGCTTTTAGAGCTTCATTATTTCAGCTCATATGTGCGTATATATATCTTATTTGTTTGTGTATAAAAAAATGCATTTTTACAGTAGACACGTAGCAAAGAGAGGAAGAGGAAAAGGAGGTTAAAAGGGGACCCAGCAGCTTGTTTTTGTTAATCAAACCCTGGTGGGCAAATGTATTTTTTTGCTGTTGTTATTCCACCTGCAACCGCTGCTGCCCTCTAACAAATACTGTCACCATAATTTGTATTAAAAGAGCTCAATATAACTTCTAACCAGACTTGAGATAGCCACCCACATCTCAGATTTATTCAGCAAAGTTAAACGTAATTGCACTTCAGTCTGATTACCGAGCCACTAAAGCCGGGGTCAAGCAGGGCCATGAATGCAAAACAGGTCCACACTGTAGCTTTTTTCTAAATGGACTGCAGCCCACAAGCTCGTTTCATTATTAATACTTATGCTACCAAACTAGCAGCTTAAAATGGGATCTCGCTCTGTGAGGGCCTGCAAATAATTATATCATCTAATAGATTTCCTGATCTTTTTAGAGTTTTATTAAAAGATTTATATAATACAGATACAACTGTCACACACAGTCAAAAATTAACTTACATTTACAATCATATCAGACAAATATAAAACAGAGAGCTGACAAACGAGGCAGTGGCAACAAATCAAAAAGTCAATTTGCGCTTATGATTTATTAAATAGTTACATAAACAGTTACTGGCAATAGTATCGAAGAAAAAAGAGTGTAGTCAGCGTTATAATGTGACCATCAGCAGTACAAACCACCGCTCTAAGTCTGTCATCATTGCTTATTAAGCAACTAAAAACATTAAATTGCAAATTATTTCAGACTTTTTGATAGGAACTATAACAATATGTTTTTATTTATTGCAGCTTTTTGCTTCTCTAATTTTGTCTTGTCTCTCCCCCATGACAATTATCTTGCCTTTGAATTTTGGAGTTGTAGTTGCATGTGTTGATTGCAAATGATTTGTTCTATCAAAAAAGTTGTCTGGATCTGAATACTAAAGATTTTGAGGTAGTAATACAATTTTTCCTAATGCTTCATGTTTGTTTTCTATGAAAAAATACAACTCTGATTTATTAAACTGATCAAATTAATTTGCATTTACATACTCCTGCCCGCTGACATTCATAATTTTATTTAAAAAAGGGTACTGAAACGTATTTCTTTGAATGAAAAGGTTTTTAAACAGAGACTGGTAGCATCACCATGTGGATCGATGGAAAACCTGCAGTCTTTTACAAACAGTCTGGCAGCAGGACTGGTCTCCATCTCAACTAAGTATCTGATATCATGATGTGTGAACCTCACATATTATTTAACACGTTTATTTCACATAAATATTAATATTCAATGTCTCATAACGTCCATCTCCACAGTCTCATCTCATCTCCACCAATAAGGAAAATAAAACATTTATTCTGACTGTATAAAAACATTGTGCACCCATTGTGTGACAGTAAATGAAAGCTACTATCCTGCCACAACTGGCACCACACATGACTGTTGAATTGAAGAAATCAAGATTGAGTTGAATCAAAGAACATCAAACTGTTTTATTGAAATGTGTGTCTTCATTGCAGCCTACTAAACATTTGATTTGATAGCTGCTTTTAAGAACAAGTGAAAAGCAGTTTGTAGTTTTTCTCACGTCCCTGTAGATCCGGTGGTTTTGTCTGAACCGAGATCATCTCTGGAGGAAGTTCTGTGAACGTTTTACCATCTCTGAAGTTCATGTTCAGAGTGAAGCGCTGTTTATAAAAGAATGAGAGCAGAGAGAAGCGTGGATCATCTTAAAGACAGCATCTTTCTTTCTCTTAACTGAATACTTAAAACAGCTTCTTTACCATTGCATATGATTTGTATGTATTGCCACCTTGTGGACATCTACCAGAACTGGACATGCTGCTGCTGGATGAATGAATGAATGTATGAATGAATGAATGTATGAATGAGTGAGTGAATGTTTGAATGAGTGAATGAATTAATGCATGGCGGCAAGTTTTACTCCTCTTTTTAATCTGCTTCTTTGCGGTGAAACATACATATGTTGCAGTGATACAAGCTGCAGTCTTACACACAGGCACTTTGCCATCTTGAGGTATGAAGGAGATTATTTCATTTTTTGTTCTTTCAGATCAGCTCTTCTGAATGTGTCCTCTTCGGCCTTCATTTTAAAATTGTGTATCCTCTGCATATTTGTGACAGACCTGCGTCAAGGATGAAAATGTCAACTGGGTAATTAACACATTTTATCCAGCACTTTAGACGAAGACGGGCCAAACAGCCACTTTGTATTTATAGTCCTTACTGTCTGTGGGACACAGTGACCTTTGCTCTGGTTCCACCATCACGGTAAAATGTACCGCCCGATAGACTCAGGTGCTCAGTTTGCCACTGAAAATGGATGAAACAGGTCCCAAGAAGAAGAAAATGTGTTTTTTGTTGTTTTTTTTGACTAATTTTACTAGCTATGAATTTAGACTAATCAGAAAACATTTTCACTGCTTTCACATCCTTATATGTGAGCATTGAGGGTCAACCCATACGTCAGAATATTGTAAATGTTGGCCAAGTACATTTTTGCAAAACCACAAATAAGTTTAAAGCTTTACGCTTCATTTTGTTGCAGCTTTAGGTCTTCAATTTAAATTTCTCTCTTGTCACAATGCTGCGCCTGTGCTGTGGTCAGTTCCAGACACTATAAAAACACTTAGGCAAGGTTGGAAAAACACCAGGGTTGGGGAGTAAAATAGAGGTTTTGGTTGCAAAATAAACACGGCTGGAAATTGTCCTGAGTTCTCCTGAACAATGTCCAGTGGTGTCGGGCTTACGAATGTTGAAACTCTGTCAATATATGTGACAATATCCAGTAGTCACCTGTAACTCCACCACCACCCCCTTTTCATCTACTAATGTAAAAGTCACATTATAAACATGTCATGTGAATGTACTGTGAAGCATTTTGTCAATATTTAGCCTATGAGACTTGTCTGTGGTTTGCAGAAACAGCTACTGATAACAATACTGGCAACTGTGTTGTGAGATTAGGACATCTATCGGTACCTCAGAAATATCTCCCTCTTTATTTGGCCATCACACTATCAGTTAGATTATACATCAGTGCAGATATCCTTGAGGTTAACAGCCTTTCATATCACAGTTTCAGTTTTCACACAGTTTTAAGATTCTTTAAGCAGTGGTTGAAGTAGAACCAGTGTTCGGCCTTGACGGATAATGGTGACTATAATGCATTTCTTGGATAATAATAGGCAGCATGGAGTTATGTCAGTTGGCACTGGTGTCTGGGTTTGGATCAATATAACTTCCTGTGCCCTAAATGGATCTCTCAGCAGTGGGACTGGGAAAAAAACCAAACCAGTCATATCTGTGCAACACAAAGATTTCACTCAGAGTGACCGGCCGTCAGCACATTCACATAAAGCGTAACACACAGAGAACTCTTGTCTACATCAGGACATCAAGACACAGCGTCCAGAGTGTCTCGGCTGCTGGCAGCAGTTTATCAGCATCATTGAAATGTGTTGAAAGTGCATGTGTGTCGGACAATGAAGCCTAACTTCCTCTTATTACCCAAGTCTGAAACTCTGTGAAATCCTCCATCAGTCCTCTGCTGGGTGAAAGATTCAGAAACCTCTTTTCATCAGGGATAAAATGAGCTTGGCAGCGACTGGTAAGTGGGTTTTGGCTTTCCTCTCAAGGTCGTCCTCGCTTAGAGGCAGGATTTTTTTTTTTTTTTTTTGCCTACGGTCTGGGTATATTTCAGGGGCCAGACTAGGGAGATAACTCAGCCACAAAATGAAATGTCAGCACTCTGAGTCCACTGACAAGCTCTTTAGATGCTAAAAAAAACAGTCTCACATTAACGCCGTCATATTATTTTGAAAGCCTGCTCAAGCAGTTGCCTAAGCTGAAATGGTAATTCCTCCGAAACCTGACACGGTTTGGCATTGATATAATATAAAACATGATTCACATTGTTGCAGTGTCTTCAGTAAGAGCTCACAGTGAGGGCTGTTTCCATGGCAGCTCCTGGTTGGCAAATACAATAATCACTTTAAAACAGGACAGCAAATAGAAGAGAACATGTCATCCAGTAAACACAGAGATATTTTGGAGAGAGCTTAATGACCTGTTGATTATGGCCTGATAGATTTAAGTAGGCGTATTGTATCATATACCTCATAGTACCTTTAAATGAATTCTTATCCTGCTTACTGATTGACCAACAATCACAGAAGGTGATTTTCCTGTGAAGAAAAAAGTTCCTTTTTATGTTTTTTGTTTTGTTTTACAACACTGCCTCACATTTCTACTAGCATAGTTGTTTGCACCAAGTAGGAGACACTGATTTTGCTGTACTGTGGGCAGATGTGTTGTGTTTTGGAGCAAAACGGAACCAAATGCAAAACACCAAAGCAAGCAGGTGGAAAAACAAAAGGCGAGCTTTTGTAATAAGAAGCTGTGGGCCGAAAAAATCAAATGAAGACAACAAAGGGCAGGCAGCAAAACTGACAAAAACAGGCTGGAGCAAATCCAAAAAAGTAAAGACCAGCATCCAGGGCACATACTGCAGAACTCAAACCAATCTGAGGCTTTTTTTCACCAAACTGGCAACCGTTTGCTGACAAAACCCGGATACCACATGATACCAACAGTGACAAACCTTGTTACAAACTGTCAGAGATAAACAAAACAATCATTGTGGATCATTATGGATTTTTTTCAGCATAAGAGGTTTATTCTGCACATCTCTACAAGCTCTGTGGCTCTGTGGAAAAGAAATGATCAATATGAACTTAAAATACAAAAAGGCCAATGACTAACTGAAACAGATCTACACAGAAAAAGGCTGGGGAAAAAGACAAAGACAGGAAGTGGGATATCAAAATACAACACACGGGAATTAAATTCTACAAAATAAAACAGGAAAAATCAAAACTAATACAAATCCAAAACAATGACAAGTAGGGCCTAAATTCTGCATTAAAGCAACATTATGAGGAAAATGGCATTTTGTGCCATTTAGTGACTCCCATAGTTTTCTTAGGTGCAACTCCACTGTGGTAACTACATACCCAAGGTCTGTAATAACTTCTCAGATGTAATGTAGGTGTTAACTACAAACAAAAATCATCGTGTTATAACAATGTTGTGTATTGAACACTTGTATTGAAGTTAACATGTATGTTAGTCACCGTGCAGACACAAGTGATGGGGGGAGGAGTGGCTGAAACAGATACCATTCACCTTATAACAAGAAAACTGAACCATCGAAATAATTATGGTTATGTGTTCATTTCAAGGTACAAAAAAGGAGATTAATCCAGGCTCCTCTGGGATGAACTGTATGTCCATGCTAATTCTACAGCATCACACAGTCTTGTCTGATCTCACAGTCGTGCTGCTTCATTTCCTCCCAGAGGTATTCTACTGCAGACTCTGCAGTCTGTTGTCACAGAGTGAAGTATCTGTCATGTTCCTGGAGCCATGCTGAGGTGACTAACACTTTGTAATGCTGCACAATATCAAGCTGGAGGTCCCCACTGAATACCGTGCAGGTGTACTGCAGGGGACCAAAAAACACTCCAGACGCCACATCACCACAGGCAGTGGCCATTAAAAGAAAGACAGATTCAGATCTTATCTTATCTTTTTTTTTAATACCTACAACAAGGACATTTGAGAAGGGATGAATTCATTCATATAGTCAAGTTGGTGTCTACCTGGATTTTTCTTTCTTTCTTTTCTTTCTTTTAAAACTTATTTTCACATTTCTTACAAGAATATTCTTGTATTTTTTTCCATGTTATACCCACGTCAAGGATTTTACAGAACACATCTTGTCATGCAGTTGTCTGCATGATTGTGTGTTTAAATGTTTTTCCTATTTCACTGATTTCCTGATTAAATAAAAATATGTTTATACTGAGTTGCAACCACACAACACACTGAGCTGGAATTTTGCTTTTAAGAGTGTTAAGAGTGTTTGTCAATGGAACATGTTTCTTTGTAAGGTTGATTACGGCACAGGATTAATTACCTGGCTTGTATTCATAATGAGACTCTTTGTTTGAGCACTCAGCAAATATTCTTTTAATACACACCTGAACACTGAAGAGAGGCTCCGTCAGGTGGGAGAACTGCGTCTTTGAAGAACTGTGAACAGTTTGTGTGAGGTGGAAGTCCATCTAGCAGATTTAGCATCAAGCTGGAACAGCTCCTGTATATTTCTACATTCTGCTTGATGAAGACAGAGGTTGTTTGCGTCTTGCTGTAAATTTCCCACCTGGCCTTATACCATGGCTGCAAGATTCAGAGACAGGATGAACTGTCTTCAGGTCAATCTTAACATCATGTAAATAAATTAACAGTTTCATTTCACTGATGTGATTGCGCCCTTATCTGTGTACATGAAATCTTCTCACAGTCTCACTGTTCAACAAATACACTGATTGGCCTGATGGGGGTGCTATAACTGAAGGTCTTTTCCTTGTTCTATCACAACCTCAGGCAGGAAACTTGTTGGTACACTTGATTAAAGAAACCTCTCTGATTGCTGCAGTTATTAAAATGCTGGGATCTATATATGTGACTTGCCACTAAATTATAACGTACACAGATCCTTTAACCACCAAACTGTACAAAAATACTCTCATTATCGAGCCTACCATTCATATCCTATATATATACATATACACACAGACATACATACATGCAAATACAAACACCTATATACATACATGCACACATGCATACAGTATGTACTTGTATACACAAATACACAGTACATGCACATATACACATATACACATATATATTATACATACACACATAAATACACATCCACACATGCACATTCTCTGCTAGAAACACCTGACAGGTCAAATCAAACCTCATGGTGGGCCAACTTTGGCCCATGTGCCTCATTTTGGAGAAGCATAAAGTAGCATTAAAAAGAGGTGCAAATTCTAGATATTTGTACTTAAGTACAGTACTTGTATAACCCAATTTAGTTACATTCCACTATTGTTTGCAAATATGTGAAATTGAAACTGGAAAACCTCAAATCATGTTTTTTTTAATACTGTGTCTGATCAACAAGATGTTCTTCTACAAGTGAAACGATGACATCATTCACACAGATATATTCTCAGACGCTTATTAGAAACACATTCCCGTGCCTCCTGGCAAACTTTGTTTCTGTCGACTTGAATGTGGGTCCGTGCCATCTTAGATTCTCTCCTGCATTATTGAATACAGTATTTCCTGCAGCTGCTCTCACATTTCCCTTTCACTCATCAGTAGGGCATGCAGAGCTAAGGTTACTGCTTTGATTAATTCATTGTGCTCACTGTATGCTCGCCTGTCGATGCAATGATGAATTAATAAACAACCATTTTATAATAACATGGCTTCTTAACATTAAAAGCTGTAACCCAGATTGCATGATTATGGTGAAAGGATGTTTCACATGTAGAGCCGTTTAACTGTTTAACCTTGTTTTATGCCATATTTCCACAGCATATGAAGAAAAAAAAACATGCTATAATATCACACAGTGCAAATTCATACAGCAAAAAAACAGTTGATTCAGTCTGTAGATTTAGCAGATGAAACAGTCAGAGATCAGATCTTTATCCACGAAGGCATATTATGCAAGTCAGCTGGTTGTTGTACATAAAGAACACATCCACATACCTTTACCCTCATTCAGCAAGAAGACCAAAACAAACACTGAAAGGTTATGTATAAGACTATACATTCCTGACCGTGTGGGCCTCCAGGTGACATTTACCTGGAACATACGCAAGGCGTCCTGACTCACAATCTGTCACCAAACCCTGTGATTTTAGTATAAATATTTATGAAAACGGATGCAAGAGAGGAAAAGATGCGACTGCCTCAGTACATTACAGCTGATATATGTATCTGGACAACAGATGATGTTATGTTGAAGTGTCTCTGTAAACCTGCGATGAGGTCCACAGAAATAGGCCTGTGACTTAATGTGTGACTCATCAAGTATGAACTGGGAAATGTCACGCTTTTATGCTTTTGGCATGCCCTTCAGCAATACACAAAACTGATTACCCGAACACAAACGTCGATTCGACATGCAAGAATTGCACTTGGATGGAGAATTGGGGGCTTAAAGAGGTTTACTTGGTATCTCAAAGCAATGAGCTGCAGTCGATGGAGCAAACAAAGCAGATGAGTGGAAGGCAGAAGAAAAAACAGTCTGAAGCAGTAAACTTACAGTGGATCAGACAGAAATCAAAGTCCAAACATGTTGTGGTCATACACTAAGAGACTACTATGAGAACTAAGACCATCAGCTAAACCAGTATGGAACAATCTGGAAATCAAGAAGTTACAAAATAAACAGGAAGTGAAGGTGACTGGGCATTTTTAACAAAATGTTTATGTATGCCTAAACGCACTTGAAAAATACATCGCTTTTAAAAAAAGTCAAAGGAGAACTGCTCAGACCTCAGCAATATATATATATTGATGTAATACATGTATCAACAATGACGGTGCAACCACATGAAGAGTCCTCAAAAATAGAACAAAACAAAATAAAATGCGTGATTAAAATACATAACAGTCCTTGTATCATTGTGCTTAAAAGAAAATCTGGAGCATTGAGTGGCTATACAACACAACAGAGTTTTTCATTTGTGTTGTGAGCTGGAAACTGAAGAGTGATCTGGTTTTGTAACCTCTCAGCGAAATACTAAAGGCTGTTGGAAAAGGTGACACTACTCAAAATGTTAATTACAAGGACTGCATCTCTCCAGGGGAGCGACTGATGGTCACTTTGGCAACAGGCAAGTTCAAATTAGGCAAGCTTGATCAGGTAAGGAGCTCCACATGTCTAATATTAATCATTTATTGATTTTCTTGACAGACACTGTGACGTGATCCACAATTCCTGGGGATGATCATTTTAACATTTTAACTCCTCTGGAAAAAAAAAAAAACTATTAAAATCGTCACGAGGTGACATTTGTTGTTGTGTCCAACATGTGTTTCTTGCGCCTGGAGAACAAATCATCATAATGCTGTTTGTCACACAGTTTACCTTTCTCAATGGACGGCAGCTCCTGTGATTTGAATATCATGCCTGGCCATGTTGCAATTTCAATACATTTTTGATTCATTTTTCTGATACACATTGTAGGTAATATGAATCACTGATACTGGGCATGTGTGAGCTGTGATGGTATGGTTACGTGTTACCTGCATTGTGCCTGCTGTCCGTACGAAAGCATGGCAGACTCACTAAACTTCAAACTTGGACCAAAAATGGACTGAACATGTCAAATTTGACCAGACATCTCCAAAACATTCAAACACTAATGACACACCAGAGAAACATCTGCCGTTTGTCTGTTTGCTGGATAATTTTTGACTGGTGTACCATGGACAGGTGTCAGTTTTGGCCATATTTACAACTGTTGTTTTCCAAATTTAATACACTTTCCTCCGCACGTCCTGCCATTGATGTTTGTAAGACTTACGGTAAAGCCGTGCCAAGTTGGGGTTGTGTGGCAAGCAAAACTCATGAATGAATTTGGTGGCCTGGGCATTTAAGCATCTAGTAACCCACACTGTGATTCTTATGCTGTGGGGGGGGGGGGCAGCTGTCCAATAAAAATAAAGCCAGCATCCATTCTGGCCTCCATTCAGAGCTGGGAGGCTCAGTGGACACAAGCCCCAGACAGAGACACAGACACCCTGCCCCGCATCACTGGGCATGGCCCATGTACTCTACATGCCCAAAGCCTCTGTTGTTTCAGTAATTTTAGGTTGGTTTCACCACCGTCCTCACCTCTCCGCTCTGACAGGTCTGTCTGTCTCTGGCTGATTGTTAGGATCCCAAAAAAAAAACTCAAATCACACCACATACAGTGAACATGTCTATGCTGGAGAGTTTCCTTACTTACATAAAAGTACCAACACCACAATCTGGGAATACTGCAAAATATTACAAATTTTGATGTATGGAAAAGTAAATTATAGCAACAAGGTTGGAATCAACAGTCAGTATTAATTTTACATAATCTATATAGTGTTAAATAGTTAGATTTACAAGGTATCATATTTTATAAAGTCATCATACATTTTTCTGAATATTATATGGTAACTATAGCTGACTGTGGGAGTGAGATATCATGTGTAAAAATGTGTGTAAAACACAGAAATCTGTGACATCATTTTGTTTTATTTTATCACATTTGACTTTTTCCTAAGGGTAGCAATTACAGCACTTTACATGGGTAAACTCTATTCAGAAAGGGAAAATCTGGACATTTGTCACAGTTTTTGTCACGTGACAGGCTGTGTCTTTGTAGTTACCAACTGTGAAGCACATACACTGACAGTAAATAGCACATTTTGAATTATGATTTTATTTTGAAAGGAAGAAGATTAGCCTTTGTAACCACAATCAATACGGACACTGAGGATTAGGTTTGATCGTCTGGTGGCTACTTCTGCTCACCCAACAACTTCATTCATTTTGACGTTTTAATCCAAAGTGACTTTCAGTTTGATCAGAAATGAAGCGTTCAGTGTCCTGCTCAAAGACTTACAGACAGAAGGAGCTGGGAGTTGAACTACCATCCTGGGGATTAATAGCTGACCTACTGTCAGGGCAAAGCCCTCCCCTGACCACCTACTTGTTCTTGAATTAAATAACAAACAAACAACATCCAACAGCTTTATAGAGAGCCTACGGTTGTTACTTCTTTAAATGAATAGATTATTATTTCCACTCAGGACAGAGCAGAGTGTTTACAGAATGGAAGCAGAGTCCAGAGGATACAGTCATACAGTACATTGGTCATTATTGTAGGGGCGGCGGCACAATGGTGCTGTGTGTTTTTTTGTTGTGGAGTGCCAGTGTGATTTAAAGCTGCTGACAGCACCAGACGCTTACACTGCACCGGGCTCCTGCTGCCTCTCGTCCTCTATCATTTGTATCGATGGATACAGCCCGTGTGCTCGCCTGACAGTCAGATCTCTGCTCCTCTTCTCTCCCTTCCTCGCTCCTCCACCTCCTCCACTAACCTCCGCCGCTCTGGCCTTCCTCTCTGTTTGCTGCCTCGACTGCACCTCTCCATCCACGCGTCTCCCTCAGCTATTCCTGTTCTGTTCAAGGCTTTCACAGACATTCATAAGATTTACACACATACACACACAAAAAAACTGAACATGGAACATCTCAGATTTTTTTTTTTTTTACTGTAGATATTAAAAAAAAAAAAAGATTATTTTTTTTCTCATTCTAACACTCACAGTGATACAGCTTCTGAAAGGAGCCACTCTGGACTTTTACATTCATTACTTAAGTATGTCTTGTTGATTGTACCGCTGTACCCTGTACTTGTACTTGCACTGTGAATACTCACAGATGATGGGGGTTTATGAGTTTATCCCTATAAGACAAATCACCTGATGAAAAGATAAAAGAAAAAACATATATATTTTGTCAACATATGATCAATTAAATCCTGTCCTCCTGAGCGTTTGCAGTGGATCGAGCAAAACATCAACATCACAACAACAACAACAGTGTTTCTGAAACAAAGGTAGACAGAGAGCTGCTAGATCTCTCTGCAGACACAGGTGTTAGCCACACTGAAGGATTATTCTACAAACAGGTACTGATGGGGCCTCTCTCTCTCTCTCTCTCTCTCTCTCTCTCTCTCTCTCTCTCCCTCCCTCCCTCCCTCCCTCTCTCTCATGAGGCTGAGAGAAAATGTACACATGTGTTGGTCTGTAATGTTCCCACTGAAGGTCAATGAACTCTGGTGTTAAAAATGTCTCTATTTTCTCTGTTCTGGTCATTTGTGATCATCTCTGGATCTAAAGATCCCGATTCTAATTCGAACCCTATTTATTCATATTTTCTCTTCCCTATATATGGGTGAATTTACAACAACTGAATTTTCATTTTGGGGTGAACTCATCCTTTGATAGCTGGAGGCAGACTCAGCCCTTCAACTGGTTCCTCAGAGATAAAACATCCACCTGAAAATGTCCGAAATTGAAGCTACCGGTCTTATTTCTGGCTCGATACCCATAAATCCATCATATAATTGGCAATCACAGCAATTCCAAAGTTTTAATCAGTGATTGAAAGTAATCAAATAAATGTATGTAATTAAAGGCATAGGTATTTGTACTCTGGCTGTGAATTTTCATGCTGCACTATTTTCTACTGGAAATATTGTACTTTTTACTTTAAGATTAGATTATTCATACCAAATATAATAACGACAATTAAACCATGGTGGAAAGTAAATAAGTAGGCACACTTTAGTACAATTCTGAGATGATTGTTCTCTACTTGATCACTTACCTTTTTCTATCTATCTAACTTGAGGGAGCGCCCCCTCCTCGGCACTTTCCGGCCTTTTCCGGCGGTGTTGATGTTGTGTTCGTCACCGCCTCTCCCAGACTGCTTTATGTCTGGCAGCAGAGACCATGCGCGGTCGCCATATTACGGAGCACCCCTCCCCTTCAGTCCCGTCACAGCACAGAGCCACAGCAGCGGTGCGGGAGGCTACATACTGAACAACGCTACCGCTGGGGAGGACCAGTGATACAGCAAAACCAAGAGCAAAACGAGGACCCAGAGGGATGGATTAAACCTTTGTACGCCGCTGTTAAGTGATTGTATTCGGTTTTACATCCCTGCGCACCGGATGAAAGGTTGCTCCTTTTCATTTTCTTTCCTTTTGAGGAGATTCAGCAGCTAAAAACGACTTCACTGTAGTCTGTGTTTAGCTAGCCGGTGATGGAGACTGGCAGCTAGCTAGCTGACGTTACTCCTCTGTCAGGCTAGCATCCAACACAAGGCTAACTTACTCAGCAGCTAGTCCGCTTCCAGTGCGAGCGGCGGTTACAGCATAAGTTAGCCTCCCATTAGGAAAGCCCACAAAATGTTAGCTCGTGCTTAACAAAGGCGCTAACGGATAACACTGATAGTTAGCCGGCGAATTACAACTGGCATCAGCTGACGTTAGCTCGCTAGCTACTCAGCAGCAAAGCGGTCGCTAGCCTTCTTTTGCCTCGCTAACTGTCACAGGAGAGTCGTGTATGAGAGGCTGTAAATATCGGCACAACTTTGCCTGATATTTGAGAGCAGGCGAGACTCGGTTAGAACATTTATTTATTTATTTATTTTTGATCGTGTTGTCTGTTGAGCGTAGTTTTGTCAAGACGGCGCCGTTAACGAACTGCAACCTTATTGCGTACTGTCAGAGACAAACTACCCCCCGGATTCTCTCGAAATGCATCATCCGGACCCTGCAGGAGACTCTGGCAGTGTTAGAAAGATGGCGCACCCGGCTGTCTTTCACAGAAGGGGTAGCAATACAGGCAGCGGGAGCGGCTCCACGCTGTCAACGCCGGGCAACCCGGTGGTCAATAACAGCCACGTCCCGGCCGATGATTATCAACCTTCCCTGTTGATTCAGTGCCAACCCCCTGCTGGTTCATCCTCCCCGGGTCCCCATCATATTCCACCCCACAGCCTGAATCTGCATTCCCAGCCCCAGCCCACACAGTCTGCTGGAGCTCAGATAAAAAAGAAGAGTGGTTTCCAGATCACAAGTGTGACTCCGGCACAAATATCTGTGAGTACCAACAACAGTATTGCAGAGGACACAGAGAGCTACGACGACCTGGATGAGTCCCACACGGAGGACCTCTCTTCTTCTGAAATCCTGGATGTGTCCCTCTCCCGAGCTAATGATGTAGTTGGAGCAGAGAGAAGCTCTTCAGAGGAGACGCTGAATAATTTCCACGAGGCAGAGACCCCTGGAGCAGTCTCCCCCAACCAGCCCTCGCACCCCCATGCCCTGAACCAGTCGCAACAGCACGGTGGGGCCATGGTTAACGGGACTGTGCACCATCAACATCCTCATCATCCTAACCATGCCCAGGTCTACCCTCTATCCTCTGGGTCTGGGAGCACCCCATCTGCCCTCGCTTCTGGAGCTTTACCTTGTGTCACCCAGAAAATGCCTTCTAATGTGGGGGTCCCTCAAGAGAATGTTTCCCAGACTGCACCTTCAAGTATTGCCGCTCAGCCTGTGGGGGTTGTGGCCCCAGGATCTGTCCCTGGAATGCACAGCTCTGCTACAGGCACTACAGTTAGCATAGTTAATCCCCAGACCAGCAGTGTTAGTAATGTGAATATGTTGACCTCTGCCAACGTGCCTGTGAGAGGGGGGATCAGCACGAGTGCTAGCAGTAGCAGCGGTGGATTTCCTCTCAATGTGATAAGCAGCAGCAGTGGAGGGAGCATAGGTGGAGGTGGTGCTGCTGCAGCTAACCTTATAACAACCACTAATGTCGGCATGAGCCAGCAACACCAAAACATCAACTCCAACATCACTATGACTACTACGGCTTCTGCTGCTGCTGCTGCTGCTGTCAGTGCCTCTGGAGGGATGGGACTCTCCAGTGGGATCCAGGGAAGACTTGGATCTAATGTGCTGCAGCCTGCGAGTGCCACTGTCACAGCTGTGGCCACAGCTCCTGTACCATCCACTCCTGCTCCAGCCCCTGCAGTGGCGACCACCAGTTCTCGCTTCAGGGTGGTGAAGCTGGACTCTAGCTCTGAGCCCTTTAAGAAGGGCAGATGGACATGCACTGAATTCTATGACAAGGAGAACCCAACCTCTGCTCCCAGCTCCTCTGCATCTGATACTGGGTCTCTCAGCATGCGCCAGTTTGTCTCTGAGAGCTTTGCTGGGGCCTCAGAGAGGGAAAGCACAAGTGGTAGCTCTGTCAGTAGCACTATGAGTACATTGAGCCATTATACTGAGAGTGTGTGCAGCGGAGAGACTGGGGGACCCCCAGGGCCCCAGCATGCCCAGGATTACACCTCCCCTCCTCAGGGCTATCAAGGAATCCTTCCCAGTGGCTTAAGCATGGGAGTGTCCCAACCTCACATGCACCCCCAGGATATCACCCATTCACATGTGAAGACTACTGTGGCCCCCTCGGCTCCCACAAACATTCATCTGCCTGCTGCCATGTCGGGTCACCAGACCACCATTGGACTCACTACGCCTGCTTCACACCAGCAGCTCACCTACGCCCAGGCAGTTGCTAATCAACCCACAGGCTCCACACAGGGCCTGGTTGGTGTTCAGCAACAGAAGATGGGCTACGCCCCCATGCCACAGCAGCCATCTGCAACCCCCCAAGCAGCCCCAGTGCAGGTGAGGCAGCAGGAGTATACCCAGACCCACCAAGGTATCCCCCAGGGCTCTGGTTCTCAACCTCTGTCCAACCAGGCTGGACCAGCTCCCTCTGGGCCAGCTAATGGATCAAATCAGATGATGGGGGCACTGCAGCAGTCACAGGCACTCCTTCACACACAGTCCCAGCAGCCCGCAACCTCCAGTATGCCCTCTCATGTTGGAGTACCAGGTCTAGGTCAGCAGCCTCAGAGTCACCCCGGTCACCTGGACTGCCAGCAGCAGAAGCCACAGTCACTCCCAACACAAATCCAAAATGTGGGCCTGAGCACCCAGCTGCCCACAACAGTCCACCAGAGCCAAGTATCTGCATCAAGTGTGCCTCCTCCCAACCCTCAGAGTGACCCCCAGGCCCAGCCGCAAGCCCACAACACTGGTAATAGTGGTAGGATGCCCCAGCATGGTGTTCCTCAGGGCCAGCTGTCTTGTGTTAGCTTGTCCCAGGACCACAGCAGTGCCCAGGCCCTGGCTCATGCTGCCCAGGCCAGTGCCCTCTATGCTAGCCTGCCAACCTTCACCACCACCCAGCTGCAGGACGCCCAGCGGCTGCTCCTACAGCACCAGTCGGCTTTATTGGCGCTGCCCAAGCTGTCCGGAGGGGAGGCTGGATCTGGATCCAGTGCTGGCCAGGGTCAAGAAGCCGAGGGCAACACTGCTGCCGCCAGTGCCTTAACTGCATCAACTGGTCTCAAGACTGTGGATGGAGAGGAGGATGGGTAAGAAATGCTATTTCTTTGCTTTTTTCTGTTTGTTTGATGTGTTTTAACACACGCATAGACACATTTAACCGTAGTCTGGAACCAAAGTAGCTGCATCCCGTTAAATGGGTGTTTTGTGGCCCAACTCAATATTCAGCGTCTGTTTGAAGCTGGATGATTTCACTGGTTGCTGTGGCAGCTGTGAGGGAAGAAAAGTGTTATTGTTTTCCTAGATAGCCGGCAGACAGAGGCCAGGCTTCCACAGTCTGTCTGTCCTCTGCCAGGGGGACACAGTGCAGGGCTCAGCTGGACTTGATGTCTCTTGTCTTTTATCAAGTGGCTGCAGTGATTCGACATTTTACCTAGACTGCCCCCTTGCTTGAATTGCGGCTGTCTGCCTTACAGGGCACAATTTCTGCTGGGTGCACAGTTTGCTGTAAACCCTCTCAGCACATTTGTCGTTTTAAAGTAGGAAACAAGACAGTGGTTGTATGATTTTAATTAGAGATAGAGGAGGCAAGAAATGTGAAAGAAATTAACTAAATCGTCCAATTTTAAAGATGAAGCAAAACATTCCAGACAGTGTTTAATTTTGGTTGTGTGGCTTAAGGTTAAAATACTCCCTTTACCCTTTCTGTGAACTCATGAGGAGGAGATGTCGGTTTACTTGTCGACATGCGTGTAGTGCCTTAGTCCTTTAGCTTCACTAAAAGCTTATTGATTTTTTAAAATCTCTTTCTCTTCTTCCTTTTCCTCCATCTCTCTTTGTCACTCCTCTCCAGTCATTAAACTTTGCTAGTGGTTTATGCAGTGAACCAACTAAAAGTCCTGAGGAAGTACCTCCAAGTAATGCGCTTTTAAGAACTGATTTTCAGGTCACCGGAAAATTTAATCACCTTGCAGCAGCAGGATATTGCTTAAATTTTAGTCACTCTTTGCTGATTTCTTGAGATGTTATTATTACCTCGACTTTTAGGATGCTTTGCATTTCTGAGTCATAAACAGTTAGGGAGGAGAAACCAAGATGAGTTGATTACAGGACTGGTTCTGTAATAGGGGTGCTATGATGTTTTCTTTCAGTCTGTCTTTATAGGCCAGTTAGATGGATACCGAAGGATGGCTACTGTTATCACATGACATTTAACTCTGAGGAATGTGAAATCTATGGGGATCAGGTGGATTATTGTCTTTGATGATAAGTAGCATTTGGGTGAAACCAAAGCCCTTGGTACAAATGAGAAGATTGTCTTGGCGAATTAGGCTCACGGCTCATTTCTCTGTAGTTTACCTGCTGTCACACAAGTGCAAGTAGTTGACACAGTGCCTGCTGAAGTCGTGCGTTTTCTTGCTGATGGAGGCTGCAGTTTCAGCTGTCCATTCTTAACAAACTGACCTTGATTGACAAAAAATGTAGAGATGACAGCACAGCCTTATCAGCTAATGCAAACCACACTAGCTTGTGCACACTTAAGACCACAAACTACGCTTTTCTGATTCAAGCTTTTCCCCCCAGATTCAAGCCATTTAATGTTTGATAATCTGCCGATGCTGAATTCAGCCTGATATTTCTATATCTGAGTGCAGATAAACCACACTGTAAGTAATTGTAGCATACAGCACATTGAATAAGCAGACTGTTCCACAGGGTTGTTTACATTCTGTAAAACACTGTCAAGTCATTTACTTGATTTACTTAAAAAAGATAAAAGTTGGATTAAAAAAGAAAAAGTGATGTATTTTAAATGTAGGGCAGCATTGCTTTCATTTTTGCAATCTTATTAGCAACAAATATTATATGTTGTGATGCCCGTTAAATTTGAGTTTTACAAACGCTGTAAAAGACATGTTTATTAAACTCTGGAAGTTTTTGAGGCTGCTCACAACTGACAAATGTTGCACCAATGTTCACTTGTGTTTAGGAGAAACTTCACCTTGTGTTTACTGCATAGTGTGTAGTTCATTTTGTTCAGTGGGGCATTGGACCATTTCCAGCAAAAATACCCCTCCATGCTCTTAAGACAGCTTGATTTTAACTAAATCTAATTATGATTAGGCCACAAATTTGTGTGCATTTTTATTTTCCATTTGATTTATTTGGACTACAGAATTTTCAAAAATTATAACACTACATATTCATATAATCATGACACCATTCCTCTAAAAGCTCATGTCCGATATTATTGACTTATTGCCTTAAATCTTCTTCTGATAAAGGAATGATTGGTATTGATTACTTTCACTTTCCTGCTGAAAATGATGGGTAATTTTGTGCAAAGAGGCAGTAAAGTATAAGTTATGGCACCTTTAATCTCCCTTTTTAATTGGAACATTTCTAAGACCTGGGACCTTTTACCTTTGTGTACTTATTGCAGAGGAGCCAGTTGATCTCATAAAAGCAGATTTGTTCTGTGTGGTTGGAATTTATTTACAAGCGTGTTCTAGATGGCTGTGCGCCATGTGAGTGGTTGTACTGCTCCTTTGGTTCCTGTGCAGCTCCTTTGGTTCCTGTGCAGCTCCTGTCAACATATTTTCAGTTTTTAATGTGTGGGATGACCCCACCTTCATAAATCAGCACCTGAGGCTCAGCTGTAAAATGGCAGGACCTCTTTATAGTGTCAGTAGATATGCACTTCTTTGAATGAAGGAGGGTGTCAATGGTGTGCGCTAACAAGCCATTAATGGAATATGTTGAAGATGGATGGGTGGTCTTTATGTTTGTGTGTGGGCAGACTGCTCAGGTTTATAGGCCATTCATGGTAAATTGGTGATAAGAACAGGGTGTGAAATGTTTAATGGTATGAGCAAAATATAACTAGAGTGAAAGCATGTAGTCTAATGTAATCTTATGTGGGTTTTTCTCATGCAAGAGTCTTGAATTTTAGGATGTGGTTTTGTGCAGTTAGATCACGTGCAAGTTTCTGTGTGTGTGTGCATGCTGAGTTTAGTTCTTATTTCAAACCCTCAGTTTGAAGACATAATTTTGTGAGACAGGTTGATAGTAGAGCTTTACTCTGTCCGCTGACATTGGCTGATATTGGCCTAACACAGATATATGGGTATTGGTGTATATGTTGTCCAGTTTGCACAAATATAAATATTTAGTTTTTTAGAAGATTTTATTTTGCAGAAAAAGATGCATGTGATAACTTAGAATAATTAAATTGAATTGTTTTTTTTTTTTGGTTTCCTATGGACTGAGCGATAGATGCCACTTCTTTAGTGCGTGGGGTCACTACCCTCTCAGCACTGTGAAGTAAATATCTTTATAAACATCAACCTAAACATGTCAATTGTCATTCCTGTAAGTTTTGTTCTTTACTATACATCTGACTGTGAAGTTGTTTCAGTTCAGGTCTAATGAACCAATGAGATATTTTGTTTTTAGTATATTTCTTCCAGTTTTCCTTTCATTTTTTAAAGTCACTACTCATGTCTCCATTTAAGGGCTGTCTTCCTTCAGCTACCAAGAATGTACACTTGTATGTATTTGACTGGCCAACGTGGTGTCAATGATGACGCACCGAGGCAAAAGTTGTGCCAGGTAAAAAGAAATATTTTTTTTCAATCCAGCCTGTGTCTTTTTGTTGCTGCGGTGCCAATGCAATACTGTCATTGGAATGAATGAGGATACTGCATATTTTTGACACAGTGCTATTGTTGGATTGAACACAGCGTGTATATGTGTGTTTGAGTGTGTGAAGGCTCAGGGGAATGTAGGCTGGCGGGCTGGTTGGCTGGCAGCATGATGGCTATCTCTGCTGCTGTCTGTTTTGAATGTAATCTTCCCCCTGGCAGCGCAGGGACCCAGTGTGTGCTGGGCCTGTTGCTCATTGTGTGGAGATCAACGAGATCCCCAAAATTCACAACGTGCAGAGGAAATGACCCCACCTGACCTAACCCAACTTAGTCGGGTCTGCTGAACCTCGATGAGACCGCTGAGGACACGGCAGACTGGACCAGATGGAACCAGACTGAGTAGAGTTGTGCATCACTGTTTGAGTTTTGATAAATCCTGCTATTGTGTTGCTCCACGATTTTCTTCAACAGTGTGCTCTGTGCATGGTTCATATGAGCACTGGCTTGGGGGAGGTTATATCACAGACTCAGACATACCTGGTCACAAGATTTTCAGTCTGTCATTGTCCACATCTTGGTTTCTTGAACTATCAAAGATGGTGTTCTTTTAATAACTACTGACATTTGGGACTGAATGTTTGGTAATACTAATGTAATCAAACTCTCAGTATTGTGTTGTAGTATCGAACATTCATCCCCTGTAGGACCGAAAGATGGCTGTAAAACAATTGTGGATTTGTCCTACCAATATTGGCTTCCAATATTCCACTTCACACATCATTAAATAATGTTTTACAGGAAAACATTCATGTTTTGCATGCCTTTTCTTCGAAGTAATATTGCTGATACAGTTGATGGAAATCACTGGTTTCGTCACATATTAAATCTATTCTTTGCACAATGACGCAATATATGCCAATATCACAAAGTCTGTAACAATGCAATTTTGATTCAGTATTATTGCAGTAAGGAGAAACGCGTCCTCTCTCTCTGTTGACTGGTCCTCTCATCAAAATCAAAGTATTTCCATAGTGCTTTTTCTTTCTTTCTCCAATAGAGGAGTAAATATCATCATGGTCTTGTTCTTTGCTGGCTGGCACTCCCACTGTTTGTGGTGCTGTTTGCACAGCTTAAGATGAGGTGCACTTGGACAGAGTACCACAGACATGCCATGGGAACTTCAATCACCTCATGATTTGATCCCGATTCAGACGGCTACGATGCATAATAAAACGATTGATATATATTTTGATGCCTCAAATTTTGTCATTTACATGATTTATTTTGTCTCACTGTGTGACTACTTACTACTTTTGAAAAATAGTACATGTTTAATGAGCCATAACAAAAAGAAACATGTGAATTGACTTCTGTCTCACTTGCTCACACCCAGCCATCCTCACCAATGCTCAAGAAGTAGAATGCAAACATGACATGTTTATGCCCATCATGTTTCCCCATCCAGTTCTTTTAGTCTTAAGGAACGTATATGAAAAGCCCGTCATACTAAATTGATAGAGGTGAGCATAAAGTTGAGATTTGGGTTTTAAATGGTTGACTTTTCTGCCTCGAGACATAGTTGTTCAAGAGGCAATCACAGTGCGTCCAAGAATCTATTTTACCCCAACCCCCACTTTGTTGGGCGGCTATTTTGCTTAAAATACTGTAAGTTCCTACGGTTCAGTAATGTTAGTCCAGGCCAGCCTTCAAAAATGGCTGCTGTGTCACAATTGTCACAATTATTGCTCTGATTTAAGCAATCCTTTTGTAAAGCCTTTTCATCAAGCCTTAAAAATATTGAGAGGTTGTTTTCTAGCCTTATTTCCTCAGTAATCTTACAAAATTGGCTGGAAAAACACCACAGGCTTTATAGGCGGTCCAAGGCTGGATAGGTGCTGTGTCTCTTTAAATTGGTGAGAATCAATATATTGATGTCCTGAGAAACACTCAATCTCAAGTTATTTTTTTTGTTTAAAAAAAAAAACACCAATAGTGTGGCAGCAAGGGTGTGAGCTGTTGTCTTTTTATACATAGAGCTGTGGTTTGTCCACAGTTGCACATCACTAAAAGTAAACAGCATTTGTTATTTGTTATGCTGCTGACGCCTCCCCCAGTCCTGCCACACAGACCGAGCCAGAGAACACCAGAACACAGCAGAGCGGCAACATGCTGTGTGTGAGCGAGGAGAGGGAGGGAGGTCACAGTACACGCTACTGAATATTTACTATGTCTGTTGAAGCTGAGTGGTGAAAGCATGAATGGCAGAATGAAGCTAAACAAGGAGCAGTTTACGTGTGGATATCGCTCCATAAATCACCCCACATTTTTCTCCCTTTGCTTATTTGTATGCTTTGTGCAGATGCGTCATTGATTTCATGTTCTCTGCCTCCCTCTTTCTGATGGTTTATTTTTCCATCAATAAACAGGATTGTTTCACTTAAGAGTGTGGTGGGAAAACTAATGGCTTGTAATGGATGATAATGCATTGTGTTTTTAGCCAGCCTTTCATCTACGAGAAAATTGCCCTCCCACCCTTGAATGCACGCACACACGCACACACGCACGCTGCCATGATGGTCGAACCCTGTCGAAGCTGCTCCTGCTGTTTTTATTATGGCTCTTGATGTACCTGTACAACATGGGCAGAAGCAGTTATTCATATTTTCATCTATTTATTGTTATTCCACTGAGGGCTTCATACTGCATCAAAAAGAGTTGACTTTAGGAACTAGAGAGGCTCTTGGTCATTACAGAATAATTAGCTGTAATGGCTGGTTTGGCATCATGAGTAGAGCTGCAACAATTAAGCATTTAGTCGATCAAAAGAAAAATGTGTTGCCATCTCCTTCTTTTTGGTCATTTTTCTAGTGAAAATGCCAAACACTTGATGGTTTCAGCTTCTCGAGTGTCAAAATTTGCTGCTTTTCTTTGTCATATATGATATCAGATGTAGAGTCTCTGGATTTTGGACTGTTTGGACAAAATAAGCAATTTTGAAGATGTCAGTTTGTGCTTTTTTATGGACTAAATGATAGGGCTGGGTAGCTTTTAAAATAAAATTAAAAATGAAATACCGGTACCAATAACAATACCTTAAGCCTTGAACGAGAACCCTGTTTCTGGGTGAAACCTAGTGTGTTTCCTGCAGCTAATCACCAGCACTATTAGATCTTGGCACAACAATCATGCTGCATGCTTATTGGCCCACTGACGCTGATGAGATTAACTTCTTAGGTATTGAAATTTGCTATTGAAATTGATATTCAGTAGGATGGAGGCAATTTGGTTGGTTCAAAGTATTGTGGTTTGATACCCAGCCCTAATTGGCGGAGTAATGCATGATGAAAATAATCATTAGTTGCAGCCAATGTAACCATACAGCCATGACCAGTTGACTCATTCACTTTGTCACACTCAAAACTGCCTGTCCTCCTTTTGGGTTCATGAGGTTCAATGTTTGCCTCTATCTCATTTCTTTTCCACCAAATTGTCTGTGGTTCTTGAACCACTTCCATTCAGGATTCTTGAAATCCGAACCAGGCCACGTTTCCACCAGTTTTAAGTGGAAGAAAGCCGTACTTGCAAGATGTCAGATTGCATTGATTACCTGCAAGCTTTTGTTTATATAGATATTAGATTTTATCCAAATAACAGGCATGTACCTAATAATAAGAATGCGTAGATTGCTAATATGTTCAAGACAAATGGCCTTCTCCCTCCTTTCTTGCCAACCTGTAGAATATCACACACCCACTGATGTTGTCATGGTCAAGTCCAAAAAACTTTGAAAAGATTGAAGGGTCAAATCATCACTGAATCGTTGGGGCCTGACTGCGGTTCTGGAAACACATGGAGAAACACACTTCAGTCTAATATATCTACGCATTAGTACTTCATCTGAAGAAAGTCCTCCAGAAAATGAGAGAACACACTTCAGAGAGTTTTTCCCCCCATATTATTGACAAGGCTGATAATATCGTGACCAAATGAGGCAGGTCAGACTGATTTCCGCTGATGAGACTTTCCATAGAATGCACTCAAATTTGAGGGATGAACAACTTGTTGACAGATGTATCAGTGGTAAACCCACTCTCTGAAGTGTGGTCTTTAATTTTCTTGAGGCATTTCTTCATCAGAAGTCATATGACATTAGCTAAGTTTTGTTTGAGTGCGTTTCTCCATGTCTCTCCCATTGACTCAAATACTGCTGACGCCATAGTCTGGCTGCAAAGTGAGATCTGGTGATGAAATGACATTTTCTTTATCAAGTTCCTTGAAAACCTGCCAGAGCCAACCTGATCCACATTTGTGGAAAAATGACTATCTTTGTTTCTAATTTGAAGTTTTTGTCTTTTTGTGAGAATCGCACTGTTTCCATCCCCCATTGATACATTTCTGGTGTCTCTAGTTGATTGTCTGATCCAGTGCTGAATTATGAGTCCGTTGTTGTGGCTGAACATGGAGTGAAGTCCTTTCTATAGGTGATTTACGTTCTGCACAGTAAGTACTTTTCTGATTCCCACCGGTTTGATTTCTATGGCAACGAAATACATTTTGCTCAGGAGAATAAAGACCTTCAGAGGGAAAGTGGTGCTATTTTATTCTTCTAAAGATGTTGTAAATGTGGAGATGATTTTATTAGCCCTAACACAAAGATTGAAACAAGAATCACCCAAGACTGGTCATAATTACTAAAAAGATAAAGTAGGATTCATTAGTTTGTGGTAATTGAGGCCTCCTGTTGTCTATTACATGTGTAGCATAATATTCGTGAAATGTGTAACACTATGAATTGGTGCTGATTGAGGTTTAATGTTCAGCCACGCATTTTTATATTTAGGCTTTAGTGGGCTGCCACTGTCATTCCCCTAAACATGCAGGCAATGTGCTGAATCATGGTCGGCATTCCTGTGGCCAGAACACTGTCCAGTCAGCTTCAAGAGACACACACACACACACACACACACACACACACACACACACACACACACACACACACACACACACACACACACACACACACACACACACACTCAAAGAGAGAATGCAGTAGATGACTTTGCTATCGGCTTTTTTCTTCTCCATGTCTTTCACACAATTATCTCCATCTCTCTCTCTGTTTGGTTCATTAAAGATGTTTGTTTTTTTAGCCTGATGGGGAATTAAAGCTGTAGAGGTCATCTAAGGATATATGCGTAGGCAAAGTAATTGATCAACAGATAGTGCCATACTAAATTCATCCCACTGTTCTCATTGCTGATGTGCTGACCAGACCAGCTGAATTGTTTTTGTTTTAGTTATTTTACTATAACAATAGTGTCCTTTGTGCAACAATGATAATTTGTCTACAACTCCCTGAAAATGCCTTATTCACTAAGGCTTGATTATTTTCATGGCATACATGTTGTATGTTGTCAAAAGGGTGAGAAATCAGCTAGGACTGCAACAAACTTCTTTTTTATTTTCATAAATTATTAGTGTAATGGTCACTTACTTGATTAATCATTTGGTCAAAAAGTGTAGGTGGCTTCTTAAAATTACTTGTATTTTATTTACAACTAGGGTTGCAATGGTATTAGAAAGACCGTATGTTAACATCTCTGAATATACTGCAGTATAAAACAAATACTGCTATCACTGTCAGTCACAAATACCTTTAAATCAAAGAGAAATGGCAGGTTCTCTTGTGGTTAAACAAATGCTTTCCTACTCTTTTAAAAAATATTGTCCTGGCAGACATGATACCTAATATAAACTTGAAACATATTTTTAATAACTCACAATGCCAGATTTTTAAATCGTCTATCAAAAAATGTACCAATATGATATGCATAATGTTTACACCAAGGTATACCTTAAAACTGGTATATCACTACAACATAACATTTAGTCCAAGGTAAGGCTTATCATCATAATATTGCTGAATTGACTAATGTGTCAGCTCTAGAATCATTAAATTTATTTGAACAAGGCTGAAAAAAAGTCTTCATCAAGGCTCCTTTTGAATAATTGTATCTTGGTTTGGTGACTGCAAAAAAAAAAAAAAAAGATTTGTTATTTAAAGTTTTAGTTTGACGAAATCCATTGCTTTTAAATAAAATTTTTTAATTGTTTTAGAAAGTGGGATGCAAAGAATTCTATCAATCTCATGTCTGTAGTAGACTCGGGACAGGGTTAGCCTAGCTTAGCAAAGAGCCTGTAGGCAGGGGGGAAATGAATTTGTCTGTTCAGAAACATCCTTACAATAACGACTGCCTTGGCTGAACTTCATGAAGTGTCACAGGGGGTTCATAGGTCCGGCTTGCTCCGGTCGATGTAGTCTGATAGTTTGAGCCTTTCTGCTCAGCTGTGATGATGTGAGAGCTCTCACCAGTGAATGTCTTTTCCCATAGGGTTTGATATTCATTCTTGCTTTGTGTGAGCTAATCCTCTTCTCTATGCTCTGTGGCTGAATGAGGAAGGCTGCTGGAGGGAGAGGGGGTGAAGCTTTTTGTTTTTATTATTTTTCTCTTTTCCCTCTCAATAGTCGAGCCAGCTGCTTCTCCCGTTAGCATGAATCAAGCACAGAGACGCTTTTCGTCATGTCTGTGTCCAATACAACAATGTTGTGTGTGTATAGTAATCACTGTTTCCAATATATTTAATTTATTTAGGTAGTCCACCAAAATAGAACATTTTTTGTAATATTTTATATCTGCTCTTTATTTGTTTATATGTCTATGTTTAAATGCATTTCAATATGCAGATTGATCAACAAAGCTGCAGGAATGGTGCCTTTACTTGCGATTTATTTTTTAAGGCTTTTGAATTTAACACTGTTTTGAAGCAGACTGTGTGTGTTTTGTAGAGCAGCTCACCCACTTCTCTTTGGTCTGACTAGAGGTCAGAAGTTACAACATGTTTCTAACTAATCATTTTGCTCTTAGCATAACACATCTCTTTTGGTCTTTTTTAGCACAGTCACTGTAGCATTACAGGCAACTATAGTCTGCCTACAGACCATTTTGAGTTCTGAACATGGGGCTGTACTACCCCCTGCTGGTTGGCAAGCTATGGACACATACTGCATACACATTGCAAGTACTGTATGTATGTGGGTCATGTGATGGTCCAAATACTGTTATTAGGCATAAAGGTACCATATTTTTCAAGCCCTCAAAAGACTGTCTTAAAATTGACTGGTCAGATGACTGAGGGAAAGTGCTGAAGTACCGCTGCTGCTACTGCTTCCTTTCAGACAGGCTAGCCTTGATGATCGGAGGGAGAAGTGAAACAGCAGGACCACAGATCATGATGCTGGAATTGGAGATATGCTTATTTTTTTTCCTTTTCCTGTTTCTGATATCTGAGCTTTGTTTATCATCCAATTACAAGTATCAATCCAATACCAGTGTACCAGAAGTACTGTTTTTGTTTTTTTTGGATGTGCTTACACAAGGTTACACAAGTGGCTTGCTGTTGATGGATATTGGTTACTTACAGGTGTAAGATGCTACTGGCAAGTAGTAGGGTCTTGTGTCTAATGAATCAGATAAAAGGAAGTGGTATTTGATCTGTACAGTGACTCGTGTAAAAGCAGATACTGAAGCCAGCATTTTAAATTGTACTGGAGGTCTTACCGTTACTGATACTAGTTATGTGTGTTGTGTTATGTTTTCATGTTTGTACAAAGGCATGATAATCAGTTTTTTGATTTGTTGCTGCATATTTCTGACGGGAAGTTGGGACATCTACAGCCGTGTTTGCACTGACAAAGGGCATGTTTTCAAGCAGACATGTTCATCTGTGTTTATGGTGACCAAAAACAAGTATTTTAAGCCAAAACAAGATCTTTGTGTTGTGCTGAAGTGATTTGTGCCTTGCCCTTACTTGGTGATAAGCATAACATAGTCACAAGATACAATTGAAAATTGAACCAAAAGAAAGCTAAAGTTGCAACCTAAGGAAACATAACGCATCAACATATCGGTTCCTATCAGAAACATAGAACTCTCAACATTAATTCTGCTGATTGGGTTGTCCATTGCTGTAATCATTAAAAGTGCATTTTCAATGTGTGTTGCTGCAGTTGAAAGTGAATTGGCTGGAAAAGTTTTTGCATTTGTTGGTGCTTTCATGTGGTTCAACATCTAAGACTTGTGAGTTACTGAGGTCAAAAAAGCAGGCGTAAGAGTTGTTACAATCACCAGAACAGCAGTATGATTTGTTAAGAAAACCTTTTGGGCTGAAGATTTTAGGGTGAAAGGAACTCAGTGTTGCGATCCATTCACAGGAATCAAATTAATGAGTAAAAAAAACAACACAAGAAACAAAATACAGAAACAAAACTTGAATGCACAGTTGAAAAGGGAAAATACAGAAAGCAATCTTGAATGCCCAGTTGAAAAGGGAAAATAGTTGGCCAGTGAGTGTCTTATCTCAAAGGTCCAGATAGTTTGAGCTGGTGGGGTGTTTACTGCATCCAGTTGGTGGTTGGGACTTTAAAGTGGGACCTGACATGAGCCACAGTCCTTCCCAGGGTCCAGGCAGGTCAAACTCCTTAATATCTTTTAAAATAGCTGTTTATGCAGAATAAGTCTTTACTGATTGGTTGCTTTGGAGCATCAGAGGTGTGACAACAGATAAAGAGGTTGTTTAAGGTTGTTATTTTCTCACATTGACATTGAGCTGCTCTCAAATATGCACTCGCTCACTAATGGGAATATATACATGAATTAGCGGGAGGACCTTTGCATCCAACAGGGCTAATAAAGGGAATATTGATGTGATTTCTTTGAGATAATTAGACACATTTAATTAGCAGCAAGCTGTTAACATGTCTTGACCTACATGGTGAAAACATTATTTAGTTACACTGGCCGATAAACAACATTATTAATATATAGTTGTTATGTCAATGTTATTATGTCAGAAGAAGAAATTATTTCACTTCTGACAACGGCTTGCTTTCAAGTGTGCAGCTATTGTAGGGGGACATCTATGACTTTTTCAACTGTGGCTCTTTAAGCTGAATTTAATATGCTTTGTGATTCTTATACTTGTATTTTAAGCCTCACCAGCTGCTTATTTTTTTACTGGATTGGGTTGAAATTCATGCTGAACATTCAAGAAGATTTAGTGATTAATGACTTGCAACCTGTATTAATTTGAATAGTTGTTGCATAATATACCTGTATAAGAATCTTTGATTCCAAAATATGGAAATAGATATATAAATAAAACCTCTACTAGTTGTTACTTTGTTGTAACCAAAATATGGTTCTGTGTAGTATTCATTTGTATTAGTTATTAAAAGAGAGTCTGATCAGTTTGACTTCACAGTGCAAGGATTTGGAAGTATTAGAATACACATTATTTCTTGGCTTGTTTCTCACGTAAATGGTATTGGAATGAATGATTTTTAAATAACTGACCCGAGGGTTTTTATACAAACTCCTGCTGTCTAATGCCAGACAGAGATGAAAGTCAGCTGGCTTAATGAGGCTTTGTGTTTCAAAGAAAAGAAATGAGTGACTCAAATGGCTTGCTGAATGACTTTTTATGACATGTCAGACATTTCTCTGAACAGCAGACACAACAAAGACACAGTGGTGTTAAGTTTAGGATTAATTGGTGGCATTTGGGCAGAAATTTAGCACTTAACAGGAATTCACCCCTATAGTCCTTAGTGGAAGTTTAGTTGGTAGTGAAACGTGGCTCTACTGTGTACCACCAGATGGCAGTATGCACCAGCCTACTCCTCTGAAGTCTCAGTGCAGCTTCCATCAGCCAGTGAGATGAGCATTTAGAGCCTCACAATACAGCACTGTGATAAATATGTAATGTTCAACAAAATCACATGAATCCATGTGAGTGTTTGCCCTCTGATTCTTAAACATAGATAAAGTGCAATGATGGAGCAAGGTGCCCCACAATGCTGGTCTGTGACTGAGTCAGCTGCTTAATTTTACATGTGTTAGTTATGTGTGGACTCTTTCTTATAAATATGAAAGGAGATTAATTCTAAAACAAATGTTCCATTTTTACTGCCATTGTGAATCTATCAACATTGCACTGGTGACTGGCAAATGTGTATGGTTATTTCGATCTTTACTCAAGGTAAAGACAAACTTGTGTTTACTTCCTAACCCCCTGGTCGGTTGTCATTAATTTGTTTTTCTTTTTTTGTCTCTTTCATGTTCTCCTGTGGTCCTCCATTTGCTGTAACAGGTAAGACTTGTTCTATTCTTTTTGTTTGACTCAGGATGATCCAAGTTTCAATTTCAACAAGTGTTAATTAGAGCAGCCTAAGGTTTTCCTCATGTTTCTGTTGCAGTGAATCAATACTAATTCTCATATGAACATGCAAAAAAAAAGCCTGATTAATTGCAGATTTTGTTAAATGCACAAGGCTGCATCCTATTTATGGAGACCCCCATTTCATGTTAACATCAATTTGATATGAAATTCAAGCTAACTGTGGTAGAGAGCATAAATCGAAGTTTTAAAAAGCACTTGTTAATTTTTGTCACCAGAAGGGGGTGATGTGCAGTGCTGTTATTAATATGTGGTGATGGACATGATGGATAAGACTTTGACAGTTCTTGCCACTTTTCAGCAAGATTTTGTTTTATATGAATGTTACAAACAGCTTCTTTCAGTTGTGGTCACCATTAATGTTTACATCCTGTGCTGTCTTGAGCCTCTCGTCCATGTGTATATGCAAGCTTACTTCAGTGCATCGGTACCATAGTTCAGTAGAAAAGAAAATATTTAAAACATAGACATAAAAGTAGGGTATGCTGAATATAAGAGCAGAAAAACCTTGAGGATACTTTCAGTGAAACTCTGTTTGACAGTAAAGCGGAAAAACAGTTTTATTTGTTGCTAAGCTGTGCTTATGATAGCGCTGCTGTCGTCAGAGAATTAGGACCTGATGAAGTCATCACTCGTAAATCCACTCACTGCTCTCTCCTCTTCTCCCCACTTGTAATCTTGCACATGCACAAACAAATGAGAGGGCAGGGAAATGGGTCAATGCTTGTAGTTTAATTGTTTCACAATTATTGATCTCATGAACTCTCGTTGACTTGTTTCATCAGCTGATTCAAAGGCAAAGAAAACAGACCAGGATCTTGATTCTTTTCCAGTAAACATGAAATGAAATATTTTTGTAATATTTTGTAAAGACAGACATTTAAAAAAAATTAGATATGATATTAGGAAGATGCTGAAAATAGATTTACTCTTATGCGTCATCTGGATACTCAGAAAAATTTGGAAAAGCTGAATCAAACTAAGATTGACAGTGGCATTCTCCATCAATACTTGGCTGGTCGATGACAGATCAATACTGTCATACCATGGCCCTTTAGGGACCCAGCTCAGATTAGGATGGATCAGAACAAATCAACTGAGGAAGGGGAAGGTATTTTTACATAGTGGTGTATATTTAACAGATAAAAACGAACCCTTATCCTAACCTAAAGGAAACTAGAAAATGTATTGAGAGAGTTTGAGGAAATATACAGGAAGCTTTGACTAATTAAAGCCACTTCATAGCAATGTTTTTAAATATCATTACCAGTTTGTTTCATATATTAATAGCTTTATCTTTCCATTGACATCCATCCTTTCCTACAGCAGCTGAATTGTACTGAAAGCTTTACTTTTCAACAGCTTTTCTCTTTTTTTTTTGTACTGACCTTGCGTGAAATGGGAGCTTGGTGACACTTCAGAGGCAGGAATCGGTTCACACTGGATTGATCTCAATGGACACCATGTAATTAGATGACTGATACTGTGTGTTAAGTGGTATTGAGTAGGACTAGTCAAGGGAGACCAGAATGTATACCTCATCAGCTCAAAAATAGAAACACTCCTGCTGATGCTGTTCAGCCAAACAACTGTATACCATTTCATCTGCCCACCACTTGGACAGATTTGGCTGAGGGACCTGCAGATTGTGTTGGAGGAAGGTTTGTTGGGATGTAGACTAGGGCATGAGAGAGCGATGACTCACGTTTGGTTCTGTGGAGTATTAAAAGAAAAACAGCCTCCCACCAGCCAACACAAACACACTTGTATCATTCTGTTAGAGACAAGGTGGAGGCTGTGTAGCAGGCGTGTGTTGTAAAGCTTTATGACCCAGACATTATGGTGAGTAATCGCGCCTCCTCCATCAGCCGATAAAAGATTACAGACTCGGAAAAAAAATAGAGGCTCACTCACAAACAGATGAGTTTCCATTTAACACATTAAAAGCAAGGACATTTATACAATACAGTTAAAATAGGGGATTGCTGATTTTTTTTAAAATAATTAAATGTAAAATACATTACATTTGAGAGATGTGATATTGACTTGAAAAAAAAAAACAGATGTTAAGTAAAACTTAAACTGAACAAACTGTCTCATTAAGGAGCAGTGCTCAAGTACGGTACTTCACCGCTAATTCCAGTTATTTACCTATTTTACTTATGGCTTTTACTGTTTTCATGAACAATTTGAACAGCCCTCCAGTTGCGCTTGTCTTTTAATTTAACTTGGTAATCGTAGGCTAAGATAGACTCATGGATATTTGGCAATGCTGCAGAAGAGCCATTTGATCTTGGAAGGAATGCCGATTGTACCCTTTCCCATTGAAGACAAAAGCCAGATGTTAGTGGGTGCTAGTGGTTTTTTTGTCCATTGTAAAAGGGGTATTAGATGGAGTTTAAACTTCAAAGTTGTCAAAGATGGAAATAAACCCCAGCTGACTTGATAAAGGTTTCTCTGAAAAGCCTGAGGCTGAATGAGAATATGTTGTTTTGACTTTAACATTGCTATCAGAGTATTCCTCAGTGGGTTTTATAACTTTTTTAATATGAAAATATGACTCGGCTGACCACATTGAATACATAAACAAAGCTGTGACTTGTTTGTTGCGAATTTACATTTTTAGTTCGTCTGTCCTTTAATTTAAGCTGCAAAGTAGGTGTTATTTGATTTCGGATCATGACGTTGCGCACATTACTCTTAAATACTAGAGTTAAAAGTGACGTGGGCGCAATATTGCACGTAAGGTTACAGCAAGACGGGTCTGAATTAAACTGTTGATGTGTTTTAGGGTGTTTAATTAGCAGGCACATCCACTTGTAGATCTATATTAAGATTACTATAAGGAGACATACAGCAGCCCCAAACTGTGTCTTCTCTGCTGCTCCGTGTTGCTGCGGTTCGCATCATTCCTGTCCTCTGTAGTCTGGACCTGGAACGCTGTGTGTTCTTTGGCCGCTAATCCTGTTAATGCCAGGTTTCACTCCACATTACTCAAAGCTGCTGCTCACACACACACACACTTATGTAACATGGGTCGTGTGGGTGTGTGTGGGTGTGTGTGCGTGCGTGTGTGTGCGTGCGTGTGTGTGTAAGTAAGATAGATTGATGGAGGGTTTGGACGTGTTTTGAAACAGGTTACTTTTAGTAAGACTTGTGGTGTCTCAATATGCAGTTGTAGGCGTTATTTGATGAGCAGTTGACTACAGATAGCTTCTAGTCTTGTATCATGTAATGGATGTTTGAGAACCACACCTGTGTTTGTTTATGCACGTTTACATGTATTTTACACATTTTACCTGCGTTTTAGTGCAGAATCATCAGTTGTGCAAGAGGTTGTGTTTCCTTCCATCACATCTCTTACAGTTTGCTGTTTAAGATGTATATTGTAAAAGAGAGCTGCAACAATTAGTTGATCAATGGATGAGTCTGTCAAAAGAAAATAACACAGAACATCAAGTTTGAGAGTTAAATTAAATTATCTGAGACTGACCCGATCAAATATCAGTCTTTGGTGCAGATACTGACCTGATTCACTAATCGGATATTGAACTGATGTCAGCTGTCCACGTCCCAATCCAGATTCCATAGTCTGATGTTTCTATGACTTAGAAGTATGTAATAATGCAACTTTAAGGCTAAAACTAAAATGTTACTATTAATTGGTAATAAAACAATTCTACAAAGATATCCAGCGCTCTCCATATGTTTTTGTCTGCTTGCACTGGACCATAACATAATGTAAAATGAAAAAGTCTCCCACTGAGTGGCTCCCACAGTTGGCCCACTCAACATGTTCTCAGTTTGGAGATGATTTAGTCTTATAACATGAAGCATCCTGCATCTGTATCGGCAGATATCCAAATTCAGGTGTCGTAACTGGAACTGAACTGAAAAAAAATCATACTGCAATTATGTTGACAGGTATTCCGATGAGTGGGCACAGTCATTTTTCTATAACAATTTTCACTTTGACTGATAGTGAAAGATTTGGAGAACAAGATTTGTAGGTCAGTGCATTTCTTCAGCATTACAATATTTCATGATTATGCTGTATGTCTCTTATTATCTTGGATATATTGTGATTTTAATAATATTTTAAATAATTGTGCAGCTTTAATCTGAACATAGTGCATAAAAGGGTCAGTTGGACCATAATTGAAACATTTGTCGTTTTTCTCTCTTCTCCCTCCGCCCATGACGTTTTTGAGACAGTACTAATGCTGAGGCGGTGGATCTAGGCCATTCCAGCTCTTGTGTCTCTGGCTGACTCTCTCTCCCTCCTTCTCTCCCTCTGCCTCTCCCCCAGTGTGTGAGTGAGTTTCGTATACAGCGAGGACTAAGGACTTGCTGTTGTCAGCCCAAATGCTCCAATAGCACCTGTCTCCCTTACGCATGGAGGCCAAAATGGCCACTCATCATTCCTCCCTGCCTCTCTGACTGACTCACTCAGTAGCTCTCTGTCATTCTCCATAGTCAGGGTGTGACTATGGAAAACCACTGCCAGGGCTTACTGGTAAAGTCTGTGTGTGCTTTCCACTATCAAACTACAGCTCAGCCAAAAGCCTTTACAATTCAACAATTCAATAGGCCTCTTTTTTCATCGCTGGGACATGCCAGGCCCCTTTTATTAACTTTTACAGATTGCATTTCTCCTGAAACACAGCAGATGTGAGCGTAGTTCCTCTTCCTGTGAGTAAGACGCATTTTGCTGACAAACTGTAATTACACCAGAAACAAAACCAACATACTTAGAGTACAGCAAGTGCTGCAACGGTTAGTCGACTGGTTGATTACCTTATAGACAGAAAATAATTGCCAAATCATTTCCATAATCAGTTCATCGTTTAAGTGATTTAATATGCACTTCATTTTATAAGTCTTGTTTGTGACACAGGATGAGGTCAGAGAGGCCTCCACAGTCAGTGAGGGAACCATAGGTAGTGTTTACATGATGACTTGATACTGATCTCTTGAACCTCCACAACAACTATTAAAGATGCTTATTGTAGCTATCAAATTATACATGATGCTGCAATTTTATGGCCTGTTTTGATCCTCCAGCTTTTTTTTTTTTTTTCATGTTAAACTTTTCAAAGTGTTTGTGCACTTGGCCACCATTTTGGGTGAACAGGTATAAATAATCTGTATATCAAGTTATTATTGAGTGTGTAGTGTGCAAAAACTTGTGCTGCAAAGATAAGATTACCTAAAAACTAAATTTCAATCATGATCTTCTCATGTTTATGGAAAGTCAGGTGAAGCTGCATAATCCAAACATTTCTGGAACTTTACAGCAAAACAGCGTTGCAGCATTCTCTCAAATAACTGAGGGACATGGGGACCTGTTTTGAACGTGTAAAACAACTTAAAAGGAACATTTAAATGGCTCCATAGAGCTTGCCCAGCGTAATTAAAGTCTTCAGAAAACCTGAGATCCCAAATGGAAATTGAAATCTTCACTGTAGCTGCCAAGCTAAAAGCACAAGGGGAGAGCGTGACCGCACCTGAAGGGTGCGATTATGGTCTTTTCATATCAATTTGGGATCTTGGGGCTTCCTGAGACTTTGATTATGCCGTTTTGCTCCTGTATGGAGCATTTGTCTTTGTTTTAGGTTTTAAAAGAAGTCCTCATCTGCTTATTTTGTTTAAGAAAATGCTGCAATGCTGTTCTGCAGGGAAACATTTTGTGGACTACAAAATGTCACCAGACTTTTCATTGTACTTGTTCTGAAAGTGATGCTGTGCTGACAAACTAATGTTAGGATAAAAAGTTACAACATTTTTGTAACATCGGCTGCTTATGAAAAGGCTATAGCTGAGACCACATGCAGCAATCTGACACTGCAGGTACATCAGGCCAATACAATGCCACAAAGGCAATATTGCACTTGTGATTTTCTTTTTAAACTTGTCACTCAGTTGATTAGGTGAAGCGACGTTCTGTGAGCAGGCTGCTGTAGGAGTGGATGACCCTCTCAGAAGTAATGTGATGCACTGCAGCACACACAGTCTGTTAGGACAAGTGAAATCCCCTGCATTGTGCTCACCCTTTACCTGTTGTTTCTTGACCGGCTGTCTCTAAGCCAGTGGAGGCTCTGTGAGTGCATGTTGTGTGTTCTGTCTGTGGAGGCACTAAGCCATCTTAAAGCAGCTTTCAGTGAGAAATGACAAGATAAGACCCTGAAGCACAGGGTCTCTTGTCTATCACGCAGAGGGGTCAGCATTTGAAAACTAAGTCAAGCTTTTGAACATGATAACTAAATCAACAAGTTCAAGACTGTTGGAGCTGCTTTTGCAACTTTGAGGGGCACGACCAAAAACCCTGATGACAGTGAATCTGACAACCTTTTTATGTGACAAGAAAAATATGTAATCTCTGTCAAACCAGACTTTTGGGACAATCTGTTCTCTCTCTCTCTGTACTGCTACATCACACCAAAACTGAGGCTGCAACTAATGATTCACTATTGATTAGGAATGCAAATTGTAAGCAATTTCTTTGATTGGTAGTTGGCTGCCTCAATAAATTATCAGTTTAAACGTCGATAGTATGTCAGTTCTTTTTCTTTTAACAAACTGTTTCAAGAACTGATATATGATCCATGTTTGATTCAAAAATCAGATATCCTATTTTCAAAGTTAAAAATAGAAACTCTAAGTTATTTGAATGATAAAACTAAATAACACAAAATAATAACCTTTTTTAATATTAAAATGTAATAACATCAATATTGATTAATATCCATTAACCTGCATTTGTATTTTTATTTTATTTTTCTCTGTGTATATAAGCAGGTATTTGTAATTTGTGAAAAGATACTTTTAGTTTTTTTGTACCATTGCTGAGTTGTCATTCATTCTCTGATTAAACAACATTATAGTGGGACAAAATCTATGCTGATCAGTATGAAGACTGATTATAGTATTTTGGATGGTCAAAGCAGATAGCGCTCAGTGTCAACTATTTAGTTAATCTCCTGCTATTTCAATAATCAGTCAGTTGGTTTGATTTATTTTTTATCTAATTCTAGCTTTTTTAAATTTGAAAATGTTTCTCTCTCTTTGGATAGTGGACAAAATTAGATATTTGAGGATTTCATCTTATGTTTAGACTGATCAGTGTTTATCTCCATTTTCTGACCTTTAATGAACCAAACATTTAGTGGATTATTCAAGAAAGTAACCAAAAGAATCAACAATGACAATAGTTGTTACTTAAAGCTGTCCACGCTGAGATTCAGTGATGCTGAAGAGTTGAAGTTTAATTGTATATCCATGTCTCAGGCTATAGAGGGCAGAGGGCTGTAGGAGTGGGGAAATCACTGGGCCACATGCTAATCTCTGTTGATGGTTTATGTAACTCCCAGCATCACATGATCACACGTCACCACCCGCCCAGCTACTGTCTGTACTCGGTAATTCACTCACTAGTCAGCCATTCAAACACAAATGGATAACATCGACAGAGCAAAAATGAGGAGCACACTTATACACAGTCATCATAACCTGGCACGCTGCCTTTGATTCCCCTGCAGCTGCACTCACTACTGCATCCATAGGCCGCGACCCAGATCTGCTCACTAGATTTAAGACAGTACGAGGGGGTGTCAGAAAACACTAAACAAAGAAGCTCGGGACACACCGCTCAGTTATTTTGGAGCGCATATGATCCCCCTGACGGACGGCTCCATGAGAGTGCGGGGAGTACGGGTGCAGGGCCATGACGAGATGGCAATGAAGCTTTTGTTCTGGGAGCTGGAGCAGCATCTCAAAAGGTAAACTAAAGACAGGGAATCCCTGGGGAGTTAGTACTGTGTAGCGCTGCTTGAGCCAATCATTACAGTAGCTGCACACAAAGGGCTGCGTGGCTATATTGTCCTTTTCATTCAGTCATTCATGGCTTCGGTGGCAGCATTAATACTGAGGGATACTTGAAGCAGATACTTTAAACTGGCTTTTACGTTCAATTAAATGTGATATCTAGAGATAGGTGTAATATTAGCGATGAAAAAGTGTGGGCACAGATGACATACATATGTGACATCAATTTGTGCCACTTAGTAACATCTCCAGAGGAGCGTGAGTAATTAAACCCACAGCATGTTTCTTTTTTTGTCACTGAATTTCTTGCCATATTCTGCTGTTTTGTAACTGCTCTGTTGGTCCATCTGGTCCATGATTTCACATAAAGTCACCCTCTCTACTACAGATGCACAGAAATACCACAGTGTACTTATGTGTGTCTGTAGTAGCAGCAAGGCACATCATGTACAGTAAATACTACTGTGTACTTCTTTACAAGATGAGCCTTGGCGCTGCTTAACATTGTTGTTTTTTTACTTATTTTTTTGCTTTGTAAAGAAACAGCACTGAAAGCTATGCATTCTTCAATTTCTGGAGGCGCTACATACTTAGCAGTTTTAAAATATGCCTGTGCAATATAACTCGACTGAGCCCTGCAGAAAATCTAAAAAATATGTTTTTGTTGTATCATTTGTTGATTTGGCATGTCAAATGTAACACCATAGTGTGTGGTTGAAACATATAGTTTTTTGTGTATATGATATAATGATAAATTATGCGCAGATGCAATGCTGTTTTGGACTAAGGTCTGCCCTTAATTCCACATAACGTCTGTTCTGATGTGCATACACTTTTGGGTAATTTGTCTCTTAAGAAGTGTCAGTAGGTCACTGGGTTATATTGTTTCACTGCAAAGCAGGAAGGCCATCAGCTAGCTGACCTACCTCTACAATGCCGTCTGCTTTATAACAGTTGAGACCTCTGTAATTTATAAATCAGGTACATGTGCTAGTGACACTGTATTTTTGTGGTGTAAACATCTCCACTGAGCTTCACAGGAAATGTTTTGTCTGAACGGAAAGAAATTAGAATATAAACCTTTGTTTACAAAATGTACTCATGTAAATGAACCATCAACAGCATCTGAAAACAGTTACTTCATTTGTTGTGAAATGAAGTAACTGTATTTGATGTTTAAAGCATGCAAATCTCATCCTTGACCAGTAACTTTTCAAAGTCCTTTTTCTTGGAACGCCATCTAGTTTATTTCTTGGCAAACTGCCGGATGAACCGAGTAAAGCCCCGTACTGAGCCTCCGTTTGCTTTTCTGTATATGTGACCACATAAGATTGGAGCTTCATTCCTCAAGAGCTGCAGTCGCGCTGGCTATTTGGGTCTGGATAATTGGCTAAACCTTCCAGTCAAAGAAGGGACCGGAAGAGATAAGTGTGGCTTAGATCCTCTTATTGGGTTCTTGTTAAAGTGTTTGACTGGGATCAGAGGTGAACAGAAGCTGACATGAGTATGAGTACTTCAGAGCCTCTGTTCAAGGTACTGGTGCTTAATAAGCCAGGACTCTGCTGTGATATCTGAATTAGCCTAAGCCCTTTAGTTTTAAAGGTGACTACTGAGTTTCAAATGACTTAGGAGGATCGTTAACCTGAATGCTGTGTTCCCAGGGTTTGAATATGTCTCCTGATTGACAAGGTTTTAGCCTTCAATGAAACAACTATGCACCTGTAGTACTAGTACTGACTTCTTTATAGTTCTTCCTTCTCCCTTACCTTTTGACTTCAGGTTTTCTCCATGACACACCTGATCACTTTAAACCTCTAAATTGGCTGATCCTGAAACAACAACAGGATATCTGTATTTCTTTTGTGTGGGAGAGTGTGTGATCAGAATTAGGAATGTCAAGAGTGTGTACACACGATTTTGAGGTTTTGGGTGTAGCTTACTGGAATGTGTGGAGGTATGTGTGTGTTGTGTAGAAGATGTCTGAGGTGGGAATTTCTGTGTTAAGGTGTTGTCTGTGTGGTGCCTGTGTGACCATAGATACTACCCCCTGATGAGGTGTTGTGAAGACAGTTTTTGGTGTGTGGCAATGTTGTTATGAGGTCAGATTGACCTCATCAATCTCCCATTTCCTCCATTGTCTCAAAGACTAATATCCCAGGAAAAAAGGTCATATAGCGTCAGGCAATTTGTCGACCACTGGTCTGGGGACCCATGGAGGAGAGTTTAAAATGCATAAGAAATGTTAAATCAATCAAGTCAGGACATGTCCAGGCACGATAAATGGCTGGAAAATAGGCCTGTTGCCTTATTTTGGATTCAAGGTGATGCTGTTATGGTTTTGTTCTGCCGAGAAATGCCTTCTGACTATTTTTCTAATATTTTATTTTTGTGGTTTCTGGTTTGGAACACAAATACACAGAAAAAAAATAACAAATCTGTCACCAAGAGTAATAAAAACTCATCTATTACCAATAGTTAGCCTTAGTCAACGGTTACTTGTGCAACATTCCCAGGAAGAGAGGAAAGCCTACAAAGACAGTACCAACAGGCCATGCAGCATGAGTCAGCTGAAGTCCATATGAGTCTTAGTCCATCCAGTCCGAAAAGGAAATTAAAACGATTAATGCCTCATTGCTTTTACCTGGCAGACACACATTAGAAATCCAGTGTAAAACTACAGAACCAAGTATTTCTCCTCTTTCTATGTACCATTCCAGTTCATCTTTTTACAATTGTTGCATCAGTTAAAGAATTAAGTAAGTCAAATGTCTATTAGGCTGACAGAAATTCAAGTAGGACTGAGTTTATCCACTGTGCCCACAAGCATTTTTAAATATGTAAACCTTTGCATTACTTTGTATTACGGATAGACTGATTATCTGTCTTGGACATTATCAGTGCTAATATTCAGCATTTTCCAATTATTGGCACATGTGATTTTTCTGTCAGATTGGCAGTAGATTAACTAATTGAACGAGGTGCTACGTTGGCGTCCTCTCACACAATATCCCACCAACAACAATATCTGATTGATAACACGTTAAAATGAATAGTTTATAAAGGCTGAATGATCTCAATCTGCAACTAAATGTATCAAATAAATGTAGTGGAGACGAAGCAAGTGTCAGAAAATGGAAGTATGCAAGTAAAATACCTAGATATCGTACTTCAAAGCAGCACTTAAGATAATTATACTTTTGGTAGAGTCCATCACTGGTTGTTATATATTTTGACAGAGATTTAAATCTTTACTGCAAATGCAAACTGTCCCAAATATTGTTTCTCAGTCTCCTTGATTTCTAATAATGGGTATCAGCCCTGAAAAAGCCATGTGTGTGACCCCTTATTTATATGTATCCTCTGATAGTACTAGTCCCTAGCTTCACACTTTGTGGCCTGGACATCCATTTTTGCTCTGCTTCTTCAATTCGCTTGGTTTTGGAACACTGAGTGAATCTGTCCCAGATGTCCTCAGGAGCCTGGATGTTTCATAGCATACAAGGAGATCAGAGCTGTATTCAGGCCCAAAACCATTTAGTGCTTTATAGACTGGTACTAAGACCTTAAACAGACTTTGACACACAGGAAGCCAGTGCAGTGATTTAAGGATTGGTGTACTGCGTGTGCTCCAATTTCTTTAGCTCTGCAGTGCTGTGTGTGGCCACATGGGGGCATCATGTGCACGGACATGATGATGGCACTATCTGGACACAGCCAAGGCATTTTATATTGTTGGATCAAATGCAGTTGTTACTGTAGATGATAGTATGTTGATTATTACCAGACTTGTGTTGAAAAATCTGATTTTTGGCTTCTGCATATTTACTGTCAGTGTTTGTCTTTGTATTACTTTATTCCTACCCAAAACAGAGCTGTTCAGATGACTGAAAGGGCTGTATTTTATAAAGTAGCTGTGGTGAGGAAGGTTTCACATTCTTAACACCCCTGAAAAATTGAGGGAATTGATATGAAACAGCCTAAAATGGTATGTAGTATTTAGTCATTTGAGAACAAAATCTCTCAAACTGCTTATATTCACTAACATTTCGGGCAGGAGTATAACTCACCACATGACATTTTTGTATGCATGATGAGACCCATTATTATCAGAGGGATTCCTTGTAGTGTAAGTGTTCCTCGGGGTTGAGAAACACTCGCATCGGGCTGAATTCCTGTGTCGAAACAGGAGCTGATGGATGTCTAATGTCGCTGTTTGAATCTTCTCCTTCCCCTTGCCTGCTTTTCACCACTACAGCTCTTTTCTTTTTCTCTTCCCATCCGGTTTTCCCCGGTTTCATCCACCTCCTCTCTCGCTCCTGGAATATTTTATGCAAAAACGCGTCAGCTGAGCGGCAGGTGGGGGCGTTCCCGCATAGATTATGCAAACGGACTCGGTCTCGACCAATCGGCGGCCGCCCTCTCGGTTTGTCGCTAGATAAATTATGCGCGCTCGTCCCGAGCCGCAGATTCGTGTTGTGGAGCCGAGATGAGCTGACCTTGGATTGTATTTGTGCCGCGGCGGTCGGTGCACGAGCTTTTTTTTCTACTCACAATATCGCCTCGTGGATGTGTCTCACGGAGCTGGTCGCTGGAGGTCGAGACGGGATCTGTTTGTGAGCGGACTGTAAAAAGAAAAAAAGAAACAAAAAAACAACCCCCCTCAAAAAACAACATGGCCAGCATGAATTCGCCGTGCTACACCGTGGCTATGGATCTTGGCGTCTGCCAGCTGAGAAATTTCTCCATCTCGTTCCTATCTTCGTTACTGAGCGCGGAGAGCTCTCACGTCAAGCTCGACAATAGGTAAATACTATTGTAAAGCCCCGTAGTGTCGTTTTACTGTGTTCACCTGCGGCAGTAATGTCACCTCTGTTCGTGTGCGTGTGTGTGATGGAGGGTTGAGTAGATGGATGCTACTCTCACTGGGCCATACCGCTTTGTAGGAATGAGGAATTGCTCCACAATGAAACCAGGCCGTTGATTTTTATAGAAATTTCCAGAGGCTTCCTCTAACGACCCACATTTTCTATAAAGGGAGGCGGGCTGCTTCTCTGAAGGGCTGCGGCTCTGCATTGATCCTGTTGGTATTGCAGCACAGATCGGCTCGAAACTGTTTTTTTAATTTCTCTTTCTCTTATGTTTTTTGCAGCTCGTCAGGAGCCAGCGTTGTGGCTATTGACAACAAGATTGAACAAGCAATGGTGAGTTTTTTTTGTTTTGTTTTTTTAGCCTCTAAACCCTCACAAAAAATTCTGACTAACTGCTATTATTACAAACAAAAGGATGTTTGAAGAGGAGGGCTTCATTATAACAGGACATCGCGTGATTTGTGTTTTTATTTGCATAGTTTCATGTTTTTTTAATTTAAATCTCTGGCACAAAACAACAAAAAAGGCTGTCGACTACAGAGAATGTCACATTGTATTGTTCTGGTGGTCATGTAATTTCATACATGAAGTTATTTTTGGGCAAAAAAAAAATAATTACTGTTTATGCTAACAAGAAACTATGCTAGTTAGCTAGCTTAAAAATAAGTGTAACTAGCAGTTACCTCAAACCAACGGCCCACATAGCTGGACAATAAAGTATTATTTTTGAGCGCGGTGTGATATGTTTGTTGGCATAATTGTGCCGTTTAAATAGAAAGATTATACATTCAGAACTTTTTTTCTGTCTGGAAAACGAAACCTAGTTTTATTTTCTGTTTCACTTTAGTATGTTGTTGACGCTGCTGCTGTCAGGCCTGTTGCTAGGCAAACTGCAGGGCTCACACGCCTGGTTATAAATATCTCGCCTTCTGATTGGCCCAGGTTTAATGACGTCGCACTTTGGGAATAAACACGCTCACGTTTTGTCTTTATTGTCTGTTCAATGTGTTTAACCCTGATTCTTCGTGATCCTTTTTTTTTCAACTTATGTCATTATGTGTGTAATATTATAGGTGTTCATGGCTCCATTTTTTGTTAGTCATCAGGCATTTCAATCACACATTGACTTTTCTACATTGTGAACATATTGGCAGCATTCTGTAGAGCAGTCATATATTACATACATTTGTCTGTACTTTTTTAAATGTCGTTTTCCTCGATTAATGACATGATGACAAAATTTGTTTTTATTTTTATTAGCGGTTTTCTGTAGTTGCTAACTATTTGTAGGACTGATATTGACAGTAAACAAACTTTTAATACAAACACAACAACATATTTATTTTGTGTTTAAATTGTTAGACACTTACTCTCATATCAGCTTCTTTGTTTGTGAAATATCTTGTATCGATATTGGATGATGATGAGCATTAGACACTAATCAAATTTTGATTTTAACAATTTGCAACATTACCAGTTACCAATTTGCAACATAGATCAGTGTTTTATTTGTACTTTACTGTCATTTGAGTACTAGTTACATTTATAATCATATGTTATCTTATTTCTTTTGTCATAAAAACGTAAAAATTGTTGGGTCATAGTTTAGAAAAGAAACTTTTGGCTGAGTGCCTTGGCTCTTTCTTCAGGGGCACTATGTATTTTTGGAGAAGAAATTGAAATTTAGAATTGTATTATTTGCAATATTAATTTGCTAATCATACAAAATTGATATCTTTAAAAAATGGAATAAACAAATTGTTGTGTGACAGGGTCTGCCAAATATAAACAAAGTAAAACTACGAATTGATGTTGTCTTTCTAAGGTCAGATTGTTTAAGTTTTATTCATACATGTTTATTGTTTATTTAGTTTATTTAGGGATTCAAAAAAATCAACAAAATATGGAGATCTTAACATTTATTTCCCAAAACTACATAGTGCACCTTTTGATGTGAATGTGTTGAAACATTCCAGTCATTGACACTGATCTCCCTGTCTGTCTCAGGACCTGGTGAAGAGTCACCTGATGTACGCAGTGCGTGAGGAGGTGGAGGTCCTGAAGGAGCAGATCAAGGAGCTGATCGAGCGTAACTCCCAGTTGGAGCAGGAGAACACCCTGCTGAAAACGCTGGCCAGCCCGGAGCAGATGGCCCAGTTCCAGGCCCAGGTTCAGACCGGTTCCCCGCCTGCGCCTCCGACAGCTGCTACACCGGGACCCCCGAGCAACGCCACCCTCGTCCAGCCCACCCTGCACAGCTCTGGCCCATCGGCGTAGCCTGGTCTGTACACAGACAAACTGACTGACATTTTTTGAGTTCTGCTACAGCAGCAGCAGAGCTCCACCTTGCCTTCTGCAGCAGGAGGTTACGCTGTTAAGACAAGAATTTGCACATATTTATCTCTCAGAAGGATGCAGCTGGTGGGACAGGCGGTGCAGTGCTTCAAAGCGCAGCAGGGGGTGACAATCTTGAAGACGGTGTATGGCGAGATTAGTTTCAGAGCAAGATTGAATCATCGAACATTTGCCAAATAACCCTTGGACATATCAACTAGAATGTCTTACCAAGAAGAAACAAAACAAGTCATCAGTGGCGACAATATACTTAACTATAGATTAAAAAAAAATCACTGTGCCTGTGTCTGGATTTTAAGTGATGTCGATTTTACTGATGAGGGCGGTGGAGGAGGAGCAGGAGGTGGAGGATTGTATTGGTTGTTACCTTTTTTTTTTTTTTTTGCTGAATGATGTAAATAAAAAAGTTGTTCTCTCTCAATGCTGAATCCTAAAGTTACAGGTCGAGAGGTTTGAGAGAGAGAAAAAAAGCCTTCTCAGAGTGACAAATGAAGAATGTGAGCAATTATTACCATGACAAAGTCCCCATCTGGAATGGGGGAGTTGGGGGGGGGAGGGAGGGAGGGTATTTTGAACAACACTTGGCAGAACTGGTGACGTTACTTCAACTGTGGGATGTTGGGATGAACAAAAAAAAATGTGGTTTCTTATGGAGATGATGATATTCTATTTCAGTATTTCTCTTTCAAAGCTCCTCATTTTTGCCCTGGACAAAGCTCATCATTGCTGTTCTCTCAACCCTGCAGTGGCATGTAATTTAAACCTTATCCGACAGGGTTGAGACATTTGGGCTAAGCTGCATTTTCTCTTTTCGTAATAAAAAGTTTGATGGGCAGAAGATGATGTATATTTCTGTATAGTGTAAGTACCATGTAAAATAGTGAGGAGAGGGAGGGAGAAAAACAACAGATGCTATCTTGGCCACACAGATTGAAGCGGGTGAGCGAGGAACGTGCTGGTCTTGCCCAAGTCTGTGTCGTCTATTTTTAATGCTGTATTTTCAAGACTGTGGACGGACGGAAGGTTAGGTTATTTAACTGACAACAACACAGCCAACAATGTTGTCCATATCTCTTTACTGCGACATTAACTCTTACTGTACAACCATTCTCACTTTGCTCTTTTTTTTCTTTCTGGAGTATTTGCACCTTTTATGATTTTTTTTTTTTTTTTAAGTTTTTGACAGTGATGTACTTCTGGATGAACAATATCTTAAAACTCAACATTTAACAACAAAAAAACAAAACAACAAAAAATACAAACTCTGGAGATGTGTTTTCTTTTTCATTCTGTGTATCAGTTGTATGCTCATGTTCTGTGCATGTTTCTGCAAAAGACCGGATGAGATATTGTAACATACTTACCACAATTGCACTTGACAGCTGCACTTCACACCTTTCAATAAACATGCTTAAAGAAGAATAACCACCTGATCACATCTCTGTCCTATTCTTCCTCGTGTTACCACGCACGGTGTCTGGTATGAGGTCAGTGACTGGCTACTATGTTGTGGAACTAGTGAGATTGAAGCCACAGTCAAGTGGTGTTGCAATTGAAGCTACCAGGTGATCTTTTCTGATTTCATTCAGGTTAGGAAACAGTTTTATAATTACCACCATTAAAGGATGCAGTATGTTGACTACTGGTCAAATGTATAGTTGGAACAAATATGTGGCCAAATCATCATAGTATTTGCTTACTGCCAGTAACTGTGGCTGCTGTTGGCTAGTTAGCTGTGCAGTCTAAGTAGTTTTGGCTTAGGATTAGTCAGGGCTAGCTTGTTAGCTTGTTAGCTTACTCACTTGGTCATCTCTGCAGCTCAATACATAGATATCATAGAGCCTACTACTACTACTACTGTTTCTTCCAATTCTTTCAAGAATTTAAATTTTTGAATGTTTTTATCTAAAACTCTTTCATAGTGCCACTTGAATAAAAATGGTACTTTGATTGTTAATCAAACTACAGTTTACTAAAATGGGTTAACAAATGATTAATAAAGCATTGTTAACAGGGAGTGTTAAGCAATTGTTAACAGTGAAATAACTATAAACTAAAGTTTAACTATCAATTTATCATTTATTAATCCTCAAAGAGAGTTTTCCTCTCCTATTCTAGTAGTCAGCATAAGTACAAAACATCATCTGATTCAGGATGAGCTGATTCAAGTTGGTGCTTATTGGGGAAATTCAGACAACATTCAGTTAGAGCCATAATTTGCCTCAGGACAATCCTACACTGAAAGACAAGAAATCAAAGATTTCCAATGAAAAGTAAATGTTGAATGCATTTTTAGAACCAAATTACAAACTTTTCAGGGTACATGTAATTAAAGAGTAGATACCTAGATATACTGGATCCATGAAATAAAATTTAGTATATACTCCAGTGTGAGTTCTGTTTTAGCCTCTGACAAGACTTTCCTCATTCACTACAACCAAACTCCAACATTACATTGTGTGTGTGTCATGTACAAAAGCAGAAGTAAAACTGGAGGCTTCCTAAATGCTCAACATTTATTTGAAAAAAGATCTTCTCACACGTCACAGACGAACACTTATACAGACAGATATGGCACATTGTCAGCAGGAATCTCTGGCCACACACACTCTCACATTAACAGTCACACCTTTACACACACACACACAAAGGTGCCAAGTGAGTGATATCACACGCATGTTCTCCAGCCAACGTGGTTTTAGACTGTCCATAGAAAAGCTTGTCAGTACCACAGACTGCAACACTGTAAACGCTGATCGGGGGTGGTGGTTGGGGGGGGGCAGATGTCCATGGGAGGGGCTGGTGGAGGAGGTGGAGGAGGTGTCGGCGGTGGAGGTCGGGGGAAGCTTCACTCTGAGGTCTGCTGGATCCGAAGCTTTGGCGTCAGTCTCTGTGCCTCCGGAGGGGGGCGGGGGTGTGCAGGTGCAGGCTAGCCGGACTCAGTGAGGGCAGGGGGGAGGGATGGGAGGGGAGGTGGTAGTCCAGAGGCTCCTTCTGGATCACATCCCCATGCGGATACTCTGGATGATCTGAAATATGGCTGAGAGACACAGACACACCATGTCTTTGTGTTAATGTTTTGTTTTTGGTTGCTTTCATTCAAAGTAGTTTTTTTTTTCTCCAGGTTAATTATTTCTTACTACATTAGTTTACAACCATATTAGCATAATCAACCACCATCATGGCTATATTATCTTATTTCCATATTAGGTTAATTACTCTGATATTAGCTACATTAGTTTACAACCTTATTAGCATAATCCACCATTGTATTAGCATAGCATTTTACTAGCAGTATTAATGATTTCAATATCTACATTAGCTATATTAGCTTACTGCCATATTAGTGTAATCAACCATGTTAGCTAAATTAGACAGTACCTTATTATCAGAATATATAATTGCATCAGCGTCATCAACCAACATATTGGCTACATTAACTAACTACTATATTAGTGTGATGTACCATCATATTAGCTTATTGCTATATTATTGCTATCCACCATTATATTAGCTCAATACCATATTAGCGTAATCAACCACAGAATCAACCAAATTAGCTTTCTACTTTATGAGAGTAATCAACCACCTTGTTAGCTACATTATTATGTACAGCACTTTGGTCAGTGTGAACTGTTATAAATGTGCTTTTATAAATAAATTTTACTTACTTACTTACATTAGCTTACTACCATGTTAGCATAATCAACAACCATTTTATTTGCAATAGCTTTGTTCAAAATTAGCATAATCAACCACCAAATTAGCCACATTACTGCAGTAAGCAATCACAAAATTAGTGACATTAGCTTACCACTATGCTAGTGTAATAAACCACCATATTAGCTACATTAGTTTACTTTAATGTTAGTGTAATTGAGCACCATGTTACCTACAATAGCTTACTACTATATTGGTGAAACAAACACCAAACTAGATGTATTAGCTTACTCCCATATTAGTGCAATCAACCACCAAATTAGTTACATTAGCATATTACCATACTTGTAAGGTTCGTGTTATCCACCATTATATTAGATACATGATCTTATTGAAATATTAGCTTGATTTATGAGCATAATAGCTGCGTTAGCTTACTAACATATCTGCCTAATCAACCGCTATACTAGCTAAGTTAGCTATCTTCCATGTCAGTGTAATCGATGTCCATATTTTGATGTAATCAACCAGTATGTTAGCCACTACAAAACATAAGTAAAACCATGCGAACACACATTTTCCTCTGTAGGAGTGAAAGAAGCATACCTGATCCACACACAACAAAGACAAAGAGGGCAAGCAGCCAGGGACCCACAGGATACTTCTCCTCTTGTGGTCGCTGTGAGAAACACACACACACACACACACACACACACACACACACACACACACACACACACACACAGACAGTACATTAGCATTACTACTACAGCAAAAATGTGACAGACGCTGCAGAGTTAAAGTGAAACAGTGTGAACATGACTAGATTTACAAAGCGGCGTCACATTTCTAACACTGCTCAGGTTGTTGGAGCTGAAGCTGCTTTTGTGCTTTGTCACCTTTTCGTTTTCTCTCCTGGAAACCTGCCTCCACACATCATCTTGTCTTGCACAGTGGGTAAGATGAGATGGAGTATGCTGCTCGTCACAGTGTCCACCACAACAACAACAGCAACAGTGATTTTCTAGTGGCACTGAACAGGCCAGAGAGTCTAATCATACGCTGAAGGTTGCTGAGTTGGCGGGGTTTTTTTTTTTTCCAATTGCGGCTCGTGTGGAAAAGAAAAGTGGAGCGGCACGAGTCGTTGGTCTAGACTGATATGGGGGGGACAAACACGTCTACAGCTCAGGACATGTGACGTGTTTTCATCTACTGTTTTGTGAGGGAGGTGGTTACAGTCAGTGAGATACGGCGATGGTCTCAGTGATGCTGGAGGAAGTGGAGGTTATCTTCACGATAGCAGCAGCGGTGTGGGTGAAAACAACCTCGACGTTTGACTTTTTTAAACAGCTGTTTAAACCCTGTTTAAGAACAGAGGAAGAGGAGGAGGGGAAGCTGTGCGAGGTCACAGTGCACCACAACCCACATGAGAAGCGTGACGACTGCATTCAAAATCTCTGTGGTGAAAATACTGCAGTGTAAGCATGTTAATGCACCAGTTCAACCATCAGTCTCATTCACGCTCATGTTACCTCGCAAAGTCCACTTTAATTCTCCCCTGTTGGCCCCCAGTACCACCCAGAACCACCACTGCCCTGTGGACCCCTCACTGTACACCTAATTACAAAGCCATCTCTACTGTGTGTCTCTACTTTAAAAGGCACAAAACATTTATAACAGATTCTGAAGAAGGATGGCTCATACTTTCCACCATAAATGGGAAAATGTTCCTTTTTCTCTCCGGAGCTCTTGAATGTATCACACAATCTCCCTCGACTTTGCAGCAGGCACGAAACGAACCTTGAGGTGAGGTTTTTTTTTTTTTTTTTTTTTTTTTTAAATCTTTTTTTTATGTCAACGGCTGTTTCCAAGGTGAAGTGCGAAATTCAATCTCAACTTTAAAGACGGGAAGTCCTTCTGAGCACTCGGAGGAAAATGTGACAGTGAACAAGTTCCGTCTGCTGAAAAAAACGTGCGATGCAATCAAAAGTGAGAGATTCCCTGGAGCCGAGGTAATACCTTCAAACTGTAGCACAAAGAACTTAAAGACATTCATATCCAAGTGCTGCATGAAGGCAACTCCAATGTTTGGAAAGCTGGCTTGATCAACGTTTACAGATCAGCAAATTAATAGTTTAACTTTCTCCCGACTGACTAATCAATAACTCAACTACTATCACGACTTTACACATAAAGGGCTGTTCTGTTCTGTTTTCACAGGACAGACATGCTACTGCTGTTTGATGATTTGACACAGTATAATGTAACTTTATGGTATATAAATTAACATTAGCACAACATTTAACAACTACAGCAATTAACAAACGTTTGATCTAAAACTCTTACATAGGGCCACTTAAATAAAAAATGGTACTTTCATTTTTAATCAAACTACAGTTAACAGTCATTACTTTCTAAAACATTTATAAAGCAATTACTTGCTCAACCTTTAAAATCAGTTAACATATAATTAATAAAGCATTGTTAACAGTGAGTGTTAAGCAATTTTTCAGCAGAATAACTATTTTTACACTTACACATTTTAACAGCAAGTTTTCAAATGCAGAACTTTTACTCAAATCTAAGATTGTCATACCCTGTGCATTTGTTTGTCTTATTACAATATATTTGTGTTGTTAAAATATATTTACAAGTTTATATCCGCTATGTCAAGTTTGATCTGTTTATCAGCACATTATATTTACAGAATACAACTTTTTTGTTTTATTCAGACCTTTTAATGTTCATTATAATAAAGACATCACCTTTAAGTATTTGTCCCATGTTCTGTCCAAAATCTGTCAACCAAATTTGATATCACAGAAATATTTGCATTCAGAATCAAATATTCACATTTGAGTTGATGAATTTTTGTGATTTTAAAAAAAAAAAAAAAGTATTTCCTCTATAACAAATCAAAACAATGAATGAATGAATTGATCATCAAAACATATCATCTATAGCTCTCTCCAAGCTTTGCTCTCTGGTAGTTATTTACCCTCCTCCTAACACCACCTGCTCTTCCTCCTCCACCCTCACTGATGCACTCAGGAACAAAGTAACGTCAAGTTACTGTGCGGAGGGCGGTAACGAGCTGAATAAATTACATTATCATGAAACAGCTCAGCTCAAACGTTTCCCTGAACATCTCCCACACGGGGCTTTAAAACATGTTGCTGTGTGACAGGAGACACATAAACAATCAGCTGACACCACCACCACCACCTCCTCCTCCTCCACCATCATCCTGCTGTATCCATACCGGAGTGAACGTCACCTATCTGGGCTAATGTCATGCTGGCGTCTCGCTGTCAGTTAACGGCTCACCAGCGTCTTGGCCACGTTTCCTCTCTGCGTGATGTTCTTGCTGTGTTTCTCGTTGGCCATGCGGATCCTCTGTTTCGCCACCATCTTCCGGCGCTATTATTTACACCCGGGATAAATTAGTGTCTTATTTTGTGAGGCTGCGGGCTGTCGACAGCACCTCCTGCGTCAAGCTGGCGCACCTCTGACGCGACCGCACCGGAAACGCGCTCGATTCGGCTTTCAAAATACGAGCGAGGGGGCTATTAATCTGGCTTTTAGAGAGGAGGTGTTGAGAGGGATTTTGTCTTTAATAACCCGAAAAAATTAAATCCATTTTCTCCGACTTATTACTACGCGTGTTTGATACACATTCCCAACCGCGTAATAGGAATATCGGCAAGTGCTTTTATTTTGAAGGGCATCACAGGAACTGACAGGCTTCGTGTTGGGGTTTTGTCTCACAGCTGCTCTCTGCACCTGGAGAGAGGATCCAGTAATCGATGGTGGATTTAATTGATTACATTTGGGGAAAATAAAAGAATACAGACAGGGAGAAAGTATCTGTTTTGTCACAGGAATGTGTTGTCAGAGTTTTAGTGAGACGATGCTGTAGTCTGTAGGGATTTATTATATATATATTTTTAAAAAGATTGTTAAAACTGTAATAAGCAAGAAACAGACTAAGATGTAAGGAAGTATTTACATATATATGAATCACATGAATAAAGACATTACATTTAAAAAGCAACACACAAAGCAATTGTGGAAATATTTGTGCAGTAGGTAAATGCAAAAGTTTAAATTGAGGCAGGAGATCAAATGGTTTACGTTTTGTTTTTCGATGTCCTCTCCTCATCGGGGAGTATTTTCTTCATTCTGACTGTTTTGAAACCCAGAGGTCAGTTTGTGTCTGCGCTCATCTGGTTAACTCATCTCAAAGTCAACAGGTTTTTTGAATTGGCCTGAAATAAGATCTGTGCTCACCACAGGTTTAAAAATATTTACAAGTTTCGGTCTACAATATAAAATACATCCTCAAATATCCGACAATTCATTCATATAGTGTATGTGGGTCTTAAAAATGGCAGTTGCTAACAAGTGGCTGAACGAGACTGTAGAAGACATTAATTGTCATCAGGCCGAACATGGAGACTCATCAACTCACTGGTCCATCTTTAATGGTGGAAACTGATCTACTCTAACTTTACAGTTTGTAGATTTAATGTAGTCTGTTTATAGCCAAACATTAGCTTGTTACTACTAGAGATGAAATGTATGCTTTGAAAATCATCTGCTAAGATTATTTTCCTGAACAGAACGTGTAAGTATCATAAACTTGAGTTCACCACAGAACATATATTTGTTTACATACCAAAATCCACTGTAATAATCTCATAGGCTTTTTTCAAGGGAACCACACTGATGCTAACCTTCAGGTAAGCCTATAGAAATATGTCATCACTACACCACTCTATTCCTGCTAGTTATCTTTCTTTTCTTTCTGATTGAACTTGCTTTGGTCATCTGAGTGTTGCTGGACTAACCAAGAAGTCTGTTCAACTGTTTTGATGCTTATTTGTGTCTCAAACCTAAAAGCAATTGAGGTTCCTTCTCTGTATTTATTTATTCATTGTATTATACTGTGTTTCTGTTATTTGGTATGATCAAATCAAATAAGATGTCTGTGGAAAAAATTAGCTAAATTAGCTGACTACCATCTTAGTGTAATCAACCACAACATTAGCTACATTTGCTTACCGCCATGTTAGCGTGATAAACCTCCATATTAGCTATATTAGCTCACTGCCATCTTAGTGCAATCAACCAGAATAGTAGATTCATTAGAAGCATAGAAACAGCATATTAGTTACATTAGCTTACTACCATCCTAGTGTAATAAAGCTAGCTATATTAGCTTACTGCCATATTAGGCTAATATAGCTGTAAGCTAATATAGCTAATATGTTGGTTCTTACACTAGTGTAGTAGGCCTAGTAAGTTTATGTGGCTAATGTGGTTATTTATTATGCTAATTTAGCACCGTAAACCACCATATTAGCTACATAAACTTACTATTACCCTAGTGTAATAAACCAAAATATTAGCAATATTACCTTACTGCGATTAATCTAACCAACCAACTAAATTAGCTAGGCCTACATTAGCTTACTGTTATATTAGTGTTATTAGCTGAACCTGAACATTGTAATCTTCAAGGTGCTGGATTCTTCTCAGGGCTGTTTCATTAAACTGCATTTGTTTGAAGTAGATCTACTGAGTGTTGCCATCATGTTTTTTTTTTTTTTTTACATCAATTTAAAAAACAGTTCTCAAGGGTTAGGATTTCAAGTATACTGTTCTTCTTATTGCAGAACACAACATGCAAAACTTGCTGTGAGTAAGTAAGAAACTGCAGCCTTGGTGCAGTATTTTAACTAGGCAGAACAACTATAAAGAATTATTCAAAACCATATATCTATTGAGATAGTCCTAATTCCACATAACACTATGGGCACAGTCGGGGGTACTTTTCGCTCCAAGAGACTCGAGCCTCTGAAGCACGATAACTGCCTGCTGGCAGGATCTTTTAAGGTCAGGGTGATAAGCTGCCACTTTCTTCCACAAATGGCCCGCATTGTGACGTTGTCTGGCCATGTTAACCTAATAAAAGCAAAGAAGAAAAGGACCAGGCTACAATTTAAACTGAGGCTAACATGATGAACGACGACTCAGCTTTACTCAGGCTGACTTGCACATGTTTCTGAATCTGTTACAGCTGACTTACATCATTCTCTCCATCTGACAAGACAGCTAGCTGGCTGCTCGGAGAGGAAGGAGGGCAGAGAGAGAGCAGAGGTTGCCTAGCAACTGCATCAAAGGGTTCACTTGGGGAGGGACGGACGAACTCCACCAATAGTGAGGAGGAGTGAGGCAATCCGACAGTAAACAGATAAATATCAGCTCAAATACAGTAAGATTGCCAGTTCATTGACTGGCTGAACATTTGCTGACAGTTTATTTCCATTGTGGTCCAACAAGTCTTGTTGAGTGTTTGACTGTGTGGACACATCAAATACAAAAACTCATGTGGCACTTCTGCCCTCGTCATATTTAATTGTACAGTTATCTTCTGTTATTTTGTTTATCCCAGTGCATGGTAGGATAGAGTCCGGAAACATTGTCAGCATTCTGTTATTGCAGAACCGTCCTAACTAAATACATTCTTGTGTTATGAGTCCAGCAATAAAATGGCAAATCCAAGACAAAGGTAATTTAAAAAAATGGCAGTAAGGTCTTTATGACTATGACAATGAAGATCAGGAACAACATGATCACAGAAATACAATGATAGAAAGGCTACTCAAGCCATATCCATTAAAATAGTTATCATGCTAGCCTATGAGACATGCTGGCATTGATGTTAGCATGTTGAAAAAATCTAACACCAATTTTAGCCTGTGGTAAAAGTAACATTGTTGTTAGTCTTGTGGAGAAGCTAACACTGATGTTAGCCTATAGGAGAAGCTAACACTGATGCTAGCCAGTTGAAGAGGCTTGCACAAATGGTAAATCATTTAAAAAGCTAAAATTGATGTTAGCCTTCTGGAGAAGCTAACATTTATGTTAACCTGTTGGAGGAGCCAATATTGATGCTAGCTTGTGGGAAAAGCTGGCACTCATGTTAGACACTTTAAGAAGCTAACATTTGCATGTTGGAGATGCTAACACTGACAAGTGAAGTGAGACAGCTGTTGTTATGGATACAGGAAGTCTCACATACATTCTAAATACAGAACCAGGCATGACAGAACGAGCACCGATTGAAGAATCGTGTTTATAGTTGTGGTTAAGATTTCATAAGGCAAGATCTGAGGTCTGAGACCGGGTAGTAAACAGAAAATGGTTTCTTTAATATGAAGCTAGGATTTGTCTTGTTTTCAAAAATTAAGATAAGGTAAGCTGTAATAAGGCCTGTGCAATTCCCACAACCCTGGACAGGAGTTCAAGTTCCCCAGATTCATGCATCTAATTATATCTCATATTGTTGCCATCGGCACTTATAATTATAGGTGAGGAAGGAAACAAAAATTACCTGCATGCACTAATATAGCTCATGATTTGTTGTTTTTGTCGTATTTTTTTTATTTAGCCCACACAGAATGAGAAATGGGTAAACAGCAATTATTCATTTTTAGCCTAAGTTTCACGTTGGGACTATTTCTTGACAAACAGCAGCGTATCCATCCTCCCGGAGCTTCTGAGCAGCGTCTCTGGCCGCAGCCAACCGGTTCCCAAGAAAACACCAAGAGCATGACGACAAACACTTTTCATGTGTCAGCCTTCATGTGTGAGAGAGCGGGAGAGACAGTAGAATTGCTGTGAGGAAGTAAACAGAGGTTCTGGCTGCAGATCAAATGTCCTTGTGCATTTCAAAGTCGGCATCAATGCATGACCTGGATTTCAAGCTTCTCTCTTTCCCGTCCCCGGGGTCTCCATCCATTGTCTGTGTGTTTCTGTGTGTGTGTGTGTGTGTGTGTGTGTGTGTGTGTGTGTGTGTGCAGGAGGGAGATAGACAGATGAGAATTGCACTGTAGGGAAGAAGAGTATCAGTAAACTGGGAACAGACTGGGTGTGAATGGAAGAGAGGGTAATGAGATAGTTGTTTCTCTTCTTCTTTCTGTGTGAATGCAGATTCTGAGCTGTACTCTTGTAGGTTTGTGCTGTCTTGTCTTCTTCCAGGTCTCCGTAGCTCAGGTCTAGTTTGACGATATCCTCCCAGATCCATACTCTTCATCTCTGTCGACAGTCTATCTATCATTGTGTCACCCAGATTGTCCATGCAATTATACCATCTGTCCTGTGAGAGGGATCCCTCCACTGCTGCTCTTCCTGAGGTGTCTTAATTAAAGGGTTTCTTGGTGGAGTTTTCTTTTTCCAAACAGCGGGTCGAAGGACAGAGGATGTCACTCGCTCTTCTTCTTCTACGTCATTATACTGTCATTATCACGTTTGCCTCATAACTGCTGTTCTCATGAGACATTTGTTGTTTTACTCACATCTTTAATTAGCCTATATTCTCTTGGTAGATATCTGGCTGCTCAGTACAGAACTTCTTTGCATGATTTTAATATTTGTTTGTTAATCAAATGGCTGATTAATTGAGACTCATGTGTAACTGTTTATGAAACATGCGCCATCAGCGTCTTGTGTTTCTGTTGCCTTCGTGTTTAAATCTGTCAGATTCTCTCTGGAGCGTGTTTTGCTTTTTTTTTTTTTTCAGTCTCCTCATAAATTATTTCTTTACCACTTTCAAAACATCACATTTGTAATGTTTTCCATGAGTCAAGAGAAAAGGGAGAAAAAAAAGCCTTGGGAAAGAGGAAGGACGTTTCTTCTTTCAGTATTCAACCCACCGGTTCCTTTGAAAATCGGCCTTGAAAAATAAATTGATTCAGGCGAGAATATGCCGTGTGTGTGGACAGCAAAGAAAAAGGCAGTGCCAGAATGTGTAACTTTTTTTTTTTTTTTACAGACCAGACGTGCAGAAGTTCTCCATCTGTTCAAACACCGTGTTTTAAAATTTACACATGGAGATAACAGAACGTGCCACCGACATAAGTACAGACTGACCTATATGTTTTTGTGCTTTTAGGTAGACCAAGCAAAACGCAGGCGGGGGCGGGGAGAGGCTGTTTACAGCTGCCCTGGATGATAATTATGCGAAACGTCTGCAAGATGGTGAGCAGAAAAAAAAAAAAAAACAATCACAGAAACACTAGCGCACGTGTTACACGGCAGCTGTGGTGGACTTTAACAACGGAAATATCTGAGATGTCTGAGAAGTCTCTCGTATCAGGGGAAGGACAGTTATGACCAGAAACACAAAGCAGGACAGGAGATACTCAGACAGACGTAACAGAAAGGTGAATTTCACCAGTGGGCTCAAAGTGACCCGTCCTCCATTGTCACTTCAAAGCGTCCTCCCTCGTCGCAGGTCTGTTTTGGATCTGTTTTCAGATTGCGACACTGAGACAATTTGACCTAAATTCTGTCTTGTTTACCTCAAACCTGCCCCGTTAATTATAGTCAAAACACACCCTGCAGAGCAGAAAACATGCTGCTCGACAGCAGGGTCAGCAGTCGTTAAACGCTGGCAAAACAAACCAGGAACGTGAGAGAGGAGTTCAGGTGAGGAGGGGAGGAAGTGTTTGATGACTGCGTGTGAGGGTGTGACATAAACAAATCCAAGCCCTGTATGAAAACATATAGGCGGGTTGTGAGGGGTTGAAAGTCATTACGTCCGCGAACAGGCCCCCCCTTTCTTTCCTTTTGATCAGCGGGCTCATTTCCTCGCCTCTCGTCCCCGCTGACCCACTCCCACCGGCCTCGATGCTGCAGAGCCAGACAGAGCTACATCTGTGATTTCATATACAGTAACTCACACACACACACACACACACACACCCTGCACACTCCCAACACCAGCAGCTCTGTTATGCTCAGTCTATTTCATGTCAGCATGCAGGGATGTTAATTCTCACTGCTGTCACACTTTTTCCTGCCACATAAGCGCAGGTCTGTGGAAGCCAAAGAAAGCTTTCACGTGCAGGACTTCCACTCCCACAGAAGAGAAACCTGCCTGTGACAACATTTACCTCGGGCTGACACCCAAATTCTTTCAAAAAACACATCTTTTGGTGTGAGGATGTGCTGGAATCATTTACATTACCAGGGAACATTTTCACGGCCAAATTCCCGATTGATTACAGTTTTATATGTGTTTTTATTTCTTTTTATCGCGTGTCATTTATGTCGTTAGGATGACAGCGACGTCAAATCTATAAGGAACGGGTTCTGCTGGTTTCTTGTTAAACAATGTGACCTCGGAGACGAGACAGGCTGAGGACAGACGGAGGAGACAAGTCATTCATTCAACGATATGAAGGCCACCAGCTGAGTCACTTGTTACCTGGTTAATGATTTAACACTTGCAGACACTCAGAGAGAGAAAACTGTACAAACTTTGATCAATACTTCTGAAAAAGGAGGATTTCATGGTGCGTCACAGGAAGGCACAAAATAAGAACGGTGAATCATACGGTCTGAGGAGAAGGTAAAAAAAATAGGAAAGAGCTTCGGTTTGAAATATAACATGTCGATGTTCAGATAAAGATACACCAGTCGTAGAGGGAATATTCAGAGACTCTGGTACAAATGCATCTGGTTCTGCACTGAAAAACCTAAAAACTAAAAGCAAAAAAAACAACAAAAAACAGTAAATCCAGTAAAATAATCTGAAAAGCTGAAACCATAACTTGCTAATTAGTTGGTAATTTTTGGTCACTTGAGTATTTTTTTTTCTTGAGTTTATTTTTTTCTTTATATGTTTTCTATGCAGTAATCTGAACCTGTAAACATTAATAAATGTAGTGGAGCAAAAAGAAGAATGTTTCTCTGTAAGCAGAAGTCAAACGTGACATGAAAACATGAGAGTCGAGTACAATGTACCTGGTCACATACCACCATTAACAAATTATTTTGTGACACACCTTCCTCTCCGCACAATTCGGGCGAGTTTTATGATGGGAGTGATTTCACCATGAGAGTCAGAATGAATCTTGGCATCACATTTACCTTAAACTGGTTCAGTCGCCCCCCTGAGACTGAGAGAATGAGGTGTAACAGTGCCGTGCACCCAACCCCCACCCTCTTCATTTATGTGACCCACTTTGAGTGCCAGACTCAAGGACTGCCTTGAGATGTGGGTGTGTATGTTTATGTGTGTGTGTGTGTGTGTGTGTGTGTGCCGTCTCCCAGCCCTCCAGGTCTCATAAACGTACCACACACATAAAAAATCCACCCCTCAAAATATAGAATAACTATCAATTATATAAGATTATAAATAACAATAATTAAAGGTTATAAAACGCAAGAGATAAAACTTAATTAAATGTTATAAATCAGTGAAAATGACAATGTTCTCTAACATTTTGTCTTTGTTTTTTTTAAGATTTGGAAGATGCTTTTTGTTGCAACTTTGTGTCAGAACTGTTACATTTTGTGGATGACGATCAACCAATGTCAGCCGATGTCACCTCTGTTGGTCTGGGACACTTTTGACTCCGGATCGATTCTGGAGACCAACCTTCCAGACGTATGACACAGAGGTGACCTTGTTTCATCCCTCAATAACTCCATTATGGGCGGTCATAAAACATGTCATCTCACGTTCACATTAAATATTTACGACCTGCTGCAGGAGGTGAAGGTGTTGTTGGTGGATTTACAATCGAGGAGGATGACATGCTTGTGACTGCAGGTACGCATCAATTTCAAGCCGTGTTTGTGGCAACGCGTTTCGTGGCAAGAAGTTATTACGTCTCCGGCAGAGTTTCCAGTGACCAAAACAGATATTTTGAGCCAAAGCATGATGTTTTCCTAACCTTAACCAGGTTTTTTTTTTTCCTAAACCTAACCAGAACATAAGTACAGCCATGTCACCCCACAACACTGAAAACTGGACACTGGACACGCCTGTTTCCTACCAGTGTGCTGAGTCACTTGCAACCCCAGTTTGCACTCTGCTTTGACAAACACAACCTCAATCTGACCCCAAGGACGCTAATCTGCTCTCGCTGTGACCTCACACATAATCCAGCTGACGACAGGCGGTGAGTCAGAGCCGGTATCACTTCCTCTCACTCATCCGACTCTCAGCCGCAGCTGCTCGTCAGGTGGACGTGCGGAAATGAGTGCGTTGTTGTTAAAAACAGCTTCACGGTCAGTTTGAGCGACGCCTCATCCGTCTTTCTTTACCGGATCACTTCCTATGAGTCATCACTCAACCTCCGCTCACTTTTTCCTGCAGAGCTTTCACGTCGTGTTCATACTTGCCAACCTTGAGACTCTACACATGGGGAGGATGTCGTATACGGCTACCTCCATGAGGTGAACTGGAACGTGCTCGTTTTGTCTGAGAAGACGTCTTGAGGCACCGGTCGTCGTCGATCAGAAAAGCAATTGTCAAACTCGACACAATACATCGGCTATGTCTAAATGCTTCAAATTAAAAACCTGACATGAGTGTAAACCTGAAGTCAGTGTGTCTTTCTCATCCTATGTACACAGCCACGTACACACCAATATCTGCTGAGCTGAGGTGACGCAACAGTCGGCTTTTGTCACCGCTAGTTCTTTGTTTGTTGGTTTGGTTTTTCTGATCCTGCCATTGGTCGGCAGTTTCATTTGGGAGACACCTTCCCTTCCACAACCTGCATGTGATTATATAAAAAAAAAATTACCAACAGGTCCCACTGAGCTAGCAACCTACATGACCATAACGGTAGAGTACCAGCCCTCACCTGGTCGCTAACTGCGTGCCCGAGAAGTTCGCAGGTGCTACCTCTTTCTTTTGTGGGGAGTTTAAATGCCAGAGCCTCGCTCGCCTCCTCACGTGGAAATGTTCCGTCAAAACAAGTTCTTCCCATCACAAGTTTGAAGGACAAGCTAGAGATTGCTTCTATGCAAAACTATTGTAACTCAACGACGCCAAAATACGAAAAAGTGAAAAGCAATCACAAGGATTTTGACCACATCAGGTGTAACAATGTTTTTTTTAAAACACAGCTGCCAGAAAAACAGCCCATCTCCTGCAGGGGCCAGGAGTTGGGTTTGGGTTTTAGGTGATGAAGTGTTTTGCTCATCCTTGCTTTGTCCTGACGATTAGTGCTCCCAGCACTTCTTTGTTCGGGTCTTCTGGTGGTCATGTAGCTCCAGCTCGCTTCATATAGCGCTGCTGTGTTGAGACACAAAACCAGCGCGGCGGATCAGCGGCTAACCGCTGCTGTTTTCACTGACCGACCGCGACTAAAACAAAGCAGCCGCGGACAAAAGAAACACAATGAAGGTAGGCCTGAAACCCCGAGAGAACACAAGAACGAGGGGCGAAGGGCACAGACACACACGCACACTTACAGTGCACGTGTGAAGGCAAAGATGTGCGCACACCCATCCCACGTGCACTCACACGTTTACATGCAGAAGCGAGCGAAAATGAGCCACAGAGAGTCAAGCAAACACTTTCATTCGCCTCTAAAGTGTGTGTGTGTGTGTATGTGTGTGTGTCGGGGCCCCACATTGTCCGGTGAATGGAAGAACGCAGACAATGAAAGACTCTCAGGACGGTGCGTAAAGATGAATGTGTGTGTGAAAGAAGCAGCTCTGATGTTCATCGCCGTGGTACCCGAGGTCAAACCTCGTTTACGACTGCATTCCCCACTTCTCTCTGACTTACATTTCCTCTTTTGGTCTCACCTGCACCACACCCAAACACGCACACCCAAACACGCACGCACACACACACACACACACACACACACACACACACACACACACACACACACACACACACACACACACACACACACGCACACACACACAAACACCTGTCACTTTCTAAACTGTTTTCTCTCTCCGGTTCCTCATTCTTCTGTCACTGACTCACAGAATTCAGGTTTTATTAACTGTGACTGTGGTCGTTTTTTGTCTTCTCTGTGTTCACCTTCACACAGTCAACACCGCCAAGACTCACCGTCATTACAGATGCAGATTGTATGGACAAGAAAATAATTTTAAACTTAAATTTTGACCAGACTACAATTAAACTGTAGCTTTTGAACTCTTTTGTCCAGAGCCTTACAGTAAATCATAGACCGATGGTGGTGGCTGCCACGCAAGATACCACACCAAGGTTCAGTATCCTGCCCAAGGACACTCCGACATGCAGAGCATCGAACTAGCGACTTCCCAATAACAAGACATCGGCTCCACCCCTGAGCCAGAGTCTAGTCGGTAACATTATAAAGATCAACTCTGGTGGGACTTGAACCCACAACCTTTGAATCAAATCTTTGTTATCTAACTGGAAGTCCAATGCGCCACAGAGCCCGATTCATCCTTTAACTCAAAGGTATCTGATGTTCCGGCGTCTGTGGGCGTGTTTTCAATGACAGATATTTGACTTGTAACTGAGACGGCGTTGAGACACACCTTCATCAACAACCTCAGGTGGTGTTAGCCAACAAAAGGTCCACATTTTTATTTTGTCACTGGAGGAAATCTGATTTAAGTACTTGTTTTAGTCAACACAATTTGAACAATTTGGTGCACAAGTGTTGACTCACTAGCAGTATGTTCACACACAGTGACCAGGAGTCGTTTAATTAAATGTTGATGTGTATTGCATTTTTAATGCTAGTGACATAGTAACAGGAGTCAAGGAATTCAGTGTTTTCAAAACTGTACATAACCTTGAAAATAAGGTTGCAACAAAGACAGAAAAGTATATTATCTGTTTGATGAGGTTTTTCTTATCCGCTGTGAAGTTTGTAACCTGATTCAACTGTAATTAAAGCTTTTAATTAGATTTCACTTGATTTATGAAAATCACAACCTTCTTTTTCCTTCATGTTAACGCTCTTCCTGATGACAAGCCCTCCAAATGTGGAATTAAAAACACTTTTATTGCCTGATCTTCCTGCATCATTTGCATTTTCCTCCTCTAGGAATTCCACCACAAATATGCAAACGCTTGGCAGACACACTACAGTCGGCTCAGTGTGTGTGTGTGTGTGTGTGTGTGTGTGTGTCTCTGTCCAAATTCATGGTCGTACCCCTGCACGTGTTTTTGCAACCGTGAGTCAGATAACATAGATGCGTCAGAAGTCAAAATGAATTATCGTCAAGGACCAAAGAGCGTCGATTTCTACTTATTTTTATCACGAGAAGTTGAGGTTTGTGTGTGTGTGTGTGTGTGTTTTGGATAAATATGCTGGAAAATGACCTCTTCCTGGCAAACTAGACCTGCGACAGAAGAGCCCAAACTGTTTTCAAGAGTGCTGAATCTGTCTTTCAGACAGCCAAGGTCAACACACACACACACACACAAACAGAAAAATGCTCACAACAGGTTTCCATACGGCGCCTCACTCTCTCGTGGATGTACAGATTTAAAACACAATCACGTGCAGCTTTTTGGGAGATGTGTTTGCGTCCGTGTGAATGACCCTCTGTGCGTCCGAGGTGGTGCAGGCTCGCAGGTGATGCCAACCCACAGAAGAGAAACTGGGTCAGCACTTGGCAGGCCGAACACACACACACACACACACACACACACACACACACACACACACACACACACACACTGATTATGACTCTCTCTCTGTTTTGCTGGTGTGAAAAATGGAGACATTTACTTTATCTAAACATTGACATGATGCCTTTTCTTGACAACGTCGTTAACATGAACAGTTAAAGACTGTGGAGACTCTCACACTGCCACTCCAATATTCAACCAAGTGTTGCTGCTGAGAGAAAACTGGTTTAGGATGGTCAAGTGTCAACCAAAAACCACCAAAAAGAAAGTTTGCACACACACACACACACACACACACACACACACACACACACAGGGTGTCCAGTAGAGACCAGAACAACATTAAAGCCCAGTTAAAGCCCCACATCTAAACATTTCAGCGGTTTCCCCTGGTAGTCTTTCACCACGCAGATGCCGTCCTCGTGACCTGGAGGTTTACAGACTTTCATCTCTGCTCCTTAGAGCTTTAAAAAACTACATTTTATATTCTGTAAGGCACCTTGTCTTTCTGGATGCGTGAACAGTTGCATATTTTTATGCTGAATCCCTCTTACTTTGTCCGCGAGGTTTCTTCGTACAAAGAGTCCAAGTCAGATTCACTGAACTCTCAGAACTGCAAAAACAGGTTTGTGACATTTGATTATTGGTATAATCGATGTTACCGAGCTGTTTACACTGCAGAGCCACACAGTCCTGCTTTCAGCTGATGAACACATACAGTCCCGGTCAAAGGTTTGTATACACTTGAAGAACATTTATATCATGCCAGTCTTGAGTTTCAATGATTTCTACAGCTCTCTCTTTTTCACTGATAGTTCCATTTCCAAAGCAGCTACAGCTCCCAAGATCAACTGTGCAAACGACCTTTGTAAGTATAAAGTGCGTGACACATATTTTCTGATCGTGTCACTGCCACGATCAGGAAGGAAAAACAAACTATCACCTGCTGCTGAGAGAAAACTGGTCAGGATGGTCAAGAGCGAACCAAAAACCACAAAAAGCAAGTCTGCAATGAATTAGAGGCAGCTGGAGGAAAGGTGACAGTGTCAGCAGCCAAGTGTGTTTTAGATCAACAAGAGCTGAGAGGCTGCCCTCGCTCCAGACGCTGCAGCTTCAAGCTCGACTGGCGGTGGACAAAGAAAAAAACCTCCTGGAGGAAAACTCTCTTGCACAAATACTTTGCTGCTTCCTCCCTCTGACTAGTGACCAGCTACCAAAAAACAGCTAAAGCACAAGACGATGAGTCTCCTCACGACGTAACGTCATCAAACATTACCAACATGTTTTGTCCCTCCAAAGTTTAACCCAAGTCGACCTGATTACATGAGTTGACTGTTGGGTATCTTCCTGAAACAGTTCATTTCATTGGAATCTTGTCGGTAGTTGTTAAGGCGTCTTCTCTGAAACTGTCCTATAAGGAATCCTCTAGACAGGCTTGATGAACGTTTACCTTTCAGCTTCATTCAGGAGTTCACAGAAGAGGGTCTAGAAAAGCGCCTCTTCCTAGAAACCCTAGATAAACACTGCACTATGTGGATTGTTCTCTATAACTCATTATTTTCCTTCCATCAATCAAATAAATTCTGTTTAAGGTCTGTGTTTTATTAACACCATGTGACCGCAGCCATAACAGCACTGGCACTCTGTGGGAACACAATCGACGTCCAGTTTCAAGGAAACTAAAAGAAAAAAAAAAAAACAACAAAGTGGAGACGACGATGGTGGTAGGAGCCTCAGAGGGATGGGCGGGGTGCAGACAAGTCGGTTTGTTTTGGAAGTTGAGGAGTCGCCGAGAAACCACAGCGGAGACAGTGAGGGTAGTGTTTGTCCTGATGACATCACTGTCCTCCCTGTTTCGGTGCATTAAGTCATCCAATCACAATCCTTCTACAAACACAGGTACGGACCCTCACTCTCGTCGATTTTACAAATCAATGAAACAGCAGCGGCACCTCTGAGATAATATTTAGCTTGGTTTGTGTGTGTGTGTGTGTGTGTTTCAATCGCACATTCCTCATCTGGATGTGAAAGAGGATCTCCGTGGATGATGCAATGTGCGCGGTGGTTGAGGTGGTGACGTCTGCTTGGCGCCGCGCAGCGTTTCATATGTCTGTGGGTGTCTTGAGAAGCAGCTTCTCATCGGGCCTCCACATCACAGACAGAGTCGTGTGTAATTTAATTCACGAGCCTCAAGATGTGCTTCAAGTAGCAAAAGTAAAAGTGCGCGTGAGGCAGAAGAGCTGGATTATTGCTGCATTAATGTTGCAGCTCAGTGTGGAGCAGTGGCGTCTTCACCTTTTCCCTGAAGCGTCAGTCCGAGATCAACATTAATCTCTGTGTGTTACAGAACAAACAAGATGGGAAAAAGCTGAGACGTGCAGAGCAGCACGTACAGGTAGTGATGATGGACGGTAGCGGATGTCTAATGGTGCATTCAGATGGGACGAGGAGGTCACAGGTTGCACGACTGCAGACAAAGTCACAGTTTACTGTGACAACACAACATGTGGTCACAGTAAACTGTTGTAATGTACTTAAATTAAGCCACCTGTTGGTGGTTTCAGCTCCTATAACAGAGCCGACACTGTGATACTTTGGTTGTCCGTGAAATATTCTGCCAGATGAAACAATGCAGGAATTTTCTGTAGATATCTTGAAAAAGCTATGCAGGTGATGTCATGTGGCACAAAAACTACCGAGTTGCAACACTGTTCGTATTCATCAAGCGCTGCCATCTTCAAAAAACACAAAAAAACATTTAGGCTGAGAGCCAGAGAATTTATGGCCGATTTCTCAAGACACCGCGGGCTGAACGGTGTCAATTATTTATACGAGATGTGCTGAGGCCTTCTTACACACAGCAGCCATTAACTGTCATGCCATTTAAAAACACTTTACTGGATCAAAATTTGTGAAAATTGTTACACTGCCAAAAAAGTTACTCGTGTATCCCATCTCTCCTGTTTTGTCCTCAGTGAGATCGGTTCATTTTACATTTACACACGCAGCTTCGCTCCACAGGCACACCGCGTTGTTTTGTCTAACGCACTTTTCCAGTACGTTGTTGAAACGGGCCTCCTGTCGCGGAGAGTCTCAGTGTGATCGGGGCCTCCGACTCACAGAGCTCATAAAGATTTCACTCAGACATAAACACCCAGTTAGCAGTAAAATAAGCACGCTTGTTCCTTTTAATAGATGCATCTGTGAAGGTGCATAGTTGCTGGCTCCTGTCGCAGCAGATGTAAATACAACAATGTTGCCACCACGCTGTCATTTATCATTTTTTTGTGACGTGATCTGCGTTAAACAGAGTCTCACTCTTAATATTAACTTGCTTCAGTCTTGAGGCCTCTGCAGTTAGACAGCACAGTCAAAAGAGCCGAAAGTATTTGTTATGACATGTCCTTTCTACTACAGCAACAATCACCAAGCAACACACACACACGCGCACACACGCGCACACACACACACAGGGCCATCTCAGGCTAAACTTGTCCTTGGTGGTGTGACGTTCAGGTGTTTCGGTTTCACTTGAGCAGACAAAGAGCGACTGTGGCGGCAGACTAACATGCAGATGACACTGATCACACACTCTTCCAGTAGCTCATGTGGCTGTGGTGTGTGTGTTGGTGTCCTCTGGGAGTGACACACGACACCCAGTGTGATCACTGAAGGTAGCTCTAATGAGCACATGGCGTGGGAACAGCTAATTAATGTGCACCAACCAGCTGACGAACGTCCCACTTCGTCTCTCCTTCCTTTCTTTAAGCTACCGGAGTCCGACAACTGACGGGAATATAACCGACATACTAATAATCAGTTCAATAGATTAAAAATGTTCTGAAATACCAGCAACAGCATGTCAATAGCAAGACATTTTTGGACATAAAACAGAAAATCAACCCTAAACTTCATCAGTCAAACGCCTCCAGATAATGTACTTAATAAAAACCTTTTCTCTTATTTGGTTCTTATTTTTGTCTGTCTCTCTTTCTCTTCTTCTCCCTCTCTCCCTCAGAGTACTGGCGTGTAGGCGTCGCAAGTTCTTCACAATGTAAATTAAATTGCCATCCCTAATCTAAACCTGATTTACATTCACTGGCAGCATTTTGTTCCTCTGCAGGAAGTCACATCGTGTACTGTACTGCAGGGGAAAGTCACAAGGAGGACACTGAGGTGGTCAGTTTGACGTAGACAAGGCTTGCGTCCCATCCCGTGATACAAATCAGCGCCTTTTTGTCCTTTATAAAATGAGTTTGAACACCATGATCTTGTCCTAACCTTAGAAAAAGAGTTTGAGCTGCAGAAATACTAATAAATAACATTTGACATCCTGTGTTGATCTGTTTGGAAATGTAATTCAAACTGGTGGCAAACAGCAGCTGGCCAGTAGTGGATTTTCCATCAAATCGAAACAGTTTTTCAGTTTTCAAGTCAAATTAGTTTTTAATTGGATCATTTCTATGTTGTGAATATGAATGAATGTGATCTTTTGAATCGTAATCTTTTTCCCGAGGTCTGAAATAAACTGAATTAAACCTGCATCCAGCACAAAATCACATCCAAGACAGAGCCAGGCCGGACCAAACTGCTCAGCACACAGGCGCTCTGTTTGGCGTCTGTGTACACACACATTCCTCTTGACCTTTCACAAGCACCGAGCCTCATTCCTTCAGACCACTTTCAAATATACCAACACATATGCGATACACAGGATGTGTGTACAACATGCCGAGCGGATTAATGTTGACGTTTGCACAGACACACAAGGCTCAGACTTAAAGAGGATCTTACTGAAGGTTAAGAGCTCGCAGTGACTTTGCTTGTGTCAGTGTCACAATGTCAGTTTGTTATTGAAACCGGCCCAGATGATCGACTGTTCTACCCAGATGGAAAGTGTTGCACGGAGTGTCCTTACAGCAAACATCCTCCAATTGTCACTAAAACAAACTGAAGTTATTTGTGTATATACCACCTTAAAATGATTACAACTCCGCCCATATGCTGGCATGAGGACTGCGGATTTAGTCTTGGCTTTCTAAGAATGGGATTTCTTCATGTTTAGGATGGACGGGAGGAGCGACTACGGCAAATAATGCAACATGTTATGCAATGTGTTCATGTGGAGGTGGGAAACTCAATCTGACAAATTGTTATCAATTTACTGCTTCCTGATAAATCAGCAACTTAAATGTCAATGAATAGTGAAAGTTTAGAGCGACGTCGGGCGATTTTAAAAGGTACTTCAGCATATTTGATAACCATTAGCTATATATGTTATAAATCACGCACGTCCTAGCAGACATCATTGTTTGATAGTGTTACCGGTAAGGTAGATATGCTGTAAATCAACTCCAAAACATCAGTGAACATCTTGAACACATATCAGTGTGGTTAGTAACTCAGTGTAGTTGCTTTTTCAGACCCTCTAAAAATCATTCCCTTTAAAAAAGTAAGAAAATATCAATTAGGACATTTTAAAAAGATCTGTGTAAGATGGATGTTTTGTTCACAGAGCTCATATCTGAACAGATTTGACCTCACTGGCAGCTTTAGGTTTTAAACAAACTGCAACAAACTGCTTCAAAAACACACACTGCTTCACCTCAAGGTGCATAATTCAATATGTGAGTACATCGGAAAAAGAAAATGACCTTTCAGTTTTTCTGCCTTTTAATTTATGTCCCCCGGCACGTCGTTACTCTCCGTTTATTCCAGTTTATTCCAGTAGGATGGAAAGTGTTTACTGCGTGAGTGAAAAGTGATGGCGGGGGCAGGACGGTTCGGTCACGCCAGGGCACCGGCCGTGCCTGCCTTTGGTCACGGCAGGTAACTGGGTCAATAACCCATAATCCCCCGTGTCCTCCCTCGACCCACTTCTCCATTCATTCTGTTTGAGGATGTGGAGGACAGGAGAGCAATTCAGCCTTTTTTCTGTATAATGTGATTTTTCTGCAGCAGCAACTGCATAAGTCTCTCTTTCTTTCTTCTTTGAGTGTTTCCTTCCTGTCTAATTGATTTCCATCCCTGTGTTCTGTCAAATCGTTCTGTCCTCCATATGAATCTGATTAAAAATGTCCCTGAAGTCCCTGTTTTTTAATCATTCAATTAGACAAATGCACACACACACACACACACACACACACACACACACACACACACACACACACACACACGTCCAGGCATATTCTGCTCCCCTAATGGTGCCGGCAACGTTTTTGCTAATGGGAAGATTTTCATCAAAAGAGACTTGATACGTCTTTCTCTCTTCCCTCTCCTCTTACTTTGTATTCTCTCCTGTGCTCTCCCTGTCTGTCTCTATTCCGCCTCACTTTCTCTCATCCTCGCCGCAGACCATCACAGCTGAGATATGGGCAAATGCCCAAAATGTGTGTGTGTGTGTGTGTGTGTGTGTTAGAAGCTGTGCCAACCTGAACCTGCTGAACTGCAGCACCGACTGGCCCCGAGCCTCCCTCTGCAGTTGAGTTGTAGCCTACAGACACACGGACAAGTCTATTAGTTTTATTAGTGCTTCTTATCTCCATACTGCTATGGCCGTTTACTGCAAGCCTAATCGCTCATGCAGAGCCTCATACACTTTTAATCATTGTCCTCTTGAAGTTCCTCTATGTATCTATACTCATTCTGTCAGAGTGCGGCTGTAACACCAGAGCTTTCCCCTCTGGAGGATCGAGAAAAATAGGTGTGACAGTGTCGCTGACATAACCACAGCCGTCGGCCTTCATCTCTTTCATTCTGGACACAAATGATGATTTCACATTGTCATCCCCGGTGAACGTGTTTGGTTAATCTCTGTTTGCAGGTAATGAATCCTACAGCTTTGTCGTGCCAGACTCTTGGCAAGTGTCTTTGTCTTTTGTTACAGATTTGAATGGTTTTGGTGTAAAGTTGACCCGTCTTCTTCATACATACACCTCCATCCCTAGCCTTGTTTGATTGTTGGTTGGTTGGTTGGTTTGTCAGCAGTATTACACAAAAACTACTGAACAGATTTACGGTTAAATTGGATTGATGATGGGTTTCGGGACAGAATAGACCCCAATATATTCTGGTGTGGATCCAGATAAAGGGACAGAGCCAAGTATTTTCCCCAACTTCTCTTTGTCATTGCCAGATGGGACGCTTTTTGATATTTGTGCTAAATTTCTGCTAAATTTTGTGCTAAAAGAATGATTGGATGGATCTTAATGAAAACGATCAGGTGTATTCAGGTGGCTGGTATCTGCAGTATACACGCTACTGAATTTTACACATATATTTTGGTCACTGATGCAGACGAAGTTAAATTTGACTGCAGGTTTGCCTCCTCAACTAAAGGTTACACACAGTATCTACTAAAAACAGCTTCCCTGCTCTCTTTTGCTTCTTTCTTTCCAAAACAGAAGTCAGCAGCTTTGTTATTTTTTAAACACTCTGCAGTTCCTGTGTTTTTCCTAGACAACAGCCAGCTTTGACACCTGGTTGAAGGCCACTGAGTAAAATATGACAAAATAATATCTGTTATTGTCATTTTCTGCCAGTCACACCAAATTAAGATGGAGTTTTAGTTGCAAAATTGGAATCACTGATGTCCTCTGCAAATAAGGACATTATTTCTATGAGTTGTTATGTTATACTCCTACATAAAACTATACTGGATCTAAGGTACACATCAGTAAACAAACTCATTTGTCTTGTCTTGTGTGTCTTAATGTTACACGCAGTAAACACATTGAATAAAGCAACATGAAGAGTTGGAGGAGCGTAGGAAGCGTGGCTGCTTTGCAGTGCATCTGTGTCTTCTCTGTCTTGTGTTACCAGCTTACAGTTCAGAGTGTGTGTTCGTGTTGAAGCAACATCACAAGGTTATAATCATAAAACACATTTTAGCCAAATGGCCAGAGAGAATAGCGTCTTCTGATCACGACTGAGGCGCAGCAGATTCGCTCAGAGTCAGCTGCCCACATTGCTTGCTGCTATAATCAATGTTAGCACGTTAGCGTCAGCATCTAACTTAATGTTCCCTCACTGGCCTCGCAAATACCCAGAAACTACCAATCTAAAATGTAAAATACTTGAATTTACGCTTCATGCGCAGCTTAGACACCAAACTGACATAAACACACTTACTGTGTACACAGTATACACACATGCAATGTCATTGTCACACCCATGCAAGTGATGTCATTAAGCGAGTAACCACAGCATGAATTAATAACAAAAAAAGGTACCTGCTCTTGTTACAACACAGGTGCTGATGCATGACTTCACTCGACCGACGGGTGTGACTTTTACGTAACACGCTGGAGGTTCTGGTGGCACCGACATCTGTTTTAAAATGAACAGAATGTGAATCAACAGTCACATCTGAAGTCAAATACAGTTATTTACGAGAGGAGCATTGCAGACGGCCCTGATGATCGTCTGTGAGACTGTATTTCAGTACACCAGAACACTATTTCACATCTGTGTTCACTTCAAACATAAACATTGTCTGGTTTATTGTTACTGAAACATACCACAAGGAACCTTAAACTGGTTATAAACAGTCCCAATTTAACACTGGTGCCCCTTTATGACATACATGAGCAAACACGGCTATTATCGTATTGTTATTATAGGTACTATAAACGCCTGTCACTGGGTCAGATTCTGATGCATCCCAGTCGGATACGTCATCAAATTATACCTGTTTTTTTTTTTTGTTTTTTTTTATAGCCATGTGCCCGTCGCTTACAGCCTAAAGAAAGAAGCTGTTCTTTCGGTGGTAAGACACTAAAAAAAAGTTTACTTTGTTTAACGGACTCCACATTGGACACTGTAATCAGCAAAAAACAAAGCTTCTTATAGCAGCTGTATAAAGATTAAAAAGTCCATATTTGGAGGAGTTTCAGGGATGGATGGTCAGATAAACCTCAGCAAATTCATTCAGGAGACCACTGTTTGTGTCCACTGTGAAACTAGAAGTCAACAGTGAGTTCTAACATGGGTACGTTTCTCACAGAAGTGATGTAATGATTTTAACCCAAACCACAATGTTTTCCTAAACCTGACCAAGCAGTTTTCTTGCCTAAACTTTACCAAACTGTGACCACACAATAGAGATCCAGTACATGTGTCGCTACAACGGGGAGACACTAACAATCAACCTATTCTGTCATTTTGGCACGAGGATGTGATGCTCAGTCGGTGCCAAGCAGGCCAACAACATATGCACACCTCAGTCAGTCATCATGGTAGTTATTAAAGATTTCACTTTCCTGTATTTACTTCCCGGTAGATGTCACACTAACCCAGTCACTAACCTACTGCTGAATGACCAAAAATCATTTAATGCACATGGGAGAATTGTGACATTGATTATGTTTTTTGGCTGATTGGTCTGTTTATCTGCATTGCATGTATCTTAGATGTCTTGACAGCTACAAGCCAGAGCTGTGAAGGGTCAAAGATGGCTGCTTTAATCTCATTTCTTCATCCATATTTTTCTAACATCCAGGATACTGCTGTCAAGTTGTTTCTGGATTCTGTGCCACTGCAGACAAACACTCTGCTCCACACTCATAAAAGCAAATGGTTCCCTCTTGTGTCCATTTTGTGCCATTGCTGAATCCATTTCATCTACACTAGGTTGTGGTGTAGTTTTGTCACTGGATGTAAATCTTCAGGGTCAACACTTACCACTCTCGACTGATGGATGATGTGAACCTGAAACCCTTCAGCTACAGGATGAGTTCACTGTTAATGGAAAGAAAAATGATGAGAGAAATAATAAATGTGGTTCTGTAATGTGTTGTACTGTTGTTTCTTCATTTATGTGTAGTTATTTCATCTGTGGTTGTTATGTTGATATGGGCCACAGGATGACTTGCACCCAATTTGTAGATGCTTATTGGAGTCCAATAAATGGATGAGGGCAGTGAAGTGGTAAAAAAAACAGTGACAGGGTGAGCTCAGTCTCAAGACCAGAACCCTGCCATCAAAATGCTAAATTTCTTTTGGAGATCAGAAATGACATTTGATGATTACATAAATCAACTGTCATATTTTGCCATAGTTTTCTGAGAGGAGCCCAGTTTAGAGGGTTAGGTTTACAGTTAACAAATCAGGACTGTTCTGACACATCAGGCCATTTGTGATGAACAATTTTATGACTCAGTCTTTAAATGTATCATTGGTAAAGTCAAGAAAGGTGTAATCACATTGAAATGCTGAAAAATCAAAAAGCCACTTACCTTCTTATGTTGTTTATAAGCACGACCGTGCTTGACATGGTGAATATGTGCACTTTGTAAATGTGTCTTTATGTTGCAGTGATGGTGCATTTGGCAATTTGAATCTGAACACATCAGTTTACAGCTGATGAACTCCCACACTCTGGGAAATGTGTACACAGAAAAACATGCAGAGAAAAGATGCTTATTAAAGTAAAGAAGAAGTAATTTATATGATAAGATAAACTTTAAATACCAAGTCATGGTCAATAATGAGGTTATTGTGAGGCTGTTCTGTGAGTGAGAGAGGTTACAGGAGAATGGCAAAACCTTTGCAAAAAAATCATCTCTGAACGTACAACTGGTTGAACTTTGACGCGGATAGATGACAGCAGCACAACAATTTCCAACATGGTAGGTGTCCTTCTTCAGCAGTGTACACAGCAGATTAATCTTGTTATTATGTATAACCATAGCGGGGGAGCTATAGAAGAGGTTTTAGGCCATTAAAAGGAGGGGATGTAGCTCAGTGGTAGAGCGTGTGCTTTGCATGTACAAGGTCCTGGGTTCAATCCCCAGCATCTCCATTCTCTGGGTGTCTAATCTTGTAGCCACATCTCATGGTGCTCAACATGTCAGTGGTAAACTGAGCAAGCTCAGGCAGTGTCTGTGTTGGTTTTAAAATTCTAGTGTAATGCTGGAGACACAGTCTTCAACGCATCAACTGACATGAGAAAAACACAACATGGTGAACTGTGAGCCATCTCGCAGCTATCATGAGGGGGAAGTTTTTAGTGGTAAACCATGTTATTCGCATGTACAAGATCCTGGGATCAATCTCCAACACGGTAGGCGTCCTTCTTTAGTAGTGTACACAGCTGACTAATCCCATTATTACTGTATAACCATAGTGGGGGAGCTATAGAACAGGTTTTATGACAACAAACAAAGGGGATGTAGCTCAGTGGTAGAGCGTGTGCTTTGCATGTACAAGGTCCTGGGATCAATCCCCAGCATCTCCATTCTCTGGGTGTCTAATCTTGTAGCCACATCTCATGGTGCTCAACATGTCAGTGGTAAACTGAGCAAGCTCAGGCAGTGTCTGTGTTGGCTTTTAAAATTCTAGTGTAATGCTGGAGACACAGTCTTCAACGCATCAACTGACATGAGAAAAACACAAGATGGTGAACTGTGAGCCATCTCGCAGCTATCATGAGGGGGAAGTTTCTTAGTGGTAAACCATGTTATTCGCATGTACAAGATCCTGGGATCAAGATCCTGGGATCAATCTCCAACACGGTAGGCGTCCTTCTTTAGTAGTGTACACAGCTGACTAATCCCATTATTACTGTATAACCATAGTGGGGGAGCTATAGAACAGGTTTTACGACAATAAACAAAGGGGATGTAGCTCAGTGGTAGAGCGTGTGCTTTGCATGTACAAGGTCCTGGGATCAATCCCCAGCATCTCCAACATGTATAAAGTTCTCTTTTAGTATTGTTAAAAACATTCAGGAGTGAAAAGTAAAAGTGACGCTAATGTCCAAGTATCGCCCCAGCAGCTGATTCACTAAGCTGCCAGGGTCATAATGTACTCCTTTCTCAAGGACTACAAACCACCTATACACAATGACCTTCTTATGTTGTTTATAAGCACGACCGTGCTTGACATGGTGAATATGTGCACTTTGTAAATGTGTCTTTATGTTGCAGTGATGGTGCATTTGGCAATTTGAATCTGAACACATCAGTTTACAGCTGATGAACTCCCACACTCTGGGAAACGTGTACACAGAAAAACATGCAGAGAAAAGATGCTTATTAAAGTAAAGAAGAAGTAATTTATATGATAAGATAAACTTTAAATACCAAGTCATGGTCAATAATGAGGTTATTGTGAGGCTGTTCTGTGAGTGAGAGAGGATACAGGAGAATGGCAAAACCTTTGCAAAAAAATCATCTCTGAACGTACAACTGGTTGAACTTTGACGCGGATAGATGACAGCAGCACAACAATTTCCAACATGGTAGGTGTCCTTCTTCAGCAGTGTACACAGCAGATTAATCTTGTTATTATGTATAACCATAGCGGGGGAGCTATAGAAGAGGTTTTAGGCCATTAAAAGAAGGGGATGTAGCTCAGTGGTAGAGCGTGTGCTTTGCATGTACAAGGTCCTGGGTTCAATCCCCAGCATCTCCACTCTCTGGGTGTCTAATCTTGTAGCCACATCTCATGGTGCTCAACATGTCAGTGGTAAACTGAGCAAGCTCAGGCAGTGTCTGTGTTGGCTTTTAAAATTCTAGTGTAATGCTGGAGACACAGTCTTCAACGCATCAACTGACATGAGAAAAACACAAGATGGTGAACTGTGAGCCATCGCAGCTCGCAGCTATCATGAGGGGGGAAGTTTCTTAGTGGTAAACCATGTTATTCGCATGTACAAGATCCTGGGATCAATCTCCAACACGGTAGGCGTCCTTCTTTAGTAGTGTACACAGCTGACTAATCCCATTATTACTGTATAACCATAGTGGGGGAGCTATAGAACAGGTTTTATGACAATAAACGAAGGGGATGTAGCTCAGTGGTAGAGCGTGTGCTTTGCATGTACAAGGTCCTGGGATCAATCCCCAGCATCTCCACTCCTTGTGTCTCTCAGTCACAGTAGTCAGCACTGAACAGTGCAAGCTCAGGCAATGTCCATGTTAACTGCAGCTTGGAATTCTCTGACACCAGAGATGCAGGTTTTTGGGGTTTTGTGTTGAGAAGGCTCCTCCTTGAACCGGCACCTTATCGTGGTGGAGGAGTTTGAGCACCTGAATGATCCTAGGAGCTATGTTGTCCGGGGCTTAATGCCCCTGGTAGGGTCTCCCAAGGCAAACAGGTCCTGGGTGACAGGTCAGACTAAGATCGGTTCAAAAGCCCCCAATGATAGAGATTAAAACGAGGATGCGTACGTCGCCTGGATCGGCGTCACCGGGGCCCCACCCTGGAGCCAGGCCTGGGGTTGGGGCTCGCAGGCGAGCGCCTGGTGGCCGGGTCTTAGGCCACGGGACCCGGCCGGGCCCAGCCCGAAGGAGCGACGTGGGCCCACCCTCCTGTGGGCTCACCACTCGCAGGAGGGTCCAGCAGGGGCATGTGCCGTGTGATTTGGGTGGCGGTCGTGGGCGGGGGCCCCGGCAACCCAATCCCCGGATGGTGACTCTAGCCATGGGGACATGGAATGTCACCTCACTGGGGGGGAAAGAGCCTGAGCTGGTGCGAGAGGTTGAGCGGTACCGACTAGAGATTGTTTCGGCTTATGGGCCGAACAGCAGTGAGGAGTACCCGGCCTCCTTGGAGTCCCTGGGAGGGGTACTGGAGAGTGCACCAACCGGGGACTCCGTCGTTCTTCTGGGGGACTTCAACGCTCACATGGGCAGCGACAGTGTTACCTGGAGGGGTGTGATTGGGAGGAACGGCCTCCCCGATCTGAACCAGAGTGGTGTTTTGTTATTGGACTTCTGTGCTAGTCACGGTTTGTCCATAATGAACACCATGTTCAAGCATAAGGGTGTCCATATGTGCACATGGCACCAGGACACCCTAGGCTTCTTGGGTTTCTAATTTAAGTTCCACATAGCATCAACATTGTTGTTAGATGCATGTCTGTAAGAATACTATATACAACTACATAAAATGGCAGCGGTGTACCAACCATAGGGGCTGGCAAGGGGGATGTAGCTCAGTGATAGAGCGTGTGCTTTGCACGTACAAGGTCCTGGGATCAATCCCCAGCATCTCCACTCTTTGTGTCTCTCAGTCACAGCAGTCAGCGCTGAACAGTGCAAGCTCAGGCAATGTCCATGTTAACTGCAGCTTGGAATTCTCTGACACCAGAGATGCAGATTTTTGGGGTTTTGTGTTGAGAAGGACATCAACTCTTTAAATACAGCTTAAATACACAATGTAATTTCCACACAGTATCAAACTTATTGTTAAAATGCCAGCAGCATACCAAAAACAGCAACTTGCAAGGGGGATGTAGCTCAGTGGTAGAGTGTGTGCTTCGCATGTACAAGGTCCTGGGATCAATCCCCAGCATCTCCACTCTGTGGCATACAATTCTCTATTACTAGAGACGCAGGTTTTTTGGGTTTCTGTTGAGAATGAGATCAACTCTATAAATACAGCTTAAATATAAAAAAAATAATAATTTCCATACAGCGTCAATCTTATTGTTAAAATGCCAGCAGCATACCAAAAACACTGGCTTGTAAGGGGGATGTAGCTCAGTGGTAGAGCGTGTGCTTCGCATGTACAAGGTCCTGGGATCAATCCCCAGCATCTCCATTATGTCTAAAATGCTCCTTTAGTACTGAAAAATCACAGTAAAAATGTTCAAGTCTAAAAATCAGATGCAGAGAGGTTACAGAAGAATGGCCAGAGTGGACTCAAATAACCATGCACTGCAACAAAACTTTGCAAAAAAACCATCTCTGAAAGTACAACTGGTTGAACTTTGATGCGGATAGATGACAGCAGCACAACAATTTCCAACATGGTAGGTGTCCTCCTTCAGCAGTGTACACAGCAGATTAATCTTATTATCATGTATAACCATAGCGGGGGAGCTATAGAAGAGGTTTTAGGCCATTAAAAGAAGGGGATGTAGCTCAGTGGTAGAGCGTGTGCTTTGCATGTACAAGGTCCTGGGATCAATCCCCAGCATCTCCACTCTTTGTGTCTCTCAGTCACAGAAGTCAGCGCTGAACAGTGCAAGCTCAGGCAATGTCCATGTTAACTGCAGCTTGGAATTCTCTGACACCAGAGATACAGTTTTTGTGTATTTAAAGAGCTGATGTCCTCAGTGGTAGCGCGTGTGCTTTGCATGTACAAGGTCCTGGGATCAATCCCCAGCATCTCCACTCTGTGGCATACAATTCTCTATTACAAGAAATGCAGGTTTTTTGGGTTTCTGTTGAGAATGAGATCAACTCTATAAATACAGCTTAAATATGAAAAGATAATAACTTCCATACAGCGTCAACCTTATTGTTAAAATGCCAGCAGCATACCAAAAACACTGGCTTGCAAGGGGGATGTAGCTCAGTGGTAGAGCGTGTGCTTCGCATGTACAAGGTCCTGGGTTCAATCCCCAGCATCTCCACTCTTTGCGTGTTTTACCCTGTAAGTCTATAGTCACATCTCATGGTGCTCAACATATCAGTGGTGAATGGAGCAAGCTCAGGCAATGTCCCTGTTAACTGCAGCTCTGAGGAGACAGGATCAAATACAGAGCTGTGAAACTGGTGCCTTTAAAATTCTTGTGTGATGCTAGAGACACAGGCTTTTTGGATTTATGAAAAAAGCCTCCTACATAACTATGTAAAATATCGGAATTGAAAGCCAAGTAGAGAACACAAAGCATGGGGGATGTAGCTCAGTGGTAGAGCATGTGCTTTGCATGTACAAGGTCCTGGGATCAATCCCCAGCATCTCCAACATTCTGATAACCTCAGTTGAGTGTAGAGATCTGAATTTGTATGCACAAAAAAGAATGACTCATACTTTATATTTATACAAATCCATCACTGATTTAGTCAAATGTGGTGAGAGGGATGAAGCTCAGAGAACAGTTTGAACTTTGCATGTACAACGCTCCAACGCAGCGCTCAACCTTCTTTTATAATACACAGTGACAGTCCCTGTTACAAAACAACTAAAAGCTAAAATGCTTTAGCAATTGATCAATTCATACATCAGGCAGCCCAAGGACTAAGATAAGGGGATGTAGCTCAGTGGTAGAGCGTGTGCTTTGCATGTACAAGGTCCTGGGATCAATCCCCAGCATCTCCAACATTCTGATAACCTCAGTTGAGTGTAGAGATCTGAATTTGTATGCACAAAAAAGAATGACTCAGACTTTATATTTATACAAATCCATCACTGATTTAGTCAAATGTGGTGAGAGGGATGAAGCTCAGAGAACAGTTTGAACTTTGCATGTACAACGCTCCAACGCAGCGCTCAACCTTCTTTTATAATACACAGTGACAGTCCCTGTTACAAAACAACTAAAAGCTAAAATGCTTTAGCAATTGATCAATTCATACATCAGGCAGCCCAAGGACTAAGATAAGGGGATGTAGCTCAGTGGTAGAGCATGTGCTTTGCATGTACAAGGTCCTGGGATCAATCCCCAGCATCTCCAACATCTCTGACAATCTTTGTTGATATTCAACACAGAGATTAGATTTCATTCTTTTTGCAGAGAGGCACAAAAAGGATGAATCAGACTTTATATTAAATATCTGAATTCTGAGCCCGCCATCAAAATAAATAAGGCGCATAGAGCTCACTGGTAGAGTGTGTGTGCTTTGCATATACAAGGTCCTGGGATCAATCCCCAGCATCTCCAATAGGGTAGACAGATTATTGGTTGAGGGCTCTTTGATGAGTTGACATGCGAATTAACAATGTGGATTTTGGTAAAAGACTAGAAATTGTTTAAATTACTCATCAGGCATCATTAACATTGTTATAAGGGGATGTAGCTCAGTGGTAGAGCGTGTGCTTTGCATGTATAAGGTCCTGGGATCAATCCCCAGCATCTCCAGTTATGCTTTACACACAAATCTTGCTGACATCAAAATTTATAAGGAGACAGTCATAGCTAAAAACAAACAAACATCTCATCTCACTCAAATCAGCAATTAAAGCAACAATGAACCTCTCATCAATTAAATCAAATAATGTATTAATAAATAGAAACTTAGGCGGATTTGTATTTGCTAGACAGTCAGAGGGAACTTGTGGTTTTCGAGAGTCTGACAACATTTCTTTTTATGTTACTGGACAAACTCAAGTGGGGACTCAAACTCAGACTGAAAACAAAACTTCTATTCACAGAACACCTGCTTTACCAACTGAGCTAAACACCATTTCAACGATTGCACAATAAGTCCCCATAATGCGCAGTTTACATTTATATTTTCATTTGCTAGGACAGCTTGTCAAGTAACCGAAATAGAAAAGAAAAAATTATTAAGAGACATTTCATGAATTAAACCAAATTTATTGCCCCCCTTTTTTTTGAGTAAACACATTTTGCATTTCCTATCACAACTCATTAATCCATCACAACAAATTAAATATAATGCAATCAGTTCCCTTGATCAGCTCTTTCTAAAAATGTCTGAAGTTACAAAAATATAGACTTGGTTAAAAAAATAATTAACGGAAGTCATAAATTCAGTCAGGTTATTGCCTCATTAGCTTGAAACCTCCAATGAATGCAGGTTTTTACGAAAGATCACAACTTGCTCTCCATGCCTTAGTTCATGATGTAGAACTTGTGCACTTTTGATTATTTTTGTTTTACACTTGATTAATGTATTTTAAATGATTGGTTAAAGTTCATGTCAGTACAATGACAAATCACAAGGAGTCAAAATGTTTCCTGCATTACCTTAAATGACATTTATATCACCAATAAGAGAATAAAGTTTGATTTTAATACTGCTCTGAAATTATCTCAAACCAAGGCTTACCTAAAAGGTAGGAAATAAATCAACAAACAGACTCTTTTGTGTGTGATGTTGTTGGTAGTACTGAAAACTATGGCAGATTTCGATGCCGGCAATTTCCCCAAACTGGTATTAAAGGAGTCCATAAGAAGGACAGCTGAGGGATTTTGTCCCATCCATCCATCCTGCAGTGGTGCTACTAACAAAAATATTTTTAAAAAGAACATTTGACTGATTCTGAGGATGTGACAATAAATCAATACAGTACAAACACATTTCAGAACTGCAGAAATAGCAGGAACAACAAGAGAGGAAAAATCATCTTTTTCTGCTGTTTCTCAGTGGATTTTCGTAATGGACACGTCCTTAACAATCATTGCTGCAATCAGCTAGAATGTAAAAGTTTGACTCGATGAAGGAACTTAATATCCAGATTTGTGATAAAATATTTTCAATATATCTCTTATAAATGATTTCAATTACATTCTATTAATAAATTAATTAATATAAATCAATTTCAAAGTGATCTGAAGTGCCCTCGGGCTCTTAAAAAACAAAAACAAAAGGGTGTTGTACCCAAATATATGACCATTGTTCTGGGAGTTAAAAATGTTTTTTATGCCAGAAAGAGATCATAAACTTTACAGATAGAAGAGATACTGGACATGGAAAAATATTACTTTGATGTCCCTAAAGGATCTGGATCTGAAAATAGTCATTTATAACAGATACAGATGGATTCAAAGAAAAGGTCAGAAGTACCTTAATGTTTTTGTTTTTTTAAGTTAGCCACCGATTAAAAAAAAAAAATCTGCATCTGAATTAAAACACACACAATATAGACAATCATGGCATACAATCATTTAAGTGAGTGCAGTAGTCCCTTCGAAAATAGTGAAAATGTTTCAAATGTCAATCTCTCGGTTTGAATTAATGCTCTAAATGAATTAACGGCTGCTCATTAAGTTTTTTTCTTTTACTTTTCATGGCCGACCCTCCACCGCATTTTCTTAAAAATAACAGGACTGAAAATATTATGTCCTCAATGGAGGTAGGGGAAAAACAAAAAATATCTACTTTTTTATGATAACTGATCTTATGAAAAAGTGAATATAGTGTGTTGTTAAACACTCTACGAGCTGGTTGGTGTATAAAACAAAACAAAATAAAAAATGCTTGTGCAACATTAAAAGCGTTCCTCCTCAGATTTGTTCTTTTACGCTCGTTGACACACAAACACTTCCACAGAATCGCAAACTGGTTGAAAAATATAATCAGTGTTCCCTCTTTGATCATTTTACATCAGTACAAAATCATTTCCCTCTGCAGGAACACATTCGTGTCCTACTGCTCAGTTTACTGTGTATTAGCTATAAATATTGAGAGGGTTCGGCCCTGAGACAAAAACTGTTTCATGGCAAGTTTCAAAATGCAGGAGCGAGTGAGGTTGGGTTCTTATTACAGGAGAGTATAAGTGTTAAAAAATAAATAAATACAAAATATTCTACATCGTTTCAAGAAACTGTTTAGTGTGAAAATTTGAACTAACTCTCCTGCATTCAAAAGATGTAATGGGTCTAAATGTTGCTGAAAAGAAGATTCCATTATTATTATTCAAATTGTATTATTTCAACAGTGCATTTCCTGGGGTTGGAGATTTTTCCCTTTGAGGAGTGCTCAGACATTAATGTATAATAACAATGTACATATTTTCTTAATCTTAGTTTTGCAGTCATCTGCTACCTACGTTCACTTTAAAATCTGATCCCAATTCAGACTTCATCAGTGATGTGGTTTGTCAGTACCCTTTTCCTTGAGCGCCTTCATTCCTGACAGAAGGCAGCTAAACCTATACAGCACCTTGCCGGTTCCTTACTGTAAACTGTGTGCATACAGTAAAGTAAAAATACTGTAAAGTAATGAAAGCAGAACTGTGTTTTGACTATTTCTGTACTCTACTCTAGCTGATGTATTACTACTGAATATCGACAGTACAAACATATTACACAATGCTGTTGTAAAGATAATAATGCAGTTTTCTAACATGTCCTGAAGAACACGATGTGTTACCTTCCTATGAAAACCGTCTTCCATAGAAAAGAGAGAACTTTGGTGTGCTGCACAAGGATCAGCAGAGAACAAGCTGTCAGGCATCATCTTCCTGTTTGACGTCTGTCAGTGCAGCTTCCCAGTGGCCTCCAGTAGAATACTGCTGGTTTGACTGGTTTTGTTCCGGCAGCACCTTCGTGGGAAGTTTTTGTTGACTGTGAGGTTTTTTTTCCTATCCACTCCTAGGTAGTCGACTCCTGCTGGATCTGGATGTAGCAGGCCTGCAGCAGAAACATTTAAATGATGATTGGACGACGGAGGACTGACGATGATGAACATGTCAAATAAAAAGATAGATTCATCCACTAAATGTTACTATAGTCATTTCAATTTGACTTTTGAATTTGCATTGACAGTGTACAAGGATGTCTTGTTTAAAAACAGAGTTTACAAAATGCTTTGACAAACAAGCAAAAGCTGGAAACTCAGGAGGACAAAAAGTCATTAGGAGTTATTACAAGTAAAAGGAATAAAAGCCATTTAACATTAAACAGGCAAAATCAGAGAAAAACCACTGATCCGATTTTGAAAGGTTGTCAAGCTGTCATCCAAATTTAGTTCCATTAGTTGGACGACATTCTAGAAAATAGAGTTGATTATCAATTGGTCAAGGTGTGACTCATTTGTCATGTGTAAAAGTATAAAGCGTGTGAAAGCGCACCTTCAGTGTTGTGAACATCAGTCCCAGCTCTCCATGCTGAACGTTGGGATCCATTAAATCTTCGATCATATTGACCTCAGCTCCCAGGTTCCTGATCCTGGAGAGCAATGTAAGAAAAACACAACCTGTTGACCAGCCTGCAGCGTCTTTCCACCACTCTGTGTTTGAAACATACACACACCATCGCAAACACACCTTGCCCTGAGTACCAAATAGAGGAAGAGAGGGAGCAGGTCGTCCATGCACCACAGGAATTCACCCTGCAGCATAGGTTTAATTTCCTGGGTCAACTCCTCAAACGTTTTCTGGATGACGAGGAGTTTGTCTGACGGAGTGAAGGTGGTGCTGCATGTGAACGGAGACAAACACCTTCATTAATACACATGATATTGTACTTTTAGTTTTTTGGTCATGTCCTGAATTAAACTTGTACAAATTAAGATTTGTGTTGAAATATTCTGTTGCATCAGTGTTGTTGCATCAGGTGAGGAGACGGATACTACTTGTTCTGTTTTCAGTAAAACAAAACTGAGCTCCTGGCTGAGTGACTAAAATCTCCTCCATCCCTCTGGAAGTTTATTTAAATTCATCCAATCTAAGAATTATTAGCAAGTTGGCCCAATCACAATATTTCGGCAAAACACAATTATCCAAAATTCTGCCAAAAAAGCTGTAAAAAGGCACCACTTACCCCCGGCTACACATTACAAGATCCATAAAATGTGCTGAATCTAATGAGCAGGGAAGCCTTTCACATCTGAAATTTGGCAGGAGCGTTTTTTTTTACTGGTCAAATCTGTGTGTTAGGCCCTCAGGTCATAATGACCTGTGATAATAATGTCCTCTAAGCACAATTGAATTCTATACAAGGTCAATGGAGTAAGTGAACCTCAGTCTCAAACTCAAACACAGGCACTTTGGGTCAGATAGTATTTACCAGAATATCTCCAGTTGGTCTGGAACATTGAAATCTTTCGGTACAAGTGAACTACAAACCTTAAGGAGTAGTAAATTCTCCCTCTCAGGGAACAATTGGGGCAAAAATATAATTTACATGATCATGTGTATTTGATCTGGATGATATTGCTGCTAATCACACTGTATCACATTTACTGACGTTAAAAATTATGTGATGTCACTTAAGCTCACATAGCCGCTACCTGATTTGTTGGAGTGTCTCTACAGCAGAAACAAAACAGGCGTCTTTACTGCTCGACACAATCTGTGATAGAAGTAAGAAAACAGAGAGGGTGAAACAAAATATACAAGTGCATCAGAGAATGCACAGATTGAAAAAGGTGCACAAGGAGAAAATAGTTCATTTAATATCTGACCTGCTTTTTCTCTCCAAGAATTGACATCCACACAGGCCAGAACTTCCTATAAGTGTGTGTCAGAGAATATCTAGTCAGGTTAATTTAACACACACTCATACAGATGGTCATCAACACCCACATCTAAAATGTTACACTCAGCAGCTCAAGTCGTCCAGGTAAATGGGTTAACACTTACTCCTGCACTCCCAGAAAGCTGAGCAGAGACTGGTCGGGCTGTTTGTTGAGTCGGAGGATGCGGTCCCAGTACTGCGCCTCCTCCTGCTCCTCCTGCAGGCAGTACAGGGTGAAGAGAGGCGGGTAGAGCCGAGGGAGCAGCAGAGGGAGGAGCAGAGAGGAGCAGCTCACCACCAGCACACTGCTGGGGAGACGAGAAGAAGAGAAGAGATGAGACGGAAAAGCTGACAAAAGAACTTCATGTTTCTAACTGTTGTATCTGCTCAGTGTGTTGACACTCACCCTTGCTCTGCTGTGTTAGAGTCGTGTCTGCCATTAGATGCAGGGGGTTCTGGGATGATGCCACCATCGTCTGGTAACCCTGGAAACAGAAACCTGCAGGCAACAGAACTAATATTCAGTAAAGTGATTAAGAGAGACCCAGCTGAAAACATCAAAAGTCACCTTGAGGGGAACAAAAGTAAGAAGTGAGAACTTGTATCTACCGAACGATGCGGAAGAAATGTGTGAGGTAGCCCTGAACCTCCAGGACGGCCTGTCGGAGGAGCCTGCGGTTGGATCCCACGCCGACGTACGTCATCCTGTAGACGGTCACCAATGTCTCCACCAGCCAGCCCAGAGGGTGGAGAGGGGTCTCACATGCCTGTCATTCAAACACAGACATGTACACTTCAGTATCACATCAAGAAAATCACCTTTAAAAGGGAAATACATACACCTCTTAAGGTCCATTTTCACCTGTTCTCACTCACCAGAGGAGACTTAGATGTACAGTTAGCTGCAACTTCATTAGGTACAACTAGCTAAAACTCAGTTTCTGCCATAGAAGAGGTTATAGTTTGTGGTGGTGCTAGTGAATTGTATCACAATATACTTAGAGGTATTTTCTAATATTTTGTACCTACTTAACCTTAGATACCCTTGTGTGCACACTAATTACTTTAAATATAATAAACTGCAAAGTGCTCTCAAAATATAGTCTTACAGTCCCCATGGAGATTTATTTTGTATTTCTGTTCTGTATTCTTGTAGATGTTCTTTCTTTCTCAGGTCTCTCTTGGAAAGGAGAATTTTATATTTGATCAAGCCTGATTATATGAAAATCACAAAAAAAATAAAAGGGTGAACAAAATATTAAAAGCAACACTTCTAAGAAAGAATAACTTATTAATTCATTCATTGTTTCAGACTTTAGTTATTAGCTGACAGTTAAGTAAAATTCATAACTTCAATCATTTCTGAGTTTACATCCTGTACAGATTATTAAGATAATTGAAAAAGCGATAGCAAGACAGATGCCTTCACACACACACACACGGTTTCCCTCGCAGCCACTTGTACCTTGATGAGGTATCTTCTTATGTTGTCATAGTTTGCGGTGGTAACCGGTACTCCATGTTGAGGAATTAACTCCAAAGACTCCAACACTTTGGTCTGAGACCGAGTGAGGTCTGGGCTACAAACACACACACACACACATAAAAACACACTTTTTAATACGCAGCTTTATTTGTAGGAAATGTGTGCCAAAATATATATTTGCATCTGCTACCCCATTTTCAAAACAACATGGGAATGGTTCTGTTCTGGTTTGTTCAGATAATTTTGAACCATTCGGAGCACTGAAAAGTTGGCAGCTGTAATCAAGAAATAGGTTTTTCTTGGAACTGTAGCAGGGGTGTCTTAATCTACAGGGTGGAAAGAGATGATGTACAATGCAGCAATGGAGAAGTCAAGTGAGAACTTCAGGTGTGTGTGTGCGTGTTACCTGTGTCGTCGTGCAGATGTTATACTGACTGCGATGTTCTCCCAGGCTACGGTCCTCTCTCCTTTCCCAGCAGCATCACAGCCCAGTCGGCTCCAACATTCATCAAACACACAGAGCCACCTCTGACCTGCAGGCACCACGTACTGACCCAACCGGCTGAATACACACACATTCGGACATTTTAACAAACCGAACATGAGCTCTAGAGGACACAAACTGCTGTCATGTCATGTCCTACCAGGAACAATTAACAATGATTACACACAAAAAGACAAACATAAAACTGCTGAACAGAATTAAAAACTCACAGCAGGCTGTTTCTGTCCTTGTGTTCTAGCTCTTCAGCCACTGGTTTGGTGTACGTTCCAACCACCTTCAGTCCTGCGCTCCACTCTCCAGTGAACAGGCCGTCCAGGCAGTCACCGTTAGCCAGAGTCAAAACACCCTTAAGAAGCAGAAGAAGAAGGGAGGTGAAGGAATAACTGCGTATGAAATTATATCCAACATCTCACAGTTGTGTAAGTCATTTTTTTTGTTTCTTGTTGGTGAGGTATAATGATTTTGCCTTAATTTACTAGAAACTGTAATATTAAAGTTCCACAGAGGTTATTTTCATTATTTCTTTCAGTTTTTCTTTTATTTCTTTGCTTCTGTCCATACTGACAAAGTATAAATGTGGCAGGATGAACAAGTTATACATCTGATCACTTTTATTGTAAGACCTGCATGAAATGTATTTAAAACAAGTGGATAGACAGAAACACAGTTACATTAGGATGTAACATATGAACAGCAATTCCTTATAAGCATGACAGACAAACAACCAGAGCGCACAGATAAAGAGGAGACAGAGTGCTTTCTACCTTGCCGTTGACAGTCCAGTCATCAGAAAACTCTCCATGGAAAGCTGTGTCGTCATCAGACACCAGCAGACCTGGACCCTGATAGAAAACACACATCAAGCCTTTTTACAGATGCACGTGATTACGACACAATTACATTTGTTTACATGTTTCCCTGATGTCAGATCCCTGGTCACAAATGATTCATTCAGTTAGAAATGACACTGTTTCTTCCAAGGTTGGACATGAAACTCTGATGACATGAGGTTTGATGGGCAGATTGGCTGAAGATTCATGAGGACTGTTATATTAGTAGAACTGTATATAAATAATTTTTGTAAACTTTATAAACTCCTGTTAAGGTTTGACTCAATAGCCACAAGGCTAACATAGAAGTGCACACAGTAAAGAAACCATTACACATACAAATGATCTCATTCACTTTGTTTTACGGCATGTCACTGAAATCATTTGTTAGCTGCAGTTGTTAATAGAGCATGTAAGCTCAGTGGCACCACCTTCTGTCTATAAATGACAGCACACATTAGTGTATCTCCAAACAAGGAGCTACTTCTAGATTGCAAAACATTCAATAAGTTTGCAGCGTAAAATAGAATGAATGAAAGGAAACATGTTTTGATAAATGATGAATTTACATCATAAGCCCTATTTACTGTGCCAGATTCTACTGGCTAATCCAGTCTATAACTTCCCCCACAAACACTGACAACCAACCCTTCATCATAAATAAGTTTTGCTAATTTCACATCAGTGGTTCCCTTAAAGTAGAAAACTCATGTAGAATATGTCAGCAAGAAAACACACTAATGCCTCTACTACCTTTGATCATCCCACAGCTGATTATCAAGATGATGAAGTGAATACTTCAGGGTGAGCTTACACTCATCTTGTTGTCCTTGAAGGTCCCTTCGAAGTACACGCCATACTGGGTAACAACCACAGCGGTGCCGTGCCGCTGCTCGTCCAACCACAGTCCCATGTACTTCTCACCTCTGGGAAGGAAACAATACAGCTGTGAGTAATGAAATTAGGTTATCATAAATTTACATTAACAAGGTGTCGATGTTCCATTTTGACTTGACAGTTCCTTATCATTATTGGAAAAACAAGAATACAGTTCAGTCGCTAGGTTTTTTCTATTTGTGAGTGTAATCTACCTGGTGATGTCATCGTACACTCCATATCCTGTCTTCTTGTCATGGACCCAGTGGCCGATGAAAACGCTGGAGGAATTTTTGGCCAGCTTACCGGAGCTCAGCATGCCGTAACCGTGCCGCTGCCCGTCACTGAAGCAGCCCTCGTACACCTCGCCACTGGCATACCTGGGTATAGCGCATAGAGAATGCTCACACACACAGAGATGGTGACCCTGTGCATGTTCATGTGCAGAGCAGGGCATTGACACTGCCAGACACGATGACTGATGACTTGGAAAGAAAAAGACTGAATATTGCCTTTACCTTTCATGATGACAACCTCTACATGACATATACAGGTCAGTACTCAATGCTACTTCACACAAAAATTGGCAGAAAACTGTGTACTGACTTGTACTTGCCGAAGCCATGGATCTTGCCGTCTCTCCAGTGTCCTTGGTAACTATCTGGCTTATGCAACACTTTGTTAGGTATAATACACTCGCCATAGCTGAAATGACAAACACAAATTGTCCAGAAACGCTAAGACAACAGTTTATTCTCAGTTTCTGTTAGGATCTGTGTCCACATAGGTTTTTTTTTTAAGGGCATAAAAACACTGGCTGTGAACTCAGGGGGGTTGAGATGAAGCGTTTGTGTGCTGATAAGAGAAAAAACACTATGTGGACACAGTGCCTTAAAATTTCATAATGTTATCTTCTAACCACAAGTCTCCCTAAAAGGCAGACTGATGTGTCAACATTACACATTAACTAGCTCTTTGGCGCAGCACAAGGTTCACGTACTTACCCATCCTCCACTCCATTCTTAAAGTTCCCCACGTAGGTCCGTCCATCTGGCCACTTCATGGTTCCTCTGTGAAACACAACTGTACTGTTATCTGCTATCCATCTATTTAAGCATCACCAGTTTGACACTCTGGAGCAGTTAAAGATATATGTAAAAATAATGGATTAAAAAGTCTAATACTGACTCGAACTTTGTCATATTTAGTTGTGTACTTAGATTATCCTCAAATGGTTTAAACAGTTTTTAAACCCAGACAAATCCACAAGTTTACTCCAAGTAACTTTTTATTTGGTCGCCTGCCGCTATAACATCCAGAAGAGAGTCAGAGAGTGAGGAAGGAAGTTAGTGAATGTGAATAAAGCTAAAACACTATGTAGTCCATGAATATTTCTGACGGAGTCTCGTCAGATAGATTTTCATTAGCAGTAGCAATTGCTTAACAATGTAGACAATGATTTGAACGTCAAACTACATCTTCTGTTTTCATTGTTGCACACTGTTCCTCTTCGCCGTACAGGTCTCTACTGATTTGTTCGTTCATTCTACCACGATGCATTCAAGGACACTCCAATATCCAGGAGTTCAAAGTGGGCAGACAAACACCAATCCCCGCACTTTTTCATTTTCATAAAACACACTGATAAACAAACATGAAAAAATACGGTGTAGCTGAAGAGGTGGTGATGGGACAGACACAAGCACACACACAAACCAAAACACAAACACACATGGTCTCTCACCTGCCATGAACTCGTCCTGCCAACCAGCCCCCGGTGTACTGGGCGTCTTTGAACCGTCCCTCTCCAGTGAACGTGTACGAGGCCGTGCGAGACATTCCCATGACCCCTGGCGACGACCCCTGACCTCCACCACCCAGCACCTGATCCAACGCCTGGTTCAGAGACCGTAGCCACTTATTCTGGGAAAGAAGAGAGTGATAAAAACAAAACCAGGGAGAAAGAGGCAGATCCTAAATGAAGATGTTGGCATAAAATATTACGATTTCAGTGCCTTCTTACTAAACTCAACCCATAAAAAGAGAAACATCCTGCTCTTGGAGGCAAAAATCAAAACCATACTCTTCATAAAATTATTTACAGTGACCCAACAAAACCCACAATGATGAGCAAGCACTTGGCGACATCGCTAAGGAAAAACAAAGAAGCTAATAAGTGTATAAACCATAAATGTACCTTCTCTTGTGGTGTCGAGGCCACCACAGTGAAACTCTCCTCTGGACAAGTAATTTTGATGGCATAGCTGCAGACACAAGGCACAGAACAATAAACAATAACAAACTTGATCTGTATAAAACATTTTTACCAAGACGCTACAAAACATTTATGTCACATTTTAAATCATAGTTTTACACAGGCCAAGCAGAAAACAACCACAGGCTGAACAATAGTCAGTACTGGAGTGCCTTAAAATGTAGTTCATCTACCAGACACTAGATGCTGCTGCAAAAACGGAGTCAACATTAGCCATGTTAGCTTTAACATTGATAGTTTGGATTTTTAAGCACAACAAACTCACAGTCCACTGCTGTCTTCAGTAACTGGTTTCACCCACAAACAGGTCAGAGGATAGACGTGATGTGTGGAGAACTGCAGACAGACAGAGCAGCGCTTCATGTATGTGGGACACGGATTCTTCTCACATTAGCCAACATCACACTATCTCACTCCAGATCACATGCGTATGTGTGTCCAAGAGATTAGCCTCTTTCACACATCTCACTGTAGAGATGGACACTGTTCATTTACTGACCCTTTCGATCAGCATCCGACCTGAGCTGCCCACCCAAAACCAGTTACATTTTGTTGCTTTGATATTCTGGTGAATAAGGAAGATTACACAAAACATCACCAGTGTAATCTCAGTTTTAGAGAGAGTGGATGTGAAGATTGCTGATTGGGATGCCACTGTAGACCACTTCCTGATTACAAAAATCACATATTTGTCAATAGTTTCATCCATCAAGTCTTGACAGTTTCAACACCACTTCTGTTTTAAAAGTGACACTGAATGAAACTAAAGCAGAACACACTGTGGTCCAATCTTTTATTACACTTTTGCTCATCTTGCTGGCTTTTTGCACATATTTTTGTTTAGTTTATTAATCTTCTAATTCGGTATGTATGAGTGACTGTAAATGAGTGCGTATGAATTTTTTTTTTTATACTTTTCTTATTTTCTGCTCTTTTTTATTTGCTTCAAATATCAGCTTGGACATTTGTAAATAGGTCAGTTACGACTTGCACTGAAACTGATAAAGTCCACATATGACAATAAAGCCCTGGTTGAATCCCTGAACAGAGCTTAACTATTAAATCTAAATGTACATACATACATGCATGAATAACAGTCAGGCAAAGGTCTACTAAACCACGCAGGACAAAAACCAAAAACCACAGAGAGAAAACAGGACAGGTTTCATCACTAACTGCCATCTACTAACACACCAACCCACACCAAACAGACAGGAAGACAAGCTATTAGTCAGGGTTCAGAAGAGGAGACACTCAGAACAAGGTAACAGCAAATATGTTGTGATCATTGACACACACATCTGGTTTAGAGTCTCTTGGATCAGAACACAGTGGCAGGTTGCATCCTTTAACTTATGAGCCATGAGCTACTGCAACTATGACCTCATCTATTTTCACAGCTAATTTTTCTAACGTTTCTGCTGCAAACACGTCTAAAAACCAAACCAACACACGGCAGCCTGTTTGGTAGAGGCTAAAGCTCAGAGCCAGCCACCAGGACAGCATGCACAAAATAAATTTCAACACGGGACATCTGCAATGATAAAGGCTGAGACATTAATAAAGCCTGTTGTTTATTCAGTTAATGTACCCTCGTCATTAGATGCACCTCTCAATAACACAATACTGAGAGATTCAACTAAAAACGCTAAATTTGAAGAGGAGATCAAATGTGTTGGGTTATGGGTGAACAGTCCCTTTATCATGACATGAAGTCCTGTGTTAACCTTTATTTATTTGCTTACTAATCCCATGTGAACCTGTCAGAGTGTAAGCACTGAGCAGAGGCCAGCACACCCATGCTGCTGCAGCACCAAGCTCAGTGTGGTTAGACTGATGTCAGATATACTTACGATGCTCTGAGAGGGAATGGCACCCTGAGTGATTGGAAGATATAATGAACAAATAAAAGCTTTATCTGCAAAACATGGTAGAAACACCAGGAAGACAGATATGCACAGACAGATTCAGTTGAAGCTCCATGTGTTCTGAATTTGACTGACAAAGATGTGGATGTTCTCTGATGTTTGAACAGTTGTGGTTTATGGTTTCACCACAGATTTATACTACCTACAAATAGAAGAACAATAGTGCACAGATTTTCTGTGTTTGCGTGTGTGTGTTTGTACCTGGGTGTGCACCAGTGCATCATTGAACAGTATGAACCAGTGGTTGGAAAAGCGCCCGGCGTTCTGCAGAGTCAGAGATCTGTTGCTGCTTTCGCACACCACACGACGCTGAGCGAGACGCAGATCCTCCTGATGAACGAACACACAAGTACCATTCCTTGTTACATTCTGACAAAAACAACTGAGTGTTGCACGTCTCCATAAATCCTGCATCTTCCATTAATCACGCGTTGAGTAAGTGAAGGGACATGTAGTGTAATGAAGTAAATGTCATAAGCATAAACAGGGCAGTATAATCTCAAATCTTTTTCTATATAATGTGTACTAGTTTGTAAAATGTCTCAATGTTTTCTCACCTGAACAGTATGATCAGGAAAAATGTTAGCATGTTAAAGTAATTACACACAGAGTTGTGCTCACAGTTTTTCCAGAGTGGGTCTTCCAGAAGAGGAAGGTGATTTCAGCCTCCTTCTTTCTCCTTAGAAGGGACGAAGACAGGGACTCATACTGACTACAGCCCTGGTGGAGGGACTGATACTCTGTAGTTAACTGAGGGGGAGAAACAACAGAAAGAGAGGTTTAACTGTTTTTCTTTGCAATTTAAGAACATACAGCAGACTGTAGATGTATTACATCTTCTGCCAAATAACTCAATTACAAACTTTTTTTTAGAAATTATCATTTTTTATTTCTTAAGCTACATGTCATCAGTCTATCTTTGTGAAGTCTTTGTCAAAGGACAGGTGTTGCAAAATGGGAAGCATCTTGAATTCCAGTCAGTAAAATGACAGTAATGAGTAAAAGCATATCGCAATGTATTTAATTGTGGGAAACAGAGAACATTTTGAGAAGAGAAAGTGAAGCACAGAGGGAAAAGAAGGAACATGTTGAGAGTGTTTGAGTCAAAAGAAAAAGGGCAGAAGGAAGAGAGCAGAGAGCTTCCTTCTCACCACATCGTAACAAGCTGCCAGTTTGAGCAGGACTCGGCTGTACTGGTGGAGCTGCTGCAGAGGCCAGTACAACATCGAAACTAGGTCAACATCACCACTCACAGCCTGGTCTGACACACACAGCTGAGCGAGGACCGTCTGCTGAGAGCCTAAACACTCACTAGACACAGAGAGACACAAAGAGGAATAAGACATTCTTAGGATTAAATCATCTCAGTATTTTAATCTAAATATGTGTCTGTTTTCTGTTGGTGGAAGCTTATCTGATTGCTGTTTTGCTGCTGCATCAGGAAGTGATTTAAGTTTATGGTTTGTTTTGGGGATTAAAATATCCAGAAGAACTGGTCCATTAACACAGGCATGATCGTCAGCATTAATATCAAATCCCTTCCAGCTCTGCAGGCCTTTGCATTTGTAGACGTCTCCTCAATATGAATGAGAAGTCTACGTCTACTCAAGCAGTACTTAACAAGTGGAAACAAAGAAAAAGTAATGTCCTTACAGTGAGAGCTTATGGAGTGGCTGGAATCCACCCATCACCTGGAAGTTACCTACTGAAGAACAATACCTGGAGAGAGATAGATTTTAATTGAGTTTTTCCATCTTATTCTGTCACACATGAGCTTTATTCCTACTAAAGCCAACATGTTGAAAACAATTTTTCCATCAGTCTGTGGACTCCTTGCTCTATCTTTGCTTCTTTAACTTTGTTCTGGGAAAACAGTGCCACATTCCTGGTTTGTGCCTGCAACTCATGTAACAGATTTTACAAATTCTTTATAAAAAGCTCAGAAAGAACTTACTGCATGCATAGTGAAACTGATGTTACAGAGGTAGACTTGGCTTCATATTAAAATTGAGACAAATAACATACATTAAGCTGGTATTAATTAAACTTATTCGGACTTTCTGACTGTTAAAGCATCTGAGCCACAGAATCTCTTTTTGATGTCATTCATGTTGCAAAAGCAGAAAGACCGAAATCAAACAAAAGATGCATATTTGCTATTAAAATGTATGAAGCTGCAGTATGTGTTGAAACACAAATGTGAATCTTACTCTTTATAAATGTCCAGAAAGTGCTCAGTGTGAGTCAGCAGGGGAAGGGAAGTGACATCACAGCCCTGCACGTCATGCAGGAAGTAGGTGAGTGACGTGGAGTGTTGACCGATCAGAGTGCTCAGACGAGCAAAACTCTCGCAAAGAGAGAAGAAGAGATGAGTGCACGGCTCACCTAACGATGAAGATGCACTCTCTGAGAAGGAAATCAACAACATGCTCAGTTAATGTATTTGCTAATAACTCTTTATTAAATGTTTAAATCATGCATGTGGTAATTCACAGATAGTTTGTTGGGTTTTGCACAAAGTTCTTTGCATCTGCCACCATTTCATATAATCTCAACATATTTAAAAACACCAGTTATGAGGGGGTCACATACTTGAGCAAAGGTCAACAAAGGAGGAGTCGGTCCAGAGAGCCTCTCACCTCTGTTACGTAGCGGCGTGAGGAGGAGCTTCCTGACACTGCTCAACCAGCAGTAGAACTGTCTCTCTCTGGAGGCCAGCTCATGAATTGCCGAGATGAAACCCATGATGTTATGGTCTGCCAGCACCGCACAGCTCTGACCACCGCTGCACACACTGCTAATGTAACCCATCTACACACACCCACACAAAGAATAAATAAATGTTTAAAGTTTTCTTTCATGACAGTATTTTGTTTCTCAGCTTTCTCTTTCTCTCTTGTTAAATGTACGTCTAACAGATTAGAAAATGGCAGCCTAGCTTTTTCTACTTTAATCACGCTGTGAGCAAAATCTAAAAATAAACGCACTCCAGTGGTGCAGTCGGAAAATCGCTCCACCCATCATCTTCCTCCTGTTGAGGGGAAACCACGAACAGTTAGTCATACAGTTTTGGACATACACACCTCCATGCAGAACGGCAGAAGTGTGGGTCTGACTGTGTAACTCTCTGCTCTGTTGGGTGACCTATGGTGTGACCTTTGACCCCGGTGAGACCTCTCACTCTGCACTGTCATTGGCTCCTGCTGCTGGCCACAGTACAGCAGGACCGGCTGGACACAGTCTCCATCTGCCAGGAGGAGGGAGTGGCTTTGACCGGCTGACAAGTCCCAAACCCGAAGACCTTCAGACAGCTGCAGCAGCCCGACAGGGACAAAACACAGAGGATGTAGATCTGTTAGAGTGACTGCAGCATGTTTCATGGTATACAGTACACTGAATGATATATATCTTCATCCCTCTGTCTATTGTTTCAGCACATTTGCATTTATACTGATACATCCTCATCCACGTATTAATGATGCCGATATCTTCATTCATCATGTATAAATGGCCTTTTTTTTAAAAATAAATAAATATGACTAAATCTATTTCTACACTGTAACTTTATTGAATTAATGAACCTTCGCCTGCTGAGGGACAGTGACAGGACTGTTGACGTGACCGAGCTGTCCACACATGTTGCTGCCCCATGAGTACACCTGCAAAATGTGAGATAGTGAGATGAGTTAGTTTGGCTGTATGCGAGTAGGCTGTACTTCTATGTTAGCATCGTATAAGATTTGGTTTAAATCCTGGTTACCTGGCAGTGAGCGGTGAGAGCCAATGAATGGTGTGACCCTGCGGCGACTTGGATCACCTCCTCACCTTTCAAAGACTTGATACACAGAGGCTGGAGTCTGGACACACACATGCAGACACAAGTTAACAGCTTGTCCTCTCATGCATGTCCGTCCACGTGCTGTGCAATTGGCCTTTCCTCAATTTCATGCATGTAACTACAGTGACTATGATACCTGAGTGTGATTGAGATCATTTTATGCAGGTTGTGCAGACGTTGTGTTAGAGTTGTGTATTTAATTTCTTGCGACTTTAAAAGTAAAAGCAACGTCATGTAGAAAATGGTATTTTGTGCTGATAACTGATTATGTTATGTGCTGAAAACTTGTATGTTGAAGTAAACGTGTGTCATGGTGTGATCCTACCCTCTCACTGAAGTTAGACAGTGCAGAAACAAGTGATGGGAGAGTGGCTGAGACAGACACCATTCATCATATTACAAGACACTGTCTAAACTGCCTAACATGTCATTTAGGACGGTATATTATCATGTATGTTTTCAAAGATATTTATACAACTGTGGATTAAATTATAAGTGTGTGTGTGTGTGTGTTTGTGTGTTAGGACCTGGCGAGCTGATCTCCATGACCTAGTTGCCCCTCAGACCCGCGGCCCCAGCTCCACACTTCTGTGTCCAGAGACGGCAGCCCGTCTCCAGCCTCCTTCGGTGCTGTGGAATGCACCCGACCAGCAGAAGATGGCCTGCAGGCACAAGTTCGCCGTTGCCGTGGAGACCCTGAAAGAAAACCACATGATCTAATGGAAAAGTCTTGGTAACAGTGTTGATACAAACAACTGGACCATCAGCTACTAGTTCAAGTATTTGTCAGGACTGCACATACGCTTCTTCTGTCATACAGTACATAACAGCTACGACACAGAGGACAGAGGCGATGAGATGAAGGAGACTGCAGACATGATCAGAGAACATACACATGTAGCTGGTTTGTGTTGTGTTTTTTTTTTCCCAAACAAACTGCACCAGAGTTCAGAACTGCATTTATCTCACCAGTCTTGATCGACTTTACACGTGGGCAAACACGTGAACTGCACAAAACAGGTTTGGTATGAACACACCCTAACGACTCTTTGTAAGACTCTGCATCCCCAAAACAGATGCAGAGTCGTGTCAATCTGTCAAGGTGAGTTAAGTAAGCACAGAGCAGGAAATCACAGCAACAATAACAATGGAGGAAAGTAGGAAGGGTTAAAAGAAAAAACACTGAAGCTTAATGTCCAAATAAAGAATATAAAAGAGGGAATGGGTTGAATGGAAATGTATTCTCGTGCGTCAGATATGCAGGATGTGTACTTAGCAGGATCACTGTGACTATTAAAACTGAAAGCACCATTGGATGGTTTTCAGATCTGTGTTAACTGAAGTCAGACTTTCATTCTGAAAGTCCTGAAACTTTTGGAAACTGAGAAAATGGGAAGTTGGTCAGCTACATTTGCATCATCATCAATGTCCTTAAAGGTCACACTTTGTTTTTGCTTGTCTTTTGTTGCACTATTGATACCCTGCAGATTAACCTCTGAATAGCGTAAAGAGATTTTAAATGGTTAGTTAAGCTACTAAATGGGTCCATACGTCACTTGGCTTAGACCATACAAGTTATATTGCGACTAAAAGGCTTTTCAATGTGTAGTCATTTTTATTTTCGCCTTTTAACTCATTACTCATCATGTTATCTCAAAGAAATAAATACTGTTATCTCTGAGATAAGAACACTAATGTTTGCATGTGAGCATGTGGATGCTGTGATCCTGACTTTCATATCAGTTTATCTGAGCAGATCACGTCAGATCCAGGAGAACACATTATTGTTCTGTGTTGGAGTGAAAAGCAAACAGAGGCAGAAATTATATTGTGGCTGTTCACTCCCAACCATTCTTACCACGGGTGGGTGTCCCAGGCAGAGAGCGCCTCCTGTTTGTTGATGCTTTCCCCCTCTGGTTTATATTTGTTAGACTGGAGCTCTTCTGCCCCTGCAGCGCCTGCTTCTCTGCCTCGAGAGAAAGCCGTACGTCTTCCAGACACACTGGAGAAGAAGAGTACGACACGGACAGTCCACTGTTTCTGCAGATGGGAGAAATTCAGAGGTTAAATATAGTATGGGTGAGAATCAACTTGGTATGTGAATAATGACACATAACTGATCTTTTTGAATGTTTATGTTAGCACATTTTTAGCACAAGTTAGACTTGCATTTTTGGTGGATAAAATAAAAAAGTGAAGTTTGAGCTACAACTTCTTGACATGAGATTTAAACAGAAAAATTGCCTAAAACTCTTGACCAAACAACGTGCTTCATTGTCAACTAAACTTGGTCTTACTTGTTGGTTTGACTTGTAATCGATGACTCTTCATTGTAACTGGAAGTCAACAGATCTGTGGAAGGAGTTGAGGAAACACAGCTGTCATCTGGAGAGAAAAGCGGTGGGAGGGAAAGATGGAAAACATTAGAGGTCACTGGAGAAAGATAACAGATTATATACTCAATATTTAAATCACAATGCAACAAACAAAAAATAAAGCAAAGGAAGGAACACATGAAGGAAGAATGAAAAACAATGCAACAGGAAAATGAGAAAAATAAGGGGAAACAAATAACTACAAACAAATGCAGGAACTTGTAAAAAAGGGCTAAAGATATGAATGAGGTTATACATAAAATAACAAGTGAACAGACATCATAACTAAGATTGAAGTTCCACAACTGAATTATAACCTGAAGTGTAACTGCTCAATGAGTCAGTATCTCCGAGCCCGGAGGTGTCGCGCGTCTCAAGTGAGTGACCAGAGAGTTTCTGGAGGAGGTTCTGAAGCTCCCTTTCATCAGAGAGAGCAGAGTTCTTATTGGACCTCCAACCGGACAGTGGGTGGGACTTGGGGCTGCCGTCTCTCTCAGTCAGCCCATCGGGCTCAAGCCTGGTGCCAACTGGAAGATTCTTCCTGTTGTACAATGGAACAAAGGGAAAGCAGACAAAAGATTGAGAAAGGAACACATTAGATGGACGAATAAAAGAGCAAGCAATGTATGTAATATTTTACTGTTTAGTGTTAGATTTGCCATCTTCAGAATTCGGACATAAACCGGCAGCAGAGCCAGGGCTGCTGCCAGCTGACCTTCCCCGAGGTTGCAGTCTTCGTCTGGGGCCTCTTCTTCTTTGAGATGTCTGGTAAAACAAACAAAAGATGGGAATCAAACAGTGCTGAAAAAGCTTAAAATTAAACACATGCTTATGCTGATGTTACCGAGAGATCCTTGTAAATAAAATATCCTGTGGCACCAGATCACTGGAACGTTATGAAGTATCTTTACCTCCTCTGTCATGACTTCAGTCAGCTCCACTCCCAGTGGACAGTAGTGACCACCATCAACTGTAAATGACTCCTCCTTCTCTGTCACTGAGTAGTGGGGTGACTGGCCCCGCTCCCTCTTTTCAGGGGGATTCTGGGTATTGTAGTTCTTTAGAGGCAAACTGCGAACCAAAGCCAGACTGTGGTAGGCACCACAAGACACCTGTGGAAAATAAATAGCGACAGTATTTCTGTATTCAGAAGTGGGGTTTTTTTTTTGTACAAATGTGGCCACGGGGATATAAGGAAGAGAAACTACCTGAATGACATGTCTGCCTGCCAAGTGCTCCACCTGTGTCAGAGATGTACACAAATTTAGTCTTCTTTCTCTCTTACCATTTAAAAGATGAAGTATTCAATAAAGATTCAGTTTCATTATACACAACAGTTCTAAATCTGACTCTTTCGTACACAAACTTACCTTCTGTGGTATCCACACAGGGAAGGTGCTAGTGACTAGGCCGAGCTGACAGCCGCTGCCCCACGCCCACAGCTCATTCTGGGCTGACAGAGCCAGGCTGTGCTCCCGTCCGAAAGCCAGATCCACAATCCGAACTGCTGCTGGAGGAATGACATCATTGTCCACCACAGAGATGGGGCTTGGCTCTGAAACTGACACAGGATATTTTACAAAGCTGATGTTTTGCCAACGTATATTAACTGTTAAATACATTAATTTATTCACCAAATATACAAATAGGAAAATAAAAAAACAACATTTCTTAACAACGGATTATAGGAATGGATGGAGGCACATTGGGAAGGAAAACATAAGGACGGTAAGTAGTGGGTAGGACAGACAGACAGACAGAGGAAAAGTGGGAAGAAAAAAGGTGTTGACCAACCTGTGATGTTTGCAGCTGCACCCTTCTCAGTCAGCCCACACTGTCCTGCAGTGTTCTCCCCCCACATGAAGATGTTGCCCTGCTCGCTCAGTGCTCCACAGTGAAAGCCTCCAGCAGCCACGTGGACCACTGTCTTCCCCAGCAGAGAGCCCTCCAACACCGGGGCAGAGACTGGGACACTCACGTGCCTCCATAGCAGCTCACCAAACGAGTAGACCAGACCACCTGCAAGATGGCAACAGCTGAGTGATGACGATATTTGACAAGAAACTCATGGTTTCATAAAAGTTTTGTAATACCACAGCAGTAACATCAAGATATGAAATGATTACATATCTAATCAAACACTGCTGTTGGGAGAGAACAGCACTGTTTTAACACTTACCCTGTGTCAGCAGGAGTCCATGATGTTCTCCCAGCGCGGTCTGCAGAACAGGCCTGGACAGCAGCACTCTCTCTGGAGGCAGCTGTGCACTGGGCCCCGCTGACTGCCAGATGTGGAGCAGTCCTCGCTCTGGGGGGGTTTGGGCCTGCTCATCTGCAGGGCTGCGATGACACGCACAAATATATTACAATTATAACCTGAATTGAAACACCGGAATCATGTTTTGAAATCTGGCGATAATATAATGTTGTGGCTTAGAGACACGGAGATAAGTTAAATTCCATCCCATTCATCCGTAAAGCAATGATTGTTCAGCACCTGCAGGCCCTGACATGTGGTTATGTTTCGAGGGAGGAATACAACATCTGTAAATGACTCAACAGCAAATCACTCATACAGAACTGGACACATATATAATGCAGAGCAGCAAAACACATGCACAAGTTTGTGTCTTGTACTAGTGGTATGAATGTTGCTATAATCTAGTCATGAGCACATCTACATGACTTCAGCAGCATCTTTAAAGTTTTAAGTTTTCAACAAGTTTTGACTAGTGCTTGCTGGTGAGATAAAATGAGGACAGGGACACCTCAAAAAAGTGTTTGTGTCTGTGAATGTTTACCTCTCCTCTATGTTCTCCATCACTTCAGACTCTCCACGCCACAGGAAACTGAAGGCATCTTTATCAACATTTCTCCGGCGCTCTGGTCTTATGTTCACACCCAACAATAAATCATTTTGCAGCAACAAAGAAAATCATCTGTCTGGTTTTGACACCTCTTCAGATGCTTGTTCTGTGTAAGATGCCTGTTTTTCAAAGAAACAAATAAAAATGATAGTTTTTTACTTGACTGACAAAGAGTGTGGCATATGTAATGAAGACTGGCAGTTTATTCTCCTCTGGCTGAGGATCAGAAATGTTTTCTTCATTTTATCCCAATTTACTGTGTCATTGATATACTATATATTATGACGCACACTTACTGTGATATCATTATCATAGTTTGACAAAACTCAAGCTTTTTCCAAGGCTTTAAAAAATGTATCATACAGTAAACCTCTATCATTATAAGTTAAAGAATGAATGTTCAGGCTCCTGTGATATTAATTTCAGTCATGTTGTCCAACCCTATGCATTGTTCCAGTTTCTAATGGTTCCTCATCAGATCTTTACTGGATACTTATTAGCTGTGATAGCACTGATAGTATGTGACAACAGTTTTACTCCCGATAAAACCATTAGAGAGTTCTGTAATTGATTCTCAATGTTACTGAAAGCTTTCAATGGGAGAAGTATTCAGATCTATTACTGAAGTCTAAGTTGCAATACTACGCAGTAAAGTGTAAGTCCTGCATTCAGACTCTTACTTGTGTACTTTAAAGTACAAAAATAACTTTCCCATCATCATCTTGGCAGATTATCACGGCCAATATCCATAATTTTTCCAATCATTATGGTCTTTGATTTTTCACTATCTGATCTGGTAACATATCACAACAAACAGCATATAGACACTGAATAATCTGAATCTGCAAAGTAAATTATATCTAATACAAGAAAAAAGAAAATCCTCAAGTAATTAACCTCAAAAATGTTCTCAAATCCAGTTCATTAATGCATTTTACTGAGGTTCACCCCATCACTAGTTGTCCTGCAAGTTTTACTGCACAAGTATACCAGTTCCAACTATTGGTTTTCAGTCTCCCTGATTTCTAATAATCGGTATTGGCCCTGAAAAAGTCATACTGGTCGACAAACACGTATATATGTCATATAATTGTATTAGAATCAGATACATTAATGTGAAAATCCCTTTAATGCTACAACTGGCAGACACAGGGTTAATTTTTTTTCCACTATTGGGAAGCTTATCATATTACAAAATATCATAATTTATTGGTTAATTTACATTATGTCTTCGTCACCTACGTCTAAAAGGTAACAAATACACTAAAGCTATCAAATAAATGGAGCTGTAGTGAAATAAAAAAGTGTAGTCTTTTCCTCCAAATATGGTGAAAGTCGAAGTACTTGTGCAGTAACATTACTTGAGTAAATGTAGCCCGTTACATGCATCATCTCAGCAGCTGAGTCAAACATTAATCCACTCGCCTGTTTCTGTAACTATCTGTGGGAACGTTAAAGCCATTTAACGTCAGAGATTAGCTTATAAACCGCAAATGTTTCCCGAGAACGAGTTTTAAAAAGAAGAAGAAAAAAAATTGTAACTGTAATCGTAATCGTCCTGCCTGAAATAAATCCTACCTCATGTGACATGACATCTCCCTGCAATAAAACAAGAAGGTCGTGTATTATTGGTATAAATTAGGGTGAAACGTAGCTGACGTTACAAGTGAAGTTGGCTAGCTCGATGCTACGGCTGCTAAACAAGCTAACTAAACTTACCAACCGCCAGTTTGAAGTCGCGAGGTGGCCGCGCGGATTTGTTGTGCACTGAGTCCTGGCAGCGGTGTGTGTGACTGTCACCGCAGAAACACCCAGCTATCTCATTTTTTTTAGATTCAAATCAGTGCAGCGTAGTAAAGCAGAACTTCCCCCTGACAGTTCAGTGTTGTTCACACACGGCCAGCTCCGCGACGGCAGCCGGGCAGGGACAAACACGGCGGCGCTGCCACACCTGTTGCTGTGGTATGTTCGAAGAGGCGATGGTGAAAGACAAGAGGTGTCACTCTGTCTCTGTTTCCGGTGCTGATGACTGATTTCACACAAACCTGTGTCTGCCAATTCTGTCTCAATCTAGATAGAAGATAATCAATAAATAAAGTGTAAACAAAACAACACATATAGTTTTAGCTATGTACCAAGCTAACAGTATTAGCAAACTAGCTAAATAGCTGGTATTTAAGACTATAGGTACTCTGTTAACCAGTGGTGGATAAATACCCAAAAATAGATTAAGAGTAACAGCAACATGTTGTAGAAATACAAGAAAAGATAAACAAATAAAATTATTAGTATAATGTTAGCATGGACAAAACATACACTACTCCAAATTAGTTAAGGATATTAATATTGGGATATTTTAATGTTCTACTTGCTTATTCTGTGGTATATCTGAATTTTTAATGATCAGTCATCTCTTGACCACTCACATTTATCTGGTGATTGATTGGAAACCAGCAGACCAAACTAACTAATTGTAGTTAAAACCACCTCCATTTCAAGTAGTCGCCACAGTAAAATGCTCCTCACAAATGGATGCATCATCAATAAATAGCTGATCTACTACTTCAAAACACAAATGTATTTACTGCTCACAAGGGACATTTTTACAGTATAAGGACATACCTTGTTTACTTATAATACACTGTACTTTAGTAGAATACAGGAATTAATTTATTAATGTATTAAGGATCCGAACATGTCTTCCACTGCTGGTGTTGGGACAGCAGAGGTCTCTCTCCTCTGAGTCCTGTTCAGGCTCAGATTGACTGTCACATGTTGAGTTACTACAAAAAGACACAGACACATTTACTGGTACCAGAGGCTGCACAGGGTCACCCTGTGAACCATGACCTTGGATGAATACAACATATGGTAACACAGGGATTTTTGCACAATATGTTAATACCAACTATAATTTCCCATCATGTTCTCTCCAAATCCCATTCTCACTGCCTCACTATATGTGGATATATATGTATATAAATTGCATTAATAGATATACAATGTGTGTCTATATATATCTTGCACTTCTTCACCCTTTTTTTCCCTTTCCTTTCCTTACCCTTCCTTTCACCCATGTTCGTGATCAGCTCTTGTTTGCAGTTTTAGTGTTTTCTATATAAAAGCGTCCAGCAGGTTTTGGCTCCGACTTTTACTGCCAGCAGTAAAAACGAGGGGGAAAAAATGAAAAAAGGAACATGGGTGGAGAATCCAAAGAAAGAGAGTCTTATATTGTTGCCGTCTTGGAGCTGAACTACAGAAATCACATCACAGCTGCTGGCAGGAGCTTCAGGGGTCTTACGTGTAGCATGTGCTACAGTTTTTTGCTAATCTAATAGTCATTTTTCATCGGACAAACATCTCACTGTTGTGAACCTCAGCTCTATAACTGTTGATGTCATTGTGGTTCATATTCGATATTAAAACCATCAGCCTCACACTGGATACCTGACTCCCTCCTTTATTACTGTAAGTTTACAAGTCGCTGTTAGAAACATCTAAAAGTAATGGGTGTGTTTCTCTTCTCTGGAGGTCTGGCAATGCAGGAAACAGCAATAAGCTGCCTTAAGAAGACCACAGGTCTCATTTTAGACTTTCAATGTCAGGAAACAGAAAACAAGAGCTTCTCAAACGTGACAATGAAGATATAATATGAAAGAATTCTACACTGAAATCCCAAACTGCAACAAAAAATGATCCAGCGATCAAACTCGCAGTCTGTTGCTGTAACTTCAGGGATATGAGGGCAGAAGTTGGTGCATAAGACTAAAGATGAATCCAGCTAAATCATTATATTGGTCATTGACATTTGTGCCTGAATCACATCAGATACATTTAATCTGAAGACCTTTAAGAATTAGCTTGTGCTTTTATCTGCATCACTGTGCAACTCATTAAAAAAAGATAATAAGTTGAAGTTGTGCCTTTGAAAAAAGGGTTGAAAGTAATGTAACATGTGTATAATCTGTAATAAATGGCTTTTAATATGGAAAAACCTCCGATGTCGTCCTTTAAATAAAGGCTGACTGTAGGGAGAAAGCTTTTGATTACACGTTGTACTCACAAACATCATCCTGGTTTCAGTCAGATGCAGCTAAATCAAATCTATTTCCTATTTTCAAAACAAATAAAATACCGCTCCGGTCTTCCTGTACACACCCTCCCACACAAACACACACACACACACACACACACACACACACACACACAAGGTAACCCCATGTTGTGACCTGAGCAGCAAGTAGTCTCCTGTCCAAACCCTCATAAACTTCTGTTGCTGCTGGAAACGACACAACCTGGATTTACAAGACTGCCGAGGCACTGTGTGTGTGTGTGTGTGTGTGTGTGTGTGTGTGTGTGTGTGTGTGTGTGTGTAAACCCGTGCAGGGTTGCAGCCAGGCCACAGAGACACAGCAAGCCTGAGAGAGCGGTTTGGTTGACCACAATGTCGTGAGGAGTATAGGAGGAGGTAACACAGAGCTCTCTATAACCCTGCCTGCAGCTGTACCTTCCAGATTCGTACAACCCCGACTCTGACAAAAAAAAAGTTTGGACGTTGTGAAAAACATACATAAAAGCCAGAACGCGACCATTTTCCCACGCAGTCGTATCCTTTTTACAGTCACGTGTTTCATCCGTTGTCCCATTCATACCCAGTCATGCTGCTGTCACCTGTCAACCAGTGAACCTGTCTACCTGTGAAAAGAGAAAGAAAGAAAAGAAAAGAAAAGGAGAAAAGAAAAGAGAGGAGAAACCTTTCCTCACCGTTTTTTTTTTTCTTCAACTTTTTAATGAATTTCTCAGGTAAGATAACAAATAATTTAGCATTTGTGGGTGGCTTGTATCTATGAACTGGGGGGATTGAATTAGCTATTGTTTTTCAATCCTCTTCCTGGAGACCCGCCTTCCTGCAAGTGTTAGAGGTTTCCCTGCCCCTGTACACCTGATGAGCTCGTCATTAAGCTCTGCTGAAGACTGATAATGACCCATTCATTTGGCTCTGGTGTGTTGGGGCCCTACTGACATTTTAAACCCAGGGTTACATTCTTTGAAGACATTTATGCATTCAATGGCACTGTTTCTTCTTGGTTAAGGTTCTGAAGTTGTGAGATCTTGTGATTTACATTTAAAAAGGAGTTGTAAATGTACATCAGGCCGACAGCTGGTCATCAGCCGTTGTCAGGGCTGTCACTAAGTGTCTGTGGCCCGAGTGTTTGGCACTAGTCGGTTCAGCTTTTTGGCCAGTTGAGTGTGTAGAATTGGCAGGACCTGTAAGTGGGAAAAATCACTCTGATTGGCTGTTCAGCTGAGAGAATCAGTCCACGAGAAGAGATACAGTAAAAAGGAAAACCCACTAAGCCTGATACTGTGTGGTAACAGTGATGTCACCCATTTTTTTTTTCAATTAGTGCATGGTGTAAAAAAAACCAAAAACACTTTGACACACCAAATAAACATTCAGAACTGCCACTCCTGGTGGCAGGGAAGGTTGACTGTTGCATTGCCCCAGAAGTTGAACTTGAACACTTCACAAAGATGACCTCTGATGGCCAGCAAGCTTGTACATCCTGAACCTGCATGAGAGGAAGTAACTCTCCAGACCACTAGGTGGCAGTAGGCTGTGGTCATCATCCAAGAAGGGAAATTGGAAGACTTTGAACAGCGAATATACAACCTGTTGGGTTGACAGATACACGATTCTTTGCCATTTCTAATCAAGAGTACGGCTGAATAAAAAGGTTGCAAATGGCAGCGAAGGAAGAGAAAATGAGGAGAAACTACACTAAATGGTTGAAATCATGGACACTACATCGCAGGCTCAGAGGGCTTCCCCGTTCTGTTTTTCAGCTGAACCATCAGAGTGATTAATCTCACCGTTGGGCTCTGCTGCCAATTCTATGTACTCAATTTGGCAGAAAGCCACAGACAAGGGCCGACTGGTGCCAACAGTGCAGGACACACTGCAACAACTGGGGCCACAGGCGCTCACCAAAGGCCCATACAGGGCAAAGAGCTGTCAGTTTTAACGCTCTCCTTTTGTTCCCCTAACCTACCCTCTTTAAATCTACTTTATTCCAGCGTTTTAGAGAAAACTGTCCAGCTGCTGCGAGATGAAAACCAGCCGGATCGTTTCCAGTCCAATGGAGACAGCATGAAAACATATTTCACCACTGTTGCGTTTTCAACAGGTGAATCTTCTAAAGTGAACTTGTGTAACGCATGCAAGATCCGACATGGTGTTTTTGGTATTTGATAAACACCAACAGTCGGCTTCTCATCAGTTTATCCATTTTTATTTTATTTTATTTTTAATTCACATGTAGTCTGATGCCAAAAAAAGAAAAATTCAACTTTGTCTCAGACACAACAAGGGAGGGGTTTCATTTTAACTATCTGGCACTGGAAGTACTGTGTGTGTGTGTGTGTGTGTGTGTGCGTGTAGGCAGCGTATTTAAAGAACATTGGAAACACATGTCTGGAGCCTGATAAAAACATTTTAGGCGCAGGGTAATTTGGCACGATCTTCACATACACTCATACACAGGCATGCTGCTGCCTTGGTTGGAGGAAGTTTGACCTGCTGGGAAACAACATTTACATGCATTAAAAATCTGGACCAGAAACAGTGAAGAACTTCTATATAAACTAGATTCATTTGGAGCAGGGGTGCCCAAAATGTGTCCCTTGGAGGGCCAAAACTAAAACTTTACAAGCACATTTTTTACTGTTATGATGTAAAGCGGCGCAACGATCCAAACTCTCCTTAACTGACTGATTTTCTTCATGAGCATCCGCTCCGAACTAAAATGTCATCCAGCAGAGAGCATACCTCCGCTAAGGTTCATCAGCCCCCCTTGTCTGGATCAAACAGTACTAACTCCTAGATACTAACCACCTGAATAAACCATTTCCATGAACATCCATGAATTATTCCCAGAGAAATTAACAAATATGTTGTAATCTCTCAGTGTTGCTACCATCATTACATCAGAACACTTTTATTGCTGTTGAGGGGTCTACTCCCGGCCAGTTCAGTAGTTGTTGAGCAATTCTGCTGACAAACCAGCTAACAAATGGGCAAGGGCAAAAATATAACTTACTTGGCAAAGGTAATTGGGAATCCTTCATATCTAATTTGTTACGTGTTTGTAGTTCAGAAATTATTAAACAGCGTTATATGATTGTGTGTTAAATGCCTGCTGGCCCAGCATTGGACAGGCCTGATGTAGAGCATTACTGAAGTAATCTAACTCTAAAAATGTTAAATATACTTCTTTGTAGATTTAAATAAAGAAAGGTAACTGTAGTTTCTAAATCTAACACTGAATCAAAAATAAGATATATTCAAACAAGTTTCAGTTATACTGGAGGTCCATGCACAGGTCTTCTCCGTAAAATTGTGTGATTATGCATGAAAAAACATCTAAATCTGTGAAGTCGATGGAAAGTCAGGTGAAGTTTCATCATCCACAAAACAATTCTGGAGCTTCACAACAAAACAGAGTTGCAGTGTCCTCCTAAACATCTGAAGTAGAGCTACAGCTCGTCCGGCTCCAGAGGCCTCAAGATCCCAAATGAATTTGAAAAGATGTTATTTACACTCTTTTAAAGCTGAAATCTTCACTGTAGCTGCTGAGCTAAAAGCGTTAGCGTGCGTCCTGTCTCAAGTGGTTGCACAAGCTCTTGTTGAGAGTGTAAATAATGTTTTTTCACTTCGATTCAGGATCTTGGGTCTTTTGTAGAATTGAATTATGCCGGATGAGCTGTGCGGAGCCGTTATACATTTTGGAGAATGATGCAACACTGTTTCGCTGTGAAGCTACAGAAATTTTGATTTATTTCATTTTCTGGTGAACCGACCCTTTTAAAAGTTAAAGAAGGTGACATTTTTCTTCATTATTTATTTATTGTACATGTAACAAAAACGCATCATATTGCATCAGCATCAAGAGTTCATTGCTGTATGGAGCTTTGGATGTACTCTGGTTTCACTAAAACAAAACAGGCAGTCCTTTACAGTCTTTCCATGTCCCAGTTTTCACAGCAGATTCTGTTGTTCTTTTTGGAAATATTCCACTACCAAGACCCAGTTTTCAGTTACTGCAGCAGCAGCTTAGAGACGAGTTAATCACATTGTCTGATAAAGGGCTGCTAGTCAGACTTAGTGAGAGTTTGAGGCGACGGAAATTTACCTCGCCTGTGAAGGCATGTTATTGATACATCATTGATTTGGCATTGTTTCGCCTCGTTCACACTACAATGCGAGACTGGTGTTTTGGGATGTATTCACTGTGGAGAGCGCATTTGAAAAAAAAAAAAATCTCAGTTTTTAAGGTGTGAAAAACGCTGGTTTAGTGTGGACATGACAGAAGAAGAGGGTCATAAAAAGAGACAGCGGTGACCATCTGGCTCAGGTCAAACTCCCACAGAGAGTGATGATCACAGTAGTGTGTGTGTGTGTGTGTGTGTGTGTGTGTGTGTGTGTGTGTGTGTGTGTGTGTGTGTGCGCGTGCGTGGTGCGCCGCCTGCAGTGAAAGGTGATGACCACAGCTGTGTGTGACCTCAAAACCGCAGGAGGCCTCCCCCCTCTCCTAATCCTCTTCCTTCCCCATGTTCCCCCTTTTTCCTTCCTCTGCCGCTATTCTTTGTTTCTCTTCCTCCTCTTCGCCTCCGTTTTCTTCCTTCTGATCGGTCCATCGATGACCGGTCGAAAACACACCCCCAGAACACGTAAAGTTTTACTGAGTATGAGCCACAAAAGTGAGAAAAAAAAAGCTCTGTGTAAAGATTAGCGGGGTGGCCATTGTGGCTTCACCTCCTCCATTACTTTGCATCAATTAGCACATCACCTCCAAGACTTTGTGTGTGTGTGTGTGTGTGTGTGTGTGTGTGTGTGTGTGTGTGAGAGAGGGAGAGAGAAAGAGAGCGCGCGCTGTGGGGGAGGGGAAGTGAGGATCTATTGTGTGTGTGTAGTCGAGAAAATAAGAGAGATTTAGCATGTTGCTTAACTCCGTCTGTTGCCAGTCAATCTGAGGGGTCGTGGACGGCACTCTCTTAACTACTGAGTGAATGTGTGCGCCACTTTAAGGTTTCTTTAATCGACAAACACATCACCAAATCTCACAACAGGCGCCGGCCGTCGCTTTCCATTAGTTTAAAGCTCTTTGCAGACAGAACGCACAACAAGTTCTTTAAACCTCCTCTTCCAAGTGTCAGTCAGGCTGAAGCTCAGCAGTGGAGGAATGTAAAACCAAGCATATTCACTCAAGTACAAACTGGGGCACATTTGCTGGAGTCTTTTTCTTTTAATGGCAATTTCTACTTCTTCTCCCCCTTTTTTCACTCAACTTTAGTTATTTGAGAAAGATTTTTACACACAAAACACACAATGGGCTCAAAAAATATGACGACTTAACTACCCAAGAGTAAACACAAGTACAGCGGAAGAGATACGTTCAATAATCTATTAAACTTCAACTTATCAAATATATAAATAAATTCTTATTGCACAGTGTGATAGTTATAGAATAACTGGTTCCTGTAAAACTACTAAGAATTTCATTTTGTCTGCCACGTGTATGAAATCTTCCCGGACGCTGAGGGCTGACTGGTGATCAGGTGAAGCTGGCAGTCTTGTTTTCACGTCTCCATTACAGACTAAATGGACGAATGAGGTCACATTTTGTTGCCGTTTGTTGAAACTACTCTGGAGGAAACAGAGAGCGATCCGGTTGTCGTTGCAACAATGGCGCCAACCATAATGCCGCTTATAAACACTGAGGGGGAAAAGTTTTCTGTTTCAACCGTACAGCTTTAACATGTAAGATATCTGCATTAAAATGTCTAAAAAGGACTGGACCTGTGATGTATATTTTGTTAATTTGTGTACTTAACTAAATGTTGGAAAGTTCGAGATTTGTGATTACTCATGTTTATGGTGTATTTAATTTGATCAGCGGACACTTAACTCCTGGAAGAGAGTCGGAGTGAGGAAGAAATGTTGGCCAATGTGACTTAACCTTGTGCGAGTAAGACAAAAAAAACACCGTTCGTGACCGTTTCTGATTGTTATCTGCCACAGTGGTTGTTCCACAAGGAAGACAATCGCTCCCATGATCCCAGGCAGATTACATATTCAGTTTTGCTTAAAATGAAGTCACTGCAAAAACATTTCATGATTCCAGCTGACAAAACAAGAAGTGTGAAGATGTACGGCTCAGGATGATTGTGATGGCATTTCCGACCATATTCAGAATTTTTTTACAAACTGGAAACAATCAAGAAAATTATCAGCACATACACATAATCTTTAGTCCTATACAAAATAGTTCAAATGAGTTTCAAGTTAACCAACTATAGAGCGAAATCCCACTTTTTTCATCAGTAGATGAGTAAAATTCAATGTAATGATATAACGTATGATAGTATTACAGTCACAAGGGACATTTTTCTAAACACTAAAAGTAAATTTCAAGATTATAATTGCATAATCTTACTTTACTAAAGCAACAATCGCAATGCCAAATTCTTCATTGTTACTGAGTATTTTTACAGCGTCGGTACTTTTATCTCACTAAAGGGTCTGAATTTTTTCTCCATCATTGATGTTTAGTTCCAAGATGTTATAAAAAAAAACAAAAAACGGATTATTTGGATTAAGCGTGCCTTAGCGCCAGAACACGAGTCTGTTAACTCTCACACGAGCTCTCAGCGGCGTTAGAAATCTTCTTTCACTGGTTCATAACTTGGCGTGGATTCGCCTGCGTCTCTCAAGAGTTCGGCTCTATTATTGCAACTGCAGTTTACATTCCACAACAAGCAGACAGAGCTGAGGCCACGGATGAACTGTGCGATATTATCAACAGTTTGGAGAATGCCCACGCTGAGGCAGCTTTCAGTTTCAACGGGGGCCAAGAGAATATCACCAGCATGTTCACATACCTAGCAGAGGTGAATGCACATGGGACCACTGCTGCACAAACATCCCCCACCCCGCCTTCTGGGAGAGCAGATCATATCTCCAGTCTGCTGCTCCGAGCGTATAAACAAAGACTCCAACAGGACAAACCAGTTCTACCTTTACTGTCCAGAGCGGAGTGACCCATCCTTGTCACTCTTCTGTTTGAAGCCAAAGACTGAAAGATGTTCAGGGACTCATCAAAAAGTGCAGTCAAGACCTAGAAATAAAGACATGCATGAAAGTGTATTTTAATCTAGTGGAGTACGATCCGCTGCCTACAGATCTGGTGTCACGGACCTGACACCGCCCTCTGCAGCCGGGGGCTTCACCTCCTGTTGAACAGGCCTCAGGGGGCGAGGAATTGACAACACCACCTCCTCCCGATTGTTCCCAAGAACTGGTGTCCATCATGGCTGCCTGCTGCTCGTTTAAGCTGAGTTCACGCTACAAGTTTCTTGCAAACTATTTTTGGAGAGGCAAACTGACGCTCACTCCCTTTAATCGGTCACCATTTTGTTCAATCCGAAAAGAAGCCAGTAGAAACGTTTTGAAAATAGGAGTGGGGACTTGTATCATTGTCTATCACCTACCACCTGCAGAGCCGGTTGGTAAATCAAACTGTGACCGAAAGTCAAGAGAAAATCCTTGATCCCCAGTGAAATAACCCTCCAGGCCTGATGTAACTGATGCTAGCAGCATCTATGCTAACCTCAGAGGAGCCGCCACTGTTGTTCTGAAACAAACAGTCACTTCTCTGCCCACTTTTCTTTTGGAGACCGAAGAAGTTTGGCCTGAACCGGCTAACCCCACAGACTTTTTACAGACGTAGCATTGAGAGCCTTCTGACTGGTCACTTCGCTGGTTTGGCAGCCCTCTGTCCACAACCACAAGACTCTCCGGAGAGTGGAAACAACAGCAGAGCAGACCATTGGCAGGGAGATCTCTGCCATTCAGGACGCTTACCACACACGACGCCTGTGTCGAAGGCCTGAATGATCATCGTGGTCTGTTGCCACCCAGCACACAAACTGTTACCCTGCTGCAGACTGGCAGACAGAGTCCGAGCATGAACCTGCGTTATACTTTTAGGTGTTGAGGCCTCATGACATTTAAGACCTGAACTGAACTCACTTTACACAAATATGACACTGCCACTCATTATATAAATATATATATATTACTTAATAGCATGATTGCAGCCTAAACTTAGTTGAAGAACATGGTACAAATCTGCTTAAAAGCAGCTTGTTAGCATTGTCATTGTGAGCATGTTAGCATACTGACATTAGCATTTAGCCCTGAGCAGGCTGTGCTGCCAGCATGGTTGGACTTTTATAACTTCCCTTCACACTGTTGGGTTTACTGATTATGTTTGAAGTAACAAGTAAATAAACCTGAACAAATGCTCATGATAATAACTTTATAAAAGCAAAACCCCAGTACTTAAAGCTACTACACAGAACTTTCATTTATAAAACTTGTGCCGTACTGTTGCCACCAGACGACAGAGCATCCTCTTTTCTCAGGCTGTGAGACATCTCAATTTATCCTCAGCACTCATGAAAAACAGGTTTAATTTATGGCTTGTCTGACACGGAATCCAAAACCAGTGACAGGCTTTTAAGTATAACTCTTAATGACTGTATAGAATCTGATCTGGTTACATCCACACCCTTGCTAACTATGACTATTTGATATGATGGTATGTTAATGTTTTGTAATTTACTGCACATATTTCTCCGGCCACACACTCTCGTTTGGCTTTTTTTTTTTGTCCCAGTAGTTGAGATGTCAGTCAGTGAGCTTCCTGCTGCCTGCCTCTGGGCCGAACACACACTGTTGGTCCAAATAAATCGTTCTTTCATCACTCTGTGTGTGTGTACGTGTGTGTGTGTGTGTGTGTGTAGTCCAGTACTGTAGGCTCTCTGTGTTGCACTGACAGACACAAACCAGCTGCCTGCATTCCTCTCTCTCTCTCTCTCTCTCTCTCTCTCTCTCTCTCTCTCTCTCTCTACTGACTTCTTCTAAGGTCGATCTCCCCTCCCCCCATTCAGTCGAGTGTCCCACACATATTTCTACAATGCTATATATACATACACCAAACCCATGACTCAAACACACACACAGAGGAAACCTGGCAGGAGACAGCTTAATTAAGCAACGTATGGCGAACAGTATAGAATAGAAATGTTCTTTGTCTTTCTTTCTATGTTGCACCTTCCACAGCGGGCCTTTTGAAGCTGCTATATTCAACACCCATCACTCATTCCGATGCCTCTGAAGTAACTGACGTCCCATAATCCCCCACAGCCAATCAGACGCCTCTCCCCACTATGTTTCAGCATGTTAGCTTTAGCTGTCTGGTCTATTTCTGCTTTCCTTCATTGTTGTTGCCATGACGACCCGCTCTGCGGGTGCTAGTCTCACCTTGATAGCAAAACCTCTTTATCCTTGAGTTTTTGGCTGGTGAGTGTCTGTACATTTATTTTTAGGTGGGCCCTGCAATAAGTGATTTTTGTGTCAGCTTATGTTGGCAAACTGTTGCTCTTCTACACATCCAAGAGATGTGGCCATTAGCATTGATTTAGAGTTGTGTTTGTGTCCATCAGAGCAAAGAAAGTGCAATATTTTCACTGTCCCGAGGGAAATGTAAGCTCTTTAGCTGCTTAATTATCCACTTCCTGTTCACCAGCTAGCTGGATGCTAAACTTTTCTGCCTGCTGTTTTGTGCCGGGACAAAGTATCCTTACCGACACAGCTGTTCAAAGTCGAGCTGTTGAGCTTTTTAAAAGGTACAAAAATGGGGGGCGCTCCAGTAGCTCAGTTGGCAGAGCTTGCGTCCCACACAGTGGCCCGGGGTTTGAGTCCAATCCGCGTCCTTTTTCTGTGTGTCATCCCTCCTCTCCTTCACTCTAAACGTTCTATCAAAAAAAGGTACGAATATGGAACAAGGGCGCTGTGTTGTTTTGCCGCAGAATCAACTGCGTAAAAAGATCGAGGCAGAGCGACGTGTTACATGTGCGACCCACAACCAGGAGAGAGCAGCTCGCAGCAGTCAGCAGTTAACTCAACGATGAAGAAAGACAACCAAAAATGTCTGCAGATTTGGGAGACAACGTGGTCTGGGAGCTCCTTACACCTGTAACAGAGGACGAGATCAACGAGCCATATCACAGGGACAGTAAATTATCCTTACCACCATTGTTATGCCACCTTATAATTTGGAAACCACTGCCCAGTGCAAATGTAAATCATAATTAGTAGATGCAGATGCTGTTATGAGACCTGTCACAGCTCTTTTCCTATGTAAAACCACTGACTGTGGCAGCGCAGTGCTGCCATTAATTTGTTTGGTGTTAAAAAACAATGGTAGAAAATGAAAGGATATCATCGTGGCGGTGATCGCTGTGTATAACGCTTCATCAGAGCTTATCCCCGGAAACAGCTGCGGCTTAAAAATAATATGAGAATGGTGAGAGGGAACCAAAACAGTAAAGTTAAAGTGAAATTCTCTGTTGGTTCAACAATGCAAGCAGCACTTCAGCTAAAGTAAAAATATTCATTACAGCTGCTTGTGATAGTGATAGAGACAGAAGCCAAACAACAGATAACTCGCTGGAGACAGCGCCTGGCAAGTGAAGGGATGAAGTCTGATGCTGTGCTCACAACATTATGTCTTCACCAGCTGAAATGCTAACATTGAATACTTAGCGATAGCTTATAAAGGCAGCTGATTGTATGATGTTACTGACAGTGTTTGCTAGATTAGCTGTCGTTGAAAGAAAGAAAGACCTCTGGGAGGGAGTGTGCATTTCCTTGTTTCTCACAACAAGAGTTGGACACCCAAACTTTCTGTATGAATTCCACAGGTGGCTCACTGTCACATTAGTTGTTTTTTTATAGTGACATAGACGGGACGAGGTCCAAAACTGATGCTTGTTGACTTTTTCAGCCAAGCGCACAGTCCCCTGCCCTGCAGGTTTTTCATATAAATCCACTCTTGTTACGACGCAAGAAAAACACAGCTTCACCTGAAGTGATCCCAGACATTGATGATCGCTGTGATGAATAATCGATCACACCAACTCACAAGTTTCATGTTATTTTGTAGATTTTCAACACACCAGTCAAAAAATGATGGGTGTATGCTTTGGAAAAGGATTACTAGTCACGTATAGTCTAGTTATCAGTAGATGGATGAATTAATTAAAATTTAGTTGTCACCCACACAAAGTAGGACAATAAAGATCTCTCACTCTTGCAACATTCGTACACATACACATAAATCAAAGCATGAACATACACCGACATGGTGCATTAAATGCGAAAGCTCACTCCTTTCAAAACACTTAACGTTGGTTAGACCATCTTGGTCAGCCAACATGTCCTGTGCGACATCCTCAAATGAGAAACCCTCCTCAGACCAAACAGAACGGCTCGTGTTTTTCCACCTCAGCTCCACATCTAAATAGTTGTTCAGTATTGGGTTTCACACGGTAGCTCAAATACTTTGCGTGGCGGTCATGCTTCTGGGCTATCCTTAAACCGACCAAGCACAGTCCAAACCATCAGAATCTCTCTTGTTTTGTTTATTTCACGTCGGTCTCCTGTAGATCTAGTTGTTGTTTGTGTAACACTTTTTTTTTCCCCCTGCTAGCAGATGTCCAGCGGCAGCAGACCGCAGCCCAAACACTGAACTGACTGTCTGGAAACCTGCTGGACTGCCTACATCTGCTTGACCACTGCAGACACTATCTACATAAACACACACACACACACACGCACACACACAAAACACACACACACAAACAAACAGCTACAGTAAAACATGATGAAGTGCGTCCATTTGACCTGGTGTGGCTGCTAACTGCTGCGTTTTACACCACAGGGAGAAACGAGGAGTGTGTGAGTGTGTGTGAGAGAGATCAAAGTGAATCCAAGCCCATTCAAAAATGTGGAGGCCCACCTGAACCGACACGTGCAATCTCCATGTCATGAGATGTGTGGTTTAAATATGATCATTTATAATTTTCGAGCAGAATTGTATCGTGACATGACACAATGTTATCATGTTACTGTTACTCTGAAGTAACATCTGAGCAATGTATTTACAACGTTAATAAAAAGCCTTATGAGTTTTGGAAAATTCAATGTTAATAGCATTATAAACATGTGTATTGGGATTAAATAACGTATGTGTTATGTCATTGTTAAACCTTTAGCATTTGTAATATATCAGATTTATACATATTTATAAAACCTTTATTATCAGTTAGCAAGGCTTTCAACAGCTCCCGGATCTAAGTAACTTACCTCTTATGACGTTTTAATGTGTCGCAATCTACCTTTATCGATAATTAACATGATATTTAAGGATAAAATACTGATATCATGGTATTAATACACATGTGATATTGTGTAAGTAATCCAGCACCTCTCCACCTTTCGGTTGTCACTTTGTGATAGCAGATGATGTAAATGCCATCTGCCTTTGCAAAGAAAAAAGACAAAGGAGAAGAAAGCGCAGTAATTTGCTGGTTGCTACCGCTAATGCTGCACAACAGTATGTCAGAGAAGATGACAGGTGAGAGCAACATTATTCCCGCAGTGTGGGTAGATATTGTGAAAACACCATCATCATGAATTCTTTTGGCCTCGATGATCAAAGCGACATCCCTCATGTCATCATTAAAGTTGTTAAAAGTCACATAACTGGTAAATTAGTTAAATTCAGTAAATGTGTTTATGAAACAAACAATTCCAATAAATGGATTTTATGAACGTTCTATAAACTGTTTATCCATTTCTTTTAAGTGCTAATAATTTACATATAACAATAAAGGTGTTTATTGTGCTATTATCAACACTTACACATGCTTATGTGACTTAAATGACCTCATTACCTATTAACTGGGGCTTATTACACCCATTTCTGTTGTACATATTTTTGTTATTTACAATTTTCCATTACTGATACTTTGAAAGTTTGTGACAGCTTAATATTTATTACAGTGTTCTTCAGAGTTATCTGTATTTATTCCCCTTTTAGGTTATCGAGGAATTGATTTCATTTGTCGTGATTGTAACCACACACATTAAAGAACAGCAGAAAGGCCTGGTTTGGTACTTTCATGATATCTAATATGCATAAAAACATGCTGTTATTCTTTGGATATATGGATATCGTGTTCCATATATAATACACAGAACAGATGACGCAGCGGTGTAGCAACATGTTGAAATACATTTCTCTAGAAATGTTATGAACAACACCAAGTTAATTCATCAGAGCTGTGGCAGCCAAAAAAACGCCCACCACTGATTTTTGTTAACCCTTGCTTCAACTGGTCCGTGGTGTCTAACATCACTGGTTCTGTGGGATGTTGCGCTCAGATGGTGGGTTGTCCACTACCCTCCTGGGAAATCAGTGTGCGTACGCCATCAATAGCTTTAATACCTGCAGTTCATAGTTATTCCACAGCTGTTCATCAGCTGTGTTTACCGAGGCTCAACCCGACCCGTCAAACCTATCGTCAGAAGCAACGGCCAGAACATTTGACTCATCCTTCAGATTGATAATTGAGCTGCGTGAGGCTCCCAGCTACGTGTCATTCAACTCGTATGTTCATATAATCATAAAGTATTTTCTTAGGTCACTTTAACACAAAGGTCACAGTTTTCACCCCACAGCAGCTGTGTGTCTCCGAACAACTCCAAACCACGATGAGGTCGGTTTGTTTAAAGCAAGAAGATTTTCTTCTCTAATTGTACACAGTGGAACCAGACAGGAAAGATGGGAAAGGCACAGGAGGATAACATGCAACAAACATCCACAGCTGGATTCAAACATCAGCAGATGTCCAAGATGCATACCACCAAAAGCGGGGACACTGTCAATCCATCTACCCAGATCCTGCTTTTTGTTTTTTCCTTCAAATACTGACAAACATTGTTGGGACTTATAGCAATGTATTACTAACCGTAACAAAGTGGATTCATGTGATGTTATTATGTTGTGTAATTTGACCTAATTCAAGCATGTAAAGGCTAAATAAACGCCCAACAACTCGACCTGCAGGAACTGAGCATGTTGGGTTGATTTGTTTAGTTGATGGGTGAGACAAAGTAGTCCCTGTCCTGAGGACTGTCTTAAAAAGTCCAATGCATCCAGTCTGTCACATTATAGTCGACAGGCAGCACAAAGAGTCTTTAAAGCTAGCTGGAAAAAAGTTTGCCTGACTCAGTCACTTGATGAGTAACTGTGCAGAGGGCCAGAAATCCAGACTAGACTATTGGCCTAATTCAATCGAACTTGTCTACACTCATAAAGGCCAGTTTAAAAACTGTGATCAGCTACTCCTGACTTCTCCTTTTGGTTCAGCTTTTCTTCCTGCCCCCTCTCACTTCTCTTTCTCCCCCTGCCCTCTTCGACCTTCTCTCTTCTTCCTGTCCCTTCCCCCACCACAATCTACCCCCACCTTCTTTTTTATCCCACTCAGGGTAGAAACACACCAAATGCAGGCAAGGGCCACTGGGAACCTCCCACACTGGTCGCCTGTGGGCAGATTGATCACGCTGTCACTCTGAATTACTGCTGCCTTGCCTGTTGTTACTTTGAATGTCAATGATACAGATAATTTCAAAAGCTGCATCTGGCTGTTTGCTATGAAAGCCTTTTAGCAGTAAACAGCAACAGGTACTTGTGGTGCTCGCTGTGGTCGAGTGGTTAAGATGCTGGAATCCATTTGGCTTCTTTTTCTCTTAGTTTGCTCAGTGTGCTGCAGTGTGTTTACATGTCCCACACACAGTGAGTGACTGTGTAGAGACTCAGCTTAACTTCACAGCTGCAAAAAGCTTCAAACCTGACAGATTCAAACACAACTTTCTGCAGCTTTCGAAGCACAGAAAAAAGCAAGAAATGGAATAATGTGCTTTATCCGGCTGGTCTATTAGAAACTGTTGGTCTACAAAGAGGGATAATCTGACTTTACTGTTTGTATGCCTGATAATCAGATTTTATGTTAGAATTGTAGTCTAAAACACTACAGGAATAACAAAACTATCAATAGAATGTGATGTTTGCCATTATGTCAAAGAAGTCTATGATGTTAGCATGCTAGTTAGCTAGAAATTAGCCCCCTCCTCTGAGCTCCTGTGTTAGTGGAATATCAACACTCCCCTGGTGCTCCAAACCTTAGAATCACGTCAACTAAAAGGGGCGCTAGCTGCAGTGCCAACTAAGCTAACTAACTAACTAACTACTATGTCACTGAAAAATACAATATGCATGCAGGAATTCAGAGGAGCTATGTTCATGCACGTTATTTCAGTATTTACTAGTTCGAATAAATGTAATCAACTACTGCACAATTCTGAGGTAGTTGTACTTTACTTGAGTATATCTTCTCCCATTTCACAACATTTTGGAGGCAAATATCAACTAATATATCAATAACTTTTTATTTCAATACAATTATTGAGAGCTGAATTGGCACATTTTGGAATTAATTAATTGTATTTGCAATCGGATAAAAATAGTAATAGTTATCGAAAAAACACTGACTACTAACACTGATCAAATAATCAGCCAGACCAGTAGTCTGTCGCCCCAATAATAAGTTGAATTATTGTCAGAAAAAAATTGCTTTTAATACTTAAGTCATTTAATATCAGATGTTATACCACATTTACCCAAGTACTATTCGTACTAACGCTTTAAAGAAAAAAAAAACATATTTCTGTTTGTGTTTTACTCTAAAATTGAATTATAGTACAATAGAAAAACCAGTAACAACCAGTGGGTTCCCCAGGCTGGTGTCACACACTGGGCCTAGTTTAAAACATTACAGAGTATTAATTATTTGTAAAATATACAAAATATGCAAAATAGTTTAGCATTCCTTCTATAGTTGAATGGTTGGCTCTGTTTTTCAATAAACATTCAGTAAAAGTAAAGAAGAGAAATATACACTTCAAGACAGAAGACTCACAAGAAGATTTTGACAGCTGACAAATGGAATAAGTTTTTTTTTCTTTCATAAAAGCAAGAAGTTAATTTGACTTAAATGCTCCAGGCTGATTGTAAATCAGTAAAAAAATTAAAAAAAGAAAAAAAGAAAAGAAAGAAAAAGAAAGAAAGAAAAAAAAACTAATAATAAATGTTATTTTTTTGTAAAATCTCTGGTGTAATGTAATTACTGTAACACATTTTCCTTCCATAGGGACGAAGAACCAATCAAGATCGAATCCTGTAGGAAAACAAACGCTCTGATTCGCTGAGACGCAGCACCGGTTTCAAGGCGCCCTGCGTTCTGTCGGGGGGGTCTTGTGAATGGAGGGGGCGCCTGGAAACCGGTGGAATCTGCACGGAGCGAGCAGAGCGAGCCCCTGGACTCCAACCGCTCAGCATGTGAACCGACGCCGTGTGGAAAGTCAAGTCGGAAAAGCGATGGAAATGTGAGACTTTTCAACTTTTATACGTCTCTTGTTTTGCGCGAAAGTGACCACGCTTAAGTTTTCAACGCGCTGGACTGTCTCGGGTTCGCTTTAGTTCGAGAAAATGGGACTCTGAGTGTGATTTTCACCCGGCTGGGAGTGAGAGTGGACTGCTTGGAGTCACTTACAAAGACCATCAAGAAGTCATGACACGACGAACGTTTCATTTGGATTTATCTTCATAAAATACGAGGGGAAAGACAATTGCGGCCATTTCAAGTCGAGTTTCTCGGACAATGAGATAAGAGTTGGGACATTTTCTCAAGATTTTCTTTGCTTTTGAGCCTTTTTCAAGTCGCCCTACTTGGATCAAAGTTTTTCCTTCCCTTCCCCCTCCTCCTCAACTATGGCGGCGGCCAGGTCCACCACTGGCTCCGTTTTGCTGCGGATCATGTGGCTGCTGTGCGGGCTGTCCTCGCTCACTTCTGCCCAGCATTACAACAGTGAAAGCGGGATATCTATACCAGAACACGGGTTTTGCCAGCCCATCTCCATCCCGCTGTGCACCGACATCGCGTACAACCAGACCATCATGCCGAACCTCCTGGGCCACACGAACCAGGAGGACGCCGGACTGGAGGTGCACCAGTTCTACCCTCTGGTGAAGGTCCAGTGCTCTGCGGACCTGAAGTTCTTCCTCTGCTCCATGTATGCGCCTGTTTGCACGGTGCTGGAGCAGGCCATCCCCCCATGTCGGTCTCTGTGCGAGCGTGCACGGCAGGGATGTGAAGCCCTGATGAATAAATTCGGCTTCCAGTGGCCGGAGCGACTCCGCTGCGAGGCTTTCCCCGTCCACGGAGCCGGGGAGATCTGCGTCGGCCAGAACACATCCGAACCCAGCAGCCCAGCCTCCTCGTCTTCCCCCTTTGCACCCGACCCAGTGACCCTTCCCCCAAACATGGGCCGACCCAACCAACGCCCTCCCCAGCACAGCACGTACCACCAGTTCTCCTGTCCCCTGCAGCTGGAGGTGCCTGCCTACCTGGGGTACCGATTCATGGGGGTCAAAGACTGCGGGGCGCCCTGTGAGCCCACCAAACCAACGGGCATCATGTATTTCCGGGAGGATGAGGTGAAATTCGGCCGACTGTGGGTCGGGATCTGGTCCATTCTGTGCTGTGTGAGCACCTTATTCACGGTGCTCACATATTTGGTGGACATGAGGCGGTTCAGGTACCCCGAGAGGCCCATCATCTTCTTATCTGGGTGTTACTTCATGGTGGCGGTCGCCTATGCCGCTGGGTTTTTCCTGGAGGACAAAGTTGTGTGTGTGGATAAATTCAAGGATGACGGCTACAGGACGGTGGCCCAGGGGACTAAGAAGGAGGGCTGCACCATCCTCTTCATGGTGTTGTATTTTTTTGGTATGGCCAGCTCCATCTGGTGGGTGATTCTGTCCCTGACTTGGTTCCTCTCCGCTGGAATGAAATGGGGCCATGAGGCGATCGAAGCCAACTCCCAGTACTTCCATCTGGCCGCATGGGCTGTCCCAGCCATCAAAACCATCACCATCCTCGCCATGGGTCAAGTTGATGGCGACGTCCTGACAGGAGTGTGTTTCGTCGGCATCTTCAACGTGGACTCCCTCCGCGGCTTCGTCCTGGCTCCCCTTTTTGTCTACCTGTTCATTGGCACGTCCTTCCTCCTGGCCGGGTTCGTGTCCCTCTTTCGGATCCGCACCATCATGAAGCACGACGGCACCAAGACGGAGAAGCTGGAGAAGCTGATGGTGCGGATCGGGGTGTTCAGTGTGCTCTACACGGTACCGGCCACCATAGTGATCGCCTGTTACTTCTACGAGCAGGCCTTCAGGGAGCACTGGGAGCGGACCTGGCACATGCAGACCTGTAAGCGCTTCGCTGTACCCTGTCCGGCTTACAACTTCGCCCCCATGACCCCGGACTTCACGGTGTTCATGATCAAATACCTGATGACCATGATAGTCGGGATCACCTCGGGTTTCTGGGTCTGGTCCGGGAAGACGCTTCAGTCATGGCGGAGCTTCTACAAGCGCCTTAGCAACGGTAACCATGGAGAGACGACAGTCTGAAGTGCGGAGAGGAGAGTTTGGATACAGCAACCATGTAAATGAGGTCAAATAGCTTTCATTTTAATACTATTTTGGACATTTTTAATCAGATTTTTTTCGGTGTTTTTTCAAGGTGTGAGAGCAAATCAGGTTTTGGACCCACACCAAAACTCTATATCGAAAGAACCTGGACGAATTTTTCATATACATCCTTTTTATTTTTTGTCACTCTTGGCATTTGCATTTTTGGATTATGTTCGTTGCAAAAGGCCACACAGGTACCTGGACTGGTGAAGTTACTTTTTAATATGAAAACTCACTCCATATTATTGATTATATCCTTTTTAATCTTACAATTTGAATGTACTTCCTGTCTACTCCGGTGAGAGTCTCTCACTGGAAGGCACCATAACAGAAAAAGACTGATGGGTCTGTCCATGCTGCAGCAAAAAAGGTCAAAGGTTTGATCCCCACCGCAGCAGCCACACCCTCTGACTGTGAATTCATGAATTATGGATGCCTGGATTATACATGTAAATTTGAAGTTACTCTGCTTTTAGGTACAGACTGAAAATCCTTAAATACGTGTGTTTAGACTTTGCAGAGCACAATCTCGCCTGTTTTTAATCCGAGGAAGAACGAATCAACTCGTGACTCACTCTGCCATTTATGTGCCAAGTGGCTGCCCAGAAATCAAAACATTTATTTCATTTTCTACTTTAATAATTTTTCAGTTTTCCAGTCTGTTGTGTATTTGCGCCTGTATTGAATGTTCACTCCGAAGGTGAATGAAGTTATGTGTTGGTTTGCACAGCTATCCTTAAAGTTTAATAGTGTTAAAAAACAATGACTGATTCTCACTACAAGATGACCTGGATCAAACAGGGAGAGACCACACACATGCACGCACACACACACACACACACACACACACACACACACACACACACGGGCCTCCACTCTCTGCAACGAAGACACAACAGCTCATTGTTTGTCTCTGTGTGTGGTCTCTCGACTGCTGGATCACTCATCAAAGACTTTTTAAGCTTTTAAGACACCCAAAGCACCATTTCAAGGATCCAGATTTAATCCGTACGGGGTGGAAATGGTTGCTCAGGATTTTTAACGTTATTTTATCCTGGATTAAGATGACTGTACACATTCACGCCTGTATTCTATCCACTGTAACTGAATCTGCCCTACCCCCGTATAATTTCTCGTTGAGTGTTGAATGGTTTTGATTTTAGATTTTTAATGAATCTTTATTTTAGGATACATCCAAGTTTGAAACACAGAAAAACTGCATTTTTTCCCCCCTCTCTGTTTGGAAGCAGAAATCATAGTAAATGTTCTAAATCATAAAACAAGAAATCAGGATTGAGGTCAAGGGTTATGTGAGAATATTTTGTCATTTTTTTCATATTTACTGGGACTGAATTACTGGTGATGATACAGCAGTTTGTTTGGTGTAGTTAAACATCAAATTTGCATCGTAATGAGATTGTGATGTTTTTTTTTAAATAAATGGAACCCTTTTAACACAGTAGAAGGGAAACCTGTCAACTAAATGCTCATTTTATTAAAATAAGCCAAGCCCAAAGTGTTTTTCAGGATTGAGGCTGTTTGTTTATGAAATGTTATGGTAAACTCATCACTTTAAAGTCTAGTAAGAAAACACAACACTTTGGAACAGTTATCATTCGCAAAAGGTTCGTCAGCGATTTAGTCCCATTGTTAATCAGCTGATGTGCGCAACGACTGACTTTTTGAACTTGATCAGAAATTTTATTTCTCTGACTCACTGCTCAGATCAGCAATTCTTGCCGGGAAACACAAGATAAAGATGTTTCCCCCCTGATTCAGACAGCTTTGAGGCAGAAGTTTTTCTTCCTCTATTGTAACACATGTTCTCTATATACATTACATGTAAACTATGAATGGAAACGCCCTGCAGCAACGAGAGAACACTCACTTTATGACCTGTATAGACCTGGTGTTCTAGTTAGCCGTAAACAATCCACTCACACTAATAGTAGATAACTGCGTACAACTCTGTGCAGTATGCTGTTGAAGCAGTTTGTGTACATGAAATATCCCATTTCACACACAACGAATGACATACCTCAAACCCTGGTTAAAGGATTGAGTAAGGAAACGGGGCAACACTCCACCACACATGAGTCATCTCTCGTCCATCAAGTTTTGACCTAACAAGGCAAAGGTATTCTGTGATTGTCTTCAGGCAGCTGAGATCTGCCCATGTCAATGATACCAGACTGATGTCTTTGTCTAGTGCTAAGTTTTCAGAAGGAGTATGAGTGTGGGTTTTTAATTATTTTTTTTTTATTGGAACATATGCAACCTACCAAGTTAACGCAGACTGTTTTTTAAAGGCATATTGTATTTATAGGGACACTCATTTTTGTCTTTTTTTACTTGTCTTTTTTTTAATGAGATAAGCCTGTTGTATGTGTACAGTTTGAATAAAAGCGATAAGGTTTGTAACGCAGTGAGCCCTGTCGTTTGTGTTCAGGGATGAAATCATGTGCATTTTGAAATCTTGACCTTAAAAAAGACGCAGTTGACAAAACAGTCTCAATCTCTGAGTAAATGGGCCTTAAGTTCAGACTGTTTTGTCAACATATTCGTGGTATTTAATGCTAGATAATGCAGCACAAGTAAAACCAAGGTTCCCCGCAAGTATTCTCGACTGCTTGCACTGAAAGCCTATTAAGGAATGCCAGTGAAAATACTTGACACATGACTTTATGGAATGACACACAAGGCAACATTGTGGAGCCACTTAGCTGGAAATTTGGCCAACAAATCAACGACACATCTCCTCCAATCTTCCGTATTTATGAGAATAACCCTTTATTGCCTGCACTGCCAGGGTAGTTAAGCTGCTTTTATAATTGCAAGAACAAGTTATTCTGTCTAAATGTGACTTCAGTATATTTTGGCCACCTTAATATATTGCCTATCATGTGTTGCTTGTTTATGTTGTTCATAACTTTACTTATTTAGCAAGAGCCCTTATTTTCATGCTGTGAATAGTGGCCAAAACTCACAATTACATAAAAGTTAAGATGTCATATTAAAATATTATGTTGGTTAACTTGAGTAGAAGCCTTTAAACCTAAGTATCTAATATAAAAGTAAAGATGTGATAAATATATACTGCTCTGTCAACAGTAATTTTCTGGCAATAAAAGCACTTTGATTTAAAGGTACATGTAAAAGTAAATCAAACATGTATTTACGTCTAGGTATACACATCGTATGTACTCAGGTTTGACTGATTATCCAATAGGATGTTCAACATTTTTCTTGTTATCAGATTTTGCTATTTTAATCTGATTACATTTACATTTAGGGCATTTAGCAGACACCTTCTTCCAAAGCGACTTACAATAATAACTACAATTGTCACAAGAAAGGAACCACATGTCACCGTCGATAGAGTAAAAAAGAAAAAAATGAAAACAAATTTCAAGCCCTCATCTGAGCATTGTAGCTGCTATTTATTGCATTGCCTTTACTGGATTGCAGATACAAAAATGACATTTATTTAAAAATGCACTACTTTGGCACTGATGCAGCCTTCTACAAATTAATGAATGACATAAGAAATCAAATAAATGTAGTAGAGTAAAAAGTGCAGTATTTGTCCAAGTATAAAGTGGTAGAAATGGGAAATACTCATGTAAAGTACATCAAAAGCGTACCTAAATACAGTCCTTTTCTTGCTAAACGTCGGTTTATCACCTGATGATGGGTCAAGCACACAGATGTAGTCAATAAAAAAAGATAGAACAGCTTTCAATTAGGGTAAGTTTGTGACGCTACAGCCCCCTCTACAGATAAACAAGTAGAAGTACACAGATGCATCATACTCGGAGAAGAAGAGAAGTCTGTGTTGATATTTGCCGTCAACAGAACTTCAATCATCAGAACCCAGGAAGAAATGAATTAGACTCCACAGCTCCCTCTAGCGGCATAAAGAGCTTTTTACAACCAGAAGACCTGCGGACCCTCCAGGATGGACAGTCCTCACAGATGAGCTGATACTGACCTCTGCTGGACACGACCATACGTGCTGTGGTCAACCAGCTGTTAGAAAAGGTTCAGTTGGGAGATCACAAAAGAAACACAAATTCTTGCTGTTGTACTCTCAAATCTCATATAATCAAAATTGCATAACATTTCTTAGATTAGATCAGATTAAATTAGATTGCCTAGGCTTTATTTATTCCACAACAGGGAAATTAACTTGTAACAACATGTCACCATCGTGACGTTTTTGGATGAAATAATTTTAATAAAGTACAAAGCAAGTCTAAATTTTAAAAATGCTTTACTTGATGAGAATTCTTTTTAGGCTATCTGAGCCAATTGGAGGCCAATAACTGGAAAAGCGAAGCAATTTGAAATGTGAAAACTTTCTGGTGAGTGAGTGTTTGTTGTGAGTGTGTGCCGGACATGATAATTGGCAAAAAAAGAAAGTTGGCACCATCAACGAGACCAGGACGTCAGTAGAGTGATATAAATAGCTGTGGAATTCTCTGTTAGTTTGTAGCCGGGATGACTCCACAATACACAGAGCTTAGCTTATATAGAGCTGATGGGTCACGGGGGTGGTGCATATATACACTGGAGTCATCTCGGCTATACCCTTCTATTGTTTATTGTCAAGGCTTCATGACTTTGACGAAAAAATAAAAATGAATGACTGACTGACTGAATAAATAAATAAATAAATAAATAAATAAATAATCAAGCCTTTGACAAAATTAGAAAATGATCTGTTTCAGCATTTGAGAGTAGACTCAGCAGCAATCAATTATCAGTATTTCATTTTTTTTTATTTGACTTTTTCTTTTCTTTCTCCTACATCATGGCCTTGAAATAAGGCTAATCCATTAATTCCTTTAAGTGAAAATATTAAGAAAGCCTCGCCACTATAAAACGTGTTGTTGTAAATGGTTCAAAGGTGGCCAACACGTTTTTGGGAGAATCAAATGATGCATCTGAAGTAAAACACCTGTATAAATGTGGCAGGTGGACATAACGTCGCTATAATGTGTCATTTTACAGTGGTATCATTCAGTCCGTGTTTTGTTATTTGGTAATTAATATCTTACGCCACCGAACCTGACGAGGGAATCCGTCTGTTTGGCCGGACACTGTGAAGAATACGGCTCCAGATTACCCAGATATTTTTCGTGCTGGTTGGGCTGACTTCCACGATCGCCGAGCGGTTAAAGTTGTTGTAAATTTGGCCGTCTCTTGTACGCATGCGCACAGTCTCTAAGCTACGGAGTACCAGACCGTTTCCAGATGTACAATGCCTGCATAGGTTGTCTGTGCTATCAGATGACTGATTTCACCCTGTCCTTGTGATTCTTTGTCTTTTTACCTATTGCTGTGTTATGGCAGAGCAGGAGTGTCAGAAGAATGAGCAGACCTGAAGTAACTTCCTCTGAATGCGAAGTCTGCTGTAAGAGGGCTGGAGAAGACCCTCATTCACTTGGAGAAGAAGAGAAGTCTTTGTTGATATTTGCCATCAACGGAACATCAATCATCAGAACCCAACAAGAAATGAATCAGACTCCTGCTGAGTCTACTCTCAAATGCTGAAACAGGTAATTTTCTCATTTTATCAAAGGCTTGAAAAAATTGTGTTTTTTGTCAAAGTCATGAAGCCTTGACAATAAACAATAGAAGGGTACAAACACTGTTGGGGTCTGATGATTGAAGTTCTGTTGACGGCAAATATCAACAGACTTCTCTTCTTCTCCGAGTATGATGCATCTGTGTACTTCGACTTGTTTATCTGTAGAGGGGGCTGCAGCGTCACAAACTAACCTCTAAGTGAAAGCTGTTTTATCTTTTTTTATTGACCACATCTGTGCGCTTGACCCATCATCAGGTAACAGATGTTTTGCAAGAAAAGTACTGTATGTCGGTTCAGTTTTGTAGTTTGTACTTTAACTCTAATGGTATTAAACAATTAATCCCGGTGTATCTGTTTGCTGAAATTTCACAATAAAACTCTCTTTGCTGTAGGGAGTCAGCTGTGTTTGTTTCTAATGTTTTTTTGTTGTTGTTGTTGTTTTCTTTTTCAGGGGGCTTTATTGGGATGAGCTTTTATTTATTTATTTTGTTGTTGTTGTTAGTTGTAAATGGTTGTTGTGATTGGTAACTCCAAATATCATCTCATATCATCATGCATGAAATCCGGAAATATTATACTTGAATTTCCTGAATTTGGACTTTATGGTTAAAACCAAGTCACCATTCTTCATTATCATTCCATCTGCTTCCCGATGTCTCACTCTATCACAGGTACACAAAATGAATAAACTCTATACACAGTATTCTGACCGTTGACCTTACATCATATCAACTCCTTCATAGGTTAATTTTTCATGGTCTTTCCTGATGCCTTACTCTATCACACAGTCATGCTCATACTAAACAATCACTTGGATTCGTCTGATAAACGATCAATCAAATAAAACTTACATCTGATTAAACATGAGGAAAATGTCCAATCTTCATAAAGAACACATGTCAGCAAAAGCACGTAGGCAATACGTATCTTTTAGGACCTTCACTGTGCTCTAGGACCAGGCTTACCGTATTTACTCTAGTTCAGGCGCAACGAAAATCAGACAGCGGTTCACATTGCCATATTCTCGCATACAGCGGCTCACTTTGCCGCTGTGGTACGGAGTGGAAGGAGCACAGCCCCAGAGAAACCGGGTTGCGGTGATGATTTTACTAACTGTATAACTTGCCAATCACGGCATCGACAATAACAAGGCAGTGGAAGGCGACACCAGTCACCCAAACACCAAGTTTAGTCCGTGTTTTGTTTCTAGTCAACACGGGGCTACGTCAAGTCAATACGGCTAAGAAGAGTAACACCGGAAGTTTCACGATTAGTTTCAAAATACTTTACGTTATATCGCAAATACACGAGCCTCATTCATGGAAATCCTCCCAATCCCAAAGCGTTCACCGGAAGTTGATTGTATGCAGTGTTTATTTGATCTCTTGCCTAAACTCTGCTGAGTTTAACAGTATCATAGCGAACACTAACCTAACATAAACAGTAACAGCAGGCATGAACCCGTGGTTTAGAGACACCGATGAGACGGTTATGGTCGAGAGGCTGAAGCAGAAATATCTGGAGAGGAGGAAACAGGTTGGACGACTTAAACAACTTCCAGACAAACTCAGCTTGTTCGATAACTTCATTGTAACAGTGCTGTCCTGTACAAACAGCTGCACGTTGGCTGCAGTGGGCCAACGTGCGATTGATATCCACAAACTAATGCTAACTTAGCCTAGCTTACTTCCACGCCGAAACGTTCCTGTCGTTGCCTAGCTACGTCGCCATGTCTGTTTAGCTAACTTATCATTTATCCTGCTGAATGAAAATCTCAAGTCAAACTTAAATGAAACATAAACAGAAGTACTGTTGTGTCGGGCCTGACGTTTTTGCGAAGTTCATTCATCAAGTAAGCTCTTGTTGTCATAACGTAACTTCAACGTTGAACGCAGTTGAATAATAATGTCGTCCTGTTGTACCCTGTGTCTCTGGTTTATAGATGGCACCGTCAGAGGACATGACTCCAGCAGCCAGTGATGTGAAGTGCACTTCGCAGGAGGCCCACAGAGGTCCTTCATATGCTCAGATAACCTCAAATACTTCATTTAAATTCTCTAACAAGTCTCTAATAAAATACACATGTAGTTACAACCACTAATATTCCTCTTTATTGAGAAAAACATTAATAAAGTGTGAATAATGATGTAGGATATTTACAGTGTAAAATGTGTTTTAAAGTGATGCATGATGATACTTTGAATGTATATGCCTAAGAATGCTTTATGTTCACTATTTTAGAGGCTGTACAAAGGCTCATTTGTGCCAACGGATCCAAACGGCCAAGCAAAGTGTTGAAAAGCTATGACAAAGCATTACATGAACTGTTCAAAGCAGTTACCCACCATCCTGACCAGTAAGTCTAATGAGATCACTCACACAAATAACCTTTTTTGAGATGGTTGGTATGCCACGATCAAAATGTGTCGCTATCTTTCCTCAGGTTTGCCAGTGATTGTAGTCTGCAAGGCAGTGATGAAGATCTGAGTGGAGACTCTGTTACCGCTGCTCCTCTTCAGGACTCTCAGCTGCTGTTTACAGAAACAGGTGTGTGTGTGTGTGTGTCAGAGCCAGAAAACATTTACCAAACAAAGTCACCACCTTATAGCAAACTTAAATAAAAAAGTGATGCTGAAATAATTTCAGGGCTCCTGCTTCCTGAGGAAAATCCTTTGAAGCACAGACATGTTGATTTGATTGTAGTTTGAAAATGAATGACTTGACAAGATCATGAATAATGAAACAGGCCCTGGAGTTCTTGTAATTTATTTTTTTGAAGTCCTGTTATTGCTGGGATTTGTGACTTATCCTAACAGCCTCTGTTATAGGTACGCATTAAGATCGCCTCGGGCTTACCTTTATCATGCCTCATTCCTCCAGATGTGACCTTGCCTTCCTGTCTGCATGGTAGCCCTGGGTCCTTGGAAACTGAGACTGGCGGGAGGTTGCAGAGAGTTCGACAGCTCCGTGACTCGTGCCGTTCCTCTCCCTTAGTACTAGCAGAGGTGTATCAAGAGATGATGACAATCTACGAACAACTAAAAGTGAGAGAGGAGAACTATTATAATAGTGGTTCATCAGTATATCCACATGAGGGAAAAATATTGGTTTGGTTGCCTGGAGTCAAATGTTAGTTTGGGTTACTATTTAACATAAAACAAAAGTTTAGTATGATCAATGCGTTTGTACGTGTGTGTGTGCAGGCAGAGCGACAAAGTCAGCAGCAGTGGGAGAGGGAGCTGCAAGAGCGGGAGGTGAAGCTGAAGCAGCAGGAGGAGGCTTTTGGGAGACTTACCGGACTGGAGGAGATGCTGCACACTCGGATACTAGCGGTGGAGGAGGTCAGACACACAGATACATTCATCCAAATCGACTAATTGCACTAATTAAACGTGTCAAACAAGCCAATATCATTTCGGATGCGGTGTACTGAATAGGGTTACGTACCACTGAGGCGTTTGTTGGTCAATATGCGTGAACATGTCTGTATGTGTCACCAGAAACACCAGCGAGAGGTGAGCCAACTGCAGGATCTTGTACGTGAGAGGAACAAGGAGAACAGGAGGCTCAAATCCAGCTTCGACACCATCAAGGAGCTGAACGACAACATGAAGAAACAGGTGAAAACAATTCACATACAAGTGGGGATTGTCTTTTTGGGTTTTGTGGGTGTCTCCAAAGTTTAATAGAGTCATAAATCTCTATAGTCTGGGGCTGTTATATTGCAGTTTCTTAAATGAGAAAACATGTGGAGGAAAAGCCAGCCAACTCCTCAATACATACATTTTTGAAATAAATGAACAGATACAAGGTTTCACTTCATCACTGATGGACTAGAAGGCTCGTACTGAACAGTTAGCACTTTGTACCACAGGAGGGCGATATGACATAACCCTCTTCAGTTATGTTCAGTAATAAAGAAATCACTGAATCTGCTTTTGTTTTCTTGGTTGAAGTGTCTGCTGGGAACTTTTAATAGTTTTGCAGCTATGGAATCCCCCCAACACTAAAATCTCACAAAAAGTAATTAAAAATCAGTCCCATCTGAGAAAGTGTGCTGATTTGTTTATGTGGAATTAACAAAATACAGCCTGTTTTTATAGACAGTGGCCCTGCATGGCAGATTTACATCCACTGTTTTTAAATCAACAGTTGAATAAGATCAGTGAACAGAATAAGAAGCTGGAGAGCCAGTCCAGGAGGGTGCAGGCTCGACTTGAGAACCTACAGGTAAGAACACAGTATTCAATGTGTGTTTTATAACTAGAGTCAGGTACATTTCTTTTATAGAGAGGCCTTAAGTTTTGAAATTCTGGCTGTAAATCATAATTTCCTCCAGCTTGGAAATTGTTTTTTTTTCCATAATGTGTTGAAAAGCAAATGTTCTTTCATGCAGTCATTCATCAACTTATTGCTTTCAGAGAAAATACGAGCAGAGCATCACATCAGGAGGCTGTCAGAAAATGAGTGTTAAGAGCACAGAGTGTATTAAATCAACCAAAATGGAGAAAATTGCTGCCTCTGGAAAACCCAACAAGAAGGTACTTTAACACCGCTCTTGTTGTGCTGTCTTGTGTGTGTTTGTTTCCCAGTCAAATCTTTTACCAATCAGTAGGATTTACTCCAATTAAGGCCGCGTTACTTAATTTGTTTTCGTGTGCTTGTTGAAGAACACTGAGCACATCGTTTAGTATTGTTTGACACGTTTAACAAGCTCATTTACACATATCCAAGCTGGAAACAGTAAAGCTGTCCTTCTCCACAAACCACACTCATGCTGCCAGCTGACATGATAAATCATAGTTTGTGATTTTATTATGTTATCATCGCAGTTCTTGATGAAGATGAATTATCAGTGGAAGCAGTCGAGCTCTGAGTTCAGTTGACACAGCTGCCCTTGTCATTCTAAGAGTGATTTTTTTTTTCCCCCTTTCCTTATTCAGAGAACATTGACGGAGCCAAACATTCATTTCATTATCGTTCTTCTTCACACTTTAATTAACACCTTGAGGCGCCCCAGTGAAATCACATTCATGATGTAATGTTCACACTTCCCTGAATATGACTGCGTGTCCCACAGCTGAACTTCAGATAGATGCAGTTATGAATTCTAGAGACGTTTCTTTAGATCCTGACTTCCCTGCATCTATTGGGGCTCATTTTTTACTCTGTGCAGGACTTGTCATGGACCTCAGATCGAGATGTGATGTCATCTTACAGATAATTAAGGTCAAATTGAATCAATCAATAAGTCATACTTTAGTTTTAAAGGTATATATACCTTTGACATAAATCAAATCCAATTCCAAGTACTTCACAACTGATTAACTAATGAAGAATTCACACCAAAACCCCCCACAATAAGTTAATTGAATAAAATGGCAATTAAAGACAGGTATTTAGCGTCCTAAACATTTATTAAGTACAGATTATAATTATGGTTAAAAAATAGAAATACTGATAAAAAATAATATGATGATTGAAGTTTACAGTGTTTATAAATGAACTGCTATTTCTTTCACCCTTCGTCTGTCAGGGCAGTTCTAGTCCTGCTCCTCCAAAGCTCCTGACTCTTCTGATTGACTGGATCCTTGATGGACAGACGTTCTCATCGGTAGCAGCAAACCGAATGAAAGGAATGAGCCAGTGTCTTCCTCCAGAGGTCCTTCTCAATGAGAGATGCCTTAAGGTGTAGTGTCAGTATGATGTCTTGCTTTTAACTGCTTAACTACATTAATGCATATTTTGCTGCCCATGATAACAAAAGAGACAGAAATCAAGACAAACCCAAACAGTTTTGTGGATGACAAAGTTATTGACAAATGACAAATAAGTTATTTTTGGTTCTTTAGGTGCTGCCACTACTAGCAGATCAGCTTCATCTCACTCCTACGACAGAACCTGACCTCCTCCTACACCTTCTTCGCCTCATCCACTGGGCTTTGAGACATATGGATAGCAGTGCACAGGTAAAGACAAGGTATAATTGTTCCTGAGGCTAAACTCTGCTATTACAGGATGCATCAAATAACATACATAATGAGTACAATAGCAGTAGAACATGTGAGGTATGTATGTTAATTTTCTGCATTGTCTTTAAATTTGTAAAGACTTCCACTGAAGAAAATTTTGATTTTAGGAGGCATGGTTCTAATTGTGACCATTTGAAGATGTTTACAACCTTTTCCGCTGGCTACTTATTAAATCTTCATCTTGTTTTGTTTATATTCTGTCCAAAAGTAACAACATGTGGGAGAGAAAATACCAGAAATGCGTGATATATTGTATATTGAGTATATAAATAAATGATTGACCTGTTACAAATTCCATATTATGCCTCCTAAGAGATTATGGTCTCTTAAAAAATGTTGTCAATTCCTTGGCCGGCACATTCCGTAGTTATTGTAAACTGGTCTTGCGAGAGAGAATCTTATTCTACAGAAAGCTGCTAAGTCACTTTCACAACATCATGCAGCAGAAATCAAACACGATGCACAGCTTTCCCTTCGAGCCACACATCAGACAAGTACACATGCGCTTCAAGTAGGTAATATCCACTTTATCGCTACATCTCCCCTCGCAGCACGGCGGGCTTTAATGTTTGGAGGTCCTGCGTTCAGATGACAAGTGTGGTTATCTGAAGTCCCCTCTGTGTCTGACTGTGTGTTTAGCAGAGACTAGGCATCAAAACAGGCTGTCCCTGTTTCTCAGTCTCACTTTTAATGCTTATTTTATTTTAAAAGGTCAAATACAGGCATCTAGCCTTTAGCCCATTACTATTAGCTTATGTCCATTAATCTGAAAAGTAGTTGCAGTTGTTTTATACTTGTTATAAAAAACGAAGAATCACAACACGTTGAAACAACAGAGTTCACGCAACCCTTGGTTTGAAGTGTGCCTCTGAAAAACCTCAATTTGGAGCACCGTGTATCCTTAACACGCCCCTCAATACCAACAAGAATTGGGACATCCTACTCTTTGACACGAATGCAAAACAGAGGAATAGTGGCAAAGAGCATAATGGGATTGGGCTTTAAATTCCTGCCTTCACACTATGTTCCTGGCCACCATATTCTCTACCCACAGCTTCCAACTCCAAACATCAGTCCTCTTCCCCAATCCTCCCGCAGGGTGTTTGGCTCCCCCCATATATGTTTGTCAGGCCATGTCATATCTGCGCAGTGACATGCTTGATGCTCAACTGGAATCACATGCTGCCTTATTGCTGCAATATGTGCTGAATTTTAAGACAAAAGCCAACCATTATTGGGCCACAGTGCATTAATGGAAGAAGGGAGGCAGCTTAGAATCTGGGGAGAAGGATGTGAGTTTGAAAACCACTTGCTCTTTACTGCTTTGGAAATACATAAATCTTAGATAGTAGCTGTAGTTTACTGTGACGATTTATTGGATCCATCAGTTATTCAGCGAAGAAGCCTGCTGGCTCCCAGTCAGGGTGATGTTGTGTTTTCTAGACCGGCGTTTGATGGAAATCATTGAAGGCATATCGTTCCTGTTTTTTTTTTTATTTTTATAGTTATATAACTAAAGTAAGTGAGTGCAGGCACAGTCATGAACGTGCAACGACAAATGTGTGTCTGTATCTGACGATCTGCACAGCATGTAGCACTATCTGCCACTCTGCGGCGGATAGGAGAGGAGGTATCAAAGCCACCAGCAGAGTTAACGGTGGCGACATATGATGATCCAAAGTCCTGCGGTGGGGCTGTGGGTGGAGTCTGCAGGAGCTGGCCCCTTTACCGCAGCCCGTGTCCTCACACACGCCTCCTCTGCACCCTCATCATCCTCCGTACTGTCACACAAGGTAATAGTACTGAACACACATACTGTATCTAATGAACTAAACTTGAAAAATTCAAACTGGTGTTAGATTATGAAGATACAGCAGGATGGAAGGTTTAGGATAATGAATCATGTAGTAGGGCTGTGACATTTTTCATCATCGATAAATATACTGTTTTTTTATTTGATTAATCAGTAAAGTGTCAGGATAAACTGGCAAATTGCCAAATTTTCTTGAGGTAAAAGGGACATCTTAAATATTACAATATTCGATCTGTAGCATTATAATGCAGAGAAAAGCAATAAATCCTCAAGTTTGAGAAACTAGAAAAAGTGAAAAATGTTGATTGTTAAATGGATGAAACAGTTTATGCATAATAGATATTGGCAATTAATTTCTGATGATCAGTGAATCAGCAAATGTTTAAACATTGTTATCAAGGCGAGGTTTTCTAGCCACACTAGCACTGTGGCACAAGGGAAGACAGTGTCCATCAGACTTCCACTGTAGTCCAGACTAACAAATCTGAACAACTCTTGAATGGATTGCCTTAAAATTCTTTAAATACACAAGATGGTCCCTAAGAATGATTTCTTAATACTTTAGCGATCCCCTGGCAATCAAGGAAATAGAAATGTTTTTATAACTTGGAAAAGTAGAGACAAACAGTCAAATTGGTCACAATTAGGAACCCGCAAGGAAATATGCTGCACTGCAGATCTTTGGACCCCTACTCATGTCTGTCTTAAAATGTTGTTTTCATTACAAAGAGCATTACCCTCACAGAGCAGCTAGTCTGGCTTTAGCCTCTAACTCTTGCTCCTATAAAATATTTGAAAAGGGCAAAAGGCTTTCAGCTAGATCCAAATCTTCCTCCCTGGCCTTCCACACTATAAATCTGAGTGCAGTCAGTGGGTGCAGCCTACATATCCTGACATATTTTATGAAACTCTGCTCTGAACTGACCTTCCATCTGCTCATAATGCTTCAGGGCTCCCTCAGTATGTCTCTATATAGACTATTTTCTGTCAGTCTGCTCACCAGGTTTGCTTTCTTCCCTCGCCTGGATTGACATGAAACCAGATTGGATATAATGGAGAGATGTTTCTTCCCCCTCTTATTATCGGAGATTTTATACATAATAGGTACCATTCTGAGACGAACTAACCAAGCTCAGTCGAAAATAAAAGGACAGCTTTTATCCCGTGTCAGGATGTATAAATCCAGCACTTTTGGACATTCGAAAAGCATTTTCTCAGACCTTTAGAATTTCTCAGAACTGTTTCAGATTGTCACACATCATATTTTTGAAATTGTCAGGCAAAATTGGTTTTGGACCTGAAAAGTGATGGCAGAAGAATGGCAGGCATTAAGCCCAAAGTACAGTGATGGAGTGTGAGAAAGAAAGGAAGCAGTTTGGATAGTGGGGATCAGATGGGAAAGGTTAGATGGAGGACAAGTGTCCTGTGACTGAACAGGTAAAATGCTGCTAAAGATGTATTGTACAAAGATGAGATTAGAGTTTCAATGAGTTGTTTAATTAATTATTTTATCAAAAGAATTAAGTCAGCAACTATGTTGTTTGAGTCAGTTTCAAGCAAAATGCCAACTATGTGGTGGGTTCAGCTAAATAGTAATAATAATAGTATTATTGTTTCAGCTGAAAGGCTAAAATGACATTTCAATACTGAAATTATTTAATCACATAATCACATAAAAAGACCCTAGGCAAGTATATGTGACACAACAATTGTCCCAGTGTTATTTTCTTTCTCTCCTACTACGCCTACATGCGCCTTCACTCTAATGACGACACAGCTAGCTCACTGGTAGCCTGGAGCTGCACTTCCAAACACTTAACATGTATGAGAATGTTATTTGAACCGGCTGAGCTCTGACCTGCAATAAGTCACAAGTTCGTCAAGCTGCTTGTGTAAAATACACCCATCTTTTTAAATGACAGTTGTCCGGGCATTCATCAAATGATCTTTACCAGTCCAGATGCGACAGTCTAGAATCTAGTCCAGAACCAAGTTTCTCTGTATTTACATACGTCTGTCTGTCCTTTCAGCTGATGTGCTGGCCCAGGCTCTGGACAGTCTCCATACCGAGCTGATGTCTGAGGAGGGCCGAGGCCTATTCATCCACTATGGAGGAGTGTGTGTGCTGCTGTGGATGATTCGTGCTGGCCGTGGAGGTCTGAACACACCCGTAGACATCCTGATGCAGCTAACTGAACAGTCCCGTAAGTAGGCATGTGCCTCATGACTGTAGAAGAGAGCCCATCACCTGTGTGTGATATAAAGTGTTTATGTGCACCAGGTTTCTTTTCACACAAGTCATTCCTTGGACATGAAAACACAAACAAAAATAGGAAGAACTGTTCCTGTTGAATGTGTTAAAAAAGATATAAATGTAGTTTAGTTTAGTTGTCGAATTGTTTTGTCAAAAGTGTTTAAATTATAGGGTTTTTTTGCACGTTAATGTTTAGTAAACTGAGGCACTGAGGAAGTCCAAATGAAGTCAAGGTACATCTCTGAAGCAGAACATTTAAAGTCAGAAACTCCACTATAGTGACACTTATTTAGACATTAGTTGACATTTTTCTACATTTGTACATTTACACAAGTGCATTGCAAAGCCATGTATATACTATACACAGTACATACTGTATATATGCTATAGTTAAATTTCCAGCCTGTCGTAGTACATCACTGGTGACCGACCTCAAGATCTTTATAAATACACAGCTCACTTTGCTCAGGAAACCGTCTGTGGTTGATGTAGCCTGCTGTGATCACTCTTCTAGCCCAGATTTATGTACTGTCTTTACTATCACTATTTACTTTGATTTATACCAGCTCCTCCTGCCACATCATCCCAGCATAAAAGACCACATGTGGAAAGTAACAGCCTCTCTGAGCTCACATCCATCACAAGCACCGGTCAGGCAATAGATTGGGAAGTTGTGGTCTGAAAACGCTGGACCTTCACCACCTCCTGGCCCTTTTTATAGAAAGACTTGACGGAGGAGGGAACAGCTGCAGTGTGTTTCCATAGAAGGTCAAGGTCAGCAGGGTTATAAGCCATATCATTTAAGACTGCTGTTTGCTAATACACAGCAGAGCCATGTGCTGGAGGCGACTGGGGCTGGAGCTGTGCGTGTGTGTGTACATACAGTTGTGTGTTTTAAGGGGACTGTAAGTCTAGCAGGACTTGCTAATTATTGTATTTTACAGGCAGTAACGAGGGGAGACGGAAAGGGGTGAGGAAGAGGGGGAGACCGCTTTACACCTGAAGGTTGCCTATAAAATAAAACAAAACAAAAAGGTGTAGCTGTACCCAAAACACACACGTGTCTGTGGTCACAGTGCGACAACCTGACTGCTCTGCCAGTTACACAACACATCTTCTTAATAGCACATTCGTGGATCACAAAAATGCTGTCGGCCACCTCAGCCCAGACTCAGTAACAGTGTTTTACTGGCTTTGACTGATGTCTGGTAAACAGTGGGTGCGCTCACTACCAAACATTACCAAACATGCAGTATATTTAACTTCCATGGTCACATATGGACCTACATGTGTGTTTGCATTCTTTCATAGTCGACACAGTACAGATGTGTTTGTTGTTCCATGTTTCTGTGGTGTTGCAGGTTAAAAAGAAAAAAAGCCTCTGACCTGGTAAAATTACTTTAAACAAGGTTTATACGATTTGACGTGATCCCACATTGCATATATTGTCAACCATCAAGCTCATGAGGAATGTGTCTGTGTTTCTCTGTCTCCATCTGTATCCATATAGCCAAACATGTATAGAATGTAGCACGTTAGAATAATAAAGACCCATCAGGAAACTGGGCAGTGTGAGCAGAGGTGCTGCACACATGTTAGGCTGCTGTTAAACCGCAGACATAAACAACATGCTTATTATATCTTGTGGACACATCGTGTTCATGTATGGGGATGTGCACAAACAATGCTCCGTGCAAATGCAGGATAGCTGAGTCAGCCGTCATGCGCCTGCAAACGTGTTGTTAAAAGGAAATATATCTCTGGCCTTATACTTCTGCTCATAAGATACATTATTAATGCCTCTGAAACTGATAAAACTGTTAGTGCCAGTCACAAGCAAAATGATGTTTGATGTATAATATTAATGTAAAAAAGGACCTGCCCAGCTGAATGATTGTCACTCAAGTCTGGACATTTTTTGAACAATTAAAGTATTGTCATTTGGATCAGGATTTGGTTTGAAAGCACTGGTGTTTGTAACATTTGAAATGTGCAAGAAATACTGTAAAATGTTGAAAAGACATAGTTCATGTCAGTAACGGGAATTGTATATAGATGTTTTAGAACCTTGAGATGAAGTGATGTAATTTCTGGAAACAAGACTGACCAAACTGTCCTTTGCTGCTTTATCCTTCTCGTGCCATCAGATCCTACCCGTCTTATCCTTTCTTAACTGAACCTGATCCTACTCTTCTCTGTCCAATCTTCTGCTGTGATTTATTGCCAGCAGAACCTCTGTACCAGCCAAAAAGTCCCTCTGCGCCTCAGATTGTATTCCCTCGCCCTTGTGCGTGGTCTAAGACAGTGGAGAGTTAGTTTTTGAAGGAGCAGGAATGTGTCTTTAGCAGAAACAAATGTTTATTTACCAGGAAGTGACTAATTTTAGGACTTCATAAGGGCCACATTTGCTTTTACTCATTAAAAAATGTGCAGTTCCCATCTGTGAGGATTGATGCTATTGTCCCTCTTTTGTTTCATCTGTGTGTGTGTCTGTGTGTATATGTGTGGCTCTGAGCGTATGTGTGTGTCTGAGTATGTGTTTGTGTGTGAAGTTACAGTTTCATGAACGGAAGGTCAGAGTTAACATCGACAATATGGAAGCTCTTCCCAAAACCAGCCATCGCAGGGTCACTTTGACCAGCATGTGTGTCCCTGTCTAACTGCTTTTGATTGTTAAAGGGATTTTCATGGTTTGTTTGTGCCTCCATGTTTTTTTCATTTGTATGCAAATCCGCGGAGCATGGCAGAATTATGTCGACAATCTCTTCAAAGGCTTTAACATTGGACAACAATGTGTTGCTCATTGGAGAAATTGTTTTAGTAATATCCTACTTTCCTTGCTGTGTTTGTGTTTGTGTGTTTGTAGGCTACCTAAATCCCTTCTTGGATGCGTGTAGCTGTGAGGAGTTTTTCCGAACAGCCTCTCAGCTCCTTAAAAATCCTCGTCTGGAGCTCCCATCGCTGGAGAAGCTGTCCATCCTTCTGCAGAAGCTCTCAAGTATAAGGTAGACAAAATCATACACTGAACACAGATTGACATGCCTCTGATCCTGGGTAGGAAGTACCTGCATGCTCAGATATAAAAAATCAAGCTTTAATGAGGGCCATGTATTTATTTGAGCTTTTTGCGTCCTGAAGTCCAAATTGAAATCCACACCTTCAAAGCTACTCATAATCTATCGTCATGCAAATGGCCCCAGGAATAGAAATATTGGTCCCTTGGTCGACCACTGTGGTCCAGACTTTTATGTCTCAGCTATTGGATGGATTGTTGAAAATGTTTGCACAGACAGTCATCCTCACCAAATGCTGAATCCTGATAACTTTGGTGATTTCTGACTGTTCCTCTACCACCACTCACATCTGGAGAAGTTTAGTGGAGTGTATTTCCTGGACTCAGCATGTCATTAGGGTTGAGCGTCGTCCCCTCAGTGTTTCTGATAAGCCGCACCACTGCAATCTTCACTATTTCCCTTGTTTGCTCTGATGGCAACCTCCAATTGTCTCACGCATCCGAGAAAACTGTCTCCCACCCATATCCGTAACTTAGCTTTGTTCAGTGTCAGAAGCTCGAAAGAGAGTTAGCTGGCTAGCCATAATGAGGAAAGCTGAGCTGAGAAATTCAAATAACAATGTTAGAATCGAAAGAAACACACCAGCATTAAATCATGATTCAATTAAAGACAAACCTTAACCGATGAACAAATCATTGGCAGTAAAAACTTACTCTATTTGTGACTTCTTACTTGTAAACTTCATTGTTGTTGCTTGTAGTACAGTGTGTGTGACTCACTCATGGGGTTTTCGTTTGCGTTTCTTTGATTTTTTTTTTTCTCAGGAAGAACCGGCGTCTGTTTGAACTGTCCTCCCTCCACCTTCAGATACAAGAACTTAATCACAAAACCAACCACACGCACACCTTCCTCTGCCTCAACCTCAGGTCCATCCTGCACAACCTTAAATAACACTCACTCACATCTGTTTCTCTGCCTGATGTTGGATTGAAGGTCTCTGTATAAAATCAGACTTTTTTTGCTTGTTTAAAGATGACTCGCCTTGTATTTCAGTCCTTCAGCAGGTTGTCGGTCTTTCATATGGGCGCATACTGTAATTACTATATTTCCAACTGTTCAGTACTTCAAGGCTCCATCCTACCTCAAATGATACACAGACACACATCCCTTATTTATTTATTAGTATGCTTTTGAAGTTCTTTTGTCCGTCAAATGCGCTTTTTTACTGTTGTGTATGTTTTGGTCTTTGTGACCTTACTGTTTTTTATTTAGTCTTTTCTCCCTCTGCATTAACCCTCCCCATTTGTTTTTAAATGAGTGTCATGCTTGCCAAGTGGCCTTAATGGGTGTCTGATGTGCTCAGAGGAAGAGACGCTGTGACTGTGAAGCTGACTGTGAAGCTTTTTAATGGCAATAAACAAAAAGAACTGAAGGACGTTACGATTGGACTGCATATGAAATGCTGAAATCCATATGTTTTGTATAAACATGTCTTATTTGTTTGTTCCAGAGCATGGGTGGGTTATGGGACTAATGGTCTCAGCATGGGACACGTTGGTGGGGATGGTTGATGGAGGAGATTGGTCGGACTGGAACAATTACAGCCAATGTTCAAAATGCACTCGTTGAGAAGCCCTCAGAAGTGCTGTGCTGCTCTGAATTTGAAAGCGCTGCATCCAGTTTTTAAAGTGTCCAGATTCCTGAAGTAAGTCCACGTTTGGTATTCTGCGAAACTGTTGAGGTCTCGGTTCAAAGAAAGTGAGTTTGAAAACCTTGCTGGAACAATGTGTCTTTGGATCTTTGGATCAAATGTAGAATATAGAGCAAGTGTGAATTAGTATAGAATGAATTGAACTAATGTTTCTTTATATGTTTTAGACACGTTTATTGATAACAAGAAAAAATAAAAACTGCAATACTTTAGCGCCGATGCAGCATCCTCTCTGTCTGCAGTCACCACTCTGTGAGCTCACTCAGTGTCCAGCCCACAACACAAACTGTTTAGTGTCACGTCACAGCTCATCAACAGTGATTGATTTTAATCTGCCTCGTAAATGAGAACCAAAGTTTATCAAATAAATGTGGAGTGGAAGTATAGTGTAGCAGAAAAACAGTAGTTCAGTAGTCTTTTCCAAATTTTGACAATAACATTTTTATTTTTTACTGCAAATGTATATTGGCTCCAAACATCGTTCACTATAATCGGTATTGGATTTGGCAGAAACATATCAGTCACTTTATATCAAAGTGTACATTACCATTAACTAGTTGCATATGAGCATGCATTTTAGTATGCAGTTATAATTGTTTTCCCTCATAGCCACCAAAATACTGCTTATTTATGGTATAGTATGGTGGTTGTTGGTCTTGAATTACAACGGTAAAATGCTTTGCTTAGTATGGGCCTGAAGGTGGGAGTACCACAGCAACATTCCTCCTTAATAACACTAACACTGGTGGCCACACAACTCCAAATTCATACTTAGAATATGTTCCACATCCTGAAGTGAGGCCAAACTAATGTGCGCGCTAAGAGAGAAGTTGTTGATGGTTATTATGTGCACTTTACTATAATGTGTTGCAAAGTATATATTATAAAAGTGAACATAAGAAGCAAAACAGCCTTAAATTGAGAAAAGAAGCCTTTAAATATTTTTATTTATTTTTTACAATTGTACTGCACACATGAGTGTCAATGAACCATAATTTATCAGATATTCATTATAACATTCGGTTTAGGGCTACATGTAAGGAAAAATAAATCTGCATAGTGTGGTCAGAAAATGGCAAAAACAAAATGTAGCATTGTGCATAAATCAAATAAATAATAATAGTAACGACAGTCAACCTGGAGAGTTTAAACACCATCTATAAAAAAATGAAAACATTAGAGGGGCAAAGATATGTGAAATGAAATCTTCTGCCCAAATAAATGCCACCTGTTTCAGATATTTGGGTTGAAATGACTCTGTGAGTGATTTCAGACACCAAGCGTTACAGCCACAGTAGAGCTGATGATGAAAAAGGGCACACATGGTGGTATTGGAATTAATGTAAAAAAAAGGTAGCATCTTACGGTGCAGTGGAAGAAAAAGCAGCTTTGGAACTCGTGCATCCTGAAAACATGCTGAACATTTACAGTTGATTCACTCTGTTTAGAGCCTTTTTGAAACCAGGGTTTTCTGTTGATCGGTCTGGAACCTTCTGGATCGGCTGTTTTTAAAGTTCAGGAGTGAGCTGCAGCTTAAAGTTTAGCCCTTTTTAATGATACATTATGTTGTTACCCAAATGAGTTTGGTTTGTTCTCAGTCGCTGGCACCGCATCTGTTTTTATAGAAAAAGACTGGAAAACATTTCATTTTTATTGGCCTTTTAAAAAATTCTTGTGTTGTTGTAAATAAAAAAAGTATCATTTTTATCTCCACTGGGGGTGAAACTAAATAGCCAGAAAGCAAAAAAAGGGAAATCCCCCTTCGTTCCTTCTGACCACATCGCCCTGATTAAGTCTCGTCCTACCTTAAATTCCTTCTCTCTCCGACACATTTTAACCACTTCGGTAACCGTCATCAGCCGTAAGCAGTGGAGATTATATAATAGATATAATAGGTCGTATTCTGCAGGCAGTACAGAGGAAGAGAGTATTTACATTGCGTTCCAGTTGTGGCTGTTGTGAATTTTGTTGCATCTGGATGACATCAGATGGAATCATCAGGCTGTGTGATCAGCACACTCGGCACACAGCAGCCACGTAAACACTCATCCCGTGACCGCCGTTCTTCAGCGAGCCACCCAGCTTCACCCTGTCACATCAAGGCAAGACACTGTGCGGTAAATAAAAGCTCTCTGTCAAGATCATCAGTTTATCGTCAACCGTTTTCTTCAGCATCCATCTCTTCTGCCTCCAAGCACGTCCACTCTGCAGATTGAGTACAAAATGATTGAAAACGCTGTGAAGCCGTTCATCAATTTCTGTCTTTATTGACTCATCTTTTGCCTTGGCTTCAGTCTGAAGCTATTGAGCTGAGTGGTAACACATGACAGCCGATCAGAGCTGCGCTATTTACCGGCCTGACAAATGAGTGCAATAATGTCGGATTACCAATCAAGTAATCCTTTGTGGAGTACTTCTATGACATTAAGAACCTGTAAGGCTTAGAGGCCCCCCCCCATTTGGTAGACCTTGCAAATCCAATTGTCCCCCTTTTCTCCACTTTCCTTGACTAAATTGATCCCAGCCATTGATAACAGATGACCTCAAAGCGTTCTGAAATATGGCTGCGAAAGAAGGCTGGAAGTTTCCCACATTTCTCAAAAGCTGCGGCCAACGTGAGTCTGGTCAGTTACAAAGATGTCAGCGAGATTTCAACGAGCCAAAAAAAGAAATAAAACGCACTGCAACATAATTCGCTTCACCTGTGTTCATCCATATGCACGAAGGATCGTGCATGTTGAGCATATGGATCAAGGACCCACTGAGGGTAGGATGGGTGGATGGATGGATCTAGATGGACAGATAGATCTCAAAATTGATACCATAGTGTCCATGCAGATGCTGTAGAAGGTGATCTCTAAGCTGTAGAAAAGCAATGTGAAGGCAGAGCTGTTGTATTTTGATTGCATTTTATTTAAGTGGAGAAGTGAAGTAATAACTGGCCACTGCCTATATGCATGCATTTATGAAGAGAGAGAGAGAGGAAATATGTTGATATGCAGAATATAAAAGTGAATAAAAGAGATTAGATCCTATGTATTTTATTTTGAATTGATTGCAAGTGTCATAAATTCAAATAGATTTTGGGTGGAATGTGACTTTAACAGGGCTTTATTGCCTGCATGCCGACTCCAGGAACTGTCCACGGGTGATTTATTTACTCTCGTGACTTTAGTTAAGTCTGGTCGGCACTGCAGTCAGCGTGGCAGTGTCTGGTCCTTGTTACCTTTTATAAGGCTCTATACGCTGATCTTGATTTATGTTTGCTTTTTTTTTTTTCTTTTTTTTCTCCAGTGAACCAAAAATTCAGAAAATTTCCGTATAGAGTGGCCCCGCTCTGGTCTGGCTGGTAAACCTCATTAAGATGTTATTTGGTAGTTGGGGGAAGCTGGCAGGGGGAAACATTAGCGGTTCCACTTCAGCACAACCATAAAGTCAAGTCAATCAGCGATTTGACATCGGAGACCACCAAATGTATATTTCTTTTTTCTGCCAGCCGCACTATGCATAAATATTCTGTTTGAGTGATATGATAAGCACATGGAGGGTCTGGTAATATACCTGACTATAAATGAGGTAGTGTGTGTGTGAAGGAATTGTGAGTGGAAGCAGCTGTCAGGGGTTATTTATGGTCGACAGGCTCAGATCACAAGGAGTTTCCAAATCCCCATTTGTTTAACCTCTTTTTGCATCTGATAATGATTGTATCTGGGGGAAAAAAAAAAAAAAAAATCGAGTGTCAGTCCTAATTGAGGATTCACAAACATGTCGCTCGTTCTTCTCTGCCCGCGTGTTTTTTTGGCCAAGCTTGGTGTGTCAGTGTCTCTCCAAATTTCTGTCTCCCTCCTTGTCATTATCTTTCCAAAATCTCGGAATCTTTAAGGGCTGAAGTTCGTGAATTGTTTAACAGTAATCCCAAATTTGATCTGCAGAAGACCAAAACTTTTCCCACTTTTTGGCAGATCATGTATTGTTCCGTTAAGCGCCACTGGTGCTTGAATAAAAAAATACAACAATTCAACATTTTGGGAAACGTACTTATTCGCATTCTTGCCAAAAGATGGATAATGCCATTGAAACTGCTCATGTCATTGCCGTAAAGGGGCATCACGTACTATTTTGTCACAATTTACTATTGCCCATTTTTGAGAGGATTTTTACATGATGTGAAAAATGAGACCTGTTCGTCTCTCTTGGTTGCCTGTGGACAATTATTAAATGAAAGCAGGTGGGAACGGTTACCTCACTAATTCATTCAATAGATCTGTTTATTGGAGTTGTACACAAATAGAATCTACTTAATATAACTCCTTCTTTACGTCTGTCCATCTGCACAGCATGGCCAGCTGCTTCCCCCTTGCTTCTGGTCTTTGCTCTTCTAAGCTTGATGCTACTTGCGTCTTGTCTTCACCTGTCAGTGGTATCAATCTTCTTGGCTAACGTAAGAAAAGCAAATAAGCATATTCTCCTGAAATGTCAAAGTTTAAGACTGCTGATGGTCTACAGTGCATCAGCAGAATCAGCTCGGAGGTTCAGCGTTGATGGAAGCTTCTTAAACCGCTCTTACAGCATTATGTCTTTTCTGTCTGTCAGTATGTGTCAGTGCTTCTGAACGCTGTTATTCCCAGCAAAATATATCTAATCACTGAGCCGCTGTTCCTGTCTCCTGCCTTTTCATTCTGTGTCCTAACTCCTTTAGATTTTTCTCATGATTACTGCGAATCGGTGCAAAGTGGCAGCTTCACAAAGCATCTGTTCCTGTGTATTTCACACTTAACTGCAAGATGCGTTGCTAAGTGTATTTTATAACATTGTGTGACGGTGCGTAAGTCAATATTTAATTGCGCAATTGTAAGTTATTGCTGTTGAAAGGAATTTAATTACTAAGAGTGCAGAAACAGTTCAGCCCGCGAATCAGGCAAGACGCTTCTGGATCCCAAAAAGCGGCAGAAAACACACCTGAGGTCTGGACAGTAGTTGAGCTCTCGCTGTTTGATGTGCTTCCAGCCGATTGACAGGGATCAGCGTGTGTGTGTGTGTAGTTGCTGCGCGAAAGGTGAATGTGTTACCGACTGGAGGAGGTTTAATTAGTCTCATGGCTGGCACTCCTTGCCCTGAAGTGGCTCTCCGCGGCTTCTTCATCCTCATCCTCCTCCTCATTTAAAATCAAGCCAAGCACTAAAACAGCCCCTTAAGACACACATCTGCGTACATGTTTGCTCAATGTGTGCGTGTTATCAGGCGAAAAAGGCTCTTCACTCGGGATGGATTATCTGTGGGCTATTGTGAATATTGGAAACATGACGAGAAAAAGATCTCAGCGCTGATGTGATGCCCCACAGCAGCGTCACTGGCATTTGCAGTGCCAGGCAGACCTTCTGTGAACCTGACTTCAGATCCAGAGCCAGAACATACACACCTCATCAATTAGCTAAGGCCTCGGGAATCTTGGCACAAACACACGCCCACACACAATAAAGAGGCTGATGACAGAGTGTTATGCAGAGGTGACATGGTCGTAGCTAATGTCTCATTGGAGTAATGGTCTTTTGCTTTTTGTATTGGTGCAGGTCATGTTGCATGCTTTTTTTTTCTTTTTTTTTTCTAACCTTTATGTAACCGGGATATCTTAAAATCTATTTTTCAAGGGAGTCCTGGCCAAAAAACAGGCAGCAGCTAAAGATAAAAAACAGCCACAGCCATTAGAAAACAATTCAAGACAGATACAAAACGACAAAAAACAGTTTTACAATATGCACATCCCAACAAACACGGCGCCGTACAAGCCACTAATCTAAATATATCCGTTTAAAGTCTCCGTGAAGAGGATGCTAGTTGCTTCAGCATAGTCACGTGTTTCCTGTGAAAACACAGACGCTGACTCTCCGTGGACCGGCAGCTCCACGGTTGGACCAGGATGGTTGACAGACGGAGGCTAGTTTAAAGAAGGGAATACAGTACCCAGGCGGCCTACCAGGGGCTGAGTCTGCAAGAACTGCTTATTGAGCTAATGGCAACTTATTACATTTAGCAGCAGTTAGTGGTTATTGCTGTTATCTGTCTTCCAGGAAACTCCATAAATCACCTTGGCACTGTCCTCCAAGGTCGTTTTTTTGGAGGGTGTGTAAGTTCCCGGTCCAGAAGTGTTCATTGAGAAGCTGCTGGTTATCAGCGCATTTGATAGCAGTTGCTTTAGCATCAACTAAAGCTATGTGTCCAGACTTTTGTGTTTTTGTACAGGTCCAGTCCCGAGCGGCAAACTCCATGGCAGCGTTATAAAATAAAGAAAAATGAACACACGCCCCCAAGTGCAGGATCAGTCATCAACATTTGTATCGTGTTTACAGGAAGTTACAAACTGCAAAGTACCAGGAAAAAAAAACAAAAAAACCCACCTCAAAACAGGTTTTTTGCCGTTGATGAGTCTAATACTTTTGTATAGGTGAGATATGACGCAAGACATATGTATGTGATAAAAACAGTTTATCAACACCCCAGCGATTCTGTCTCCAGGTATTGCAAAAAAAATGTAAAAAGTATTCAAAGAAATCTGATTGTGTCTTATTCCAGTCTGAGGGTTACAGAATACCTAAACGCCTTTTCCGCTTCAAAGAAATAATTCTGTAAAATAAGAAGAATTAATTTATTATCTTAACTTCTCACTCAGAACCTCTCTGATTGTGCAAAAATTATAATTCAGTGAAATTAGAAGAATTAAGCTATTATCTGTGAGAAGGAGTAAATTGGTTTCGCAACTTGCAGTAGCAAGTCAGTGAGGGAGATAAAAGGGCATTTGAGAGTGAGAACTAATGCCTGAATGCCCCTACAGTCTTTTTCCATGGAAATGATTTCTTATGAACCATGTAGTTAAATTGTCACATTTAATGATCTATAATTAACTGTTGGGGAGTACTGAATGAGCTGGAAAATGTTGTTAATAGATATTTTCCATCGGGTTTCATTAAACCATTAATGACCCGATCGGCGTCTGCTGTAATGGCACCCTAACACTGAGGGGCAGAACAATACATGGGGTCATCTCAGTGTCATTCACCTCTGACACGATATAAATGGCTCCGTTTTTTAAGGATATATTAAGTGCACGTCTGTAAAACAGTATACATACACACATATACATCCTGTGTTAAGGATGGGGGCACCACATGTTCACGGGGGGATACAACAACGCTTCCACCAGGTTGCACTGCCTTGTTTCTACGGTAGCCCAGGGCAGACAAACCAAACAGTGCACTCCTTACAGCCAGATGCCACTACATGCTACACACTGGTCCTTTAAGAGTCTGTACCACACACCGAAAAACAATGTGTTCCACATTCACCCAGCATGGGTCAGTAAGGAACTGACGCATGCTGAGCTAACTTTATCAAGAAGTACCAAAGGGGTGTTCTGACCCGAGGCAGTGTTAATTTTACATCACTGCTGGGTTACTCAACCCTTCTGTTGGGGTATTAGTTAACATTAATACAATTAAATTGACACTGGGTCGCAACACCAAACTGGTGCGGGATAAAGTAAAGCCAGTGTTGCTAATTTGTCTAATTTGTGTTGCTAGTTATTGTGTTTTATATTTACTGGCATACTTAAGACACATTTTTAATCATGTTGTCAGTGTGGTTGTATGGAGGGAAATGTCTGTTGGTCCACCGAGCATCATCATGCACTGGAGATGATGAACGCTGACCCTGACCTCAGCACTAACACGAGGTTGACAAGGTTGAGTATGCCATGAAGTTTGGCTCAGACAGTCAAGTCACTCTCAGACTGACTGACACTGATGCAGAGAAACTCAAGAAAACACATGCACATTTCTGTATTTACATGTTTTTCCTGAAACCTTTTTTTGTGTGTCATTGCAGCACGTCTGTGCACAGTATTTGGTCATATTGTGTGTGTTTGCAGCGCAAACTAAATGCTGCACATTGAGAAACTGATGTGGATTTTTTTCCTGCTGCGCTTGAGTTTTTGTTTGTTTTCATGTATTGTCTTAGGTTGCAGCACTAGTGCTCTCGACTGCCACTCAGTCAACAGGTCAATATTTATTGATATTGCAATACTTTATTTAAAGTCCTTTGGGCAGATTGTTCTAAATTCTGGATCCTGTCGGCCCGATCAAATCACCTCTAAAACTAAATTCCTTATTAAAAAAACCCAGTTTTCACATTGTTAAATAAAAAGAAACAAGCAGTTTTTGCCATACATCTTTATTAATGTATACATTATGTACAATAATAAGTTATATATACAGTTATACTTTGGTTTGGTGATGAGTGTGTGTGTGTTTCTACATGTTCTACTATACTGTGTGTGCTACTGAGGTAAGTAATTCATGTTTGGCTTCCGTGGTTCATCAGCATGATGTATGTACGACAAGATTTTTCCTGTCTGAAAACAGGGCTCGGGTCCATTTCATTTCAATTCAAACCACCAATTCTATTATTTACAAAAGTCCAACAGCATAAAACATCATAAAAAACGACTAGTTAAACCTGTTTTGAATCGAATTGGATTCGGTGAAGACAACCCTGCTCTCAAGAGGAAATATATTCAAATGAGTTGGCCCGTTTTGTTGGCCTTGACGGCAGATGTTAAAGGGAAAATTAATTATGAACGCAGCCGTGATAAACCTGCACATTAATCGGGTTCAAGTACTGGAGTCCAGCCCCAGAGCTTGCAGTGTAGAAGAAGAACAGAAAAGCATCTGCAGCAGGTGATGTGTTCATGTGACGGTGTGCTGACAGCATCAGACGTCAGCTAAAGATCAGTCCTGTTCCCAAGACATGAGATCAAAGTCAGTCTTGGCAATGTTTGTGAAAGAAAGTTGGTCTTTTTGAGCTCAATGCTGAGTTTTGAAGCTTAGCTGCTGGAGGAGGCCTTACGTTGACCGACAGCATCTTATCTTTTAACATCATCTATTAACGAAGCTAAGATGAGCATTAATGTGATGCGTTTTCTTCACAAAGTTTGACTTGATGCTTATCAGAGCCACCCGCAGTCTCTGAACGTACAACACTTAATCGGCTTCAGCTGCCTCTCAGAAGAGGACAGCCCACACGACTGCATATTGTTCTCATTTGCCATATTGGTCCCATTGGGGAGAGGGGAGCTTAAATCCTGTCTGAGCATGACTGAGCCGACCACAAAAGCTGACTAAGGTCAAACGTTATAGGACGGCCGTTTCCACCGCGACAGGCTCGGTTGTGCACCGTTCACAGCGCAGCGACCCCGAGGGCGTTTAGTCATGCCTGTGCCGTGGCATCTCTCTTTTTTTAATGCAGGGTTTTTACAACTTTTCCACTGGGCTTTCAGTGGTTAAGTGGCCCTAAATGCTTAATTGGGTGCTGGAAATCACAGGCACTTTGCACCCGCTCTGTAAACCGCAACACTTCAGCCTATTAGGGGCCCGGGGAGCCACACGCCAAATAATTAGGGCTGGCGGCAGCGCTAGACCGCAGCATTGGGGTAAAAGGCGAATAAGCGGGAAGAGGAAGAATTATGAGGGGTGGGGGGGGGCACAGACTGGGTCAATGCTGAGGAAGTAGTTGTAGTAACAGAGTGTAATGGTGTGTGTGTGTGTGTGTGTGTGTATATTACAGTTGGGATTTACATGTGTGTTCAGGCAGAACATGAGCAGAGGAGTGATGCTATATTCATGTATTGTATGGGGTTAAAACAAAACAAAAAAACAGCCAACAAAACTTAAATGTGTTTTCTGTATGTCTGTGTTTTAAAGGAGCAGTATGTAGTTTTGGGGAGGAAAATTTAATCAGACAAGAAAAATCTTCATTGACTGATTTTTTTTTATGGCTGAACAAACTAAATAAACAAACTCTGAACAAATTGAATAATCAAGCTAACCTTAAAGGACAACACAGTTTTCATACTGCTCGTCTTTAGGTAGTTCTTAAATAAATGACAATACTGTTGTGTAATGTTGACTGCAGTCGTGTTTAGGCTGGTGACATCACGAGGCGGTTTGTCCCCAAATGTCCACATGTTTTTCCACATGAAAGCTGGACTGAGTGAAGTTTTAGCATTTCCAGCTGGGGCAAAAGAAATCGCATTTTAAGTAGGGAGCTCATACTATCTGCCGTCTTTCCTGTTTGATGAAAGCACAGATGAAGTTACGAATGATAACTGATGCTGCGGTCAAACCGGGTCGCTTCCTACTATACTTTATGCAGACGCGAACATCTCGTGTCAGCTGCATGATCATCCAGAAGTTAGAGGACGAGAAAGAAGACATCCTCAGTCGTCCCACTGTTATACTGGTGTGAGAAAGGCACAGAATCGGCGCTGGTTTCCATCAGCATAACACATTTTGCATCAAAACTTTTGAAAAAAAGGGTGTAAATACTTTAACTGTGATGCGTCCAGCGCACAGTTTAGCTGTTTTTTTTTTTTTTTTTGCTGAAAACATTCCTAGCATTCGAGAGAGAGAAACTCTTCCTTTTTTTTGGAGCAAAGTACGACAGATTCAAATTAGCAAACTAGGATCTTTCTCAAATTGTCACACTTTTAGAAAGACAGAAAATTATGAAGGCCATAAAAAGTCTGTTAGGTAACTAGCTTCTTGACAGAGAAAATCCATCATAGCAAAGAATTGTGCACAGGGAGGTTCACTGCCATTCTTCATGTGATGGGGGTAAGGTATATACTGTATACGAGCTGTCCTTGTCAGCAGTATCTGTCCTGAAGACCCCCAAGTCTCTGAAGTCTCTTCACCACATATTTAGACACTGGCGCAGCGCTGAGATGGAGATGAGCACTGGGTCGGACAGACCAGCTGGCTGTGAAAGCTGTTGATGCCCTGCCGGCCGGCAGCCACCCCCGTCTCGCTGCTGCCCAGAACGTCCAAGCAGAGCGACTCCACGGCATCCAGCCTCTCGATCTGTACCAGGCGGGTCAGGAGGTCGGGGATGCTGTAGCCCGCCGTGCTGACTCTCTCGAAGAGCTGCAGGCCGTCGCTCATGCCGCCGATCTCGTCGCGCTTCAGCCCGAAGCTCTCGGCCAGATGCCTCCACGTCTTCACCACGGCCGCCTCGCTGCTGTAGGAGGAGCTCAGCATGCGGCTGGTCTTCTCCAGGCAGTCAAAGGGAAGCTCAGTGGGACTCAGGCCTGGACAGAGACAGGAGTGTGAGAACTTACTGCTATACAAACACAGTTAATTATATCAAGATTTAAAGAATATGTGAGAATTTAAGTTGAATCCTTCAAAAATGTACTTTGTTGCTGTTATTTTCATATTTTGGTCTTTTTTCACACTTCCTCTACTTTCCTGCTGTTGCATTCAGCCTCCATGCACTCATATTTGATGTTATCTGAAAAGATGCCTCTTCAGGCATTAGGGGGAAGTCATTTTTTTAACAAACGTTCAGTATGGATTAAGTCCGACTGGTGAAAAATGTGTCTGTGGAGCGAGGCAATGACTTCTCTCCTCCAAAGTTCCACTTTATCAAGCCATTTTCTTGAAAATGGCAGTCGATACCATGTCTCACTTCAAAACAGACACAACACTTAATAACACTGTCTGTAAAGAGTTTGTCTTCCCCCGGAAAGAAGTGAAAATGCCCCCACAGTATTGACAGAAATCTCTTCTTGATTACAAGGCTCGGCAAGATGAATGACCTACCCTCTGTCACGTTGCAGGCTCTGGCGTACAGATCCAGGATCTTTTTCCTTCGACTCTGAAGCATCTGTGTAGAAAAAATAAAAATAAATAAATAGCAGCACAAAATGTGCGATTTCAAGATCAAACTGAACGGCAGATGTTTGTAATCATATTTTTACGATAGTAACATCTTTAAAAGCTCCCTCTTCCTACCCCTGGGGTTTTATTGTTGTTGTTGATTGCATTTGCACTGCTGATGTGGTTGGTGCTGGCGATGTGGTTGGGACTCGGGATGTTATTGGTGGTTGTCCCGTTGCAGGCTGGGTCACGATCCAAGAGGCCCAGAGAGAGCAGGCAGAGGTCAGGCTTGTTTCCCAGATTGACGAGGCACGGGTTGGGGTTGCTGGTTTCGGCTGACCCTTGCTTGTCGGACGCCGCCTCCTCGTCGCTGTCGATGCTGCGGCTCAACAGCTGCTCGTTCTCTGATGACGCGTCATTTTCACTGCAAACAAAGGGAAAAACACATTTGAACACATGAAGTGTACAAAAAGAAATAATTGATGGTTTATAGTCAGTTGTGTGTTGGCCTATCTCTTGGACACCAGGGCGCTGACTTGCATTATCTTCAGATGTGCTGGCACAAGGATTTTATTACCTTTAGTAGACTCAGCCATGGTGACTGTCTCTTCTCTTCACGCTAACCTCAGCTAACCAGCTGCTTTTTCTTATTTGCTGTACAGGCATTGTATGTGACCCTCAGCAAGAGAGTGTACTTCCCAACATATTAGCTCAACATGTTCTCACTCCCAAGTCCTCAAATACAGCAGCTCGGTCAGTGGCCTTGGCAGCAGATCACACTGGGTCGCATCGCCAGCAAACCATTGTTTTCCTACGGTACGGACGGAACTATTACCAGTATGCGTTTGACTGTCACTGCTTTGCGCGCAGCCCTATACATGCACACACGCATAGGCAATTTTTCTCGTTCTAGTAAACAAAACTGTGCACATAGTGTTGGTGCTGTGCGGCGCGATTTCATGCTGCAGCTGACCGCTAATGTCCTACAGAATGACTCACGTCTCTGCAAACTCGGTGAGAACGCTGACAAGCAAGCGGGAGAAGAATGCTGTTGTTGTTGTTGCCATAGCTGCCGCTGTTTCTGAGCCCCTCCTGTGATTGACTGAAATAGCCCTGCGTTTTACCACATGATACCATGTAATATCATTTTATTACCCGGCCTCTTCCTCCCCTTATGCTTGTTCTGGATTTTCTCCCAAAAGCACCTTGTTGACAGAGATGCTCACAGAATGCCATTGTTCCGCAGTCCCACGCTCTTCTCCTGAACGCTCACACAAAATGGCATTGTTTCCCCCGGACATCCAACACCCACTCTGGCAGCTAAAGCAGTGAGTTAGCACATCCTCTGGCATGCTGCTATACCACACGGTTTTTACTGCCATTGATGCTGAGCAGTGTGTGTACGTGCCTGTGTGTCTCATCTGTTCTCTTACATACACCCATATATTGCAACAGCATATTAATCCAAGCATGTTCACTACAGGGGCTGTAACACTGGAGCACAATGGATCACTGTAGGTTTGGGTGCAGTACTCTAAGCTATCATCGACTCCCACACTTCTCCTCTGCACGTTAGCCACTAGCGGCTATAAAGCGGCATTGTCTGCACGCGGGGGATGAGATAAACGCCGAAAGACGAAGGTGTGAAAACTGTCGTTCTTTGTTGTCTGCCAGGACATGCTTTCACCTGGCAGTGGTTTTTAGGCGAAGCTCGGAATAAATACCCCCACTTGGTCTCTTACAGGTCTGCTAGGCTTCAGGGCTCATCTATGCTGCCTTACCAATCCCCCCCTCTAGACCCACTTCTCTGCCTGCTCCAAAGCTACATAATGGCTCTCTGCTTCATTAAATACAAAACAAGGGAGGGGGAAAAAAAAAAAAAAACCTCAACTGATCTTGCTTTTAACATACCTTTACACACACACACACACACACACACACACGTATATGCAGACACAAAAAAGAAACAACAACAAAACAACAACCAGCAGCACTGCTTTTACTACTGCAGTGACTTGTTCTGTGGTGGCTTAATTACGGACAGATGCTGAATTTTTTTTTTTTTCCTTACAAAAGCTTCTTTCTGTTTTGCAAAGTCTCTCTGACGCCACATAAGAAAAGCACACGCGCTCATAATGTGCACTTAAACACAGCAGAGTACCATGTTCTCCACACACATGTAATATTCACTGAAGACTAAGCACAAAATAAAGCATAAATATACACTGATACAGCAGATAGATCTCATTCATACACAAGTGGCATAAAGAGCTAAAAAGTCCTCGAAAGGAAGGTGGTTGAAACAAACGCAGGACTTTAACCAAGGAGACAGATTTCCATGTCTCGTGTTACCAACAGTCAAAAATGACCCATTTGACCAACCCCATCGTCCCAAGCCTTAGTGGTTTATCTCTAATCTCACCTGTCATCAAGGTAATCAACAAATGCTCTGAACCCCCTAACATGCTTATTATCAGCTTCTACCAAATCCAGTGTCATCCAGTTATATTAACAGTAAAAGTGTGGTGAAGTTGTTTGTGAATCAGACACATCCTCTCACCTTTTCACTGTCTTCTGAGGTGGAGCTTTCATTTTGTCGAACTCATCTTTCTCTGAGTAGATCACCACATTGTCTAGAGAAAGAAAGAAAGAAAAGCTTAGTGAGTATTTCTCCACAATATTGAAAACAGAAGAGAAAAACAACACTGCAAAATATGCTCAGATCTCAAAGAGTCGTGGTTCCAATATCTGTCATTACACCCGAACTTCTCCAAAGATCTGCAGGACGATTTAACGCCCTCGCTCACACTTTCTGCTGCACAACAGCCACTGTGGATGGTTAAACTGACCCTCATTCCTTGAGATTTTCCTGTGTCATGATGCTTTTTACTCTTTTGAAAGTTACATAATCTGTGTTTAATTATTAGCGACGGCACATGCCTCATTTCGGCAGCATATGTGTAATCAACCAAAGAGAAAAAAAAAAAAAATAATAAAAAAAAAAAAAAAAATATATATATATATATATATATATATATATATATATATATTTCCAAAACAGATTACGTTCATTGACATACCAGCACTAGCAGAGTACTCGATTATAAAAAATGTAAATATAGAAAAGGTCTCATAATCTGATTTTGTGAGCTCTGATCTTTCATCTCGATGCAAAACACGATAACACCTCCGTGTTTTAATCGATGTTGGCGTGACTTGAAGCACACGAGAAAAAGGACAGATTCCTGAGGCGAACAGGATGTTCACCGCGTTCTGAGGAACTGCTGCCTGAAAGGTGTGTAAAACAATTACATTGACGATTATGTTTAATTACACTTACATCGCGGACACTGATAGGGATAGACAGCGTAATGAGTGAACAAGTGGAACGAATGCTGTGTGTGTGTGTGTGTGAGGGAGAAAGAGAGCAAGAGTGCGTGTGTGTGTCTTTCATCTCACAACCTTATTAAGTCTGTGTCTACATGATTGACAGCTAGCTCCGGTTGAGCTCCGAGCAATGGGCTTCTATCCCATATATACACGCACCAATGCATTCATGCACACACACACACACACACACACACACACGCACACACAGCAACAACGAAACATTAAGTGACAAAGCAGACATTTATTTTTTAATCATACTGTAACTACTTAATCGTGCTTTCTTAGCTATTACATTATTAACTTTGCGACCATGTTTGACCACATAATGCTTATGTGGCTGCAGATGCAGACTAGGTGTGTGTGTGTGTGCGGGGGTGTGTGGGGGGGCGTTCTCATTCACACCACATGTACGTGGTTAGTCAGTCAGTCTGCGAGTGAGATTGAACAGAGCATCATTGTCAGGAGAAATGGCGCCTACAGCAACGTATGGCTTTAGCCTGGGAAGCCTCACATTCCACCACGATGTACTCATGATGTACTCATAGTACTGCAGTACACACACACACACACACACACACACACACACTTGTATTTGCATACATTTTGCTGCCAACAATGATATGCACATACAAACTAGACTGACACATGGAGCCAACTCTATAATGTATCAGTGACTGATTCAGTCAGTGTGATGAGATGATGCAGTTTGTTCGTGTTGAATTCAGAATTTATCTATCTATCTATCTATCTATCTATCTATCTATCTATCTATCTATCTATCTATCTATCTATCTATCTATCTATCTATCTATCTATCTATCTATCTATCTATCTATCTATTTTGTATTTTTGAGAATATCTGATCAACATATTTCAAGAAGAATAAGCAAATGTTGGCAGAGTGAGGAAATAATATTATTGCAATATTATCTACATTAAGAACTATTTTGATCAATGCGCTTTGTGTTTTAATTTACTGAAATATGATGACTGATGATGATTATTATTATCTTAGTCTGCACTGAGTTTAGGGATGTGAAGCTTCTGACATACGCAAAAACACCAGTGAAGGCGCCTGCGGATTAAAGTTCGAATGTGCTTCAACTTGCTGTCAGAAAGAAGAGTAAAAAGCCATTTCAAATATTCAGAATTGAAGTTTATAAATATTGAGATTTTTCCGTCAATTCATACAAACTTGCCACTCCACAGACTATTCTGCCCTGAGTTCATCTCTGAAGGAAATGGTTACAAACTCATCTGCAATTTGCAGCTTCAATTTGAATTAAATCATTATCAGTCGAGCCAGAGCACCACAGGAAAGTGTTGGATAACACTCCTGTGGACAGATAACATGCCGCGTTTGGGGCTTAACCAATAAGCCAGACATACAGTTACCTGAGTCAAGGTTAGAGCGGATTTCTCTGCAGGATTGAGTAGAATTACATACAGTGTTAGTGTAAGCACTGCTGGGTGACATCTGTTCAGACTCACAGTGAAGCAAATGAAGTGCTGAGTCACATTTTTGAGTAATTTCAGAGTCGTTAAAGCTAAGGGTGGAAAAAAAATAATTACAGCCTTTCATGTTACTATAATTATATAGCATTGTGTGTCTTTGTACTATTCAGGTTGTAGTTTTAAGTAGTTTAAGTTAAAACTGCTTCTGTTGTTGAGTACATGTTTTGTAGGCTCTCGTTTGGGAATTGTGCAAACTGAGAATTACGTTTTATGGAAACTATAATTGATCCGTTCTGTTCATTTTTTTACAGATATAAACTGACAGTTTCATGAAGAAAAATCAGCTGGTCTCTACTGAACACAAACAGGCTCTAATGTCGCTCAATTATTGTGAGCTCACACTTTGCTTTGTTTCAGAAAAGCAACTGTTTCTTCGTATTTCAACATATCCTCTCGTACTTTTTGCATTATGAAAGACATGTGTTACAATGAGCACTTTGAGTGTTTCTGAAGAATTACAGTTTCTGTGATGTCTTTGCATTGTAATGTCCTAACGTGTTTCTAGAAACCTGCGTCAAAGCCCTGATGTAGTCCTGAGAACCCTGAATATTGTAGATGGAGTACTGAATCAAAGGCATGCAAGTGTCTGCTACACCTGTGAACATATGGGCAAAAATGTGGATATTATTGGTATCAGGATATAAAAAATACAAATATTTATGTTTCGTTTAAACATCATAACCGTAATATAATCCAAACCAGGACAAACCCTCTAGTGTACATGTCAACAAAGTCTGTTGTTCCTGCTAGGGATCCAAAATTATGAGGCCAGACTTGATTTACATCAGTTTGTGAAAGACAATAAACAGGAAGCCATTGAGACGCTTAAAGGCTGCGTGAGCCTGTTAATTATTCAATGTGTGTGTGTGTGTGTGTGTGTGTGTGTGTGTGTGTGTGAGGCGTCTCACCTGGGACATCTTTCTTGTCTTCCTGTTTGTTGGCCTGAGCTTCCACAGCCTTCACAACTTGTCCCGAACAGCATGCTGCAGACACACACACACACACACGTATGAGGGACATCATAAAACATAAACACCAACCTCTGACATGAAATCATGTGTGTGTGTGCATGTGTGTGTGGGTGTACGTGTGCATGTCTCACCCTGGCCGCTCGGTTTGGCCTTCAGGATGTAAAACATGATGATGAGGACGATGGCGATGGCCATGATGAAAATGGTCGACATGGCAATAATGAGGGCCGTTGCTAGGTGACCTTGCCCGGTGGGATCTAAAACATGGCGGCAATGATGTAAAGTCGTATTATTAAAAAATGTGTGTGTGTGTGTAAGACAGAACAAAGGTAGCGTAGGAAGAATGGGTGGTAATTGGAGCTCGATGAAGCTTGTCTTGTATATTTTTGCCTGTGTGTTTTTGTGTTTACCTTTGTGTGGATGAGGGAACACAGTCGTGCTGCCAGGGTCAATTACAGGTTTCTCTCTCTGCCCGCTGGTTGAGCCTGTGAAACACATACGCAGACACTCTGAATCCTAGTTCATTAACTCTGGATGTCTTAGTGACGTTATCTTTTGTTCTAGAGCGTGCACAGCAGCCATTTTTCTCTGACATCACACTCCGGGTGGGCAGCTAAACGTGTTGCACTGCGGTCTTCAAGCGTAAGATGATGGACAGTGAGAATCTGAAGGGACCTCAGACTATATTAAAAGATAAAACAACATATTTGTTAACCCCTTAGCTTACATTAGACAACAGCTAACATTAGCCTGAAAGCACTTCCTAGCTAATATTTGATATTGTTACAAAATGGGATAAGAAAAGGCATACATTATTTTAAAATATCAACATACATTTAACAGTAATGTTAGCTTGAAGCGGCTGAATGCTAACATCAGCTTACGTGTTATCAAATATGTTGTTTTACCTTGATATATTGCTCAATATCCCTCTAGATTTTCCACTATCCATTGTCTTTTCAGTTGCTAATCAATTTGGAAGTGCCGAAATGATCAAAATGGTCAGATTTCCTTGGTTTATATGACTGACAACCAAAAGTACAGCAGCCAGCCAAATCTCTTTAAGCGCATGTTCTTTAACATCCAAAAGTGAGCCGCACTAACTTAGATGACAACAATAGTTTAACATTTTTAGAAAAGTACTCTTATTTGCTTTGTTCTTTGTTCGACACCACTCTTGTGCTTATGCTGTAAATATGAAGCTACTGTGAGCAGCCGCTTAGCCTAGCTTGGCACAAAGACTAGCGAAGACCTCTTTTGGAAGTGATGATGAAACAAGATATAAAATGCATATTATTGAACAGTAGAGGTGCTTGTAGGTGAAATATGTCAGGACAGAGCCTTGCTAGCTGTTTCCACCTGTTTCCAGTGTTTGTACTAAGCTACGCTAACCAGCACCTGGCTGTTGCAACATATCTAAGCTACCACACAGACACGACAGTGGCATCAAGTCTCCTTATTTAATATTAATGCTCTATTTCTTTAAAGTAGTCTCAAGCAATTATACAGTTTTACAGGAGAAAGCACCAGAAATGCTGTCTGGCAAAGACAACATAGCTTTGGCTATGTTGTCTTTCATTTGATTGACCCTTTTTTCCCCCAAACACTGTTGCATGACTTCATACTGCAAGTAGCAGTCTCTCTTCTAAGCCTTCTCCTACCACAGTAAACAAACTGTGTGAACACAGGAAGGAAGCTCACTGTCCAAAATGTATTCTGTTTCTTTCTGTTCACTTTCCAATCACCTCCCTCTTCCTCTTCCCCTTTGGTCTCTCTGTCTGGATTATTCATCAACTGTTTCTTTCTTTTTTTCACCCTCCGTCTCCTAATGAACCTTTAAACTCCCGGAAAGCTCATAAATCGGCTCTTTTAATCAGTCTTTTATTTCAAAGAGTTGATAAACTGTAGACCTCTCTGGCATGCGCCCTACCGCTTCCCGCGGTCTCAGAGCCTCATGTCATCACACACATCACACACACACACACACACACACACACACACACACCAGTGCCCTGTGGCTGCAGACATTAACTCGGGGTATGTGTTTACACTCTCTGGATAAAGATATGAGCCTGAACTGGAATTCTGTTTAGCGTCTTGTGGTTTTAATCTCCTAATCATGTCTCGCAGGCTGAACACACACTGCAAAATGATAATTCTGCAGGGCAATCAGGTCCAAACAAACTGTGAGGCGCAGGATTACAGAGCGGGAGACAAATAAAAATATCAAAGCATTTTTTTGGTTTGAAGGAGGAATCGTGATACCTCAAAGCAGGGATAAAGTGAAGGTTAACCTCTGATAAATAGTTCTGTGTGAAACTGTGATATCAAGTTTACACAGTTTTTGATCTGTGTTGCTGTCATCTTTACAAGTATTTACATGTTGTGAGCCCGCTTAGAAATGGCAGCAAAAGTCACTAAAATCAACAGTGGAAGTGAGGAGATGCCTACAGACTCCTGACGTCTGGCCTGCCAAAGAGTAGCATCAGCGCAAGCACTAACATGCTAATCATCTATCTTTCTCATACCCACTGAAGTTTTAATTATCGCACACACAGAGCGAGGCAGGAGCCGGGGTAATTTACAGATTACAACGGCGAGTGTCAGCCTGCCTTCACCCTCAGTGAGCAGAACCCCCGGCTCTCAGCTCCTTTTCTTTTTTTTTTTTTCTTTTCTTTTTTTTTTAATTTACGGTTGGGGTTGTATTATTTATACTGCTATAAATTATCATCTGTGGAGGGTTTTTATTTTAATTAAAATGTACCACAGAATGATTGAACAAATAAGCATAAATACAAAAGGCTCTGTGTGATGTTTTTTTATCAAGATGAATCAAACTTAATTTGGGGGAAACCAAACTGCATTAATGGTTTTAATTAATGACCGTAAGGTTGTAATTGGAAACGCTTCGATTATTCCTTATCATCTGTTTAAATCTCCCTATCATTGGTTTACATAACCCTAAATCAATAAACATAATCACTTAATTAAATGTGACGGTTATCCGTTGGATAAATCTGTCATTTCTTTGCCATTTCTTAAAACAAAAATATTAGCTACTGGTTAGTAAACAGGCCAAAAAAGTATTTTAATAAATGATTAAGTCTCACAAGTACGAGACCCAACCGGTAATTCAATCAATCCTAATATCAAACTACCAATAACTGTTCAACTGGTAGGTCCAAGTTTAAAACATTCAGCTGCTGACAAACACATCACATCCACGGTGGACTCAGAAAAAGTTCCCTCTTTGATGCTTCTGCGGCAGATTAAACATGGTAAAGAGTCCTCTAGTTTCCAGTCCAGTGGGCAAAATGTGGTGAAGTGTCCTCTCTTCTTTCTGCTGCAAACATGTGGTGCACTTTTTCATTTTTTTTTTGCCCACTGCCCCTCAATCATTCCGAGTCAGTAGTGTAAGTTAATAATGTTAAAACTGTTGGTACCTTGGCTGTTGCAGGTTGATATCCCTATCTGTTACCTTTAAGTGATTTCCCTCTATTTTATTAAGATATTAGGAAAACTTCCTTTCTCGCAATGTTTAAGAAAGTGAGAAGAAATTCCCGTATCCATCACCTTCACCTGATCAGCACCAAAAGTTGATGCGGACAGAACTAAGCCGAGACTCATCTTCCACCCAAGTTTTATGTAAATCTGCTCAGTAGTTTTCGTGTAATCCCGCTCACAAACCAATTTAAATTAGCATAGCTTAGTTTAGCATGAGGACCAGAAACAGCAAGAAAATCCTCCTACCAGCACCTCTAATGTTCACAAGTTAACACGTTGTACTCTATGTTGTATAATAATAAAAAAAGTGTGATAAATCTCACAACAAGATTAAATTGCTTTCCACACGATCAATGTTTTCTGTTGCGCTGCATCATTTTATCTCTCATTTGCTCGTCTTCACAGCATCAAATTCACTCATTTCCATGCCTGAAGAAACAATTAGGGCACTGTTGAAAAGTGTGTGTTTATACATACATACACACACATACGCACACACGCGCGCACACACACACACGCCCGCCCATCTCCCTGCTCCGCCTTCACACCCTCTCCTCTGCAGGCCCGGGCTGCTTTTTGGGGTTTTCGTCTTTCCAAACGCTCTTATTAAATATGACACAATGACAATAACATTCATTTCCGGGCTCTTCAATTACACTCACAGGGGGTTTCGAGCAATCATGGGCCCATAAATATCATTCACACAGCAGTATGTATCAGTGAGGATCAAAAACACTGTTCGGATCCCGTTGACAATCGTCACATCTGGACAAACCCACAGAGGGCACAGCAGGACAAAATATCCGGCCCGAGCTCTGCAATAAACTCATCGTATTGACAGTTTTCTTTTTCTCTTTTTTTCCTCAGCTTAACCTTACAAGTACACAAGATGATGATTAATTTACATTTGTGGGTCATTTATCTTTTCCAGCGTGTCTTGAAAGGATTTTAAATAAGCACTGAAACATAACAACCACAACATTTAACCACTCGAGCCCTTTTTCAAAGAACACGACCAAGAACTCATCGATCAAGATCTTCAGTATCGTAAAAGTAGAAAGCAGGATGCCAGCGGAAATAAAATAAACATTTGTTGAGCGGCTGTGGCTCATGGGAGGTCCCTGGTACGATTCCCCTGGTCTGCATGTTGAAGTGTCCTTGAGCAAGATAATGAACCCCAAACTGCTCCTGATGTTCTGGTCGACACTTTGCATGGCAGCATGTATGTACGAGTTACTGTGAGTCGCTTTGGACAAAAGCGTCTGATAAATGCCCAAAAATGTAAATGTTGTGTGTGATGGGCAGTTTGTGATGAAATCTTTTAGGATGGATGAATATAAATTATACGTTTTTTTGCCGATGGAAAGATGTTTTGGATGATTACTTTACTTACTTAATACTTGTTCAGTAATAACTTTTACCTTTTACGCTCTTCTGAAAAATTCAAGGATGTTTCGCTGCCTTTTCATCGTTACTAGTTAATGTTAATCATCTATACACTGAGGGAAAAAAAAAACACATGAACTACCCGCATCTTTTAAGGGGAAACATTTTTCTTGCATGTTACTCGAAGAGATTGAATTGATGTCGTGAAAGAAATCAAAACTCTATCAACAGGCACATCCTGATTGTTAATTTTTGTTATCTTAAAGCATTTCTTTTTTGGTCTATTTCATGACAAATGCTCTGGTGATTATTAGATCTGCAAGTGCTTAAATCACAGTGTTTGATTCTCAACCTGATTGTGTTAACTGTCATCGTCCTCACAGGGACGTGAGTGCCAAGTTTTGGCAGGTGATTATTATTATTTTTTTCAGGATAATTTTTTTTAAGGTACTTTTTTTTCTTCATCTGAGCAAGTGAGAAAAAAATGTTGGCAGAAGAAAAAACAAATGTTAGAGAATTATCCTTACAAAAACATTTCTTTCTCACCTGCCAAAACTTTTTTTTCACTTGTTTCACAAAAGGAAAAAAAAAAAAAAAGCAGAAAAGAAATCATCTTGGCAAGGTTTTTTTCTTTTTCACCTGGCAAAATCTTTTTTCCTCCTTTTCTTTGCAGATGAAACAAAAAAAAAGCTAATCCTGGCAAAACCCCTTTTTGTCATCACTTGTGTCGAAATTAAGTCAGATTACACAACAAAAAAAAAATGTATCATCAAAATATCAGAAAATGATTGTTTGCTTGACTGCCATCTACTGGGGTGACAGTGACGAGGAAGCTGAGAAATGGAGACATCCTCTGGTAAATATTAATGTCGATGGGATGTGGTCGCTCGGCGTCACGCATGCGCGCACACACTCGGATGCATGTACACACAGTGTCAGGTATGCAGAGTAATGAGTGAGGCAGTGAGGTTAAGGATAAGCTGCCAAACACCCCTCTGGGCCCACAAAAAAAAAAAAGGAGATGCAGGATGTTTGACTCAGAGGGTCCTGGGAGAACTCAGCGCTCCCTTCGACCTCCGACTGTTCCCTAAAAACCGACGCCGCGTTTTTTTTTTCGACATCTGCTTTCACACAGCCTGTCCTCTTTCATTTCCTGTCATTTGCATATGAAAGTTTGACATTTGGCACGTTTAAAACCAGTGGAAACCAGGTCGGTGTTTGGGGAGACAGAGAGCTGTGAAGATAAAGGCTGGAAAAGAAAAGAAGAAAAGGTCGAAAACGTTGTGAAGAGGTTGTTCTTACATTCTTTGGTGTTTCGTGGTGCGTTCTGGCACGAGTGGCAAACCATCCCGTAGAGGTTCCTGGGCCTGTTTTCCAGCATGTAATACCTGAGAGACATAAAACACATGAGTATAATCCGGCAACTTGTTAAGACTGTATAATAAGGCTGCACTAGACCTGGTTAGGCTAACAGGTAACTTAGCGGACGAACTTCTTAAATTAAAATCAGTTTCAAACAAGGAATTGCAGGCACGGCAGGTGTGTGCGTACAGTACGTGGCCTCCCTGCCGCTGAGACATACCATACCTACATGGTGCATAAGTAGCTGGAAGCAGCTGAGGTGAAAAGTTTGACTAAGTGAAGAAATGTACATAATTGATGCCCTGCAGACACAAAGTATGGCTTGGTGCATATTATCGCCCTGAGTCATGAAGCGGCTGTTGGAGGCCAGAACAGCAGCAGGCTGCAGGGAGCCTGTGAGCGACTGTGGAGCGGCAGTAAATCATTTAAGGCCTGAGCACATGAAGCGGTGCGAACACTTGATGTATGCAGCCAGCAGGTGATCGAGCGAAGCCGTTCATAGGTGTTGAGACGGTCGGAGCAGCTGCAGCTTTCAGCAGCACTTGAGCATCAGGAGAGTTCATGAAGCTTTCTGAGGGTTTTGGTGGACAGGCAGTTGAGGGAAACTCGTCTGCTGGTGCTTGTTTTCGGGGTTTCTTTCATTAGACATTAGTCGCTGTGGTTTAGCTACAAAATGACAAATGTTCAACTGCTGAGAGATGACTTTCTGACTAATTTATGAAGAACGGTTTGTTCCACGGAGCTTTAACTCATCTTGTTTTAATTGTTACCAGTTAACTGTATTTTGATTTTATATATAATTATTTCAATGTATCTATTAAATGATGTGCAATTATTACAGTTGATGGCTTTTATGTGACTGACTGTTATTTTACATTGAATTATTTTACTTTTCGTAAGATTATCTAACATAAAACAATCGTATTTTAATAGCAGGCTTTTGACTCATACTTGTTGGACTTTCTTTTCTTTGTCAGTTTATACTCTTGTTCTTGTTTCACCCTCCGTGTCACTGTAAATGAGGGTCACCCCTTAATGATCCCTGTAGTATAGATAAAGGTTGATTTTTCAACTGATTGATTGACTGTTTTTCATTCTAAATTGTTTGTTCTATGATAAATGTCAAGTAAATCTCCTTAACATTTGTAGATGTTTGTCACTCCCCATTCTAAAATTGTCTTAAACCTCTAACAGAAATTCATATCGTATTTATAATATTTAAGAGCTGGATGGACACAAAATGGACAAGCTGCAACGCAGGTGGAGCAGCACAAATATTATCTCTCCTTTATCACAGCAAAACAGTATTGTGACAAAAACAGCTGTACACTCTGCCAAAAAGCCCACAAATGACTTGTTAATTGATAATAAAGTTATTTACATCAAGTTTCTTTAATACTATTACGATGGAAAAAAAGCAGTTCGCACTTCTCCAAGACTTAAGAAAAGTAACGGGTGCACGGAAGTTGCGGGAACAAATAATGAACAAAACTCGGAGACCATCTATCAGAACAATCCCAGTGTTTCAGCTCTAAGCCTGATGACGCTGATGAACGCTTAGAGCCACAATAAAAGATGAGGTTTGTTCTCTGAGCGTACTGGATGCATTTCTGTTATTAATAATTAAAAAAATGCATATGCAATTTTCCAGCCACCTGCATTTTTGTAATAATTACCATCCCAACTCGCGAAGTGCTGTTGCCTATTATTTAGACATCGTTGATATATCTACGCAATCATTACTTAATTACAGCCTATAACATGAATTATTTTGAAGTGCTACTGAAGCTGCTGACAGGGAGAGCGGCGGATAAACACGTCTTTCATGACAGATTCATTCTCATATTCCTCCAGGTCTTTTTGCTCTGTGCTGAGAATCAGGCCTTCGAGTGAACTTCGTCGCAGCCGTTCAGGCCTGTTCTGTTCCGCATCAGACGTGTGTGGACTGACTGCGCCGCGCGAGGATCTGTACATGCGGTGCGGCATTTATGGCACAGATGCCGAGCACACTCGTTCCTGCAACGATCACGCTACTAATTCAAAGCAAAGACAGTCCTGAGAGAGGACAGCAAGAGCCAAGAAGTCTAGAAGGCGGAAGGACGGCATCCAGATCGATGACAAGAGGAGGAGACTTGAACATTAAACCCTCTCTGTTGGAGTCAACGGGTCGAAAAATCATGAATCTCCCTTATTTACGCAAATTACTTCAAGGCTTACTTAATTACAAGCTGCCCACATTTAATTATGGATATCAGATGAAATACGAGTCAGAAAAATAATCCTGTTTTTTTTTTTCCCCTCAGCAAATAATCATGTATAAAATATCTTTTGCACAGCGGGAGATCCAAAGTTAACAACGCTGTAAGAAAATTAACAGTTTGGTGTCGACAACGCCAATCAGTCACTTTTTCTCCGGAGAGGCGCGGGGTGGGGGAGGAGGAGGAGGAGGAGGAGGAGGAGGAGGAGGAGTGATGGATGATGGGAAGGACCAGCAAGGGAGAAGCGGAGAGGAAGGTCTGGTAACGTTTAAGCACACCCGTTGACTTGATATCTTAAGTGACAGCGGCGTAACATCCACAGCTGTTGTATGCAAATGGAGAGGTTCAGTGTGTGTTTGCGCACAATGGGAGGCAGTGTGTTTGGAGGAAGACAACAGGGTGGTCCCTTCATGTCAAGTCATGTTACATTAAAGAAAATGTGCCCGTACCGTACGCGAGCCAGCAACTGAACACAGTCATACAGGGCAATGTACATATGCAGCGTCTCTGTTTGTGTATGCAAAGTACACATTATGTAAATGTTCGTAATAAATACAGTCGTCTGAATTCACTTCCGGTCCTGCAGTACATTCCTTAAACTATCTCAGCAGTATTGTTTATTGACGTACGCTGCTATAGACGGTCTATACGTCTGGTTCAGCTGCGTAAGCGCGATCATGTGTCCACCTTCATCCGGAAACGTTTTACTTTTCATTTAAAATAAACAACGAATAAAACTTTTGCAATCCCGAACAAACGCAAATTTGTGTACGAGTCATGAAAATGTGTTCAGAAGAAGACGAAGGGCCGTTTTAGAGTAAATATTCCGGTAACGATATAACGGCCGATACACCCACATTTCTTTGGAGTGATCCCTAAAATGTGGTCGTTGAACGCTGCATTGTAATTGGTGCTGGATATCTTACATTTGAAGGTTAAACTTTATGGTCAAAAATGACGTCAGTGCACTGAAAATTCACTGGAAATTTAATAAGAAAATTACGCCAAGCATCATTTTCTGCTTTATATTTAGCTAAAAAAAATAAGTTTTTCATATCAAACAGCTGTGATAGGCTAATAGTGGCCAATGATATCAGCCAACCAATACATAGGTCGGCAGTCAAAAACAATGTTTTTTCTTCCATTATTTTTCATTCACAAACATCCTCGACCACTTTCAGTGAATGTTCCCGTTGGGGGGAATTCCTGGATGTTCTTAATCAGGTCGTCTGCCATAACTTCTTTAAAACTTCGCTCACGGTGCACCGTGTTGTTACATGTCAGAGCCGAGTTCGCTGAGGACTCGCTGAAGCGTGAAATCGCCCTATGTGTTTACTTTATGTAACGTGTGGACACAAAAAAGAAAACTCTGAAGCTCACGGCCACATCACACTGAGCGAGCCCGATCTCAACCCACCTTAGACGCAGAGTCCGGCCCGTTCAGTGCTCGGTGCTGAGGCTCGCCTTGCAGTCATTATAAAAAAAATTGTCTTTGCAAATGTTTTATAAGGAAGTAGATTTATTTAATGGATTTGTGAGACTTCAAGATTACATTATGCCTTTTTCTGAGGCGGACAACGAAAAGACTTTTAATAATGATCACTGCGTTTTTTAACATGGCCCCCAAAATATTTCGATTGAAAAAGTTCTTTAAAATACATATTATTATGTTGTTTTAATTTTTGTAGGTAAAAAAAATCTTTTAAATATAAATTACCCTCATTCATTAATTATTTTTTTCATAATCTGAGCACGGCGGGCAGAGAATGAGCAGAGGAAGTCAATCGGTTATGAGAACATTTTGTGTCTTAACGCTAGAGTACGACACAAAAGGCGCTCAGTTTTGGCCCGTGGCCCACCATCGAGATTCAGTTTAGGCCCTCTGAGGGAAAGTTTGGGCATCCCTGATCGAAGCGATCCGGTGAGCACTCTTTCGATGGCAGAGTCTTGGTGGTATTTTCTTTTTTCTTTTTTTTTTTTCAAATGAGGTCACAAACTCAATGAAAGCTGATTATAAACAGAAATGTGGTAAATGCCTCCTGGATTTTTGTTTTTAACTTCATGGGTTTAAATGGATTCTGTGTTGTCGTGTTTGCGCTGCTTACCCCGGTAAACAGGGTCCGCACTCTGCGTCGCTGTCCGGAGTTCCCGCGACGCGAACGGTGGCTTTGTAGAGGGCGTCGCAGTCTTTGTGCCGTCTGCAGATCTCGTACTTCCCTTTGGAGTATTTCCCCTGCGGGCACGGCACGCAGGCGAAGTCCTCATCCTTCACACCGTAGCCACAGGTCTGCAAAACACACACACACACACACATTTTGTTTAACATTTATCTCCTGCAGTGCGTTTGGTGAAGTGTGATTCTTCATAAACTCAGCGCTCAGTGAGATGATTTACAGCACACACACACACACACACACACACACACACACACACACACACACGGACCTCTGTGACCAATCAGATTCTTCTTTTGTCATGTATTGCCAGATTAGGACATGGATAGAAACAGATGTGTGTGTGTGTGTGTACGTGTGTGTGTGTGTGTGTGTGTGTGTGTGTGTATGTGTGTGTGTGTTTGTGTGGGTGTGTGTACAGCTCCCCATGCCTGGTTGTGTTTAAGATGACCAACTCATCACTCTGTCTTGTGTCATCATCTCCTTCTTTCTCTGTATCGTTAGTTCATCTCAGTGGGGAGGCCACACACACACACACACACACACACACACACACACACACACACATCTTTCATTTCCCTCGTCCTTTCATCTGTCTATTAAAAGAAGCCAGTGCCTCTTAGCTCTGGGCTACAGTAGACCCACTCTTAGAGAAATCTGATATTTCTTCCCTTTTGTTTGACGCCCCTGAGTCTCGGTATGATTGTTTAATATAAAACTGCGCCGAGCTATCGGCAACATCTTGTCGCTTTGGGTTAAAGCTCGCCTTGGATCTTCAGCATCCGAGTCACTGCAGAAGCCTCTGCTTCTGTTCGTCACGCTAAACTGTTTCCGACCAAAAGCTCCTCTCTTTTCAAAGCAAATTTGTCACCTATCTTAATCACGCGTATCATTAATCTAGGGGGAGTAGGATCGACTGTCACTGTTGAAAGTTGAAAATGAAAGGAAAGGAAGGAGGAGAACGAGAGAGGGTGGTGACAGGCTAACAAAGCTCTCAGGCAGAGTCAAACCAGGGAGGTTGCAGTTAATATTAAGCATCTTTAACCTGAGGGAGCGTTCACATGTCACGCTTCGAAACTTCTTTAATGTTTCCTCGTCTCACCATCAACTTCATCGCTAATTAAAAAGCTAGAAAATCTGAAAAATGAGTCCGACTTCAGAGCAACATCACACACAATCCAAATATGAGATGCACAATGTCTTTCTCATGGTGCGGTGCCTGTGTGTGTGTGAGCACGTACTTTCTGAAGCCTCTCTTGTGAAGAGGAACCCTATCGTTATCCCATGATTAAAAGGGTGTTGAGAAAAACACACACACACAGACACACACTTGTAGGGAAAGCTCAGGGGAACAAAATCAGACATGAATTACAGACAGTGGCAGCGAGGATCAGATGGGCAGGAGAAAGTGCAAAGGAGGCTCTCATCTCGCCGACTGAACCTCTTTCTTCTCGGGCGGTTCTATCGCTCACAAATGACTTAATTACTCTTTATGACAGAGCCGTGCCCTGATCACACTGAGCCTCTCATTGGAGTCTCTGTCCTGCTTGATTTTACAAGTTCGAACATTGTTGGGATGCTCACTAGAAGCACATGTTGGCTTTGTGAACACAAGGCAGGAAGGAGGGACACACAGATGGTACAATCAGGAGACTTTAAACAGGCTTTTGAAGCTCAAGGGGAGGAAGGAAGGAAGGAAGGAAAGAAGGAAGAAGGAACTGGGGGGAATGCAACATTGAAATATGTCAAAATCAATCACAAATCAGCAACAACAATGTAGCACTAGCCATCTAGCTACTTTGCTGCTGAGACGTGATCAAACTAATGTCGACTGTCTCATGCTTGCTATAAAGAAAACAGCCATGTAGCCCACTACGCCACCAAGAATCAGGAATCAGGGCCACGTAGAAGGGTCAAAGGGGTAATAATTTCCACAACCCGAGCAAACTACCTCCATAAATTGTATTTATAGCCCTAATCATGTTTCACAGGTCGATCCAGATGTAATTTACTGCACTCTGCACCCATTCACTTGAATCAACACGCGACCTTTAAAACTACAGATCAAAATAATACTCAGAATACACAACATTTGCTGCGCCCGAATAAATTACGGTGGCTATAATTCATTCTGTTCACCCTTGAGTGCGGCTGTCTCTCTCAGGTGGGTGTGGCACCCCGGGGTGCCAGCTGAAGCGTTTACCTTGGCTCCGGCTCGCTCTGGCTGTCGGCAGGCTGACTGACGGAGGCTAAATCACTGTGTGGCTACTGCGAGTCATTCGGCGTAATGCATGCCTTCACACCGGTGTCGATGAGAGCAATAAAGCGTGAGACATTGTTCATTTGAATTTAGGCACTGTTCACTGTGCAGCTATGTGTGCGGTGGGTGGTCTGAACAGGAACGACACGGCGGTTCATGAGGTCAGCGCTGTCTTTTTTTGGATTTCAGATGATCACTGATTGATCTGATACCGAATGAATCATTGCAAACACCGCTAATGAAACGCTCGCACAAAGTGTAATTACCGAAAAAGAACCACAGAGCGATAATTATAGTGACAAACTGGATTATAAGCTCAATTAATGGTTTTCGTTCGTGTCTCACCATATGTGGCTCTTGTCCCGGCTGGCACTGAGGGCAGGCCTGGCAGCTGTTACTGGTCTGATTGAAGAACTCGTACTCTCCACAGCTGGAATACTCCGCACTGGCAAACATACAACACACCTGGAGGGACAGACAGAGAACGTGATTAATGACACATTAATGACACTGTCCAAGTGCGAAAACAAACATGTGACTGGACGTGCCGCTAGTTCAGCATCAGATCAGCCAACAAAATGGGAATTAAAGAGACACTATGTAGTTTTATAGAAATTCAAACTCAGACATTCTAACATTCAATGAGGTAAAAACACAGACATGTACATTTTTTTCCATAACTGAATAATAACAATGAGGTCGCCAGAACAGGGTCCGCCACATATAAACAAAGTAAACAGTATGAGATTGAGTTGTGCTTCAAGGTCAGTTTGTTTATTCAGTTTATTTAAACATTTAAAAAAAGAGAGTGTATTTAGTTTGTTTAGGCATAAAAACATAAAAACATAAATCAGCCAATGAAGAGTTTTCTATTCTGATTAAAATGTATTCTCTTAATCCACACAGCTTTAAGTAATAAATACATGTTGAAAAATGTATCTCTCATGAAAACAGACCGCTTGCTGTCGTTCGGCCTATCTAAACTAAAATCCAGACTGTCAAGGCTCCCGTCTTTTGTGTCATCATGTTACAATACGTGTGGTGCGAACCTGTGGCGGCACAGGTCGATTTGAATAATTCTAGCCGCCATTATGGTTTTACTGACTTCCTCGAGTTTTTTAGTTTAGGCCTGCAAACTTCTACAGAATCTACAGAATGAAAAAGGAACAAGACAACAACATAACAGGATATCTAAGACGAGCATATCTCCAAAACAAAAAAAAAGTGCAATAACTGAGAGGTGTTTTGCTCATGTTTCCTTGCTCAGATTCGTTTGCTCGGTCAATATGTTTTGTAAATGTGTCTGGTCAAATTTAATGAAAAAGCATGGTCAATTTTTCTATTTGTTTTATTTATTTATTTGTGTGTTTGTTTGGGGGGTTGTATCCCTTTGTGAATCAACTACTATAGAAACTGATAAAACCTTCCATTTGTTTAAATATCTAATTTTGTATTCATGCTGCCCATAGGATATAAAGCATTAATACATATATAAATGAATATGTTGATATTAAAATAAAAAGACCTAATTTTAACATTCATTATGAGAGACGAGGTTCTCTATACAATCTTCCACGTTTGTTTCTCAGCTGAATGTACAACAGTAGGGCTGGATTCCTTCAAATGAATCTGTAGACTGTGATTGATCAGTCAGGAAAAGTTTGAATGAGCTGAAACCAAAAAAAATCAGTTTTATTGACTTTGCTGAAACTTTTCAAATCTAGAGAAACACGCTATTTTTTTGCACTAGAGTTTATTTGCAATGTAAAAAAAAAAAAATATGTGCGCGTCTGTTTAGTTTGTAATTTGACAATTCGATTGGAATGAATACTCTACATCACCAAACTAACTGCGACACAGGTGGACTGCTGACTGCAGCCCATTGATTTGTGACACGTCTTATCTAATATTATATATAAAACTGTAAAAATACACACACAACATTTTGTACATTGGCTTGTTTCTATCGAACACATTTAAAAAGTCCAATAATGATTCATACTCTACATCTGCAACAGCAGCGGAGAACAGCACTGCAGGGGGAAGACGGATGATTTATTCAGCAAAACCAACAGGCTACAAATCAACGTCGCCATTTTAATTGGTTAAAACCAAAGAGCAAAACAACAAACATCACATCCGGACTCGATCCTCTGTGATACTCAGATTAGTGGAGATCATTGTTGTGTGTCCATGAGAGAGAGAGAGAGAAAAGTTTGCACAATACCAGATTGACTTGTGTGTCCATTGTGTGCATGTGTGTGTGCGTGTGTGTGGCATTGTGTCATTGTGGCTCACTGTAATAAGTAGCAGCTGGTATTTAAAGTTTTACCAGCACAGTTTGTCCTCTTCCAAACAAACTAACTGACTTTAAAAAATCATCTGCAATCCAGAAAATAATGACTGTATGACTAAGTCTCTCCATCAGCTCTCTGTTGTTTTATTAAAATGTCCTCCTCCTCCTCCTCCTCCTCCTCAGAACCATCTCATGACAGCCGCTACAGGACACTGTTGACTGAGGTTCTGTTCAACTCTGCCTGTGTGTGTGCGTGTGTGTGTGTGTGCGTGTGTACCTGGTAGAGTTTTACAAGCAATGATTGAATAAGCTCTCCACCGTTCACTGTCCAAATCTGAACTTGTAGTTTTAATTTGGTAAGAAAAACGATTGGACAAGCGTTTCCTCTCATCCCGTTGGTTAGTCTGAGTACGTCATTGTTGAATGTATCTGCTTCATGAGATAAACTTTTGAAAAGAATGGTCACAATCACAGCAGGAAGGAGAGGATGCGATATCTTGACTTTTAGCACGAATAGTCTCAGTTAAGTATCTGGATCCTGCATTTCCCACAATGCAACTCAGCAGTAGCTTTAATAAGGCCACTCTAGCCTCCTTAATTCACACTTTTTTTAATGCCAGACCTTCAGTTTGTAATTCAGGATTTCCGCTTTGAATACTTCGAAATGTACACGGATGGATCTCTGCTCACGATAGACCCCATTACCTTTTGGTGTGGATCTGTATAAACAGACAGATCTGTTGAGTATTTTTTAGAACATAAAGCACGGATCAAGATGAAAGATCGGGCATTTTTAGGTGGTATAGTTCAGCAGTTATGGCTGGTTTTAAACTTGAAGTGACATTGGACTGGGATGATTTAATTAAAAGGGGGACTGTGGTTTCTGATTTCGTCGCGGTGCATTTCCAACGGCACATCTCAGGATCTCTTCCCCTCTTGACTAAGTGCTTGCATGTCAGCCTGCAGGTGCACACAGCGACTGATCAGAGGAGAGCGCAGTAAGGAGAGAGGGGCTAAGGTGAAAGGAGCTTGATAGGGAACACCGCCAGTGGGTTTCGACATCAAAACAAGCGGAGAATCTCCAGATTCACGCTCAGACTATAAAGATATCGCGTCTCTGGAAAACTTGGTTGACTAATTGGTACAAGTGCTGCAAAGTTGTGCAAGCTGCTGGCACACAACACCCAAAGTCTGGGTGACGCCGCGCCAAGCGTGGAGTCAACTGTGGCTGCGATCCATCCCGACGGACTAACAGCAGCTCAGAGGATACCAGAAATCAGATGATGATTTTAGAGTTAGGCTACTGCTGACTGGGTTTTGAAGAGGGTAAGAAGAAGGAAAATAAAAAAATAAAAAAAAAAACAGGAGAGGAAGAGTGAAGCAAGGGAGGGAGACAAAAAAAGAGAATATGGAGGGAAAAGGGAGGAAGTGATGGAAATAAAGTCAAAGATACCATAAATTGATTTTGGAAGAAAGACACCGGAGACCAAGGATGAGAACTTACTAATAACGACGTCAGAAAGCTGGGCATCTTCCGACCTCTCCTCTCTGACATGTTTGCGTCGTTCTTCCTGCACGAGAGAGAGAAAAACAGAGAGAGAGAGACGGTCATTGGTTGTAAAACAATCACTCTTCTGCACCAGACTTCACTCACAAAACAGCGAAGTCATGAATCCAAACATTCCTGCCAACAGTAGTGCAGTCAATGGGCACATTATGTGTGTGTGTGTGTGTGTGTGTGTGTGTGTGGCCCAGATGAGTTCACTGTCCCGTTACCATCACGTCATCGCCCATAAACATGTAATAGTAACAGAGCAGCCCGTGGCATTCCTCCGTCTCATAACTGCAGGCACACGTCACTGTTGGCTTACCTCCGCTTCAATAAAGGGAGGTGATATCACTTAATAACATTCAATTATCTGCCCATTTCTTTATGTCTCTCCCTCACACACGGGCATTAATGTCTGTTGAAATCAAAACTGGCCTGTAGCGCTGTGCCTAGTGTGTGTAGTGCTGCTGTTTCACGGGGACCTTACTCTGTTAGCTGGGCTTAAACTATATATAAATATATTACCTAAAATCACAACACCTCTAGAGGTGCTGAGGGGGGCTGCAGCAGCCCCTAAAACGAGGCCATGACATATGCCGAATTTACGAGAAGCCCCGAATTATTAAGAATTTTCAGATCAGCGCTTCACAAAGTTCAGAAAGTTTCTCCATACTCAACAACACACAAAATGTAATAATTTGATAAAGGGAGTCTGGAGAATTTCTCTATCTCTGTTGATCTCCTTCCTGTTGTTGACTGGAGATGCTCTGACCTGTAACATGTTGGTGTTCAGGTTCACACTCTGCTGTAGTGCAAAACCATCTCAAATTGTTATAAATGGTTGTTAATGATGATCTGCTAGATTTCCCTTCGGCATCCCCAACAGTCACTGACTTCCTGCTTCCCCCAACTCAAACCAAAACACACCAAAAAAGAGAAAAGAGTTCTACAGGTGAGAGGGAAGATCTGTATTTTTGATTTTTGGGGTTGAAATGTCCCTTGAACAAGTTGTATTTAAAGTATTTGCGTCCAAGACGAGCGCTCTATCCTGTTCTTGGCTCAGTGAGTGGATCGCTGTATAATCCTCCTCCGCTTTGCTGGAGTCCCACAAAACAAATTAAGAACGCTGCTGCGATGCTCTCCGACACACACACACACACACACACACACATAGTGGACGCCGGGTAAACAGTCATTAGGGGATTGTGTGTTTGTTTTAGCAACCAGGCTTATATACTCTGCGTCTCCCGGCTGAGGATTTTCTTTACGACCGCTGGCAGTAAAACCAACAGGTTGCAAATGTCTAAAAGCCATGAAAGCACCTAGTAAGACAGTAATGTGTCACAATGTGCTTTGCTCGTATTTTATCCTCTTGACATGACAGCAGGAGCTTGGATGCACTTTTAAAGTTGTTGACAGCAACGCTTCATAAAGCCTGTGTGTGTGTTTCTCTCAGGAAGGCATAAAGCATCCGTGTGTTCGTGGGAGTCCATGTGCCTGTGTGGTAATGTGCAATTGCTTATTATTGTTTTTGCACATGTGTCCGCAAGATCCAGCCTGCAATTACATATTTACTGTCCTGCATTGTTTTTTTTTGTGTGTGTGTCGGTGTGTGTGTGTGTGTGTTTGTGTGTTTAAATGACGTCCTAATTGAAAGGGTATGTGTTGGCGAGGGTAAAGATTCACCTCCTAGGTCGTGTTTGAAGCGAGTCGACGAGCAATGAGCTCAGACGCGCTCAGCGAAAAAAGGCCAAGGACTTGTAAACAAACTGAAAATAAATACAGCGAATAAAGAAATCACTGGCCTCCGGAGGGAGAGAAAGTGGAGCACACCGACTGATTTGCAGCGTTTATGGCAATCTGTTCACTGAGCTCTGAATTCTGAGGAACCCCCTCTTTCACTGGAAGCTGCACTGTTGCTTTCCTGACTGACTGAGGATTTTATGGTTTTCTTTAAACAAACTTACAAAGAACACACGGCTTCGCACTTCATTGTGAGTGTGTATTTGTGCTAAGTGTGTGTGTGTGTGTGTGTGGTCTCCGACAGGGTGGCAGTACAGATAAGAGCGCGCCACTCCCGTCGGCTTCCTGAAACACGACGCAGGCTTCGGCGGAAGCAAAGCGCCGCTGCTGGATGTTAAATTAACTCTCTCCAATTATGGTTTGCTTCTAATCTACAAGTTAATTACACGCCTCCATTTAATATTTTTCGAGCCAACAAACTCCACCATATCAGAGTCAATAAGACCCCAAAAAGAATCAAACGCTACAGTCCTTTGATCGACCCGGCAACCAGATAAGTGAATTCTCTGGCCATTAGGATCAAATGGAAAGCTGCGAGTCACAGTTCTGTGATGATGAATGTGAGAAATTAGAACTAGAATCTGCTTTTTTTATTTTTCTCATGGACCACAGTGACACTCATTTCAGTAAGATTTAAAGGCACATTATGTACGCCCAAACCCAAACACCAGTTAGTGTGAAATACACAATGTACACAAACGCACCTGTAATGACTGTAATTAAGTGCATTTCTCACGGAGTCTCCTTCAGTGCTGATGGCTACTGTATATGCTGACGGTGCAGGTGGATGTTTAAATGTGTGTACAGACACTTTTCTTGGATCTAAGGCTTCCATACATGCCGTGGAAAATTATCGTATTCATAAATGATTTATGGGTTTACATGGAACACCATAAACAGAGCTGATGACACACCCAGACCCCCCGCAGGAGGACAGAGGAAGTGACTGAAACCTTGCTGTTCTAACTTGCTGCCTTTTTTTAAATGTATTTTTTTTTTTTACATTTTAATCAAAACAGTGAAAATGATCAGTACTTTTCCTGAAAGAGGAACAAAACTACACTTTAACAGAGCTCCAGACTAACTTTGTACACTGGTTGCACGAGTGTGTCTAACTTTTTCATTTAGAAGCAAAAGATCATATATTTTAATTTAATTTGTGAACACAATGTTTGCAGATATGTTTTTTCAAATATTTTAAAAGGAAATTGTCATCACATTTAATCTATCACGTCTAATTATCTATTGAACGTGTACCTTATTTTTTCCTTGTATTATTATTTAATGTATTTCTCTGTTTTCTGTTGGATCATTGTTTACTGATTGGTTTGTTTTCTGCATGTTTTGTTAGATAGTTGTTGCACTTCACCAATTAATGTGATATTAATATCTATGAATGTTTTGTTCTGTGAGGGAGGGGAGGTCTGTTTGTGTGCCCGATGTCTAACTGACCTCTCCTGACACATATTTCGTCTTTTCCTTATCTTGATTTTACGCAATGTTGTCTGTGTGCAAACAAAAATATATATACAGAAAATGAGAAATAATTTTCAATGATCTGTATTAATATAAAATAATAATTCTGTCAGGGGAAAATATAAATCTTGTGTCCTTGTATCAGAGTTGTCTGATTCCGCCTTCTTAAATGAGATTTTTTTGTTGTTTGTTTGTTTGTTTACTTCACTACAACCGACTGTAGGCTGAATATTTCTGGGTTGTGGATGAAACAGAACATTTGACGATGTGATCTTGCTGAACACTGGTGGACATTTTCCACCATCTTATAGACATTTTATAGATCAAACAAAACAAAAAAACAAATCAGGAACATAATCAACAATCAGTGGATAGCAGCGGCGCTAGAATAGTGATTAAACTAGCGCATATGTTTCCATAGTTACCTTCTGTAGTGTGGATGAGTCCTTTTGTACTTAAGCACATAATCAGGAAATAAGTGACATTTCCAACAAGACGCGTTCAAAGTTTCTAAAGCGTGTGAAGACAACAAGAAGTACTGAGGAGATAATCAGTGTCTGACCTCTATCTAACGACAGACAGCGCTGGGTTTCCATTAGCCATGAAGGCGATCACTCCGTAACCTTTAATCAAGCCGTCCCAGCTGCCCTCACCTGACCGTACCTTCTCCACAGGAGTGGCGCTAAAGAAAACACAAACACTGACACTGTTCGTTCTGACATGAAAGAGTGTTGTTGTTTTGACTGATGTGCCCCGAGGTCAGGACAAATCAATTCAACACATCTACAGCTGAACTTTAAATCCACCTGAAGCTGTCGGAAGCATCAAAGACGTGTGTGTGCGCATGCGCGTGTGTGTGTGTGTGTGTGTGTGTGTGTTAGAGAGAGAGAGAGGAAGAAGCTGCCATTACATCTGCTATCTCAGGTCACAATCTGTCTGTCTGGCTCCAAACCTCTGATTTCACTCTTCCTTGTCGCAGACTTGAGTGAAAAACCTTCTGATCTTCAATGATGGCTAATTCCCCGACCCCCGAAGGGTTTTGATCTCACTTAATTACAGCTTACACAAACATACACACGCGTGCGCACGCACACACACACACACACACACACACACACACACACACACACACAAAAACACACACGTTAACACATATATGACCGATAAATACGTGCAGAGTTAGCTTCTGAGGGCAAAATAGGGTTTAATTGCACAAGTCCTTGTGGTGAGACCACAACTGGTGTTTGTGTGTGTGTCTGCATGTGTCTGTGTGCTTGTGTATGCAAATGTATGTGTGTATACGTGTAGGCTTGTGTGTTGCTGCTGAGGAGATGAAAGAGTAGATAGCACTTTTTTTTTTTTCAAATCAGGAAATGAAGAACTGCCAAATGGTTGTGGACCCCCTCAAGGCTACTCATTATGGGGTTAAAGTGATGTACACACACACACGCACACACGCACACACACAAACACACACACACACACACACACACACACACACACACACCTCTGTGTTTGAAGCCCGTGTGTCTCCTGACACTCTGTTCTACCTCTTTCTAGCCTGTCTCGGTGTCTCCAGCCCTCGCTCGCTCTCTGTCGGGGCAGGTCTGAGATGAAAGTCAGCCCAAGTCTTTTGCCCCCTGAGGGTATGAATCTTCTAACGACCACATAATCTCTGATAAATAACCCTTCTGTCTTTACCTGTGTCATTAACAGGTAGGGCCTGTGCAGCTCTCATGGCACCAGTGCGATGCAGCCATCGCGTCGGGCAGCTCCCAGTACGAGCGAGTGGATTTCAGCTGCTAGATTTCTGTACGAATACAGTTTTTCTTTTTAAAAGCCTTATAATTTTGCAATGTTTTCTCATCTTAATAAGTTGTCAACAACCTCCAGCCCTCCCTGCCTCCTTTCATTAGCTCCGTCTTCGTCTCTGTTTCTCATTTGGTTTCGTTTGATTGCTTTTCTTTGTCAGCAGAAGGAAATCCAATATGGAATTCGACATAACTATGGCAAGACAATTTACTCTGCCTCATTTAAAAATGCACAATAACAAACCCACTGACCTCAAAAATGCATCTGATGCAATCCAATGAGCCCTAAAAGAAGACATCTCTCATCAAAGCTCCCTGGCCCACAGTGACAAGTATAATGCCTTAATATCATTAAGAATCCGGCAGGAAACTTCAAAGCAGGATTAAGTCTGCAGTGATATGGACTGCAGCTAAATGTGACAGCCAAATGTGATAGGCTGAGTTAAAAGTCATTACAGGGATGTTTTATACCCTGTAGGTGAAAGGAGGGGTCGGCATATGGAAATTCCCATAGATCATCTCATACCAACACACACATTAAGGAGACAGGAGCCCCTGTTACCTCTTCTTCTTGGCAGTCGGAGTTGGCATCGCCTCATGACTACATCCTTGTGTTTGTATTCTTTGACGTAACGCTTTAGACGTTCATGTGTCAGCAAATTGTTTAATTTCTATAAGCAGAGCGTTCAAGTCCACCAATCAAGTAACAGGGTCTTGGTTGACGGGACCCACCTTGATGTCCCCCATTGGTTTGTGGGCCCCCTGTTCTGAAACCTCAAGTTTTACATCAAGCCAGAAGTGACCATATTTGGACAATAGAGTCGAGCTGGGGAAGATATCCTGATTGGATCTGACTTAAAACCTGAGGACACAACGTGGTAGAGACTCAATCCTGTTTGTACTCCCAGAGCTTCAAATACAGTGGCCTGGTTAGTGGCCCCATGTCTCTAAAGTTGACGCTGTAACTAGGTACCCTTTGAACATCTACCCAGAGAAAAGTCAGAATTTGGAGGTTTGTGTCCTGTGTGTGACGAAGAGTCAAGATTGCTAGTTTCTTGTAGTTATGCAAGAAAGTTACATTCTTTTACTACATAACATGATGGGACTTAGTTATGTGACTGAACATGGTTATTTTAACCCAACATATGATCTGCTCCTAAACCCATCCAGGTATGTTTTGCGCCTCAACCTAACCAAACCTTTTTTTTAAGCAACATTAATAAATGTCCAGAAGTCTTACTGTGGAGCCTTCACTTGCACTTGCACATCAGAGGGGCAGGTAAAGCGTCGTAGTCTGAAGCTAACCGCCGATCCACTAACTGAGCAGCTGTATGTGATGAGTTGAGATGGAGAACGTTTTGAAGAAGACACGAAACTAGCGACTGAGAAAATAAACTTGTGAGGAAACTGTTTAATGAGTTGACAGTCATTAAAAGAACACAGTTATAAGACCCCAAGAGCAGAACAGAACCCTAAAAAACATCAGTTGTTTCTCATGTGAAAGAGGCTCGTCTTCAGTCATATAGACAAATATGCTCTGGACTTTAATAAACGGTAGATTCTTACTGCATGATCAATCTATTGCGAGTCAGTATCTGTTTCTACCCAGACTCGGAAGCTAAATCCACTGCGGTCTTCATCATTACCTACTCTGCCTTTGGCCTGAAGAGGGCTTGCAGTTTAATAATTGGAAGATTCAAGATATCCCCGTGCTTCCAACCTACAGCAGCATGCAGTTCAATAAAACACTCAACCGAGCCACAGGGAGCTCTACTTGAAGATGAATCCAGCAACCCAGTAACTGTAAACCCAGCTGGTTTCAAATAAAAACACGGCCAAGCTGACACTTCGGGTAAATCCAGTTTCTTAGATCTTTGGTATGTGTTTTTCAAAGTGGCCAATGTGAATGAGCCACTTTTACACTCTTATTTAGTTGTCAAATCCCCAAAACAGACATTAGCTTACTTCTTCATGTACGTGTAAGCGCAATTTTAAGGACAACGTGTTTGTTTGGATTTCGGAAAATCTGCTCCTTAGCTCTGGGACACAAACCTAATGCAACAAATCAGAAGCAAACCTCAAACAGACTTTACCGATGCCAACTCTGGCGCTTTGTTGCTGTTAACTTTTACTGGAACATGTAACAGATACCACTCACCCAACATTGTTAAACGTGGCTCTTTCTGTCACTTTGGCTTAGCATTCAACTAATTAATTATTTTAAGAGGTATCCCAAATTAGTCTCTTCCTCTGAACTGTCCTGTGTCTTTCTTAATGTCGTTATCGACGGATCGTGTGGGAAACGGCTTTTCACCATCTGTGTTTAACCCTGTAAAGGATATTCATTACACCAGTTGATAATGACTTCCTGCCCGATTAAGTAATGGGCCAATCAGTGGCGAGGGAACTCTGCCAACGAGCAAATCAATGAAGAACATGAAGAAAGTGGTTCGAGGACGGTTTGTGGGCGCTTCCACAGCACTTAATTTCTGAGGACAATTAAATCAGCAGCGTGTGGTTCCAGGGATCTCTGTCGTCTAAAAGGAAAATCTGTTTCCCATTGAAATCTTTCTCTTTTTTGTCTTACTTTATTTCTTTTCTTTAAAGCAACCTCCTCTGTGCTTACACTAATATTGTTTGGCTGAGTCTGATGGTGGCTGATGATTCTGACAGTATTTGATGGCTTTGATCACGGACACCGTCTCATATCACTCTAAAAGAAACACGCTCACACACTAAAACACATAATCCCTTTTCTTCCAGGCCATAAACAAATTCCAGAGTTAATCAATGCTGTCTTCTATCCCTTAAAAAAAAAGCTGATTATTTTATCCTTTTACAGATCCAAGTTCTCAACTTGCCAAATTCAAGCAGGATCTCAAACACATGCTACCCACTCTGACACACAAACGCCCCGAATCCTTCCAGCCAACCAAGCAGCAAGTATATCGCACTCGCCATCATTGAGCCTCTGATGCAAGAAGAGGTGGTCATCGTCATGATGCAGATTTCAAAAGAAAACTCTCTATTAGCCGTCAAGAGTATGATTCAACACCAAACCAAACCAAACTGGCTTAAATAGTAACAGATATAACTCTAGCTAGCTATCGAGATGGTGGTGGTGTGACAGCTAGTCAAGATGGCAGCATTTAAACAATTGTAAGCATGAAACCACTGGATATTTTTAACAAGACATTGGGACGACTTCCAGCTCTGTTAGTGGCAGCAAAACTGGATAGTTTGAAGCATCAGAATCGCCAAAACATGATTCCTAATCTCAACCAAGTGGTTTCTGTGCATTAACCTTAACCTGACCATAAGATCACAACCAAGGATGATGGTAAGTTGATCTTTGTGAGCGTCCATTAACAGAATCATCACGAATATCTAATATAGGGAAAGACACATCTTTTCAATCATTAGCCTGTCACCATGCCATCAATTATGTCTGGATTAAAAAAAAAAGAACGACAGGAAGATAAGGTGCCTGCCATTTATTTATCCTTTATTTACACAGTGCCACATAAAACTATTTGTTGCTTAACAAATGTAAGTCAAGTGTGTGTATGTTCCAGTGTGTTATTGTGTCATTTTAAGAATTCTGATTATGTTTTCAACAGATCATCAACATGTTTGATGTTATTAGAGTTTAATATTTATGATCTGAACATGAACTCTCACAGGTGATAAAACTTCAGTCTAGTGGGTCTGCATATAAAACATGAACCAGTAACAGTGTGGACTTCCCCGCTATCAAGTTCCTGCAGTCTGTCATTTAAACCTCCACCGGCTCTGGTGAAAAACTCACTCTGACGAGACATCGTGTTTTTTTTTTTATCTTTACACCGGATGGTTTGCGCCTCTCGTTCGGTCTACTTTGTTATATTTCACATCAGGTTTTACACTTCAACAAATGCAGCTGTGATTGTTTCTAACTCATGAGGATACAATCAGAGGAATTCATCTTATTATCATCATTTTATTTCAGTGTATGAGATACCATTATTATTGCCTGTGCTTCGAATAATCCACCCGAAAAGCATCAAAACACACATCAGCTCAACTATTTCTACATTTTCTGCTCTGAATTTCAGCGATGATTCCAAGTGTGTGTTCAAGAATTTGGTCATTCCACTGTCAATCCACTTTTAAGTGGCCCTGTCTGTCTTTTTTTTTTCTCAAGGGTGAATTATGACGGAGGAATGTGCTGCTGGCATTTTGTCTCCTTTCTGTGATTTGGGTGCAGTCTGAGGGTAAATAGAGGGGTGGCAGCAGCGCTGTTAGTCAAGTAGACCAACCACTTTCACATTCAGGTGAATCAGACCATGAGGGGAGTCTCCAAACTTCTCTAAACAGAACGCACTGATTGGGGAAAAGCACTATAGCTGCAATTAATCATCATTCTCTGCAATTCAGGCTCGCGCATATTTGCGAATGTTCCTTCCGGTTCTCCAAGTCTTTAGTGCTAAAGGAAGTCAAACTCACTGAACAAAGTAGCCATCAAGGCTCAGATATCGCAAACTAAATGAGCCATAAACAGATAGGTCTAATTTGCAACATGATGACCGTCTTGAGTTTGATGTGAAAATAAACCCCTGATTAAAGCGATTTCCAGCTTCGGAGACAGACACAAACCTCAGACAACAGCTGGCTCTCGTCTGCTGCTGCCGACCTAAAAAAAATCTATTTACCCCGATCCCGTCCAACTGCAGTGTCGTGGTTTATCAGTGTGAACATTGTTTTCACAGGAGTGTCAAAACATTGCTTTGCAGCAACTTGAATTTCCACCAACAAATCAGACGAGAAAACTACTGCAACTGGGACACACAAAAAGCCGGTGTCTCTGTTTCTGTTTTCCAGAGAGGACGTCATGGGAAGACCTGATTCCTTAAATAATGAGCAGATCTTCCACAAAGCAGAAAAACACACCTCCGAAAAATAAAAATTACATACATGACCAGAGCACAACGTGAAATGTGTGTGTGCACACGTATGGATGTGTGTGTGTGTGTGTGTGTGATGTCTCTTCATCTCTCTTCATCTTTTGATTGCTTTAATTACAGACTTACTTGTCAGCTTCCCATTCGCTGCACAGGAAAAACAAACTCTTAGAGCACATGAAAAGACACACACACACACACACATATATACACACACACACACACACACCTATCCCAGCTCCAGTCAGTCTGTAAACTCTTTGATTCTGTGCCTGCCGGTGATCTGTCTTTCATCGTCTCCTCTCCCTGATCCCTTGTTCCCTTCTGTAGCTCCGCTGGGGCAGAACATCTCTCTCTCTGTCTCCGTCTCTGTTTGTTTTGCAGCGGCTGTAGGTGGGAAAGCTTAATCTGCAACCAGCTATTATCTCCACACATTACTGTTTCCCTTTTTAAATAACCTGCAATGAAGGGATTGCTGAACAAACCATCATCTGGGACACAAAAAGAAAGTTACATGTGCTTTGGTAAAAGGTGTTTCCTTCCTCCCCTTGTTTTATAGTATTGACACGAGCATCGACACAAATTGTTACTTTGGCAAAGTGATTATTCTGCAATATTTGCATCTCTGCATTCCTTCTTTCACCATAAAAAAACTGTCTTGCGTTTTTAACTCAGCATGTTTTTAAGTATTTGACAGAAAAATGTGCAAAGAAATGCCTCGTGTTGGGGAATTATTTGGTGGTGAGATATTCAGAAGTATAATGACAGAACATTAACTGTTTTTGATATTAGAAAAATTGTTATCAATATCGCTACTCTGGCTTTGATGCAACTTCCTCTCACAAGTTAATAGTAGTTCCAAATATTGATTATCAGTCTCCTTGATTTCTGATTATCTGTATCGGTATCAGCCCTGAAAAAGCCACATCGGTCGACTCCTAATGTTGGTGATTTCTTGGTTTCGGACTGAAGGCAAACACTGTGCCAGAGTTGCCAACCCCAAATCGAGGAAACCAACAACCAACAAAAATTGAGTCTACTTTACTTGGTAAATGGGTTAGAGGTTCCACTAAAGAATGTGCCACACATGGGCACCACCACCACAGCTCTAATATAAATGACCTTACTCAAAGACCGTTAGTGTTACAATAGTTATTTTCAGTTAAAAGAAATCAGCGTTGTATCAGTGTTGTTCGCTTCTGCTTGCTGTCAGCATTTCACCCACTGTGAAGTATTCTTACATTAATCTGCGCCTTCTCAGAGTGTTTCTAGCCGTTGGATAACTCGACCACATCGCCAGGAAAAAAGAAAACTAAAAAATGTTGGCGACGTACGTTTCTGCAAATCACAGATATGTTAAAACAACACTATACTTACGGTTTTGTTGGGTTTAAGCACTGACAACACTTGGTTGGGGTTAGGAAAAGATCATGTTTTTGGCTTTAAAATGGCATTTTGGTCGGCACAAACACAGCTGGATCCCGTCCTTTTCCTAAAAATATCCAGTGGTTTCACATTTACAAATGTGGAAACACAGTCTCGAGCTGCGGTCACTGGCCTGGCAGCGTTCTCGCCTGTAACTCCGACACCAGACCCTCCACAAAGTCATGCCACAAACATGTAATATGGACAGACAGAAATGCTACATGGGCCTGTGACACATACAAATATGAATGTATCAGTGGTTTACAGAAACATTACCCGCCAACGTTTTATCCTGGTGACTGGGTTGGGCTAATTCCAGTCTGAGCAGTAGCTTTTCTTGATGAATGGATGTGGCTGTGAGGCTGAAGCCAACTTCATCCTCACGGCCCTTTGAAAAAAAATGAAGACTTTAAGAATTTAAGTATGTTAAACCAACAGAGGCATCTTTGCCGTCTTCTTGTAAAGCGTATTTTCACTCGCCAACACGAGCAGTTCGGACCGCAACATCACTACAGATTCAGCACCAGACTGCACAGGTGCCCCACAACGTGATCCCTCACCGACTTCCCACCCACCAACGGTCTGCCAAAACACACCACAACGTGGGATTAAAACCTGCCATGGCGTGCAGAAGCTGTTACTTTAAGACGCCCACTCCCACACAACAATCTGTTTCAGCTTTGTCTTAACAACTAATCATTTTGTGTAATATATAAAAAAAATAGGATTTTTTAAATACCTCATTGTATTTCTGTTTTTCCACAAAATAGTTAAACACTGATGACTAACTGAGGCAGTTTCCATTCGGAGGACTCTTAAGTAGACACAAATTACACCACAAACCTCAGCGTGATTAAAACGTGCTCCCTGGGGCTCCGCGGAGAGGCTTCAACCTTTGATTCAGTATTGGTTTGTTAAACCGTCTGCGCCGCTCGTGGGGAAATAATAGCGGTGAGAGTGAAACCTATGATTAAAAAACTTTTTTTTTTCCCTTTTTATGTTGCTTTGCTGGAGATTAGTGCATGTAAATTAAAACATAATGAAATGCAGCTACCTCGCATTTTGCCGAGGACCTCCTGGAAGCCCCTCGGGGGGTCCCAAAGATCCACTGACTTATTCAAAGTTGCCTGTCCTGGTGTGCAGCAATTATTAGTTACACGGGGAAGTTATTTGGGACACAGTAAGGCAGGATGTTATCTGAAGAAGACTTTTGTTTCCTCTTTAAAAGAACAATACTCACTGGTTTATAAGACCTACCAGTGTTGAGCACATGCAGATCCTCAGCATCACAGATACATGCATGCTGATGGCCGTATATACATGTATGCTGATGACTACACATACGTTCCGCTAATCTACAGGTAGCCAAGAAGCACCAGCAAACAAAATCAATATACCAACCAAGGCCGGGAAGGTGAAGACTGCCAGGAAGTAAACACTGATGTAAACAATGCAACTTTTCAAGATCAATTTTCCTTCAACGGGAATGTTTTCAACACGTCAGTGGAGATGGAAACAAATGCTGAATGTGCGAGCAGTGACAACTCCACAGGGCACCTTTAAATATACTTCAGTACAAACAGATTATCAAAGCTTTGTGTCTATTTCCGCATCGCTAGAAAAAGTACAACACCAGTCATTCATGTGGAAGAATTTGTTTTCGATTAAAAACAACAATGCCCATTTTGTGAGCCAAAATTGTATTTTCTTTTGGATTCATCTTCCACTGGACTGCTTTACTAGCCTATAAATCTAACAAAAAACTTACATTCTCCAAGACGGTTACTACAAATCTATACATCATACAATACATAAAGGATTTAAGAGTAAATGTAGCCGTTGTTTGGATAAAAGCCTCTACAAACCGCCACGCCATAAATTAAATGCAATAACCTAATGAACTGAATAACTCCACTTCCATATGTAAACCGCTTCTTATGTGTTTGGTACAATATAGTCTCAGATGTGTGAAGCGTTATGCAACGTTCAGCCATAACAGGCCTCCTGAGCTCTATAAATTCGGATTCGGGGGGGAAATGGATATGCTGTGTGGATTGGAATCAGCTGCGGCATAAATCTCAACAATAACTTTCCCAAGAAAAAAAAAAACGAAACACACTCACACACAAGAATCCCTTTTTCTTTCTATGATATCACTCGAAAATAAATAGGGTCATTGTGTGAATTCTAGTGCCGAGGAGCATTAAGCGATGAGTAAGTACACAAATTATCCATTCGTTTGAGTCTAGTATAGGATGATCATGACTACAGGCGCTGGCTTTGTTAGTTTTTTTGCCTTCATCCCTTTAATCCTCAAGAACTCCTTTTGAAGATGAGTTACACTCCCTCCCCTGTTTCTTCCCTGCGTCTCCTTTCGCCTTTCTACCTGGGAACATTAAAAGATTCGATGGCAGAGGAGACGCACTGTGCTGGGGGCTGCAGGAGGGGAGAGAGCGGAGGTAGATAGAGAGATAGAAAGAAGGGAAAGAGTAAAAGGGAGAAAGGAGGAGGAGGAGGAGGTGGTGGTGGGGAGATAGAGACGGATTGATTTCCACCTCCAGCAGCTACAGTTCAAAGCCAGCCAGCAGACTTCAGAGGCGCGGCAGGACCCGGCATGTCCCCAGCCGGGCCAGGCTGCCTGTCTGCGGGCAGGACTTCCCCCGGGGGCCCCGGGGCCCGGGACAGTCAGGCGGCACCAAAAAAAACAATTATGCAGACAGCGAGAGAAAGATGTGTGAGGTCACAAACGCACAGTTTCTCCAACAAAACGGCTATAAATAAATAAATAAATAAATAAAGTCTCAGAGGAACAACACTGCAGGAGTGATACGTCTTATTTCGCAGCATTAAAATGATTTATGATGAAGAATTAAATTATCTGAACCCTGCTGCTGCAGCACAGGTTTCACCATAAGTGACTCTGTGCTGTCTGAGAGCCCTGTCAAGGAGCAACTCAGGCCTCAACTGTGAGGCAAGTGATGTGAGAAAGCAATCACGTCTGTCTTCCACCTTGGGCTACAACCTCTGCACCAACACGTACCTTTACATACTTCAGAATGTATTCCAGGTTACGCTTGTTAACGTGCACACTGTGCTAAAAAAAAAATGTATTTTAGGCAGACAAACAGTCATCCTGGAGAGATACAGTCCTCCAGCCTCATGCACTGGAGAACAAACATCTGCATTGTGTTGCCTGACGTGTCCCACTGTGGTCAGTCAGTGAAACGAGATGTCACCTAAACTGCGTATTTTCAACCCAAATAACCGCGAATATAACCTCAACCAGATGCATCGACTTTCCTTAAAGACGCGCATCTGCAGTGTGTCTGCCTCAAAGCCTACAAAGTCCTGTTTCAGCAGAGAAGAGCCAACTCCTGCTTGCGTTTCTTAGAAGTTAAAAAGTGACATAAAAGCACGTTTGTTTGCCACAATAATGAGTGTTGCTCAGGAATTTCCCCCCCGAAGTCTTGCAGCAATCCGTCCTCGCATTCCTGAGAGCGGAGCTGCTCAGACAGACGTCTTACCTGGAGCTCGGAGAGAGAGAGAGGGGGAGAGGGAGAGAGGTGTGGGGGCGGCAGCTGGCACTGCGGGTCCTGCTGGCGGCTGATCGCTCCTGCCGATCGGTGATCAATCTGTGGCGTGGTGTCGGGTAAGCATCGCCGAGGTGTGCTGTCTGACGGTCTTTATTTTACTCCGCACAGTTTGAGTTGTGCCTCAGCCTCCACTTTGGAGCACGTCGGTGTGTCTCCAGGCTCCTCCTTGATGAGAAGAAAAAAAAAAAGAAAGAAAGAAAGTATGACAAGCTTCCTCCGCCCTGAATGAGAGACAGATTAACGTGGGCCCAGGTAGACTCTCCTCCGCGCGGCGGGGGCCAATTAACGCGCTCCAGGCTACGACTCAACCGCGCCATCTAGTGGCCGCGCAGGCGCAGTGGCAGCAGGCTTCAAGTCAGAGAGACCACCACCGGGATGAACACAAACCGGTCGCCAGGTTGCGTTCACTGACACACCGGTAACTAGGCTACTCAGGTTTTATACTTGGAAGTCACCTTTGATTGTTTCTTCAAAGGGGCACTATGTAGACTATCTACTTTACTTTTGAATAAACAAGCTGTTCTCGGAAAAGTTTAGTTCAGTTCAGTTTATACGGTTATGGAAACCGAGAGTTGGTTTATTTAGTTTCTCTCTCGTGGTGAAAATGTCTTCAAAGCTACATAATGCATCTTTAAAGTTGACTCTACGGTGCCAGTGGACCACACCTATGTAAAAAATGTTACAACATATTCAGGATTAAAGGTGCACTAAGTAGTTTTGGAGAAGAATTCAAACTCATCTCTTTTTAATATTCACGATATATATAACTCAGACCTATTTATGTTTTTCCGTAACTGAATAAACAAGTTGCTCTCAGAGGAAACTAAGCTCTCTAGAACAATGTCTGAAGCTAGAAAGGTAGCAGGGTCCGCCACATTTAAACAAAGTTGAATTAAATTGTGTTGTGCTTTCAGTGTACACAGTTATTAAAACCAAGAGATGTTTTTGTATATTTAGCTCTGATTAAAATGTCTTCAAAACTACAGAGTGCACCTTTAAAGTAGAAGGCGACTCTTTTGTGTCAGTTAACTACACCTATAACAAATTCACAACATACTCAGGATTAAGAACACATTCACTTTCTTTATGAACCAAACCTTTTAAAACAAGTAGATCTGTGTGTTGGATGCCAAAATACAGGAACATAACAGTGAAAACTCAACTCGACATCCTTCCATGTCTTGATCACGTGTCAAGTACAAACACAGAAGTATCCCTAAGTATAACTTTGTTATATTTCTGATATGTACATAATCAACTAAAACTGAATTATACTCTTATTTTTTGTTTTAAAGAAGTATACCATTAGCAAACGTAAGGACCACTGCGCTTTTATTTAGTTTTTCTATATATTATATGTTATATGTTGTGTACATAGCCACATAATTTCTGTGTATGTTCATATACTGTACAGTATAAGTAGCCTCATAGCTGATTAATCTGCCAGTAATTTTCTAAATTATTGATTATGAAATTCTGAAAAAATGTTCATTACAAGTTTACAGAATCCAAATTTACCAACAGCAACCATCACTACTACTGCACATATTGCTACTATTGCTATTAATGACTGATATTGTCATATATATTTGTATGTATGTATATATATAGTTCAACACAGTAATTCTTTACTTTACACTCTCTATTTTTACTAATGCTACCACTACAGTTTCAACTTCTACTGGTTAAAACAGTGTACACTGTCACCTTTGACATGTATTGACATAAAACATATAGAAATAACAAGCACAATGTTCACAGACTGAGACAGAAAAGTTGGATATATTTCAGTATTTATTGGGAATATTACCACGGTCAACGTTAAAGTACTTAACAGTAGGTACACACACGCACACACACACACACACAGCCATCTTGTTTCAGATAAGAAAAGGTCTTTGAAACAGAAGCTATAAATTAGTTTGAGTGTGTCGTCTGCTTGTGTGTGTGATGTGGATGACTGGTGCCTGTTGTCTGAGTTGGACTAAAGCTTGGACTTTAGTCTTCCTCTCCTCCTCCCCCTCTTTCCGCTGCTTCTCTTTTTCTCAGCCACAGGAAGGGTGAGATAAAAGAGGGGCTTTGAAAACACTGGGAGTCCTGTAATTACTCACTCTGCCCCTCGCCGTCTCTCTGTCTTTCCCACTGTTCCTGTTTCTCTTCTTCTGTTTACCTCCATCCTCTTCATCTTTCTTGGTCACTTTCTGTTTTGTTTTTTTCCTCCTCTTTCACTCTCCCTGCCCCTCTCTCTCCGTCCTCATCTCTCGTCTCCCTTCGTGTCTCTGTCTGTCTCCCTCGTTCCTTTTGAGGCCCATTGATGTCGATCCAGGGGCTTCCTGGCTGAAAAGGAGGATGAGAGGAGAAGAGATTAGATGAGAAGAGAGGATAAAGAGAGGATGAGGAGAGGATAACAAGAAGAGTGATGAGTTCTGCTGAGAGAATGATGGCTGCTCCGTCGCGCACCGGACAAAAACACATATTAAGCACAACCTGTATTTACTATGATGGATGGCTGAACACGAAAACACACGCAACTGCCTCCGCAGAAGGTGAAATGGGATATAACGAGATTTAAGATAATGTGACATGTATTATATATGAGACAATACAATGAAACAAGCTGAGGTATAAAGGGGACAAACAAAGATTCAACACAATCAGATTAGGGATTATTTGATAAGGAAACATAACATAAAACCTTGTGTAGGAGCACCGATAACCTGATGGGGCTCCTTCAGCATTTTACAGGAGGATACATGGAAGAATCTATGAAATGTAATAAATCAGATGATGGAAACAAAACGGAGAAACAGCATTTATGATGCCTCACTAAACAACAATATCTGTGCAGTTTTGTTTGTTACCGGGCACATGGTCGACCGGGAAAAGGAATATGATATGCAATATTTTATTTCTACATCACTTATCCCTGAAAACGTAATATTCACATGTTGAAATTTACATTTGCGTGTTTAAAAAGCCAATCAATTGTGAAAATGTACATTTTTTTCCCATGTTAAAGATTTAGTTCACTTTAGAACAGCAAATTACATGTCAGATAAATTGTAAAAAATGTGGAATTCACATATCAAAATTAGCTTTTTAATATATGAACTGAAATTCGAATGTTCACGTCTCATACGGTTGTAACTCACATGGTCCATGAATGCATTTAATCCGTGGCAGATTGTATTTTGATTCTCTACAGAGTCTTGAGGTCTACAAACATTAATATTGGAGATCTGAGTTTAAATATTCAGATAGCCTAAGTGCAGCAGCTGTCACAGACCGGCTATCCTGTTTTAACCCCCCCTCAGCGGCGCATCAAAGTACTGTAGCTCAGAGAAGATAGCAGTCAGCGGAGGCCTAATTTACTTCTCGGCATAATGAAGTAAGGGTAACTTCAATTTGCAGAGGAAAAAAATCATTAAAAACAAACTTCCTCGTGCTTTTTTATGAGCCCCAAGGAGGCTCGAGCTCTGAGAGGAGAAGTTTAAAATATGCTTTTTCATTTTTCAAAGATTAAAACCAATGCAATACAGAACATAAAAATGCAATAGCTGATATTTTTCCACCTAATATTTGATATCTACCAAATGATCCTCAATGAAAAAGTCTGCATTTAAAACCACAGGGGGGGATAAAGACTCGACTGAATTCCACATTTACATACTGATGTTGTGTGACTGTATGTAGAACTTCATCTGATTCAGTTCAAATTAAAAACCAGTAAATATTCACTTCATCTTCCAGATCAAACACAGGTTGTATATTCCAACACTACAGGTCATAAAAAACACTCTGGAATCTCAGTTGACATGTTGCTCTCTAGAAACTTGTGTCCATTTTTTGTGATGTGGAGGAAAAAAAGCTGTTGTCGGAGGATCACATGCTGAACAAGTGAACCCACTACAGACTCGGTGGCGTTGTTAGCACCACTGTCAGCGTCACCCTGAACACACTCACATCCTCTAACTACACTTCAACAAGGAAGCAGAGAGCCGGTTGCCATGGTAACTGCCGTGTCAGCTAACCTACTTTTGCATGAACGAAGGACATTGGCGGATGGGAGAGAGGTGTATGGTACGTATAGGTACACAGAGAAGATCACACACACACTTCTTATTCATCGTATTTGATTGTCTCAGGCGAACGAGATTTAATCTTTCTCCAGGGGAGTCGTCAGGAGAACTCTTGTGTTTACAAAGAGATGATGGAAAGGGAGCGGGTGAGAGTTATTGTTGATATTACTGATAAAAAAAACAAAAAACAAAAAAAAAATGAAGATGATAAAAGAGGCGATGAAAGTTCGATGTAGAAGTGTGAACACATGCATCAGGTCAAGTTGAATTCCGCGGTTTATCATCATCACAAGAATTTCCCACTGGACAACATACAAATAACAAGATAACTAAAATCACTAAAAGCCCACTGGAAAGACAGAAAAGGTGTAACTGACTTTAATATCAGGAGGTGGACAGGATGGTCGTGGACTTAAGTGAGGAGGCTGCCAAGCCAGTGACCACAGTTCAAGACTGTGTTTCAACATTTGTAAGTGTGACACAACTGGATATTTTGAAGGAGGCCGCGGTGAATTTCCAGCTGCATTCCTGGAAACCTTGTGATATCCAGCCAGCCCAGTCAGCAGGACACCAGGATACATCCACACATACATGTCATAGGCTACAGACTATATTGTCATATCACTTTCGCATGGCTGCAATTCAAAGTAGTCTTTACACAATATTTTAAACCAAACCGTGATGATTTCATGACGATAACCAAGTTGTTTTTGTGCCTTAACCTCACCAGAGCAGTAGCACGGCATTGTGACAAGAGATAAACAGAAAACCGAACCGAAAGAAATGTAAAGTTGCAACATAAGACAATGTGAAGTTTAAGCACAATTCTCTCTCCTCCCTGTCATAAAATTGAAAATGCAACCAACAAATTGCAATATAGTTGGAGACAGAAGTGCACCAGCAGAACACTCAGAATGACATAATGCGACAACTGGTGCTCACATATGAAATAACTGGACATGCTGTTTGAAATAAGCAAATAAATTCAGCATGACGTATTATATATTATATCTGTTACATGAATAAATTAAAGAAAATATACAACATCTTGTACAAATGCATAATCTGTGTCCATCAGTAGCCTGTAACACTGACTCATGACAGCCTGTACAGCGTGAGCACAACATGCATCATTACATTAGTGCTGTGCACATGCAGTAATTACACGTATGGTTATTGGACAGAGCTCAGTCTTGGTGACATCTCACGGAGCTTGTGATGCTAGTTATCATCCCTAATTGACACATCTGCTACTTAAGCAGCATCCACCTTTTGTTTGTTATTGACGGCGCTGTGTCCACCGGGGAGCCCTGGCGATGCCGCTTAAATGGATTGAGGGGATTTTCACCCAATAATCATTTTTTTTTGTTCGCCTGTCCCTGTAGTTTCCCCTCTAATTCTGAATCATTGGCTGTGGAGAATTGTATTAAGCAGATGAAACGCACTGGGCATGAGACATGAGTGGGTAACGATAGAGAGAGCGAGACAAGCCATGAGTTCGGGCTCGTTGCCAGCACTCGTGGGCCGCTTGTGCTGGTGAGGCATACAAAATCAGGGTTCGACGACGACAACAACATCAACGCATACTTTTTTTTTTTTTTTTTTGCGGCTGAACTGCCGGAGCATTGCAATGTTCTGCAGCCACAGTGATACACACAGACCTGTGAGAAATGTCAGGTCTCTGGAGGTGAAACGCAAGGGCAGCTTCATCCCACAGCAGAAAGTCTTTCAGTCACCCCATAATTATTTCAAGGAACTCGACCTTCACTTGATTGCAGATTTTTTTTTTCTTTCCAGTTGTGAGAAGAAGAAGCGCCTTTTATCTTTCCTTCCTTTTGCAGCCCAAGTCTCTCAGAGAAACTGTAGCTAATGATTCTGAAAACCACATCTGTGCATGTCAGAGGCCACGCAACATCCTGACATTCCTGCAAAAGGGGTCATATCACTTTCACATTACACGACCTGACGTTCATATCTGGAGGCGGAAGGGCCGGTGGTGCAGTTGCAGGTGGGGAAAGCTGCTAAGCCAGTGACCACAGTTCAGGACTCACTGCATGATTGTAAGGAAACCTCAGGACAATTTTCAGCCGTAATTACAGCAGCAAGAACTGATATTTTTGACGGACGTTGGCGCATTTCCAGCCATGGTTGTGGTGACAAAACCTGGTGTTTTTAACAAGGTTTTGGAGACAATTTTCACCCGTGCTTGTGGCAACATAGACGGAATACTTTTGACAGGGAGTGTGGACATCTTCAGTCGTGTTCATGGCGTCAACATCCAGTGTTTTAACACGACCTTCTGACATATCCAGCCACATTTGTGAAATCAAACGGATGGATGTTTTCTTGGAGGCCTCTGGACAGTTTTCAGTCGTGTTTGTGGTGACCAGAGCAGGTATCTTAAGCCACAGCATGAGGTTTTCCTAACCCTTACCAAGTGTGTTTCGGACCATAAATGCAGCTTTGTCGAAAACACAAACATTTTGAATTAAAGCTACAAAACCATTTTTTAAAAAGTGGCTTGAAGAACCAAACGTGGCAAACAATTTATTCTGGCGGCTGGGTTTTTCTTTTGATTTTGGGTCCCACTGTGACAATTTATTCCACATTACTAACCACAAGAAGAGATTTCATTAATGCTGTTTTGTTGTGTGTAGCTGTCGAACACATACGACCACACACGTGGCCTGCAGGAGTAAAATATTCAAAGCTTCAGCTCAGATTGCCTTTTTTATCTGTATTTCAGTGCTATCTGGCTGTTGTCTGAACCATCATTCAGTTTCAAAATCTGCATTTCTGCACCTAAATAGCACGATGTTTAACAATATAAACTAAAAAAAACCTTTGCAATACTGGTCCTTTTTCATGTGAAGTAAACAACATGGTCTGTCTAATCAATGTAAATGCTGAAGGCTGCACACAACACAACACACGCACACACACTCCCTCTTTCTCATTGTACACCAGCGGTCCACCCCTCTGCTTCTTCATCGTGGGTGGTAAATAGCTGGCCCACCCCTCACCCAGGAAGGCGTCATTATGTCACATGCACTGTATGAGACACATGCACACACGCGCGCTAACTCACACACATACATTTTGCTCAATCACTCCCTCCCTACACCTCCAGGCCTGAATGTGAGAGAGGAGCAGGTCTGAACAGGTGGACAGGCAAAGCAAGCCTGCAGTCACGGCTGAGAAACGACACACAAACACACACACACACACACACACACACACACACACACACACACTTCCTTGTCCTTTGACTGTGTTGTGTCCATCACGCAGCACATGATAGTATTCATCCTGAAGGTATGATTCTGTGGAAGCGCTGCGTTTTGTTTTTTTTTACCTTCATCTTCTCTGTGTCTGCCAATAATGTGATTTACAACGTGATGTAACAGTTTGTGCAACTCACACTGAGCAGTTATCCAACAACATTGCCATCACAGATCACACTTCATCTCGTGATGTCTGAAAAAAGGGTGTTTTGTGTTTTATGTTGTTTCACTCGATCCCTTTAGGTACCAGAATAATAATTGTTTTTTTTCTTTTTTTTTGTTGACAGATTGTTGGCAGGTTGTGTGGTCTATATAGTGGAAAATTACAGAGCAGGTTCAGTAAAAATGAATGAAACCAGGGAGATTTAAGGATTTATGGAAAAACCAAAACAAGGATCGACTCGTGGCCACCAGGTGTCGCCAGAAACCAATTCTTGATCACCAAAAGTCCCGTTTTTCAAACGGATGAGGTAATAAAGATGATGTCTGCGCTTGTCAGGTTTGAAAAACTACAACAACAACAACAACAACAACAACAAAAAACCTGAAAAAAGTTATATTTGGTGTTTGTCGTGCAGCCTGTGAGCCGTGTTTGAAGCACAGGCATCTATGCACTTGATCGAACTTGGCGTCACAGCTGAGGACTCTGTGTTATTAACACTCGCAGAGCAGGTGAGATGACAGGAAACCTCCCATCAGCCTCTCAGGTTTGTCGGAAAAGGTGTGACACCAGCTCCGGAGTGAAGGTGTGAGGGGGGAACCTGATAATAAGCGAGCCTGCCTGCTGGTGGGTGTGAGTGGTGGTGGTGGTGGTGGTGGAGCTGCTGGGTGTAGTTGTCTCTCGTTTTCTCCTCGTCTGTATCAATCTGTCTGTGGTGCGTGAGCGCGCCCCGCATTTCTGATCGGCGCGCGGATGGTGATGATGATGAGAGCGTGACCTCACTGCTTTCTGCTCAGCTGCTGGAGAGAGAGAGAGAGACAGAGAGAGAGAGAGACAGGGAGAGAGAGAGAGAGAGAGGAAGAAACAGAAACACGTTGAGGGGAGAGACGGAGAGAGGTACGGATCAGCGGAGGAGAGCTTCAACAACACGCCGGTAATAAGTGCTCTGCGCGGGGGGACTCGGTCGTGGCGCGTCCCGCTGGCTGCCTCCCAGAATGTTCTGCGCCCCCGGCTCATTTCTCCGGTACACGAACCAGTCGCCGCGGCGTCCCCACGGACACTGAAGCCCAGATGCTCACCCTCTCCGCCGACATGGACGAGTCTTCGTCGCTGCTGGATCTGCTGGAGTGCTCGGTGTGCCTGGAGCGCCTGGACACCACGGCCAAGGTGCTGCCGTGCCAGCACACCTTCTGCCGCCGCTGCCTGGAAAACATCGTCAGCTCCCGGAACGAGCTCCGCTGCCCGGAGTGCCGCATTCTGGTGGACTGCGGGGTGGACGACCTGCCGGCGAACATCCTCCTGGTTCGCCTCCTGGACGGTATCAAGCAGCGGCCCCAGCGAGGGAGCGGAGGTGGAGGAGGAGGAGGAGGAGGAGGAGGAGGAGGAGTGGGAGCAGGCGGCAGGCAGTCCCTCGCCGTGGGCTCGCTGCAGGGGTACGCAGCCGGGATATCCGCTTCTCCCCCGGGCAGCGCGATTAGAGAGCTGCCCGTCGGCACCAGGAGCTCGCCTGTCAAGGTTGGTCACTTTCCCCCGTTACACACAGTGAATGTATCTAATCAGCGCCTCTGTCTGTGAAACTATGTTGAAATGTTTCACAAAATCACCAGAATCCCACAGTTTTACGAGCTCCCCCTCCCTCCCTCCCTCCCTTTTTTTTTCAATTCGGCGCGCACAGAACACAACTTTAAGCTCGGTTCCCACTGAGCGGCGGCAGGATGTGGTTCTGGAGGGTCCATCGTAGGGACAGATCTCCCCCCACCTCTCTCTGTTTATGTCCGATGATCGCTGGAGATGGAGAACAGCGTGTTCAGCATGCTGCCCGCACTGATATCCAGCTGCTGCTGCTGCGCGGTTATATAGATGCACATTTACACACTGTACACGCAGGGAGGCTGATTGCAGCAGAGGTTGTTTGACAACAACAACCATGAGGAATAAACTTGGAGGCAGAGTCCAAGTTTTTCTTCCACTGTGGGTTCTATAACACTGATGCACATTGTTGTCTATTGATTGCTTTTGCTTAAATTACCCTCACCAGTTGTGCCTGTGATATCCCCAGATGTGGCTTGAGCATCCTGGGATCCCACTGAGGTTTAATTAAGCATGAGTTGAGAGAGGAGGAGAGACGCGCTGTAGACCGATGAGGGGTCACCTGTCTGCCGTCCCCTTGTTGCCATAGTCCTGGTGAAGCCCAGTCGCCCACAGGCTGCAGCAGCGTGCAGGTTTCATAACCCGGCGCTCAGTGTGAAGAGGAGTGGGGGAGCCCTGTCGACTGGCTATGCAGTGCACCCAGAGCATTGTCTCTACCCAGCAGTAATGAGGGATGTGTCGAGGAATGTGGCAATCAGACAGAAAATGTGATAAGGCTGCGAGAAAATGTTCCCTCGACCGGAATCTTAAAATCTTGAAAAAAAACACAAAAACAAAAAACAACTCAGCGGGCGATCGCCATGACCTCACCTCACTCACAGCTTGATTTCCTCTAAAGAAAAGCAACATTTTCAGACTACGTGTGGCGACTTGTTGAGACGGATGTGCTGTATTTGTCTAAGGTGAGCTGATAAATGCAGTGGGATTTCTTCCGAGCTGTGGTGCGTAAGGGGTGGTCGCAGGCAGGTGTGTTCATGTCTTCCCTGCCCCCCCCCCGCAGAAGCCTCTTCTCTGAGTTTCACCATGTCCCCGGCGAGAGGGATGCAGTGAGTTATCAGGCTAACAAAGGCTTTTGTCATCAGCTTTCACACCCTCGTACGGGGCACTCGGCACTACGAGACCCTATCAGGCATCGCCTGGCCATTGATTGGAGCAGTGGAGCGCTTTGGTGTGATGAAGTGCAGCGGCGGCGGGCAGTCAGTCATTCACGGCGATGAACAGGAATCCAAACCCTCAGTGACATTTCCACTAACACTTAGTGCTCAATTGCAATTCACTCAATAAACTTTAGCACTCCCTGCAGGCCAATTTTGATGCCTGGTGCACACAAGAATCGAGTTGAGATGTAGCGATTTAAGAGTGGTAACATGTTTGGATTCAAACAGCAGAAAAGGCAAAGTCGTCAATCATTTTGTTAATGTTTAAACAAGCGCTCATGACCTCCTACAGAGCTTAGAGGAGAAGTACGCCCAGTAATGAACATTCGGTCATTGTTGACTCACCCTCATCTTGATGAAGGTTTCATAGTCCACAAAGAGCATCACAGCAGAGCAGTGTTGCAGCATCTCGCTAAACAACTGCAGCAGATGTGGACTGGTGGCTCCGGCATAAGCCAAGTTGTCAGAAGCTGCGAGCCCCCAACTTGATTTGCAAAGATGCAATTTTTCATCTAAAGTGGGTGCACGGGCTTGAAGGCGTGTCAAGGGTGCAAAAAAACGGATCTTCTTGATGAGCTGTGTGGATCTGTTTTATCTGTTCTTCCAGTCCCCATCTACTTCAGTTGTTTAGGAGAACACTGCAGCGCTGTTTAGCTGTGAAAATCTAAAAATGTTTTATGGACTACGAAACTTCACCTGACTTTCCATCTGTGTTGGGCTGTGTAGATGGTAACTGAATTTTCATTTTATGGATGAACTTATCCTTTAAAGGGGCTCTGAGGAAGTTCTGTGTTGTGTTGGAAGCTGATCGTTAGTTACATTAGCAGACTTCATTCCTAAATGTTAGCAAAGATGTTAGCAACTTCACAAAGAAATCCAAAGTCCAGCAGCATTAAACATCTTAAGCAAATCATCCACAGGCTTGTAAAGGGAACCGGGCAAGACGCGGAAAGTCTAATATTTCATGTCATGTTACAATCCTCTCAAATATGCCCAATGAAAACAGAAAAATTGTTACATAGAGACGTCTCAAGTAAACTGAGTGTAACCAACAGTGTAAAATCCAACAGTTTACAGTGTCAGGAAACGGGGAACGGCAGCCAGTGTTCACACCGGAAAGGGCTGGAAACAAGACGAAAAGAGAAATGAGAGGAAAAGTAGAAGTTGTGTGAAAGATGGTTAACCTGACAGTCACACACACTGCGCACACTCAGAAAGAACGTAGTGGCAGCCAGTCTGTGTTTGTCTTAGGACCCCATGGAGAGAGCCCTCCAGAGTGGACACAGGCTTTATTGCCCACTGAACACTGCACACACACACACACACACACACACACACACACACACACACACACCTACAACCCATTACGCTCTTCAATCCCCGCAGCCACTTTGCCCAGGTCTCCTCCAGGCTCTCTTGGGACCAAGGCCTGGTGATGAAAGTGTGAATTAATCTGCTCTAACAGTGTGTGTTGTGTGTATTGTGTGCGCGCGTGCACGTGGATCTTACCCACCCCCATGCACACAAAGAGCAGGGGTCTTGCAAAGGGAGTTAAATCGGTCTTTGAGTGACACGCTAATGCAGTACCACCGCAGTTATTGAGGGAGTCATAAGGGTCAAACAGAGCACTCCACGTCAGGTATTAAGGGTTGTGGATGAGAATGAATGTGTTGCTATGGTAATGGAAGGAGAGGCAGACATGCTGAGTCAGCAGCAAAGACAAGCTCTTTTCTTTTTCTTTATTTCGTCCCGCTGTTTGTACCTCTCGGAGCCTCCGTCAACTGTCCTCGTGCTTTGACCGAGGTTCAAGATTTCTCTTCCTCCAGCCTCTGTGTTGAAATTAACTTCTCAGAGGCAAACAATTTGCCAGGACATGGTGAAGTCAAATACCATCCTAGAATAAAATTAACACAGATTTTTTTTTTTTTTTCACAAGAATATTCCCCATACCTATTCATTGATATTTTCTGTGCTGATTCTGGGCACCGACTCAAGCCTTTAAGTGCTTAGTCGCATGGTTTTTGTTCATTTACCCCAAACAAAAAAATGCTGAGCCTGTTAGCGGTTGATGACTTTGGCAACCTCGTAACTGCTCCCTCAGTTGCAGTGCTGTACATCAGCTGTTGCGGAGATGACTCGCCACTTGTTCCCCTGACAGGCGCGTGTCTGCACAGCACATACAGTCTGCAAACAGACGAGGTGTTCTAAAAATGTACGAGTGTCGTGTAAGCTGAATCATGGGACTGTGATATATTTGTGTGAACATTTTAGTGTGTTTTTCTTTTAAAAAAAATAAAAAATAAACAAGGACAAGATGTCCATCAGGAACCAGTCTCAGATCAGTCTGTCAGAAAACCAAATATCGCTGCTTCAACTCATGATAAGGCTCTTATCAGTTCCGAGTGCAATGCTGCTGATCTGGTTTATATCACAGCCATGTCCTGATTCTTGGCATATGAACCAGAAAATAAATAGAAATGCAGCAGGTTGATAGCAAAACAGATACAGGTAGCTGAGATTTTTCTCTGCTGCATGGATCTGGTGTTGGTTGCTTCCTAAAGTGAGCTGATAAAGTCATTTGCAAATGGCAAGCGAGCCAATTAACCAACCAGCCAGTTTAACCCCTCGCATGCTGGATGAATTAGCCGACAGTACCCACTCAAGACGGTGTTTTGCTACGGTTAGCAAGAAAGCTCGCATTAGCGAATATTAGCCAGGTTAAACCTCAACACCACATTATGATTGTCACTGCAGTGAATGTGAAAGCAGAGTTCGTCAGTGAGTGTACGGGAGCAGCAGAATCATCTTTTAAATTCAAAAACATCACATGTGTAGTTCATGGCACAACTCCAGTGGGATCAGCAATGATTTGTTTCCTCTCCGTTCACTACCATGCAAAGTTTTTTTCTGAAGCAAGGTCCCATGGGGAGGGTTGTGAAGGGGCGTGACTTCGGCACTCAGTTGCATGCCTTTGGCACTCTGGGGTAGCAAATGTAAGGCAAGGCACTTGGGAGCGGCATAAATGTCACATCCTTTCGTTTTTTTTCCCCAGGAACTTGCAGTTTCATGGAAATGTGCCCGCAGGCTTTTATAGGGAGCTGAGAAAGTTGGGGGAGGTCTAATATTCTAAGTTCTGTTCACACAAGGGAAATACAGAGTGATTAATGCATGTAGATTGCTTCACGTACTTAAATACCGTAACTTTAAAAAGGTGGAAAATTAGTCTTCTGTGGGAGAGTCGGTCTAAATTCTTATTCGGGTTTTTTTTTAGGTCTTTAATAACTTCACAACAGCTGATACTACAGGGAACTGTTCTTGTTACCTCTTCCAAAGCGGTTATGTTTTCAGTGGTGATGATCTGTGTGTTCATTCGATAGCCTGGTATCCAGATCCAGGTATCTGTCGTCGGATTTCGGGCCAGGTGCCACATAGAAATTCAATAGCTGTAAAAGTACTTCTTAACATTGTGTGAGACATTTTCTCTAGTTTCTTGTTGAGTGCTACACTAACTTAAAAGACAGAAATCTGGCACATGCATGTTGTGAATATCTATCAATCCAGTGATTCAATCAACAGATTTTCAAAACAGTTCTCGTTACTGACAAAACACATTTGGAGGATCATTCAGCCTTGGTGGAGTTTTGCACTCTGTTTGTGCTTTTTCTATGTTTTGTCTTTGTTTTTACGCTCACTCGAAGAACACTTCAAAGCGAGTTGCGGCTCTTTCTTTGTGCCATATGTCATCCTGCACATTTCCCTGCCAAATCACGGCCTTGGACACATGGAACACATACAGAGCTACGCACTCGTAGAAACCGCTTTCTTGGTTATTGGTGGACTCATTTTCACACGGGACAGCATGCAGCATAGCTTATTTTAGAATGATGTATTCATGTAATATCCTGTGTTTGGAGACCCCACGATTCAACCAGCTATAGTTTAACTCAACCTCAACCAGACGAGAGAAATTCATCCGATGGCTTTGTCAGCACAACATGAACACAGAACCTTCTACGTTTACTGACTTTGATTTGATCAAAAGTTTTTAGTTGACACAAATGTTTGAAAGTAGAGCGCTCATAACAGCGGGCATTAAAATAGTATTTAATCCACACCTGCAGTCGCATCGACACTGGTGGATGACTCCTAGAGACTGGCCTCGGCTGGTCGACCTTGGATGGTGTGTGTCCTCCTGGAGTGATTGGAGCTTTTAAACATGGTCCCTCTTCTACACCTGAGTGACTAACCCAGGTTCCTATTTGGTATTCATGAGGCTCGTGTATTTATTTGATCCTCCACCTGTCAAGGATAGATTTTTACAATTGTCTGGGTGAAGATTATTTTTTTTTACTGTGTTGAAAGTATTAAACATTTTATATTTTGATCAACTGAATGTTCAAACAGGAGCGTGAATACAATCTGACTATAAAACAAAGAAGCTCTGTCATATCTCAAGAACCATCCATCTGATCTACTTGACACTTGGCAGGAGTGTTGCTGAGGACCCAGGGAAGCGAAGTATAATGCAAATATGTTGCGATTTGGACACATTCAATATTGATACATTTTGAACCCACAGTGAAGAACTCTTACACACTGGCAGCGCTTTGCAGGCTCGTAGCTCACGCTGCAGGACTTTTAAAATACTAACTGTACTGGCAGGTTTTCTTCTCGTTTCTTAAACATGCACACGCTACAAGATCAAAAATAATGGCACATCACACACTGCAGATAAAGTAATCATCCAAGAGGGAACAGTGCCCCACCTCATGTGATCCCTCACATGATCTCATGGGGGAAACAGACCTGAACAAATTGGAGATTGGCGTGGTGCTACAATTTTTAGCATGATGCAGGTGGAACAAACAAAAGCAGAAGGTTAAACAAGTCTGGATGAGATTTTAGTCCCGTCCACAGGGCAGGTGTCTGTTACCTGGCATGTGCGACACTATTTTGTTCTGTCCTCCTTAAATGTGGGGGCACAGGGGTGTTTTTTTTTCGATAATTGGCTGATGCACTTTGCCTTTCCGCTGTTTTTGTTCCTATCTGGCTCAATCTGCTGTGTGCAAATTGACTCAGCTGTGGTCCAACAGTTACACGGCCAAGACGGGTCTAAGAATCTGGGGGGTAACTTTCTGTCAATAGTAGTATGCTAGCTGCCGTTAGCCCGCAAGGGCTAGAATGTTTACTGTGTCTTGGCAGCACCATCCGCTGCTCCAGGATGCCTCTCTCATTGGTTGTTGTGGTCCGGCTCCGAGAGTTCCAATGTTATCATCCAGATTTTAATGGTAAATGTCAAAGATGTTTGACGTTACGGAGGCAGCCCCACTGTGGGCAGTTCAGGAGGCTGATACTGGATCTGTAAACCCCTCACGTTACCAGATAATCTGTACCGAACAGCGTGTTTTGAGCATCTCTGCACGGGGATCACGTTTTTTGTGAGATGCAAACCATCGGATGGTACTCCAGAGCTCTGACAATCAAAATGCCACATCTGAATCAACTCATGTCACGTTCCGCTGATATCAGATCAAATATGTAAGCAAACTGCAGCAGAGGGCAACGCTGTGATCATCTTGGGTTTCTGCACACATGAACAGCTGCGGGAAAACCTACTGCAATTTTCCGCCTACACTCCGCCTGTCCAGTTCCCATCAAAGCAGCGTGTCTAAACGATCCCAACCCTTGATCCTCACCCATACCTGTATTTACCTGGAGTTGCTGCGGTGACGCCCGAGGTTCCCTTGGCAACCTACTGCAGCAACGACGCTACTTGCTTTCATCTTGGGAGTGAGACATCGCTTTGCCTTGTCATTCCCATATGTGTGTGTGTAAGGATTAGGTGGGGGTTTCAAAAAGGATGTAGCCTGTTACCAAGGCCTGTAATGATCCTTTAAACCTGTGTCTTTTGTGTTGTATTGTACTTAGGATAGACACACACCCACACATCTAACCTAAAGCGAATTCAAACCAATTCTTTCATCAACCGTCATGTTTTTAGGAAGTTCTATGGATCGTAATGTTCTCACTTTACCAAAAATCCTCCAAAACACAGAAATACAGAAGCAAACACACAACATTTTCTGCTCTACAGCTCCATTCATACTTAATCTTGATATCTCCCTCACCTCCACAACAACAGAGTAAGACAGAGCCTCATTTTTCTGTTTCTTCTCGCACACAGACACAGACACACAGACACACACACACACACACACACACACACACACACACACACACACACACACACACACACACACACAGTACACAGACCCAAACACACATTCATTAATGTTATAAACTAACGATCTCTTGCAGTAAACAACAAGTTCTCAGTCATTACCTTCACATTACCCCCTCACTTCATAAATACTGAAGGAAGGTCTGACACTGTATACGCACACATACACACACACACACACACACACACACACACACACACACACACACACACACACGGCTACACAGATGCTCACAACTCATCTTCTCAAGTCTGTGAATATCTCTCTGGACACATTTCTTTCTTTATGCATGAATGTGTGTTTGTGTGTGTTTGTGTGTTTGCGTGTGTGTGGGGTGGGGGGGTGGGGGGGCACTTCTCTCTCTCTCTGCCTTCTCAACCTTTCTCAACCCAGATTGTTAAATGAACACGCACGCACGCGCGCACACACACACACACACACACATCTCTATTCCTCTGTCACTCTTTACTCATTCTTTCTCATCTTCCTTCTCGCTTTTCCTCCGATGTCCATGTGCAGAGATCTTGATTAATTTCAGTGTTACCACATAATGAAGCTTCCCTCCGCACACACACACACACACACACACACACTCATGCATATGCTGCCATTTAAGGAGTAGTTAAAACTAGATGACTGCGCTCTGTGCCTCCCGGGATATCTTGGGAATTATGCTTTTTTTTATTCATTGTGTGTGTGTGCATGTGTGTGTGTGTACAAAAGTGTGTATGCAAACGTAGAGCATGCATTCATCTATTTGCATGCTTGTATGTTTGTTTACCAGTTCTATTTTCCACCAGTAAACACAAGGTACAATTGGATTTTGAATGGTTTGCGGGGAAGCTGCCCACAGTCGGAATTCAACATTTTTATCGTTTAAACCATTTTCATGCCAAAGATTACTGTATCAGTGTTTCCCCCAGAATTTTACTCTTGTCCTCCAGGAAGAGCCTATAAATGTGCATTTATTTTTTACTCTGCTTTGAAATATTGTCAGTAGATTCACTGGCATCTGGTGTATTTTATTCAGTAATCAGAAGGTGGCCAGAGGGGTGCCAAAAGCTGGGCCAAAGATGATTACCAATAACTGGTAATTTTGCTTCTTTTGCTGATTTGAACACCTTGAACTAGTCGCTTCTGGCAAAACATTAAATGATAGAATTTGGATATGAGTAGTGTTAGTTGACAGGTTTGGTTATCATGCTGATAATATGCCAACTTGAGGAAGATCAATCTCGTCAGCTCTTGATCGAATTCTTGCCATCATCTGACCAACTAGTGTAACCTTGGTATGTTCTCTCTTCACGTAGTAGTATTGCTGGACTGTTGCTCGGTCCAATGATGGATTGATGGATGGAGACATGGTGGCGGTTGACTGAAGCCTATGGCTTGTGTGATGGTGCAAGGAGATGGTGTGCATGTGTGCATGTGTGGTGTTTAGTTTGGGGGGTGGTTGATGCATAATGGGTGTTAAAGCCTAAACAAGCTTTGGAGCTTGACTGCTATTCCCACGGGTGTATGGGTGGAATCCCATCAATCCCATCCCCCAGTTGCACAAATACACACATGGACACACACACACACACACAGACACACATTAGGTTAAAGGTTAACCCCCTCATGCCGGCTCCTATTGTTACTATGGAGATGAGGGTGAGATGTCACTGGCCACTGGTCAAGTCAGCATCCATCAGAAAGAGCAAGTGGTTTTGAGGTTGCATTTAAAACATGGCACAGGACAGCATGTAGATACAGGATGTCTCACTCGTCACATTTTAGGCATTCAAAGTCACACAGATATTAGAATGTAGACACACAGGAGACAGGGGGGTTGTTTCCAACGTAAAAACCGTTTTTTCAACCGTTAGATATCCTGCGATTGTCAGACAACATGGAAATTCACATTGCTATCTTTTGCATACTAATTGGGTAGCGTTAACATGTTCCAGCCCTGGAACATGGATACAACCGTAGCTCCAGAGGCTCAAGCCAACAGATATGTCCAAAAAAACCATTGTGTACTCTTTTAGAAAACTTAAAAAATACTCAAAAGCACAGTAGCTACAGAGTTTATAGTTCCTCAACATGTAAATAGAAGAGATTTCAAATTCACACCTCAGGAGTGTGAATGATAATTAATAACAATCCTACACTTGTTAAGAGTGGCAGGATGTATATCACCATCTAAAATAAGCGCTTACCTATAGGCAGTTTTATTATACGACACATGAAGTAGTAAAACGTGCCATGTTGTGCAAAGCGACAGCTTCATAATTATCGCACCGTCTACAATCCTGTTCGATGTGGGTGGGCGTTCATGTGCCACTTCCTGGTGGGAAAGTCACAGCTTCTCCACTGGCATGACATTACATGGTTTCTGATTAATGAATCCGGCGACATTCAGGCCAAACCAGAGTCACCACCTGCTGCCAGCTGGGACTGTTGGTGTGTAAAATTGCTCCGAGCGGCTTCTAATGTGGGAGTAATCGTTTGTGACTCCAGGTAGTTTTACTCCGGTGCTGAGACTCTGACTCCTCCAGCTGCATCAACGCTACGCGTGTGTGTCTGTTGTAATAACGGATGAGGTTCCACCGGCGATGTGCTTGAAAAAGTGGAACGGTTCTCTTGGGGTAACAGATTCATGGAAACACACTGTGGTTTCCTCCAGGTGTCAGACAGTGCAGGTGTGTGTACTCTATATGTGTTAATACGTTTCTGTTCCTTCCTGTCTTGTCGCAAAAAAACCCGACTCCTCCACCACCGCCTCCTCCTCATCTTTCTCTGTAATGGAGAGATGTTGAAATGCACCCACCACCCACTTTAGACTTGGCAGGAAACAGAGTCTTGGCTGGAGCAGAGAAGAGAGATCATTGTGCGTACACACAAACACGCACACGCACACGCACACACACACACACACACACACACACACACACACACACACACACACACACACACACACACACACACACACGCAGATACACACACATCTGAAGAGAATTTGGAAACATGGCAGCAAATACAGGTCTTCCTCTTCATCGACCTGCTGTTCATTCTCACAGCTCTCAACTTCAATTCATCACAGCAGTGTTTATGGATCCCAGTGAAATCATTCTTTTCCACCTCTTTTTTACTTTACCCGTAGGACTGATTGAACTCTCGGAGATGGTTCGTTCCCTCCCAAAGGATCTTTTCCCTTCAACCTTACAATAAATTGCTTTATGAAATCTGTTAATTGGACCTCTCAGAAGTTTGAATGTCTTGGACTTGGACTTTGACTACACTTAAACATTTTACCAAAGACTCCAAAAGGAAGCTAATGTTTCTTTCATGAGATATAAATCATTGAAACTGAATATTTAAAGAGTTATAGCAGTTTTGTATCATATAATTAATCACAAAATCTGATAGTCTTGATGTAGTAGTGGGCTCTGTTGCAGTGTTAGATGGTGGTTTAACATATATTGATTACATGACTTGCCCCCCACCTTCGTTTTGCTAATTTAAAAATCAATACTTTGTCGGACATAATAGTTGTAAATTCAAGATGTCTGCCACAGCACAGACAAGCAGGAGATACGTCTCACTTATGGACAGTTGACCGGCAAGACGATGGCGTAAGATTAGCTGTCAAAGTGAAAGGCAACAGCACCTTTTCAACAATATTTTGGATTGAAATGAGTTGGTTACCTCACTGAGAAGTTGGAGGTGTGCAGCCTGTCAAGTGAAGCTCTTCACCTAACAGCCGGCTGAAGCTACGTGTCCACAGGATGCGTCATTTTCAAGGTATTCATTCTGTGTTGTCAGGTTAGCCGCGCGTTGTTTTTCAAGAGGCGGGGCGTCACGTCACATGCTCTTTATTTGCACTGAGTTGAATTCTGGCTGCTTTGTGCGAATGCAAAGCCACTCTGCACAGAGTGCCGTTCGTCCAGCCGGGTGCAGGCAGTGCGTTTTTGTGTGGTTGCTGGAGGGTGTCACCTGTTTTGGTCAGGTGTGCAACGCTGGGAAGCGTCTTATGGCCTCCTGTCAAACAACAATCCTGTTGACCTGTGCTTTGAGGCTCCGTCTTGTTCCATTACTCCCACAGACTGTATAAAACTACTCCTTGTTTTTCTCTGTATACACATTTTTGATGTTACAGCTGTAAGGGCCAAACTCGCTGAACACATTGCATTTCCTGTGACTAGCCCACTTCATAATAAAAGCCAACTCGCGTTTCTCCAGTGAAGTTCCCTTCACACCTGCCCTGCATCAGCGTTGTTGGCCCCGCCCTTTCCTGCTCTCTTGTTTCATCAGTTCACCTGCCTCACCTGTGCTTCCCCTCCTCTCTTCACCTGCACCCCATCCCCTCCTCATTTTTGTCCGTATCTAAGTCCAGTTGTTAGTTCGGTCTTACTCAACTCGTATGTTCAGTTTTTTTTTTTGTTTTTTTTTTTCTGAATAAAGTTCTGCTATTGATCTGTCTGTCTGCCATCTCTTGCATTCCAGTCCATCCTCTTTGCTCTCAGCGTGACAGTAATAGTGAAAAACCAGATGGCCATGATGAATTCGCTAATGACTAACATCTAACGAATGATGTTACGGGTTATTGTAAGTTTGCCTTTCGTTCGCCGAGGACAAGTGTGAGACTCATCTGCTGCATGTGTGTGAATTTTCGGGGGTCAGATAAGAACATTTCAGGTTATTTCGGGACACACTCTGATCCACAGTGCTCATGGCTGCAGTACAAGTGTGATCAGCTTTCCACTCTGACGTCTGTGTCCAAACATCCACTGCTGGCCCTGTGAGTTTGTGTGTGTGTGTGCTTGTGTGTGTGTGCGTATATGTATTTTGTTTATGAAGAAAGTTTGCATATTTTATTTGGCGTATGCATCTCAGGGTGGTGTTTTCTGGTGGTTTTGTATGTGTGCTCAGAAATGGTATGTATTTTGTACAGTGTGCGCATAAATTATCATCTGCGTGTGTTGTTTGGCCACATCATGTTTTTAAGACGAACTTTGTGACCTTTCACAGTGCTGGACCTGGAGAAAGAGGCTGGTGTGTGTGTGTGTGTGTGTGTGTGTGTGTGTGTGTTTAAGGGGTGTGTAGCTGGTCATGGTCGTATGTTAGAAATGAAGGGAGTGTGCAATGAAAAGCCCAGCGGCAGTTATGTAGTGAATTTTTGGCTTGGGGTCTGATGTGTGTACATATACGTGTGTGTGTGTGTGTGTGTGTGTGTGTGTAAGAGGGATCTGGCAGTTTTCTCCCTCCAGGACAGGGATTATGTAAGCACGGAGAAGGGAGGTCAAATTCCACCCTCCCTCTGGCTGTGTTCTATCAGACTGGGAACAATGGAAACACTGGTATAATGAAACACTTCTGCTATTAAATTCGTCTCCAGGGACACTGCGCTGGCTGCCATTTTCCTCAGGTACAAGATATCGTGCAGCCTCTGAGACTCTGACTTTGTTAAGTGGGGCTGTGACCAATAAGCATCATCATAATCTATCAGTCTCCCAACTTTTTTAAACATCAATGGATTGTTTATTCTATAAAATGTCAAAAACTCTGGAAAGTGCTCATTATCTCAGATCTTTTAATTGCTTCTGTCTTCCAACAAATAGTCCAAAAAGCCAGACTCTTCATTAACTATCATAAGTCATATTTTGACATTTAAACCTTTTTTTCCTAAAAAAAAGAAAAAAAAAAAAGACATAAATGATCACGACTTTAAGGAGAAATTTTGTATTTTTAAACCTCACCTGTGTAAATGATTCATATTCACCAAATGTTTTGGAATCGTTCCAATAGACTGCCTTGCCTTGCAGGCATTTGGGACATTTTAAGAGTCCTACCACGTTTTAAAGTTCATGTGTTCATATGTGTCTTTCTGTAGGTGGTTAAATGTCCAGACCTGACTACAGACGCCTTTTGGATAAACCGCCTTTAATGGCACCGTGTCACTTTGCAGTTTAGTCATTTAACCTGAGAAAATGTTCTCACTGTTCTCACACCACTACCTAATTAATGCCAGTTAGGTGACTAACTTTAATCTTGCGAAAAAAGGGTACTGATGGAAATGAAGCACCTGGCTTTGACGAGAGGAAGAGTCCAAAGTAATGTTTTCTAATTTCTTGTCTTGTCCGACCAATACTCTTTATTTATCATAAATCAATACATCATAAATTCAAAGGACAAACAGCAAATTCTGATATGTAAACCTTTTTGTTCTGCTGTAATATTACTTAAATGATTTATAATCACCACTAACTGGTTTGATTGATTACTGCCATTAAGTGTAGCCAAGTGACTATCCCAGAGTATAAAGTTAATGGATTTGTGTTGGTTATACGGGAATTTTAAAATGGGTCAGTCATATAAAAAAGCACTGTAAAGGCTGGTACAGGCTGCCAGAGCACTTGGCAAATGCTCTTGTTTGTTTACAGTAATTGCGGACTAATATCACACTTAATGTGGAGATGATTTGTAGGTGTTGATTCTGCATGACACAAAATTACAGTAGTTAGAAAGATAACTTGTAAATGTGAACTACAGTAGCCATGTCAGGAGTGTAACACGCAGCGATGCACAAAGACGTGCCAGACCGTTTTCTCCTCTTTAAGTACAAATTCGCGCTTTATGTGTTCGTCTCTGTCGTCAGGTGAAATCATTGCAGTGCCATTCATGTTCAGAGACAGCCTGGCACTTTACTTCCTCATTGAGCATGTTAGTGCCTGTGTGTGTCTGTATCTGAGAGAGTAAATGTGTGAGCTTCTTAATGGTAAGTAGGCTCATTGAAGGTGTGTTTACCTGGCTGTTAGTGCAAAGTGCGAATCACAGCCACCTGATGATAACACTTTGTTTAAAGTTTGCTGCCAAACCTGAGACTCTTATATCACCAGGCGTGGACTGGTCATGGATGTGATATAAGACTGTTAAAAATCAATATTTTGTATATTAACTTCTGCTTGAATCATGTTGTAAAGCTGTTATCATGCTGTTCTGTTGTTTTGCAAAATGCTGTTGTTCAATTAATGAGTCAGTTTAAAAATTAATGGAATTAGTTAAGAAGGTTTCTGTTGTTGGTGCGATGTTCTTTCGGAATTGAAGACAGCATTTCACATTTAACAGATTAGTTATTTTGCATTGCACATATGTCATATTATGATATACATCAGTGTCATTTTATAGTTCATAGGGTAAACCCAAAGTATTTACAGGCGTTTTGGACACTGCATGACAAATGTTTTTTTTAAAGTTCAATATGTGTCTTCTGTGGGTGGTAAAATGTCCGAACCTGACTACAGACTGTATTTGTGTTAACAGCCAAAATGGCACTGCCTCACTTTGCAGTTTAGTCATTTAACCTGAGAAAATGTTCTCACTGTTCTCGCTGTGTCACCTTATTAATGTCAGCAAAGTAGCTGATTTCAAGCTTGCAAGAAAAGGGCTACTGATGGAAATGGAACGCGCAGCTTGAACAGCTCACGAGGACCTTTTGTCTGATGGTGTTTGCTTTATGTTCAGCTTCGGATCAGCTCTGACTAAGACGACCAAACCACAAAAAAAAAACCCCTGTGTCCTGGCTTTTATGAGCAATCCTGTTGTTTGGGTTTACCTGTTTAAGCGAATGTGTGGGTATTTGGGAATGTTGTGTGTGTGTGTAGGTGGCTCTATCCTCTATCCTGTGTGAGTCATATTGTGTGCGTGTGTGTGTGCGTGCATGCCAGCATGTGTTTGTGATGAAACTTTAGCTCCATCATCTCTAAATCCACACCTCATTTCCAGAGACAGATAGAGATGTCACAGTTTTTATTCTGCTGTAAATCCCAGCTTGACACTTGCACGCTCCATCGTGTGTCTTTGTGCTTTTTATCCGTCACAGCTGACAACAAGAACTACAGAAAGCTGTCCTTATCTGCTTCCTCAATATGAACTATAAACACGACCATAGTGCAAACTGATGTTGCACCAGTGACATCTGCGACACGTCATCACATCTGTGTAACCAGACAGGAAAGAAAGAAGCAAATCGGACGAAAGCAAAACTCCCCAAAGTTAAAGCCACACTTTTAGGAACTCTCATTCTAAGCGAGTTAGTGTTTCCTTACGTTCAGTTACTGAATGGGCACAGAGAGAGATATATATTGAAGCTTATGCGAAAATGTTTAGCTTCAAACTTGATTTATTACCCATGTAAACCGTTTCTTAAAGAGTATATGGTCTCTAGTCTGAAGTCTTCTTCAATACAGCATGATGATAATCGATCACACCCATGCAGTAATCAACTTTATGCACACAGAGGGGAAAAAAACAGAACATGTTTTATCTTTGGTGAGCCTGCAAAGTCACAGCCACAACTACTAGCAAAGACATCTGAGACGTTGACCCCGCCAGTGGACTTCAAACCAGCGAACAAAGTACTCTGTGCTTCACATCCTGCACTATACACTCAGCGCTGGCAGGGTGTGCTTCAGAGCGTGGCTAACTCGTAATTGACAAGTCGCTACCGTGAAGATGACTGCCAGTGTGTTAATAATGTGTCATTTCGTCTAACCGGCACAATCGTTGACAGTCTTCAAACTAAAAGTTAGCGTCTCTCTTTGAATACTAAAGCCCTCAGCGTCTTGCTCTGCCGCTGCGCATCAACTGTCATCTCTTTCATGTTTCATTTTCTCCTTCCTCCGCTCCCTCTCTTTCATTACACTCGTCTCTGTCTCTGAGTGATGTTTGTCTGCTTGGAGAGGGACTTCCAGAGAATGACTGCAGCCACTTCTCCACTCAGCTCTCCATTCATTCTCTTCATCCGTCCTCAGACAGCTGGCCGAGGCCCAAACTCATCTCGAGCCTCCATCGCCCGGTCCTGCCAGCTCTATTAAAACACCATAGGTCATCATGCTGTTGTCTGGCATGAGCTGCATATCGCTGCCGGCCGGGAACCCTCAGAGTTTACCCATTATCAGTTGAATCAGCTTGACCCATCATGCTTTTTTTGGAGGGGGGTGCTACGTAATGGTGATTTGAAAGGTTTTGAAAGGAGACCATGATTATAATTCACGACTCATCTGGTTCTCATTTTTGTTATTTCACTCTTCTTTCTTTCTCTTTAAGATGTGAGATGTGTGTTTGTGTCATCCCCCTCTGCCTGGTTCTAACACAGTCTTGTGGTTTGTTAATGCAGCTTCAAGAGAAATTAGTGCTCTGCTGGCATTTCCCCGCTAATGCATTTATGACAGAATCGTATCAAAATCAATTTCCACACAAACCAAAGTCATGATCTCTTGTGATCATTCTCCATTATTATAATGGCACTTCCTGATGTCTGCTCTTTCAAAGCAGAGGCTAACCGTGACTGATAAGAGGAATGAATTAGCATCAAATCCCTATACAGGCGCAGATAAGAGACACACAGAAGACCAGCCAGACGAGTGTGTGTGTGTGTGTGTCTACATCACTGCCACACACTGAAGTCAGTGATGGATCCTCTTCTGGGATGTCATGATTTGATAATACAGAATGAGCCTCCAATTCAGTTATCAGACTCAAAATCAGGATCAGTAAAAACAAAGGCAGTATTAAAACCATTAGTTTTGTGTGTGAGGAAACTCGATCTGTTGTTATAAAGTGCCCTTCTGCCATCTGAGTGACTGTTCTATTGGTTTTTGTGTGTAACAGTTTGTTCCCAAATGACTGGTGAAATTAAATGTGGATTCAAACCATCTTTTAAAACAAATACGAATTTGAGGAGGCATTTCTTAGGGCATGAAACCAATGACCTGTTAAGGCTCAGTACTCCCTTTATGTCTGAAAGTAGATCTGTCAGTTTCAGATGATATAACCATCACTACCCACATACTTCCATGCCTCCTTCATGTTGGCATTGATGTTAACTAACATCTATAGGGCACCTCTCAGTCCAGTCTCCAGTTCTCCTACTAGCTGTTCTGTAGTAGCTGCTTGTCTCTCTGCCCAGGAGAACTTCTCACCAAGTCACATAACCTCTCCTTAAAAAGCTCCACTGTTTTTAAACTTCCAGAGGAAACTTCCGACCAGAGGAGGCACTGGTCCACTAGTCGGTATCGGGAAGATTTCAGAAAATGTACAGAAATATGAAAGAAATGAAGGCAGGGTACGGACAGAGGGTTATTAGAGATCTTACACCAATCAAGAACTAATGTGTCGACACTTTCACAGGTTTGTTTCACAATAAGCTAAGCCGTCGTGTGTTAGAATAGAGTGGTTTCCGTTAAATAAATCCTGGGTGGTCATTAAAATGTCTCAAAATCCAGAAAAGTGCTTAGTCCTCAAATTTCTTCTTGTCCAGCCAACAGTCCAAAACTCACAGACTCTGCACTTACTATCATAGGGGACAAAGAAGGACCAGCAAATTGTCACCTTAAAAAAGCGAAGAATCTTTCTTTTAGTGGACTAATTGTTGCAGCTGTCGATGCTGTTAATGTGTAATCGTATTCTGTCTTTTCATCGGTCTGACACAGAACAAGGTTCAGAGCAAAAAACTCTCTCATCCAGACCAAAACAACAAAATGAAATGAAACCGTTTCTGTTTCTAAGAAATAAAAAAAAAAACTGCAAATTGAAAAACACCTTTGATACCGTAAATCTGCCACCGACACAAAATAGCGACATCAGCTTTCATAGAAACCATTTGTGCAAACTCTGCAGTAGCTGCTGCCATGAATATAATGAGCCGCAGACGAACCTGAGCTGTGCAGTCATGGCCTACTTCCACCGTCATGCCAACACGTCCCAGAACTGTTTGTCTCCGGCAATCAAGAGTGAAACTAGGCTAAAAACTGGGAGCAGCGTTGAGCAGAAATTTTATGTGGATCATCATAGTTGAGTTTTTTTTTTTTTTTTTCCGGTCTTCAAAGATGCTGGCGATGGTTGTGATGGCAAGCATTAATCAACTTGGTGGAAATGTGCTTCAGAGCCACAGGAGATACTGGCACTGGAGTAAAACTGGGACAGTGTCAGACCCTGCAGCCATGGCTTTCCCTCTTCCTCTCTGAAAAACACATTCTTTTTCTCACATTAACCCCATTTCTCTCCTCATCAACACACTGCGCCGTTTCTATCCTCTTTATCTTTTGCAGCCCCTTTTCTTCCCAGCACCCCAGTTCCATTGTGCTGCTTGGTAAGGACAAAGTGTTGCGCAGTATATTAGCAGACCACTGGGAATAAATTAAAAAATCAGTGTGTCAGAGCCATGATAGGAATGAAACCCACTGTACAGCGGCAGAAGCTGTCTTTGAAACCAGTTTGGCAAGCTACCAGTTGGAGGGTTAGACAGAAAAAAAAAAAAAATCAGATATAAACATATTAATTTGTATTTTTTCTTTACTCATGTCTGTCCTCTGTTTTGGTGACTCATATTAAAAACAGCCGCGGAAGCACCCAGCTGCAACATGTAATTGCGCAGATAAATTGTATAGTTTTATCACAGTGTGGCAATTTGCAAGGCAGGCAGAGTCAGGATCAGTGTTTAATTATTTCCAACGGTTGTCACACGCAACAGCTCCGAGGCTTTCCTTTCCACCGTGGGTCCTTTGATTAAATCTTGCAGCACCAGGCTGTTGAAAAATAACACAAAACCCCCCCAAAAAACATCTGTGTTCCTGTGCGAATCAAACCGGTTGGTTGGAGTTCGGTGTCTAACGGAGTCTGCCAGTTAATGCCTGAGGAATATTCAGTACCATTGTAGTCACTTGGTTCATACTTTCTGTATTTTTTCCAGCATCATCAGGTTGTTGAAGCAAGGGGTGGCAAGACTAGTGCCTGAAGCATCACATGTACAGGTTGCAATAGTGCTTTACCTGTAGACTGGAAACAAAAAGTCCTTAATCCTTAACCCTTAATTCGTTATTTTAGGAGCAACTCATAATCGTTACAGGAAGTGTGGGTTCATGCAACCACACCGGTGTTTCCCACAGAATGGCTGTGTGTCTGTGGCGGGGTTGGGGTGTTTTTGTCGACCTGAGAATGAGACTCAAAAGTCAGGAGTTTGCCTACGTTAGTTCTGCAAAGTGTTGCTATAATTGTCCATCTTAAATTAGGACACTGGCTTGCCTCTCCTTTCTGTTCCTGCTCTCTGTTTTCTCTCTCCCGGCAACACTGTTTGCTTTTCTTCATCAGCAGTAAGTTTTATAAAGTCGACCTAAAAAAACGCAGGTGAGTTGACTATAAAATGCTTTGAGTAGCTGTTCAGATACCTGGGTGGCCTGCCTGAGGAAAGTATGTGTGGGAAACACTGAATACAAATGTATCAAGGGACTTGTTTTGTTCCTGTTTCAGCAGTACTGATATGAAAATGCATTTAGAACCAGTCATCTTGGGCTAAAACTAACATTAATAATCATTTCAAGAAAAAGCAAAAACAACTTGCTTGCTGCCATTCTTGCCTCTGTGTTTATTTTATGCGTCTTCTGCAGCTTCAGCGTTTGTAGCTTCTTTGTTCTTGTTCGGATTGTTGTGTTTCCAAATAAATTAGGTAACCATTACTTTTGATACGTCTTGTAATGCGAGATATAGCCAGACATCCTTTATCCTTGGCAGCACATTCAAAGGCAGGTTTCCTCTGTGGAGAAACCCCTCTCCGCTCTGTTACCGAACCGTCATGTGAGAGCGCTGCTTTTTACAGGGACTGAGAAGAGCTGTTGCGGTTGTTACTGCTGATTACCTAACACCAGCCCCTGAGAATGTGTGATAATGTCACCCTGTATTTCACACTTTGCACACCTGCAGCCATGAAGATATCTAAAGTAGCCCGGCACCACCACCGTGCCCCCTGGTTCACGAAATGAGCTTCCTGAGATGTCACAGCCTCTTATAACAACAACAACAACAGTACATGACGAGCAAACTTTTCAAAGCAGTTGTCTGTTTTTTGGGCTATACAGCCATACAATAACATAACTTTTGACAAAAATAAACCCGGAGTGACACTTGCTTAATTGGCTGTAATGCACTGTTTTGCTTAAAACTGTTAACCGAGAGATGCTGCAAGCTCAAGTAAAAGCATGAAATGATGTTTGTGAGAGCTGTTATGCCCACACAAACGTCTTGGCAGAAAATCTGCATTTTTCCTGCCTCTTTCCAAACAGCCCTAAAAGATATCCTCACCATGCACTTTGAAGAGTGACTACTGGGACAAAGACAAATGACAATATTTTAGGGACTTTAACAATAGTCCCAGTCTCAGATTCTCACGATTCTCGCTGTGTGTTCACACATCTTTGTGAAGCTGGTGAGTTTCTCTGTGAGTGCGCGACGCTGCTCCGTCTCTTCGAGGCGCTTTTCGTTGTTTCCATTTCTTATTTTGAGTACAGGATGTTTTGCTGTGGAGGTCTAAATTTAAGTTGTGACGCAGCACTGCAGCAGAGATTTGAAGTATGTATGGAAAGCGTTCTAACCACCCACAGTGGCCAATAGCTCCGACAGCCTCACTGCTACTTAGAGCCGCACGATGTGGCTAAAAAAACATTTTACGATAATTTAGACATTCACGGTTAGTGGGAATGATAATTTTTGTATCAGGATTTTTATTTGCTGGGAAACGACTATTAAAATGAGGATGCTGTGATATTTGATGACCATGTTTTCTTTACTTTTTTTGTTTTGTCACATTTGTCAAGAAAGTGCAACTTTTTTGTGTCTTGATGATATTTTTTGTTCAACACCTCCCAAAACATACCAGCAAGTAGCAACATAGTGGCCAGAACGAGATGTTGAACTCAAACATGGTGTCCATTCAGTCAAATGAGAACTGCTTTAACTGGCGCATACACCAAAAATGATTTCAGGTTTCCGGGTTTACTTCCTGGTTATGTGGCCAAAGACTTTACATTACGATGATGTTGATAAATCACTTTCTCAGCTCAAGAAAGTTTAATGAATATAAATCAAAAATGTATAACAGAAAGAGTCATAATTAACCGTGTTTGTAGATTGGAATGTCTTTTTTTTAGATCTAAAATGCTTTTTTGGCTGTAGGGATTTTTTTTCAATGGAATACCGCGAGTGTCCACTGGGGAAAATTGCAAGCGAGGGTGAGTGATGCCCTGGTATCCAGGTCTGTGATGCATTCATGGTGTAATCTCTCGGATATGTGGACTGTTGTGTTGGTTTTTGCCAGAAGTGGCCATATCTGGAAGAGACAGTGGAGCTGGGTAGGATATCCCGATCAGACCTGACTGAGCCAACACTGTGGTTGATCACAAGGAAGCAAGTCCCAAAAACATACCTCGCCTAATTGTCTATTTTACCCCTAAATGGAACCCTAATTAACAATGTGAACATCCCCCTGTATTGAAGAAGACTTGAAACTAAAGATTGAGACCATAAATTCATTAGGAAACTGTTTGCTGAGATAATAAATCAAGTGAGAAGTGGGGTTGTTTTCTCATAAGCTTACATGCAATCTGACTTATTTTTGAAACCAGCGAAGCCGCCCCCGCTGCTGGACATTAGAGAGAATGTAGGTTTACAGAACTTTAGCTCTGTCCACTATTTGTACAGTCTCTGATCCCTGAACAGTGATGCTACAACAGGTGTTTTGTCTCCATTACACCTGCTGACTAATTTTCACCCATTAGAGAAAATGGCCAGCAGCGGGCAACACCATGATGCCTTCATGATTCAGCACGGCACTGCAGGGCTTGAGCTGCACTTATAGGTGACAGCCCAGGGAAAACTAAATTAATGTATAGCCTGTAAGTGATAAAATAAAAGGTAAACACTTTACAATACCAGCCCTCCTCTTCAGTTGACTAATGTCCTCTCTCCAGCTCTGCCGCGGCCTCGCTGTTGTATTTCCTCTTTGTTGTGTGCACTCTCTTCCTCCCTCTGTTCGCTCCCTCTGGTTTTGAGTGACACTACAGTGCTCCGCTGTATCTGCTGAATTCAGCTGCTGCAGCTTTAGACGCACACACACGCACACACACGCTCGCACACTTTTTCTAAGACATAAAACAATGTCAGCAGGAAGGCTCTTCCTGGCGGCCCGTTCTTCTGTGTATTGTATGATCTTGGCTGTATTAAAGGAAAACCTCTGCAGTCACACCTATTCAGTCACGCTCCCGCTCCCTCTTCTATCGCCACCAGAAAATTGAATTTCTGGCGCTGTTGTTCCCTGTGATGTCCCCGTCCCAGATAAGTCACTCACGTCCCCTCGGCGCATGCATATAGACCCACGCCCGCGCAAACACGTACACGCAGTGGGAAGCAGCTGATGAGGGCATTTTAAGGCCAGCGCTTTTGTTTTGTTGACAGTTGCTCATAATGTAGCTGGTGTTTCTGTTGGTGTTTAATGTCTTCCAGATTGTCTGTTTTCCATGCCAAAAACTACAAGTAGTTAGTCTTCTCCCACATTTGTTTTCCTGTCTGAATACATAATTAGATTAAGGACATATAAGACTCTGAAGCCCAAGATTACTACAAATACTACACAGAAATCTGAACAAATTCGCGATAGGCAGATCATTAATACTAAAGTGATTTGTCAAGACAATATACCAATCATTCCCATTCCCAGCCTCTGTTTTCAATTAAAATATAATATTGATGTGTTTTTGACTGTCTAACAAAGAAGACTTCTTTTTTCACAATTTGAAAAGACTAAAAAAATGCATTAATTTGTGGAATAACCAACTGAGCTGAGGCGATTAGTCAGTTAACTGGTTTTAACATTTAACAGATTTTGATAATCAGTGAACTGTTTCGTTCATTTTTCACAGAAAAATTTAAAATGTTCCCTGGTTTTGTCTTTATTTTGTGCCAAAAATCAAGGCTTTTGGACTGGATGGATAAATCCATCACCATGGATTCAATAAGGCAGCTGTTCAGTATGTGTCAGGGTTGGCATGTGTTCCACTTTATCCAATGAATATTGAACATTTTCGTAGTTTTTAAAGATTTGGTTCAAACGCTGGACATCTTGAATGTTTAGTTTTCTTTAAGACTTTGGAGAAAAGTTTCTTGCATCACGTGTTTTACCGCACGAATGCAAAGCGAAGTCATTTCCGCCTCCATCCGACCCATGTGTTTTATGATCCAGCGCAGCCCTATTCGTCATTAGTAATTGCTCGCCGCAGCCCCAGTTGTGTCGTGTGCGATCAAACAATCTGCTCCACATCCATCACAGTTGAAAGAATGACTTTTTTCTACCCCGCTTAAGCCAGCTGAACTGTGAATGACATCTGAGTAAACTGTTGTGCTGTGTGACTCGGTCGTGCCTCTAGCAGAGAGCAATCTCTCTCTCTCACACCACACAAAGTTATTACATAACCTTGACTTCTAGCTCTGTGTGTGTGAAACTTAGCCCCGAGATAAAAGAAATATGTCACCGGCCATCACATTCATCAAAGAGAATATAATAATGAATAAAGAGGCAGAGATGAGGAGGGAGATTACTGACCTCATCACTGCTAGATGTATCAAGATACACATTACTTATTGATGGATTTAGCCCTCAGAGTGTGAGTGTTGTGTAAAGATCTTGTTTTCGGGGATGCTAACTTTTTGCTTCAGCGTCGTTGAGTCCATAAAAACTTTATCAGAAGGAACAAGACGCGTTGTTAGTGCAAATGTCGTCCTTTATCACTGAGGCTCTCCTCGCTGTGTTGAAATCTTTTTTTTTATGGGCTAAAGTCTCCCTCTTCCTACATAGTTGATATTATTTCACCATCTGGTGGAGACAGTCATCGGTCCGACTGTGTGTGAAAGTTTAGTTCTGCATATTCTCAATACGATAAAGCAAAGACGTTTCTGCTGACTGACATTCCTATTCGCAGACAGCCTACATTCCTAGCCACAAGCTGCACACACACACACTCTCTCGCTCTCTCACACACACACACGCAGAAGACAATGGTTTATGTCTAACAGGGAAATATGTGGCATTCACACAAACACACACACACACACACACACACACACACACTCACACGTTCACTCACACACAGGGACTGATTGAGCAGGCTGTAACAACAGATGGCTCTGAACACTGCAGATGTTTGTGTGTGTTGCTGTTGTCAATCGTGAATAAAGATCTCCTGTTTTTCATAATTGAATCTTATGACTGGCTCGTGGCTCATGAGGCGCGCGCGTACACACACACACACACACACACACACACACACAGACAGATGCAGATAAAAAGGGTTTTGGTTCTGATCGGTTTTGTCCCTTTTGCTTCGGCACACACCACCAGACACTGATCCTTTAACCACTGGGGGTCCGTGAGTGGACAGGTGGGCTGGTCTGGTGTCCCACTGGTGGTCTACAGACATCTGTGTGTGTGTGTGTGTATGTGTGCGTGTGTTTGTGTGTAAGTGTGAGACATTTGGAGCCAGTCCGGTCAGTGCTCACGGGGTTGAGGCTTCCCTGTATGTGGTATGTGAGCTGCCACCGTGTGTGTGTGTGTGTGTGTGTGTGTGTGTGCGTGTGTGTGTGTGTGTGAGAGAGAGAGAGAGAGAGAGAGAGAGAGAGAGAGAGAGAGTGTGTGTGTCTCCTTGGCTGCTGCTGTTTGACCTGCCATCTGAATGAGGTATTTCACAGCACCGTCCCAGAAAGGGTGCAGTGAAATATAATGAACGCCACCAATTTAATGTCAGATAATGATGATAAGCTCCTCTATTGATCCCTGCGGGGGGCTTTAGAGTTTTCTGAAGGTCAGACTCTGAGCAGCACCCTGGGATTTAACTGTCCTGCTCCAGGACACTTTAACAGAGAGGACGCCATTGTGTGCGGTTTGACCCAGTTACTCAGCGGCACAGAGGAATAAGTTATATCAGGCTGCAAAACGAGAATAATTTCATTACTGTTTTTTAGTCTCTTCATGGGAGATACTGATAATAAGAGAAATGAATCACACCAGACTTCTCACAAGGATGAAATAAGTTCTAAACTGAATGTATAATTTATCTTGAATTAAGAGCTGGTAACTGAAGTAATAAAACTAAAAAATCTGCCAATTATTTTTTTATCCAATTAATCGTTCAGTCTATGAAATATTAAAAAAGTGAAATAAGCACTTAACAACCTCATAATGTTGTCCTTAACCTGCATGGAAAACCGAATATACATAATTTAGTAACTAATTTAGTAGAAAAGTATGAAATCCTCACAAGCTGGAGCAAGCTAATATGAGAAACCTTTGCATTTAAAATGATTTATTGATCATTAGAGCGACTTCCTTATTGATGATTTTAATCTAATTAAATTCACTAATTGTTTCACCCCGAAATTACAAAATTCATGCTTTATCTCCTCGCTCTCATTTTCATAATCCACAAAACACTTCTGGAGCGTTGCAGCATTTTCCTCGACAGCTAAAGTAGATGTACAAAAAAACAACCATGAAGAAAAACTTGAAATGGTTCCATACAGCTCGTCTGTCCAATCCTAGTCTCCCAAGGCTCCAGTATCCCAAGTTGATTTAAGAAGATGTTATTTAAACCATCAAGTCACAGTCCAGATCGTTTACCGACTCCAGGCAGGGTGGGCGCACACGCTTTAGCTTGGCAGCCACAGAGACGATTTTGGCTTTTGAAAATGTTTGAATAAAGTCTTCTTAAATGCCGTACAGCCTGTATGGCGCCATTTTATAGCTGTTTTCCCCTTCTTCGGGTTGTTTCATATTGTTTTGTTTCATATCATTTCAAAACAGTCCCCATCTGTTTCGGTTATTTCGGAGAATGCCGCAACGCTGTTTCGCTCTTAAGCTCAAGAAATGATTTGCAGACTATGAAACTTCACCTGAATTTCCGTCGACCTAAAGGTGAGTCGGTAATGGCTGAATTTTCATTTATGGGTGATCTTATCCTCCAATGTCACGAAAAGGGATAAAAGTGATGTTTTCAAGTCCAGAAACTTAAAGAAATTCAGGCTTTGATGAGTAAAAAGGTTTTTATTTTCCCTCTGAAGTTACAGGAGCACTTCACCTCCACTGTAACAACACTGATATGCAGTTTACAGTGATATGATACAGAATAAGCTGCAAATCTCCACACGAATCCTTTATATTCCTTATAAATGACTTAACCTGCTGTCTGATGATTAAAGCAGCTTGCTAATCCATACACTGATTAATTTTCCGCATTAGTCTGGACTAAAGTTAATTTTAAAAACCCGGGTGGCTCAGAATGAAATGGAACAAAAGGACATTGTGCTGATACACCTCTGTTATGCCAAAATAATCCATTTCAACCTATTATAATTCTATTACCAGTAATTCCACAGTCACACTGCCTCTCTTGCAGTCAAAATCGGGTTCAGTTCAATATAATCTGATTCCGTCTACTTTAATTCACTGCCATCTATTCCTGCCCCGCTCCGCCAAAGTCTTGATCTGTCTCATATAATCCAGTTCTGTGTAATCCACTAATTCAATATAATCAGTTTTAGAACCGCATGATTCAGTTCGGTTCGTTATAATCCCATTTCAGTCCAGCGTAATCTGGTTCCGACCGGCACGGTTCACACAGCGAGGATGTGAATGTGCTCTCGGTCCCGGCGGGCCGCAGATCCCGTCAGTCTCTCTCTCTCTCTCTCTCTCTCTCTCTCTCTCTCTCTCTCTCTCGCTTTCTCTGCGTGAATGAGCTTATGATTGACCCGCTAAGTAGACAGATGGAGGAAGGTGTGTGTGTGTGTGTGTGTGTGTGTGTGTGTGTGTGTGTGTGTGTCTGCATGTGTCCGTCTGTAGCGGCAGTAGCTTCCCCTGGCTTTGTGGTTTTTGGCCAGACTACTCTGACACACACACACACACACACACACACACACACGGTTTTCTTCGCTACACTCTACTTGGATCACCGTGTGTGTGGCTGCAGTCTGGTCTCAAAATGCTCTGTGCCCCTTGTGATTGCATAGTAAACATACAGCATGCTGTATAATGTGTGTGTGTGAGAGAGACTGAAACGTAAACCGTGTTGGTCGACTGCACCTCAGACTGACTGAACCACAATTATAACTCCAATCTACTCTCCGCGCTGTATTTTTGGCAGCTTGTGTGTGAGGCCCGCAGAGCTAAACTCCCAAAGTTTGTTGAGGAGACGGTCGTGGCTTCAGAGGGATACTCAGAAGGAAGAAAGAGAAGGCATAAAAGTGACAAAGAGAGTTAAGGGTTTGGTCCAATGACCTAAACTCCCCTCTGTCCCCTCAGTGTTGCAGCTGCTCTCAGCTGTCCTCTGGTAATGATGTCAACAAGCAGCTGCAGTCCGCCGATGACGTCGACGGCCCACCCATCCCTTCACACCTGACACAAGCGCACATTCCAGCTCCTTCACACGCGCTGATCTTTACCTGTTCTGTCAGTTTTGTTTCCACCCAAAATACCCCCAGCTGTTCCTCTCCAGACTCCAGACGTCGTGACATGTGGGCTGATCTCCTGTGTGTTGCTTTGGATGCGCGTTGTACTGTGCACTGGTGCACAGTCATGTTGGAAGAGGAAGGGGCCCGCTCCAAACTGTTCCCACAAGGTTGGGAGCATGGAATTGTCCAAAATGTTTTGGTATCCTGAAGCATTCAATGTTCCTTTCACTGGAACTAAGGGGCCAAGCCCAGCTCCTGAAAAACAACCCCATACCATAATTCCTCCTCCACCAAATTTCACAGTTGGCACAATGCAATCTGAAATGTACCGTTCTCCTGGCAACCTCCAAACCCAGACTCGTCCATCAGATTGCCAGATGGAAAAGCGTGATTCATCACTCCAGAGAACGCGTCTCCACTGCTCTAGAGGCCAGTGACGGCGTGCTTTACACCATTGCATCCGACGCCTTGCATTGCACTTGGTGATGTGTGGCTTGGCTGCAGCTGCTCGGCCATGGAAACCCATTCCATGAAGCTCTCTGCGTACTGTACTTGGGCTAATCTGAAGGTCACATGAAGTTTGTAGCTCTCTAGCAATTGACTGTGCAGAAAGTCGGCGACCTCTTTGCACTATGCGCTTCAGCATCCGCTGACCCCTCTCCGTCACTTTACGTGGCCTACCACTTCGTGGCTGAGTTGCTGTTGTTCCCAAACGCTTCCATTTTGTTATAATAGAGCTGACAGTTGACTGTGGAATATTTAGGAGCGAGGAAATTTCACGACTGGATTTGTTGCACAAGTGGCATCCTATGACAGTTCCACGCTGGAATTCACTGAGCTCCTGAGAGCGGCCCATTCTTTCACAAATGTCTTGTTTCACAGTCTGCATGCCTGAGTGCTTGAATTTATACACCTGGGGCCAGGCCAAGTGATTAGAACACCTGATTCTGATCATTTGAATGGGTGAGCGAATACTTTTGGTAATATAGTGTATATTGATTGTGTATGGGATTCACTGCCAGCGAACTCATCGCTTCAGTCACTCAGGTAGTGCTCTCACCTACAGCGTCCAAAAAAAATGAACGAGTCCAAAGAGGCACCACAGCGCTCAGATCACTCCGGCCGGTTAGTGGGAGTTAGTAACATGATGCTTTTTTGGCAAGAGGAGCGTGTACTTAGCCTTTTAGGCTGGCCTGTAGTGAGGATATATGCGCGTGTTTTGATTGTAAGGATTTCTGTGGATTTAGTGTTTGAGGATTCACTCCCATCACCAGGCTGATTGGAAACGCATCCTCCAACCATCTGCCTGCTCCATCTGACACCACCGCCTGCTCCTTCCCTTCCCTTTCCTTTTTTAATACACTTTTATTCCTCACTTGTGATTTCCTCCCCTCAACCCCTCCCCTCCCCCCCGTTCTCTCTTATCGCAAAACCTTCCTTCTCTATTGCTCCCATATTGTTCCTCCATAGGATCCCCTGCACATTATCCTGCGATTGAAGTACAGTGTATTAGTGTAATCTGCCCCTTCATTCCAGATGAACTGCCTCGTTTCCGGCGGAGGAAAAGAACAACATTTTCTCATTAAAACATTTTCCGAACATTACCGAGGCAATGGAGAATGAAAGAGGTCCTGAACCCCAGTGCTACGGCGCTCCCTTGTGTGAATTGGTTCAGTAGATAAACTCCATCTGCGCTAACCTCCATTTAAGGTGGTCTGTTGCTCGAGTGTGGCCTTCTCAATCAGTCACTTGTAATGTATCCCTGTTAGCGTATGGATCCGGTGATTTTCACATTCTGTACGTTGAATCTGGCAACAAGCTCCAACAGACCAAAATGTGCAGAAAATGTATTGACCTGAATTTAATATGTTTCGCGGTGACTGGGGAGAATCTTCTTATACATACGAGAGTCGTGTGGGAGTTAGATATAGCAAGTGAAAAGATGCAAAATTGACCTTGACAACAGCAGTTCAGAATTGTTTGCCATAATGTACTGTACATACGTTTACAACAAAACAAAGCGCTGTTAAACTGTTTTGACATTCACCCACATATGACGGATGCCCTGTTTCATCCCCAAGTAACACAAGTTTTTCTCCGCTATCCTCATTTTAATCCTCTTGTTCCTTTATCGCCCATGAATGCCTCTTATCTCATTCCTTTTAAATTGACTCCTATCAAATTATTTTTTCCCTTCTTTATAACTAATCAAGTTCCTTTGTTATGAACTCTTATCCAGTTTTTTTTTTTTTTCATTAGCCGTGACTCTTATCGAGTTTCAAGTCTGGTGCTTCCAAGAAAATTGAAAGATACAGCGCATCGCGGATCTGCAGCCTTCCGCCCTTAAAGCTTGAGCCCTGCTATGATTTTCCTCCGTGAGTGTGTCAGTCAGTCTCTTGTGCCCGCTCCGTGTAAAAGTGCTGCAGTTGACCAGAAATTATCCACTGCAGTTGGTCAGACAGGCAGTCACTCTTACCGCTGATAGTTAGACCTCCAGGGCTGCAGAGAGCTACTCGACTGTGTAAAATGTGAAAATAGAGAGAGTCTTGACTGAGTATGAACATGTTGAACTGGATATGAAAAGCTTGAACTGAGCTGCCGGCTGTAATTATCGATCTAAGTTCACTTTGACACACTGCCCTTGTGTGCAACTTCTGTCCAGACTGACGTATCTCGAGACCGGATGGATTTATGTGAAGATTTGTAGCGACAGTCATGGTCCTGAGAGGAAATCGCTTAATGAGCTTTTCCTCTTTTGCCACCACGAGATTCATCTTGATGGTTTCTCATCAAATGTCCCGCTAACTATTGAATGGAGCTTACGTTTTAAAAAAAGAAGCGGTTCTTAAATGGTGGATGCATTTTTCTGAGCGTAACAATTCCTGAGAAATGACCCGTTTAGAATGTGAGACATTTGGGCCGATGACATTTGGGACATTTAGAGAAGCCTAATGATTTTATTCCTATCCACATTAGCGTCAAAAGTGGAAGATCCGGGTAGTTTCAGGACTTGGAAGTTCAGCTTTCTGCCTCCCAAGCTGTTTCCAGATATCCTGACTGGATCTGACTGGAATCCACCTTGATAGCATGTTTTGCTCCAAATATGATGATAATTTGCAAAATGAACATCATGCTGCATTGAAGAAGACTTGAAACGAGTGATTGAGACCATAAACTCATCAGGAAAGTGTTTACAGAGATGATAAATCAAGTGAGAAATAGGGCAGTTTTTTCATAAGCTAACATACAGATGGACTTCTTCTTGCAACCGGTGATTTAGCACCCTGCTGGAAAGTCACTTCTGCGCTGGCTTTGCTTGTCAGACCTGGAAACTCGACCCAATATTTCAAATGAAAATCAGTACAACATTTTAGAGTCTTTAGTGTTTGATATTGAGCCCCTTTGAAGTGATTTAAAGAATACCCTCACGACACTGATGTGCAGTATTAATTCCTTTGTGATGGCGGGGTTGTGTGTTGCTGGGCTGCCGCAGACAGACGGAGGGCGAGCTGCTGACAGCTGCGTGCTCGACTGTAAGACTCGGTGGCTCCACGAGCGAGAGAGCATGACACACACAGAGAAACAGAGAGAGAGAGAGGGAGAGAGAGAGCGTATCAGAGGATCGGATTTCTCTCCGTCTCTCTCTCCATCAGTGAGGCGTTATCTGACCCACCGTGGCCCGCTACATCTGCCCTACTTGCCTCTGTATCCTTCTGTCTACGCTCAGTGTCTCTCTCTCTCTCTCTCTCTCTCTTTCATTTTCTCGCGACTTCCCTCCATCCCTCTCTCGTTTGGCCCACTTCCCGATCACACTCCCCGCAGCGCAGAGAGTGTGTGTCGATGTGTGTATGTAAGAAGGATCATTTCTGTGCAAGATGTGTGCCAAAATAAAGGTTTAATCTCCTTTAAAAAGAATTATAACCTATGCACACGCACACACACAGCGTTAATCTGCTTCTTATCTTCAACAAATCCATCTATTTCGGGGAGAAATAAATCCACTATTCATTGGGGCAATTTCAACAAGGGTGGACAAAAAAATGTGTACGTCTCACCGAATCACAAATGTTGTGTTCACTGCGGCTCCGTCGGACCGGATTGAAACATATTCTATTACTCTGCGTTCCCATTGTTTCGCCCACCTGCATTCTCTTGGCTGGAAATCCCAAAGACATCATGTAGATCTGTTGAACATGGGGTGGCTTGGATGACGAGTGTGTACATATGTGTGTCTGTGTTTGTTTGTGCGCACGTGTCGTGTGTGTGTGTGTGTGTGTGTAGCATCACAGTGGTTTGGACCAGGTCAGTAACTCCCTCATCCTCATTTTTTAGCCTCTAATTAATCTAAGCAAAAGTCCAAAAACAGAGAATACACTATATTACCAAAAGTATTCGCTCACCTGCCTTTACTCATTCTATGAACTGAAGTGCCATCCCATTCCTAACTCATAGAATTCAATATGATGTCGGTCCACCTTTTGCAGCTATTACAGCTTCAACTCTTCTGGGAAGACTGTCCACAAGGTTGAGGAGAGTGTTTATAGGAATTTTTGACCATTCTTCCAAAAGCGCATTGGTGAGGTCACACACTGATGTTGGTCGAGAAGGCCTGGCTCTCAGTCTCCGCTCTAATTCATCCCAAAGGTGTTCTATCGGGTTCAGGTCAGGACTCTGTGCAGGCCAGTCAAGTTCATCCACACCAGACTCTGTCATCCACGTCTTTATGGACCTTGCTTTGTGCACTGGTGCACAGTCATGTTGGAAGAGGAAGGGGCCCGCTCCAAACTGTTCCCACAAGGTTGGGAGCATGGAATTGTCCAAAATGTTTTGGTATCCTGAAGCATTCAATGTTCCTTTCACTGGAACTAAGGGGCCAAGCCCAGCTCCTGAAAAACAACCCCATACCATAATTCCTCCTCCACCAAATTTCACAGTTGGCACAATGCAATCTGAAATGTACCGTTCTCCTGGCAACCTCCAAACCCAGACTCGTCCATCAGATTGCCAGATGGAAAAGCGTGATTCATCACTCCAGAGAACGCGTCTCCACTGCTCTAGAGGCCAGTGACGGCGTGCTTTACACCATTGCATCCGACGCCTTGCATTGCACTTGGTGATGTGTGGCTTGGCTGCAGCTGCTCGGCCATGGAAACCCATTCCATGAAGCTCTCTGCGTACTGTACTTGGGCTAATCTGAAGGTCACATGAAGTTTGTAGCTCTCTAGCAATTGACTGTGCAGAAAGTCGGCGACCTCTTTGCACTATGCGCTTCAGCATCCGCTGACCCCTCTCCGTCACTTTACGTGGCCTACCACTTCGTGGCTGAGTTGCTGTTGTTCCCAAACGCTTCCATTTTGTTATAATAGAGCTGACAGTTGACTGTGGAATATTTAGGAGCGAGGAAATTTCACGACTGGATTTGTTGCACAAGTGGCATCCTATGACAGTTCCACGCTGGAATTCACTGAGCTCCTGAGAGCGGCCCATTCTTTCACAAATGTCTTGTTTCACAGTCTGCATGCCTGAGTGCTTGAATTTATACACCTGGGGCCAGGCCAAGTGATTAGAACACCTGATTCTGATCATTTGAATGGGTGAGCGAATACTTTTGGTAATATAGTGTACATTCATGAAGAAGGTGTGCAGTTATGTAATTTAAAAAATGAACTTTCATGGGGAAAAGAATGCATCTATTTTTTAATCATCTCGTCCTAAATCCCACGTTGCCTCTTGTCTTTCTTCCAGCCCTCTGTCACGTTAAGCCAATCCTGTTCTTGGAAAAAAAAAGGAAAAAAATGCAAATACTATAAATATTTGATTATCGACATATATAATTCAAATCCCTATGTGATGAATTATGCATTGTCTGGTGGGATTTGATGAATATTTGTCTTTGTTACTGATAGCTCTCTCTCTCTCATATCCAGCAGCCGAGCAGCGTCCTGTGTGTGTGTACAGTACGTACGCGGGCGGAAATGATAAAACAACTTCAGATACAGACAGAATATGTGAGTTTTGAGAACTCGGGGCTCATTTCAAAAGTAATAGGATTAGCTGTGACTCCCTGGAGTAGCAATTTGTGCACTACACACACGAGTACAGACACGTTTAATATGAATTATGTGTAGAAACACTTGTAATTAATATGTTTCATGTGCATTCAGACAAGACAAGATCAGACAGTCAGTCACGTCGAGGTCTAATGTTGTTCTTGTCCTTTTGACAGTGGAGGATAACAGAGCTGAGAACAAAAAGGGGAATAACAACGTCGACTTGTCTGCCGTTTCACCTCCGGAGATAGCAAACCTCCCTTTCAGCTTGTTATTAACTGTAGGTGATCGCAAAGGTAATGGCCTCCGCAGCTTTTATGTTTACTTTGTGCTTCTCTCCCAGAAAAAAAAAAAAAAAAAAAACAGAACGGCGGCGTTCAATGGGGCTGGTTAATTAACAGCTGTATAAAATGCAGTGGCAGCAAGAGAGAAAATCCCCCGGAGAGATGTGAAGTGACGGAGGCTCAGATAGAGCTGTGAAGAAGACACCGTGGAGAGAAATCAGCTCAGTGAAGCAGCTGAACACTGGGGAGGATTGAATGAGCTGAACAGCTGAGAATACGAGTGTGTGTGTGTGTGTGTGTGTGTGTGTGTGTGTGTGTGTGTGTGTGTGCTGTCTGCTAATGGTTCGGGGTTACTGCCAGGTCAAGACGAGTCAGCAGAAGGTCAGGGAGGAATGTGTAGTGCATGTGTGTGGACTGACGACTTTCATGTGTGTCTTCCTGCCTCTGTCAGTCGGTATGCGTTACTGTATACTGTATATCTGTGAGCATTGCCTGTGTTATTCCTGTGCAAGTGTGTGTGTGTGTGTGTGTGTGTGTGTGTGTGTGTGCTCTAGTGGTCCACCCACCTAATGTGCCACCTGATCCAGCCCACCCCTCATCCCCTGAAGTCATTACACGCTGCTATCCAATCCCTCCACGTCTCCCAGTCAGCTCTCTGGGGTGTCGCACACATTTGTGACACCTATGCACACACACGCACGCACACACACACACACACACACACACACACACACACACACACACACAAGGGAATCTTTGGATAGACTTAATTAGCTTAGTACAAGTTACCTATTATTCTAAGAGTATTAGTAATGATGTAGAGGCGGTACGTTTTTTCTTCTTCTCAATGAAATAATGTATTATTTCTGTTCATACTGATGATTGATATCTGCTCCAGAGCTGCACATTTGTTTATTTTTTCATCAAAAAACATACAGAACGGCTGCAATTCGAGTCGAGAATGTGTTATTAAGGAGATACGATAGGCTCCAACAATGAACTATGCCAAATCACAAAAATAATTTTAGGGGCTTTCCAAGTTTAGTTTATATATTCTATGTATTTATAGTGATCGGAAGGTTGCTGGTTCAAATCCCGGCTCCCCTGGGCTGAGTTGTCGAAGTGTCCTTGAGTGAGATAGTGAACCCTAGTTGCTCCTGAGGGCCCTGTGATGAGCTGGCGACTTGTCCAGGATGCCCCCTGCCTTCGCCCGGAGACAGCTGGGATCGGCTCCAGCAACAAACACCGCGACCCCTTGAAACAGGGATAAAACAGTTACACATGATGACATGAGTCCATCGATTTGGATGGGGTGCATTCCAGTTTTAGCATGTTTGTGGTGACCATGACAGCACATCAACATTTACGATTTGAATAGGACTGTAGAGCTTTCATAGTAGCCCAAAATTCACTCTCCAAATGTACAGAGCCACTGGTGCAACAGCGCAGTGTGCTGTGAGTTACAGAGTAGTTTATTAGGAGGCTCATCAGCTCTCAGAGCAGGAACACACAGCTCACCTGAGGTTCCCCCTCGTCAGCTGTCTCCTCACAATCCTTCCAGCATCACTCTTTGTGCCATCTCATCAACACTTGTTGTTCCTCTATTTCTTTTTGAAGTGATACTGCAAAGACAAATTATTAATGTATTTTATGTATGTTTGTGGCAGTGCTGCTGCCATCTCAAGTTTTTGCGAGTCGACTACGAGTCGTGTCTTTGGCCTCGGAGGTTGTGTCCTCCCATGTTCTCTGCTTCCACCGCTCACTCGCCCCGCTTGGTTCAGGTGTTCATTCCTTTATAACCCTCAGCAGTCCAACAACCTTGTTCATTATATTTATTTTTTTTCGGAAATAATTGCTTTTGTGTGATTTGTCTCATCTTTGCAGGTTCCAATAATCCTTTTCACGCCGAGAATAGGAGATCAAGTTAATAAGAGCACATCACACTTCATTAGCCACTTGTCATTTTCTAAAACAAAAACAAGCAAACACTGATTAGACTTAGATGTCTCCCATGACAGGGTGTAATTATTTGATTTGGAGGGAGCTGTGTCAGATGGCTCATTAAAAATATTCGGCTTTATCTCACGACTTTCCCTGTTATTGTGTAACCCGTAGCTGCACACATGCTCTTGTCAAAAGCATGCGTCAGAAGTGGCGTCTACATCTTTCAAACCGACCTTTTTTTTTTGGTGTGCGTACGCAGTGTTTATAAATGAGTTCCCAGATGTATAATGTGGCAATTCTCATTGTTTTTCTGTCTGCATTTAGGCTCATTACTTCAGTGCCGTTGCACTGCACTTCCTGGGGATCGCTTGGCAATCAGATTTCATTTTGGCATTTGTACTATTTCTTCCCCCAAGGACACACACTCTGTAGATAAACCACCATTTTTTTCCCCCGACTGCAACATCTATCCTTTCTCCCCTTTTTTACTATTCACTGTCATCTCCCGCAGAGCTGTCTCTTCATCCGGCTGCCAAGAGAGATCCCTAACACACACACACACACACACACACACACACACACACACAAAGCCCTGAAAAGGACTAGAAAACCAAAAGCATAAATGTTAATATAGAGAATTCATCCTTTACACAGTGAAGAATGAGCAGAAGTCACAGTGAGGGTAGATGTCAGGAGAAGGAAATGTTGCTTCAAAACGTTCAGACCCATCTTGACTCATCTGGTCATACAGGAGGAGAAGAAGTCAATTTACCTCAAGATTCATTCTGGCAGACACATTTCCTGTGTCTATTTCAGTATTCTGTCATTCAAGTCAAGTCAGTTGGCTTTATACAGCGCACAATCACAAGCCATATTGCCTGAATGGGGCTTTAAAATCTGCACCGTGATCGAAAACGTCTATCCCTCGACCTTTGATACAAGCACAGAAAAAAACTGTCCCCCTGAAAAGTCTGAGGCAGAAAAACAATGGAAGGAAACTGGATGGACAGACGTAATAGATGTTGCGTGTACAGAACAGACCAACAAAGTCACAAAATTGGATCCAGGCGGACGACTGAGCTGCTCAGGGTGTCACAAACGGGGCCTTTCCACACACATGTGCTGGCCTGGCTCGACCCAGTTGGGCCCAGTTGAAAGACATTCACAAGCATCTGGCTGATCCACATCTTTGACTAGTTGTCAGAAGCTCTAAGCTCCTCCTCTGAGCTTATTGTTGAAGAATAGCAGCTAACAAAGCTAGCTTTGAAAGCAAGGAAACACACTTAACGTCCTGTATATTCTTCACAATAAAAGTCCCCCATTAGTGTGTTTTTAAGAAGATTTATTGTGAAGCAGTAAAAATGAGGATATGTTGGGTTTTCATCAACAGCAACTTCACAAAATTTCAGGCATTTTAAGCCAAAGCGTGACGTTTTTCTGACCCAAACCAAGTGGTTTTTGTGCCTAAACCCAACCAGATCATGAGCAGAGTGTGTACATAAAGGTTCAACATATGAATTTTGCAGAAACATACAACATTCATTGGGTTGTGACTCCTGTTGAAGGCAAACATGATGAAACAACAAGATGAAGCAGCCTGAGAGTACAAACAGGTAGAGAGCGAGAGAACCCAAAGAGAAGCTACAAAGTACTGAGAGCTGAACACAAAGAGACTTTTAAACGCCATTCTTTCTTTCTTCCCCTGCAGAGGAGTTTTCAGCAGTTGGATGCAGTCGTAAGACATGACCGCAACCCTCCTGGACGCTATTGGGAGACGGTCCATCTCTGCTTGTCTCGGCTGAATTTGGCGCATTTAAAGTGGTGATGGAAATGCAAATCAGTCCGGCGTGGTTTGACTCGGCGCAGTCAAGACCGCCACTGGAAAAGCCCCATCCTTCCGTCTACCCCATCTCCGTACCTGTCCTTTATTTTTTCCCCCCGTCTTTACAAGTTCCACAGTACGAGCGAGCTTAATGCACTTTTAATGCTTATCGCCGCTTTATATCGCAGGCCCTTGTAAGTGACCCACGCTTCACAAAGGTCAGTCTCCGCCCCTTCATAAATGTGGACGCGCCGATCAGAGCTGCTCGCGCCGCATGATTAATGAACCCTACATAGGTCGTGACCTTTTTCCCGGGTAACTGCAGAGATAAAAGCAGTGTGGGTGTGTGAGATGTATAGGTGTAATAGCCTGGGAGGCGGCGGAGTGCATGACTTGATATATGAGGAGTAATGGCTGCTGAAGCGCTCACCTTCCTGGTACATCAAGATAGATATGGAGCATTGCAGTGTGTGTGAGAGAGAGAGAGAGAGAGAGAGAGAGAGAGAAAGGAGGAGATAGAGTTTGTGGTTTGAGATTGCGTGTGTGTGTGAGACAAATGAGAGCAAACGGGACAAATGAGAGCTGAGGACGTCATTCAGTCAACAGCAAGGCTATACAAACCACACACATCTCAGTCTCTCTCACGTGCTCACGCATGCACACGCAGACGCCAAGCACGATCCATCATTAGCATTTCAAAGTAACAAGGTGCACGGGGGCACAAAATTATGCATTTTGTGCACTTTGAAATGGAGATTTGCTTAAAAACTGGAAAAAATACTGTTTACTTTTCCCAAAGAGGGAGTATTTGAAATGGTCCAGATTATTTCACCATGTCATCGACTCAGTCACGCGCTCGCTCGCACGCTCGCTGACTGGCGACGTCACAGGAGGAGTCAGTCAGATTTTGTTGATGCTGTTCATGTTCTTGTACTACAATAACTCTGTCACGGTTTCACATTCACCAATGCTGGCTTTTTACTGTATCTCTGCAGCGAAATTGGTTCGAGGCTGTCCCATCTGGTTTATTCCTCCTGTTGGACCAGTTGTCTTACGCCACATAACTCTTGAGACTTTCATCATACACCTTCCCGTGTTTTATACGACTCTCTGTCTATGAAGCCAAATCCTCTGGGGAAAAAGGAAACAAAGTTGGCTGTAATATGGTGGCAGCTTCAGTGCTGGTGGTGATCCAAGTTTGCTGTTTGATCTTCTTTTATTTTTAGCCATAACTCGTGCTGAAGTCATTGTTGTTTGACTTTCAAGTCAGCTACAGAGCAGCGTCACACACGCATGCTATTTTGACCGAAATCAAGCCTGGAAATCAAAGACTAGACAACATAACAATATAAATCTTGGCCAGGACTGCAGCTGTTGAATTTTTCAGAGCTGCTTGCAGTTTTTCTTCTCACAGAATTCTCTCTGTGAGAAGACTTGGAGTACTTTCTTTGCCTGTTTTTCCACATTTTGGCCAATTGGCACAATTAAAAGTATGCTGAATTAGCTATTAGTCTACCCACGGATGTGCAGACAACCGTCGCTGGTTTATATATATACCAAAGAAAACTTTAAAACATGAGCTTTCTAAGGCAAGTTCTTTACAGGAGCTTCTTTTCTTATGATTTCTGAGTGGAATTATGATCATTTGTTTGCGACACTCACACAACAAACTCAGGAAGTGTAATCCATATTGAATATAGAAATATATGTATCATGTCTTTATGCTCATAATGAGAAGTTGTATTTTTTTTTTTTTTAATTCTAATTATTTGGCCGTCTTTGTCAAACCTCAACTTAACCTCAGTTTCAGATCTCATGCACAAACATTTATTCAGGTCACAGAGATAACCATCAGTTTCTCTAAAAGATAATTAGCCGGTGATTAGCTCTGTTTCTAATTCATAAGAAGGATGTCAGCCCGACAGTAGGACTGGAAACAGAGTTTCCGCTGAGAAAAACAAGTTAAAACCTTTTTTATCTTTCAGAGGAGAGATGATTTTTTTCATTCAGGTCGTTAATAGAAACTTTTGAGGATTCTACAAAGACCTTCAGAGTAACGCTAAGTGTTTTTAATCGTCCTTCTGGGGTTTTCAAGCATCACTGGTTAATTATCTTTTTACTGAAAGTGATGGTTACCCCTGCACGATCATACACAGGAGGCACAACCAGGTCCTTACATTAACACTAAAACCATAACATTAAAAATCGATACGTTGAACATCGGAAAGGACCTGACAAGAGGTCTTCTGAAACTCAAAATGTTCCCCAAAAAAGATTGATTTGAGTGCGCGCACCCGAAAAGAGATTTTCATGAGTGAATTTTATTTTCCTCTGCTCTGTCACAGTCTTGTTAAATTTGCTATTCACTCCTCTGCTGTTAAGGGACTGTTTGAATATTCTCAAACCATTTAAAAAGTGTTGGACCAGGTTTCATCTATTATAAAGTGAGATTACTGCGAAAGAGCCAGAAACGAGGTTCTTTGATGTTTGTAGTTAAATTTAATCTCAATGACGGTAGATTTTGATTTTCTAAATGAATAAAGATGACAAAGAGCCGGTCTGATCCTGAGAAGCTACCTTCCCTGCTCGGCTTTTCGGCACCGCAGTGGGTTTGAATGAATAATTTTGAACCTCGCAAATGTGTTCTCGTCCGCGCTGCGTATAAAAAAAATCCGATCTGCCGCGATCCGAGTCAAGAATGAAAGATTTCACGGTGCACCTTCTCTCAGGTGTTTCTCTGCTCAGGTTTAACCTCAATTTTTCACAGTAAAGTAGGAGCCCAAGGGTGACTGATCCGTGTTCTTTCAACGCTCTTTGTTCGGACTGAAGACGAATTCTGCTTTATTATTTCTTTTTCTTTTCTGGTTGAGTCATTCAGTTTTGTTTTTGGAATGCATCTTTTCAGATTTCAGCATGTTATCTCTCAGCAGTTGAGGGCTTCGGTGATTTAAAATGACATAAATCTTCTTTTCTTCTATGACGAGAAATGCTTCCGTGCAAGTACACCTAAACTCCATTTTAGTGAACCAATTTCTATACAATAATGTGCAATAGTGTGCAAATAAACCTAGTGCAATCAGTTTGATTCTCTTTCAGATGTTGCAAGACTTGTGCTTCGGCTCAAATCTCAAGCAAGTCGTGAATCATTCTTTCTTTGGCGAGTCAGGTCAAGTCAGACTAGAAAAAATACATAAATCTAAACTCAAAACATAAAAATGAACACAAGACGAGACATATGAGTTATCATGTCCCAAGTCAAATCGAGTCTCAGGTCATTTAGTCTCCGTCAAGTCATCGAAACTGCGCCTCAAGTCGACGCGACTGCATTCCTGACACAAATTAATGTGTTCGAGACGAAGATGTGCGGGGTAAGACAATCTTTCAGGGGGTGGACTTCATTAAAATCAACAGGATGTTCACATTACAAAAGAGATTAGGTGTAATGACAGTGGATCAGTGGACCGTTGAATGTGAGTGACACCAGTGTATCTAAGTGCCTCAGCCGGCGGCGCTGTCATCCCGCTCCATAGAGAAAATCTCCCAGTCTCTCCATATGCGAGGCTGCACTCTGTAAAGCTGCGTCTCCACAGAATAAACCTGTTCCAGATGAAGCGTTCCCATTGGCTGCGTTAATTATCAGCTGAGCGTTTTTTTGTTTTTTTTTTCCCTGTCGTCCTAACGAGCTGTAATGAAGTGTTAAATTAACGACTGCAGGCAACCTATACAGCGCATGCTATCAATTAATCACATGTACGGTACAGGAGGTGTGTCTTTGTTTGAGATGGTGGGAAACACACATTTGTTACCTCTGACAGTTTGACGTGCGGGAGCAACACAAGCGCAGCACATCAGATACACATCATGATACATGTAAAGTTTGTGGGTCGTCTCCTGGATCCACACGCTTTACATATGTGATCGTTTCTATCAGATATTCTGTCAACGCAACTCGTGAACTGTGGTTTTGTTGTTGCTGTCCTGTACATGTGACGACTATTGCATCAGCCCCGAGGTGTCACTGTAGACATTATTGATGCCATTCCTCACTGTGACCTCTACCAAATGCAGCCATTCTTATCTTTTTTTTCTTTTTTTTTTTGTTAAACCCCTGCTCGACAAATCAAACAGGCATTTTTTACTCGATACACAGCGAGCGTGAAGATGAATAATTGAGAGTTTCTGGGGAACATTTGTCTGTGCAGAAGGCTGCACTTCACAGATTCATACTTGGCTCATTTACGCAGCAAAAAGAAAAAAAAAAAAAAGCGTTCGCCTTTAAGAGTTTTGTTTTTTATGTTTTAGATAAATCTGTGGCGTCAACCCCCGGTCACATTTGCTTCCATTATACATTACCCAGAGCTCCATTAAAAATGTAATTTCTCGTATCGACTTGGAGCGCTGCAGTGCGTCTTGCATCATCTCGCTTGCTGGAAATTTATTGGAGACGCACATCAAACGGGCTACACCAGCCAGCATGGTTTACAGGCATATAGCGTGTTAAAAAAAAAAAAAAGAAAAGAAGAAAGAAAGAAAAAAAAGACAGTCTCCAGTTTTGGAAGAGAGAAGAAAATCAGTTGTGGGCTCGTCATTTGATTAAGCTCGTCCCCTTGCTCACAAAAACCGAACAACTCAGGCTTCATTAGCTCGGTAATGTAGCTTGCAGCTTACTGCCGACAAAGAGAGGCTAATGGCATGACGGAGTCTACCTCGCTGGATGGTCTTCAAAATAAATCAGTGTGAGCTACATCAGGTTTCTTCCACCGTCCATTAAACACATGATGTGCCGCGGACCGTACACTGCATCTTCACTTAACGCCTCGTGAAAGCCTTAATGCCTGCGTGCAAAAGTGGTGGATTAAATATCTTAAAAACGTGAAGTGTTGTTTTTTTTTTTTTTTCAGACGAGAGGCGAGTGGACTATGCTTTGCAAAGCTTTGAATAAAAATCCAAATTCAGGAAAGAACTGATGCGCGTGGTTGAAAACACAGCTTTGTTTGATTTGTTGCACGTGTTCAGTCATTAATTTTGATTTGTGTAGTCGAAGTTGTTTTCTGCTTACGGAGCGCTCTCCATGTGAGGTTTCAATCAGCTACGTCATGTAGCGCTTAGACAAAACTGAGACTACTTTTCTCAGCCTATATTTCTGCACATTTTGGCAAACTGGCACCAGTGAAGTGTGTCGAATCATCTATCACAAGTTTCTATGGATGCGCAGAAACCTTAAAGTCATGAGGATTTCAGGGCCAAGTCTGAAGTTTACAGCAGCATCTTTAAATGATCTTTTAAGTGGATTGATGGGTGACCGTACACTGCATGCTCTCTGAAAGCCTTGTGAAAACCTCAACCTTCTGTACAAGCATATAGATTTTTTTCCATCTACAGAAAGGAAAGAGTGATGTGCACGGTGAAAACACAAGCGTCCGCTCATTAATTTGGTCTCACTGTGCGACCGAACGCTCTATTCACGATTGTTTTTTTTTGGGTGTCGCTGAGAAGAAAGAGCGATGCACGAGGCGGGAGTTTGATTGTCAGACTCGTTTACCTGTTTTAACACCTCGCACCGTCGGGTTGTTTGATTCTGTGCCGCTCACGCCTTCAGGCCGTCCGCGTGCGTGTCATTCAAGCGTGGCTCATCAGAGGCACGTGTTTCTGCGCATTTACATAAACAAACTCTCCCCCGAGTGGATGTGACTGCGTCCGTGTGGTTTTCCCCAACCGCAGCGACGCCCACTTAATTCACACGGTTAAATAAGTTGAGCCAGGTAATTATAGGTGTCAGGTTCACGGAGGTCTGGAGAGAAACAAATGGAGGCCGAGTGGATGGTACAGTAGAGGAAGAGGAGTTGTGTACAATAATGACACCAGGGGAGAAATGAAACAAATAGTTACTCAGGGTCAGGAGTGTTTTCAGCCACTCTCTGACTCTCACCCTCTCCGTCTGTGTCTCTCTCTCTCTGTGTGCCGTGTTCCCGCTGATGTAAGACTCCCAAGTCTACAGTTAAATCTCGGTAAATGTCGACCGCTGTGCTGCTGGGAGGAAATTTACTCCTCCCCCCCTGCATGGACTTGTAGTCCGTATAATACCTAAGCAGCCTTAAAGCACTTCACCGCAACTAATCAGGCGTGCTGCTGAGATTAAAAAGAGAGAGAAAAAAAAAAAACAAGCTTAACTGAGCTTTAGGTTCAGGCTTCAACTAAAGATCATTTTCATTAGAAATGAATCCGCCAATTACACTCTGAAAATGCTTCCCACAATTTTCCTGAGCCTAAAGTAACTTCTTCAAATTGCTTTTTGTGTCCAGCGAAGAGTCAGAAACCCAAAGACTCTTCATCACCGTCCCAAATGAAAGAAGAGCAGCAAATTGTCACACATTTTTCAACATTTCTGCTTGGAAAATGACATAAAGGTGCAGGATAAAAGTTTTTGGGCTAAAATTATCAACAGAATGTGAAAATAACAGTTTTGATGTCAGCGTATTGTGTTGAAGAGATATCTACTGAAGCTAGCATACTAACAGCTAGCCTGGGCCTCATGGTTTTGTACCTAACCAGATCACAAGTACAGCGAAGAAAAGCATCACAAGATAAACTGAGGGACAAGAAAGTTGTTGTGACATAAATAAGTTTAAAGTTTCAAGAAAACATGAACTGTGTTCAGAAACTTACATTGCCAACATGTATTCTTTATTCATTTGGCAGGTTTGAGTTTGGTTTCTGTCAATAAGAGGAAGAAGACAGCACAACAGTAAAAAAATGGATAAAGACATCTGAAAGAAAAACATTAATTCTGTGTGCTTGTTTGCACTTTGATTCAAAGTGCAGCCTGAGGCCTTTTCCATTTCCAACTATTACACTAGCAGTTTGTCCCAAAGCATCATGAAATGCCTCATCTCCAGCAGATTAGAGGTGAGAAGAATCTGAATATATCTGTCATTCCTGTATGATCATTATTTGACCCAGCATCGCAGTGTCGCTGATGTTTGCTTTCTTATTAAATGGCTTTTGTTTTTTAAGTCAAACTAAAAAGAAAAAAAAAAAAAAGAGGAACAGAACGAGACTACGACAAAACACCCCGGAGCAACAGGATGAGACGGAGCAGGAAGGAAGGAGGATAGGCGGAGGGAGACGGGGAGAGAGACAGGACGAGGGAGAAGATGTGACATGTTAGTGAGGGAGACATGCCAGGTGGAGCTGGAAGGAGGTGGTGGATGTAAAGACGGAGACATGCAGGGAGGAGGAGGAGGAGGAGGAAGAGGAGGTGTTGGGCAGAGAAGGGAAGATAGCAGAGATGGACCTGCTGTCATCACGTGTTACTGTAAGCTGATTGGTCATTGCCAGCAGCCCCCCCTCCAATCATCTTTGTTGTCAATGCAAGTGTGTATGTGTGTTGTTAGAGTGTGTGTGTGTGTGTGTGTGTGTACCACTGGGTGTAGTGTGTGAAGGGCTGACATCATGGTTGAGGAATCTCCTTTTCAACAAGTACTCAGCGGAGAGCCTTGGGGAAGAACCTCGGTTTGTGTTCCCTTTGACTTCAGTGCTCTTGTGTACACATGCTCTGTGGTGTGTGTGTGTTTATGTGTGTGCGCGCGCGCGCGTGCACCAGACAGTGTTGAAAGTGCAGTGTGAAAGTCTGAGATCCTCTTTCACTCTGCTCTTTGTGTTAGGATGTAAAATATAATGTAGGGTTTATATTACAATGTCGGCCCAGAGATCAGACGTTTGCACAGGCTGTGTTTTGTTGTCTGTCTCTGTGCGTTCGCTTTAACCCCCTCTGTGTCACATGTGCAGACTGGTCAAAGAACAGGGAGGTCAATCCATGTTAGCTTCATCTGATCGGTCAGACATGTCACTATCGCTCGTGTCTCACCATCTCATCAGCCGAGGGCAGCTCTTGGAAGAAATAGTAACAGAAAGAAGCAAAGAGAGTGCAGAGGCAGAGGGGTCGTCTGACTTGCTGCTCATCATCATCATCTCGATGAGGTTTGTAATACCCACCTCCCAGTGTGGAGTTTTCACAGTAGTCCACGATCCATGTTCCACACGAGAGCTGCACACTATATCGTTCACACACACAAAATATCGCAGGACGTGTGATGTCAACTAACTCGAACGCGTCCTGCAACAACGTTTTCACTGCGTGATACAGAAGAACAGAATTCAGAATTCTCCCACGGTTCTCATTTTTCGTGAGTAATTCATAAGAGAAGTCTGATGTTACATAATTCAGTCTGATTTAAAATGGTTTTGGATACATGGAGGTTTGTTGCTTGTGAGCGACATGCAGGCTCCACATACATAATGAACCAGCCATCAGAATCATTCTTGATCAGTTTATCAAACAAGCAGGGCCAACTTTGTTATAAAATTGTACATAGTTTTGGAGAAGAAAGCCAAAGAAACTCAGAATTTTTATATTATATATTATTAATATTGATGAGGTAAGAACACAAACTCACAAACGTTCATCTTTTCCATAACACCTAGATATGTGTCAGGGTCCGCCAAATATATTCAAAGTGAAACAGTATGAAACTGTGTCTCTAAGGTCAGTTTGTTTATTCAGGTTATTCAGTCATGAAAACGAAGAGTTTGTTTATTCAGTTTGTTTTGGCATAAATAATCAGCGAATCAATAGAAATGTACTTTCAATCGGATTGCTTCCAGTCCCTGAAAACAAAATACAGAAAAGGTTTCATATGTCAATCTGTTTTTATTTCAAAACACGAAAAAACAAACCACCCTGTGCTCACTGAATGATAAAGGGTTGGCCTCTTTACTGGAGTCGTTATATAAGAGTGGAATTGGTTCTCAGTTTCAGAATCCTAATGCACATCCATCCATCCATCCATCCATCCATCCATCCATCCATCCATCCATCCGTCCATCCATCCATCCATCCATCCATCCATCCATCCATCCATCCATCCATCCATTCACTTCAGGAATTGTGCTCAGGGTTGCAGGGTGCTGCAGCCTATCCCAACATGCACTGGGAGAGAAAGTTCATACATGAAAGAAGTGTTTATTTAATTTAACTCCTATGAAGTGAAATAAATACCTTCAAATGAGTCCTTTTGGCTGAACATGTGAAACCTTATGTACTTAAGTCCCTCGAGACACTATCAAATGTATTTGTGTACATACTCCACACTTGAACTCACTGCGGTGTCTGTTTCTTTCGGCCATGCATATATCCTTTAAGCTCTTTATATCTGCAGCGGTGATTGACACATTTAGTGCTCCTAACAACCGCAGACACGCCTCAGCAACCATCTGTCACTCAAGGCCCCTTGTCGCCACAGTAACAGGGGTCTGGAGAGGGGAGGAGGGGGCCAATAGAAAGGGCACGTTCGTGACAGCTATAGCCAGCCGCCACAACCCCACCTGCCCCCTGCCTCTCTCTCTCTGTCTCTCTCTCTCTCTATCGCTCTTTCATAAGGACTGAATTTTCGACAAACCTGCATTGACGGTCTTCTACTGGCCTTCAAAATCTCTCTCTCTCTTCACTTTCACTCTCACACACACACACGAACACACACACCTCAACTTTCTGGCTGTGAATATTCGAGTCAGTTCTCAGGCGCTGCCAGTGTGAGGGCAGTCGGTTGAATCGCAGTGAGAGGCTGTAGAAAAGAGCAGCTTCGTAATGAGAGCGCAGCGGGAACCCCGGGTGATAATGACAGAGGAGACTAACAAGGTTTGTTCACCACCTCTTCCTGCCACACCTCTGACCCCGAGGACTCGGCTCTGTTGTACTCAAAGGTTAAAATGTCAGGAAGCGTTTGCAAGCTGCGGAGATGACAGGGTGACACGTCAGAGACAAGAGGAGTTCTGGGGGTTGAGAAAGGAAGTCTGTCTTTACTACTTTAACCACATTTTTTCTCCTTTACTTTGAGAGACTATTGGGCATAATCTGCTAAGGAAAAATTCTCTGATTCCAGCTTCTTTAATGTGCATATGTTCCGCTTTCTTTTTCCCTCTATGACACTAAACTGAATTTCTTTGGGTTTTGAACAAAGCGAGACATCTGAGAACGCCGTCTCGGGCTTTGGGAAACACTGATCAGCATTTTTTAGGATTTTGTACCAACCACAAAATTCAGAAGTTCAAACCAGCTTGTGTTTGCAACGGCCCCTTGAAACAACAAATCTCTTACGACGCAGCAGGGATGTAAGTGAGGGCGGATGAATAATTAACATGTGACCGATAATGCTCTTTAAACATATATGAACAGAATCCTTTTGTTTCTGCCCTGCTTTATCCTCAGTCACCTCAGGTTATCCATCTAAAGCACGTGCACGGTGAGACTATGGTGTTAGAAATATTATTTTTGCGTATTTTGTGGCCATGTTTAAAATACCTTCTTTAGTAGCCACAAACATGGCTTGAAATTGTCCCGAGGTCTCCTTGAAAGCATCCAGTGGTTTGACACTTACAAATGTTGAAGCACAGTCTGTAACTGTGGTCGCTCTCCTGCCAGCGTGCTCGTCTGTTGCTCCACCAGCATCCCCGCCACCTCTCGCAGTGATAGTCAGGTTATAAATATGTAATGTGAACACGTATGATGTAAACGTATCGTCGGCTTGTAGAAAAGTCAACAGCCAACATTCTCTCCTGACGACTGGGATGACGATTTATGACGGAGGAATAGAAATGGAGATTGAACACCATAAAATGAAGCCGTCTGGATGATTTCTGACACTAATTGGAACTTGGATTCATCGGGGTCGAGAACCTTAATAGATAGTTGTCAAGATATTTCACTGAGGACCAGAGTGTTGGGCCGAGACACAAATAGCCTGACTGCCCATACAGTTTTGTGAAAACATATTTTATTTAATTTCATGGTCACGGCAGCATTTTCTGACTTATTTTGACTCTTTCTTTAGTCTCATGTAACATCTTATTCTAATTCGCAACATCGTTATTTCATTTATTTCATCATGATGTCATCTTTCCCAGGCGATTTATTGAATCAGGTAGACTCAAAGTTTCAAAGAGGAGACCTGAGAGCAAAAACATTCGTCATGATGACAATTTCTGAATTTCAAACAGCCGCCTTTTCCAAACGAAATGCCTCCTCTGTTAAATTAATTAACGTGAGGTGAAAAAAACCCATTGTTTAGCTGCACATGGGATTATATCGGAAATGCACATCGCTGATGTCGATAGACGCGAGGCCCTGTGGGAGTCATCGGGTGGCGTGTCGTGTTTGTGTTGCATCATTGTGTGAGCTGCAGGATGTGTTTAATGATTTAACAGCGCCTGTACAGTATAGCTTCACGTGATGAGATATTGAAAATCATCAGCCAGTTTCAGAGATTTGCTTTGAATGCTGTCAATTCCCTGTTTTTTCAATTTAATTTTATTTCATTTTATTTATGCTGATACTAATTCTCTTCTCCTCTTCTGTTCCCCCCTCTGCCTTCCTTGACATCTCCATCCTCGACACTTTGGATCCCCCACCAGGTAAGACATCCATCCTTATTCACAATTCCACCGGCACTGAACAGCTTGCATATATAACAAGCTCCTCTGTATGTGTTTTTTTTAAAGATGTATTCTCTTCTTACATATCCGCGCTTTCTCTCGCAGCTCAGATGGAAATGAGGCTTATGAATATGCATGCGATCCCCGAGCTTTCTGTACTGAAGCTCGCTGTCGCTGCTCCTTCCCGTCTCGCTGCCTGTTCCTTCTTTTTCTGTCGCGGCCTCTTCCTCAGTCGCTCACTCAGTCAGATACCCTTGATACGGGGCGCCTGCCATTAAGTCATGAGAGCACGCCACGGGTGTTATACACAAAGAATATTCAATGCGGAGATGAAAGTTTATATGACATTGTACAAAAGTCTGACGACAGATTAAAGATAAGAGTGTGTTTGTGTGTGTGCACGTTCGTGACGAGTTGTAATTCATTTTGACAGCTTGTCTCGAGGTGCAGCGGTTCTTCTCTGTCACATCTCGCTCCTTTGTAGGATCACACATATGTATTGATAGTGTTCCATATACTGTCTCATGTGTGCATCTGTGAAAATGTTTTTTGTCAAGTGGAATCCAAAGCACACAGCAGGGTGCTTATAGACAACATAGGAATGCTACTGTGAAGAATAGTGGGCTGAGAAATGCAGGGTTGCACAGCTAAACCTATTATAGTGGTGACGTCAAAGGCCAGGCATGGAGGAATATAGGATCACTGAATAATCAATTTCTTGAATTATTCCAAGGGGAGCGCCAGGCTAAACGTTGATGTTAATGTTGACTTCCAACACTTTATCCTGGCAATGAGGCTGAAACTCTCAGTACGCATCATACTCAGTCCTCTGGTCTGTATTCAGTGAGGTATCATTTATCCCTCCCCTAATACCAACCCCGTTCTCAAGCCTTTTTCTATTTTATGTTTTGACAACACTGTGTTTGCTCTGATTAGGGTTAGGCAAAGGGGTTTTGAAAAAGATAATGTTTTAGTATAAAATAGCTGTTTTAGTTGCCGCAAACAGCAGAAGATGTCCCGAGGATTTGTCAAAAATACGATTGGAAACTGTTCTGAGATCTGTTTTAAAAATCTAGTGGTGTTATGCGTACAAATGTTGAAGTACAGTCTGGAACAGTGGTTACTGGCTTGGCGGCCTTCTCGTCTGTATCTCCGCTGACATCCCCTCCACCTGCCGCTGCCACAGTCAGGTCATGAACATGTAATGTGAAAGTGTCTTCCTTTGAATAAGTAGTGCAGGCCAAGAAGACTGACTCTGGACACAGTTCAGTCTGTATTCCAAGAGCTTTCAGGGTTTAGCTCCTCCCCGATCTAACACTGAGGTATAACAAGAGGCCACATTGTTCATGTATCCCACACGTAACACACCATATAACATACAGAGACACAAAGACTTAGTGTGTGTACAAAAAAAGACAACGTCAGGTGAACCCTCGCTAAAAAAATACGTTCCTACTGGACCTACACGATCAACACCTTCAGTGTTCACGCTGCTTCACTGACCAAACGCATTTTGTGAATCGATTTTTGCCGTATGTTACTAAAACAAAGAGAGTGCACATATGTACTGTACGTGTGTGTGTGTGTGTGTGTGTGTGTGTGTGTGTGTGTGCGTGCTGATGTGTGAAACTGTGGGTTGTTGTTGTTGTTGGCTCTTCCTGCAGCTCTGAGGTGGGAGTAAATCCCTGCCGGTTTCACGTTGTTTCATCAGGAGAAACTGACAATAATATCCATAAGTAGGAGTGAGCGTATGAATTCTTTCATGTTATTTTATGCCAGTCTCCACTCGTCTCTTTCTGTTAGTGACATGTTTTTTGCTTGTCAAGACAAAAACTCAAGAAATGAAATACTGAAATACTTCTATTTTCCTCACTAAATAAAAAGATACAACAGTGCATCTTCTGAATTCAACTTTTTTCCCTTTTACAAACTAAAACAAGATCAATTTCCTCGTTAAGTCATCATAAACACGCTTCATTCAAACTTCATGTAAACTGAATATAACTCATTAAAACAGTCTTGGTTTGGGTTGTTTTTTCTCAGTAAGATGTGGGAGTATTATGGCTCTCCGTGCTCTGTCCTGTCTCTCTGCCATGTCTTGTCGTTCCTGAAGTCATAGTCTTGGTCAGAGATGCTGTAAATCACCTCTGTACTTCATCCCCCTGTCTTCAAACTGAACTCCGACAGTGTTGGAAGCTGTGTTCAGTCTCACGTCAGGCAGCCAAATCCAGTTGATCTGGGCCTCAATACCAGTGGTGACTCCCAGTGTGATCCGAGGTGTCAGTCCAGACAAACTGTAGTGCGACTGGGTCAGCAGCTATCTGACCATGCGTCAATTTACTAACATTAGCTGCGATGGCTAGCAAAGAGCAGCAGATGTCGGTAACTTTGGTGATATGCTTCCCCTTTTTGGAGCTACCTTTGAATTTTGATCATATTTCACAAATTGAACATTACACCCATTTGTTCCACATTTCAGTTCTAGTGTCTGAATATTAACAGAATAGTGCAACAGAATAGTAGACTTCACACTGTACAGTGCCAGCAGCAGGTAACAAAAAAAGAAAGGGAAAAGGTGTGAAAATGTGTCAGACATTTTGGAGGAAAACAGGAGAAAAACGTCAAGTATGGCTCTTTAAATTTCGATATCTAAAAGGCTGATTTCTGTGATATTTTGGTAGAGGATGAGGATGCTGTCATCCGGGACTCTCTGTAAACGTTCCTTTTGATTAAGAAAAGGTAGCGAGTCTCAAAAGACGAGTGAGAGGAAGCGTGGCACCTTAGCTAAGTTGGAGTGATGAGCTGAGAGACTCAAGAAATAGAGGAGACGTGGAGGAGGAGGAACGAGGGAGTGATGGAGAGGTGAAGGCAAGGTTGAGATGAATGAACTCCTGGTCGCTGCCGGCTAGACTCGTGTTAAAGTGCGTGTGTGTGTGTGTGTGTGTCTAAGTTTATACAGTGAGTGGTGTTGTGTTTCTCGTCTTCCTACTTCTCAGAAACTGCCAGTCTGTGTGTGTGTGTGTGTGTGTGTGTGTGTGTGTGTGTGTGTGTGTGTCTCCACTTCACCTGAAGGTGTGTGTTGTATCATGAATTATAGATGGAAAGTGAATCAATAGTGCGCTGAATTACTGCCAGACAGTCTCTCTGTGAGTGTGTGTGTGTGTGTTTGGTGTGGATGTGCTGATGTTTGCATGACTGTGGTTGCGTGTTGACATAATTTGTTGTTTTACATTTTGTAGAATTAGATGAACGCAGCATTTTGCTATTTATCGACTCTCCCGTGACAACTCTCAGAAAATGTGTGGACGGATTGTGATATTTTTCTCCCGTTTTCACTTGAATTATGCAACAAAAAGTCAGCAAATGGACATTATCTTGACACAGGTAATACTGCCCTACCTGTGTGTGAAAGTGTGTGTGTGTATGTGTGTGTGTGTGTGTGTGTGTGTTTGCGTTGTACTTTAGTGTCTGCGCCAATAAAACAGCACAGCATGATCGAATGCCGCTCTCACAGCAGAGTGGAAAAAGACCTCTGCAGATTTACTATGCTATTACTGCACACACACACACACACACACACACACACACACACACACACACACACACACAAACTCTCTTTTACAGACTCACACACGCTTTCGGTGAGGGGGAGAGGAAAAAAAAAAGTTGTAATGGCCCACTGCCCCTCCAAGGACGGGGCGAGAGAGAAGAAGAGTGAGCAGAGTAATCACAGTTAAAGAGAGAGAGAGACAGAGAGAGAGTGTGTGTGTGCAGGGAGGTGAATAGATGGACTACAGGGGACAGAAAACAGTTCAGGGCTGGAAAAATGGATGGGGATATGAGCGGAGTGGAACATCCTGTCCCATCCGCCATCCACCATCCCTCACACACAGTCTCACACACACACACACACACACACTGGGCTCGGTGCGGAGAATGTTAGTGTTGTCGAGCAGCGGAGTCGACACATGAGTGAATCCAGGACAGCGAATGTGTTCCGGTACTCCAAACGAGACCATTTAGTCCCCTTAATTCCTTATTTCCTTCAAAGCTCACTTAACCTGAAGCTCCTCCACATCCTCTACTCTCTATGCAAATGTTGCCTTTGAAGTGAAACCTCAAAAAATTGAGTCTCAGTCCTCAACAGACAGTGCACACGTAACTGTAATACCCGTGCAGTGTATTGAAATTAAAATGAATATTTCACCGCTGCTTCATGATGGATTTAAATATTCTCTGATTATTTATTTAAAGCTGTTTTTGAGAATAATAAGAATGTCAAGGAGTTGACAAAGTCAGCTCCACTACACAGGTGTGCGGTGATACTTTGTGGATCTATTGTTCTTCTTTTGACTTTTGTAAACAGTGCGTAGGCACGCGCCGACGCCTCAGGCAGGTGTGTGTGCATGTCTCCTAACAGTTAACACTGTAGGCTCCATAGTGCCATCCAAGGTCACATTTTCCTGAGGGTCTTCCTTTGACTGCTAGTTTTTGTATTCGTTGGATTCCTGCACTACAGTTCAAAACATCAGAACAAATCTTTGAAACAGAGCTTGCTTTTTCATATATGTCATTAAAGTGCTAGTTTATCGTCTCGGATGAAGATAACACGATGGCAGGAGGCGGCAACGTCAGTGTCGCTCTCTTGCTTTGGATTGTGGGCAGACATTAAGATCAGCAGCAAGTGATTTAAAAAAACAAAAAAACTCCCCATGTTTTGATCTCGGAGCACATTTCAGATTTATGGACTTACTGAGAAGCACGAACTGGATGAGGCAAATGCTTTGTGTAACCTCTAGGTGTGCAAATCACCGGTTTCATCACACTGCAATGTTATATCGTGATATTTACCAGAATCCGATGGTCTACCACGATAACATTTCGGTTAGATTCAAATTCCGGTGCTTGTGATCAACACGGGATGATATCATCTGCCTGTTTAACACAATCAGTTACAGAAGAAGCTGCCAGCCCTGTCTTTACTGCCGCTGACCATGAAAGGAAAAAAAACAATCCACAAATACTGCTAGTAGTAAAGTTCACATTAAGTCGACTCTACTAACACTCTTAACATCAAGAAAGGAGAGAATCATAAGTAATCGAGATCGTAATTGTATCACGAGGCCAGTGAAGAGTCACAGCTCTGATGATTACCATCATGTCCCGAAACACGAATTCTAGACGAGGCGCAAGAATTTAGCTCGGCAGAATATTTGGATGCTGCATGTTCACACCTGCAATTCCCACATCCCAGCGAAGAATACTGGTTGTCAAATGAGAAAATATCAAACCTGTGGTCGGCGCGTCGTGCTGCTTTCAAAGGCAGAGAAAATTGCGGATGTGATTCACCATGATCTGTGCGAGCTGTTCTACTTCATCATTCATCATTTATAGCAATTTATTCATTCGGATCCCAGACTGTAAGCAAGAAATAGCAGATAAGCGCCCCAGCATGCGTTTGGTACACTGGCTGTTCATTCATCTGTGCTTTTCGTCTGTGCCGTCATTCACAAAACAGAGTGTGTTAGTGTAATTCAGTTCGTTAAAACAAACTTGACACGTCTTTGAACCAAGCATATGTAGATTCTGGAGACCGTGGGAATTCGCCAGCCATGCAAAGTCAGTCAAAGTTTTGTGAGCTGAATTTTCAGTGCGCGATTTGAGTCTCGAAGACATCCACTGGGAGAAGGATCGAGCCCAGCAGCCGCACGAGCTAATCAGCCTCAGACGATGACGATAAAGAGCAGCAATGGATTCTGACTTTGGTGCCTCTTATCTCGTAAATTGCATGAACATGTGCTCAGAAGCGGACCTTAAGGACAGCTCAGAGAGTGACATTTTGCATGGTCAGTTGGGTCAAAGGGAGGAATCAGAAATCTCCAGAAAAAGTCATTTTGGTGCATGCTCACAGATGATGCCCCAGGCCTGGCAAACCTTTTGAGACTGGAGCTCCGTCTACAGCCTCCGGCCTCCATCAGGATGCATTCAACCACAGTACGGCTGTGTGGTCGCCTGCGCCAACACAAGGGCTGTAGTTACAAAACGTGAGTGACATGGAAAACTATAGAAAGCTGAAGTCGTGACGTCATGTTGTGTCTAGCTTCTTTTCTTTTCTTTTCTTTTCTTTTCTTTTCTTTTCTCTTCTTTTTCTCTGTAACTCCATTTACTATCCTAGTTAAAGTGTGTTTTTGTATTTTAAGGTAATATCTGAAACTTCCCTGTAGTGCAGTGGTGTAAAGAGTGAGAGAAATGCCTGAATAAGGGGCTGGGATGAGTGGCTTATTTGAGTGACTTTCCCTTCAGAGACCAGTGTTCGTGTCCTGTAGGTCCCGATGTCACGTACAGTGCAGCATGTAAGTTATGTCACTTGCTGTTTATTTACGAGAGTGACTGTAGATATACAAAGTACGATCTTTTTGGAAAACCCTAACTAAAACTGACTTAACTGACTTAAGACCACTGACCAGCCCCCTGTATTTGAAGAGTTGGGAGTGAGAACGTGTTAAACAACCATATCAGATCATTTGTCCAAAGACTACCATCCTAGACATGTGAATCTAGAGGCTCAGTTCCAAGGCAGGATTTTTCTTTTGGAATTAACATAGCCTGAATGTTTCTGAATTAGGTTTTCTAATTTCCCGAACAGAACACAGCTGATTAAAACAGAATCCTTCCTTTTGGGAAAAACTACTGACAAAAGCCCTGATGTTCTGCTATACTTCATTTTTGTTCTTCTTGGGAAGCCATGTAGAAAATAACCTGACGTTTGTACCGTGGTGCTGGATATCTGGTTCACCGCAGCAGCTCCATCAGATCTGTGTCTCTTTCCCTCTGAGGAGCGGCAGCAGCCATGAGGCAGTTTCCAGTTATAGAAGTCAGACGCTTGTTAAGGGCAGGGAGCTCCGGCGACTCCTGACCCCACCAGAGGAAACTATACAGCCCAGTCAGTGTGACAGTACAAAGCCTGATGATTCATGGTGACAGCTATGATTTAAAAACTAGTTTGTCAGGATTTCCAGCAGCCTAGTTTTCTTTCTTTTTTTTATTTTATATATATATATATATTTATATGAAAAAAGCTCCACAGTAATGACTTGGCGGAGATACACACAGAGATGGCCTGAAAATAAATAGGAAAAGAACAAAAAGATTTACCAGTAAATTGTAGCATTATGTCTACATTCAGGTTAAAAACAAGAAAAAAGTCGGTCTGGCCTCCTGAGCATTTACTGCAGCTGTGGTGCGCTGCCTTTCGCCATATTTTTCTCTCATTGGTCGCACCAGCACTACGACCGCCGAGCAATAAAGCCTCAATCTCCTCCCGACAACAGCCGCCTCCATTTCACACTCCATGAAGTTTTTTTTTTTCTCCTTTTGATTCACAGTGTTCTCCTTTTTTCTCCACAACAAATAAACAAATAGATTTACACATCTAAATAGATTTATATGCATATCTGTGTTCACAGCAGCTGTTTCATTAGTGTGCAGATGGTTCAGAAAGCAGTTTGTGCGTAAGCAGATTCATCTTTTCGCAAAACGCTCAAACATCCCGCGGAATCTGCGCACACTTTTGTGAACAGCACATCCTCATTCCTGTAGACTGAAGAGGCCGATTGCCAGTCACTCCCGAAAAAAGATGTGTGCCACGGCGCCCGAAACGGCACACATGTTGCAGGAGCGGCAGACTTTTGCTGTTGTTGTGCTCGTGCAGTTTGTTTGGCCAAGAAAACTACTTGCTGCAGTAGCTTATATACCTTTGTTCACACAACTTACATCACATTAGTCACATTATGCACACATCCATCCATCCATCATTCCATTTTCTTCCGTTTATCTGGGGTCGGGTCGTGGAGGCAGCAGGCTTAGAGGGGTACATCAGACCTCCTCCTCCTCGCCAGCAACGCTTGACAGCTCCTCCTGGGGGATCCCGAGGCGTTCCCAGGCCAGATGGGATTCATAGGCCCTCCAGTGAGCTTTTTGGTCTGCCCCGGGGTCTCCTCCTCCCAGTCGGTCATGCCAAGGGAGTCACCCAGGAGGCATCCTGACAAGATGCCCGAACCACCTCCATTTTGCATTAAAATATCTAAGAACCGGCAGACCTTTGTTAAACTGTATTTTGTTGAGTTGTGTGCTGTAGATTATCCCAAAGCCGAGAGAAATCCACAAGTTGGCTCAAGGTCACGGTGTGTTTCAGTTGATCGACTGTCGCTATTTCTGGGATAGGGACGTCAGGGAACAAGACAAAAGTTAACATGAAATCGTCATCTGTGAGCATTCTAAGCAGCCCAGCAGTCTAAAAAGTCTTTAAAATGTAATGGCAACTCATCCAGTAGTCCTTGAGATATTTGTGTAGAGTGGTTCAATGACTGACAGACTTGCTAAAAATATAAGATTGTTAGGGTTTGTTTCCATGTAACTCTAAGCCTGTATACCTACATGTTTACAGCTTTTTTAAAAAAAAAATTGTTTGTTGTTATAACACTCTGTCTTTTTTCAGACATCTATGGTTGTGATGTACTGTAATCAGCCCTTCCAGGTAGAGTCGTATTAACATTTTGTGGCCTATTTCTTTGAGTTATACACTCCAAGTAAGTAAAATCGATGCATCAAAGCTTTTGTCTTCTTAATAGGGGCCACGGGGGATGTGCAGTAGCTGCAGTCGCTGCATAAAGACTGCAGCTCTCCTGGGTGACTTTATTAACTTTCCCCAAAGTGCAGTACAACAGCAGCAATTGTGTCAGCTAAGGAGGATGCTGTCGGGTTTAATTTACGTCCTTATTAGACCCAAAGCTCCGTTGTGAAAATATAATGCTACAGTTACTTACTTACTATTTAGGTTAATTTTTTCAAAGTGAGACGTAACGTTTGAAGGAATCCTCAGGAGACACTCAATATGTGCAGTAGATTTCGTTCTGTGCGTTTTCACCGCTGAAAATCACACGGCATCATTGTAGGTAACTGTAAGCTGGTCAGATTTGACCAATTTTCTCAGATTGCTCCTGATTTAAATCCTGAGTATAACGGCTGAGTATAGCGGCTGAGTATAACTAATTTTGACAATTTTATGCCCCAATTTCTAGTCAAAATTCATGGCTTCTTAACCTTTTTAGTGTTTTTGACAAGCAATAGCATGCTTATGTCCCTCAGTTAATCAAGAAAAGGAAAATCTGTTTTCCTGTGATTATCAATATATCGAAAAATTTCAAAAAACCCTGATGTCCTAAATGGTCCACAGCGACCAACTCATCGACCAATCAACCACACATGGCCGACCGTGTGTGTGTCATTGGGCCCTTGTTGAATGGAGCAGTCAGTCCCATGTTGGACAAGTCACCTCCCTGTACCTTATGGCTACAGCAGACACACACACGCACGCACACACACACACACACACTGCTAGACTTGAACAGATGGGAGTCTCAGTGGTGGTTGATGGAAGGACTTGTGTGTTTGTGTGTAAGTCCCCAAGGGGGCTGGGGACTCTCTCTCACACACACACATACACGCGCACACGCACACACACGCACACGCACACACACACACACACACACACACACACACACACACACACACACACACACACACACACACACACACACACACACTCACGCACACACAGTCCTTCTGTCCATTAGAGAAATCCACAAACACTAATTACTGCACCACAGGGGTGAGAGAGCATTCTTCATAAGAACTGTATGTGTGTGCGTGTGTGCACATGCGTGCGTGTGTTTGCGTGTTTGGCTGACGATGATATAGTGCCGCCGACAGGTACAATACCAAGAAACCCTTTTCACACATGTAGGATGCAACAATACTGGTTCGGGTTTTTCGCGGTTCACACAGTTCCACTCTCTTCACACATGAAGCGACTGTTCTGGATAGATTAGCTTCTCTTCTCACCACGGCAGCAGCACAGCAAGGCAACACTGGTGGTTTTGAAAGTAATGACACCAAACACAGCAGAGCGTTTCTCGGTTATCCCTGCAGCCTGCTCCGGTGATGGATTTAAAAGTCGCAGGCAAATGGCCGAGTGCTGCTTTCGGTGCTGCCCTCAGATAGCACATCTTGCAGTGTAACGGTGCATCCTCTCCTCAAATTTGAAAATGAACGAGACATCTCAGATGAGTTTGAAGCTTTAGCCCCAGTGTCCTCACACACACTCAAATCATGCTGGTTCTGTACGTGAAGCAGTTTTTCCTGGACCGAAGTTAATTACAGTGAGAAAACTTTGATCGTGTTGTGCACGTAGAATGCAATTTTCTGAGGCGGCTTTCCAAGGGATTTTTACTTTTTTTCTTCCACCCTGCTCTGCAACAACAAAGAAATATTCAAGGATAAGACAGCTTAAATATATATCTCCTGGAACAACATTGCTGCTGGAATTGGTTTATCCACAGTATTTCATTTTCAGAATGGCTTATTAAATGGATTTTATTCCCCTCCGCATTTACATGATAATTAAATGTTTCATTTATGACACTGCTGTGGCACAGGGATGATTCACCACTATATTTAGACAGTATATGAATTATATATAGATGTATAATTGTGTATGTACATGCACATGCTGTGCATGAACGTTCAGATAACTGTTGTGCCTGCAGTATCCGTTCATGTCCTCACTTTAGAGTTACAGAGACGTTACGAGCTCCTGTTCAAATCGTAATGCAGACAAGTAGAGACTGGCCTGAACATTTATGGAGTTAAGTGCATGTGTTTAAGTGTCTTTACAGTTCTGTGGAGACGCCGAGAAATGCACCGACGCTGCCGAGTCACTCAAGCCATTCAGTGGGTAGAACAAGAGCAGGAGGATAGCAGAGTGAGAGAGAAAGAAAAGTTAAGAAGAAGTTAAGTGCAGAGGAAAGGTGCTTCTTTCAGTTGTATATTCATTGTTGCAACATGTTATTTGAAGTCGTGAAAATGTCTTTTCTGCCTGGAATTCAAGGCCTCATCATGTTGAACTTTGATTCTGTTAGAAGAGCCAACACTTTGCTGATGTTTCAGCACACCTTATGTATCAATTATTTGCATTTGAACCGAGGCTAAGACAACAAGTTCTCCGCTTGCAACTGGAAGTAAATCTCACCATTAAAAAGTGAGAGTTGCTTAAGAACTTGCAGTGAAATGACAACAACACGACGACCGCCAAAAACTGGAGTTGGCCCTGGTGTCTAGATCCAGGTGGGATCTTTTTCCATTTTAAAATATAGGCCTCCTTCATGCAGCCTGACCCTCCCGCCCCAGGCTGAGCGAAGAGAGAGACAGCAGCCTGCCCCTGGATGTAGGTGATGCACTTGGCAGAGAGAGCTAAGCCATCTTCCTCCTCCCTGCGCAGCGCATCAAACCCAGCAGCTCCTTGATGAGGCCCTCCAGCAGCCTCTGGGAGGCCACCGCAAGTCTGGTGGTACAGGGGAAGAGAGACAGAGAGGGAATAAAAGAAAAGACGGAGAGAGAAAGTCAGGAGAGGACGGGAAAGCACAAGAAGAGAGGTGATGCTGTTTTTCCTCTCCTTCCTCTCTTCTCTTCTCCCTTTTATCTCCAATACCATCCACCACGCTCACTTCGGGGTGGTGTTCACCCCCAGCTCCTTCAGTGGTGCTGTTGAAGTGATTGGTCTTGCTTTTTTTTGGGGGGGCGGCGGCTGAGAAACTGTTAAACTTGCAACCCCCAGGACTAAAAAGTTCACCACTGACGACCAAGTGCCAGACACCAAAGGATATGCCGCGAGGTCCTGTGGCAGTGCTTCGTCCTGTCAGAGCCAAGTTGGATCCACCTTGGGGCCTCAGTGGATCAGTTCTCCCAGAACATCCCACTGATGCTGGATCAGATTGGGATAAGGGGCGTTGGGAGGTCAGATCGACGCCTTGAGCAGTTCTTGTGCTGTGGCGGGGCGCATTGTGTCATGAGAGGGTGTACTTGGTGTTCTTGGTCTGTGGCGGTATTTGGGTAGATGTGTGACACCCACATGATTGCCAGGATTCAAGTTTTCCCAACAGAGCATTGCATTGTAAGGAGATGATACGACAACAGCCCACCCAGCCACAGAAAAGGCTCTACGACCTACAGACACTAAGAAAGGCTAAATTCCGGAGACTAACTTTTACAAAGGGGCAATTGAAAGCATCCTGGCATCACAAACTGGCATGGCTCGTGCACGGCCCTGGACAGAGATGCTCTACAGTGCTGGATTTTTAAAAAAGCCAAGAACATCACTGGTACCATCTACAGAGCATCGTCGACATTATTGAAGAGAGATGTCTGCACAGAACCCATAGGATAGTTAAAGGGTTTTTTTTTTTGATAGACAAAAAAGCCTCAGTGAGTTGAAGCAGCAGAAACTTGTTGACGTTATTGACATCTAACCAAAACCGCAAACTTTTTCCTGTCGTTATCCAGAGTGCTTTTTGTTTCCTAAACCAAACTCTGGTCTCCGCTGTCAAAGCCCTGTTCTGTGTTCAGCACCAGTCCGGCCGGGGAGCTCTCCCACCAACTGTGTGGTAAAAAAAAAAAACATCCTTACCCACAAAAATTGTTGCCTGCAAACAAAATCCAGACAGTGATAATATTTCTAACCACAGTGTAGTTGTGAGAAGAAGTTTGTAGGATGTAAAGCTTTTTTTTTTTATCACACAGGTTTCCATAGGGTCAAAATTCAGATCATTCACTCACCACTCTGCTTCTGATCTGTCTGCGTCTCCCGCTTCCTCTCCTCAGCTGGTTATTTTCTTGTTCTTGTACTCGTCTCCTTCACCTCTGTTTGATCCCTCTTCCTTGTTCCTTTTGTTGATTTTTTTTCTCACCGCTTTCCTCTCAGTCCTCTTCTTCCCTTTGCCCTCCATAACTCTGTTTTGCTTCCTTTTGTTTTTCTCATTCTCTTCTGAGAGGTGCGATGTTTACAACACACACACACACAGACACACACATCTCACCTGGGGTGTACACATTCATGTCCGAATACAAACATTGTCATCGTGCTGCTCCCTCAGCTTCATCTAACTGCCAGATTGCTTTGATATAACCATATCAACATACTGCAGTGAATAACAGAAAGCATCTGGATTCACCTGTTTGTATAATTGCTGTTTATTCTCATGCCTCTGTGCTGGTGACAGCGGTGGCTGGAGGCATTATGTTTACAGGCTATCCGTCTGAATCTTGTGAACACGGTATCTCAAACGCCTCAACAGACTTTCTTTAAATTTGGTCCAAATGTTCACTCAGACTCAAGGGTGAACTGATTTTGGTGGCCAAGGGTCAAAGGTGAAGGTCCCATTTCTTGTGAATGCCATATCTCATAAATGTACTGTGGGAAAGTCTTCAGATTCAGTACAAATGTTCAGTATGAATCACAGATGAACTGATTAGTATTTGACGGCCAAAGGTCAGAGGTCAAGGTCCCTGAGACCAGGTAAGATGTCAAATACAAATGTGTAAATACAAAGGATAAAATGATGACATGACATTTGATATCCCAAAGGTCAGAGATGTTGTGGAGGCATACAGCCCTGATGTGGTTCGTCTCCTTGGTCTGAGCCTGGTTTCATGGTTTCAGTCAGTTTGGTTTCCAACTTTTAGGCCAAGTTTGTGGAGTGATATTTGTTTCAGCCTGATGATGCCCCTATGCACAGATTCAGATCAGTGAGTTCCTTGTGGAATAACTTTACACCAACACATTTGTGATGAATGGGAACAAAGACTACGGGCTTAGCGCCCTTACTCTTATAGATGAATGGGAGCAACTCCCAGCAGACAGATGGCAAACTCTGGTGGAAAGCCAACAGAGTGGAGCCTGTTAAGGACGGATTATTTGTAACGGGGCCAACAGTCTCAAATGTGCGGCTAAGTGTAAATCAAATCTCTATTTTATCCAGATGTGAGACACTTAAAATGTGTAATCGGGGTCATTAACCTGTGGCTGTATAATATCTGGGTGTCCACAGACTTTGCTCACACACATTTGACCATGTCTTGTTGCGGTTGAGCAGAGTGTCAGGTGGCAGTCGCAGTACAGAAACAGTAGTTGGAGGCAGCATTAGACGTGAGTTTTCTCGTTGTTTGTGTCTGTTTCCTGGTTTTGCGTCATCACTGATCTCAGTATATTTTGCTTGGAGCCTCTGGCTGTTCTCCTCAGTGTAGCGTCTGGGGAGAATCATTTTGTGTGAGTGTCTAAAAACAGTGTGTGTGTGTGTGTGTGTGTGTGTGTGTGTGTGTGTGTGTGCGTGTGTGTGTGTGTGTGTGTGTGTGTGTGTGTGCAAGTGTTTGTGTGTCATAGCATTATTGTAAACCGCTTCCCGGGGGAGGAAAAGGAGTTGTTTCTCTTTCATGCATTCTCTCTTCTGAACGCTGCCGTCTGTTTACCTGGATCGTCTTTAAGATAAGCGCCCTTTAATACTTGTCTCCTTCAAGATCATGTTGAGTATATTAAGTGTGTGCTGCTGTTTGGCTGAGTGTGTGTGGTGGGTGGAGAGTGCGAATATAGGTGTGAAGATGATATCAAGGCTGTTCGTCATCGCTGTGTAAAAAGTGAAGCTTTTATGTCGTCTGCAGGTTAAAAGCTATATTAGCTTTTCAACTTGGACCTTTTTATTGGACCATCCATCTGATCTACACACTTTTAATATATAACCTGTTTCAAGTACGTCTCAGCTGACGTCCCGCTCACATCAGTTACTGTTGCTACGCTTTCGTTTCAAGTACAGCATTAAAATATTTTACACTAAAAACAGTTGCAGGACAAATAAAAAAGTATTTTTTTTTAAACAATACTTCCATGATTTCTGAAAGATGTAGACAACAACAGCAGGCTTCTCATTTCAAGCCATTATTTTCTTCGATAGCAGATTGTTATCAGCTATATCTAGCTCGCTATTTGAGCTAACGCAGCTTAATAATTTGGGTGAAAAGGCACTCTCCGGCTGACTTTTTTAACGTTTCCAGCTGACTTTCTTTAGGGCGGGAATCCAAGGGGTGTTAAAATGTACTTGATAGCTACATGATGTCATGTTAAAAGATTGAGGCCAAAGCTGCATATCCTATCCAAGACAGCAGCCGTGTGTGTTAAAAAAACAAAACAGCATTGTTTGCCTCAAGTCCTTTGCTCCAATTTGTGACGCTGTTAGCTCATTAAAGATGGGAAGAGTAGAGTTAAAGAGTTTTGGCTGACAAAGACAATAACAAGGAAAGGCATGTCCATATGAAAAGAAAAGAAAAGGAAAAGGAATCAGAAGGAAAAACACATACAAAGAATTTTGAGAGGTTGGTGACGGCACTGATTTCAACACCAGTGAAGTAATAAACAGGATGAGTCATTAAACTGCTGTTGTTCGTCCATCAAAAGCCATCTGTAATTCTCAAAGCTAAGCTAATCCCCATTCAGAGCCACCAGGCCTCAGGAATCTCAGACAGCAGTTTCATCCGAGAGCTAAACACTTAAAAACACACAGTGCACACAGCCTTTTTAAGTTTCCTCTTAAATTAATGAGTACTGATATTTGTATTTTTTCTCAAAGTTAGACATTCCAGTGTTGTGACAGCACTATGCATTTGTACATTATATATTCATGGTCTGTGGTGTGTAGTTAGGGTTTCTGGGCTGTGATCTGCAGTTGCAGTTCAGCGTGTGACCAAGTGAAAACTGATCAAATACGAAAAAACTTGTTGTTAAAAGGACTTTAAAAGGTGCTGTATGTAAGAACTGGCCACCTGTCGATTGTCGAGGGGCAGCATGACATGCAGCAGGTGAGGTTGTTCACCCCTGTTATAACAACTGATGCTCAGCATCTACCGTAGGTCTTTGTAAGCTTTCGCTAAATGGTCAACGTTAGCATTAACAGCTGTTTCCTCAGCAGTCTACAAGAACATGTCGTGAGTTCAGCACCAAACTTAATCCATCCATTCAATCACTTATTGTCTTTGCCCCCAAACGTGGTTTCTTGCCGGGAGTGGCTGGTTGTAATTGTGGTTCAGCCATCATTGTATGCTGTGTCATTCATTGACCACCTGTCCCTAAGTAGCCTAACTGGGATTAGTTTTATGATACAGAATGGGCCGGGGCTGTCTGGTTAGCATGCCAACCTCAGCTGACGTCTCTGCAACAGAAGATGTCTACGACACAACATCAAAGCTGATATTTCTCCACATTCATTTGATCATTTTAGTTAATTTTGTATAGTTAAAGCTGAATTTAATGCAAAGTATTATACTACTTTGAAATAAACTCAATTCAGTGCAGCATTTTGATTATTCTTCACAGAAGTCTGGCCTCATGTAAAGAATCAGTTGCTGCAGGATAAATTGGTCAGCGCGTGTGTCCGTCCTTGACATGTGATAAGCAAGACACCACGGACTTGAATTTGATGATTCTTAAGGGGGTCGTGCATTACGCCGCTCTGGCATTTTCAAAATTACTGTGTTTGGCCCAAGGTGGGAGCGGCAATTACCTGGCAAACATTTTAATAACCAGTCATATCTCACACACTGCTGGAGGGAATAAAAATGGAACTCGGAGCACATATCCAACCATCCAAGGCGAGCGCTACAAATTTGTCTCCCGTGCCAACAGTTTGCAACATATTGGATTTCCCACTGTTTTGAGTTCTTTTAAAAAACAGTTTGCCCCCAAGCATCCCCCCCCCCCCCCCCAAAATTAATTTACTGATCACTGCAGGACTCAATGCCTCATTTGTGCCTTTCTTCAAATACGGGATCCAACAAATATAAAAATGAAACGAGAAGAACAAAACAGAACCATACAGCTTATTTTATATTGTTACATAACAGACTTGAAACGGATTTGTTCCAGACAAAGAACAAAAAGCACAGTTTCCAGCTCCTTAACAGGAAGAATATAATGAACCGCAGTTCACTGTAAACTCAGGAATTTGTCGGCCCCCAGCATTTGCGAGGTGTAGCATCATTTCACCACAGTGACACTGCTACTTGACAGCTCTGCTTTTAATCCTCTGTAGAGGTTCACTTAATGCTTCTCTGTGCAAGATTTTCATGTAAAAAATGCACCTGTCATCTTAACCTTTTATGTTAATCACTACATGGAGCTGCAGCACAGAAGAACATCCTATTCTCACCGAGACCCTATTTTTTCCCGGTGCAGGATAAGATAACTGGCATGTAATCTGCTCATCTTCTCTGCCCATCAGGCAGCGCGGGAGCAAATTACGAAAGTGTCTAAAATAGAAAGCGTGAGTGCTCTAACCTAGTGGCTCCCAACCTTTTTAGCACGTGTCATTACCTCTAATGGCACAGATGATTGTGGATGTAAGTGACTTTTTCCTTCTGAGATTGTTTCCTCTGAAGTACGACGTCAAAAACATCCCATATTTCACAAGACAGAAGGAGACTAAAGGAGGCAGAAGTAGAAGAAAGGACCTCATGTTTTTTTTCCCCATCTTATTTATCCTGAGAACCATCTTTTGACGGCTCAGATTTGCTGTCAGCCCCTCTGGGAGCTCCCAAACCCCAAGTGTCCTGACCAGACTCCAGGATAAAGACGTCACTTGTAGGTTTTTCGTTTGATCAGATAGATCAAGACTGATCAAAAATTCAGCCTCAAGTCCCTCTTGACTTCGAGTCAGGCAGGATAACATCTGGCTGAGCACCGACATTTTCTAACTCGCTGTAATAATGAGCATGAGGACACATATCATATAACTTTCCCTCTGATGCATGTATGAAACACAGCTGTTTGTTAAGTCGGTGTCTGTGCCTGTTTTTCAGAATATCCCAGCGCTGCCTTGTGGTAAAGCCCTCTACTCCTACGAAGGCAAAGAGCCAGGCGATCTCCAGTTTTCCAAGGGTGACATCATCATCCTGCGACGCAAGGTGGACGACAACTGGTACCACGGCGAGCTCAGCGGTTGTCATGGTTTCTTGCCCGCGAGTTACATCCAGTTGCTGCGTCCGCTGAGCCAAACTCCGCCGCAGGGCAAAGCGCTGTACGACTTCGAGGTCAAAGATAAAGACCAGGACAAAGACTGTCTGGCCTTCAGCAAGGTAGCACACACACACACACACACATCGAACTGAGGACACTGGGCTGATGTCAGACACAGGATGAAAACTTAATATAAAAACACAGACAGGCTGCTTGGATGTACTCAGAATGAGGTTAGTTCTTTGGAGGACACTAACAGTTTATCACTACAGACTCTAATCTTTAGATTTGTTCTCAAAGTGTGAAACACAGCAACTTTAAACAGGATAAGAAGTCCATGTTCTTCTTTTTTGCCTCCCAAAGGACCTGAAGTTTTCTCTATTTACTCCACATTTCGCTTGTGTCACATTTTTTTTTTTTTTTTGGGAGGTAAACTCATGTGTTCCCCGCAGCAAATTCAGATCAAATCTTCAGGCTACTGCTGCTGACAAACTGCCACTGACAGTAGGTAGCGTGTTCAGTAGTGGTCACGAGAGAAGCACACAGAAATGTAAAGTGGCCTCCCCAGCCTCTCCTCCATACGACCATACTCAGACTGAAAGAGACACAGTGTCTCTTTGTAATCACTTTGTCTGTGTTTGAAGAAGTTTTTGTTTTCCTTTGTAGTTGGTTTTTGTCTCGCTGTAGTCATTTTCATGTCTCTCTATTGTTATTTTGTGTCTCTTTGTGTTATATTTTCGTGTCTTTGTGGTTGTTTTTGTGGTTCTTTTTTGGTACATTTGTGTCTCTTTGTGTTAGTTGTATGTCTCCTTGAAGGTAGACTGTGGTAGTTTTATGTCTCTTTGTAGTACTTTTGTGTCCCTTAGGCGTTTAGTTGTCTCTCCTCGATGCTTCTGTGTCTCTTTGTGGTACCATTGCATCTCTATTGTTAGTTTGTCTCTTTGTGGTAGATTTTTGTGTGTCCTTGTGGTAGTTTTTGACTCTTTGTTGTACTTTTTGTGTCCCTATAGTCGTTGTGTGTCTCTTTGCAATACTGGTCTCTTTGTGTTACCTTTTTTGAATGTTGTCTTTTTCAGCCTCCTAATTGTTGTTTTATGTCTCTTTGTGGTCATTTTGTGTATCTTTGTAGTTGTATAATTCATTACCACAAATAAATAAAACAGTCCCTCCAAATAGACCTTTTTGACATATTGGGCCTCTTAAGTAATCCAAGCATACTTTTCACTGACATAGACATCTTTGTGTTTTTGTGGTGGTAATATGTCCTATCGACTGATAGGAATATTGGTGCATTAACATGAGCTTCATCAGACTGTTTTGTGGCCAGCATGATGCTAAAATCAGAACAGGCCTTTCTCCTTTGTGGAATTTAACTTTGTATGTTTCCTCGCTCAGCGGCTCTGATATGAGGCAATCTGAGGGTGGAGATGACTTACAGCAGCAGCTGTGGCCTGTTTCAGGATCACTACCAGTCTACTCTGACCATGAGGACTGGATTGAAGAGAGCTTTTCAACATGACTGATATTTTTTGGAATGAAGACGCTGCATGTGATTCTTTGAGCTCGTACTCAAAATCTTCAATATTTAAGCCAAGAAGTCAGAAGAAATAAAACAGGCCCCAGTTGTTTTACAGCTGGATCGATAGAACCCTAAAACAAAATCTGCACAGCCACGAAAACTGAAATACTATAAAGTCGATTTACTGTTTCATACTAATACAGTTTTACTGTGGAGTACAGCTCCTTGAGGGAGGCTGAGAAGATCACTCATTTACAGTGGAGGGATGCACGCAGCTCTTTGCTGTAATCTAGGATTGTGATTATTATTAATCATGTAAGACTTCTTATACGTTGTGCTGTGTACTCAGCTTGTTTTGGCATTCTGTACAAAAAACAGCTACTGCCTGACGAGATGTTATCAGAGAGGACCATCCCCTTTTTGACCAAAGCGAACTGAGAGCTGCATCATAGTTGGTTTGAGCTGTGAACCTTTTATGAAACAGTTTGCTTTTCCGCAAGCATGAGAGACACTATAGAGCCATATCATTTTGTCCAGAGGAGGCACTGGATCAGAACCAGCACCAAGGGGTGTTCATGGGTCCTCTGGGTTCTTAATGAGCAAGTTGTTACATTGTGATATATTCAGTCGAATCCTTTATGGTAGGCTCTGTGTGCCAACATGTCCGATACAGGACTGGATCAGAGTGGCCTCTGATCACAGAGTGCGTTTGAGTTTGGTAAGTGTGAACTGGGAGGTGTAAAAAACAAATGGCATGTATTTCTGCTTTATCTTGACCATGGCAGCTTTTTTTAATTAGCGGAGCATCACGCTGCTGCTTTGTGCTGGGGTGTCCCTCTATATTTGGATCTGTTTAAGTCAATTAAATTCAGGATTTTGACTAATTATCCTCGCGTCCGACTGTGTGGAAATGCATTTGTGTTTTGAAGTGGATGACAGCAGGGGTTGACATCCGGAAACCGTCCCCATTTGTCATAGCATGACTGGAATGATACTATCTAAAAGGATGGAGATTATGACAAGATGAGGAGGCACTGTCCTTCAGCAGTTTGAATCAAGGTTGGGTCTGATGAAAACAGTAATTTCTATTCCATGTACTGCTCTGTTCGTCTAAGCTTATCATTTTGTTCCCGCTGTTACACAGACTCATTTGTGCTCGGAGTGAACGCTCGACACATTCACTCTGTCTCTGTACTCTGAGTGTGTCTGCAGAGACAGATTATTAAATTACACTGTACTGTACACATCTCTGTAGGTGTTTTAAGACTGATTACCACACTGTGCGCACCTTGTCTCGAACGTGCTGCACACGACACAAGATCAGCAGATACTGATTAGACGCTCCTATTTCGCATAACTCCGCGTTTTAAGGGACAAACTAATTGGCAGGTTAAAGATTGAAAGTCGCACAAAGCCAGACAGTGCTGCACATATCCATGCCCCCGTGGTGCGCCGAGTGCGTGTTGTCATGCAGAACCAGTGTGTGTGATATTGTTTTCTCGGTGTGAGAGGTAATTACTCAGTATGACTAATACACAGTCATTTACCAGCATTATCACTTCCGTCCCTAATGGTCTTACCACGACCTTCGAATTCTTGTGAGGAGACAAAGCAGCAGAGGGAGAAATACTTTCATGATGAAGTCTGCGCATGTGTGTGTGTGCGCGGGCGTGTGTGTGTATGTGGTGAACAAGGAGCATAATATATTCCAATGAGTGTCGGATGTAATATTGCTGAGAATATTATTCAATAAAATAGAGCAGATTATATCAAACCCTATGGGTCTGTTGTCAGCAGGACCCAAAGTCATAGCTGAGTTCAAGTGAAGATATCATGTTAAGATATTACTTTGGAATTGTCTTAAAGTGTCTGATATTAAATGTACTCAAGTGTCAGAAGTACAATTGAAAAGAGCATTCCACATGTATTTACATGTATGTATGCAGTGTGTATACCTGACCTATTATAGGACCCAAAATTCAGCCGCTTTACGATTAACATAGTAATTTATTTAATTTCTGATTATCGAGAAAAGCAACAATTATACATCATCTACAACATAACTAGAAACTAAAGTAATCTAATAAATATAGTGAGTTCAACGTTGCCTCCAAAATGTATCAGTGAACAAGTATAAAGCTGAAAATGAAAATACTAAAAGTAACTCAAAATTAAACATACTTAGTTACATCAGCATATACAGCGTGCCTGTTGTACATATAAATGTATTTAATATATCTGAAATGATGTGTGTGTTTAATATGAAGGTGTAGGTTGGATTACTTTGAGATCTAATCAGAACTAAATACTTTTCACTTTACAGCAACATTCAAACATCGCATATGTTCCACTTTATACTAAAAAACAAAAGTTTGAGTGTTTTTCTCATTTTGAATGCAAATTTTTTTTTTTTTTTTAAAAAAGCATTTTGCATATTCAGTATTAGCAGATGGTCAAAACAATTTAACCTCACGAAAACATAAACTGCAGGTGCGCAATGTGTTTTCTACAACACGTGGGAGGCTGATGGAAGTCTGAGCTGCTGCTGTTTTTAATCACACAAGTCCACACGGAGAACTTACTCAAAATATTCATCTTCCATTCAGCGTAAATAAAAAGGAATAAAAACACAATTAGCCGTTAATCATCAGTAATTGTCCAAGAAACCATACATGTCAGACATTCATGAGTCAGTAGAGTATACGTTTTAATTAAAAAAAGCTTAATCATTTCAAAATTGCTAAATTTTAGAGACTTTGATCATAAAGATTCTCATCAAGTAACCATGATGTGAATTGGTGACAGGTTCACTCACAAATGCCGGTTTGCATCAGTTGCTAAAGTTTATGTACAGATCCATCGAGACGGACTTTGCAAAAATATGCAGCACACCCTGTGCTCGGTTCACAATGCAACTAAAGCAGACACATCAATATTCATACAAAATTGTCCTCGAGCTATCATCGTCATTCCTCCACAGAATTTCATCTTCACCAAACCAGTTTTAGCTTGAATTATTCTAGATTTGAACCAAAACTTTGCACTGCTGCTGCAGAACAGGGAAGCATTCAGCAGCCGGCCATGTCAAAGTTGAAATGAAAGAAACACGGCTTTTTCACACGGCTGAAAAGACATACTCTGGGCTCTTTGCTCAGACGGGATAAGCAACAAGACCTCATGAACTGAACTGAAAAGCAATTGACTGAATGACATTTGAAATAAAGGCAACTTGAAGTTTCCTGTTTGTCTGTATGACGTGTAAAAGTGGCGTCTGTGAGATCTTTCTTTTCCATCTTTTCTACAACATGCGAGAACACCACGTTTGTTGCATTGTTTCTTGGTTTGGAAGAGAACAGAAACGCATGAAACTAATGAGGCGACTTTTACACACCCACATTTAATGGTTTTAGCTGACCTTTTCTGAGGTCTGTGGATCCAGCCGCCTCAGCAAACCAGAAGGAAACTGTTTGTCCTCAAACGTACCTTCGTAAAGCGTTTGAGATGATTTGTTTTGAAAAGGTTCTGATTAAAAACATGGGACTGGACAGTGAACTTCTGCATCATTTCCTTGTTTTTACGCCAAATTTGGTATATTTCCAGAGCGATACGAAAAACAACTTAAAAGCTATTTGCACACACACGGTCGACCAACGGTGTGTATGTGCGTGGGCTCACTCATTTCCTCTCTGTCCAGGATGAGGTGCTGACTGTAATCAGGCGAGTGGATGAGAACTGGGCAGAGGGCATGCTGGGAGACAAGATTGGCATCTTCCCCATTCTCTACGTGGAGGTAAACACTCTACACACAAACACACACGCACACACACACACACTGAGAGAAAAACTCTCACACATCAAGTTATCACAGACAGAGCTGTAGAAAGCGATGCTGCAGCAGAAACACCTGTATCACAGTGTTTTCATTTATCATAGTTTTATACTTTCGAGAGCCGAGGCAGAGCACATTTTCCTCCCCGAGGTGAAAGTATACCCCGTCTACTCTCACAAGAAATAACATAAATCTTTTGTGTCTGCGAGCGCAAATACAAACACTCGCAACTACTTTGATGATAAACTTATATATCGGTGCTGTTTGGCTCCCTCATCGTTCACCAGAGTGGAAACCAGCTTATTCAGATGCCTTTAGAGAAGGGCGGGGGGAAAGAAAGTAATAACAGTACGGTTCACTAATCAATTAGTATTACCTGGTGTCAGATATATATGGACTAAATGGCATTCTGTCCAAGTTTAACATGCTGCCGCTGTTCTGTCATCCATTACTTTTGTCTTGATGCGTGGTGAAAACACAGCTCTTGTCGGAGTTCATTGGCCGTTGTAATTAGAGATGTGTTATATAGAGACGGACACGTTTTGATATCAGGACGTGACAAAGGAGAGATTTGTTGTAGTCGGATATTTTTAGATGGTGACAATGTGTTCAAGTCTTACAGCGTCAGCAGATGTAATGAATGTTCAGACCAACCAGACAATGGTTCTCTTCTTTGCAGCTTCATTGTGACGAAGTCCAGAGATTCTAGTAGGTTTCACATCGCAAGTCCAATTAACTTATGTTCTGAGGGTTTAGAAAAAGACGGGGGCTTTTTGAAATTGTAGGAGCTCCGTCAGTCTCCGCCTCAACTGTTGGTGACGCTGCCTGGCACCATTAGATGGATAGAAATACACAGCTTCTATGCTTCAGTGAATTTTTCGCAACCCTTTTGTGAGTCTGACTGATTTTCAGATCTGATATTTAGTTGAAGTGAAATGTGAAGTAGCATAAAAGGGAAATACTCACGTAAATTTAGCTTGAATTACACATACAAACATATAACAAAAGAGTATAATAAAGAAAATGTGGGCAATAATTTAAGATTGTGAACAACTGTTGTTTGTTTAATCTCTCTTGTCTGTGTGTTTGCAGTCAGTCTAAATGGGTTACTCTTCCCCCCCTGCTGGGTTCTGACCCGGGCCTTACTGACTTTGGTATAAAAGAGTGAATACACATTTAACGTTCAGTCAAAAATAAACAGGTTTATGGTGTGTGCTTGTATATTTAACTGCATTCAAGCTCCAGGTGTTTCCATGGCGTCTATGTTTTGACCACTTATCTGCAGGAATACACGACCACAGCATTAAAATTGCCCCTTAAATGCAAATTACATTAGCGATGCTGTTTGAACCAGGCCGAGGTGGAGTTCTCTTTGAGGGATTTCCTCTCAGTAAAAAGGATAAAACCCCCAACACCCCAAACATTTTACCTTCTTTCATACTGCTATGCCTGTCAAGAGTGAAATATAGTTTACTTTAATCCCTGAGCAGCTGAAAAAATATATATATATATATCATGCACAATTTGCTCTGGATCGCATTTAAGGCTTTTAAGCCGTTGTAAAAAGCCATTCGTAGAAACTGTCTTTCCTCCATTTTTGGGGGGGCTGTTGTTCAGGCATCTGGTCTCTCAGCACACATTTGTGAACACGCTGATTCTCTCCTGGCACCGTCGGAAAAACAAATGATGAAACCTTGAAAACTGAGAGAGAGTTCAGGAAAAGTGTGATGTATTGTTGTGTCTGTGTGTTTCTCAAGACAATGAGAGCCTCATAAGGTCACATGAAGTGTGCCGCGTGCATTGTGTATTCATGAAGAGACGAATGGGATTCGTGCTGCTTTTAGGCGTCTCATCTGCTATTAGGAGAACATAAATTCATTGACACTCGAATAACCCGAATATACTCCAAAGCACATGCAATAATACTCACATATATACATATATACATATGAAATCACTGTCCTGCTCGTGTTTTCGCTTGTGCCTGGTCACTGTGCCTTTTAATTTTTTTTTGGGGGGTTCTCTGGTCAGTGGTGACTGCAGATTCTGTTGGAGCCTGAGGGAAAACTTACCAACACAGCCACCGCTTATTACTATTACCTTGGAAATAAACTGACACCAAAATTTTAGCAGAACAATTCAAATGTAAATTGATGACTAAACAACTTCATCAAGTTGTAATTAATCCACATTATTAGGCCACTGATTATTAACACATAAAGCATTGTTTTTAGGGGGGGTTTAAGGGGTGTTTATAGTTGTCCCTGCAAAATTATGAATTATATGTGGCCATCAGGGGCCCCATCTACCAAATATCTTTGGGGGTCCCCTGGTCTGCCTCTCCTGACCTGCTTCCTTTTACAATTACTGCAGAACTTTGCAGTGGAAAGTGTAAACAGAGGTTCTTCTGGTCTGCGTGTCAGGGATCGTATCATTTGATTTTGCAGGGAATCCGACATGCATTGAAAATTACTATATTGAGACATCTCCCTTCTGATGGTCTCGTTTTCTTATGTAGGTCATGATTAGTTTCATAACCAGTTAAAAACTCCATGAAGTACTTTCAACTTTGGGCACGAGGCATCTTTTTATCCTCTAACTTTAGATTTGGGTTGCACACCTTGCTTCAGATAGTTTGGGACTAGTAATTTGTTTTTGCGCTATTCTTTGTATCACGTGGTCTTATCGTGTACTGCTGTTGTGACATGCTGATGTCCCCCTGGAGATAAATAAAGTAGCTGTCTATCTTGTTCTCGCTGGGATTGCAGCCTGCACAAGGATTGGACTCTTGGCTATCCAATCATGTCGCGGAAATTAGCTGTTTGACCAAACGACTCTCTTAGGTGCTGATGATTAAGCCACAGGCCGAGAGGAGTCGGGACAAACGCACACAGACACACAGGGGTTCCTATTAGATAGAGATGCATCAATAATTTAGACCGCTCCATCACTCTGGCACAGCAGGGGTACAGGGGCATGTCGCCTCTGTGTGTGTGTGTGTGTGTGTGTCTGCAGTGAGAGCTTAATGAGAAGGGCCCAGCTGGACTTCTGCTGATCTGTGAGTGTGTGTGTGTGTGTGTGTGTGTGTGTGTGTGTGTGTGTGTGTGTGTGTTTGTGTCTCTCTGGATATAAAGTACCTCTTAAAGCTGTTGTCTCACCACTCAGATGTGAATACAGACTGCTTGTGTTAATATTTGGCAGTCCAGATACATAGATCGGTGATGAGGGGTTTTGCAGATGATGGGGATGCCTCCGAAATAGTCTCCAAATTACACGGGGAGTGTGTGAAGTGATTGGCAGTCACTACGTTTGAGGAGGGCTCGGCTCTCTCAGCGTTGGTGGATGCATGTGAGAGACAGTGGTGAGAGGGTTAGTCCATTTGAGCCATGCGTCTCTGAGTTTGAAGGCTTATCGGAGGCCAAAAAGTGCAAGGAAGGATGTTACAACTCTGCAGAGTTGTTAAAGTGACAATCACTTTATCCCCTGTCCCTGTGATCAGTAGGTAAAAGGGACAATTTTGCAGTTAACATTACATAGTAATCTCCCGAAAAGGTGCAATTACAGAGATTTGATTGGCCAGCTCATGGGTGGGCTCCAAACCCTGCGGTCTTTTTGTTGGAGTGACCCCTGCTGTGCCAGTGTGTCAGCCTTAAGATAAGACAAGATAAGACTTTATTGATCCCTCGCTGGGGAAATTCACCTGTTCCAGCAGCTCAAGAATCAAATCAGAGGGGAAAAAGTGATTAGAATAGAAATGAAACAAGACGAAGCAAGATAAAGATAGTATGATCGAAAAATAATGCAGGATTAATGATAACAGTAACAATAGCAAACACAACAACAAGGACAGTTGCACAGTATAATTACACCCATAAAATGTATAATGTATAAAAATAGAAATATAAAACTAATTGCCGTAGAAATTGGATTGTAAAGGATCCAAACAACGCTGTCACCATTGTCTTCACTGGGGATTTGCCTTTAGAACTGTGCATTAACACAAAGCTGGCAGAGCGTCGTATTAGTATAATATTTCATATAGATGCAGATACAGAACCTGCATTCTGATCCTACTGTCAAAAAAAGGACTTCTTTGATAAGTTTCCTGAGTATAAACATATTCTTTATGAAAAGATAGAAGTAAAAAAGTTGACAAAAAGCACAGTGAGAATGTTGTGTCAACACAAACAGACATGCACTTGTCAATAGTCTTTGTTGTTATGGCCAGTGGAAGAGTTCTGCATCAGCATGTGTTTCTTGTACTTAAAGCAACATTTTGTTGAAAATTGCATTTTGTTTGATTTGACTCCAGGCACAGTTTCTGAGTGCAACACCACTGTCATAAATACAAATCCCCGGTCTGTGACCACTTGTCAGATGGCACAACAATGATATTATTGGGATATTTCAAGGAAAATATTATCAGTCAAATTCATCTTGTACAGAATCCAAAACACTAGCACAGTGGTGGGTAAACTCTGTTCAGGTGAGGGTCGAGTGTCTCACCTCCGTCTGTCACCTCTTCAGATAGTGGCCTCACACGGGGCTGGTAGTTAGCGAGGTAGTTGCTGCATCATGTGTTTTTTTTTAATGAATATATGCTACCAGACTTGGCTTTTGGTGGCTGTGCTGAGTGGGTTGTATTGTATTGTGGGAAAGTTTTGTGGATGTGTTGTCAGCTTAGATGAGTTTGAAGGAAGTGCAGACGTGTTTTCAGTAGAATCGAGGTTTAATCATAATCAAGATTTAGGGTTTTTGGTCAGTCATTTAAAGCTGCGTCAAGGACACCTTGTTCTTTTCCTTTCCTGCCTTGTTTTCACCTCATGCATCGCCCCGTCTCTGCTGCAGGAGGGAGTTGGCACACACCTGCCACCGGGTGTGTGTGTGTGTGCATGGGCATGCATGTATCTTGCTGGCTTATCCTTTTCGCAGTGCAGATATCAGCTCATCAGCGCGAGTCTCGGCGGTACCTGGAGAGAACGCTCACCCTCCAAAAGGCTCCGAGTACAGAAAGTACAGTTAGCTCAACACAAAACAGATGACCTTGGAGATTTCATTCAGCCAAAAGCACCCAGTGAAGAATTGTCTCTATCAACAACATCTCTCTCTCTCCCTCACACACACACACACACAAATACACTCCCTTATCACCTTTACTGCAGCATGACCAGGCACTATAGCAGCGGCCGTTAAAGAGAGACTGACACAGCAGTCATGTTTGTGTGTGTGTGTGTGTGTGTGTGTGTGTGTGTGTGAGAGCACACAAACTCAGATCACATGGGTAAAAGTTAACTTAATCGGTCACGGTATACAATGTTTGTGAGTGCATTGCCTCTCTGACCTTCTGTGTGTGTGTATGTAAGTATGTATGTGTGTAGGTATGTGTGTGTGTGTGTGTGTGTGTGTCCGTCTCATGAGAGCAAACTGAGTTACATCTGCAGCGTCGATCCATCACACTCATTAGCATATGATTTGGCTTTGATTAGCATATCTATTAATATGGAAATTCGATATCACCAACACTGAGCCCAGACGGGTCGGCGCTGTACACACACGCGCGCACACACACGGAGAAGAAATGCTCGACTTTCTCTCGAGGGATTATTCAGGAGTTCGAGGCGACGCTAAGCAGACATGATTGCGATGTAAATTCGTCAGTGAGGCTGAAGATGTTGTCTGCGTATTAGTTTACCTGTTTTCACTTTGACCTCTGTGTGTGTGGTGATGTGTGTGTGTGTGTGGCTGCTCAGACAACGTAGTTTATCGAGCCACGGTGTCTTAGAGACTCTCCCCTTTAAGATTTCAAGTATATTCCTTTACAGATTACTGAAAACACGCCCTAACATTTCATTTGTGACGTATCCCATTAGACTGTTCAAGTCAAGTAACACATTCTAAATACTTTGGATTTACTTTTGGAGAGACCATGTAACTGTCCTCAGAGGAAGTTATACAAGTGCGCAAACACAAATGTGCTACGCTTTGTCCTTTGACTAATGCTTTTTAAAGAAAAAAATTGGCAGTAGTTTTCCTTCACCCTTTTCTTTATTTGTACAGCCTCAGTTAACCACAGAATCAAGGTGAGAGTAATACACATCAAACAACATCAAAATATAGCAAACTAAATTTATTTCTCACTAAACAAGTCGCCAAAAAGAGAGAGAGGGAATCTCTTCTGATATTTGAATAAGAGAAACATACTTGTACTACAATGAACGAGGACCAATATATCAAGGCCGCACTTCAAACTTACCAGGTGCTTCTTCAAACTGGAAATGGGCACCTCATCTCAATTTTAGAGCAAACAATACAAGAACAAATGAAGTAATCCTTTCAAGTAATCCATTTTTAAAGACAGTGACTGAAATGTTCCATTTTAGATATTTAATACTGTTACCTGCTTGTAATGTGCTGCCGACTTTTACAGTGTTGGAATCTATTAAAACGTTTAGATTTAAATGTCATATCTGCCAAAAAACACTATTTTAATGCAACATAATGTAGAAATTGGCCTTTTGTGCAATTTGTATGTTGACGTAAACGTGTGTCTAATGCCGTGATCCGACCCTGTCGCTGAAGTTAGTCAACATGGTGTTGAAGCTGTTATTTTAAGTTTGAAAAGTTACGTAATGTTGCTTTAAACTCATCATTGAAGTCGGAACACTCATTCTGCCCAAACGACGGAACAAATCTAAACTTCGCACCGTCTGTTCCTCAGTGGCGCCTGAGATAAAGAACACCGACGAACATGAGCACATAAAAGAAATACCCCGTCGGAACCACACCTAATGGCCCCGCTGAACGAGGCTGGGGAGGTGGAGGGAGTCAAATTGCGAGCAGCAGGTAGTTCAGGAACATTGAGAAGCAGTGTGAGTGTTGGAGTAAGCAGAATTAATGAGCGGCAGCCTGCTTGTAGCGACTGTACAGATGAGTGATTGGACGGTACATAAAACGTGTGACAATAAAACTACTTCCGTGCCAGCTTAAACTACCGGAAAGTCCCATAACTGTCAAACACACTTAATAATCCGTCACAGAGCTTCCAACTTTAGACGTTTTTACCCAGGTTTTAAAATCAGGATGTGCTCACAGCCGCGGGGCTGAAAACACATTGACAAGATGTCATAATATCTCATTTATGTGCTTTTTCGGCATTTCTTAAAATACTGCAACTTGCTGCTTAACTGGATGTGTACTGAACAACACCCATCCACACATTTCCATTCCTTCTGTCATGCCACTATGATAAACAAATATCTGCCCTGCCTTGCTAATGCGACAAGTGAAATTACAGGTTGAAAAAGTCAATTTTCCCATTCAAATCCATCTTCATCTGCAGCCTTCCCCACCGATGCTAGTCTGAAATTAAGATCCACCGACCACCAACTGTGGGTAGATTCTCTAATTTCCTGATCCGCTCAGTGTCCACAAATGAGTATACCAAGAGCACAACCTGAATTCTGGTGCACAATTTACTTGTGTGGTGCTCGTAAAAAAAAAAGCTACAGTATAACACTCACATGAATCTGCATCAGTGAGTGTAGAACCATCACGGCGTCACCTGTTGCTTTTGGGACTACTTTTGAAGCCTATAGTTTGACATCACAGCTCTCACCAACATGGGTTTTTGGAGTCAGAAGTGCCCATATTTAATCAAGAGAGTGGAACGTTTACTCTAATAGAGACCATAATTTACAAAATTAACATCATACTTTATTGAAGAAGACTTGTGATTGATACTTTAAACTCATTAGGAAAGTGCTATGTGAAGTAAGAAGGAAAATTGAGTGAGAAGTAGGGTCGTTTTCTCATAAGCTTACATACAACCAGACCTCTTTCTGTTACCACTGGAACTCCCCCTGCTGGCCATCAGAAAAAAAAACATATTTAAGGCACTTCTGCACTGGCTTCGCTTTTCACCCCTGCAAGCTGTGTCCGTATCTTATGCAGTAAGTGGCCAATATTGGATCTAATAATTAAAATGATTTATCTAATAATCATAACAAACACGTGCATTTTCTCCTCTACCAAATCTTATCAGTGAAGCTCTAAATGGAAAGAGGTGAATGATCACTTAGACTGATCAGCAAAACTTTGTTTTAGAATCTGACAAACTTCTGCACCTCTTATTAAAAACGTGTAGTAACAGAGGGAGCTGTGGTTCCTAAAACCAGCTGTTTGTCCTTCAGATGTTTTAAAATCCAGAGCTGTGACCAGACCAGCCGATGCATGCAGCTAATTATGTTCTCTGTGCTTGAAGAAATGTTTACTTCTTATGTTTATTTGGTAACACTAAAAAGGCTGCAATCACCCGGTCATGACATGCAATTAAAATAGTTGAGGATGAAAACACAATAGAGCTAAAAGCTTATTTTTATTGTGGTCCTCATTAGAAAACGCTAAGATGACAGATCTTCATTTCGACCCCCTGCATTACTTTTATGTTTCGTGCAGTGTGTTGCACAAATCCTCTTCTTGTTTATCTCTCTATAAGTCCTCACTAATTTTGTATTTAATTCTGCATCATTGTCTGTGTGTTGATGAAATTGCAAACATCAGATATTGAGTTTGCTGTTTACTCCTGAAAGCATTATCGAACAGAAAATAACTATAAATAAAGGGAAACACTAGACCTGTGTTATATATTTGTTGTGTTTTGCAAATGATCCAAAATGTGTTCAACCATCTTGGATCGACTACTGGGAGGGGCGCTGAGAGTGAGGAAGGAACTCATGAAACATTACCTCATCCGTGAACATTTCTGCCCAAGTCACGCCAGTTTTTCATTAGCAATGAAGACAATAACTCCCATCATCCAACGCTCCTTTACGACTTCATCAAATTAGGTCTTTTGTTTCACTGGTTTGAATGAGGGACCCGAATGAGAGAGTAGAAATGACATACTGTGTGTTTAACAAGGAGACATCGGGGATTTGGTGTTTCAATGTGGCATAAAATTGAGTTGAAGGGATTAATTTTAAGTGTTGCGCTAGTGAGGACTTACATCATCAAATTCTCAGAGGTAAACCCTGTAATACTGTTCTGCCCTAATGTATGTTAAAAATTCTTCTTCTTTTGCACCTTTGATAGTTAACTGAAGCTTTTCACGTGTCAGAGTTTACCTCAGAATGACCTGAAGTGAAACCCAAGTGAGGAGCAAAAGATGATTCCCGGTGAAGGGAAAGTGATGCTCATGTGTGGGAGTGTTTGACAAAAAGAGACAGTGAGAGTGTGCGTTACACAGAGTGAGTCTCACTGGACTGGTTGTTGTAAGTGATGATTGTTATGCTGCTGGTGTGAAAAGCTGCCAGCGAGAACAAGCGAGGAAAAGGCCACACAAACACACTTCTCCCCGAGATGTTGTCATGGATGTGCACCACCGAGGACTCAACGCTAACACCCGAACTTCTTCTTCTCTCCCCCTCTCCTCGCAGTTAAACGAAACAGCCAAGCAGCTGATGGAGATCGACAAGCCCACACCGACTAACGCTCCGGGTCCGAGCTCTGAGCCGGCGCCGTTGGGCTCCTGTGCTCCGGGCCCCTCCCCCTGCGCCTCCCCGTCTAACGGAAACGGCTCAGGTCATCGGCGAGGCGAAGGGAAGAAGAACGCCAAGAAGAGGCACTCGTTCTCGGCGCTGTCTGTCAGCCAAAGGGCCGCCCAACTCAACAACAGACACAGTATGGAGATCTCCCACCCAGTCCTCATCAGCTCCTCCGACCCCAGGGCGGCTGCACGCATCCAGGTACACTCACTAACACGTACATACAATCTGCAGTTAGTATAATACGTAGCAAAGGTGGTATTCAGGATGAGCCTTTATGTGAGTAAAAATAACTGGATGTTTGGTAAGTTTTGCATGTAAAATCTTAATATGAAAAGCAAAGTGCTGAAAATACTCAAACACTGTATTTAAGTGTATACCTTAGCACGAAAAGCATAGATAGTATCAACACTGGGGTTGGTAAGATTGTAGAAACCAGCAAAAGTAAGACACATTTTGAAAGTGTCAGAAAAAAAGAGAAACAGCCAGTAGCTCTCGTAAGCCAGCAGGGAGGTGTGTTAGCTGCAACACTTACTCCGTATTGCTATTGGTGTATGATTTGTGCAAACATTACCTGCTGAAGGAGTGTGTGGCTGCCACTGCAGTTCTGTTCTTTTGCTCGGAGGCTGTTTGCTTCATGCTAACAATAGCTGCTAAAGGACAGTTTTGCTGCTGCAGCGCCTCTTTTCTTTTCGGGCTCAGGGCCTGTGTGCTTCGTGCTACTAAGTTAGCAAGATGCTAAACCACAGCCTCAGTGTACTGTGCGCAGATCACCACTGCTGCATCATTGCTAACCGTACCAACTATATCATTCATTCACTGTAATTTTTTTTATCCCAGAAATGTAAATATATAAGCTGATGCAGATATACAGTGTCTGCAATTACAGCTGATGTCTTGATCGGGCTCCATATAGGCAGTACACACACACGAACACTTCATTTTAGTCACTCTAATTGATTCTATTAACTGGTTCCCCAATCACCCACTCTGACAGTTCAATAAAAAGAGACACATTGCTTTTAATTATAGTTGTTGCCTCTGGATGCTTTCAGGTAATCATTTATTCTAAATAGAAACCCCCCACTTTCCATCTTTGTGTCTTTAGGATGCGTCTCACCCGGGTCCCTCTCCATCCTCGGCAGGGGTACTGGTGCCCCCCAAAGTGGCATCTATAACCTCTGAGCTGCTGGCCCACGCCAAGGTGCAGCTGCCACTCAACATGTGAGTACACCTCAGGGTGCTGTCAGCTCACCCACCTGCGACCTGGCTCTTTTAAGTCCCTCCTTCCATCCCTTCGTGTCTGCTTTTCAACAGAGCGGATGTGTGCCTGAGATCCAAGATTTTTCAAACCCGCCTCCTGGCAGCGTTAAAAATATTTCCTCTTTTGTGCCCGGAGTTATTGGCCACGTTCCACCACCTCTGCAACCACATTTACTCCTCCACTGGTCAAGGATGAAATCCCCCTCAGAAAGGAAAAATACAGTCACTCAGCTTTACCTCAGTCGTGTGATGCTTACATCAGGGTTTCATAACTAGGCTGTCAACAGCGCCGGCTTATACATTTTATTGTACAGCAAACAACACGGTGCTTAGTCGTTACTCAGGAATTCAGTGCTGGATGCACATTTAGTTCAGAATATGTGAAGCTTTCGTGTGTCAGCTTTTTAGAGATTGCAGGGATTTTTTGTTTATTTGTCACTGGACAGACAGTTGACAGGAGCAGAAGAGGAGATGGGGATGACATGCGATTACATGATCAGCATCTTAAACCCTCCAGGCTTTCCAGAAACTCTGGCAGGAGCCTTTTTCAGTTATTTTTTTTATTTATCAGTCCAAAATTTGCCAAAACAGTCCACATGCAGACGATGAATAGTGAATACACAAGACAACCGTAGCTAGTTTACACAGGCTGCAGCTGGAGGCTCTGCTCTTGACATAAATTACCTCCCAAAATGATTATTTCTCAAATGGATTAGGAGCCAAAAGCCACCTGACACACACACACACACACAGACACACAATTGAATTCTTGTGGAAATTTAACCTCACTAGTCACATCCAGATGGCCCCTGAGACGCCAACGCTGAGCAAGACTGTTCTATAATTTACCTGGTAATTAATCTGCCCGGTAAACTGCCAGAAAGATACGGGTACCGTCAAGGTGAGTGCATGTTTGTGCTCTTGAACTTTCTGTCTTTGAGCGGACCAATTTAGAGTTGTAGACCTCGAGAATGAGGACATTGTTGGATATATCTGGAAACTGAGAAACCAATGTAATTATCAGGGCTGAATGAGTTACATTGACAGTGGGAATGAGCATTTTTGCATTTCATTTTCACTGACATTTTTTTTAAATGATCATATTTTTGCTGGGGTCTGTACAATACAAGTGTACAATATATGATTTGGAGGCCATCTCTGCAGTACGACAACCTCATTGCCTTCCCGAAGGAGGTTAGACCCGTGTCCTTTGGTTGGTTGGTTTGTCAGCAGGATTATATAAAAAATTATGGAACAGATTTCCTCTAAACTTGGACGGAGGACAAGTCTCGACCTGTTATAATGTAGATCTGGATGAAGAGACGGATCCAGGTTTTGTTTCTCACTTTCTTTAACTCGTAACTAGGTGGCTGGTATCTATGAGCGAGACAATTTGATGCCGATCCTAGATCTGCTGAACTCAAATTATGATGAAGCAGTTATGTTTGGTTTAACACTTACAGTGATATGAGGCAAGTTTGATATTAGATTAGACTTGTTAGTTTCAAAATGCAAAATACAATATATTAGGTATCACTACCTATATTTTTTCAAGTAGCATATTCCATTACAATATTACTGTCTCCTTAGATTAATACATTACTTATTACCTTACTTTTTAGTTACTATCAACAAAATGCCCAAATATCCTATATAGAGAAATGAAATAGCTGAGATCATTTTCAAATTAATGAATGACCTTAGACACATTGATGAGCATGCAGACAAAGGATCAAAGTCAAAATTATGAGATAGGAATAAATATTTTTAATTGTAGGCTTAATCATATAAAATACAATAGACCGATAGTTTCTGTAATATAGGCTATAATGACACGACAAGACAGAAATCTCTCTTCAGTGCCTTTTTGTTATAGTCCACAGAACAAGGAATGCATGTGTAATTCAAGAATGTAAATTAAAGTGGGCTCGGTGGATCAGGCTTCATCATTAGGCCCACAAAATATGACTCATCATTCATACGGAGACTTAACAAAGAACTTCTAGGCTCGGCTACATATGCGTGTGAGTGTGTGTGCTGTTTATTGTTGGTGTCTTGCCTGCAGGATGTGAGTCAAATACAACAACACTGTCAGCTTTGATAATATCACCTTTCAAGTACCACCAGGTACACACACGTGCGCGTGCACACATACAAGCACGCTGATGAGGTCGGACGTTTCCATCTTGACCTGGCAACTATTCCTGTTGCCATGGGGAGATGGGAGACAGTCCCCACATCTGTTACCATGACAACGAGGAGGCAGCGCACACAGGGCTTGTTTACTGTGTTGGTCATATCGTCATCTGTCTGTGAGTCTGCCACTAAATACTACGAATGTCTCCAGACGACAGGACCAGAAACTCATTTATATGTTAACATAGACACAGTATCCATTTATTTGATACATAAACATGGTCACATCCCATTGTAGTAAGATGCTGAGTACCACATTCATCAGTGTACCTGTTAGCAGAAGGACATATAGATGAAAAAAAAACAGGATAAATCAGTACGGAGGCCAGTGGTTACTTTGTAATTTTTTTAATCTTTAATTTCAGTTTCTTGTTCAAGTAAATGATGTGTCAGCGCTGCTTAAACAGAGGGGTCGAATTTGAAATCCAGGGCAGGGCCTTGGCTACCATCGAGGACACTGAGGTCATGTCCTTTGTATTTTATCTGGGACTTTGATATCTTGATACATACTATTATATTTATGCAACTGTAAATTTACCATTTATTAATGATGGCTATTATAAAGTGAAACTTACGAAAACCAAAGTAAAACTTTTTAACAACAAAAACTAAACTGAAACGAGTTTCAAATGTACTTTTTCCCAAATGTATCTCAAAATTTTCCTTGTCAAAGTAAAACAGATTGAAACCTTTAAGGGCCCTGAGACAACAAGCTGAGCAGCTGATGTCAGAGCCGTCGCTGAATGTCCGTGGTATTAACAAAAGTTTGTACATCTATAGTCTATAGAACAGACCACCACTCCCACGTGGTCTGGAGAGTTATTGTCTCTCACCAAGGAAACACTCGAACGAGATGTCTTTACGGTGTGTTCAAGTGTGGCTTTTTTAATTGAGTCACAGGCATTGTGAGATGACCAGTCAGCCTTTTATCACCATTTGTTCTTTGACATCAATTTGGTGTGTCTGGTCCCAAAACAAGCTTGTCTTAACTTGGTTAAAAAAACATCAAAATGAATTGATTTTCCATGATAAAGTAAAGGAAACCAATGAGTAATATCTGATGTTCATATTTACAGTTACCACCTCCTCTTTCTCATCCTTTGTTTAAATCGAGAAACAGGCTTGAAACACACTGGGAATAATGGGAAGTATCTGGTGGGAGGACCAGCCTCCACAGTTCCTCTCTTCCTGACAAAGATCCTATTGTAGATCAAAATGTTGTTTGATGGATTAACAAAGGAGTTGGTGGAACATCAACAGCGTGAAGGCTCCGCACTGTCCCGCACACTGTACATCTCAGTTAAACAACGAAACATAAGATGTATAAAATATACACTTTTTATTATTTATTTTGTTAAAACAGCGATGAAAAATCTTGAAATCCGATACGATTTTTTTTTTCAACTTGTTACTCACAGCTAAACAAAGGAAAGTGTCGTGAATATTCTGGAGTCATTTTGTTGATACCAGAGAAGTCTTTTGGGTTCGGATTCAAGTTAAAGAGCCCTGAAATTTGGAATTCTCTCCTCCCTTCTTAACACACTGACAGAGATTACTTCTTGTGTTTCAAAGGGCTGATTTGCTAATGTTCATTCATTTGTTTTATTCATTCATTTATTTGCATTATGCATTTTGTAATAGCTTTGCTTACTTTGCATAAAACACATTAGGGGTAATCCACATGGGAGAAAATTGGTATTTAGCGAAGAGCTTCTTGATATTTCCTGCAGACTTTATTGTTTCACTCACTTTCACATCTTGTCTGTTCACCAGATATCTGGCTCTATACGCCTACAAGCCCCAGAAGGCTGACGAGCTTGAGCTTAGGAAAGGGGAGATGTATCGGGTGACAGAGAAGTGCCAAGACGGGTGGTTCAAAGGCACCTCGCTGAGAACCGCTGCCTCCGGTGTCTTCCCAGGGAACTACGTCACCCCCGTGTCCAGGTCAGTGAGCTCAGGCTCGGGCATGGGGACGTTGGAGGGAAATGTGCTGATAATTAATTTCCAAACGTAGCTGTTTGCACACACTATTTCAACTGATTTTCATCATTTACAGTTAGTTTACGAAAGATGGCAACATTTTTCTGACGGTTAACATGTCAAATTTACAAAAACAGTAACCAATCAAGGCAACGTTTGAAACCCATGAAGAAAGTCCCCAAAATCCATTAAAAGATCTATCAATTTTATGAGTTCAGGAGTAAGGAGAAACTTTATTATTATTAAACGTTTTCTACAAGAATTTCTTGACTGTTGGAGCCTATTTGTGAATTCGGCAAATGTTACGCATGAAGATAGTTCAGCCTCATTGTTCTTCTGGGACATAATGAAGTACCTCATCCAGGTGAGAGGGCTGCTGGCTCGACAGAGGTGGTCAGGGACTTTTTCTTCAAAATTTAATTCAGTTCAGAGGGGTTTTATTGAAATGGAATACAGACATTTAGATTCCCAAACCAACTGTGAAATGAAAACTACACAAAAGGTTATAAACATAGGAAAGTTAAGAACACAATCTTAAACATGTTCATATGCAGTTTCAAACAGCTGTTATTTCACACGTGTGTTCCATCCATCGCTCAGTTCAGTTCGATCGTTCACGTGAACCCAGCGGTGCGAGACAATCAGAGGCCCCTAATTTTGTCCTCACGTAAAAGGCGGTGGAAACGCTTACACAGCCATTGTAATTTGCATTGTAATTTTTTTTTTTTCCTGGTAATTTCCCGGCTTCGACTGAACCGGCATACAAATCAGGCTGAGCGGTGCAATTTTTGCTCCTTGTTATGGGATGTGATTGCGCACGTGTTTCCTCGTACTCACTGTGCCTCCTGTCTCAAAGACACGCCCAAAAAGCAATTTTATTGGCTCGAGTTGGCGGAGGCGCAATCTGAAGGTGCTGTAGTCCTGATTATAATTTAGTGCTTTAGCTTGTACTGCACACATGCTTCAGCTCTGTCCAGTAAAACTACCAATACTGGTAAGAAATGCTTACCAGTAAGGAGCAGTAAACTATTAAGCCCCTTCTCATTTGTTAGGTGTAACAACATGAATAGCAGTTTGAAAGATTCCAATCCTTTAGAAAAGGCTGGATCTATTTTTACAAAAGGACAGGTTCGGCAACTCTTAAAAATCAGTTTTCACTGATTTTGCTGACAAAACCAGAGATTTTAAAACACATCGTGAAACTTAATTATTTCAAATCTTCTGGAGGCGAAAACATCTCAGGTGAAAACATTGTTGACTCATGCTCTGTTCAGTTTGAAGGTTTTAGGCTGTTTTGCCTCTTAAACATGTGGAAATAAATCACCCAAAACACACATCTGTGTCTTTATATGGATGCATATTTCTGTCCTGAACATTTGCTAATTATTGCATATTTAGCTAGAATAGCACTAAGTAGAGCACATACCTCCACCACGGCCCAACAGTCCCCTTCATCTGCATGAAACTGTACTACTCACTCATAGATACCAGCCACTTTAATATGCCTGATATTTTTTGCATCATCCATGCATTATATCCTGTGTGATAAACGAAATGACAAAAATAACCGTATTCTGCAGTTTTAAAGAAAGTGAGGAAATGATATAATAAATGGATGCGCACCAGAAGTTAATGGGGTATGTCCTGTGCCGAGACTCGTCCTCCAGCCAAGCTTCATTGAAAATCCGTCCTGTAGTTTGTGTATAATCCTTCCAAACAAACCAACAAACGAACACAGGTGGGAAAGGTAATTAGAAGGCCTCATCTGTTTATTTAAACACAAAATATCAGAATTAGTGTTTTATTTTCATTCCTGAAAACTGGGATTTTACAATACATATCTCACTCTCAGAGCCAGAAATCTTCACTTCAGGAGCTCTTATCCACCAAATTTCCAGTTTTATTCCTGACTGCAGTCAGAGGATTTTCACTGAGGGTGTTGTTCATATATTATTCATAGCCTGATTTACATAACATTTATTCATAAAAGACATCCAGAAAATAGATTTTTTTTGTCACTTGCCAGTATTTTCTGATTTATGGAGTGATAAAATGAATAGATGTCTAATGTTACTTCAGTGAAAACATTTGACACTAATGTGTCAACGAAACAAAGCGAGAATCGTGAACCTGCCTTCATCCAACGGTCAGATTTCTGGAAATGTATGCAAATCAGTGCCTATTTGATTAGATAATGCCTCATTTGCATATGTAAACTTTATATTTCAGAAAACGTTTGAAAAAGAAAACAATCGTCTCATTCCAAGTAATGAACTTGGGGAGTTTCATGGTGATATCCCTTAGTTAAAGATTCGTCCCTGTTCGCCAAGTTAAACACAATGTTGAATACAGAACAGCAGCCAGTTGATGCCACCTCTGTTGGGCGACCAGATACCACAGCGCAGATCATCATCATCATCATCATCATCATCATCATCATCATCCTAAACACTGCAACTCCTAGCTGTTAGAACCAAGTAAAACAGAAAAATGAGTGCACCAAAATCATATTGGGCGATTTAATTACCCTCGTTATTCCCGTACGCGTGAAAACATTTTGCAGTGGCTGTTCGTCTAATCTGTATTCTGCTCCATGATGCAGAAAGAGAAAAAGACAGAGCGGGAAGGGAAATCAAAGCAAGAATAATAGAAAGAGAAACAAAGTAGAGGGCGAAAGATAATGAGACGATGAAGAGGAAGATGCTGGATAGACAGAGAGAGGAGAAAGACAAAGGGTTGACGGAGGTAGAGAGAGGTGGAGAAAGATGGGAAGAAATTGAAATGGGAGGTAGTTGAGAAAGCAGCAGGGTGGGGAGGAGGTAGATGGAGATGGAGAAGCGAAAGAAAAAGAAAATGATACAAAGAGATGAAACGGCTGCAAACACAGCAGGTGTCCCTCTCCAGTGGATATGAATGGCTGCTTCACACTCGGCAGTTATGCAATCTGAGGGAGAAGCAGAGAGAGAGAGAGAGAGAGAGAGAGAGAGAGAGAAGGAGAGGGGGGGAGAGAGAAGGACGGGATGGGCGAGTAATCAAATGAGAGGCAATTTGTTATTTTTACGCAAGCATACCCTCTCCTTCCTCCTCCATCCCTCCCTCCCTCCCTCCTCCTTGCCTCTCCCCCCTCCTTTGTCTGCAGTGCAGCTCAGAAATTTCTCAATATGATAATGAGAGGCTGCCAAAGATGCACACACACACACACACACACACACACACACAAATTGTAGAGTTCGACCAGGCGGCCAAATAGGCATGTCAATCTTTCTCAAATGCAGTTTGAATATTTACACGTTATTATTATTATCAAAGTTTGACAGTTTCCTCAGATTCCATGCAAGAACTCATGAATGCCGTCGAATTAATGTCATCTAGGATTCTATAGAACTAATCACAATTTTTGTTACTGTGGAGGTTATGTTTTTTTTTCTGTGTCCGTTTGTCAGCAGTATTACGCAGAAAACTGCTTAACAGATTTCCACAAAACTTGGGTGGGGGACACGTCTCTGCCCAGAATAGACCCCATTAACTTCTGGTGCAGATCTGGATAAAAAGGATGGATCCAGGAATCGACAAAAATGTTGAAAAACACCCTAGCTCTCAAAGATTCCTGGATCAGTCCCTTTATCCAGATCGGCACCAGAAGTTGTGTGCGTCTATTCTTGGTTGAGATCTTCCAGCCAAGTTTCGTGGATATCTGTTCTGTAGTTTCTGTGTAATCCTGCTGACAATCCAACCAACCAAAAGACAATATTGAAAACTGAACCTCCTTGGCCAAGCGTCTGACAGGTATGACCACCGGGTTTTACTATGCATAGTTTGAATGTTACAGTTCTGGCTGGAAATAACCACAGAAGCAGACACGTTTTTTTTATTTCACATTTCTCCACAATTTAAATCAACTGCCAGCTGTCTGTGCAGGAGTGACTGTTTCTGTTGCGCTTGATTCTCTCCATAATCCCGATTTTTAACGCGTCATAAAGGACTGAATGCTGCTTCAGAGGCCTAAACAAAGCAGTTTTGCTTATGTATGATTTTCTTCTGTCATAAAAATCGTATAAAGTCTTAAAGTTACAGACAGAAGCCTTAAATACCTGTGTGGACATTTACAAGACATGTTTTAAAACCCAACAAACACAAAAAGCAGCTAAAACTAGAGTGTATGTGAGCATGCTGCCTACGGAGAACATTAAATCAAAGAATCTGTGAGTGACTTCACTGTGTCCACTGGCTCACATACACGCGCACACACAAAAAGAAAGCCATAACTCTGCATGTGTGCGACAGGAAGTCGATGGGCAGCCATAAGAGTGTGAATACCGTCGAGTCAATAATGTTCAGCTCACTGTTCTGCCATTCAGCACTCTGCAGCCTGCAGCTCCGTATATGTTACAGTGGGACGCTGTGTCGTGCTGATCCACCGGCCGGATAAAAGCACTGAAATCACTCACTTTGACAGAGGATAATAATACTGTTCGCAGCTCCTGCTCTGCTATTACGGACTAAATACCGGCTATTAACATCTTGTAGTACACATTCTACAGCAGCTCTGTGAGGCTGGACTCAGACACAGCGTTGTTTTGAACAAATGCTAACATCACAGCGTGCTAACATGATGACAGTTTTAACATAATAAGCAGGTCTAATGGTTGCCATGTTCAGAAGCATCACTTAGCTTGTTAACATGCTAGGATTTGCACTGAACACAAAGCACGGCCGAAGTTGATGAAAACCTCGCAAACATTTTGAATCTGAATCTGACCCGACGATGGGGCCAGAGAATTAATCCATGAGGAGTTAAAGAGCGTCTTTACTGAATTTCATGGCAATCTGTGCTGTAGGTGTCGAGTTATTCCATGCACTTTAAGGGAAGGGTAACATTTACGTGATATAAGTGTTGTCTTTTCCTGGTTTCAAAGTCTGCGTTGATGATATTTTCTAAAAAAGAAAAAAGAAGAAGAAAAATGCTGAATGTGAGATCCGATAATCAGCTGACCTATATATTTAGATCTTATCAGCCCTGCCCACCTCCTCATGTTGGTGTAAGAACAGTGTTCTTCAGTCACTTCCTCCTGTCCTGCGTATTTGAGTTGTTTCCCTGCTCCAACACACCTGATGCAAGTGATCATTTACATTTAACAGACCAAAGCAGCTTACAGTATTCATACACTGATGGCATTCCCAGACTAGGGAATCGAACCAGTGCCCTTCCAATAACAAGACGTTGGCTCTACCCCTGAACCAAAGATCAGCTTGTCATCAAGCTCTGCTGAAGCCTGATAATGACACATTAATTTCAATTATTTGTGTTGGGGCAGAGAATCGGGCCCTCAGGACCAGGACTGAGGAACACTGTTTTAGAGGAAAGGCAGATGAGCAGAATCATTAGGATTCATCATTTGGGCACCATGTGTTGATATATCTGTTCCAAATGTCATGGCAGTCCTTCAGAAAGGTTGTTGACATATTTGAGCCAAACCCCTGTTTCAAGATCCAAATGCTTTTTTTTTTTTTGTAACATGTTTCTCTTCCCCTCCGCAGGGCTCCATTTGGAGTTGGTGCTTCTCGGGGCTCGTGTTTGTCTAGTCCAGTCGGGGGAGGAGGAAGTGGGTGCAGTCAGGCGGGGAGTAAAATCTCTGACCCTTCGTCCCCAAGCTCCCCGGGGCCCTCTTCGTCCCGACCCTCCACCCCGCTGGTAAACTCAACCAACCCTGCCAACACCGTCAGTCCCGCCTCTTCGCCCCAAACTGCCGCCGCCCAGCTGAAGAACTGCCTGCGCTCCAGTCAGCACACGGTTAACCAGGCACGCACCTCAATGCAGCTGGGTGAGCAGGAGCACACGGCAGAAATACACACAGTGTGTTTTAATTATTAAGCTTTTTGTTTTGTTTTGTTTTGTTTTTTTAATTCAGAAGTTTTGTTTATTGATCCACCCAGATCACATGATCCCTGATTATCATAAATTAACATAATGGCAAAGCTCCACCAAGTAAAATACTTATAATTGTCTTGACCGAGACAGAAAGGAATGTGAAGGGAGAGGCGAATCACGTTGCATCTCTCCAGACGAATGTTAAAACAAAGCATTTAATCACATGAGGATGTCTCACGCCCTGTATTAAGACTGTTCACCAGCCTGCAGGCCTTAAGGAGTCCAAATCATTAGGGACCTTGCAGCATTTTAGCCCTCTTGGTCTCTGATTACAGAATAATAGAATATTGATCAGTCATTAATTCAAGTAGTGAGAATTCACAGGCATATGCTCGCAGCAGCCTCCTTAACCTCCATTTTCGTCAGTGCTGTTAAAATCAGAGCTTTGAAAAGTTGGATGATTGCCCGAGATGAATGAGAGGGATGAGTTTCGGTCATCATCATTAGAATGCCTCATCTTCTCGCTCATTTTGGGCAATCATCCAACTTTCGAGGATTGCCAAAAATGAGCAAGTGATGGCATCCAGTTAGCTGCATTCACTTACTGGTCAAATGTCTGTGGAGGCTCAGATCACTGAGATTGTTGAGCATCTCCTTCTAAAACCACGGCCATTAACATGCTGCTGTAACAGCATCTTTCGCAACATTTTGTAACCTGGCTGCAGGAATCTGCTCCCATTCAGCCGCGAGAGCATTAATGAGGTCGGCCAGTGGGGTTGGCTCGCGGTAGTTTCAGTTCCAATTTATTTTTTAAAAGGGCGTCGATGTCAGGGCTCTTTTTAGGCCGGGAACAAGGAAAACAATTTCTTCATGGACGATGCTTTGTGCATGAGGACGCTGTCGTCAGTGGCGGACTGTAACAGAAACATTTACTAAAGAACATTTACTCAAGCAGCACACTTCAGTACAAATCTGAGGTACTTTTGTTACTAAAAAACCATCTGGGCTACTTCATACTTTTACTCCAGTACTTTTCAGAGTCATTGTCATTTTGTCTCTTCTTTGATTTTACATATGATCAACTTTATGACTATGATGCATTGTTGTGGATTAAAGGCCCCACAGACCCTCACAGGTGTTTTTTTAAAGAGGCTCTGTGGAACTGAAACAGCTGAAAGTGAATATGATCAGCCAACAGCAGATATGTAAAAGTGGGAATAGGGATGCTGAAGAGAAACTAAACTTCAAACCGCAACAAAGAAGAAGTAAGAGGCTCCAATATGCGCGGGAGCTGAGCACACAGAGTCTCTCAGGGTTCCTGCATAGACATGAGTTGAGTCTCACAACACACGCTTGTTTGATGGAGAGTTGGGGGTTGTCATGGGATAGCCGTGGTCATGAGTCCATCCCAGGCGCTGCTCGGCTCGACTCTGCATGATAAAGCTGGTGATGGAAATGCAATTTGCCGCGACATCGACATCAGCGACGTCACTAATTGATGGAATCCGCTGTCACCATAGAAATGTTTACAGCGCCTGCAAAAGTCAGGTCCAGGCCCCAAGGAAGAGCGCCAGGCTTTGAAGCCAATTTTCAAAGTGGCCGTGTAATTAAATCGTCATGATGTGCACTGTTGCCCAAAAATACTCTTTCCCTTAAGCTAACATCATGAAAGAAGTGTCTGTGAAATGATGGATACATTTTTTGGGAGCGTCCCCACACCTGCAAAATCAAGAGAGAGTATCATTCCGTTCCAATAATATTTGGAAGGTCTAGACGAGCTGCATGATTAAATCCCTTTATTCCTATTCAAGTTAGCCTAAACCAGAAGTTAGCCTCTCGCGTGCACGCTCTACTGGCCGCACAACACGCAAGATCCAGATATTTACATACCCGGGAAGTCGAGCGTTTTCAGCTTCATGCGCCACGTTTTTGGATTTGTCCATTGTTAGATCAGCTAACAGACCTGCTCATAATTGGATTGTTTACTTTTAGCGCAGTGCGACCATGAGCTTCTTTTTCTGACATGCTGCATTTCTTTTAGAGACTCCGAAAAAGTGGGGGAAAATGGGGCGGCTGTAGATTGCCGCTAGAGTTCAGTATTCGGAAGGTTGCTGGTTTGAATCTGCGGCTCCCCCAGCTGCATGTCAAAGCATCTTTGAGCAATATACTGAACCCCGAAATGATCCTGATGAGCAGCTTGCACTCCGGCTTTTCCGTTCACACAGACGCCAGCTCGCCTCTGCTTCGGCTCTGTTACTAGGCGGATCAGAGCCCCCCGCATACGTAACTCTCACACTGACGGCGAGGCAGAATCCCGCATTGGAATGGCTGGTGTTTGACTGTGTGTGCGAATGGGTGAATGTGATAAGTGTTAGCAGACTGGAAAAGAGCTATAGAAATGCAAATCCATGTAACATTTACCAAAATCACTTCACGTCATTGTATGTTCTGGTTCTTGTGAGGTGGAAGTTACTGAAAATGAATCATTCATTATGGAGACATCCTTCACATTTTTCATAATCATGTGCCATTGTAGTCAGTTTTTTATAGGTTTAAAAGGCTTAAAAACTCTTTATATAATGATTTTCTAAAGTGTCCATAGAGTGAATGGAAGCAATATTCACTTCTGGAATTGGAGTCGTTCAAAAAAGTTGAACTCGAATAGAGAAGAACAAGCAAAGGGCGAAGAATATGTCTGAGATAAAATGAAACGCTGCACCATATAGGAGGATCGTGACATTGTCTGTGTTAGCAAAACGCCTTCCTTGCCAGTGTTTAGGATATTTCCCGAGACAGGATGTGAAGCCCTGTGATGTTGGAAGCAGGCACTGTGCGCCTGTCCACACTCTTACCTTCCCTCCACTATACGACCTCACTGAATCATCACTGAACATAACCACTCTTGCAGAACAGTTACAAGAACACACTGTACCGCGCGCTAGAAGAATTGCAATAATTCAGCACAATTGAGGTGTTACAACATGCAATCAAACATAAAAAATATGCACAAACACAACACGCCATGTACAGTAGTACTGCTGGTTCCTGCCATGTGCGCGCACACACACACACACACACACACACGCACGTGCATATTTCTCACCAACGCTCACACCTGTCTCGACATCACACTGGCCTTGTTCTCCACTAAGAGACCATTCGTCTCTCCGGCATCCCTTTCTCTCCTTCCCTTTGTATCGCCTCTTTCTCCCTCTGAGAAAATAATGGTGAAGGTTTCTTTTGAGAGTACGCACTGTGAGCACACTGCCAAGGATAACACACACACTCACGCGCGTGCGTGCATGCACACACACACACACACGCGCGGCCATGTGCTCTCCCACGTACGTATTCACACAAACACACATCTGAATGACATCACTGTGTTTTTTGTTTTATGGAGGCGTAATGACAGAGCTTCATGCCTCTCTCTGTCCACCTCTTCCCTTCTCTCTCTCTCTCACGTACACACAAACAGACACACACATCTGGTCTCCATTACAAGATAAAGTATGTGCATAGTTCTGGCGTTTAGTGGTTTTATCACATGACCAGCGTGCCTCTCTATGGATTTCTGCCTGAGTACTGCAGTGTGGAAGAGCAGGTGGCTCGCAACCCTGTGTGTGTGTGTGTCTGTGTGTGTGCATGCATGCTTATGTGGGTGTGTATTTCTGTGTACTTTTATCCTCATGGGCACCGACTGCACTCATACAAATTAAAGGCTGAGAAAAGAGCTCCAAACTCAGGACATCGCAGCCAGTTTTTGTTTCTAAAAAGGTTGGGTTTTTTTTTTCAGAATTAGGACCTCGAGTTAAGTTTAGATTATTCACAGCTTGTTCTGTTTTTCAAAATATTTTTAGCAACACATTTTTGGATCTCATCCTCTCAGATTGGCCTGTTCTTCCCGTGGATGTCTGTTTTAGTCGGCACAAAGATGTGCAAGTGAGGCGAATTAAACTCCACACATTAAATAAGTAATTTGTAAATAACTGCGTTAATCTACTCAGTCTCTTGTGTTTCTCTGCCTTTAGCAGCCTTAAGCTTAAGCCTTTATGACTTAAGCAGTAGAGCCTAACAAGTAATTACATTTTGTATTACACAGTATATAGAAATGGACATACCAGCAATCTAAAGTTGGGAAAACAATCCAATAGAGTGGCTACATACATTAAAAGTGCACTTCTTTTTATAATAGTGTTAAAGGAGACACATTATACTCATTTTCAGGTTCATAATTTTATTTTGGGTTACTACTAGAATATGCTTTAATGCTCAAAAACACATCAGAGCAGCTGTGCAAAATCCATTCTTGCATGCAAAAAATACCTGCTAGGCATGAATTATGTATATGTGTGACATGGTGACATGATGTGTGATGTCACAAAGTCACAGAATTAAAGGGAGGACTGCTTACGAGGCGATTGAGGGGCAGTGTTTTCTGTGGCTTCTGTTGGTGCGGACTTAGACCGTTTAACCTCCAAGATGTTTTACATGCACAAGAAAGGAAAAATCAAAAAAGCATGACTGACTGTTCTGTATTCATGCAGCAGCAGGGGGACCAGACAGACCTACAGACCAGAGTCGGATTGTTTTTTAACACAAGTTCTCTACTCAGTAGAGTTGCAGTGATTAATTGATCAAATCTATTATTCAGGTAATAGAAAATGTTAATATATTGATAACTACTTAATCGTTCTGTGTGTGTGTGTGTGTGTGTGTGTGTGTGTGTGTGTGTGTGTGTGTGTGTGTGTGTGTGTGTGTGTGTGTGTGTCATGATAATTTAAGATCTCCTGAAAAAGCCTTATAAAAGTTAGGACTGGACGACAAAGTCAAATGTCCGTAATGCAGCTTTTAAAACCAGGAGAAGACAACACATGTCACAATGACGTCCAGAATCTAAGATGATAGTCTCATATCAAAATAATGATATAGCATCGATATATTGTCTTCTGATGAGTGATGGCTACTTCATTAAAAGCCTCTTACAATCATCCTCACACGTGTTTGTGTCTCTCTCAGTCCACAGTCCTCCTGCTGGAAGTCCAGAGCGCCCCACAGTGGCCCTGTCCCCCCTGCGTCCTCAGAGTTCCTCCCCCTCACGCTGCCCCGGCCAGTCGGGTCGTCCCCTCTCCATGGTGTCTCCGGGACCCAGTTTAGGGCCCTCGCCCCTCTCCTCACCCGCCTCACGGCCCCACCTGCCCCTCTCCTCCCCCCTCTCCTGCCTCACGCCTCCTAACGTGTCAGCGGTGCTGCTCAACGGGGACTCGGCCAGCCCCCTGCAGCCGCCTTTGCCGGGCCCCTCCCACGTCAGCACCCAGGGCGCCCTCGCACCCAAAGCAGAGAAGGTGAGCCTCACCCTCATGAATAACCATTATCAGCCAACATTCAGCAGTCAAACTGTGAAAGGTCCTTTGTTGAGATAGTAATAATGTTTCCAGAGCACATGTTCTCTAATAGAATGATTAGACGTTTTACTATTTTAGTACAACTTCCATCATTTTCTCCACATGTATAATCAAGAGCTGAGTGGACTTACTTATACTTATGTTGCAAAGTGAATTATAGGAAAAAAAACTTGCTCAGGTACATGAAGACAAGGTGAAAACTGGATTCTGAAAAAGGAAAAAATCACAGCTCTTGCTCATAAAATACGTCTTTAAATACAGATTGGTGCAACCTGTTGTCATATCTGAAGAAAAAATTGACCAATTAAGACATCATAATCCAAACTGTACGATCTGCTTATGGATTTCTTCGTTAATCAGTTAATTATTTGGTTTAAAGATGTAAATTTTTTTGTCTCATCGACACCTTAACATGCATAAAGTATTGATGTAATACCACATACAGACAAATTAAAACTCCTCACATGACACCACCTACAACGCTGATTCCAGGAATAGTTGGTATGCCGTGAGAAACATAAATAATAATTTATGATACTATCACCTGTTACCAATCAGCCTGTTCCATAAAGGTGTTACTGAGGAACTATCACAGTCTTTTGTTTGCTCTGCCTGTTTGAAATGTGTTGCTGGGATTGAATTCAGAAAGATCATATTGTATTAACAAAGAACATCTAAGCTGATTGATAAGAAATACACAATAAAGAACCCAATTGCAGACTTCAGGTAGGCAAATGGTGAAACAAAAAAAACAGCTCGACGGCTGCATGTTGCATGATCATTTAGTTTATTTTATCGGCAGTCTGACAGATGCTGATAATTGGAAAAAAACGCTGCATTATCAGCCCCCATTATCAGCCAGGACGATAATCGGTCCGTTCCTCGGAAAAAAAAAAAAAAAATCCACAGTCAGGCATCTGTTTTGCGGTGAATTCAATAAGGCAAAACAAATATTGAACGTGTGTTGCGAGTCCACACCTCCATTTAGAGAGAACACAATCCATCTTGTTTCAGACCTGACAGATAAACGTGTGAGGGGAAATAATCCACAGAGTCCTTTGACGTTTTTAGTCATCCTGTAAATAAAACTCACCATATATATACAATGTATATATGTATGTGTGTGTGTATATATGTGTATGTGTGTGTAGATGTAATTAACTTCAACACCACATCAGGTGTGCAAATCTGAGATGTGCTGGGTGTGAGGTGCCAGCCGTCCTCTCCTCCGTCACTGAGTGTCATTCACACAGGCAGCTGGCACGAACGCTGAAATGCCGTCCTGTACGTTATGAGATCTGCGGCGTTAAGGCTGTGGATGTTAAACCGGGCCCGAGCTGACAGTGAAGGATGGCACCGAAAGCTCGCATCTGTCTCGGCTCCATTTGTTTCACTGTTGGCTCCACTGTCTGGGACAGCTAATCTATGGCTAGCTGACAAACAGCTCATTGACTATGGAACAGCAGGAAGAGGCCTTGTTTACATCGTCACACTCGAGGATGGCTTGAACTCGGATTCAGGATTATGACTCATGTACTGAATATATCTCATAACAGGTGGGATGGAGGATGGTTTAAGTACTGTATCACATTAAAGAATGCTCCCGTCTTATCACAAGTGGAGGGTATGTTTTTTTTTTTGCTCATTCTGGTTTGTTTTGGAGGGATTTTCCTCAGCTGTCTATAAATCTTAAGTGATGATCTCCCTCTCTCAGCCATAACGAGCTGCTACTATACCAGAGACAACCTCTCTATGGATTTTGCTGCTGTTGTAGCATCCAGTTATGATTTAAATGCTTTTGCAGAAGCTTTTTTACGCCTTGACAAGATTAAAATTCTGGAGGAAAACGAGAATACTTGTCGTTTTTTTGGGGGGCCGGGTAGCTCAACAGATCACATTTTAAGATAGCAAATATTGGCAGAAAAATACAGCTTTTGTCAGTCTCACTCCCAATATACTTTATCATCATATCATCCCCCTAAATAATGTTCAGCCTGACCCTCTTCCCAAACCCGTACCTTTGTTGCTTTGAGCTCTGCCAAAGCTGGAACATCAGGTTTGAAGGCGATGAGGCTCCACAGAGTCACTCTTTGTTCCAGAGGAAATGATGAAGCAGCTATGATAACAGTCTGGCAGACACAGCTAGGATAATCTCTGTTGGACACACTGTCACACTGTCTGGAGCTCAGCCAGCATTACAGACACATATTACGTTGGACATTGAGATGTGTTTGTCGACCATTTCTGAGAAGTCTGAAGTGCTCGCAGGATTTCAGCAGGTCTGGAAAATGTCTGAAGATGTCTTCAGATCCAGGCCCCCTCCAGTTTTCTACTTGTTCCTGCAGTGGAATATTTGAGCTCCGAGTTAGACAACAGAAGACTGTTTTCACATTCAGCGCTCAAAGTGTGAATTTTCTCTGTGCTCAGTGAGAATCTGAATTTAGGAGGCGGGGCTACAAGCATTGTTTGTGACATCATGAATGTTCAGAAGCCAATCCTGGTCCGATATTCAGCAAACAACAAGTGTGATATGCAAAGTTTCTGCAAACCACTGATACGTTCACATTTGCAGTGCCATATTGACATTTCTACAAAACGAGTGGTATGATGTTCATGTTGAATGTTTGTGACCTGACTGTCATATCGTGAAGCAGAGCGGATGGTGGTGGAGGTTAGAAGGCTGCCAAGCTTGCATTTAAACATTTGTAAGAGTGAAACCAGTGGATTTTCTTAAGGAGGCTTCTGGACAATTTCCAGCCATGTTTGTGTTGACAAAACCAGAGAGAGAGATTATTTATTAATAATTAATTAGGGCACTCATGAATATCATTAGTAGCCATGGTCTAATCCAATCAAGAAGTCGATTAGACAATTAATTGTAAGGAATAATGATGAATTCTCATCATAAAGGTCTCAGATAGAACCAGCATAGGAGAGTCCTCGATATCACAGTGATACCAGTTGACAGGAGTAACAGTTTGTCTGCTTTCTTGCAGGGAGAGCTGGAGTTTCTGCTCATCTGACTACCTTAAAAGTAGTTTATTTAACATGAAATAATGCAGAAAATGATTGGTCAAATAGGTATATTATACACAGAACAATACAGAATCTCAAATTTGTCTACAACAACGCAATGTCGACTAAAGGTTTTGATATTATACCCCTTGACTTGATACATGTGGAGGGGATCCTGAGCTTAGGTAATACAATCCTTACCTTCTATTATTACTTTGTGTTATTTTGTTTCCACCTGACCGCACATTTTACCTTCAGTGATTACCAAAAAAGGCTTATTTTGCACCCCTCTGGCATTTAAAGTGTGTCGACACCCTGGTTTTCAGTCAAGACAAGACACTCTCTGTTTTAGGCAGCTAACCTGACAGCTGTGAGCAGGAAAATACATCAAGCAAAAATAACCACGATCCATCTGATGATTACATTTCAGGGTGTAGCCTTTTGTCCCCATTTCCCTCTCGAATTTGTCATTTCTTTTTAAATGTTTTTCTTGTCTCTTTTGCATAATTTTTAAAAGCATTTAAAGAGTGATGAGCGTGGGTGAGTAAATGATAGGGTAATTAGCTCAGTGGGTGGACGGAAGCTGGCATCACTCCTATCAACCCGGAGCAATCTGAACACCCCTGTGCCGCAGCAGGTTGAAAGAAAGAGAAATAAACAACTAGGGGTTCGGATCAGCTTCAGCACCCTGCTGATGTGCCACAGAGCAAGGCACTCCTCCAAAAATTGGACTCAGCCCCTCATGACACAGAGAACCGTGAGCGTGTGCTGCCATCTGATGGTTAGTTCTGGAACGACAGCAGCAGTTTTTGACACACACACACACACACACACACACAGAGGAGGCAGATTAAGCTTTTAAGCCTGCAGATGAGAGAGGAGAGGGAGCGATTATTCACTGTATACTGCTGGTTTCAGGCCCACCGCCCTCTCTCCATCTCTCTTTCTACATCTCTCTGTGCTTCTGCCTCTCCATCCTCTGCTTCTTTCCGTCCTCCTGTCAACCCCCTTTATTTATATCCCGCCATCTCCCCCCCCCCCCTTCTGCTCATCTTTGTTTTCCTCTCCATCTTCTCCTCCAACGCCCCAAAATTAAGATTCAAAGCCAGCTGTGTTTGGATGACAGGAAGGAAAACCGAATGTGTCCAAAGCAGTGGAGCATTTTAATGTGTGTGCATCTCAGACAGTTAGCATCATCAGATGTATGTAAAGTTAAACAGAAAGGCTGCACAATCCTGCATTATGTGGGAAATAATGAGCTCTTGGTATTTAGGGAGATGCGTATCAGTAAAGCAGCGGCGTGCTGTTTGTTTCCTATAGTGGATCTGCTGAGTCAAGACTGTTTATACAGCCTCTCCTGCTTTGTTAGCACTTTTCTCCTGCGCTGTCTCGACTCTATACTAACTCTGGTCATTAGAGCTATGAATTGTTATCGTGTCCCTTTTTAATTATTTGATTTTGCACAGAAATTGTGGAACTGCTTTGCCTCTTGTGTTTAGTAACAAGTGTAGCTTGTCAGTGTGGATGTCAGCGCATATGGGTTCAGTTGTTGGAGGGTCCAAAAAATGTATTTGGTTCTGACGTTCAGTCTGTTGGGCAGAGGGCAAACGTGCTCATGTTTGTCCCTCTTTTGTTTACAGTTTAGAGTAATAAAGTGGAACTCTGGCTCAAGTTACACATTTTGGTATGCGAATGATTCATACTTTCCAAAGGTTTAGGAATCTGTCCAGTAGATCACCTCAGCCATGTTGCTGAGGCGGCTGCAGCTCAGGGGTAGAGCCAGCAGCTTGTTATCTTAAGGGCGCTGGTTGTATTCCCCTGGTCTGCATGTCAAAGTGTCCTTGGGCAAGATACTGAACCCCAAACTGCTCCTGATGTGCTGGTTGGCACCTTGCATGGCAGCCACCGCCATCAGTGTATGAATGTATGAATTACTGTAAGTTGTAACATTAGTATTTTGTTTCAATCAGAAGCATGAATGATGTTTTAAAAAATGGATGAAACAGTTGAAAAGGCAAAATTTATGTCCTGGAAGCTACTTGTTGACAGCTCATAAAAGCTCCAAATTTATGACACTTTTATACGAAACATTAAATGTGTATGAATGTGTGTTCATCCATCATAGAAATATGTTCACACTAATCAATATCTTCTCTCTCTACCTACAAATGAACAAATTAGCAACATGGTTACACATTTCACCTGGTTGAGCGGAGAGCAAAAAGATGTCTTTGACATCCGGATATCACCCAGGTTTCAGCTAGAAATAAACGTTGAAATCCTGGTTGATGCTCGCTGGAAAGGGAGCAGTCAATCTTCTCAATTACAGAGAGTGAGGATCCCGATGATTGTGCTGCAAAGCTTACTCGTTTAAAACCCTCCGTTTTCCCTGGCGGACTGTGGTCTATCATTGAGTTGTTTCGGGCAGTGAGGTGCAAAGTATACAGACAAAAGCTGATGGTCACAGAGCCAGTGTTTGTCTGCAGCAGCAGCTCTGCAGCCCTTTGTGCTCGATACTTTTTCATTTAAGTTAAAATGCGTTCCTTGTTTTCACACCCGTCTGTGTGCTGGAGTGCGCTGACACACCAAGTGGTCTGCATGCGCTGCGGCTGACGACGCTTTCCATACTGCCACTGACAAATGCTGATCACATTTGTAATGTTTGCTGAAGTTTGGATGTCACTGAGTTATCAATGTCAGCTTTTAATCAGCATGTTTTGTAACACTTCTCTTGGAAGCAGTGAAATTAGTTTTCTCGTGTTTGATATTGAACTTTGTAGGAGGCGGGCGTCGTCCACCTTCTCCCTCTCTGGTGCTCTCTGTAATCCAGATTTAAATATAAAACCACAAGGCCTTTGTTTAGATACAACAATATCCGAACAGTGTGTATTCTGAGTTTCATATTATACTTCCATATTTACACCACAATGCTGTGCCATGGCAACTGTCCATCACTGCGTCGCAAAGACAGTGTTTGATGGAAGATGAATCTAAAAAAAAAAAAAACACAATGTCGCCTTATCCAGCAGCCCACATATAAAGGAAACAGATGGCTGAGGAGGAGACAGGATGATACGGATGCATCCACAAAAAAAAATGTAATTATGCTCAGGCATGCTCTGTATTGATCTATGAGGAAAAACACACAAATCACACATGGTATCACACAGAGTTGAGCTGCATGGACAGTATTGTGCAGCTCCTCCATAATCGAACATGGGAAAAGGGAAAAAAAAAAAACCATGAATCTGCTGCTTTATTGTTTGTTCTTGAGACCAGCACAGTCGGTGCATGTGCATTCAGCTCATAGAATCGCAGAGTTTGCCGCTTCGCAAGGCTACCTGCCGGTTTACAATGTGTATCGTGACCGGGTGGCATTCATCCTGTGAACACTTATTGTTGGAGTGATAATTACTCCCATCACTACTGAGCCTTGAGTGAACAAGAAGAAAAGAAAGAACACTCGAACACTCTTTATTTTGATGCGATGGCTGAACTACCTGTCCTCTTCATGCACAATAACTGGCGTGACACACTGTCATGTGGGGTGAAATGAACAGGCAGAAACTGTCTTTCTGTTTGGCAGGACATCACAAATCTAACAACACTGTCACTTTGTTTTTCTTAAACTGTGAACCCCTCCCCCCCAAAAAAATTAGTTCCATAAACTGAACTCTACCATTAATTTCTGTGACCGTAAACGCTGGTTTAAAGGAATAGTTCACTATTTTGATTCAAGTGAAAGGATTGAAATCACTCTCATTGCATCACGGTGCACTCCTATTATCCCAAATGTTTGCATCTATGCTCTGACCCAGAGATTTATTTCATTTTACTCGTGGCAACGGTGCATTTCAGTTGATTTGCTGTCTCTGTGACTTCTCTAAGTCAGGGGTGAGGAGGGAACTTGGCGAGCGAGACCAAACATAACGTGAATAGAGCTTTCATATACATTTCCTCATCCTTGAACATTTCTGCCTGAGTCATGGTGTCTCAAATTGGGGGCTGCATCCTTCGAAGGATGAGGTCTACGACTGCATGGCCTCCCTAGACATGAAGGCCGAACAGAGTGTTGTTAAATGAGAGGGTCTGGTGGTTGGGGAATTTTTTCCTTTACCCTTGTGTCACAAAGCACCACTCCTGTATTTGAAAGCAAATTCAAACCACCACCAGCGTGCAATGAATCTTTGGATGCGATGAGCCGCAAAGCATGCAACGGTTGGATCCTTCATGGCTAAGGAAAGGAAGGCCACATTGCATGCATTTAAAGAAGTCTTTAAATGGGACAGCTTGCTCTAAGTAAAAAAAAAATCTGCCATATTATCATTTCAAAAACTCCCAAATTGACATGTTGTATCTTGTTTTTGTTTTTTTTATTCATACACAGACAGAAATGTACAAAGGAAGTTACTTATCATAATCGTTTCTTGGCAAAGACACTCTGCAGGGTCTTGTTATCACATGCTGCTCAGAAGTACTAGGTGGATATATTAACTGTTGTCTGTCAAGACACAGACATGTCTTTATGCTAAGAAAAGCTAGTTGTCTCCTGGCTTCAGCTACATACTTGAGCTTCACACTCAAAAACAAAGCAAAGGGACTATGAGTGCATCACAAACATTTTTTTTTAAAACAGAGGGAGGTGTGTGGATAATTACAGAAATTGCAGGGGACATGTCCTTTTGTGTCCTTTCAACATAAATGTCACCGAAGCAGCAGCATATAAAAAGATAATGTCACTGTCCTCCGGTAGGCCGGGTGAGACTTTGTCCCCATGAATACTGAAAAGGAGAATGACTCACCTTGTTTACTCTCTGTCCACGGTGAAACAAATGTGCTTTTGTTACCTGTTTTATTCCACCTGTCATATGGAGTCAACGGGAAAATATTTTTGTATTTGTTTCATAAATGTGTTTTTTTGATGAATGGGTGGGCCGGGTATTTGTGTTCTGTGCTGGCAAATATTCTGTAGACGTATTGTTTACACAGACGCTTTCATTACCGACGTGTCACTTTTCAAGATAGGCCTTATGAAACATATATTCCTGTTAATCTCACCAGCATCTCTGTTTGTTTGTGGTCTTTTTCCTCTCTGGGTCTCCGTCTTCACCCCTTTCATCCTCTCCTTATCCCCTTCCCCTCGCTCTGTCCGTCCTCAGAAGGAGAGGAAAGCGGGAGGTTTATTAAAGCTGCTGTCGGGGGCGGCGGCCAAGAAAAAACCTCGCTCACCTCCCTCCTCCCCGCCCACCAACGACCCCTCGCTGGCCGGCCCCACCGATCTCGCCCACCACCCGCACCACCATCACCACCATGCCCGCTCAGGTTCCTGTCCGATGGCATCACAGGGGCGAGCCGGCTCCTGTCCGATCGAGAGCGATATGGGGGCCATAGGGCTGGAGCCTCTGCACAGGAAGTCTGGCTCCCTGGATACCAATTTCCCCAGGTCGCCCCCGGCAACACGTGCAGGCAGTGCTCTGATGGTCCTCCGGCCTGAACCTAAACCTCTGTCCAGAGAGAGGTGGGCACTCACACACAAATTCATTTAGATTGGACGTCCCCACAGCCTTGTGTGTGTTGTAACTCTGTGTGTGTGTGTGTGTGTGTGTGTGTGGCAGGTATCGTGTGGTGGTGCCCTACCCTCCCCAGAGCGAGGCAGAGATCGAGCTGAGGGAGGGGGACGTGGTGTTTGTCCATAAGAAGAGGGAGGACGGCTGGTACAAAGGCACCCTGCAGAGGACGGGACAGACCGGCCTGTTTCCCAGCAGCTTCGTCGAGAGTTTCTGAACTGGAAAAAGAGTGGACAAAAGAACGCACACTGTTCCTGTTTCTGAGTCACAAAGCACCCAAAACACACACACAGATACACACACACACACACACACACACACACACACACAGGGATGGACTGACATTGGTTTCCTAGAATTACATAAGATAAACAAAAAGAAACTTGCTTTAAGAAGCTGTTAAGCCTTATTAAAAGGGTTATACTGCACACTAGGGGAGATCTATTAACTGTTGACTACCTGCTTATGAGCATGCATATCAGATTATGAATTATATAGAGCCAATATGCTACTAATATACATGCTAAAAAACAACTAGTCAATGGTTGTTATGTGTACCCTATTAGAGTGCTACCCAAACTTTAAGGGTTAGCAGCTTAATGTGAGCTGATGTAAGTCTCTGGATTTAAAGGGTAGCTTGACCTATTTTACACATTAAATTGTGTTTACAAGTCTTAGGGTGCACTACTGGAATGTAGTATGAAGCCTTTTTTGTGGCCCCAGAGGAAGCTGCATGTAATGTGATGAGATGCCTACAGTGATGACACTCAGTGGCTGAATTGCCCTATGGGTAATGTAGGCGCCAGGTTTTGAAGAGGGAAGAGAATAGGTGGAATAACAGCATGATCAGGATTATAAGAGTACAATGCTTGACCAGTGGACGGCTTTTCGAAACCTTGCGCCTACATTACCCACAAGACAACGGAGCCAGTGAGTGACATCGCTGGAGGCAGTTTATCAAATAGAACATGAACACCAGAATTATAGATTTGAGAATAATCAAATTGAAAACTAAACCTCAATAATAGTTTGATAGCCATCTTTAAAAACCTGTATCAATTCAATCAGTTCACACAAACACACACACACACACACACACACACACACACACACACACACACACACACACACACACACACACACACACACACACACACACACACAGGAAAGCTAGCCTAAGCTTCAACCAGCCACAGAGGAAACAGGGCAGCTCGTCCCTCCCCGGGGACAGCGTTGAGGTCGGACGGGCTCCACCAGACTCCGTGATGTTGACTACTGAAACCACACAGACTGAGAGAGCACAGAAAGACAAACCCTGCCTCCCAGTTCTCCTCCTTGGCATCATCCACCAGCAAACACTAGCACAAAAAGCATTAGCTCTGCTTTCCACTGAGACCTCAGAACTTGAATTCGGGTGCTTTCTTTGTTTGAGAAGTGACGATTTACGGCCAGGTGATGGGGGGGAAGTGTGTGAGCGTACACTCCAGGATCATTGTAAGCACATCTCCGTGTCTAGTTTGTGACAACAAGCTCATATGTTTCTTATCAACAGGATATATGTTTAAAAAAAAACGATGCATGTAGCATTATTATTGTTTTTTTATATATGTTAAAATAGGTGTTTGTGTTGTCCCAAACTAGTCATGCTGTGATGATCTGTCACAGGAACTTTAATTTAAAAAACTGATGGTGCAAGGTATGAATTAGGTGATTTGTTTTTCTATTTATAAACCTTACATAAATTTATACACCCTTTTTTATTTAAATTTATCCTTTTAGATCTCCCACAGCTGGGTTGAACTGCATAAACTGGCTTGCTGAATGTAGTAAGAAAGAATTTATTTGTAATCTTCTGTGTGGGATCATAGAAACAAAGAACGCACTTGGTAATATTTGATACAACCTGCCAATATATCTGCATATACAGTATTTTAACACACTCAGTTATTATTTATTTGACAAAAGGGATTTCCGTTGCTACTCGTCACATCCTTCTTCAGTCACAAGCCTCTTTGGCTGGACAAGATACTAAGAAAATCATAATCCTTTTTTTCCTCAACTAACCAACCAAAAATGTATCACTAACATAGTTGGAAATCTCCTATTGGAAGTACAATACCGTCAGTTCCTCCTCCTCAGCCTTTTTCTTGAGAAACCCTTGAGAGTTTTTGTATGACTGCAGCAATATCGTGAAACCAAACGTGTGCAGATTCGTCGCTCAAGGAAGAATGTACGATCGAGGGGGAGAAAAATCCACAATCAGAAGGCAGGGACGCGTGTTTTTCATCACGCAACTGCCAACCTTTGACAACACCTTTTTGTCCTCTGATATTGTCGACCTTTAATCGAGTATTTTTGTACGGCTTCAGTGAGTGTACAGTCCGCTCTGTGAATCTCTACGTCCTGAGTGTGGATCCAGGCTTGTCTAGTTTACATCCAGCCACAACCATCTACCTTTGTTCTCTGTTTCTGGAGATAGAAGCACAGCGAAACTTAGAGCTTGAACTCTGTGTGTGTGTGTGTGTGTGTGTGTGTGTGTGTGTGTGTGTGCAAATGTGTGTACGTGTGAGAGGTCGGCAGGATTTTAAAGCAACATTATGCAGGCAGCCCCACAGTTTCTGAGCGCGACACCACAGTTGTAAATCCACTCCCAGATGCTAACTACAAACCATGTCCCACAGCATCATGACAGTATTAGTTCTTTAAGGCTTTAACATGCTACCGATTAAATCTTGAAATGTTGAAACGGGGTGACTTAGCTTGTGATCAAAAACTAGCAAGTTGTTTTCAAACGCAGCCAACATCGAGAGACGTATAACTTAGCAAGCTAGCTAATGTTACTTACTACCCCAGCAGCAACAAGTCCAGCTCGACGTTTCTTATGGAGCCTTTATTAAGCAAAAACTGTCACCAAAAATTTAAATCTGGTGTTCCAAGCAGTCAGCTAGCTACATGGCTAACTAAGCTAACTGAGTGGAAGGTACAGCTAGCAGCAGTTAGCTGTTAGCCGGAGGAAATTAGAGGGAAAAACATTTCTATCTGTGAGATATTATCCAGTGTCGTCTGTATACTGTTGTAGAAATAGTGCCGTTAAAGGGTTACACATCTCTGTAGATTGCACCTGACCTGCATCCCACCTCAGCTTCTGTTTGTGCCATTAGGTTTTTTTAAAAAAAATCATAGTTGGCCTACATAATGTTGCTTTAACACTGGTCATGTATGAGCGGAAGTTAAAGGGCATGAACAGTTTTCCTCACCTGCTTGTGTCGGAATGCAGCACAAACAAACTGGCCATGTGCACACGGGTGAAGCTGGCTCTTTGGCTGAGCACACAAATGTCTGACTGGGTCATAACAAGGCAATAGTCTGCCATTGGCTAAGCACACTCCAGCCTCCTTGGTATACTTCAAAAATGTCACATGGGTATAAACAACAAAAACGAAATTCTAGCCGGAGAACTGTTTTGTTTCTTTGCGCTGCTTCAGTGAAAAGCGGGAAAAGAGAGTCAACAAACGCTGCGGCGCCAGAACAGGTGGAAACTTCTGTCATTTCTCATTCCCATGTGATGTGACTGCAGAGGAAACAGTCGAGATGTGAGACTCTGCAACAGGCTCTCCGCAGACAGACGTGCAGAGAACAAGCACAAGTCAAACAATTCAGACTCAAAGACATGTTTCCTCTCACCCCAGTTATTCCTCTGTTAACGGTCATGTCAGCTTCTTACATGACAGATCTTTTCTTTTCATTTAGTGAAAATTGCAAAAAAAAAAAAAAAGGGTGTAGGCATCAAATTAAAGCAAATGTTTTCGGGTTGGCCTTAAACTTGAAGTAGATGTGAGCTGTCATTGAGGAGACGAAAGCACAAGAAACGTGTGCTCATTGTGAGGAAAAGAATCCTGTGAGAAAGAAAACTGAACACACACTCGTGACAGAGGGAAGCGTGTTCTGCGATCATGCTGGCAGTGCAGTCTGGGTAATCCCGTCCATCTGGGGTGACAGATGAAACCAAAAACACTAGATTAAGGGGTTTTTTTTTTCTGCCGGCAGGTCACAGCTGGAAGTCGCACACACACACATAAAAGACTATGGCTAGACTGACATATATCACTTTTCAGTCAGAATCCTGGATACGATGCTTATTACTATTTAATTTTTCAATTGACCAGTTCTGTCTAATTATTCAGTCCTGTTTCACACAACCAGACTGTGATATTTCTGCATCCTTTAATGAAGTGTTCTAGTTCAAAAAAGTAAGAAAAAAAAGTGCTAAAAAACTAAATGTCAAAGTTTGGCAGAAGATATTAGTGGAAGCTTCAGTCCAAAAAATATCTGCATTGGCCTTCAAAACCTGTCAGTCAAACCCTAGTGCCTACAAATGCCAACACACACACACACACACACACACACACACACACACACACACACACACACACACACACACAGAAAAACAAACATATTCTTATCAGGCAGAGCAGCCTGTCTTTAGTCTCTTTAGTTACTTTCTTATCAAAATGATGAGCCTGCTGGTTGTTGTTTCTCACGGCTCAATGACAAAGACCAGCAGATCCCACAAAAAAAAACGGTTTCCTTTTTCTGTTTGTGCACTCGCTGCACTAGAGGACTCTTCATTTCTACCAAGTCAGACTTAAGCACAAGTCCTCATTTGTGTCTTGTTTTTTTTTGTTTTTTTTGCTTTTTTATTGCATGAGGTTGATGCTGTGAGGAGGAGGAGGAGAGTTTACAACAGTCGAAACATCAGGAATGAAACCACTGCACGGTGGTCACTTTACATCAGATATCTTGAACAAATGTTTTCATGCTGTTCGTGTTTTTTTTTGTTTTTTTTCCTCGTGATGTAAGCTTTTCTTTTCGGCTCAACTTCCTGGTTGTAAATACCACTCGGGAGCTAATTTGACGGCTTGAATAACAAGAAGGAGCCATGAACAGCGGTGGTGATTCCCACTGGACGCGAACACAACGTGATACAAACTATTGCACATCCAGTAGTTTCACTGGGATATGAACATCAGTGTCCACTCCCTTTTTTTTGTTCTTCCAGGAAGCCTGAGCACTCACCCTGCCATCTTGAATTAGATGTCGGCCATATTTGTTCCTATGGATACTTGTTTGTTTGAGTGTGTGTGTCTGTGTGTGTGCGTGTGTGTGTGAGGGGAAGGGGGGGGGGCCTCTGTATGTAGCTCTTTACATTAAAAAAAGGACCTTTATGAAAAAGGTTGGTGTTGCGTGAACGCCTCATCGGGACTGAGTCTGGGTTGAAGCGAGCGAAGCAGAAAAAGAAAAAAAAATAAAGTATATATATAATTCTATATTGTGCAGAATATTTATAGGCCTTTTGTGCCATTGAAGTCATGCTCTGCACTGGCCGTGCCCAGCGCTCTCTACCATGTGATCATTATACATCGTCTTGTACTGATGACCCGTGGCTAATTTGATTGTTTTTTCATGTCAAGTGCATTTTTCGCAATAAATGCCTTTGTTTTAAAACAGATTTTTCAGTGTCATTTATCTTTGCATCTACACAACCGCCTGTTGCTGTTATGCCAGGTAACAACCTTTATACAAACTGATCACATTATGACAAGAAAATTAGCCATTTATAATGTGATACCTTTTATTGTTATGCCAAAAAACTTTTCTTGATCTAGATAGACACTGTTTATCATGTGATAACTCAGGTACAGTATATTTACAGTATATATGTTCCCTTCTTAGCATTAAGAAGAAAAAGATGTCATATTATGACAAGATACCTCATATAACATATTAAAATTTAAACATTTTGCATGTTAACGTGATGATATAACAATGAAGTATCTTTTTGTAATGTTGAACATTTTCTAACGATTAATGATCAGGTTAGAACATGAAAACATGAATTCAAGAAAATCATATTTTGTTGTAAGATGTTTGTTCCTATAATGAGTTAAGTTTGTTTTTCGTCAAAAATACCTCGTAATAACATGAAAATAATCTTGCTCATGTGAAACATTTTAAAACGCTAAACTGGCACATTATGAAGCGTTACATGTTAGCGTCACGTTAGTGCAAGAAAATATTACAATTTTATAATGAGTTTGTTACAATGTGTTATGCAGTGTTGTGAAATGGAACGTTTTACATTGTTGTAAGAACAAGAGGATGTTGTTATGACAAGTTTGTTGCTAAAACATGTTCCGTTCTTATTTCATCATAACAATAAAATGTCTCGTGTTAGTGAATATTTAACATGTTCCTTGTTATAATGTGTTAAATTTTTATTTTTTATTTCATCACACGATAATATAACATTAACCTTTCTTGTTGTAAGGTGAAAATATCTTGTAATGTTAAAGAATTTATAACAAATTCTCACATTATAACCTTTCTTGTGAGTGTAAGAAGAATTGTATATTGATATAACAAGTTTGGACGTGTGAAGTTTGAAAATATCTCATAATAACATAAATTACAACTTCTTCTTGTCACAACGACACGTTTCACTTTATGATGTGATACTGATCTATTTTCTTCCCGCCGTGGCAGCAGCGTGCTTCCGTACACCCGCCTGCAGCTTCATAATGGAGATAACTCAGAGCGTGATCAGAAACACTTGTGTACTCTGATGCTTAGCAAACACATTAGCCGTATAGCCCATTAGGGCCTCTCAGTTGCCCTTTGGAGGATTCGTTCTGAGAATCATATTATATCCTGCTCCAGTTCTAATTATCTGCACTCACAATGTGCTCATTACGAGCTTACGCAGCTTTATGAGCAACACTCCAGGTACAGTTGTCTGACAGAATATTACCGTCTTCATCACTACAGACATGCAAGTGAAGGAGGTTTGGAAATTAAGCTGACGCTGACATGCTGATGTCTTTCCATCATTCCCTCCATCTTCCCCTCATGTCCTCCCTCACCTCTTTCTCCTCTTTCTCCCCCTCCGTCTCTCTCGTGTTCTCGAAGCCAACACTGGCATGAACGAGGTGTGTAATTGGTAATTTCAGAGTGTCGCCGGCACTCCCCTTAAATGACAACCTCATCTCTCCGGCAGCCGGGCCTGTCTCCAATGATCACCTCCATTTGCATTTAGAGTGACTAGCAAAAGGTGACAAGGGTATGTGAGCGCCTGTGTGTGTGCGAGTGCAGGGGGTATGACAGCTACCTTGGACGTGAGTGCACACAGAAAAAAAAACAAAAAAAAAACTTGACACTGACACACAAACAGCTATATTTAAGCAGAGCTGGAGGCAAGAAGCAGATTTTGATTTTTCAGATTTCTGCAGTGCAGAGATAGTGTTCGGCTCTGGCAGGAAACACTGGGAGATATCACTTCCCGGCCAGCTAGAGGTGTAAGTCCACATAAACGGCCACACTTCTCCCACAGTTTGTCCTGGTGATATGTTTTTTGTTTTGTTTTTTTTCTCTCACAGGCGCCCTCTTCCCAGCGAGGTGCTGCAGGCCCCCGCGGGGAATCGATCAGCCTTCCTCTGCTTTACGCCAGATCTGTCTGTCTACCTGTCTGCATGCCAGCTCTAAGTCATATGAAGGGCAACAGAGCCGGAGGGTAAGACACTGCAGGGAACAAGGCCTCAACCAGGTGGTACATCTGTGCGTGTGTGTGTGTGTGCATTCAGATTTAGTCAAGTGATGTGTAGAGAAGACGTTAAGCTTCTTCTCTCTCCTAAATCTTCCTCTATAGCAAAAAGGACACTTGTGATCATCCTCTATCCTCTTAGCTGCTGATGAAAGGGAGAGAAATGTGAGCGCCTCTACAGTAGCATTTCTTTTATAATGAATCACAGCAGTGAGGAGGAGTTATGTCAGGAGTCTTTACAAATTACAGTGTTTTCTCCTTTGGTGCAATCGTTTAAAAGTGATAAATGGAACATAAAATTAACAAAAACATTTATGCAGTCTTGCTTGTCTTTGTGTTGCTTTTCACTCGGCGTACACCAGGACACATCGCACCTTACTGTAAAATCCCCAAGGTCAGATACTTGAAATGAAAAGGCTTCAGTTTAGCTTCAGTACAGGATGCTTCTGGTCATGAGTTCGATTGAGAAAGACCACAGATATTGTTGTTTTTTTTTAAACAGAACAAACCCTGAAATGAGGCACTGAACTCTAATGGAACCTCACATCGTCAAACATGAGGATTGTAAACAAACATGACAAAACTTGACAAACGTTGCCTCGAAACAGGTTTTTCTCCATTTTTTTTTTTTTCTTTTCCATCAGTGTATGAATGTGTGTTTGAATGGGTGAATGTGACAAGTGTTGCAAAGCACTTTGAGTGCGCTGTGGACTGGGAAAAGCGCTATAGAAACGCAAGACCATTTACAGTTTACTTGTTTGGAAGTGGAATAGCAAATGCCAAATTGGTTTAGGAGTGCTGCTTCACAACTATATATGTAAAAAGATGCTCTTTGGATTCAAGGTAATTTCATGAAAGCAGAAAACAGAGGTTAAACTTCTTCTTTGCTTTGTGATCACTAAATCATAAAAAAAATCCAAGGCTTTGCAAAAATTAAAAAGCCTTTAATAAATGGGCTTAGCTTCTATGTGTCTTCATCAGGGCATATAAAAGTCAAAAAGAGGACGTGTACTGTGCCTGTGATGAATAGTTTTACTTAGATCGCCAGGCATATGACGTCAGCCTTAATATATCTGCGCTGAGCTATTACTTGCTTTTAAAATGCCCAGATAAAGACTGTGAGCTGAAACACGTAGACACTAAGCTCAATTATTAAAGGTTTTTTAATTTTTGCAAAACAGTGTGTCTTGATTTGTTTGGGTTATGACTTAGAGATCACAAAGCAAAAGTACAAGTCTAACCTCTGTTCTCTTGAAAGTGGAACCTACCGACTCCACCACTGGCACCGCACCATCTAAACAATGGAGAAAACCTTTATTTATATCATATCAAAATACATATGCTTGACATATTAGTGACCTCACCAATATTAGAAAGCAGTATCAGGACCAATTTTATAAAAAATTATGATCACTGTTATGAACCTGCACAAAACAAATTTCTTAAACTGGAACTTTTGGTATAAAATGAAGGAAAAAGTGGTTGTGATTCGTTGATGTGATGTGGTGTTGTGAGATGAAAACAGACAAGCAGTGTATCATGACAAAAATACAAAAATTTATTCAGAAAGAAAGAAAAAAAAGCTCCCAGATAACACTGTTTAGTCCTTAAATACAAGTGTAGTACCAAAGTGTCTTAGACAAGTGTTACTCCATTAGGCACTGTGTGTTTCCCTGGATGTACAAGTTAAGCAGATAGTGTATTTCTACACAGGCTTCACACAGATAAGGCACTAACACATCGGAAGTACTAGTGTGAATATAAAGTGTCAGTGTCTGTGGGTAAATGGAAATCAGCAGCACAGAGTTTTACTGGTTTATTCTGCACTGTTTAAATGCTGAGGTGTTAAACCCCCCGTCTCCACAGAGAAGTGAACAGAATGATAAAAAAATACAGTCACAGATGCATCCGCTCCACTTCCCTTCCTGCATTCCCTCAACAAACACTGACATTTTCTCCATGAGTCAGCTCTTTTCAGACAGACTTCAACTGAAAAAAAGATAAGGGAGCAAGTAAAACACAATATATATATATTTATATAAATATATGCAGTAATATGTACCAGATCCAAAACCAAACCTCAACCTCAAGTTCCTAGAAAACTGTAAAACTGTGTTGAGATGGATGATAAAAGTTCAGAAATGACTCTTTCCCTTTAAAACAACAGGAGGATCAGTGCGTCTCCTGCAGGTTTTTGTAATGCTGGTGTGCTCGTAACTTATAACATAAAGGAGGTGTGAGAAAAGCAAAATATCTGGCATAAAACGGCAAATGGATAAGGAATTAAAATGCCGTGTGATCATGCTTTCATAAATGAGCCCTTTTCAGACATGGATTCTATGGCATCGCTGGATTTAACTGCAAATCTGTTAAGTTAAGAGCATTCAAAGGATCTAGTGAAACAGGACAGGATTATTACACACCGAGCTGCAGCGCTCACACTATATTTCTTGTCACTGCAGTGGCAGAGCTGCTGGAGAACAGCTGTGAGTTGAACAAATAATAAAAGTGATGGATTGTCAATTGTTCCTCTCTCTATTATCCATCTCCATTAATGACCCGCTCCCTTCTGGTTCGCACCACGTCTATTCAACCCTGTAGATTTGCTGATAAATTTGTCATCAATTATGTATGGAGCATTACATTCCGCAGCCTATTTCACACAATCTGACAATGCCAGATTAGTTTAAAATAACAAGCTGTTAGGTGGTGACATGATGTATCTTAAGGTATCTTTCTCCACCACAAACAAGAGGAGGAATGAAAACAGAGTCCTCTCCTCTGGAAATGTTATTTTTCTCATTTATGGTGGTTTGTATGGAAGCCCGGGTGGTACGTTCGAAAAAAAAACAAAAAAAACAAGTGTAACATTTTTATAAGTGGAATCTAAATTGTTTTCTCCCTGACTTCAGAACAGATGGAGAAAAAAAACTGTTCAGTTGTTTTCTTTGTTTTTTCTGAAAACATTTAAATTTAAAAAAGGTAATTTAAAACTGTTACCATTGTATCATCTTAAAGATCCAATTTATAAGAAATGAAATTTTTGAGTGTCATTCCCAGCTTGTGAAATTCTGACGGTCAGTGTGTGTCCAGGTGGACATTCTTATAAATTGGACCTTTAAGGAACTTAAAAGATTATCCAGGCATGATCCTTTATTTCAACTGTTCTTTAGTCATAAACAGAGGAGAGAAAACAATTTAGATCAGAAGGCTCCAGTATTTCTGTGATTTGGGTGTTTGTTCCGACATTGAGACAAAAATGTATGTAAATCTCCTCATGAAGTCAAGCATGTCTGAAAGGGGCTTTACAATAAATTACAAGCCCGTGACAGATGTCTGTCTCATTACCACAGTCATTGGACTGCATTACAACTCATTAAGCATAATTCACTATAGACATGGCAGGCAGATTAAACGCTACTGAAGAAGAACCTTTCAGTGTATTGTTATTCCAAGTGAGGAGGCTGTGGGAGGATCAACACACTGAGGTGTCCCTCAGTCTGGGCAAAAGCAGAAGTAGTAAAAAAAAGGGGAGGTATATGGAAAAAAAAAATTAAAGAGTTTTATATTAAAAAAAGGATAAATATAAAATATAACACACAGGTAAAAAAAAAAACCCACAAAGAAGATTAAAAATACCATTGAGGAAAGTGTACTCAGGGTTCAAGGGTACAGTCATTAAACTTTGGCACAAAATCAAACTCACACTGGCACACACTGCTGGTTCGTGTGGGCCGTTTCCTGGTTAGTGTTAGAGACTGGCCCAAAAAGGGCTGGAAAAGGATGTGGGCAGAATGTCACTGGTTATACTGGTCATACTGGAGTGTACTTCAGATCCCTCTTCACATGAAGCCAGAGCTGAAAGAGAGAACAAGAGGGAGTTTAAGTGAGCTGAGAATCCATTTCACAGCAAATTCATGTTAATGAATTCACTGGCATCTAACTGTCTGGATCTAGTAGTTTGTATTTAAGCAAATTAAACATCCAATTAAAGCCTGCGTGGCCTTTTACCCCCCCCAATGCATTAGCCTTGAGTGAATTTGTTCTTCTGTCTTTGTGTTTATAATTACAAGATATCTACTCCACTCATATTCAATACTTCATGACTGAAACACTTTTTCTGTGTGGGATTGCAAAATCCTGCCAGTAGGGCTGCAACGTTTAGTCTGTGAAATGTTCAAAAACTGTGAAAACTGCCTGTCACAATTTCCAGAGTTACACCTTTGGGAAAAAAAAAACAACTAAGATGATTAATCATTTATCAAAATAGTTGGCAATCAATTTTCTTTCAATAAAAAAAATCCTCAATGCACTCTGATGCACACTGATTTGTTTTCCTATATTCATTCTACCAGCAGGTGGCAACGTGTCAAAGTTTCATTTCATCCTCAATAGCTTCTGATGTGTAAATCTATAGATTGACAGTACTTCCATGAAACATCAGCATCAGGTTTTAGAGAGGCCTCTTACTTCTTGCGGTCCTTGTCCTTCTTGCCGTTGGCAGTGAGGCTCTGGGCCTGCAGGAGCTGGGCGGCAGCTCGTCTCTTGCTGAAGGAACTCTGGTCATCGTCCAGGAGTCTCTTCTTCTCCTCCAGGGCTGCTTTCTCGTCTGCGTGGAGGCGCTTCAGCTGCTCAAAACGACCTTGCAGCTGAAACACAGGCAGAGAACGAAAGAGCTGAGTTACAGTGATGCTCCCACTCTTTCTTTCTTTGTAGCAAATTAAAACCATTACGGGACACATTACTTTCCTCATAATGTGGTTTTGCTCTCCCACACTAAATTAGTATTGTGTAATTGTAAAAAGGGGGAAAAAATGCTTTAACGTGACAAAAGAAAAAAACCTTGATGAGTAACAAATTACAACTACAGAGTTGATTTTGGCAGGTCAAAGCTGAAAGTCCATATTTACATGACAGTGCTTTTACCATTTGATCATTGTTTTCTTTTCCAAACAACTACTAAATAGGGGAGGACATACACCATTTTTAACACACAACATGCTGAGTTTGTGTTTGTGTGTCTACTCACATCTCTCTCAGCTTCCTTCAGCTCAGACTCCTTCTCCTTCACCCTCTGCACAAACATCTGCCTCATCTCGTCCTCTCGCTTCTGCAGCTCCACCAGAAACTCCTGACGCTTGGCCTCGTAGGTCTGCTGCAAGCTGAACACACACACTCATGGTTGTCATATCAGTTGTACACCATGTCCACATAGGTGTTTATCAGTGAGCTACTCACCTGACAGGTTTGCACTCTGGGCCGGTGTCTTTGAATCCCATCTCCTCCAGTTTGCAACGTCTGTACAGTTCATAGTGGCGAGTGTGAGTCTGCTCTCTCAGGTCCTCCATGTTGACACAGATCAGCATCTCCCTCAGCTTCACAAAGTCACAGTGGTTCTCGTTCTCCACTGACACACATCGATAAATATGAGATGAATAGTGGGGTTAGCCATTGAGCTGATATTAAATATTGCACATTTCTTGTTGATTTCATCCAATGATGTTATATGAAGCTATAAAAGCATTGATACAGTGACAGTCACAGTAATAATATTCCTTAATTTCAAAATTAAATTACAGTGTATTGAGCGATATCAGCCAAAGTTTCATTTCGACGTGTGCAAGTCCTTGTGAGGGGAAAGATGTCAGGCATGAAAAAGATAAATAGGTGTCCATTAAATCTATGTGCTCCTACAATTAACACAACGACTGTTGGCATCATATTCACAGGAAAGCAGGCAAACAATAATCCATCTTACCTTGTACTACACCCCAGGGATATTGACGAGCCTTCACCATCTTATTGCCAACAGAGACCTCCTCTGTGCTGCCAACTACAGCAAATGGCAAATGACCCTGTGTAGACAGTGGTTATTATTATAAAATAAACATAGCTGGATTAAACAAATGATGCTTGGAAACTTAAGTGCATGTAAAAGTGCATTTATACTTATTAGGTCATAGCTGTTTACACCAGTTCCCTCAGTAGCCTCCCTCACACAATAGTACACAAATCCTGCATGTCTGCAGTATTTTTAAATTCTTGCTGATGCTACAAAGAAATGAAAGATCAATTCTGAAAATAAAACAACTGTAGGCCTAGGGAAATGTAGTGTAGGTCTGAAAAATCCACACAAACAAACCATAAACTTATTGCAAATACATCACAGCTTGACTCAAAATATTTAAAAGTTGTCAAATCTATAAATAATACAATTCAATCAGGTCTTCTTTCTAACATATCCCGACTCTGAGAAAGCACTCAGACTGTGTGTTTACTTACATTCATTGTAGTGTTGACTTTAGCTACGGTCTCATCATCCAGGGGGAACTGGTAGATCTGGACACCATTGCTGACCAGCTCACTCATGATTTTGATCTTGAACTTGTGCAGCTCGCTCTTACTGATGGTGTCAGCTTTGGCGATCACCGGGATGATGTTCACCTGCAGCGGGATGTGATACATGATCATGTACATGAACACAATAACAGACTCTTCTATCTCAGCAGTCATTACAGAAAATAAATAGTATTATCTACAGATGTAAAGAGATACATTAGACATTTACAACAATTTGTAAAACATACACATTTATTTTTTAGTTAGAACACGAATAAGTTGTTAAAGTACAAGTGAGGTGCAAGAGAAAAAAGATGACTAAGTGGGAAATCGTAGAGACATTATGTCCCATTTAATCCACTCAGTATCTTCTCACATGTTTCCATCAAACCCAAGTCTCCTTTGACATTAGCCTACTATCACAGAAGTCACTTGGATGTAGGTTTACATGACTGAGTCTGGCTTAAAATTGTCCCAGAGCAACAAGGAGACAGGAGACCATCAGTTTTTCCTTAAAGTATGATAAATTAAACTTTTTAGTTTACTTACAACTTTGGTCTTTTCGCTACTCATGCATTGGTCAGCCTGTTGCATGACCTGAACTGAGTGTTCCCAAAAAGGGACCAGCGCTGCATTTGGAAGCAGATTGGAGCTGGAGGACAGAATCTACAGGGGAAAATTCCCCAGATCTGCAAAGCTCTTCTAACCTTCCACAAAGTGACTGATGAGACATGTTGGGAAAATTTCCCAAATTCCTAAACTTAGCTTCCCTAAATGTTCTTCCCTTAATGTAGTTTTGTATTTAATACAGGTTTTGGGGAAAAAAGGTAATAGTTTACTTTCAGAACTTGGATCAGAGTTGCTCCCAAGCAAACTTACATTGTGGTACCAGAGCTAAAACAAGCTGGTCTCACTGATCAAGATACCATGAAGCTCCATGCAAAGACACATTAAAACGGCATCCAATAGTACAAACAATTCCAACCGTATTTGTTTAGATTACCTTATCTAGAATACTTTTCAAAACTGCTTTTAGATAAGTGTTATATAAACCAGCTTCACTGATGTTATTTCTGGCTCAGCAGCCGAATTTGCTGTCCAAGTCTTCCCACATTCCTCTCCTGCATGTCTGTCCGTCAACTCGTCGTACCAAAGAGAGGGCTGGAATGAGTTGTTGTCGCTAGACGAGCTTCTGGGCCAAACCACACACCCATACACACCGTACAGAACACACACAGATCCCAGCAGAGAAAACAAAACAATGCTAGGAGATCTGCTCCAACAGCTGTCTCAGTGACTGACTGTCTCTCCGTCAGCGCTGCACATTCAACAAATGGTTCTTTCTGTGTGTATCTGTACAGTGGCACAAAAGGACAACTCAAGTGTGTGTGCGTGAGGTGATTACAGCATTCCACTGCTTTTTATACTCCATTCACACGCAAATCCAGGGTTACTGACACTGCAGAGCAGCGAAATTACACAAACACACAAAAAACACAAAGTCACTACACACAGGGAGCATGGGAAAGTTTCTGACCACTTCAAGAGTGAAGGGAGGGGTCAAACCAGTCGGATAGCAAACATCTCCAACCACAGTATAGTCTGTAATATGGTAATTTCAATTATCACATACACAGAAGTCTGTCAAGGTCTCATGTAGTGTCCAAATCTGATTCTTCAGTGCAAATTGCATTCCTATTGACAAAAAAAGCTCTCTGGCATACCAACATCTCCTCTACACAATATGCTGGCGAGGATTCTGTTGCAGCACAACAGAAAGAACAAGTCTATTTTAAAATATCTACAGAATACAGTCCAAGAACTGAGGACTGGTGTAGGTCAATACACTAACATCTCTTCAAAGTCAAACGTGTTTGGAATTCAACTCTTGAAAATGTTCATGCATCTACAAACCTCATTCCTCTCTAGTACATCGGGTAAAGACAAAATAAAAAATTCTAGTTATGTCATTTTAAAGCACGTTAACTGATGTGGCTGATCCCCTTAAGCTTTGTACAATAAAATGTCTTTGCAACATTGCCTCAACAGTTAACAGAATCTTCACCACACTAACAAAAACCATCTTCAGGCTGTCTTTATGATAAAGTAATGTTTAAAGAGAGTTTCTTCCAATATTTTATTACTTATTCTTCTGTTTTTCAAGTTGGACAAATTTGACTGCATGTTTGCTGTAATGATAGGCTGCCTTACAAACACGAATAGTGTGACTAAGGCTGTGGGCGATCAGTAGACTTCATACTTAAACACTGCCATCCTCCCTAGTCGGCACCAGAAATACAAAATAAACGTATTATTATTTTACTACTGTAGACATTTAAATTACACATACACATAATTACTTAATTGTAGTTGTTTGGATCCCTAGCAGGGAATCCAACCTATACTCAACTTACAACGCTTGGTTTATTAATGTTCTCTTTTTTACATAGTTGAGCCTGTGGCTGATTTTCCTGAATGCCTGACATTCCCACAAGAAATTAAAAAAACTTTCCTGTCTATCCCAGTCTGGGAGAAGTGGTACCTTCAAATTGCCTATGCTACTTGAGAAATATTATATATCTACAGGAAAACAACTCACACTTCCACACTCAGCGAACCTTCTCCTACCTTGCTGTCTAGTTTTTTCATGGTGACCAGGTCCAGGGATTTGAGTGAATGACCTGAGGGGGAGATGAAGTAAAGGCAAGCGTGGACTCGCGAGTCATGGTAGTTGTGAAGAGAGCGCTTGATTTTGAGCTCTTCCTGCAGATAACTCTCAAACTGCCTGTCGATGTAGTCCACCACTGGCTGATAGCTGCAAGACAGACAAAAAGATCAGATGGTATTATAGATGGTAAATACAGATTAGTTCACAATGACCATACATTTTGAATAGGATAAATGTATTCTTAATCAAACTATCTAAAACACCTTTTCACTGTGAAAAACACACTCTCACACACACTCTCTCCTACCTCTCTTGTTTGTTCATTTGGTCTCCAAAGCCCACGGTGTTGACCACAGTGAGGCGTAGTCTGACGTTACTCTCCTGAAGATCATAGGTTTGAGCCCGCAGCTTCACCTGAGGCTCAAAGTGGGATGACTCAAAGTTCTCAAAGTTGGTATTAAACAGAGTGTCCATCAGGGTAGACTTGCCAATACCAGTTTCACCTAGAGCCAACCAGGGATGGGACACCATTTCAAGTTAATGAACTTCACCGCACACCCTTTTAGTGTGAGTATCACACAACTGTCACTCCAAAAAAAAAATGCTTTCAAAACAATGTTCCAAAAACTAATTTGCTAGGAGAAGGATGACTCAACACTGAGCTTCACAATCTCCAAGAACACATAGATGGTTGATAATTATTGAGTAAGAAATATGACTCATTCATCCAACCACACATTTATACAGCAACATCTTTCTCAACAAGATGCTCCTTTGATCTCTTGTCTACCTCAGCTCCAACTCAGACTAATACTCAGTCATTGAGTGTATCAAGTACTGCTACTGTGATAACAATGCACTGCAATGTAGCAGTAATAATATCACACAATAGCAGTGAATCAGGTTTATCGAGTAAAACAATGTGTGTGTGTACAGGTAGCACCACCTGAGTGAGGAATTTATTTAAGTAGCAACATCCTATGTGTATTTGCTTCAGCAAGGGTGTGTATTGTGTATGAATGTGTGTGAGTGCATGACAAGGTACCGATGCAGAGTATATTGAAGCAGAAGCCCTGGCAGATGGACTTGTTGACAAGCTGATCCGGGAGGCTGTCAAAGCCCACATGGCCAGCCAGGGACAAGGGCCGGACTCCTTTATCCTGAGGGAGAAATCACACATAGACACACAGGGATCATTCTCAAGTTCCTGCAACCATTCTCCCCTTGAATATGAAAAGAAGCAAAAGTAACAATATTAAGTTTTAGAAACTGTTCACTTACACACTTTTTTAAGGTTACTCACTTAAAAGAGGCTCTTAATATAGAAGCCTAACCTAACCTGAAAACATGCTCACCACATTGTTAATATGAGAGAAAAACATATAATAAAAGCGCCGGATCTATGTTAAAGTGTAAGCCAGAAAAGGTTTACTTCACAGAACAGTCAATGGCTAATCCATCTTCCTGTGCTGTCTTCACGTCCTCCTCTGACCTGCCCCCGAAATCCGGTAGCCAGCTAAGCAGGGGAGCGACCCTGACCCACTGACGATGTTGTACACTTTGTTGACGTAATGAAATTCCTCGGAAACTTCCATACATTGATAAATGTAAACTTTGTTTTCAACGTGTGTCAACAAAGTTGTTTTTAGGCAAGATATTTTCGTACGAATAGCGTACACGCCAAACTTCATTCAAAAAAGTAACGATTTAGTTGCGCTTAACAAACTGCATAACTAGCGCAACCTACAAAACCTACCGGTAAAATATGCCCCAAAGTTTGGCTCTTTTGCCGTGGTAACTGTGGCACACGAGTGTTCAACAAAAATTCACTTTACTTACAAATGTTTTCATAAACTTTTAACTGATGAATGGCTAACGTTAATTTAGCATGACGTTAGCTAGCATCCTCCGCGGTGTGTTTAGGTGCAAGAAATATACGTATACCCTTTGAAAAGTTTAAAATTGAGGTTGAAAAGCCGGTGTTCTGAATATATGTCGATATTACGGGGTTTATGCGGGGTTTATTTTATTGTAATGTTGGTCAAGTTTTATCAGTAACCTCACAAACAGAGAGTAGTTATCGGGCTAGCGGTAAGTTAGCTAACTTAACTATAACGTTAGCCCCCCGGACACTCCCTGCTCAACTGTCAAATATGAACACTGTCCTTTGTCATCTACCAAGAAGGAAAATACTCACCGGCTGACGGGCAACATCCGAAGAAGCCATAGTTTAAGCCAGACGTTAATTTCCAAGGTACAATTTGAAATAATACAACAAAACTGACTGAAGAACTACTTCTTTTTTTTTTTAGAACCCTGATCCGGACCGCCTCACTACGTCTACCGTCGACAACAGGACAGACTAGATTACTGAAAACGAGACAAGAATGAGGGGAAGATGTGTAGTTGTGCTTTCAGACTAAAACAAAACATAAGAAATAGTGTAGGCTGTCACTGCAACTGAAACATCCACAACCGTTTTGAAATAAAATACAGTACAATTGTAAACATGTATAGCCAAGGAATGTTCATTTACTGTCATAATCGACTGACCCCACCCCCCCTCTTTGTATAATGGTACAGCCTAAATTAATTTTCCCAGTCGCTTAAATGATATGTTACGGACTGTCAGAAAAACTGGAAAGCTGATTCAGCGCTTCTACATCCAACAGTTTATTTCTATTATTTTGTTGATGCTTTGTTTTAATTTCAGAATTAGAAATTGAATACATTTACTTTAACAATAAATTTAATACCTGTTTACTTAGTTCGGTTAGCCAGGTTAGCTACTGTTACCGACCAAAAAGATTACAATGGCATGTCTAGTAAAAAATACAACAAATCAACAGGTTGTGGCTAGAAATCCCATTTCGCCCCTAATATACTCAACTTCTTCTCACGCCATTACAGCGTGACAATAAAACCGCTTTCTCCCTTAATCTGACCACGTTTACCAGATGCTAGAGTTTAATGTTAATTGGAAAGCCGTGTTTACGAGGAGCACATGAATGTAGCATGATTTCTGCCGTGGCGAGCCGTTTGCTCAACTACGTGCGACCCCTATCTGCCGGAGCTCGACACTCCCCATGGAGGAGAGGAGGAACCTGGGAGAGAAGATGCTGTCATCCGTTGTCACCGACCTCCGTGAATGACATGAGCACCGACATGGAGTCATTTTGAAACGTCTTAGTGCGACAAAATTTGAGCCCTCTGCGCGCTCTTGTTCGGGCCGTTGTGTTGGGGATGATGATGGCGTCCCCGTGCACGGAGCGAGCCGTGCAGGAGTTCCTGATGGAGAGAGGAGGGAGGGTCCAACAGATGGAGCTGATCGATCATTTCCTATCGGCTCTGGGAGAAAATGACCAGTCGAGGGAAAGGGTGGACCGCGAGGCGCTGACTCGCATCGTGGACAGCGTGGCTTTCGTGAAGGTGGAGGACGGCGTGAAATTTGTGTGTTTGAAGGCTGAAGGCAGCGCGGGGTCGGTGATGCGTGCGGACACAGGCGGCCACGATCACGCTGAGTGCAACGGTAACATCCAGGAGGACGACAGCAACTATGTGAACGGCAACCCTGACAACAAAGAGCAAACAGGTGAGGGACGTGACATAATCAGTGTTACTGTGTGGTGACTTAATTGTTTAAAGATTTATGTAAACGTATATATGTTTTTAATAAAGCATATTGCACATTTATGCAATCAGTGGCATTACATCTGCTCTCCCCACATACTTTGCCTTTACCTCTGAATAACACCATCATTAAAGGTGCAGTATGTAGTTTTAGGAAAAGATTTTAATTCATAAGAGAAATATCCTCATTCACTGATTTTTGTATGCCTAATTAAACAATTTATCTTTGTTTTCATGACTGAATCAGCTTAATCAGCCAGCTGACCTTAATAGAACACATAATGTCATACTGCTTTACTTCTAGTTTCAAAACGCCTGCTGGGGACCTTGTTTTCCTCTGAGAACTGCTTGTTTATTCAGTCAAACACATATTTCTGAGTTTGTATCGTCACTTCAGTGCTATTTGTAAATATTCTCTGAAACTACATAGGGCCCCTTTAACAAATATCATCGCCTGGCCATCGTTTATGAAGGCCAGTCCCTACCATGCTGTCTTAGACTAAAGTAATCAAAAGAGTATACAATAATTCAGGCTTATAATAAAAGCCAAGAGGACAGCAAATCTGTCCCTTATGCATACATGTGAGGATTATAATGATAAGGTTGCTATGAAGTCAGAGCTGAATGACAATGATAAGAAAAACATGTCTCCACAGGAGCATCCAGCACACCAGCAGCAGGCCTGGACAATGACAAACAATCAAACGGCAACGATCCACCTGCAGACCCCTCCCAGAATAATAAGACCAATGCAACGTCTCCTACCTCTGGAGGAGGAGGAGGAGGAGGAGGAGGGGAGGTGAAGCTGAGGGAGAGGAGGAGGCGTGAGTCGGCCCCGGTAATTGGGTTGCCGGATCTGGAGCAGGCTCACTCCGCAGGGTCCCACAGCCAGCAGGTGAGAGGTGCACGCAGGGTGTCCAAAGGGTCCCAGCGGGCCATGCTCATCAGCTGCCTGTCCGAGGACAGCGCCTTGGAAGGGCTGGACCCTGTCGGAGATATCAACACGCCCAAGGGGAGTCGCAGGAACTTCATCGAGCTGATGATGAGTAGTTCTCCTCAGGTAGGACACCGTGTTTACCTGGTATGAAAATCCTTCCAGGTCGATTGTTTTATGATTTATTTTCATGGCAGCATTATAAACAAACTGAGCATGAGAGAAAGTGTGTTTATAAAAATGGGATTCAAATGTGACAGAAAGAAAAATGCTGCTGCCTTTGAATCGTGTCAAACGCTTGGCTACACCTAAACCAGAGCTCTCACAGCAGGTGCTTCATATTTGGGTGTGATGCGAAAACCTGAATGCAGCACAGTCATCCCTAGATGAAATTAAGCAGGTTCCCCTGCCACCTGGATTATGTAACTGAGAAATCTGACACGGTGATGTAATGAAGCTTACCGTAACTCTTAGCCAGCTTGACCTCTTATTGTGATTACCTCTTTTGTTGATCATCATGGGATATATAGGATCATAGGAACGTTTTCTGTTGAAGACACCTCTATAATAACCTGTTTTTGTTCCTTAAGTATGCTGAACAGAGTGCTTAACACCTTGGTATTTGGCCTACTTTTGCTCAGTTGGTCTTCCCCAAAAGACAATAAATAATGCATTTAAGTGTTGTGTATTTGCAGTGCTGCTGAGCTCCTGTGAAGAGCAATTTTAGCAGTGAATTTGCAAAATTTGTCTAAAAGCTATCTTTATGTTTCCATAAATCATTCATCACCTGCACAAAATGAAACAATCATTGTATTAAAGGCTTCTGTTCTCTGCAGGTTCGGAGGTCTCTGATCAACCGAGGCTCACGTCTCCGGGACTCAGTGAGGAGCGACGGAGACTCGACCTCGCTCCTCTCCTCGGCCACCGACGACGACTGCGCCTCAGTGACCCTGGACCCATTGGAACACGAGTGGATGCTGTGCGCCTCAGACGGCCTGTGGGAGAGCCTGCAGTCGCTGCTCCTCGTGGAGCCCGGCCTGGTGACCAAGAGAGACTTTGTGACCGGCTTCACCTGCCTCCACTGGGCGGCCAAGCAGGGCAAAGCCGAGCTGCTCTCCCAGCTGCTGGCCTTCGCCAAGGACAACGCTGTACCTGTGAATGTAAATGTGAGATCAAGTGCTGGATACACGCCACTGCACCTGGCTGCCATGCATGGACACACACAGGTGGGTTACATGACGGTGGGAGTTTGGTGTCATGTGTTACGCCGGCTCAGTGAGGCAGGAGATGATTGTATACGCTCTGTCTGCTCCTGCTGGAATCATTTAGTTCTTCTTTTTACGAGTGAATGAGATAACTTGCGTCATAATTTTATTTGATGTAACATAAAGATGTACAGTACTGCTATCAGAGAAATCTTAGATAAGAAGCCACCAGTAAATTCTGTAGAAATGACAGGACACAATGTGCTTTGATTGACAGGTGGTCCGTGTGTTGCTGTCCGACTGGGAGGCGGACCCCGAGGCCCGAGACTACAGCGGCAGGCGAGCCATCCAGTACCTCTCCCCGCCGCTGGCCGCCGACCTGCAGGAGGAGGGAGTGGTCCTCTCACCTGGAGCCGAGTCCGACAACGAGAACACCAGCACCGTCGGCACCGTGGGGCGTGGCTGGAGGTTTCCCAGAGTCCTCCCAGGCAACCTGAACCCACTGCGACTCCTCAACCCACCTGCCGAGTCAGCAGAGGACGCGATGGCAGCCGGGAGGACCAAAGGGGGGATTCAGAGGAAGTCGTCCCTGAGCCGACTGAACGCGCGGCTGCATCGAGGACGCCACCGAGCCCAGATCATCCACAGCGCCTCCTTCAGGGACCCGGGGGAGGTGGGAAGAGCGGAAGAGCTCCCCACTAGCCCTCTCCGAACCCGCCCACTGTCCAACCTGTTCGGATGAAGCGCCGATGTAGAGATATAAACCAGTTTGACACGCTTCGATTGACAAAACCCAGTTTACTCACCTTTATAAGCTGACAGGTCAGACATTTTAATGACCAAAATTAATAGTACACACTCTAATATATAGCGTCAAGCTGAAGGTTTTATTATTATAGGTTTTTTTAAAGAAATAAACCACAAATGTATGCTTTTCTAAAAATGTAACTTATTTTTGTTTCTATTGCAATTTTTTTAGGCTTATGTTGATCACTGCGGGCAGGCCACAGTTCATGTAGCTTTCTCTTTAGCACGACAATTCATTTCTAGGCTCTGTTTTAGAGCAAATGGTAGTCATTACACCAGGTGTTTTCTTGTTTGATACACTAGAACAATGTTTACACAAGAACAAAAACAACATGAAGGATTGTATCAGATTTTCACTTTAGTTTGATCTCACAGTGGTGACGGATTTCAAAATAACACTTTGGTTTTGCATTCACACATTTATCCAAACTCCTGTTTTTGTTTGCAGAGTAAAGTAATATATTCATAGAACTAATTTTCTATATTTTAACCTCCTTTGATTGGACGGTGCTGACTTTTATTTTCTAGAAATGAACAAATCTTTTTTTATTTTTCAGTAGCAATTTCTCGTATTCCAACTGTTGTAACCACAGAATTGTTGTGCGTCCAAACAGCCGTGTACAGTTGTCATGTTTGCACTTGTCACTTTTAAGAAAGTTTGTGATTGTGGGAAGAAACTGCTCAAACTAAAATCATGCCAGCCATTACTGATCCCATGTCATGCTTGTAATTTGATAAACGATCAAATTGTTACACATTTAGATGTAAAATGTTGGAAGTTGGAGCTCTAAAAAGTAAGTTAAAAGTTCAGTACTTACACTGATTGGGGGATATTTCCAGGCTGTCGTGGCTTTAGTTCACAGTTGGACTATTTCACAGGGTTTCTGTAAGTCTTTCTATATTCAATAATGTACCTCAAATCCTCGTGAGTCTAGTTCACTCAGTGTTAAGTTGCTTCTTTTGTGGGGGAGTTTAAGGGAACAGTTCACCCCCAAAAACCAAAAAAATGTCTAACCTGTAGCACTTTTTATCCATGTAGATTTTTCTGATGTTAGCTTCCTGGTTCTGGCAGAGATGTGTGCCTTTCTCCTGAATGTAAAGGAGATAGTTGGCCCTTAGCTTGTGAAACCATCAGCAACGGCCCTTTTTCAGAAAGAGAGAAGAAGTAACTCAGGATACTCCACAGACCTTGCTGTGAGCAGTCTCACGTTGGAGCTGTTTCTTTTAACTGAACCGTAAAACCACACAGAAGGAAATGTGCATCTACGGCACAGCTGAGGGCGCATGAGTCCATTAGTAGATGCACGCTTCCATCTGAAAAACTCGGCAGCTGTAGCTCGGTAGAAAGAAAACAGTTCTTACATAAAACTGTTCACAGCAAGGACTGTGGATAATCTTTAGTAAGGGGGGGTTGCGATTCCTGGAAAGAGACAAGGAGAGATCTGAGCACCATCTAGTTCCATTAAACCTGAGAGAAGGCAAGCAATCTAAATGGATAAACAGCGCTACATAAATAGGATTTTTTTTGTAATTATTTGGAGTGAAATGTCCCTTTTAATTGGTATGGACCTATTAAAGCAGATTACAGTGTTCTATTATTTATGTCAAGGTCTTTCCATAGATAAACAGCGTAGGACCGATGAATCCTGCAGCAAATATGCAATCAAACATACAGATTGATATCCTCCGCATCACTCTGGACCAGATTTTATACTTAACAAACTGCCTGTATCGACTCACCTTGCATGTACACAATCACTCGTTCATCGATCATGTCTGTATCATCATGGATAGTGAAGAGTCTAAACCAGGACATGCTGTCTGTCTACCTGAGGAGCACATTGACTTTTTGACTGTTTTTTTCCCCAAATATGTAAACCTTATTGGATCAGTGACACACCCTCGAGTTCCCTTCCTACTTTGTAGCATTTGTACTCAAATCATAGGGCTTCGTGTAATTGCAACTGTTGACTCTTTTGATGTAGAGATGTATTGTACAAACCCACTTTGACGTCACTTTTTAAGATGCATGAATAGGGGAAATGTAAATGCCGCACACCGTTTTTAATTTCATGTCTGTAAAGTCGTCGTTTACTGTGAAGTTTTAATGTGAATACACTGTTTCTGAGCCACTGTCATCTCTTCCCCTTCATGTCTCATCGTTGATATGAAATAAAGCAATATTTTTTCTTTTTCTCAAGTCAGTGTACAAACGGACCACATGGTGATCAGAGCTGTCATGGTGAATAATGCAGTGAACAGCGGGGTCAAATTCAACCAGTCAGAGCTCCGAATGAAGCCCGGACATTATGTCTGCCAGTCCTGCTGACACCGACTGATTGTCCTTGTCTGGTGGTGCTGAATAATTGATGATCTGATGACCCCCTCTGCCAGCTTTGGTCCAGCATCTACAGTATATCCACAGCTTCCTGTACACAAGCTGCCAGTGTAACACTGCATCCAATATATTGACAACCGGTCCTCATTCTGCACCTGTTGTATGTGTGTGTGTGTGTGCGTGTGTACTTCTATCAGAAAGACAGAACATCTTTGCAAGATCAGTGAGACTCAGTGATATTGACTGTCTTCTGGGTTGAAATTCGGGTTGACATTTGAGGAAAACATATTGAATTAAAGTTCACAAAGTGTAGATATGATTTTCCCAGGTTTTATCAGCATGTTACACATTAGAGGAAGTGACAGAGGAAAATAAGTTGTCATTTTATATATTAGGAATGTAGTTGAGCTGTTATCCCCAAAGATTTAAATGAGTATAAAATGTTTGTGAAAGTTAAGCCATCATATGTGTGACAGGATATAGTATATTTGCAGCCAAACAGACTCAGTGCCTGGCACTCAACAGATAACCGCAGCCCTGACGCTCATCTCATGGCACTGATGTTCCTCCAGCTCCCTGTTGCTGGGTCTTGTCGTCCGCTTCATGTTTACCAGAACAAATCAGCCACATAAAAGCAGGATTACATGTGCACGCTCATTATAATCACAAATGTGCTGCTTGTGTAACTGTAAAAGCTCTCGAGCCAGCGACAGCTCTTTTGATGTTTTTCTTCTGATCTCTGTTTTTGCGCTCATCTACGAGTCAAAGCCAGATTTATAGAGGTCAGTGAAGTGATGTGCCTTTTACTGGGCTGTTAGATTTCGGAGTCCATTGCCTTAGGCGGGCTATCTGGTAGACGACTGCTGATCGGGATGGAGTAGAGAGCCTGTCTGACTGCAGCTACTGACCTACATACAAACTGAGGGGAGTAATGCCTATTATGTAAATTCCTCTGCCATCTTTTCAGGGAAAGTGTGCCAACTTTTTTGCCTGGGGCCTCCGCAGTTGGACTAATCCAAGTCCAATCTATCCCCATCACTCGCCCTCTCCCTGAACTGTTACCACAGCGATGATGACTTTCAAACAAAGAGTGACTTTTGACTAACTGTGCCATGGACATCTTAGAACAAATGTGCACAGTCAAATGGATGTAGGTTGCTCCATGACATAGAGTGGCAATAAAAGCATGTTATGTTGCTTTATAATGCTGAATCAAAGCATATACATTGTGACTTATTGGTATACTAATTGACAGATAAGACCTTTCAAGGTCAAAGTGAAGTAATATTTCAACAAAATCATCAAAATGAATGTGACATATTATATACAAAATAGTTGTTTGCAGATACAGGTGTCTTTTATTGAAAAATAGCCTTTGACTACACACGGTTGACCTCCATTCAACTGGTCATTTGACTTGAAACCAGTGATGAAGTATTTAGATGTTTCACTTCAGTAAAATTAGCAATACTGTTGTGTAAACATACTGTTACTGTTGGTTTGTCAGAATTGAAATGAATGTATTTATATATAATATATATAATATGTATTTCTGAGTTTGTCTCATTTACTTAATAATCCTGTGAATATTGAAAATCTTCTCCAAAACGACATAGAGCCCCTTTAACCAATATAAATATGTCCTTATTTATTAATTGATAATTTATATTTAGCAAATTAATTATTATCTACAGCTATTAAATAGCTTGTGGAATGAAATGTACCATATTTGCCTCCAAAATGTAGTGAGGTAAATGTACTTAGTTGCATTCTGGCATTGTCTATAACCAAATGTATTGATGATTGGCGACACTTTACCACATGTTCCACGTGGTGTCACTGTTTTGAATGACGTCGCCATATTGCTGCTGTACGTTGGTTCCTTTTAAGGTCAGAGGTCACTGAATGCGGAAGTGACATATAGTTTGGCTTTTCTCTCTCATTATTCTCCACAGAATCTGGCTCTTCACAAATCAACACAATACGTGTGTTGTTGTTTTTTTTTCTCCGGAAGCTAACTGATGTTAGGTGAGTAGCGGTTAGATTTACTGTAGTAATGTAGTATAACGTCATGTCATATCGCCGATCTTGTTTGAAAGCTACAGCGAGAGAGTTACAGGACACTTCAGGCTAACCTACGCTAGCCGACAGCTAACTTCAATTAGCACTAATGTTAGCCGTTTTTATAAGACGGTTATAAACGGTTTGCGCTTATTCGTTAATAGTTTGGACAATATAGTCTGTGATATTAACGCTAGATGTCCGTTTTAGAAAGTCCTCGGGTTTGCCTCTTTTGAATGACTAAAGCTAGCTAAACTTTACAGCTAGCGTTAAGCTAGTAACGTTACAGTTAGCTTGTACGTCTTTGCATACAAAGTTTCGTAACGCTTGCTCTCAGAGTGTTGACACAAACAGATAATAAAATGCATTTCCAGAGCTCGGAATTAGTCTTGGTTAATGGAGCCAACATAAATAATTGACCCCTAATGCTACCGCAACAGCTAAGCTAGTCACGCTAACGCTAGCTAGCTAGTTGTTTGAAGCTTGTAAAGGTAAATCTGTTTTCAGAGGAAGTTTACGTTTGTATAAATGATGATAACAGGCGAACCAAGCTTTTGGGTGGTTTATTCTGAAATTGAAGGATAGCTCAGTTGCCAGTTGGAGGGCTCAGCTAGGATAGATACGGTTAGCAATGTTTTCTATTGTATTTGCCAATCATCAGTGCAACATTAAACTGTAAAACAGTATATGATTAACCTAAGTTAAAGCACCAGAACTAGTCCTAATTCAGGGTTATTTCAATTTCACAGTTAACAAGTGCTAACAGTCTGTGCTGTCCCTCCAACCTTCCTCCAGCTTCCCATCATGGCTTCAGCAACAATGACCACCATCGTCCATGACACTACAGAGGCAGTGTGCCTCTCCTCCGAGTACAACCTGTACCTCAAGCCCATTGCCAAAATGACTATCAGCGTGGCTCTGCCCCAGCTCAAGCTTCCAGGCAAGAGCATCTCCAACTGGGAGGTGATGGAGAGGGTAAAGGCCATGGTCACTCCTGAGCAGTTTTCAGCCCTGCGAATTTCCAAGAGCACCATGGACTTCATTCGCTTTGAGGGCGAGGTGGAAAACAAGACGGTAGTCAAGAGCCTGCTGAGCCGTCTGGATGGGAAGAGCATCAAACTTAGTGGATTTACCGACGTACTTAAGGTAAGGCACACATTGTAGTGGATCATGACTATTGGGAACACCTCCTAGTATAATGTGGTGCAATCAAGCATCCAAAATGATTGCAAAGTTAAGTTTCCATTGTTCTATCTTGTAATATATAATATACTGTAACTTGAATCTATATCAACCTTTTTCTTCCCTCTGTCCCAAAGGTTCGTGCGGTAGAGAACAAGGTGGACTTCCCCACACGTCACGACTGGGACTCCTTCTTCCGCGATGCCAAGGACATGAACGAGACTGTGCCGGGAGAGAGGCCTGACACCATCCACCTAGAGGGACTTCCCTGCCGCTGGTTTAGTCAGAAGGACAGCCAGTTCCCAGACCGGCCCTCCGAAGAGGTCCTTATTGCGGTCTTCCAGACATTTGGCAAGGTAGTACATGCTTGTGCTCTTCTATATTTGGGAGGAAGCTGACTTGAACAGGGGATTCACAATATTTTATTTAGTAGTTTAAAATGAGGTCATGTCCCACTAGATTGTAAGACACAGCTGATGTGAGTGACATAATGAGGGAGATGGAAGGTTACTGTTGTGTAGAGCTGTAGTTCCTGCTTATAAAGCTGGTGTATTCGACATGTATGGGCTTTTTTTTTATAAAGCATTAACTATTAAACTTATATCAAAATGTTAATCTAAGCATTGCAAGTAATCACCAAAAGTCACGTATTATATTGCCATGTCATTGATATAAAGATAAAGAAAAAAATGAAATAAATAACATATTTGATTTTGTCAATTTGCCATTTATTTTTTGTTTGTAGGTGCGAAATGTTGACATCCCCATGCTGGACCCGTACCGTGAAGAGATGCTGGACAAGAACTTCAACACATTCAGTTTTGGGGGGCATTTGAACTTCGAGGCTTATGTCCAGTACCAGGAGTACTGTGGCTTCACCAAGGCAATGGACACTCTGCGCAGCATGAAGCTGATGCTGAAAGGAGACGATGGCAAGGCAGTGGCCTGCAACATCAAGGTACTGATGACACCCAAATCACTTCACCATCAATGTTGATAGTTGTGACAAGAACAGAACAGGGAAGTGATAATTATTTCTTGACCCAAATATCGACTGAACTTTTGAAGTATTTCCTACCTTAACGTAAGCACCTCAACATGATTTGATAACCCATTTCTTAAATGCTTCCTATTTCTGAAGCTCACAACCTGGTGTTCATAATTCAGTTGGACTAGGTTGTCTGAGTTGCCATAATTTGGCAATCCTAGATAGAGAAACTGGTCAGTACAAACTCGAGGCAGGCTTTTTAGAAAATTAATTTGTAAAACAGATTTCTTCTCCTAGTAAGGTAAATGGTGAACGCAGCTCTGTTTCTTTCTTCTTCACTTTCCAGATGTTAAATTCACTGTTCTAGCCTGGCAGGCTGTGCAAGTCAGTGCAAATTGGAGCTAGTATGTTGCAAAAGAAAAGAGTGGCACCATATTTGTGGAAAAGCCTAATTAATTTCAGTGAGAATCCTGTGTTGACAGTGGGCGGCTCACGCATGGGGCTCCAGCTAAAAATATCGGCGGTTCAACAAGGCATAACTTTTGCCTCAACACAATTATTGTAAGGTAGAGCTTGAGGGAATCTGCACAGCATGTACTGGGATATAACTTTCTAATGTCTTGGTACGGTTTAATTCACTGTTGTGAAGATGTGGCTAAAATTATTTTCTCAGTCTCTCAACCACTGTAAAATCCTTCCCCACAGCAGCGTACATATGTTAGACACGTGCAGATCTGTTATATGACCTCAGAGGCCAGACAGACCAAGAATACCACCATGTTACCTGCAAAGGTCTGCATCCATGGGCTGCAGGTACAGGTGATAAAATTAAATATGTTTTGTGTGTTAGGCCACCAGCGATCGCAACTTCTAAAGCAATGTTGCGGATAGGCAGATTTGAGCAATTACATTGTGTTGTTCAGAGACATGCAGCAGCTTTAAGACCTTTTAGTGGAATGAGAATTCAAGCTGTGTCATCGTTATATCCAGGGTAGTGAGGGGAGGGGAGAGCCAGGACTCTTAATCCACAGAATAAAGCTTCACTGTGAAATCTAAATTAAAGTAGAAGAAGATAATGAGGGCCTGTTTAAGAAATGAGGAACACAAGAAAATGTTGCAAGTTTTGGTTGTTTCTGTTGGTAGATATATGAAGAGAGAGCATCTCATAATCTGACCAGTTCTTGCCTGAGCATGAAGGGTTTAATTTTGCTTGCACATGACATAAAGTATTTTGAAAATTGATATTAATCTCATATGCCTAGTTGATCAGTTTGAATCAAGGCACAGTGGTAATCAACAGGCAACTCATTATATTATTTAACTAATTACTGTTGTTTACAATTTCACTATCAAGCTGCTGTAATAAATATCTTCTACCATCTGTTCTTCACTGGAAGGAATGCTCTGCTATGCCAAAATATTCTAAACCTTTTGGTCAAAACATCAGACTTGAATTATTTTATAATCCATGCTGACATGACTTTGGTCTGGGTTTTGCTGGACATGCTGCAGTTACCACAACACAATGCAAAGAAGTACAAATACATCATGAATGCTTGTCCATTGGAACACTTTGAAAAGAGATTTGTGCAGGAAAACCAAGACGTTTTACTCAGTACTATGTATACCATGAGAGCACTTTTTGTAAGCTTTGTGTCTTTGCGCTTGTGTGTTTCTCAGGTGGCTTTCGACACCAGCAAACACTTGAGCGAGTTGGCTCTGAAGAGGAGGAGCATGGAGAGGCTGAAGTTACAGGAGCTAGAGAGGCAGAGAGAGGAGCAGAAACGACGGGAGAAGGAAGAGGAGGAGCGACGTAAGGAGGAGGAGAGGTACGATCAACCACAAAAGACGAATAGAGAGCTGGTTTATGATGGCGAAGGACTCATGTAACTCTGGGAATCAGGGCATTGACCCAACAGTGCTTGGTGTTATACTACTAGATTAATATTTTATGGGAAAGAACAACAACAAGTAACAATCCATGCGTGGTTAATTTAATTTTACACTCACCGTGGAAGTCACACTACACTACATCAAAGCCTTGTTCACAAGAGTTGATAACAAAAAAATCATCCTGTAACAACAGATATTCATGTAAGATGGTTTACTTTTTTTCCCCTAGGAAACTGAGGGAGCAGGAAGAGGAGGAGAAGGAGAGGAGGAAGGAGGAGAGGATCCGGAAGCGAGAACAAAAGTTGCGGGAGAGAGAAGAGAGGAGGAACCTGAAGAGAGTGAGGCGACAGCAGGAAGAGGAGCAGAAGAAGCTGCAGATGAAGATCGCCATGGAGGAGAGGAGGCTGCTGCTGGCTCAGCGCAACCTGGAATCGATTCGGCTCATCGCTGAGCTGCTGGCTAGAGCCAAGGTACGACACGTGCACAAGGATACCAACATACACACACACACATCCTTACAGATACTGGTGTAATGCACCAACACTGAGGTAACTGTCTGCACATTGGATACTTTATTACTTTGGAAAACTCTGCTATACTTTATCTGGTAATTTTAAAATCAGATGTAAATAATAGGTTCTAATATTTGACACTTCACAAGCCTGATTAACTCTTTATTGTGCTTACTTTATTCTTTAGAGTTCATGTTGGGGTTGATCTCTAAAGGACATATTTGTCCATTAAGTAATAAGACAACACTCCAAGAAATGAGCATGGAAGTAGTCTGGCACATAGCCAGCCTTTAAACCACAACTTCAGTTTTTAAAGAGAACAAGATAAAACAGAGGTGTTGGTGAGCTTAATATGTGCAGACAGGTGGGTTTGGTAGCTTTGGACAGAACCCAGCAAGTGTTTCCTGCTGTTTCACAAGAGGGTAACCTTTTAGATGTGGTTTCATCAGTCCTCACTTTGATGAATAAAAGAATAAAGCTGACGAGTCTTAGTTGTCATTACGTTGTGAGTTACAAATCTGATAACAGAGAAGATATAAGTAGAGCATGTGCACACGGGAATGGTGACGCTAAAACATATCTGTTTAGCTTTATACAGTGTGCCACACATCAGGCAGATTCTCTTATCATCTCTTGTTCATAGCATAAAAAGGAAGGCAAATAATCATTTTGAATAATTTACTGTGTGTAAGTTGCTGGAATATCTTGAAAATTGCTAAATGTAGATTTAAAAAGCAGTGTTCCCCACACCCCACAGTGTATGTGTGATGGGGAGGGGCTGCTCATTGTGGGTATTTGACTCAAAAATCTACTTTATTCAGAATCGCAAAAGAGATTACATAGTGTTGCATTTACTGTCCACCTTAATGCAGGCACAGAGACATGCCTAGCCTTTCTTTCTCTCTCTACCAGCAAAGCTATCTGCTTTCTTCATCAGCAGTAAGTTTTATAAAGTCAGCCATGGATATGGAGTTGTTGTTCTGTTCTTATAACAGCAGGTGAGCTGCATGTGGAGGAAGCATGTTGTTAAACATGAAGTGAGTCACAACCAACGTGCACCGAACAACATCGCAACAACCAGGTGCACTTACAAGGTGCGTTTTACAAGAGGGGAGGCAACACCAGAGAGCGTCTCACACTCTCTCTTGACAGTAGACAGGAGAGTGAAAGCTACTTCTTAATCAATCACGGATGGCATTGTTGTTTCACATTGGATAAAAAAATAAATGCTAAGATGGATTGGCAGATATACTTTGGTGCCTTTTAATATGCCTGGGTTGTTTCATTACTGACATTGTGTCCATCTCCTCCTCCAGGCCATTAAGCAGCAGCAGCAAGAAAAGGAGAAGGCAGAACGGGAGGAGCGGGAAAAGCAGGAGCAGTCTCGGCAGAAGGAGGAACTGGCTCGACTTCAGCAGCTGGAGGCCTGCCGGCGCAAGCAGGAGGAGGAGCTCCGGAGGGTGGAGGTGGAGAAGGAGCGTGCACTGGAGCTCCAGCGCAGAGAGAAGGAGCTTAGGGAGAGACTGCTTTGTAATCTGTTGAAGAAGGGCAGCAGTAAGGCTTCAAGACCTCCAGGCAAGGAGGAGCACACTGGTCCTGGTGAGGAGGCCTCTGATCCCGGTGTCAATGATGTGATGTTGGGGGTCCTGGGCCGGGTTAATGGAGTCAAAGCCATTGAGAGCAAAGAGAAGCAGGTGTCCAAATCTAGCGTTCACTCCCAAAGTTTGGGTAGAAACAGAGCAGGAGAGGAGAGGAGGGGAGGGGAGGACAGGAAGAAAGACCGGGAGGGAAGGAGGGAAGAGGGGGCGAAGAGCAGGCACAGCAGGGAGCGAGCGAGGGACCGGGAACGCTCCCACAGAGAGAGGAGCCCCTATAGCCACGGGAGGAGGAGGCGCTCCCACAGCCACAGCAGGAGGAGAAGGAGCTCTAGCCACCACAGGAGGAGCTCCAGTCGTCACAGGCGTAGCTCCAGTCACCACAGCAGAAGGAGGCGCAGCCACTGCAGCAGGAGTATGAGCTCCAGCCGGGACAGGAGCCGTAGCAGCAGCGGGAGGAGCCACAGCAGGGGGAGGAGCCACAGGCACAGTCACCGCAGGCCCAGCAGGGGCAGCTCCAGGAGCAGCAACAGGAGCAGAGACAGGAGGAGTCACAGTCATTACAGCCGGAGGTGCAGGAGACACAGCAACAGTAGAGACAGGAGTCACTCCAGACGACGATGACCTCATCAATCTGATCGGTTTATTGGTTGATTTATTCCCCCTCCCGGGTTCGCACATACAGTTTATTGAGTTACATCACAATGCGAGATATTTAAAAACGTTGATAAGAAATACATTAAAATCATTGAAGGAACTCAGAAGAATTACCTTAAATCACATTTTAAAGTGTGTTATGTATGTGTACGGCATGTAAATGATGCAGTTGATTCTATCGAGTTGATTTAAACAATCTTTGGGTTTTTTTCTTTCACATTTCATATTGTTGGATTGTAGCTCCTGACAGCTGTTAATTTGTGGCATAAAACTCTAGAATATTGCTCTTTGTCATGTGTGAAAGACATTGAATGCAACATTTGGCCCACATTAAAGGAGCACCATGTGGTTTTGGGGAAGAAATTTTAAGAAAGATCTTCATTTTTACTGTTTTTATTTTTATGCCTGAACAAACTTAATAAACAAACTGACCTTTAAAGGCCAACACAACTTCATACTGTTTTACTTTGTTTATATGTGGCGGACCCTGCCACATTTCTTACTTCAAGCGGTGTTCTGGGGACCTTATTTTCCTCTGAGTTTTCTTTTAATACTCATTGATGTAGTAAATAATACATTTCGGAGTTTGAATTTCTTCTCCAGAACTGCGTAGTGCCCCTTTAAACCTCTTGTCTGAAAATTAGAAAAATGATTTCATCACGTTGCAGCTTGAGTTTATTAATCCAAAACCCAATGGATTTTAGATCAACACACCAGTCTGATCCTACTGAGTACTCAAAAAAAACCTGTTGATGACTTTATTTTATGCAGGCCAGTTGTCTTGTGTGCATGAATGACGGTGGGATTGTTATTTTGATGTGACACCAACCTGTTCATCCACACCTAGAAAACAAAAGCATCCAGTAGCAGTGACAGTTACAGCCGCCACAGTTGTGGAAGACTTTTAAGTAGAGGACCAGACAAAAAATAAATGGCTGCTTTCTTTTTTCTTTGCAAATGTGAAATTTCCACTGACTACAAGAAACATACCTCTGTATTTAGGCTGACCTGCAGACAGCCTGAAAAAACATGTCTTGGATTACTTCTTCAGTATTGGCTGAGTTGCTGACAAGCAGCTCAGAAACATACGACCGAGTCCTGCAAACGGATTCATCGTCGAGCTCAGCCGAGCATTTCCACGATGACTAGTTTTAGTTTTTATCTCTGAAGATTTTCTGTTTGAAAGTGTTTTGTGGAGTGTGTGAGTTATGTGAAGACTTGATGTTGGTCCTGACTCAACAAGCAGTGCACTCTGTCTTTCATTGCTCCGTGTGAGTCTCGACTACAAGTGATGACTTTAAGACTGCTTTAGTTTAATCATTGTTCTGGGGTTCAAGTCATACCAGCACAGCACCAAGTAAAATATAGGATGTTTGGATCAGACAACATGGTGCAACATTCATTTCTTTTGTCTTACTAGTAACTGTTCTGACTGTTCTCTGAACTGTACGTCAGCTTTGGGGACGTCTTTCAAGTAGTTCTGTTGACTCTGCTGTATCAGTCTTGTTATGGCAAAGCCCTTTTGTCCTGTGCACTGTATGCTCATGATCTAATGGAACATGTCTTGCACTCACATGGTTGAAATAAAGATTGAAAACAAATTTGTCTGCATTGTTTGAAGATGAAGACGGTCATTACTGTTCCAAAATCCTAGATCTTGATATAATACCAGTATAAAAGTACAATACTTGATACTAGGGCTGCACAGAGTGGTTAAATAACTCATACTGGTATTTGTTTTATTATTACTGGGAGGAAACATTTTGTTATTCATTGAAAAACCTATTAAAATCATGGTGATGTGATGCTTGTTAGCGTTTGCACAAAATAAACATGTTTTCTCACATCAGGAGGACAAGATTTATAGGAGAGGGCTCCTCTGCAGCACTACAGCACCTCCTTATGCACTGCTCATATTGCCATTTAAAATCACACACACACACAAAAAGGCTCCATCATTCAGTGTAATCCAAGACTCCGGAAGCCCTGAGATACCAAAGTGATATGAAAAAAAATAAATATTTACAACCTCAACGCACAGTCAAGGGTCCACTAATCTTTAATTTAGATACGATCTTGGCTAAAAAAAAAAAAAAAAAAGTGAGTAAATAATGATGTTTCAAATCATTTATGGCTCCCAGAGACTCTTTTAAAACAAGTCCCCATCTAATTCAGTTGTTATGAACACTTATGAACACCTAACTTTCCACTGAATCATATTTTTTGGGTGAACTTTTCCTTTATCTCTCTCTTGCACTCTACTGTAAATTTTTTTATTTATTTATTTATTTATTTTAAGAAAGATGTTCATTTTCACATTTTTTCTTTTTTATGTTTTAAAACAAGTCCCCATCTACTTCACTTGTTATGAACACTTTTGTTGTGAATAAACTTTTTGTGGACCACCTAACTTTCCACTGAACTAGATCTTTTGGGTGAAGTTTTCCTTCATCCCTCTCTTGCACTGCACTGTAGTCAGTATTAATTACATTTTTAATAAAAATACAAAAACAAAATAACGTCCATAGAAAGTTCCTGAATGATGTAAAGATCACGGAGCTGTCATCCGAGCAACTGATGTCCATTTAAAAAAAAAAAAAAAAACTTTTTGTGTGTCCTCAAAACCTCATGTGAAAGATCAAGGTGACAACTTCCCTGACTCCAGCTGCCATATCTACATCCGGTCCGTGCACGGCTGCCTTAATGAACTGCGCGGATGAATAATTAATCGTCAAACTGATTAGTGTCTGCATAACCTCATCAAGGCGCGTGACGTGACAGTCTTTGTCATTAGGTCTGATGCTGCCATTAGTCTCTCAGCGTAAGTGCAATCAGGCCATATGGAGGAGAGGAGAGGAGCACATCCATCATGAGACAGACACACGTTTTTTGGGGGGGGCCATGAAAACTGTGGGAAACACGTCTGGTATGAGAATGCGCCGAGTGAAAGTCTCCACCCGAGTGTGTCCAAGTGCGAGTGATAATGAACAAAGCAGCAGTGTGTTTCCACAGAGTTGTTTCTTTGTCCAAAGCAGACTTGAGCCCCCGCTCTAATCTGGGTTATCTGGCTTGTAATCAGCTTAGACCACTCGCAACTCTCACTGCTTGCAGCAGGGTGGGCACTTTGTCTGGGTCTAGGTCAGTCCTCTCCTCCGTTCTTCCATTCACCCGTCGAAGCGTCTCTGAAGAAGGGAAGTTCACTTTACCGTCCAAAATAAGAGGCCATGGCTGAACATCAGGAGGTGTGTTCACCTGAGGGGACACCTGCTGCAGACACGTACCCCAAAAAGATACTCGAGTACATGGAAGGATTCCTCATCTCGAAGGTAATAACACACTGGGTCACACAAAGAGCTGCACCTTTAGAGTTTTCTCTCTGCATCCTGAGGGTTAGTGTAGATAATCACATTCTTCGGTGGCTGATATTGTCATAGCATCAAACATATTAAAGCCACAAGGACACAGTGTCAGAGGAGCTGAGAAGATTTAGCTGACTAACTACTTATTTAATCAATTGTCAACTTTTTAAATCAATTGTAAAGTGACTCTTTGATCAAAAATGCAACACACTATTTGCTGCTTAATATCTTTGGGTTTTTAGACTGTTGGACACACTGAATGCATTTTGAAGATGCCATCTTGGGCTCTGGTTTGAGGTGATGGGCATCTTTTAGATTCATTGTTTATCGTCCACAGCAGGACTTTCTAATTTTCTTTCCAGAGCGCAAAGTACCAACTGAGCTCAGCACAAATCAGTCAAAAGTATGTGGCTACAGTGAAAGGATTCCTTAATACTGAAATGAAGGTTAAACTTGTGAGTTTGGGGTTTTTATTTTTTATTTTGCATTTGTCGTCATCGACTTTGCCCTCTAAATCAGTGAATCAAATGAAAAGCTCTGATTTAATCATGTTTCAGCACATGTTGTGACTGTTTCCACGGCAAATTTTGTGTAAAAATTTCACAAATCAATTAATTGAGATAAAAAATTATCATTAATTGCAGCCTGAGGAAATTTCTAAACAGTGAACTACACCCATGTGTGCTGGCATCATTTGTGAAAAATGAATCCGGTGTCGGTTCTATTTCTGGCCTCGTCACCAACCACAAGTCAGTTTACAGCACCTTTCATTCACTCGTACAGACAGTGCACATAATTGTCTACAGCACTATAACAGAGTGGGGGAGTGGACGGATGATGATGATGCTTTAATTGAAAGATCAGTGTTGGAATGTGACTAAGTACATTTATTCTATTCTGCATTCTAGTTCAAATTCAAGGTATGTCCACTGTACACCTTTGTACCTCCACTCCACTATATTCTAGAGGCAAATTGTACTTGTTACCCTGATATGTTTGTCTGAAAGCTTTAGTAATGTTTCAGATCACACCTTTCCTGTCAGGCGAAAAGCAACACATCACCAAATGTGGTGATATTGAATGTGAATATTTGAATATTTGATTTTCCTTTGGGTTGAGAAAATTCTCAGACTTCTTAAGCTAAATCATCTCTTTTAAAATCCTCACGCATCACCTGGAAACACAACGCTGAAAACAGGATTCTGTTTCCAATGAAAACTAGACTTTGATTTTTAGAGATATGAACTTAAACTGCTACTATTAAACTATCCAGCAGCAGATAAAGTAGTTAAAATGAGCTCAGTCTTAAACATTTACAGCAGCAAAATGACACAGATGCATTCATGCACCAGTCATATTAATCAAAAAACATCAGATATAATAGTTAAACACTGATACGTACATTTCCTCTGCAGAAAGAGTACTTTCACTTTTACTAATTTTGCAGTTTGAATAATTATTTCAAGTCTTTTTTGCTGCGTCATAACAATGCAGTCCTGATTACTGTGAATATATAGATACATGACTATTGATTCAGTTGATCCGATAGTTCTACAAGTACACAGAACATTTCTACTCTGTTTCCTCTCTCTCTGTCCCAGGTGGTGTTCTCCTCCTGTGAGCTGGGGGTGTTCGATGTATTGCTGGGTGCAGAGCGCCCCCTGTCTGCAGAGGAGATCAGTCAGGCGGTGGGAGCCAGCCTGGACGGCACACAGAGGCTGCTGGCTGCCTGCAGCGGCCTGCAGCTCCTCCACACACACCAGGACGACGGACGAGGTAGACACTCTGGTTTCCCTCTTTACATTATGATGACATGCACATCTCCCCTTGTCTCGGTCCCGTGCGCCTGTCTCTCTCTCTCTCTCACATTCAGGCATAAAAGGTGAAACTTTGTCTGAACACCTGCAGTGAGTCACTCTCAGTCATCTCCTCCTCCTCCTCCACCTCCCCCCTCCACCTGTGCTCAGTGCTTTACAGCAACACAGAGCAGGCCAGCGTCTACCTGACCCGCTCCAGTCCCGTGTCCCTCTACCAGTCCATCCAGTACAGCTCCAGAACCATCTACCTCTGCTGGCACCACCTGACCGACGCTGTCAGGTCAGTTCACTGATGGACACAGTTTCACAGTAGAGAGAGTTCTTGTCACGTTTATGTCCACGGAGCACTGATCATGGAAAGCTGCTACAGATGACAGCACATTTTGGATGTTCTGTTTGTTTGATGCCATCGTCATAACTTCTCCCCTGTTTCCTTAAGATTTGTATCTAATCTGACCATCATTAACAAATGGTACATTTATAATGAATCACCTTTAGTAAATAGTTATTTCACTGTTAACAAACAACGAAATGCTTTATAAACCATTTATTAAGCAACTGCAAAGGTTTAAAACCTCCAGTGTAAATTTTTATTGGCCATTGAAATAATGGTTAAAGATGAAGTATTACAAACATCAGCAGTAGTAAACAATTTCTTCTATAAATAATTAAATTGTGAAATTACTGTATGATATAGTTTAACTTAGTATAAATTGATAATTTATCTCACATATTTAGTGATGGTTAAGTGTTTTAATTTTTATTTTGCAAGGTAAACTTATGTTTCATTTTGCAAACAAGGGTTTAAACTAAAATAACTAACATCCTTGAGTCCTGCACTGAGTGTTGTTGTTGAGGATGAGTTCAGGAGTCTCTCAGCCAGGGGAATAAAGCTGCTCCGTGGTCTGGGGTAAAAATAAGAAAAAATAAAAATTCAGGCTTTCATAAGTGTTTTTATATCACCTTTTACAAAACTCAAAATTGACTACACTGATGCAATTTGATTTTAGCAAACTTTTCTGTTTTGTGACTGTACCTTTAATGTGACTTGAAAGGAACCTTAGATCATTTATTATAAGAACATCCACCAATTGACACAATAAAATGTAAAAATATAACCTAGAGACACTGCAGGAGAGGGTGAACCAAAAGAGCCAGACATGATGAGCAAATAAACAATAACGTGCCTGAAAGTTCCCAAAAAAACATGAACATGCACAAGAAGGATGTTGTCCGGTTAGAACAGCAGCTTCAGAGTAGACAGGTGGGCTTTGAGAGGCTGTGAGAACTGCAGCTTTGATCTGTAGCCCGAGGATGCGGATTCCCGTCCTCTCCTCTGTTTGAACAGCGTCTCAAGATGGATCTTTAGTCTCATTGTAATGTCTGAGGGAGGACCGGCAGCTGTCAGGCGGCGTGACTGGATTCACTGTGGCTGACGAGCGGAGTCCATCACACTGAGAACACATCGAGGAGACAGAAAAAAGATAAAGGCATCTTGATCAAAACAACAATTTTTTTTGTGTGTGGTTGTGAGCAATAGAAACATCTCAATTTCCCTAAACTACACAGACCACGGTTGTGTGATTCATGTCAACACACTTGATCTTATTGATTTCATCTACTTCAACTGGGAGACGGAGCTCAAGCAGATTATGAAGCAGTGAGACGATCAATACCGAGAGCCTCCCTTCATCGGATGAGTCACACACCCTGTACGTCATGTGTGTGTAATTCTGTGTTTTCATTATTCTAGAGAGGGAAGAAACCAGTATGAAAAGGCTTTTGGAGTCAACTCCAAAGACCTGTTTCAAGCTCTCTACAGGTAAGAAGCACACACACACACACACAGATAAAACACACACAAACACACTCCCGCTCATTTACATTCCAGCCCTGTCTCTCCATCTTAAGCCTGTCCGTCACTCTCTTCTCACATCATCCTAAAAAAAAAAAAAAAAAACAGACCTGTGGGATTTATTAGGCAGCAGCAGTGGATGTGTGAGGCAGAGAGGGAGAGATGGAGAGAGAGAGAGAGAGACAGAGAGACAGACAGAGAGAGGATGTGGGCAGTGATGTGAGGAAGCTCGGAGCGCAGAGAGACGGAATATATCTGCCATTGTCCTTGAGGTCTTGTGTGTTTATAGTATCTGGTGCCCGCAGTTTTAACGCTTCGCTGATCTGCTGGTCAGCAGTTTTCAGAGGTCACACGCTGAAAGTTTCACACTTTGTTCTCTAATAGATTTTGATCCGCCGGCCCGAGGCCCCGTGCTTTAAAACAGTGTCAGTCCCGGAGGGATCAGAGGCCATCAAAGCTGAAACACTGTGGAATAACTCGCTAAAGCACTCTCAACCCATGTCCTCATCTGAGCACGGTTTAAAAAGCAGTTGTACTGTGATGGAAGGGGGTCGGTTGCACCAAACAGATGTTAAAATGCACATTTCCAGCAGGATCTGAAACCCGAACAATAAAGTGAAACGTACCAACACACGTGCAGATGTACGACTCGCAGTTTTGCACTGTTCACTGACTTATCTTCAGCTGAGAAAGAACAAAACTGTGAAGGCAGACGTATTTCTTTGCACTGTGAGCTACCAGTGATGGAACGTAACTAAGCACATTTGTTCATGTACTGTACTTCTAGTACAGTTTTGCAGTACTTGTACTTACATTTGAGTATTTCCATTTTCTGATTATAAGGCTTGATTGACAGGACAGATTGAGAGATGACAGGAAACAGGATGAGAGAGAGGGAGAGTGACTCGCGACTACTACTCATAATGCATCAGAGTCACATTTTAAAAAGTTAGCTGTAGTTAGTTATTTTAAGGAAATAAAAAAAATGCATCAAAATAATTGCCAATCAATGTTATAATTGATTAATTAAACAATTAACCACTGCATTTGCAGTTTTTGTTCTGATATCCTGTTGAAACGAAGCGGATCATCTCACAGGAGCTGCCTCATTGAGAGAAGATGAGCGCAGAATGAGAATATTCACACAAAATTCAACGCACCCTTGTGCAGATGAATTTGCAATTCAGCTTTAATTGACTGAAAATGGAAAATACCCGGTGAGAAAAAAAAAAAATTCAGCACCTGCACACAATTGATTTAATGTGGAGGAGCAGTTGTTTGTCCCCGCTGATTTCCCCTGTGAATACTGTGGGTAAATTAGCAAGAGGAAACAACCACTGAAGTCATTCAGCGGCTTCTCAGAGCGCTGGAGAAGGAGCAGGATGCTTCAAAGCCTGGCTGGATGACTCAGACTCCTGTTTACTCACCGCCATTTAACCAGCCATGTACTGCACCTGAATAATTTACAGCCAAGTCCTCCTACCCGAGAAAGCAGAAAAGATTTGGAGGAAAGAAAGGCATGAGAGCGAGGATTTAGAGAGGTTCTGATATTTCAAATATATATATTTATATAAAATAATATATATATGTAATATATATAGACATAGGGAGAATTTGGAATACAACGTTTGAGGTCTTTTACTATCCAGAGAGGACAGATGTGTCTGATGATTTATGTTGTAATATTTTACTTGATGTGGTCCTGCAAAAAATGTAGTCCAGTAACTGAAGAATGGAACATAGTTAATGATATTAAATGTAGTATTTTACAGTATATTTGTTTTTTTTTAGGCAGACCCGTCTTAGAATAATTGTTTAGGTTAACAAGCTTGAAAGTATATAGATCACATCCTGCAACAAACTTGTCTAAGCTTGTATGTTGATATGAAACCTTTGTAAACTGGTGCTGTAAAATGCACCAATCCAAAGTATATAAAGTATAAAAGTATATAAATTCGGCAGTTAGTATGTTATTTTGTACGATTTGCTGGGAAACAATACAAGATGTGCACTGACAAAAGTCATTCAAACTGTGGAAAAGCTAAAACGTCCTTGGCGCGGTGCGACTGTGTAGCAGAGGTTCACGCGCAACCGGCCACTGCATGTAATTGGCGGGAAAAGCAATGCAACGGTGCCTTGTGCAGAAAACTTTGAAACTATGGCGGGACAAATTAGATTGTTGTGGGCCGTCAGAGTCTAGGTAGTTAACAGGAAATACATTGACAACACATTCAAAATAAAACTGTTGGACATGAATACTTCTAATATTTTGTCAGTGTTGTCCATTATCCAGGACAAGCGCACTGCAAACCTGCTCAGGACGCAGTGATCACGTACAGTAAAACGCATAATTGATGTAATGATCTTCACAAAGCCTGTTCCAATGTCCTCTCCCACAGAGGACATGGGAACATGCTTTGTCAGTCTTTTCTTCTATTCTTGCTGATAAGACAGAGAGGATAAAGTAACAAGACAGCAGTAAAATGCACAACAGTGATCACACAGCCATGAGCCATGACTCTGACAGTGGAGCTGCTGGCATGTTGAGGCGGACGAGTCATGTCTGTGCGGAGAAAGGACGGATCATAAACCACCACGACGTTACGATGATGTATTGAGCTAACCTGGCTGAGCATCTTCCCCCTCCCACCACCCCAATATAGAGACAGGATGAGATCGTGCGCATCAGTCGGGGAACAAGAAGCACACGCAGATGTTATCATTAGGGGGCGTTCAATAACTTATGTCCAAAACGTTCTCAAATTAGAGCTGACAGCGCTGCTGTTTGGCCTCACAGTCATTTCATCTTTTCACATCCGATGTAATCAGAGTCTGAGGCCGCGACAATGACTCACTTGCAAAGTCCGACTGGAGGTCAGCGTGACATCTGAAAAGTTTGTTGGCCGAGCGCAAGTTTGGATAAACAGAATTCTAGTGTTACAGCACAGAGGATGCTCGGTGTGTGTGTGTGTGTGTGTGTGTGTGTGTGTGTGTGTGTGTAGCCCCATGGCAGGGCAGAGTGCTGGGTGATGAGGTGGAGATTCCTCAGAGCAGCAGCAGTCACCACAGGCTCTTCTGTTCTGCTGCACCCTGTCTATCGCTCTCTCTCTCACACACACACTCACACACTCTCACATACTGTGTCGCCACGGGGAGCCACTTTGTACACGAGGAGCGGCGCTGTGTGTTTGTGTGTGTGTGTGTTTGTGTGTGTGTGTTTGTTAGTGGACATAAAGCAAGTTGCCTCTTAGGTGACAGCTCACAGGGAATGACAAAGAAAGTTCGTTTTTTTATAAAGACTTTAATAAAAATAATAATAATAAGGCAGTGGTGACTCCTCTCTGTGTGTGCAGGTCTGACGAGGAGATGGTGAAGTTTATGCAGTTAATGAACTCCATTTGGAACATCTGCGGTAAAGACGCAGTCACGGCCTTCGATCTGTCGCCGTTCAAGGTCATCTGTGACCTTGGAGGTAAGTGTGTGTTGGTGTGTGTGTGTGCGCGATTGTGTGTTTATCGAGTCACCGGATCTCATTTCCATAAGGTCGTGGGTTCAGTCATTAACATTTAAAATTGTCGGAGTCATGCGTTAAGAGGAGACAGCTGGCTCAGCCGCACACACATACAGTATTCATACAGTAGGGTGTGTGTTCGTGTGTGTGCACACAATCAACTGCAACCGCCCCGCCCCGCCCCACCCTTCAGGCTCGCTGAGTTAATGACTCTTAGTAAATCAGTCATCTTTCCCAACACACACAACTCAAAGTCACCTCCACCTGGAGTTTCACTGTATTGACATTATACTGCGTCTGTAAAATTTTTTTAAATGTGAGCTGTTAAAATGATGTTTTTTGCTTCAGAGCTGAACAAAGATAACAGTGAACAAACAGGGAACTGGAGCTTTTGGTTTCTTTGAATAAATATTAAATATCAGCCAGAATTTGTGGGTTACCTGCCAGTTCCCAGAATAAATGTTGGTCGTGTAAAGTTCTTCACACCACGGATTTGTTCGTGTTGCAACTTCATGTTTCTGGAGGTTCTGTTTTCCATTTCACCTTGTGACAGCGCTGTGGTTATGGTCTGGTCAGGTTTAGGCACAAAACCACTTGGAAAGCATCATGTTTTGGCTTAAAATACCAGTTTTTATGACGCCACAGACACTTCTGGGAATTTCCCGACTTCTTTTCATAAATGTTCATATTTTGTCTGCACAAATACAGCTGGAAATTGTCCACAGGCCTCCTGAAAATTATCCGCTTGTTTCACATTCAAAAATGTTGAAACGTAGTCTCCACCTGTGGTCAATCTCTTGGCAGCCCTCTTGCCTGGAACTCCACCATCATCCTCTGTGTTTATAACCACCAGATCATCGTCTGGCTTAAAATACCTGTTTTGTCTCAACAAACACGGCTGCATATTGTCCAGAGGTCTGTGAAAATATCCAGGATTGTCCCACAGCTAAATGTTGAAACACGGTCTTGAACTGTGGTCACTGGCTTGACAGCCTTCTTGCCTTTAACGCCACTATTGTAACCTCCATCTGCTGATATGAAGGTCAGGTCACAAATATGTAATGTGAATGTGGTATGATATGTCCTGTTTGTTATACATCACACTGCAAACACTCAAAGTCTTAGTGAGTATAATTTCCTGTCAAAAATATCTCAGTCAAATTAATATAAGACACAGTTATATAGAAAATAACATTTCAGAGACATGAACTTAAGACTTGTTGTTTAGTTTAGTTTCTTCCACTGGCAGAAACATCTTCTATTCATTGTTTTCTTTACATTTTTTTTAAGCTGCATTTTTTGCAGTGTAAAATGCTTAACAGGGCAGCAAACGCACATTTAGCTCGTCTACACTGAAAGCTAAAATCAGTGTTTACAGAGTGTTGGAGGCATCAGAGAGGTTTAACCTGCTCAGTATGCAGCATCCAGCCATCTCTGCTGCAACAGTTTATTTATTTACCCTTCTTCTTGCCCAATAATGACTGTAATATGTGATTTTGTAGTTTGACAACCGAGAGAACGGATAAAATCAGCAGTTTTCCTGTGGTGGCAGCATTTCAATATGCAACTTAATCTGAAAACAGCATTATTGTCATAAATCTGCATTAATGTGTATATGGCCCATGGATTTTTCTCAAGCATACAAGGGTTCTGCCATTAAATAATAGCAGTTCCAGTTGGCTGCAAACTAATTTAGCTTCCATCTGTTGTGACACTCCGAATGTGAAATGTCTAAATGTGAAGCAAGAGGTTGCAGCCTCATCAGTCTTCGGATAAATAAAGGTTAAAAAAAACAAAACAAAGAAAAAACAGCCTTCTTGACTGATCTCCGCTGTGTAAGCTCCTTTAGGCAAATCAGATTTACAGCTTACAGTTTACACACAGAGCAAAGTGCAACAAGGATAAAAAAAAGTGAGGGGAAAAGACTGAACGAACACACCATGAACTGCACGGTGTGAGGGTGTGAAGCGAGGACTTCAGGAAAAAGAACAGAGCAGGATCAAAAGCAGAGGAAGAAATAAGCCAAAAAAAGTGACATGATATGAATAATAATAGAGTAAAAAAAAAAAAAAAAAGCTTTTGTTGTGCTGAAGTTGCCAGGTTCTGTTTCAGTCAGTCTCCTCGCGTCCTTTTAACTGCACTGAGGAGCCGGACGTTGTCTCCGCTCATGAGCCCCTCGATCGATCAGAGGGAGCAGATGATGGATAATAATGTAGCTGTAATGTCCACATGTTAGGTTATACTCAGAGATGGATGATCCAATGTGCAATCAATGTTTCGTAGAGCCCCCCGCTGTGTTCAATCAGGATGGCGGTTAAGATAAAGCCCCTGAACAATGCTCTAATCTCGACTGAATGTCTTTTAGTTTGACGTGGAAATGCGGAAAAGTGCCTAACACATTAAATTACACACGTTTTTCTCTGTTTTAATTATAACTGCAACATTAAGCTCAGTCAGGCTGAGAAACAGCACATTGTTCAAACACTAGTTCCCACTCTTGGCCGCCTCCTGTGTGTGACACCTCGGTCGACCACACAGGGGAGCTGTGAAGCCACTAAAAGCACACACACTCACACACCAACAGCCGCAGACACACATCGAGGACCGGTCCTCCTGTCGGCCCCCTCTCCTCTGTGACTTCCTCAGCGTGAGGTTGTGTGTTCATGTTTATGCATTAAGGTGCTTCACCAGAAATCTGTGTGCGCGCGGACAGCAGGAGTGACTGCACTGTCTCTCACACAGCATCTGTTGTGTCTGCACACACCTGCTGCTCAGGTGCTCTGTCTGTCGCTCTGTCCAGATCAGGGATCAGCCAGCCCGCATTCAGAGTCTTCATCATGTCTCTGACCAAAAAAAAAAAAAAAAAAAGGTGTATTCTATACTGACGGTCTGCTCACCTAGATTTATTTTAATGTGACATTTAACACACAGTTCAGTTCTATGTTTTGTTTAAAAATGCATAATGAACTTAAAGGTTACGGCAACTCTACAGGAATTATATTCATGGTTCTGAAGCAAAATGTTTGTCTTGTTATTTTTATGTAAATAGCCATCTGCTTCATGCTGCTACACGCAAGAAACTCAGTCATGAAACAATATTCGCATCATTTACTTCAGATAAAGCCCTGATACTACAAGTGTGTTCAAACTTTCATCACTTAAGAAGTAAACAAACGTTGGTAAAATGTGCTATGTGTAATGTTAAAGATGCTCTGTGTGGCTATTTGTATCAGCTCACGTGTTTTAATTGCCCATATGTGAGTGGACTGTAACGTGATGTGGAAAATGTGACCTTCATCTTCTTCGTGAAGGACTCCGCTAACAGAGAGCCACAGTAGTAAACGTGAGACCGCTAACGTGAATTAACGACCATCTTCCAGCACAACACCGAAGTTTCACAGAGCCCATTTTATGTAGTGATAGTACAGGATATAAGCAGATATAAATTAGAGACAGTGTAGATAGTAAAGTATATTTGCAACAGTCCCGTCGCTCACCAAAGACCAACCTACGGTTAAAATGTGCATTCCGTCTCTCTCCCATTCCCAGCTTGTAACGCCGGCTCTCTCTGAAAAGTTAAAGTCTCAAGTCTGCGTGGCGATAACCCTGATGATATCTTCTGAGCACTGACAAAAACTCCTCCAGGGCCACAGAGGTACATTATACATCTATTTTCACAGGCTGGAGAATTCTCCTCATTGTAAATAAACTGATCTTGATGTGTAAAATCAGCGGAGTTCTCCCACGGTGGTTCCCTGCCACAGCTGACTTTGGCGGATACAGACGTAGTCAGCAGTATCTAGTTGCTGACACATTACAAATAGAAAGTGTGTGTACACAACCCATTTTCTAATAGATTTTTTCAACCCTGAACATATTTGTGTGAGAATAACACTAATCACTTTTACAGAGCACACAGAAACATCAGCACTTACATCAATGGAGCAAGTAGCCCTGTCAACGCACTTATCTTCCCTATTGTTCCTGTTTGGAGCCATGTTTGTGGTGTTTTTGAATTTTTTTTTATTTACCTCTGCTTACTATCTAAGCATCAGTTTGAGTGTAGCGCGTATTGAATGTAACTGCATCACTAGCTGAATTAAAAACGCTGCAGGAAAAAATTGTATTATTATCATTTTTTTTTATTGTATTTCAGTGTTTTAATTTGAAATTCTGCAGTATTTTGCTAGTATTATGTATTTTAATTGACTTATTTCATAATCCAAAAAATATATATATTTTAACCACCTGTACAACGTCCGCATTCCTGGGCACATGCTGTTTCTCCACACTTGTGGTGTACTTACACAACCCCACACCAAAAGACCTGAACTATCACTTTAATGTTGGCAGTTGATGTTCTTTTCTGAACTGTCTCTCTAGTTGCAAGAAAGCTGTTGACATGCGCCCACAGTGCCACCAACATTTCATTCTGGCGACTGGGCTGCCGTCACACCTCACTTCCTCATCAAACTGGTCCCATGCTCATTATCTAACCCGTTCAAATGCTTGGTTCAGTCACCATAACTGGGAACCTTTTACAACACACATTAGAACCACACAACCTACTCTGCTCGCCAACAAAACTGCTTTTAACAGTATTGTTTGCTCATTTATTCTGTTTAACGTCTGCTCTTGACAGCACAAAAAAAAAATGAGGCCGTGCCCCGATTGATTCGAGATTTAAATAAAGGTTGAATGAAAGTAAAAAGTCTGAAAACCCAACAAAGAGGAGGAAAAACAAAACAGTATCCACACAGCGTATCAATCACGATCTCCCGTCAAAGGATTTCATTAACAAACTAAGGCAGACGGGTTAGCTCGGGGTCTCGTAGCTGCGTGTAGTGTTTGGATTCGCTCCTCCTAGCTGCTCTTTGATTTTTCTCCTCTGCTGACCCCTGTTTGATGTAAGCGCCCGTGTGTGTGTGTGTGTGTGTGTGTGTGTGTGTGTGTGTGTGAAAAAACATAAAGCAAGAATACAGACTGATACTGTAGCAGCAGGTCCTATTAGGAGGAAGGCACTACTGGGTTTGACAGTTTGCCCTGCACACAAACACAAACGCACACACACTCACACGCACGCACACACACAACTATGTCTGGCAGCCTTTGTATGTTTGTCAAAGTGCGATCTTTTGATCCCGTATTCCACCTCACTGCCTCTCCATCAGTCATTCAAACATTCTTCATCTATCTCTTCCTCTCTATCTGTCTCGCACACTTCGCTCTGTGTTTTATATTCAGATTTCTTGATGAAGCGTGAACGCTGATAATAATGCTGCCAAAGCATCAAGTTGAAATATTCATATTTCCACATTAACCCCCCACACACACACACACACCCTGTTTCCACCCTCATGTGTTTGTGTGTGCTCGTATGCTAATTTGATTTCGTTATTTTCCTGTCAGATAATCAGGTCCGACCTGCGCCCATCGATGAGCTGCTGTTCTCTCTGTGAAGACAGCGTTCAGTGCAAGACGTGCAAACTTTAATGCATGCAGGGTCTGAACCTGGCCACTACCCCCTAATGATTAACGTTCAACAGCGAGTAATCAGGTTTTATAAACATCTTTTATCTTGTGACCCAAGAGTTGAACGGTGACAAGAATCCTCTCTAGCTGCTGATCCTGAAGCTCTGCCAGTGACGGACACTTAACAATTCAGCCCAACCCAAACTGTAACAGCTGAAACTGTGAAATGTACCTTACCATACCGGGTTGCTTCGTTATGAGTGGAGCACTGTTTTGTTTATGAATGATAGTATAGTAACCATGCAATCAGGATGTGAGGTCCAAGTCTTAGTGATAAATGACGAGCGTTGCGGTAACCCAACGCGTTGACCCAAAAAAAATCAAAAATGTCACTCTCATGGTGAAGCTAGAGGAGGAGTCCCTGGGCCGCACGGATGTCTGCACCAAATCTTGTGACAATCCCTCTGATAGTTGTCAAGATATTTCAGCCTGGATCAAAGTCATGGAGTGACTGACCAATCAACAGACCTGCGTTGTCCTCCCTGGAGACCTGCAGCTTGTTACGTAAATGAAAAACATGATTTACATGTAAAGGTTCAAGCATGTGAAATCGGTTTGAGCCAGATAACAATCACATTGCGTGTGTGTGTGTTTTCTTTGCCCTCGCCTAGAATAGATTCCTCAGTCGGATTCCTCGACAGTGAGCTCTGTCCAGTTTGTTCTCTCGCTCAGTCACTCTAAATTCAGTTCACTTCAGTCTGCTTTATTGGCATGAATGTTAGATGAACCATATTCCCAAAGCCGCCACATACAGCTGAATACAAATCATGCAAATAAATAATGGGTATATACCTGAAAGCATCTGTTCCACTTGTCTGACTCTGTGTGTGGAGTGTGAGCATGGTGCAACTCCCTTGTTAATGAAGGTTGTGTGCGTTCATTGCGCCGTAACTAAAGGTGCCTCTCTCTGTTTCTCTCTCCAGGCTGCAGTGGAGCATTAGCCAAGCAGTGCACGTCAGCCTACCCAGAATGCACCGTTACGATCTTTGACCTCCCCAAGGTGGTGCGTACGTCGAGGGAACACTTCTTCTCGGAGGGCGACCGGAGGATAGGCTTCCACGAAGGTAATGTCATTAGGGCTGGGTGACATCACTTGACATTTTTAATCATAAACAGACAGTTCAAGTGCAGTTAGAAACACACACACACACACACACACACACACACACACACACCATTTACACCTTGTATTAATAAGCATGCTCCTGCTCTGAAATCTGCCTGCACTGTGATCAGATCTCAATATGCAAATCACACCAGCAGAGATGGTGGGCTTGTCAACAATAGGGGCACGTTGCCATCGCTGCATCAGTGCTACTTAATTTTTCCTTGCCAAAGAAAGGGTCTTCTGCAAGATTTTTCTGGGTATACTTAACTCTAAATACTTTCGGATTGCGGCTGACCTCCGCGTCAAAATCCTTAAGCTTCAGTATTACTATCTTCCCAGCAGGAGCTTTAAAGGGATAGTTTGAGTCTCTTGATGTGGGGTTGTGTGAGGTACACATCCCTAGTCAGGGCATTACCTGCAGTAGATGACCGTGTGTGGAGAGGTGGTGCACTGTGCTGCAAAGTGTTTAAGCTATATTTTTTTTAAAAATTATATTGCTTTTCCTTTGGTAACATATTCACTCAGCTGTCTGTATTCCTGCACATGAGCACAGTTTGGGGAATGTCTTGCTGTTGGTGTCGTTCCACAGTACAATCCTCTGCTTCCCTGTCTTCTTCCTGTCCCGTCTTCCCGTCCATAGTTTCCAGCTTTTGGTTCCTGATTCCTCTCGTTATTCCCGTTTCTTACTTTGCTCTTTTTGGTCAGCCCTTTGTTTAGCTTTTGTGTTTGGCCTTTGTATTTTATGGACTTTTGTTAACAGTTAAGGATTTTTTCCTCATGAAGAATCGGCTTGGAGTGCTTAAAAGGGGAATAGATAAACTCTGAGGGATTCAGAGCTGGACAAACACATTGTTGGTTTTGGTCTTTTAATAAGACTGGTTGACAGTACGAAAGATATAAGACATCGCCTTTAGCCATCAATGAATGCATCCAAGCTGTAAAGATTGCATTACACCTGGCTCTAATCCGATCTTATTAGGATGGTGCAGATTAAGTGTGGCTGATCTGATCTCAGTCTGATAATAATGCCCTCTGTGGGCAATTATACCTGTATTAACCTTTTCTTATCCAGATAATATATTCCATGTTATCACAAGGTGCAAATGGGACCATCATGGTGCATGAAGAGAAACACAAAGACAATGATTACACATCATTTAGAATGGAATAAATGCTCATAAATAAGTCCATTATTGTATAGTCACCTGAAACAAATAATGTTATGTCGTTATGTTTGTGTAATTTTAGAATGAGCACTTTTATATGTACAGAGAGAGCGTTTCCAACATCTTCTTGAAGATTTTTTTTCCAAGTCTGATCTAAAAGTAAAAGCAGAATTGAGACACAGTTGATGCGGTCACTGTTGTGTCTCCTTCTGCTGCTGGGCTGAAAACATTGTGTACAAAACTGTCAATTTATGTCTCGCGCTCTGTGCTGTCGGCTCCCACACATGGAGGGAAAAAGTTCTCAGCCGTCTGTGATCTTGAAAACCTGGAGTAAAAAAAATCAATTCCTGCTGTTCTCGTTGCCGCGAATGGCGACAAACACAACAGGAACCGAAAAGAAAATGAAAAGCACTGATATATAGTTTTCGTTTTTCATCAATGTTATGCAGACCTCTGGGTGGTCATACAGCTATATTGGACAGCATAGTCGTGGAATTGAGTCGAGAACAGGCACACAAACACTCATTTTTATCACAGTTTATAAACAGCAGCAAGTGAAGTTGACCCTGAGCCATGTTGGACAGCAGGCTGAAAATACACTGTTGGGTCAAATCCTTCTGACACAACATGATTACAACAGACATCAGCCCCTTTTAATTAATTATGTTTGAGTATGTAAAACACTTAAAGAATCAGTGTCTCATTACTGGAAGGCTTGTCAACATAATTAATAATTATGTGAAATAATTAAATCAAATATAGCTGCGTCTTAGGGATTCAGTGCATCTGAATTGTGTGTGTGTGTGTGTTTGTGTGTGTGTGTGTGTGTGTGTGTGTTTGTTTAGGGGACTTCTTCAAAGACCCCCTGCCGCAGGCTGACCTCTACATCCTCGCCAGAATCCTCCACGACTGGACAGATGAACGCTGCGTAGAGCTACTTAGTAGAGTCTACAAAGCCTGCAAGCCAGGTCTGTGTGTGTGTGTGCGTGTGTGTGAGCGAGTGAGTGCGTGTGTGTGTGTGTGTGAGTGAGTGCGTGTGTGTCTTTGACTGTGACTGAGATGAGTACTCTTTTTTCTCCTCCCCTGCTTGAAATGAGATGGCAGATTGTATCCCACAATGCAGCTGATCCCAGAAAAGTCTGTCCTTCTGACTTTGATCAAAGACAAACTCGCACACACACACGAAAGCAGCAGACTCTATGAGGAGGCACAAAAACCCTCTCATGTGTCTGTGTGTGTGTGTGTGTGTGTGTCTTAAAACAAGGAAATAATGTAAGTATGAGAGCCTATTCATTTCTGGACAGATAATACAACCTGTACAAAGCTGTGTCACATTAAAGCCTCACAGGACACATTTAGAGCATGTTGACCTGCTGTCACACAGAAAGCACAGGTGTTGGTAATATTATGATATATGTCTCTGTTGCACTCAGTTATGGCAATGCAATGCAACAACTAACAATGGTATTACTTACACCTGTGTTCGTCTTCTATGATATAAGGTATAGAAGAAGCTTTAATTCTTGTCTTCCAATTGCATTCCTTTTTTAATCAAACTAAATGAATCATAAATATGGTTGTTTACTAGTTGGCAACAAGTTGACAACAGTAGATAAACTGCCAGTTACATAGTGCGCATGCTATGTCAGATCATCCGCCAACATGGTCTTAGTGTCCACTCATATGCCGATGACACACAGCTCTATCTCAGCACCAAAACCATCCACCCAGCTCCCTTCATGCCCTTGTCCACTGCCTGCACGCCATAAAACCTGGTTGTCATTCAGTCTTCTCAAACTCATGACGTACACTAAGCATGTGACTGAGGAGGACAAGACGATGAAAGAAATGTGCATTCGCTCACATTTTTTTCTGCCTGTTGTTGTTGTAGTTAAACTTTGTGATACATTGAAATAGAAACCTAGCTTCTGATGGACAGCGTGATTTACCTCCCCACAAAACAAGCAGATTGATTTTGTACATATACCAGCATGTTCAGTTTGGCTAGTTATTGTTTTAATTAAACCACGTTGTTTTGATGATACTGGGTTTATGGGAAACTGAAGAAAGAGAGAGAGAGAGAGAGAGAGAGAGAGAGAAAGAGAAACAAAACTAAGAAAGGAGTAAAACAAACAAACAGAGCTGACCCGTTGGTACATCCTGCAGGAGGCGCTGTGCTGCTGGTGGAGGCGTTGCTCTTCGAGGACGGCTCCGGCCCGCTGACAGTGCAGCTCTACTCCCTGAACATGCTGGTGCAGACGGAGGGCAGGGAGAGGACGGCCGCCCAGTACGCTGCCTTGCTCGCTGCCGCCGGCTTCTCCGACATCCAGCACCGCCTCACTGGGAAGATCTACGACGCTGTGCTGGGACACAAGGAGACCTGAGACCCACTGAAAACTGCCTTTTTGTTTTCACCTCAAGTTTCCTCATATCAAAAAAGTTTCTCACACTGTAAAACATCAGTGATACATAACTACTTTTCATTGAATCTGTATGACATATTCAACTCAATGCCCATTTGTGCAGCTGCTTGATTTTGCATACTGAATATTTTTTATTACTGTCTATCATTTCCTGTAAATTAGCACATTTTGGTATCTTTGAAAACGTACAAATTAAAGTTCTTTGGTATGAACTGTGATTGAGACTTTCTTCATCACTTAATTACTTTGGCTGCTGTTTCATGTTGAACAGGAGTCAGCTTGTAGTACATGGACACGGGCAGTTGCCAGCACCTGGGTTCTTAATCAGTCCAGCTATTCAAACAAAAGAGCAAAAAGTGGCTGAAAGCTGTTTGGAGCTGCAAAGTGCTGTGTTGATTTTACTGGCTCCATCGACACAAGCAACCCTTTCACATCCACCAGGAGTGCTTTCATAAATTATTTTGGACACCGAGCATGCTGCTGTCTGTGAGCCAAGACCTGCATGTACACATTTCAAGCACGTACTTCAAAAAGTTCCAAAACCGTTCTTTGGCTTCTGTAAAACTGCAATGAAAACATAACTTTTGTGGACAGAAAATGCAGAGTAGCAATACCACCTGTATTGCTCGGAAGAGACTAAGAGAGAATTATTTCTGCCACAGCATATAATAAATGGTAGAACAAAGTGAGGAGAGTTATTAAAGCGAGAGAAGCAGCTGTGCTCCATGCATCCATAGTAAATCACAGTCACTTTATTACACCATCTATTGATCCTGGGTCCATTTTAGAGAAGTTATTCTTCTTTTTTTTAGGTAAAAGGCAGTAATTGTGTCGTCTGGTCCCTGAAAGAAATCTGTGAAAAATGTATGATGTACTCCATTGCTTACGCTAAGGTCACGACATCTACTGACACATAAATATAGAGATGGTTCACTTGTAGGAAGATTCGACTCTTACACTTGTATTTGTTGATGTATTGTAGTGTTTGCGAGGGCTCTTGGTCAACACAAAACATTTACAGTAGCTGCTGATCAGCTGCTCAGAGCCGGCCAGAGAGTCGGGTACAGAGCCAGACCTTCTGGAGGAATACGCTCCTGGAGTCACATCAGATTCTGCTCTCATCCAGAGCTGTTTATTGACTGGAGGAGACAGGGCTGGAAACCAGACTTTCAAAACCTAAGGAGGTAATCTCATTAGTGTCAGGGAGCCAATGAGCAAGCAGCGTGCCAAGCTGTCTCGAGGCATGCAAGAAAATCTCGCCAACGTTTGCCTACAGCTACTGTACAGTAGCGGATAAAACACTGTATGAGTAACGTGAATAAACACAAATGATCCCAGGGTCAAACTTGCTTTGCTGCTGGCGAATATGTCATTAAAGGGCCATCACTGCTGAAAAAAATCTCTGTGATGTGACCTATGCACACATGATTAGAGATGAAGTTTCATCTGCTTTAACTTTAGATGTGTTCATTGGTTTCCTTTTTTTGGAAGTAGTGATGTGCAACCAAATGACACACATCGTTAACTTGAATAAAGTTTCACTGGGTTTGAACATTGTTGAAAATAACACAACTCAACAAAATACATAACATAAAAGTTAAGTCAATTATCATTTGTCCCGTGCAGGCAATTCATTCATGAGCAAGCACAAAAACACAGTAAAAGACAGAAACATATAATTTGACATGGAAACATACATCAGTTGACGTGAACACATGCACAGGGCAGCTTACGCCCTTGAGAATTGTCCTGCGTCATTTCAATTCTGTGGAGGACTCTGTAAGTGTCCCCTCTAAACCCACAGGACCTGTTAATACTACTAATACTACTAATGTACACACTGTCATCATCACCTGGCAGCATCACCATCAGCAGTGTACATTACATCACCGGGAACAGAACATGACTCATCTCCAAATTAAATCGGTGGCAAAGCTGCTCCTTAATCTAACACCCTATATCAACAGACTAATCAGTAAAGTACTACAATGTGAATATTTCCGTACGTAAGCCTGCTCTAAATTCACACAAGTAAGAACGTAAGCCCAGTTCGCTCCTGCTCGGCTGTAAATGATTAGCCGTACACCGAAAAGGTCAGCTGCTATTAGAAGCTGTGCGGCCGGTGTGAGCTTCCGCTCTTTTTGCTAAGAAGATGAACCGCCTTGCATATCTGTTCCGATCGCGCAATCCTGTCTGAACCCCGCTCGCCTCTTACTGCTCTTAAAAGCCCGGTAAAGCTGTCTTTGCGCCGCGCTCTTTGTAATGATGGACGCGACTCAATAAATCTTCCTCACAGTGACTCAGCACAGGAAATATCCAAAATGCAGATATCAGCCCGTTATTAAAACTCATTGTGTCGCCGCGCCCCACCTCCGGTGACGCAGTTTCTCTGGAAGACATTATTGTGCCGATCAGCTCGCTGAGAGCGCATTTGTGGATATAATTCATGTTCAGTTTCATTAATACAAGCCGTCATCTATTTTGGCATAAAAATGAGGCCTGCCAGAAGATAATTGCACAAAATATCAGCTGTCTCACTCTTCAGCTGAGGAAGATCATTATCAGCCTTCGCACACCAATATTGTCTGAAGCTCTCTCTGCTCTGCATTCAGAGGACCGTACCACCACTGTTCCCTTCTCCCCCGTCTCTTTTCTGTAACACCCACTCCTTCTTGCTGCCCTCTCCATCCTCCCATTCTTTTTTTTTTTCTCCCTGCAGTAATTGTGAATTAATCAGACTTCAAAGTGCAACAAATTAGAATTGATGTCAAATCCTTGTGGACGGTTTTACAGAGAGTCGGCCTAATGAAGGGAGATGAAGTGCTGAGGCTGGAGACAGCTTGACCTGTGCGGAGAGGGCGACAGCGCCCAGTGCTGCCGCGGTGCAGTATTACCAACGTCATGGTGGTTCACTGCAGGAAAACATCTTCTCTTGATAAAGTGTGAAAATAAAAGGAGAAAATAACTTGTTAGAAGTCCCTTTAAGTATAAATTTGAATTAATCCAAATCTGCAATCTTCTCTTTCACCTGATTTAACTTCCTCCGTAATTATTAGTCCTCCCCCCCTCGCGTTAAAGCCTGATTAGATAGGAACAAGGTTTTTCTAAGACTTTAATGAACAAGGTAAAAGAAAGTTAACTTTCTCCGGATGAAAGTATCCAACTGCTTTGTGTGTTTTTTTGTTTTTTTTTTTAAGGGAAAGGACCCACTTCAAATCGCCGCTGTTTGATTTTTCTGATTACTCCCAGGAAGAAAAAATGATTGATGAAGGGAAGGCAGCTCAGGACATCAAAGTAATTAAACTGTGTGAATAATTACGGCAGGGAGTTTCACTTAAAGACAGCCAGAGAGGCTTTTCAGACACAATTTGGTTGCAGTCTGCATTCAAACAGACTTCACAGATCTCCCCTCCACCCCCTCAACCCCCGGTGCCTCTACAAAATCAGCTGTAATTCTGTGAGAGTATCTCTTCAAGTACTTTTCCCTCGCTTTTCGTCAATGATTTAGACTCGGGTCAATGTTTTCCACTTCAGTAGAGAAAGGTGCATACATTTCTCCTCTCTGCTTTTCAGTTCCATTTACTGCTCCATCGCATGAGGCTATTATTGCCCCGGCCTCGGGTTCAACCTGAGTGGGTTTTATGGATGGTTCTCCAAAGTTTAGAGCTATATAAATAGGGAACTGTGATGGAGAAGAGGAGAGATAGGTGAGCTGAGGACATCCAGCCTCTTCTACTCTCTTTGCTACGCTGGACACGTGACTTGACTCCGACCGGAGGAAACATCTCGAAGTAAGGCACAGATTAGCGGCGCCTGGTGTGTTACGATGCGTGTCGCGTAACGGTAGCGCCCCTGAGTCCGGCTGGCAACCCTACTTCCTGTCCGCCGAATGAAGCAAACATTTCTTATCGTAATTCGGCAAGAACAGCCTTACACGTGTGCGTTTGCGATATGATTCCTGCACACTTGTTATAACGTATAGAAGCACGTTCGCCTGCAGGGAATAGATGAAAAGTTAAAATGATGAGAAAAAAAGAGAAAAAACTCTCCTGAGAATCTCTTAATTACAGCACGCAGTAAGAATCGTGACTTGCGGCCATGTGTGTATGTCGGCGTGCGTTTCCTGCTGTGTGTGTTGTAACATGTCTGTAGTAATTGGCAGAAATTGTCAGCGTTCACCTGTGTGTCTTTATTCCCCGTCGTTCTGTGTATGTGTCTGTGTGTGTCTGTGTGTACTACACTCTTTGGGGACACTCTAAATCTGCTCCACAAGTCACGCACCCTCCCACCCTCAAGCTCCAGGATGCCACTTTAAGATAACAACTTCAGGGTATTTCAGGGAACACACTCAGTTTATGCCCAGAGAGAGAGCGTGTGTGTTTGTGTTTATGTGTGAGTGTGTGTGTATGGTGTGCGTGTGTGTTTGTGAGGATGTGTGTGTCTACGTGTGGCGCTTATTAGGGCTCCTGGCTCTCTCTGTGATGTAGTTATGTTTTCATTCCAAAGTTTTCACAGGAAACTGAGAGCTACGACCTGTTTTCCTCTGTGGGAACAGCAGTCGGAGTCGAGCTTCACACCTCCTGGAAAATCTCGGCGTGATCAGAAGAGTCGCTGAGTCACACAACAGGGGTGAGCCGTCTACCGGTTTTAGATTTTACTGGGTGTTTTTTTTTTCTTTTTCTTTTTTAAAATGTACTAACTTAGCAGTTCCTCCTTTCTGAACCAATTAATTTGTAAAACTATTAGTACATGCCATACTCTAAAACAGGACTATAATCTATAAATTAATCTGACAACTCTTTGTATAATGTGGCCTGGATTTTTAACATAAAACATTAAAATGTCTGCGCAGAGCCCGTCATTATTATTCTTAAATTTTTTTTTTTTTTTGGAAAGAACAGTGATGATGTCCAAAAACTGAGTCAAAGAGATATTGAGTGGAGTTAGCACGCTAATCAACTAGCCCCATCTCATCCTGTCTCACACGGCAGCAAGAGGCAACTGTCTGATAATATAACGCCCAAAGCTTCAGGTGGTAGAGTGCCAGTGATGGGTTAGCTACATTTAAGCTATCAAAGTGTAATAAATGAACAAAATAAATTCATAAACTAATGTTTCTTCCATTAGCTGAGTCTGCCTGCACTGGAAACGAGGATAGCAGGGTACCTGCACCAAAATAGCTCCATTTCCCAGCTATAAAATCCACCTGATCATAGAGTGTGTGCACTGGAGACGTTCTGCGACTGTACCGGCTAACCTGAATGGAGATAAAATGATTTATTCTTGCGGCTCTTCTAAATTTTCCACAAATGTATTAGACTGAATGGCTCACATTATGATCTGAAACAAGTGTCAGTATTGCCTCTGAGGTATAAAGCTGTGTTTCCAGACAGAACACACCAAGGCTAGGTAATCAGTATTCTAACCTCAAATTCTTTTCATTATATTTGTTCATGTGTTGATTGTTTTTAACTGAAAGTCTCACACATTGCTCGTCTGTTTGATAACCACTTCACATTTAACCTTCAGATTTGTTCACGGTAGTTTTACGGTATTTGTTTTAAGAGACAATAATTAGAATAGCACTGCGAAAAGCTGATTAACTTGATCACCTCTGGCTACATTCCCAATTAATGGCCATGCAATTCATGTGTGTGAACGAATGCATAACCCAGAATACCGTCAACTTCTCATCACCTAAACATTTTTAAATGGACCTTTTCACAGTATGAACATGCAATAAGTAAGTGCAGTTTTTTTTACAATGATGGAAAAATATAAAATGGTTATCAGCTTTTCAGAGCTTCTTCCGTTGTTGCTGAAGTAACCTGACGCGAGAGCATCCACAGTTTACCTCACCTGACATGACCTACTTATTTAGTATTTCAGTCACGCGTTCTTGAACAGGCAACGGGACCCAGATATTCGCCCAGACATATTTTTAATACGAGAGCTGTATGTGGCTGAGAAGAATACATGAACACAAGTTTGGAGAGGAACCTGAGAGAGAGAGAGAGGGAGAGAGAGAGAGAGAGAGCAGAGACGACGTCAGCCGGATGCTGTCGGTGAGGAAACCTCAGCTAAACCGCTGTTTGTTCTGCTGCGGCACAGCTGCATGTTGGGAAGCAGGCGGCGGCTGTGATGGCAGTGTTACCTCAACAGAGAGAACGAGGAGGAAAAGATGGGATGAGTGGAGCCATGGTTACGGGATCAATCAAACACACACACACACACACACACACGTGCACACATGCATACACCCATCATATCTCACAGCTCAATAAAAGTGTCTCTTGGCTGTAAGCCGTGCTTTGTCACTTCCAAACACTTCCATAATTCATGGGCCGGTGACAGCAGTATTGAATTGAAGACAAAGATGTCTGCCCTGTAGGCTACACACACACGCACAACTACACACCACACACATCTACACACCACACATGCATGCAGACGCAGTCAAAGGTGGTCGTCGAGTTTCATGAACTACAAATATGGAGAAATAGAAAATGTATGTTAGTGGAGACCTTTGGAGAGGTGATTGTACTCTCGTGGGCGGTGTGTGTGTGTGTGTTTCTCTCACTGCGTGTGTGTGCATGTGTGTGCGTGTGTGTTCCACTTCTCCACTTGATAATGACTAATCCCTCAAATTTTGCCCTTCTTCCCCTCTGTCACTTACTGTTGCTTCTGTTTTTTGTATCTTTGTCCTGCCCCTTAGCATGACTAAATACGGTCTGTCTCACACGCACACTCACTCACTCACACACACACACACACACACACACACACACACACACACACTTTGGCAGACATATTTCAGACAAAGGTTGTCACTTCTGCTCCTGGCAACATGTCACCCACCCACATGCCCCCTCCCAAAAAAAAAAGAAGGACTGTGGACAGAAATACAACCAATGTCGCTGTTTTGACGTCATTCGCTCCTTCTAGCCAAGCTGAGGAACACACACACACACACACACACACACACACACACACACACACACAGAGTGATCCAAATGTTTCTCTTTATTAAAGTGATTTTTCACAGCGTTAAAGCCAGAATAAAAGAGGAAGTCTCGACACATGTCATCATCGCATTTGTACCACTGTAGCTGAAGGTGGCATCTAAATCCCCAGGAACAGGAAAACAAAACATTACGCTGCCCTCGCGACACATAAATAAAAAATAAAAAAATAAAAACGGCTGACATTTTGTTTTAATAACTAGACATCCACACACGAGGTGACAGTTGAAATGCCGTGCGTGGTAATCTACATGTTTATTTTTAGATTTAGACCATTAATTAACAGTAGTGGGTGTAAATGTCAGCCGTGCAGTATGTGGCTGCCTGAAAAAGGTTGCGCGGACTCTTTGAAGTGGATTCCAGGTGATTTCCATTAAAACGGGTTCTGCGTAGGTTTGATTTTCCCAGCTATTATCTGCCCACGCACCGGCAGTTTAAAAAACAAATAAACCATTGTGTTCCTGTGCTTTTCTGTAATAGATCTTGTTCAGCACTAACAAGTTTTTACACAGTTCACATTTGAACTTTTCATCACAAAGGCCCGGTGAACGTCAGAGGATTATGCGCCTCTCATTGATGACACTTTATTCGCTCTCTTGCCCGGAGATAGACGAGGAGATCAATACCAATCTCAGTTTCCACGGGTCTGTCCAAAGGCAAAACAATCCTCCTTCCAGCGACTCTAAAACTCACTAATTCATCAATTAAGACGTTAGATTGTCCAGGCGCTTCAATCAGCTTTCCAATAACTCAACTTTAGACATTGATTGGATGCAGTGTTTACACCAAAGTTCAACTGCCATTAAGTTCTGTGGAAAACAAATAAAGTACAAAAACGGTGAGGCTGATGGCAGACAGACAAACACAGGATTTTGAGCCAGGAAACGAGAGTTCACGTAACGTAGCCACTTGTCCATAAGTTACAGGTCATGTCGATAACGTGTAGTTGGTTCCAGTTTCTACCAAAGCTGGTCACCCAGTAACATAATAGTGTTGGTATCATGCGATATCCGTGCTTTGTCGCTCTTAGTAGCTGCCAGTTTGTGGGAAAAAATGTAAGTCAAGTGGAGTTCTACAGCTGTGCCCAGCATACTGTACCACCCTTAAGTTAGCTAGCCAGCCATTGACAAAGCAGACTCACCGTGATACAGATCTGCTCTCCTCAGAAAGTAAAGGGAAGGACTGTCATAATGCCAACATGCAACACTGGACTTGGCGTATTCAGTGCAAACCATTTCAAAGTGTAAAATGTAATTTATGTAATTTGTTTGTAGTAGATGGGTGAGACCAGGTTGCATTAGATCCAAAACATGGACTATGTTTTACTTTGGTTATCTTTTCCCTGAAGTTCCCTGCAGTGGCTTTGAGGATTGCGTTTTTAACAAGTGTGACAACAAATGAAGATGTTAGTGTGTTACATGTTGATTTGATCGGTAACAGGGTGCTGTGGTAATACTAGAGTCCTAAAACATGGAAATCGGTCAGCATTTTTGCACTTATGGTTCCCTCATCCCAAAGTCAACAGGTTATATGAATTGGTCTTTGGTTAAATGCCTGAAATAAGATCTGTGGTTACCACAGGCTTAAGATGTTTACACGCTTTGTTCAACAACATAAAATACACCATTAAATGTCCCACAATTTAATTATAAAGCTTACAAGTCTTAAAAACGGTGGTTGCTAACAAGTGGCCAAATGAGACTGCAGAATTTGTCACTGACACCGAACACAAAGACTCATCTACTCACTGGTCCGTCTTTACAGGCCGACTATAGTTAAAGTGCCGTACAACTGTGAAGATTATTTTGCTGAACAAAACGTGTGAGTATCATAAACATGTGTTCATAGAGCTCATTCCCTGCAGTAATCCAAGATCCATTTCAAAAGTCCCATAGGCTTTTTGTCGAGGGAACCATGGTGAAGCCAATTTCCATAGTAGCTCCAAAACATATGTCCCTATATATCCCTACAACACTCTATATAACAAATCATCTATATCTGTATTTTATCTTGAATTGAAATTGCCAGTTGAGTTCAACTTTCACTCATCTGCATAATTATTTTCCCGGGGGGAATAGTTTCATTATTTTTCTACAGTTGCTCAAACATATTATCATCACTATTTGGCAGATAAGCGTGACATTTACACAGTGTAAATAGCGTGTGCACCTTGCTGTGTATTCTTCTGTGATTAGTCATGTTAGGTCTGTACCAGCCTGAATAATTCTTCTCCTCACAGCTATTATCATCCCAGTTCCAGCAGCTATATACTGCAGAAGAGTTCAGCTCATTTCATCATTTGTTCTGGTTTGCCAGGATTAGTCCACCGTGTATAACTGATCATTCTCAGCATTTCGCACTGTTGAGCAGAGTCATTTCCACTTGATAATGATGTCCTCACAAGCTGATACATTTCCCCCTCGGTCGTTACCTGTAAAGGGTACCCAGGTGATTAAAAAAAAAAAAAAAAAAATGCTGTTTTGGAGACTGTAAATAGATAAGCCCAGCTCTGCAATCCAATGGGGGAGCTGGATATGCATCTCTCTGATGCCGCTCAGTGTGTAAACTACATCACATGCATAGGTCAGATACTGAGCTGTAATGGTTATGGTTAAATGGATTCAGTTGCCATAGGTGATTACTCACAGGAGCATCTGGCCTTTTTGAAAGAGCACAGTTTGTCTCAGCCAACCACAGCCGGGCAGATTAACATATTTCCCATGATTGTTTTCATTAGAGTGTAAATGCCAGGGTCGCCCCAGTCCCCGTACCCGAGGGGATCAGAACGGGCAAAGCACACGGCCTGTTTGTTTGAGAAGCTAAGTCACATCCATAAGACAGAGGTGTGGCCTAATCCCATATGCAAAAAAAAAACAAAACACGCACCTGCTCTCGTACGTGTTATCTGGCTACAGAGTGCCACTAATCTGTGCTGCACTTTCAAGTTAGCGCATCCACAAGGGGAAATGACTCCCATTCATTTAATTCCACGGATTATTAGCCGCCTCCACTCATGTTGATTCGGTGCGTCAGTTCGAGCAGCGGGGATTGGGGTTAGGCTCGGCTCTGCTGCAGCATTCTTTCAACTCCGTCTGCTCTTTTCACACGCTTTTCCACAGAGGCCAGGGAACGGCTCAGGTATTTGCAAAATACTGGGCCAGTTTAAAAAAAAACCCAGTAACAACCGTGCATTTACCAGATGTGGGGCGAAAAGAGGCGATAGCAGCAAGCTGTATGACAATGACGCAGCAGGGGGACTGACATTTTTGGCAGAATCCAAACAACATTTTTGAAACTGCTCATCTGAGAGTGAAAAACGCTTTCTTGCGTGGAATCCCACAAGCGCCTGTCAACATGCTATGATACCGAAAATGTATTCACAGAGCCGTCTCCGAGCTTAAATGAAACTCTAAATGTGTTTCCTATGGCAGCATGTTGGGCTCCTTTGATATGATAACTACATTTTACATTTCTTTTCCGATTTTACCCCAAACAGTAACATCATATTTTAGGTGACATGAGGTGACAAGGTTTCTCAAAGAAAACCAGGAACAGTTCCAATTTTGCAGTCAATACATCTTTAAAAATATCCAATATTATCCACATAATTACAAAGGGGGTCAATTCCGGTCCCATGTCTGTTGTGGACTGTAATAAACGCTATCAGGTCTGCTCTGGCTTCAGTTCATTTGTCTAAGTTACACATTCACAAAACTATATTTTATTTACAATAACCTGTAACTAATCGCATCAGGTCATTTTAGGATGGATGTGAAAGAACTCCTTATGGAATACTGCCTTTATTGCTGGCATGCAAAACATTTTTGGTGTTACTGCAGACATTACACACATTTGGCAAAGATAGAAACACTGTTACTCTGCTGATCTGGTTTTTGGCGTGGTTTCGTCTCACAGACATGGCAACCCTGCCACCAGTGAATGATTTATGTGTATGGTATAGAAATAAAGGAGCAACACTGTTATTATAATTGCAGGACGGATCTAGTCAAACCACGTTACAGCACAATAAGATTAGACCGTGGTTTTATTCTAATCCCTGTATGAGTGAACACTGTGCAGCCTACTTGGACAGACAACAGATGTTAGATTTATGCTTTATTTGTTGTATTTGAAAATGGTCTCCCCCTTCACAGGAAATAATAACAGGATTAAGGATTAAGACCAGCTAATTGGTTATATGCTATCTTGGGTAAAGAGTTTAGCTGGTAAGTGTAACTCTCATCAAATCCAACGGAGAGCAGTGCAAAGTCTCTAAAGTTAGTCAAAACTCTCTCAAGTGGATGCACTTGTCTAAATTTCTTGAATTTATACCTATACTGGTCACCCAGAATAATACAGTTAGCTAATCATATGCTCTTTGGTAGTATTACCAATCAGCCTACTACTGTAACTAGTAATCTAGTTAGCCAGGCATGCTAACACTTGGCAGTTTTCACACTTTCACACTTGTTTTTGGAAAAGCTGAAAGAAAAGACGCGCAATTAAACGTCTTCGTATAGTGAGCAGTGCTGGGCAAACTACTTGTCATGTATTACATATTACTAGCTGTTTATCATTTCAGACTAATGCATTTCTTTACAATATTACTTACTTACCTATATCACTTTAACCAAAATAACCGCTGGGCATTATCAGTGGAATAGATTAATATTGTGAAGCTATAGCCTCCATAAACTATAAAACCATCCATCAGTTGTCTTCCTTATGTTTCACTTTCAGTTACGTTGAGACAAAGCAACTCAAAAAGAAAAAGAAAAAGAGCTACAGCGTGCGTTGTCTGACCACCACAGCCGACTGACTATCCAAACTTGGAGCAATTGCAATAGTCCAGGGGTGAAATTTAAACAGAGAGAGGCGAGGACACTTTCATGTTGTAGGCAGCGACACAGAGAATACAAAAAATACCCAACAACACTGTGATGGAAGAGGAGAAAATACGTCTCCTGTCAAAAGAAGCTGGAAGGCAGCAAGTGATGGACTTCACAGGGAAATATTCACAGCTTTGATTACTTTTATTAGAAAAGCCATTTTGATTCTTTGGATCAGTGGATGCTTTCAGACTAAAGGAATATAAATGATTTCAGAATGGACCCAAATTAGGGCTTTTTGAGGGATTTAAAAGGAGATGACACATTTGTCTGTCTCTTTTGCTTACCAGAATTATTCCTCACTTCTTCTGGTTTCTGTTATATGAATTCAATGACTGAATTGTGGAGAATCTCAACAATCTGACATATTGTCATGCGCCTCTATGAACAACATTTAACCGGCTGTCAGCAACCGGATGGATCTTTTGAACAGTCGCTCGTTACCGGACTTAGTCACTATAGTAATATTACCACACATCCTATTAGCAACGCGTTAGATCATGATCAGATGCTTAAAGCTAAAAAACTATTATAACATGTAACCATCAACACTGATAGTAAATAACTCTTTCAACAGATGCATCCTTCTAAACCATAATCTGTGCTCAGTAGAGGGTTTTCAAACAGCCAGCTTGGGGTTACAAGGACACGCTAACTGCAAAATGCAAAATAATGACGCTGTCGTTTAAACCAATTTGAAGCAGTGACCATCATGATGGACCACTAATTAAAACGAATGGCAGCAGCACGCATTGGTGCACCCATAAAGGCAAGGTTTTACGTGGGCGGCATGCATGCAAACAGCAGCGCAGTGTGTCCTCATTGGGATGCAGACAAAGGTCGCAGGGAAATTCTGTCCCCCCCCCCTTGTCTTTTCTGTTTCTCTGCTTGCACGTTCCCGCTCTTATCATCCATCCATCCGTCCTCCTGCAGTTATCTGGAGAAGCCGTTGCATATAGCTGCATCATTCCCTCCCCTCCCCTCCCCTCCCCCCCTACAACCACCATCTCTAACACTAAAATGACCTTCACAAGCTCAACATGCCGGAAGATGGGAAAAGACAGAGGCGGAGTGCTATGTGGACCGGGAGAAAAAAAAAAAGAAGAAAAAAGAAAAAGAAACAGAAGAAATGGGATGGTGGAGATGTGGCAAATGGCAAAGAAGATGGAGGTGTGTTGAGAAAGGAGATGTGCAGGAGGATGATGAGAGAGAGAGAGAGAGGAGGGAGAAAAATTACATGAGAGCGAGAGTGAGAACACAAAAACAGGAGATGTGAGATGGGTGGAGGGGGGGAGGACGGAGTCACAGTGGGGATGAATAATGGGACGAAGATGAGTGAGATAGTGTGTGGAATGATGGCACACTTACTAAAATAAATCCGCACATGTGCCGGAGGCGCTCGGCAGCCCCTGTTGATCCCGTTTCAATCAGCATCACCCTTATTTTCTTTCGTTCTCGTACAACATTTTTTTTTTTAAGGTAAAACACCTGCCGGCGCGCTGGTGGATATCAACCGGTGATTCAGAAGATGCATTATTTTCTCCAAACAAAGATAATTGAGTCTTTCCTGGAGGAGGCGCCGTCTCACGTGGCTAGAATGACAGGTGGAAGATTAACTGTGTCCATTTGTGTTTGACCTTCTCTTTAACCTTGTTTAGCCCTGTTCCACTGCGCTGGAGACGAACACACACACGATCATGAGAAAGAGAGAGAGAGAGAGAGAGAGAGAGAGATGGGGAGAGGGGGAGGCAAAGTAAGGTTCTCACAGCGCTGCAGGCTTTTTAGCGCCTAAACTCCGACTGGGAGAGGGGGAGAGAGCTTTCTCTCGTTCCCTCTCTGACTCATCGCAAAGTCATGAAATACTAAAGCTGGTAAAGACAGATTATTTAAAAACTATCTTATACGTTCAGCGGTGAAGACGTGAATATCAGCTACGGCAAAAGACAGAGCGATACGGAGAATCTCTGCCTCTGTCTTACTGTCTCTATCTCAGTCTCTCGCCCTCTATCTCGCTCTTCCACTCTGTATAATCTTCACCTCATTAGCATTTCAAAAAAAATCATATCTTTATGAGTCATGCGTCGCAGGCGCTCTGGTGAGTTTGTCGTTACTTGGTTATGAAACCGGGGCAACTCAGCCTCCCCATGCAAGACTCGGTTCAGGGTTGTCTGAAGACATTTCGCGTCTCGCAATTTCACAAAAACACACTGTCACAGACGTGCGACGGGATGAATATAGCAGAATGTACAAAAGGACATCAAAGACGACAGAAAGTGTACTGATCTCTGCGGAGAAATTGGGTCATTGCAGGAGGATTCAGCACGAAATAAGTAAAAAAATACCGATAACAGAACAGATGGAGGGATAAAAGTGACATTGTCGACATGTCAGGAACCAACAGATCAAAGCGACAGTGGTTGATGCAAAAAGAAACAAATGCTGAACAAAATGAATATGAAAAAACACTCAGTAAACTTTATTTGACCTTTCTCACCATGCGACTGCACTGATAATGTATCCCGCCTGTATCTCTCACCGGTACTGTTCTGCACAGCAACAACCATCGCTAGAAGTTGTTTTCAGTGTTGTTGGCAAAGTGTCAGAGCGTTCGTGGGATTTTCAAATGTTTCAAGGACCCGAAACATGATCCACTTAAAGGGACAGTCCAGGTCTTTCGATGTGGGGTTGTACATATGAGGTACTTATACCTAGTCGGTGTATCACCTGTCAGTAGATGACCATCGGCTCACCCCTGGTGTGAAGAAGCAGCGCGTGGCACCGACAGGGAAGCAGAGTGGTTTTTTGTTTTGTTTTTTTGCATCTGGTTGATTTGAAGAAAGCATATATGGATATATTGGCTTCAGTTCCCAATTACAGAGGGATGTCTGACAGTTATGGTAAAACTGTACTATTCTAAATATAGCGCACACTTAAACGGATAATGATTTTTCGAGGTGGGCCCTTTGCTGTCGGTAATCCACTGACTGCAGATAAGTACATCATGCAACCCGTCTTCAAAAAATCCAAACTAACCCTTTAATGATCGGATTAAGTGCCAACATTCAAGAGATTAAATTCCCTGCGGAGGATGTAGTCACACAAAAAACACACACACAGTTCAGCGCAAGCCCGCAAATAATCTCGATCATAGAAAATAAAGAAAACTGTTTAACCCAGTGAACATGTCTTACGTATAACTGCGCTCCACAATGACACACGAGAAGGTGACTTGGCGGAGAAAGAGTTTCGTTTTTTTTTTTTTCCCCTCTCACATCCGTCTTCATTCCAGAGTGTGCATCATCATCGCAGCAGCCTCGAGAAAACAAAGAGAAAGGATCTGTCGTCGCTGTTAACCGTGAGACGCAGAGAGAAAAAACAATGAGACAGATAGCGGACTGCATCAGCAGAGCGAAAGGGGGCGGCTCGCCTTTTCTTTTTCTTTCTGTTGCCATAATGCAGTGAGGAGTTGCCTTTGCGAGAAGGACATTCACTTGTTGAAGGCGATGTTTGTGAAGACATGGGAGTGATAATAATTCACGTCAGTAATGTCAGACACATCGTGAAACAAGAAAATCAGTGTTTTTCGTGCTGCTGCTTTGTATTTCCGTCAGTTTTGTTGCTGTTTGCTTGTATGTTCCTCCTCATCAGTCACGGTTAGAGGATGTGATGTGACAGTGATGCATTTTCAATGCAATTAGGCGGGGTCCGATCTGGAAGGAAAACAGAACGTCACATCGGATTGACATTTTGTTGTGCAAAGGTTTCTCTCAACGTTGCGGTGATTACCAGAGCTGCTCTCCTCTGAGCCCAGGTGTCAGCTCGTGAAAATCATGGCGACGATTAAGCGTTCGATAATTACCACCTGCGTTTGATACCGTGCCTGTTGGAAAGACGAGGGGGATTGGAATGTCAGTAGCAAAGAAATCAACGCGACAAAAATATTCCATCCGAAAACAGAGTTACAGTTCACACAAAACGGTAGCCACGCATGTAAAAAGAACACAAAGTGAGTTTTAATGTTGGTAACTAAAGTCTAAAATCCAAAAAGCAAGCCACAACAGGCAGGCAGAGGAAAGTCTAATGAAATCTCGGAAGAGAAACACAAAAACTGAGGGCAAACGAGAAGCCACGGGACAGAAATCAGGAAAACACGAGGACCGGAGAATGAGCACAGGAGACACAGGACGAAACAGAAACAGACGGACCGAGGAGGCGAAAAGGAAAAACTCCGACTGGAATAGACGACGGCTAAGTAACAAATGTAACATGCGCATACACATGAAGAGCGGGAAAACAGACAATGACAGAAGGAAGTTGAAATCTGACAGATGAGGATATAATCTACGAAATAAAACAAGAAACCAAAAGCCAAACAATGACAAAGAGTTGAAAAAAATGAATACAAGGCCACAGTAGGAACTATTCATTTCATCTGAAAGTATGGGGGTGAATATTGGACTCTGTTTTAAAGAATGGAAATGTGCTGTCAAACATGATAGGTATGGCAAAAGTTGAAATAAAAGGTCTGATGCAGGATATAAGCCAGAGGCAGCCTTCTCCTTCATGTGCACAAAATGTCCCAGGATATCGGCGCTCCAGTCCAACTCTTTGTTCCTGTGCTCATCAGCTCGTACGGAACATCAACACCACAGCGGCCAAATGAACGCGGATACATGTGAAGTTTGATTAGGGAGCGCAAACTGGAGCAGAACATTTCAGAAGCTGTAGCTGAGATCGTGGTGTGGGGGGAAAAAAAAAAAATGCAAATTGCCATATTTCCATCTGCGCCTGACAGAATAGTCCGCGAGGATTACTCAAACGTTACGAGATGCTCAGAAGAGAAGTGCCGACTTTATGGGTGCAGATTACAGGCCAGACACGATCATAGCCTCAAAACAAAAACAGAAAAAAAAAACAGATGGGGCGCGAGTACACTGTGCTTTTATTTTACAAGTTCTGTTTTTTTAGTTTAGCACTTCACGCAAGTGAGATTGGAGGTCCTGGAGGAGAGCTCTGACCTGAACATTTACAAGACGATTATCCTCATTCCTAAACAACACGAGAGGTTGTTTGTATGTGTCGTGATTACATGAAGCAAGTAAAGTACGTCACGTAAAATGAAATGAGTCAACATTGACTTTTAGCGTCAAATAAATTAGGACACAGGCAGCAGCAGCAGCCTCGATGAAGTGTTTGACTCATCCATCAAACCTGACCTCCACCCTACAGCGCGTCAGCAGCACGAGGTAGTCGGATTACAGATGTCAGAAACTTCCCCCAAAGTCACTGATCAAGGTTCCTCATATGAACAGTAGTAATATTACATATTAAAGGTTCACTATGTAGTTAATCAGAAGACAAAGATCTTCATTGACTGTTTTTTTATATGCATAAAGAAGCTCAATCAACAAACTTTGTGTTTTCATGACTGAATAAACTGAATGAACAAAGTGACCTTAAAGGACAACACAGGTTCACGCTGTTTTACTTTGTTGATATGTGGCGGACCCTGCCACCGTTCTAGCTTCAAAGAGTGTTTTGGGGACCTTATTTTCTTCTCAGAACAACTTATTTAATTAGTAGTTTGTATTATTACCTCATTAATACTGTAAATATTAAAATTCCGAATTTGAATGTCTTTAAATTCTTTAATTTCTCTAAAACTACATAGTGGCCTAGCATGAATAGATAATGGATTGATGGAGAATAACTGTAATACACTGACGTTACTGTACTAGCTAGCTGGCATAATCAATCCAGAGCTGCATTTAATCAATTCATATATGTATTCCTGTTTATTTCTAATTGTAGTTGAGATTATTTCATTAATCACATGGCAACAAAATGCCAACGAGCCTGATGTTACAGGTCACATCAAATTACAATATAAGAGAGTATGATTTGGTGCGGACAAAAACAGAACTAAGATACAATAGATATTGTGGAAGCATGACACTGAAGGGTTAAAACGATCATATTATCAATAATTCATGCCATGTTACCTGTCTAAATCTTCCTGATGAATCCTGATGAGGAACGGTGCTGCAGCTCAGAGCCGATAGCACCGCGGCTGATTGAGGCATCTGCAGTTTTCTTTGACATCATCCTTGAAAAAATAAGCAGAATATGAGAAATATTCTAGATAAAATATGTTTAAATGACAGATTTCAACATCACTTTCTGGGTCTGTACACAGAGGAGCGTGACTCAGTTCCGAGCACTAACCTCCCGTTATATTGTATCACACTCGTCATTTTCATCACTGCACAAGTGGTGTGTTTATGTCAGGTTAATAATACTGCAGCTAATCCCATAGTCCTTGGTGGAAGTGTGCATCTCTGTACAACATAAACGGTCTGGTTATGTCCTCCTCCACAACACTTCAATGATGTTTTCTTGGTACAAAATTACAAGGTAATGTAATGGAGCAGCAAATCACCCTCCTCCTCATGTACACTTATAGCTGCAGTCACCATGTTTGCCTTGAGGCTTCTTCACAAATGATGAAAAGGAAGCAGGCGCCTTTGAACTTGCATTTCAAACCTGCACAATCTTGCACAAAGAGTGCAAATTGCAAACCCCAAATTAGCTTTGAAATGTTTCCACAGATAATGTTCTTTTATACATGTTCCCGTGTAATTTACCCATGCCCATTATATATAGTATATATATATATATATACACATATATATATATATATATATATATATATATATATATATATATATATAGTATATATATATATATATACACATAAATCGCCAGGGTAAATTACAGGGGAACATGTATAAAAGAACATTGTTTTGAAGCTTTGAGTTCAATTTAAAATACATATAACAAAGCTGCAATGCAAGATGGATTTGCAGTATGATCTTACCCTGAGATCAGCAGGGTTGAGAATGTATATTTCTTTTTCTCTTTTTAGAGACTTATTCCTTTAAGAAATCACTTGCTATATAAAACAAAAGAGGCAATGTAAAATAAACAGTTTGTCTGACTTGGTGATTTATGTTTATGAACAGGAAAACACTTCAGTATGTTGATATCTGTCACTATTGCACAAAGCCTGCTGGTAGCTCTGTTGAGTAAATAATGAATCTAACTTGTTTCTGGTTTTCCATTTTCTTCTGGTGTTTTCATCATAATTCTCCTCACCTTCATGTAAAACCCACAGCTTAATATTTAAAGGCACTCTAGGACACGAGGAGCGCTGCACAGAAATCTATTTTTCTTACTGGTTATATAAATATTTTCTTTTCTTTTTTTTCTAGAGCGGCACTGAAGGGAGGAGGTGGGAATTTTCTGGTTGGATACTTTTAGCTCACTTTTGCTGGTTTCTACAGTCTCACCAGCCCCAGTGTGAACGAGTACTGTAAATAATTTCACTGGCAATAAAATGCATTTTTTTGTTTTATCTTTCTATCCTTGTAAGATGCTCGCTGTGGAGCACTGAGGACTCTTGTTGCGTCTTATAGTTATGCAAACTATCTTCTTCGTGTGTGTGAATTAACACACAAACACACAAGCAAAAGCAAACGATGAGGTAAATCACAAGATAAATGAGAGAATGCTTCGATCGCTGCAGCTGTGGGTGGATTTTTTTAAAGCACATTTCAATGAGTGAATAGCATGAAAACAAACGCCTCGGCTTATTAAAACTGACAATCAACACATGAATTGTGAATGTAAAGTGGCCTGTTACGCTGCCGGCAAAAGAGAAGTTTAATGAACTCTTAATGAAAATACTGGATCATTTTTGCCCGCGGTGCAACAGTTGCAGCAGATATTACCCCTAATCGTATTGTTCTTATTCAATTATTGGATTCACTCAGCGGAATACCGTTGGAGAACATCACTCAGGCGTTATATCTTTCTCCTACTAAAAATACACTTGTGGCCACGCTGTGTTCTCCTGGTCCCACTGGTTTTGAAGTTTGTGGAGTTGAACAAAAGGGCCTTGAAAGTATCTGACCTCATTGAAATACAACATCCAGTCTCATCAATAAACCTCAGCCCTCCCTTTATCCGAGGATCAACACTTCACATCCTGAGGATGAAGCCTGAAATGCAAATCAGCTTGTGAAACAGTACAATCACTAAAATGAGCACTGGCAATGTTATTTCCGCAAACCATGGACATGTTCATACTTTACATTAATTCATGTTGAGAAAATATCACTTTGATCTCCACAGACATGGCTGGAGACGTCTAGAGCTCCCATCAAAAAATGTATTTCACTGTCTTCAAAACTGTCCCAAGGTTTTGTTAAAACTTTTGGTGGGTTTCACACTTAGAAATATTGAAACACCATCTTGAACTGTGGTCACTGGCTTGGCAGCTTTCTCGCTTAACACTACAACCACCCCTCCTCCTTCCGACTTAATAAATAATGTAACATTAACATGATACGACAGATTTCTGTAGCCATGTCAATACAGTACGCAGGCTATGACGCGAACAAATGTGAACACACCAGTGGCGACTGGGCCGAGTTAGTTTTGATACAGCAGCCATGCTCAAAATTACTTGTCGTGAGGATTTGATGTTGCAATTATCACTAAAATATTTTTTTTCCTCTAAACAAGGCAGTTTGGAGTTGTAGAAAGCGGACAAAAGGTACAACGGTGCCAACCCTGCCATCATTATCCTCTGTGACTACATCTGTCGACACCTACAGAGTGTCTGTCACTGTCGGAAAATCTGTTCACCTTGGAAACAGGAGTTGATATCTTATCTGTCATTTATCTATTATGTGAAGCAAGTGAAGTATAAAGGAAGTGAAACAAAAGGAGCGAGAGTGAGAATACATGATTGAATCTCCTGCCAGCACAACGGGGGAGGCCGGTGTCCATTTTGTCACAATAGCTGTGACGTAAAATATTTGTTGGCAACATTTATTTGCGATAAAATGAGACTAATAGTGTGAAAAATGCTCAAATTAGCATGTGTCTGTGGAGCCAGATACTGAGGCTCTGGACTGATAAAACGGTATATTACATTTTGTTTCATAATGTTTTTGAAAAATGACGGCCGCATTACGTTTTTTTTTTTTTTTTTTTACCTTAACCTTCTTTTATACATGTCCGATATCATCAATATCATAAAATAGACTGACATCTACAATCCGACTAAAAGTTAGAAAAGAAGCAGTGACACACCTGGGACAAACTGCGAAGGAAACCAGTTCAACACCATCGAGGAGCCGTGGATGTGGAGGTCACCTAAATGTTACTTTTAGTCGACCATCTTTCACGTTGCTGCCGGAGGTGCAGGATTAATGTCAGTGGTCAGCTGGACAGTGAACCAGAGAGTAAGTCCAGGGTCTGAATGATGTGCTGCTCCACAGTAAGAGCTCACGTATCTATTTTCACAGAGAGGATAGTCAGTCTGCTGTATTACCTCTGGGCAAGAGTGACATGACACTGATGTATGACACCTTTTCTTTTTCTTTCATTAAATTCAGGAAAGACCGAATGACGCCTGCAACCATCTTAACTTTGCGCAATACAGACTGCAGACCAGCTGGAGCCTCACAATTGCAGAAACTTTCCCTGATAAAGGGCGCTTATGTTGCAGTGTATGCTGAACTGTCACGGTCCTGTCATCTTAGTTTCATTGTATGTTGTGATTTCTTGGTTTTCCTTCCTCCAGCGTTCTGTTTCCACCCCCTGTTTTTCTTCACCAGCCTGGTTTTTCCCCTCCACACCTGTCTTGTATCTGTTTAATGAGCCCAGCCCTGTTACCTGAGTTCTCCCCGCCGGTCTGCTCTCCCACCACACCCGCACTGCATCGCCCTCATTATCTCCCCTTCCTCCCTCTCGGTGTTCCTCCAGCCGAACAGCTTCTCCCTTGTTTACAGAGTTTCTTGGCCTCCCTCCACCAGCGACTCATTCCCTCAATAATTTGGTTTGTATTTAAGTCCGGTCTTTTGTCGAGTCATCTGCTTAGTTTCTGTGCTCTGGCTGTTGAGAATCACGAGTCAGTCAGTCGATTGGTCTGTTTCTCTGATGTTTCTTGGTGTTTGCCTGTTCCTTGTTTTTGCCTTTGACCGAGATTCAAACTTGATCCATTACACGTACCTGCCGCCTGGTGAATTTGGGTCCACCGTCACTCTGCTTCACCGTGGCACCAACAAGAATGAAATGACTAAAATGTGACAATCAAATTCATCTTTTCAAAGGTGTAGTCACTGAAGGATTGATTACACCCGTTTGACATCATAGTTATTAACACACAATAGTCAATTTTGTGTCCTTGTGTCAGCCTAATGTGAATTAGGCAGCGTTAGAAACTAACTTAGTACATTTACCAATGCACTGTGTTTAAATACAAAATTGAGGTACATCTGTCAGGCAACCTTCTACTTATGACTACAATTCTAAGTGAGAAAACTATTTTACAGATTAAGTCAGATTAAAAATTGCGTACAAAACAGAGAGAGTTAAAAAATGTTGTTGTCACACAACAGAATACAAGTACAGCTACAACGACAAGCCAAGGAATGGCAGAGTATTATTACTATTCAGTGTTTGACGCATTTTTATTTTTTTTTGTATTTCCAAAAAATGTTATGGCTTAAGCTTCACATATGTGAAGATTTCTTGATTTTCCTTTTAATCATTTACATGTATTTTTCATAATAATTCTGAATGTTGGACTGCGACAAACATTGTTGAGGTGTGACAACATTTTCCAGTATTATGTGAATCGCTGGAAATCAGTTAATGAAGAAAAAAATCTGCACATTAATCCACCATAAAATGTGTCATAATAATCGAGTGTTATATATAATACTTAACAATTTTTTTTTTAGTATTTTTTATGTTTATGAAGGACTTTGACTTGTCACAGAGAATTTATGGTGAGGTATTAGTGCTTGTTTCCTCCACCACTGACTGTCTTTCAGTCCAGGTAAGTTTTCTCAGTGTGATGCTCTCTCTGCTTCCTTCTGAGTCTGTCGTCCTGTTGCTTGAATGCAGGACAGGATGTCCGCACTACAAGCCGGTCCTGAAATGGACCTGAACTTCACTGTCGTCCCTGAGCCTTTCTAACACGTTTGATGAAACACTTTATAGGATGCCGTGAGGATGACAGTGAGCGACACTCACGACCCCATCCTGCAAAGCCAGGATGAAACAGGAAGGAGATGGAGCAGTGACCTTGGAAACAGGGCTGTCATCACATCTATCTCTCTCTCTTGTGTCCAATTCCTGTCAGTGGCACCGACATCGGCTCCTCCTATAATCCCGAATTTATGTCCGACGTGTTTAAAGGAATGTGTTTTTGATGGGCAGAGTCGAGTAGGTTGCATTGAATTTTCCCCCCGTAGAGGTTTAATTCAGCCAGCGAAGGTGAGAAAACTCAATTCTGCAGATGGAGAAACTCTCTCTGCTGCTTCCTGCTGCCGTCTGCCTCTTCTCCCCACAAACTCACACGTGTGGACAGGAACACACACACACATCCACACTAGGAGTGATGTGTGTGAAATATGAAAAGCTTATTCCAGGGAAACCCATCTGATATCTGTTTCAGTCATTACCATAATAATTGGCACTCCACTGCACAGAGTAAGAGGCTGGCGGACTGGGATAGAATAATAACTAGAGGAGAGGAAGGAGGGGGGCGCACGCTGCAAAAAATGTCAGTCGTAACTATGTTCATATTCTGCCTGAAATTTTTATCCGACCATTAAAACACACTTGGTCAAAGAAAATTGTTTGACACCGAGTAAAACAATAGCAATGTGGTTTTATTGCCCAGCTTGACTCCTGACTTAGCGGAGCACTAGCTCCAGGGCCAATGAAGCCAACCAGCCAGTGGCAGCTTGCTGCACCAAAATGGAAATATAAAATATTTTTGAAAGCTATCAAAGCGTTGTCGTTGGCTTGCTTTTACTCCCTTCATCACCTATTTTCTTTCCAGAGAAATGCATTTAACAGCTCAACAGCTAACTAAGCCAACTAGCTATAGGCAAATGCGGTTAGTTTACTTAGGCGACATTTAAAACTCCCTAATTCACATTGGTACTTGTTGTCAAACTGGCCTTATAATGTTAAATGACATTTTACTGTCAAGATCAAGTTGTAATTGAGGTCAAGAAAAATTATTATGTTACAATAATTATGGTCTCATGACAGCCTGTGTGTGTGTAATGTAGCCAAATATACATTTTTGGTTAATTTCAACAGTACAAACAACCGTAAACACTGGTGCCATGTCAGTCTTGTGCACCCTGTCAAATAAAATGTTACCGGAAATTTCTTTGAACACATATGAGCGTACTCTTTAGTATATTTTCTCTCTTTTAAAAAAAAAAAAATAAAGCTCAGAATGCACAGCTCAGTGGTGATCTGTTAAAATCTGCATGTTCTTGCAGTGTGATGCTCAGTTTCACGCTGTAGGTGCTTCTGCCTCCCCTGCTGACGGCCGTATGAATCTCAGCCACTTTGAGATTTCTCAGCTGCCATGTCCTATGAAGCATTTCATTGCCTTACATGTGAGGTTCTTTATGTTGCATTGTCAACACACACACACAAGCGCACGCGCGCACACACGCGCGCGCGCACACACACACACACACACACACAGGGTTTGCTCTGTCTCTTTGTTTTTCGATTTCACAACTGATCTTGCTCCAAGCGTGCAGCTCCCAGCGGTGATGAATGGCTTCATATGGGTATAAATGCAGCACCGTACAGATTAAACTGCTGTCAAGAGAAGAAAGATTCATGCTCTGTTCACGATGTTTACTGTTATATGTATAAATCCACAGGTAAATGGGATGATAGTTGAGGCACCACTGGTGATGTCAACAATTTCACTCCCATCAACAAACACAAGTTTTACTTAGATCGAATCTTACTGTGTTTAAACACGTTGTGAGTGTCCTTGAGGTCTAACATACATGTCTGGTGCATTTCCAAAGCATTTACTTTTGTTTCCCTGTTTATTTGCTAGAAGTCTTACTCTTCCCTGTCGTTGATGGTGTATTACAGCTTACAGTATGTTGGGATGTAAACACCCCCTTAGACCGGTGGAATTGTGTGGCACCATTGGTAGGACACCCGTGCATGTGCATCCTCATACAGATGGAGAAAAATGGAGATCTACAGAATTTTTGACGCATTTTGACATTATTTCAAAGATGCAGATGCAGAACTGACACTTTCTTCCATAAATCGGTGGAAAATGTGAGAGCACAGGAATGGTGTTTTTAAAGCGGATATCAGCGCCACTATTTGTTCATTTATCTTATTTTATTTATTTATTTAATTTTTTGCCAGTTGATAACTCGGCCTATCTTTATTAATTTATTTTTGGTGGATAGTTGCCCATCAAAAGTCTTACTTTCTTCCCCCAGACCTAACAGCTGTTTGTTAAGCTACATAATTGTTTTACCTGCCCTCACAGAATCTGTTTCTGACCTCTTTGTTAAAGGGAACAAAGGTGAGCACTTGGCTGAGCCGGAGGGAGTTGTGTTTGCATTAATCACACAGACGCCAGCGAGTCTCTTGCTCTGTTACAACCCACCTTTACAGCCGCTCCGACAGAGAGTGACTCATGTGGATTTATCAGTAAGACACCAGGCGGCTGAATGACAGCTGCAGCATCTGCCTTTGATTCAGCACCTGGAAGGAGACTGCTAATGCAGGATGAGTTGCAAACCGTTTCATCATGTCAGTGGAAATCCCGCAGATTTCTTGTACAGGGGGGAAAACTTTGAAGGTGAGCTGCTTTAAAACAAAAGCAGTAGGAAGACTTGAAGTAACCCAAGATGATCAAGCTTTTGGGAGTGACTGCTTTTAAAGCTTATTTACATCTCCTCCCTGATTCATACGGTCTCAGAACATCTTTTAGTGGTGTCCAGCTGTACGGTGGAGCAGCTGCACATTCAACACCACAATGCTTCAAGGGTCAGTGCCGCTGCTGCAGCCCCCCGCCGAGAAATTAAAGAGGAGAAAGACAAAAAGATGGGCTGTCTGCCGGCTTCGCTCATTCTCGCCAGTTTCCTCCAAGGTCAGGGATGAAGCGGTGCATGACTCATAGAATCATTTAATAAATCATTCAATGGGTGAAGAGATTAAAAAGGCAATACCTGGAGGCAGGGTTGCTAATGCTGCAGGAGCAAAGCAAACCTCTCCCAATCTCCTGCAGACACAATTGTACACACGCAATTTGCTTCTGCAAACACGTTTTTGAGGAAATGTAATTATTGTCCCAGCAGGAGATTAGATTCACAGCCAATATCACACAGAAATATACAGACAATATCTATATGTTCACTTGGCTCCCCCGGTAAAGTCATCGATGCATTTTGTTCAGGCCTGCTACAGCACAGGGGACACACAACTCCTGCTGAAGTGAGCTGTTCTCCATGTATCTCCGACCAGATGGTAGTAATGTGAAGTGCCGATTGAGGGGGTGATCACTGTCATTTGCCTTTGTGAGTGCTAGACGTGTGATGCCACGTCTGAGAGATTGTGTGTGGGAAGGCAGATACATTTGGAAGCAGTGTGCGTGATCCTCATATTTTGTTGGAGATGGTGAGCGTGGCAGAGCGGCAGGAGGATCAGTACGGCAGGACAGGCTGAATTACGCCTTTCTGGGTTTTGCTGGGATCTTTTATGTACAAGAGTGAGTTTACTGTCTATAATGAGTCCAAGATGGAAAAACACCCGAGACCCGGCCCAGTCCATCCAAATATCTGTATTTTTCATGCACACAGCCGGAAGATGTCCCGACTTCTTGCACAATGTATTTTCCTCACCACAAACAGGGCTGGAGATGTTCTGGCTTCTTGTCAAAAGTGTCTGTTTATTCTTGCCACAAACTTTGCTGGAAGTTGTCCCAAGGTCTTCTTATAAAGTATCCAGTGGTTTTGTGCATAACTCTCGAAATGGCTCGGTGGACTCCTCGTCTGTATTTCTACCACCATCCCCTCCGTCTTGCGATATGAAAGTCGGGTCGTGAACGTATAATGTGAACGCGATATGACACATTGCAGAAATGTTCATGATATATATAAATGTGAACATATTTACAGTTAACTGCCAACATTTTGTCCATGCATTAGGCTGAATGACCAGTTCTTCTGTTTTATTCGTGTTGTTCGGTAGTTGACAGTGAGGTGAGAAATATGAGCAACAGAGTTATTGTGATGGAGTAGTTCAAGTATGGCAGTATCATCAGAGTATCTGATGTATGTGGTAAAGTGACAGGCAGGTATAGAAGTTTGCGTAGATGGTATAAAGAACAGGGCCGAGGACATCACCCTGATGAGGGGCGCCGATGTTGGAGAGGACAGCTGATGATGTCACTCTGCCTGTTGCCCGTTGCTGAGGTAACTGGGAACCTCTGTCGATGATGAAATGGCGAAGCGTCCTGGTAATCTGGTGCCACTGAGAGGAGGAGCTGAAGTTAACGAAATGGGCTGAGGCGAAGTTGCCTGGTGGGTCCAGACGTCAGAGGAGGGAGTGGAGGAGACGCACCACAGCGTCGTCTGGCCCTCGTCTGGCCCTGTGGGCGAACTGCTGGGGGTCCAGCTGTGGTCTGACAGCTGGCAGGATGGAGTGCAGGATCAATCACCATCTGATTAACATACAAGGACAAAGTATAAATACAACCTGTGAACTTGTATACTGATTTAAGGTTATCTGGTGTTGTATTTAAGAGGTAACGTTGTATAAGACAAACTGAAGACATTATCAGTGAGGGCGTAGATTCCAGGGAACAGAGTTTCTGATGATCTGGATAACAGCTGTATTTCCTGAAGATCTGTTTATAAGCTGAAGGGAAGTGAACAGATTTTTAAAGGTTAAACAGCAATGATGATTGACAAAATCTTAATTGTTAATCTTAATTACCATGAAACATGTAATCACTCTCACTTACTTGATTTAGTGGAATGGTCTTCCTGAAAAATGTGCGTCTTTTGGACCACATGTAGAAACAACATTATGGACCCACGTTGGTTCTGGCCTATAAGACTGTTGACCGATGACATCATAGCATGGCATCAACATTTCCCACAATGCTCTCCACTATACTGTGGGCCCCTTACATCCTGCAGTAAATGAAGAAGACCTTACATAAAAAGGCAATATGTTTTTAAACCAATCATTCTAAGTAACACACTTCTAAATTATTACATTCTAAAATAATCTTTTAATTCAAATAATCATGAAATTCTCACTGAAGCAACACAATAAACATCTGAATGAAGCTGTCTCTGAGACTCTTTCGCAGATAAAGTGAGTACAACACATGAAATCCTTTGACTGAATGTTTTTTGCGAATAAGCTCAGTCTAAACTTTTCTTTTCTTTTTTTTTTTTTTTTTTTTCATCCGGGCAGCATCGCATTTCTTCCAAACATATTCAGTCACATTTTTTAGGGTTGGCAGAAGCGGCATTAGAAGAAATGCGCCTGGCTGTCGGTCAAGTGCGGTGAAGGATGTGGGCCAGAAGGGCTGATCTCCAGGGGCTGGACGACGGCCAGCACACCTTCGCTTTATTCATTCAGATGGATCTGACAGCTGCATCATGTTTTGTGTCATCAGGTCCACATTACATGATAATAACTTGATTATAATAATCTTCCTGCGCTCCCTCACCACCCACCCACGAATCTGAAGAAACGGATCCGAGAGGCGTTGATAACTGCGAGATGACAGATTGAATTGTGTTATACTTCGCTGCCGTGTGAAGGTGCTTTTCATCCTCACGTCTCCGTCTCTGTCTCTTTTCTCCTCCTCGGGTCATCGTGGGCTGATTTTCGCCTGCTAATTTCACGAAAAGGTTTACTCTGATTCGTCATTAGAGGCTCACAGTCGCACAAGTCACGCCGTCCCTTCTTCCGAAATGCCTCGATTTAGTGTGACCTTCCCAAAGCTCTGTCTAGCCAATATGTCTCATTACTGCACCGTAGGGGAGCTGAGAAACACACACACACACACGCACAATAACACACACTAACACAAACACAAAGAAATCTACGCTCACACAGATCACAGATAATTAAAGAAAACACAAATATACTGACAGGCACATGCAAGCAGATCAAATATGAGAAAGTAACACACATTCTCTGCAGCTCTGCCACATCCTTATTCACACACACACATGCACACACAACCACACACACACACACACACACACACACACACACACGCTGCAGAGCATCAGTGACTGACAGAAAAACTCTAGAGAGAAAAAGAAATAGGTCTGAGAAGTGAGACTGCATAAAAGGCTTGACAGATTTATGCACACACACACACACACACACACACACACACACGCAAGCACACACACACACAGTCTAGGAAACAGGCTGAAAACCAAATAAAATAAATAGACAATAGAGGCATAAAAAGAGCAATATTTGGAATCCATTTTACTATTTGAGGTGAGGGGGGCTTTTGTGCGTCTGTGGTCATGATCCCTCTTAACTTGACTCCATTTCAGTCATGAGGTGACGTCACTCCTGAGGCTCAAGTTCACAGGGACACCAGCTGATTATGATCATGGCCTCAGATCAGTTCCTGTCCATGTTATCGTTTTTGCCGTTTAATCTTAACATTTTAGTTGCCCTGCGTGGATTTTCTTGACACAATCAATGGTAATGAGGTCTTAGAGAAAGTGCCGCGCATCGATCACATCCTCCGAGACCGATAGAGACCAGCCTGATGACAGGAAATACAGGACCAAGGTGTTTTACAGCAGCTACGACCAGGACTCTGACAACAACGACAAGGTGGATTCGGGTGGGGGGGGGACATGAAGAGGAGCAAGAGAAAGGTCGAGCATCAGAGCGGCAGTGGGGGAAAAAAAAAAAAAAACAGCATGTAGAGCCTGAATATTTTTACATCTTACAACCAAACCAGAGCTGGTCATTATTTTAACAGTGGAAAGATACACAAAGTGGTTTGGTTTTATTTTGATTCTGTGTCTTTTTTTTTTACGATGAGTTAACGAGGCAGTTGTCTTTGTTCTGTAAAAGAGGAGCTTGAACTCAGAAGGTGCACGGTTGGATTTTTCTGTCTTTATAAGGAAAATAGATGTGAAACTCTTTCCTCCCTTGAAAAATTCCCCTCGAAGATCAGAAGTCAGCTATCATAATAAATGATGTATTAGTTCAGACTGGTGCCATCGGAGGGTAGAACCACCTCCCACAGTCTGTCCGCAGGTTTGGGCTTCACCAGTATGGAAACGTCTGCCCCCAGGCCTGGTCAGTGATACGTGAAATTGCTGTATGACATATGTTTCACCATAAGTGAACATTTGAAGATAAAAAGCCATGCCGATTTGCAAATGCTTCCAGATGTCTTTGAATTCCAACAAACTCCTATGGCTCCATTCAGGGCAAAAAAAAAATCTGTCGCCACCAACTGGAGGACGTCTTTGTGAAAAATGGGCGACTGAAGGTACCAGCGGGGTGTAAATTCACTAAAAGATGCCTGATGAGGGAAAAACATCTCTTTTAGTCTCTCTCTCTCTCTCTCTCTCTCTCTCTCTCTCTTTCCCCCTATTTTTTTGTCGAAAACAAAAAATAACAGAAGAACACATTTTTGCTTCCTACTTGCACAGACATGATGAGAGCGCTGTTCCTAGTTGTGGTTAGTGTAGCCCCCCAAAACGAATTGGTTTAAGGTGGAATTTATAAGCTATGGCCAGAATTTTTGTGTAAAACATTCAAAAAGATGAACCAACATTACCAGTAGAGTATGACAAAAAAAGAAAAAAAGACATTTTATGTATTGTGTTGCAGTGGCCTAACTAATCTAATCAAACTTGGTTGGTCCTGTCTTGTAATGTGTCACCATTTAACCTCACAAGGTGATAGTTTGAGCGTTACATGTACAGGTCCCCCCTCTTTTAATCTGTTTTTCTTTACAAATTCTTTTACAAACTTAGCACGTGGCACATATAACAGGAAAGGAGAAGGTTGACAGAGTTGCTCAGCTGTTACCTCCAGATTCCATCGGGACGGTACTTGCGTCCATTACAGCCGCCCATGACTGTTGTCATTTTAGACAATACTCGTGTTTCCACCGGCTGCACTGCGGCACACTCCAGCAGCATCCCGCAGCTGCGTCAGTCTTAACAGAGCAGATTTAGCCTGACAGGAAGTCAGACAGTAGAGCGGCACGGTGCAGCCAATCAGTTTTCAGAATAAAACACCCAGTTCCGACTCAGGATTTACTGAGAACAAACACACTGAAAAAGGGACAAATAACTAAATGATTTACCTGCGCATCCCATTCACAAACAGTAGAAGAAATTACGAAATGGACACAATCTGAGCGACAACATCAACAACATCAAGGCTGGCATGACGCTCCGCTTCTGAAATGCTTCCGGTGGGATAATGAAGTCGCGTGAAGGACGGAACAAAACAGCTTCGGACACGACAGGTAACAGAGACACGCCCGGTGGAATCACAGGGTCACTGGAGCACAGTGTGAAAAAGGGTCGATTGATCAAGCTCATCGACCCCATAGAGCCAGCAGATCAGTTTTTCAGAGGGGAAATAACACAAGAGAAGCGTATCACTTCACTCATCTACTGTGCTGTCCGGTTGAATACAAGCACCGTGCGACATGTGCATCGAGATCTGATCAGGACAAGCCAGCTGTTGATACTCTTGTCAGATATTTGACACAAAATGCTATAAAATCTGTAGTAGTCTTGTAGTCTCAGCTCCCCCTCTCGTGTCACAAGTCCAGACACTTTTGTTGATGCGGCCTGGGTGTCTGTTGGTGACACGGGGCGGCTACAAAAGCACAGTGACAGCTAATCGAATGTTATCCTTATCGTAGACACGCAGGGCAGAAGATGAAAAATAGCAGAGTGTTTCTTTAAAAGCACATACGCTTTGATGTGAGCATATTGGAAAGTGAAGCCCTGAGGGTTAGGGAACGTGCGTGTGTGTGTGTGTGTGTGTGTGTGTGTGTGTGTGTGTGTGTGTGTGTGTGTGTTCCTGTCAGAGGTAGAGCTCGTGTTCACATGATGACAAATTGTCTCTCTTGCAGACTGCGTGTTCAGGCAGTGTCACTCATTTGTCTCCCGTACGCTGCTCACACACACATACACACACACACACACACACACACACAAATGCGTGCTCTGTCAGGTCTCTGGACAGCCTTGACTGTGTGTGTGTGTGTGTGTGTGTGTGTGTGTGTGTGTGTGTGTGTGTGTGTGTGTGTTAATGGCTTTATTGACCTGAGGCCCAAGGACACCACAGCACTCCGCCGCCCTAAACCAAATGGTTGCTTAATGGACGCCTCTCCTCCTCCTCCTCTTTCAGCCACACTTTTCCGCTCTCTCCACGACTAACCACCACCCACGATCTCCTCCCATCTCATGGACGTCCTCTCCTCCTGATCCTCCCTCCTTTTCTTAATCTCCCCAATCTCTCTATAATCTCGCGCTCTCCTCAAAGTCCTACATAAGCGAACAGGGAGGAGGCGAGGTATGAAAGTCGAAGAAGCGTAAGGTGTTTTTAGCTCCCCGAAGCACACAATCACACACGCAAACACACACACACATACACACACACACACACACACACACACACACACACACACTTCATGCAATCCAAGTGAAATTGAGTGTCTGGTGAAAGCCGCCCTTCATTCACCTGTCAGATGACACAAGGGGTAGCTTGGATGTACAGTGTGTGTGTGTGTGTGTGTGCGTGTGTGTGTGTGTGTGTGTTATGTTTAAATACATGTTTCCTTTCTTTCTTTTACTGAAACCCATATGCTATTTGTTTTATATCTTATGACAGGCTTGTGCAGTACAGCTGTGTTACCCACATTGGCATGAACATGGGCTCAGATGCATTGAAAGCCTCCCCAGTATTATCTGGCAGCTCAGGGTCCTCCCATGGGCCTCGCTGGCCCCGTTTAGTGCTTTGTCTATAGATGTAGAAAATCTCAAAGAAATGTTAAAATCCACACAAGGATCTTTACCTGGTTTAGACAAGATTAAAGGCATCAGAACACAGGAGGAACGCTTGTTGAATGTAAAACAGCATCTGAACTCTTCCGACACACAAACACCTCTCCGGTGTTGGGACTGCGGATCTGCATCCGGCAGTTTTCGCAACTTTCTGGAACGGAATATCTGACGATCAAGGCTGCTATTTACACAGGCGTTTGGCCATGGGGGAAATGAGCAGCGGACAATTTGAAGGTGGAAGTAGACAATCTGGCCTGAAAAGTGACTCATAGTGTTTCACTGGGTTGTTCACAGCAAGTTCTTGTGTGAAGAATGGAAAATAGAGAGCCGGACAAATACGTAAAATGATGTTAAAACGTCTTTGCCAGTCGAGTCCAAAGTAAATTGAAAGCTTTTGTTGAACCATTTGCAGCACATGTGTGGTTTTGGGCTCTTTCGGAAGGTTACAGTCAGATTCTTTTTTTTACCAATAAAATCATGCTCTGTTAGTTTGATCTATAGGATCTATAGGATGCAGATGACCTGTTACTGCCCCTACTAGCTGCAAACACTATAGATGTGGTCCAAGTTTGAATTTTATAAAAAATATCACTGTCACACAGAGAGAAGAGGAGGTTGACCTAAACGCACGAGATGGCACTGTCAAGTTTATTTCTGATAAACGGATGGTGCAGGGAAACACAATCGCAGGAATAGGAAACAACAAAAGCAGGATCACGGAAACTTGGCAGATGATTTGACGATGACTGAAAAAAAGACTGGATTTAAATGTAAACTAAACTAAAAGAAAAAAAAAACTAGATTGCAAAAGTACGAGACACGGGGAAGGGGCTGTGTGTGTCCGCAACATATTTCAGGGTAGTCCAATAGTAGATTGTCGTAAAACTACTAGAGATTTCAGCCTTAAAAGATAGTTAAAAGACAGGATCATTTCTTGTCTATATGAATTAATGTTTGAGGTGTGTGTTAGGCCATTTATACGTGTAAATACTTTTTACAGGCAAGGTGTGACTGCGTGTACTAATGAGATCTCCTCGTAATTTCATCGGTCACTTGCAGGAAATCTCTGAAGTCCTCTCACCACCGTCATCGTCTAGATACTGAGCCACCGGGGGAAAATAGTCATCTGCCGTCTTCACAGGTTGTTAATTAATTTCCGGATGGGGTCTAATCACTTTGGTCTCCGTTGTGAATTCTTCTCTCTTTTTGCAATTTCAGCTGCACAATAAAAACTTGAAAAGGTGACACTTTGTGCGTGTGGAGCAAACCTCGTGATGAGTTGTCTCTCCCGAGGCGTGACATTTCTGCAGTTTTAGCCTCAAAAATGACAACACAGAGGCTTTATTTTCTCTGCTTCGTTCACTTTTCTGTCTCAATAATCAATGAAATCCTGATCATGTTTCTTTGTGACATGTTGAAATCTGGAGCCTGCGGCGATTTTCAAGACAACTGTCCAAAAAGAAAAGACTGCGCTGTGCTGCAAAGTGTTTTTCATTCTGACAAATTGAAAAAAAGTGAAAAAAAAAACTTACAAACATTGTTCTGTCAAAATCCATTAGAGGCAAAGAAAAGAATTGTTTTTAATGGATTTCATTCAGCTGACTTCAAATTGAGCAAGAGCAAAAACTTGATTGAACATTGATTCAGTTTGCAAAGAACTGTCAAACCCCCGGCAGAGCAGCATGTCATGATCTGCTCTCGTTAATCAACGGTGAAAGGACTCAAATAAACATGGCTGAACTGACCAGACAGATGACAGTTGTGGAAAACAAAGAGTTGGCTGTGTCGTCAACAGCTAAAGACTGTAAACTTGAAAAACAGTGTTCGGATCGGTGAGCTATACTTAGTTATTCGTTGTCCCTCATCTTTATTTTGGCCTGTTTTCTCCTGAACATACGGCTCTTCTTGGAATGTATTCAGATTAACAGGTAAGAGGAGGAAAATCAACTGATGCAACCACAACAACAAGACCTACAGCTACCACTGAAGACACAGGCATTGTCAATAGGTGTCACATGTCCCAATTAAAAGCTCTGCCAAAAAGAGTTTGAGCAAGGTGACAATAAACTGTGACCAGGTCATGACCAAGATTTGAGACTGAGACGAGACCAGGACACTGTCGAGGCCTACCTGAGGCTGACCGGTGCAATGTTCTCAGCATAATAGGTGTGTTAAAATCAATAAGTAGTAACAGGAACCATTAAGTAGATATAGACTGAAAAAAATCTGTTTAACCACATCGGTAGGAACCTAAAACTAAGCAATTTTGCCGTGGTCTGACTGCGATAAATGGATCAAAAGGACACTGAAATAACAACATCACAATGCCGCCTTAGGGCTTGGCTGTGCTGAGACATATTTCCATAACTTACAAGGTAGTCTGACTTCCTCGCTCACTTTCATTCACAGCAGCTCCCTTTTTGTCCTGTCTTGTTACATATGTATGGTTCTGGATGTCTGCAAATGGCCTCGATTAGCTGTTATTATCCTCCGTTGCTGGTTATGAATGTCCGGACATCAGCGACTTTAACGTCATGACCTCAGTGAGGATGTCAACGCGACATGCAAAATCCTCGCTTCAGCAGCCATTGCATTGCAGAATTTACGTTGGCACGCAACTGTGTGTTTTCTTTTCAGCATGTAAATGAATTTCCATGTGGTTGAGGTAGTCATATTTTATTTTTCATTCACAATTCTCCTGTATTTCTCTGATTTATGACAGATTAATGATCAATCTCACCTTTTCGTTATCGTAACCTGTTCCTGATGCTGTACTGTGGCGCCTCGTCCTCCTCAGTGAGTGAGAGAAAAGAGATATGGAAATGGAGAAAGAGAAATAAATACTGAAGATTACAAATATATATTTCAGATGTCTTGAGGAGACAATCATCATCAGGAAGCTTGAGGGGCAGTGGTGTGCAGCAGAAAATTTAAAACAGGAATGTACATCCAATCATGGAAATGATGTTGGTGAGACAAATAACTTAAACATCAATTATATTGATATCAGTATTCTAGGTTTCAGTGTCGTCTTTTGTTTTTCTTTTCACAGTTGATGGCGCCACAGCTGGAAATCTACCCAGAGCCCCTTACTTCCTGTCCTGCACCTAACAGCGGTTTAATTGATCGATCATCCCTCATCGCACTGCGGGAGTGATGTCGAAGCCTATTTTCCCAGAATGTCACACCGTTGCTTCAACCAAACACCTGTCAGATAAACATTATTCACAATGTTAGCGCCCATTAACTCCTCCAATAACAATTCACAGACTGCACTTACAGGCTGTTAGGAAACTCTTTACAAATTCAGTCACATAGTTGTCATCATTGGGGGCCACAACCTGTTACCCATCCCTCCTTCCCTGCTTCAGCACTGTGGCAGCTGACGGCTGGAGATTACACCAGGTGCACCTTGACTGTATTCAATTCATGTCTCCGGCCGAGCATCGATTCGACTGTAATAGTTTATCGACCGAGATGACGCGGTATTGGCTCCGGCCATACAAACTTACAGGAAGCTCATATTGCCGTTGAAAAGATGGATTGCCAGGTGTGAAAATCACCCCGCATTGTGAGTTTTTTCTCAAGGACGCGGCGCAAGGCGAGTGAGGCGAAGTGTTCTCTTCCCAGAAAAGACAGAATAGGGAAGGAGGGGAGGAAAAAAAAAAAAAAAGGCAGCCACCTGAGAGAGGAGGGGAGATTGTCATTCAGCAGGCGTCTGATGACTGTCAGGCAGTTCTCCTCCACTGCAGATGTGACGCAAACATACACTCCTCTTTCTCTTCCCCCCAATGTGTCATCCTCCTCCTCCTCCTCCTTCACCCCCTCTTTCCTCTTGCACTTTTCCTCCCCTTCCTCTTCTTATTACTTCCTCGTCTTGTCTCTCAGTTCATTTTTCTGTCCCTTCCTCCACTCTCGTCCTCTCTCCCTCTCTTTTTCTTCTGAGCTCTCTGTCCTCCCACCTCTCCATCCCCCCCCCTTTTCTTCTTCCTCCTTCTCTCAGTGCTCTCAGCGGAGATGAGTGGGTGGAGTGAAGCATTGTGCCCTGGAGATTGTTGTGCCATCAGCTTTTTCAGACGGGCCAGACCTCGCCGTGTCCGTGTGTGTCCTTGTGTGTGTCTTTGTGTGTGTGTGTGTGTGTGTGTGTGTGTGTGTGTGTGTAGTTGCGGAGCCCCTTAACACAACAAGAAAAATGGATGGACGTTCCCTTTTTACTCCGGCTTAAATAAATGATCTGAGTTATTGGTTCATCGTTGTTGTCCAGCAAATAGATAAATCTCACTTAGAAAATGACAGCTAATTTTCTGTTTCTCCGGCTCGCCCCTGCATTTCTTGATTTTCTGTTATTCCTTTATTTTCCCCTCTCTTTCCCCTCCGTCTCTCTCTTTTCTGCTCTTATTCCTCTCCATGTTGGCTCAGAGAGGAATACATCCCCCTTCCCTCTCTCGCAATATTTCCACATATCTTCTCACTTACCCTGCCTTCGTCTCCTCCTCCTCCTCCTCCTCCTCGTCCATTTTTAGACAGTAAATCCCATCCCTCTCCTACAGTACATCTCTGCGAGCGTCTCAGTGTGTATATAAGTGTGTGTGTTTTCTAAGTGATAGTAAGGCATGCACTCACACACACTCACACACACACACACACACAAAGAAAGACTGAGCAATATGCCAGCACTCACCTTCTCAACCCCTCATACTGTAAATTCTTAAACACGCTGACTGTGACCGTGATATGATACTAACGCACCACTGTAAACAGATAATCCCCTCTGCATTCGTGGAAAAGGGGAGAGAGGAAAGTCAGGGAAACCAATTCTGCGCCAGAATAATTGGCTTGACACGGCATTTGGCTAACAAAATGATGCATCGTTAGACAAATTATGGCAGTAAACGTTGAATTCGGTGAAATGAAACAATACATTGTGCTGTGATTCAGTTCATCAGGTTTGTTTACTGTGGCTGAGCTGAGCCTGTTTTCTTTCTCTTCTACTCTCTGCAAGGTGAGGTTGCTGAAGGCCAATCACAGTATTTCTCCTGCTCCAGCTACAATACAAATAATTGATTTTTTTTTTCAGTGTGTTGAGTCTCCTTTGTGAAAATATGCGTAAACGGAGACCATAACATGACAACCGAAGTCACTGAAGCATTCAAAGAAGGTGGAAAATGAAGGTGATTTTTTTCTGCCTCTGTTCTTCAAATGTTGCGGTAAGTGGGACGAGGCGGCGCCATCAGTGTGAATTAATTACTGTAAGTCACTCTGGACAAGCGTCTGCTAAATGCCCTAAAATGTAAATGTCAGTGTGGATGGTTGTGCCAGACAAACCAAAATCAATATAACAAAACCAGGCCTTACTGATTCCTGCGTCTTTTTGGGAAACATGCGTGTGATGTAGTCTAGAAAGTGTGTTGTAAAAGAGTGGAAGTGAGCGTACAAGCACGTGCCAATAGCCACAGAAAAGTGCATGCTGTTCATGTTACTTTAGCCAGTGACGAGGTGTCTGGATGAACTCAGATAGCAGCAAAGTAGTTGGGTAACTGAACCTCTCTGTGTTTTATTTGCTGCTACCGGAGAAACATTAAAAGTTTGTGTTCCAAGCGGCGCTGCCCTGTGCTTTGCACTGAAAACTTAAGAATATTTCAACTTCTGAGGAAATGAGAAGGAATGCATGCCAGACACGCACGCTGTTTTTGGCCTGTGGCCCATCGTTAAGTCTCAGTTTTGGCCCGCTAAGGGAAAAAGTTTGGACGCCCCTGGTTTAGAAGCTGGATAACAATAAGGTGAAGGAGAGGCTTTTTAATTAAAGCTATTTCATCTCACCTCACCGGAAATCTATACCACAGAAGCTTGGAGCTTGATCTTTGTATTTTGTGACAGGTTTTGCAAGTTCTGCTTGTTGGTAAAATACAACTGGCACTTGACTGATGTGTAATTGGCATTAACGTTATTGGAAACAAGTTTTATATACAGCTCTTACAGAATTACCACGACCTGGATGACTGAGATCCTTCACTAACAAGTTTAGGAGCGTTGAGCGTGAAAGCTACAGGATGTTTTTGAACACAAACGCAACAAACATAACTGTACTTCAATCTTCGAAAATGAACAGAATGACCTTCATCTCCCCGGTCTATTCTTAAACAGCAACCACGTGCATTGATTGGAGCTACAACATGAATGAAGGGAAGGGAGAGAGAGCCACGTCACCTCTGAGTAATTACCTTCTCAATATACTGCATGGATCGCATGATTCAATCTTAAAGGGCTATTAATAGCATACGGCATGATACATTAACATTCATCAAAGAGAAATATAGTTTCATCAAACCTAAAATACCTCAATATAAAGCAAATGTATACTGAATACAAAATCATAAGACACAAAAAAACAACCCACCGCTTATGAAAACAAACAGTGTTAAGTATGATATATAGAGCTGAGATCTCCATCTGTATTTCTGTTGGCTTCGCTCCAACCGCTTGCCTGTAAACCCGAGTCCAAACCAAACCAATCTGGCGGCACAATCAGAGAGCACAGAACGGCCCATAATTAGAAAGAGATTAACTGAGACGCAGAGCGAACAAACCAGACAGAAAACCTGTGAGAGATGTGAGCTCTGTGTGTCGCTGTGAGGTGAGAGGAGCAGTTTTTCATCGAAGCAGCAACCTGTTCCAGATTCTGAAGCAGGGTTCGACCTCTGTGTTTTATCTGTCCGCCCGAAAGTTGTTTATCATCGGTGTTGTTTCACAGAAAAGCAGAGGAATATAGAACAACAGGGGCTGTGTTAGATTGGATCTGAATTACTTGAATGCAACAATAAAAGCGAATGTTTACATCGGGGGAAGCTTGTTGGTGAAGTTCCGCCGCTCTCTGAATGCTTCAGGCAGTAAAATCTAAAGTCCGACTGTGTCTGCAGTCTTTGACTTCTCACACCTTATTGGTCAGGTGAGGTGGCCGTGTGTGTGTCTGTGTGTGTCTGTGTGTGTGTGTCCTTCTGTCCACCCATCTATCCCTCCATCAGGGGCCTTGACAAGGTCCATGTATCACTTAGCCCTGGGCTGTCAGGCCTTTCCCATAAGCCACCGCTGCCTAGAAGATTAATGGCTGTCTTAATCTCACACTTGGAGCCTGCTAATAGACGCAGATGGACAGACCTCTCTCACACTCCACGGGAAAAGACATCCACATTTGTCTTTGAGGGCTTTGTTGTTTGTCCGCCTGCCTTCGTTAAACACGGAGAAGTGTCGGACACGTTCCAGTCCCTTTTGTAGTATGTAGGGCAGCCGACACGGCACCGTGTCATTCTCCATTTTAAGGGCACCCATTAGTGCACTTTATCACATTTTCTCCATTGGGAGAGCAACGTGTGCGTTTCTGTCGCTCTCTCCACCGGAGAGTGAGGACAGGCTCACTTAAAGCTGCCATGAGAATCTTCATTCAGTTTTGACTCTGGCGGCCCCTGTGGACAAAAACGGTACGACCACCAGTGCATTTGCTCACGGCAGATACATGCCAGCTGTTAGTGGAATAAATTAGCTAAAACAAACTCACACAATGGCAAGTAATGCAATCTTCTACCTCTGCTTTCCCTACTAAACAGAAACATACAACCATAAGACTTCTGAATTCATGTTTCTCTGTTGGTTTATGACTGTAACACAGGGTTTAGTTTCTCTATTAATCAGATAAGATATGACCAAAATATACATACAAATGTATTTTCTGTGTTAAACTCTATGTTCATAACTCTTCTTTTTCCGCCCTGTTCCTCTCAGTTTCCTGAAGGTCAAAGAAAAGGTCATTCTGTTTTTTTTCCCTCCAGTCACTGATAAAAAAACTCAGTGCACCTATTAGACATCTGTCTGAAACATCTGTTTTGGACACTGACCTCAGATCAGGGGGAGGAAAAGCTAATTAACCATGTCTGATAGATTTTGAGCAAAAACTGTGAACAGTTTGGCCACTGTGAGTTTGCGATTAGAGGCTCAGTGATTTAAATCCCTGAAATGACATGAAGGAAAATGAGTGATAACGCTCAAATGCTCATCTTTCTCTCAGCAACTACTGGCAAGGTGTCACTGCGGTTGTGGGAGGTGACACAGACTCGATCCACGCCAGTCTGTGATGGTTCCAGTCAGGATGCTTTCTGTTACTCCAATGTGAGAAGACAAGAATTTGGCTCTGAAATTTGGCCTGCTTAGATTATTTTCTGTGCTTTTTTTTTTCTTTTCACTGGGGTGGAGATGTGTGATGCCCATGACAGGTTCTTCCTACAAGGACCCTAAAAAAGCTCACCTGCTCCACCTCAGCTCCACTGATGCAGACAGAGGTGTGTGTCTTTGCCTCCTGTTTTTTCTTAAAATCAACAATCAGCTCCTTGGTTTTGCTGACGTTAAGCAGTAGATTCTTCCCTGTGCATCACCCTGCAAGACTGTTGATTTCCTCCTGATATGAGCGCTGAGCATGGTTTGTAATGCAGCCTACTGTATGATGGCGGTGTCGATCCACATACGTCACGATAATATTCTCCTCATGTCTGGGAGCGCAGTCATGGGTGTACAGTGTGAACAGGAGTGGGCTGAGCATGCAGCCCTGGGGGGCTCCTGTACCGAGCACTTATGGAGAAAAAGGTGTGACTGCACAATCTGACAATCCGAACTCTCTGGGGTCAGTTTGTGAGGGACCCCGACATTCAGTTTCTGTGAAACTGAAGACAAGAGTGTTAAGTTAGGTTAAGGTTAAATTTAAGCTAGTTTAAGTTACTAATGAAGAAAAGTCAACGCCACCATTAACTAATAGATACCTACTAAAAAGTGATAGTTATGAAGATAGTTTGATAGAATAATTAAGATAGTAATATGTAAAATAAAATATATTTGTTGGAAAGATCTAAAGTTTGCATTTTGGTAGATAATTCCATAGATAAAATACTTAGAATGTAAATGATTACCATTAAAATAATGTGATATGATGAAGTATTTTATACAGTAAATGCATCATAGATCCAACTTAATGAGATCACAAGATGTTTATGTAATTATCACAGAATTACAAATGTTGATTTCCTGAGATAAAAGAAACATCTAACATCTAATGACAAGAGGCCTCCATATGTTTTCGTCTTCTCTTGAATTTATCTCGTTGTCTCGGGATGATAAGACAAACGTATCTATTATCGCCAGCAAACATCTCTGTTGTCTCAAGATAGTATAATAATTAACTTGTGATCTCAAGATAACGTCATTAAAAACTGAACATATGGCTGTGTAATAACAGCAACATATGATCCTTGAGGCTGTGGAGCTCTGCACTGAGTGGACTGTGGCACTGCAGGTGAAACAGGTGAGTGACTGAGCACAACCAGGTCCCTCCTGACTATTGCCATGAATAATAATGTCCTCTCAGTCATTTGCAGGTAATTACATAAATGAATGCTTATTAGCCACTTCCTCGTTTATGAGTGTGGATGCGATGAGTTCATTAAATCTCCCATAAGGAATTTATGGAGGGAGCGCTGCCACTTAGTGCTTGAATAAGGACCTATTAAGTGTGTTTAGAATGCTTTGAGGATTAAACTCACTGTTATAAACCATAATCTGTCCCGAGTATATGAGCATCAATTACCAAGACGTAAATGAGGATGATCATTTTGTCATTTCAGGTTGCTCTCTCCGTCTCTCCCTCTCTGTTTTCTGCCTGAGCGAGCCCAGACGACAGTCAATTTGGAGCAGACACACAGTATTGTATGTGAGAGCACCTTGTTCTCCTCATTGTGTCAGATATTCATTCTCGCAAGTCGACGTGTACATGATGTAACGCCGCTCGCCTGCCATTCAAATGCACCTTGATGAGTTGACTTAACATTTTCCCCAGCGTTCTGATTCAAGCCCGGCGGCGCTGCGGCCTAATTAAGTGTCTCAATAGCACTTTTCTTCAGGACATGATGACAAGAGCTCTTCTCTGACAAAAAACTTCATGTCACATATGCAGAAAAAGACAAGTCTGATTCATCTGTTGCACTTATGGGACCGAGATATATGAATATATTAAGTGCAGAGTTTCTGCTGTGTGAGATTTGTGGGTTTTCCTGAAATATGACTCTCACATAGGATCAGCTGGGTTGAGATCTGTTGACTTTAAAGACCAAAGAATGTCATTTTCTTACTCATCGATTCACTCAGTGACACCTCGTGTACTGTGGATGATGGCACGCTCATCATTAAAGACATCACTCATGTCAGGAGAGGATTATTTTTCCTTACAGGATAAAGTCACCACGCTGTTGCTCCTGACATTTTGATCCAAAATCAAAGTCAGTAACGCCAGCTGCTCAACGTTTTTAATACCTGTCACAGAGCATTATGGTATAGAAGCCCACTTCTGCCAGTTAAAGAAAGAAGGATGAAAACTAGAAAGCTTGAAAAATATGTTCCCATGGTAAATCATAATGATGAGATGAAACATTATGATCATGAGATCAAAATAGAGGAATGAGGGGTCACAATTATAAAATCGAGATAATAATAGAATAAAATGTATAATTATATAAAAGTTGAAAAGAGGATAAATAGTCTGAATTATGAGAATCAATTATGAAGTTATGACATAAAAATACAAGATGTAAAACTACAGATAAGTCAAAATGTTGACGTAAAGTCTAAATAATGAGATAAAAGTAATCACGTGATCATATCAAGTCATGATTATGAGCTATAAAATCAGAATTATGATTATTTCCCCTTGAACTGGTGGAAATAGACTTATGCATACAATGTGCTAATTCCTTATTCTCACTGGTTAACATGCTTTAAGGGAGGAAGTACTAATACTACAGTCCTGCACTGACAATGTATTAAAGTATAATCAGGAAAATGTAGCTCCATGTATGTTCTGAATATGTTTTACAATAAAACAAGTAAGACATAGTAATATAGTAAGAGAACCTCAAATTTGCTCTTACAATACTTGAGCAATGTACTTCATTACAATTCCACCACTGTGTAGTTTCTGAAGGGATTTGCCGTGAAATACTTGAAGACGGCACTAAATCTCGTATGTATGACAGGAAAGAGTTAATCCTAGTGACCTGATAGTAAGTGTGTGTGTGTGTGTGTGTGTGTCACTGATGGATCTGAGAATATCTCCAAAGTTCAGACTGCGCTGGAGGCTCGCTGTCTCATGCTGCGTGTCATCAGTCTGACAGTTTCTCACTCACACACAGAGCAGAAGAGGGAGAGCCGGAGTGGCACAATGATATGTTTATTGAGAAGCTTTGGATAATAGAAAAGGTGGTGGCTGCTGCTGGAATGTCACAACCATTGACAAAAAACATGGACATGAACTCCCTTATCTAGACACACACGCACGCACGCAGACACGCACACCCACGAACACACACGCACGCAGACATGCACTCACACACGTACACGTCCGATCACTCCAAAAAGAGAGAAAAAACTTACAGCAATGCACAGGACGAGACGGTAATCACAGTTTTTTTTTTTTTTTCCTACGAGCTCATATTCTACATGGAAAATTTCACAGTTACACATACATGAGGGAGATTTTTCTTCATAGGCACGGCAAAAGCAATAAGATGTGTATCTCAACAACAACCAAATAAACATTAAAAAAAAAAAAAAAAAAAAATCATTTTTGCACATTTCGTAAAATCCTCCAGGGGCCCAGATGGACTGAGTGTTTACGCCGGATCTGAGGTGGGAACATCCTCGATTTGCAGCCCTGCAGGGGACTCGAGGGGAAGGGTCGCGCTCACACTACAGGAGAGAATGTTATAGGGGGGGAGGATATGGATGTGTTAACTCTACCAGAGCGAGCACTCGGTTCATCTGCTGACCCCCTGTATACATCTTTATATCATCTCTCTTTCCTATACATATACACACTTAGGATTTGCAGAACTTGGGACCGAAACATTTAATATAAATGTAATCCCAGGTCATACAGAAGAATGGCTATTAGAGCATTGTCAGTCTACATACAGCGCCACTCGTCAATGTCCAGTGGGTGACAACGCTTTGAAATAATCATACACGAGTAAATCACGTACAGACAATATCACAGACGGTTACTTGAGCTGTTTTTTTTGTTTGTTTGTTTGTTTTTTTTTCCCTTTTTTAGCTCTTTTTCTATATTCTGAAATTCAAGTTCGGAGAGTTCACTGCGTTGTCCTGTTTGTGTGGAGCGCTTCGGGGGAGGAGCACACTAAATATATAACAAGGTAATTCATCGATAATTTAGCAGCCCTCCTCTGCACACCGTCACGACGAGAACACCGGGACAGACCCTCACACCCTCTGCTCGTCTCGTCTTTGGAAAAACCTTGTGCTCACGTAGGAATGACAGTGGGTGACGTTCTCCCTCTACCTCGCTCCCTCTCGCTCAGGTTTTTAAACATCGACTGTAGCAGCTGGACTGTAAGGAAAACAAAAGTCGAAAGCTGGTGTTTTTTTTTTTTATTTGTGTGAAGGAAAGCGAGCGCGATTGTTTATTTGGGAACGGGTTTGGTTTTGTTTGTTGCTCTGTTATTTAGTCAGTGCCTTCGCAGTAGTCTCGGGGAACCACGCAGTCAAACAAAGAAGCACTGAGGCGATAAATAGTTTGTTTCCGAGCAGTCTGACGACAAAGAAATTTGATCCCAAAAAGCTGATGACTATTGCTGGCATTTTAGAGTCGATTCCCACACTACTGCAGCACCAGAAAAAACACACATCACACCTCTGAGGACATGCAGCTTTAAATTAAGGATGAATGAAAATAATGGTAAGTTCAAAGTTGACCTGATTGGCTGACATATGTACATTTCTGCAAACCACGGAAATGTTGCATATCAGATCAATGTTTATACAATATGTGTTATACCTCATTTATATGACATGTATATGACCTGACTAGAGGAGGGGATGGGGATGGTGTGATGGCTTGGTGGCTGCCAAGCGAGAGACCACTGTTTGAGACATGTCAAAGCATGACACCACTGAATATTTCATAGGAGAAACTATTGTTAAAAACAGTGATCCAACATTTGGAAGCGTGAAAACCACTGGATAGTTCTAGTGAAAGGCATTTCAACATTCGGAAACAGGACACCATAGAATGTTTTTAGCAGTCTTAATGGTATCACAGCCAGAAAGTTTTGACATGTCATCAGGACAGTTTGAGGCTTTAAACCTTGTACTTTTAACTAGATGTCTCAGAAATGTCCAGCCATTTTCTTTGTGGCCACAGAACTAGGTAGGCCAAAACAGGATGTTTTCCCAACCAAGTGATTATTGTGCCTAATCCTAACCAGCCCAAAAGCACAGTGCTGTCATAGAGTAAAATTAAAAACTGGAAATAAATAAGAGTTTAAACATGTAAATAGTTTGCAGCAAAGTACAACGCTAACAACTATCCTGGTGATTGGGTTGAATTGGAATTTCCAATTCAAATGAGGTGGACAGAATTAATAATGAGAGCCAATCAGATCCACTTTGAGGAGTTGTGTTCAAGTCATATTGTCAGGTTTAGTCTTGCAAAGTGTTCCCATTAACATCCAAGTAATCAAGTCACTATTACAAAGACACCTTTCTCTATATACTTTCAATATGTTAAGTGCCTGACATGGAGATGCCTAAAAACCAAACAAAAATGGACACTAAATATCAGCTAAAGTCTGACATTCAAGGTTAGGGATACCCCAGATAGATATATTATCATTTAATAGTATTTATAACAATTACATGACCAACCTACGTCAGGTCATCCAACCATCCATCCCATATGACATGAACACAGCATTCCTCTAAAGATCGACCCTCCACAGAAGAATTTCTTCATAATGAGGCCACTAGACTCCGACGATTTCAAAGGCTCCTCCACAAAAAAATGTCGATGAAACACTGCTATTTATTTTACCCAAAACTGGACGACACAAGTCAACAATCCATTATGTGCTGATCAAGTGTTCAACTGGGCGTTCAGGCAAAATCCTTTTCTACTCATAAATCCACACAATCGTGTCTTATTTATCACGTACAAGTGCAGGACTGGGTATTGTTCTCTCATTTCCCATCATGTGAGGAGAAGCATTCAGTTGTGTAAAATGCCACCACCACCCCTTGCTGAACCGCAGACTCTACTACTTCTTGGTATGGTATCAGGTTATTTCCATTAAAGGTATTGAGCACCGATACCCAGCCCTATACTTGTGTTAAGGTGATCGATCACTGGTAAATGTATCACATGGACTAAACCAACAAAAGGTTGTAAATAATGGAAGCCAGGCCTGAACTCCACTATTTGCAGCATGGGCATGTTAATCACAGGGCATTACAAATCAATGGAAGTTATACGGATGTTTTTTTTTTTTTTTCTTCATTAACCTGGTCCACTATTTGCGTTGTGTTGACATTTGTTGCCTTTTTGATGATAACATCCTACAATGAACGTGGACACTTTCAACTTTATGGGTTGACAAAGAGCGCCTGAACACACCATTAGTTTTATTTATTTCTGAGTCTAAACCGTTGCCGCATGTAGGGGAGAGGAGCAGTTTCAGCCTGGACCTCTGAGGGCCACATCCTTCAGAGGATCCAGCCCCTGAGCTGGGACACGTCTTCAAACTGCTTGAAAACCTGGAGATTTTCCAGAAACCACTCAAAACAATAGACACTTTCAGTGTCCATTAAATATTTTCCTACATGTAGACATTCTGAATACCTGATATATGGGTAACTCGACGCTGCTATCTTTTCGTCATTTATGAATTTTCTTTCTTTCCCTTTTTCAGAGTGTCTAGCTCTCTGCTACTGGCTGAATTAGCTCCCACAGTGATACTATTGCTTCACATACGGCAGGTAATAACGAATGCTGGATGCTTAGTGGCAGTATTCAAAGCAACGAGACACTTATAGCCATGGGATGGCATGTGGGGGAGGATTTTTAGCCCAAACTTTTTAATTTCAGATAAAACTTTTCATCTTCACAGCTAAAATGGTTTATCACAGTGGAGATGGTATTATGGCGGTGTTTGTGTGTGTGTGTGTGTGTGTGTGTGTGTGTGTGTGTGTGTGTGTGTATGTGTGAGTATTTTCCTGCATGAGTAACAGACGTGTTTGTTTGCTGTGTGCTTGTTTAGATAAGCCTGTGCCTGGATGTACTGCCTCCACTGTTTCTGAGTGTGTCTGTGTGTGTCAGCTCAGCAGATGGAGTTTGATTCTCACCACTGGGAAATCTCAATCCCACAATGCACTGGGAGCTGCGCCAAATGAGGAAGCGGCAGCAGCGGCAATGAGGAACCAATCACAGCTTTAACACTGGAAATAAAAACGGTGCATTCCCTCTCTCCCTCATCTTCCTGCCGCTGTTCCTCCAGGACCGGCCATTGTTGTGCTATCCATCAACATGAATTGGGTCTATAGCATGAGTTAATTCCTAACTCATAAAACACACACAGGTATCACAGACACAGTAAAACCGATTAACACACATCACAAAGGAAATCTGGGACAGTGGGGTGGCTGTCTTTTTTTGTTTCCGAGCAGACAAAAGCAAACAGAAATGACTGGAAATCCCTCAGAAAATGACAGCAAAGAAAATTCCCCCAGAACAAAAACCGAGTGCCTCGTCACTCTCGGGCTCTATAGGGGGAACTGTTCCACATTTAGGCCAAATTTTACATCGGATCCCTTCCCTCTCCAAATCCCCCCGATCGGTCCAGTCAAGGAGCGTCTTTTGTTGGATTGCGGAGCGGTGGAGAGAGAGAGGACAGAGGAGTTGGTATTGTCTTCCCAGCATCTTCATGAAAACAGCACGGGAAAAACACAGCTTATCATAAACGTACCAGCAGTCAACATGAATGTACCGACAAAAATAAAGTGCTTAAAAAGAGCGGGATGGGAAAGACGATGTGATTTGACATCACATTCCCCTGCCGCAACGAGGCGGGTCCAGGTTTGAAAAATCAGATCATTGTCATGGTGCTTGAATGTGTGTGTCTGCATGTGTGTGTGTGTGTGTGTGTGTGTGTGTGTGTGTGTGTGTGTGCTAAGGTTTGACCAACATGTGAATTTGAAGTCAGTATACTATGCCAAACTTCAGCCTTTGAATAGAAGGTCAAAAAGCATTTTATGGTTTGCCTACATTTCTATTTTTAGGATGGAAAAGCCTCCAAAGAAGCATCACCCAAAGCCAGACTAATGATATTAAGGCAGAGTGAGGCGGTTGTCATTGAACACGACACCAGGGAACAACATCGGAGTTCAGCTACGATCGGGGAATAAACTTTATCAGATCAAAGATGAATGATAACTGAAAATCTGTTTATAACTGAAGCTCGACGTCAGAAAAGTCAACAAAATCACATATCGCTATGACCTTAGTGCGCGTGTGTGTACGTGTGTAACATGTTAGCAAACAAAGACAAAAGGACATCGTCCATTCCCTGTAGCCCTTCTTTGGCCGGTCTGGAACAAAAAAAAAAAAAAGGAGGTCTTCACTCTCCAAATAACCAATCACAGTCCAGCGGTGGGATATGCGATTGTCAAATGTAAAATCGCTACGAACGCCTGGATGTGAGGTTCGCACGGAGAAGAGAACACTGAGAAAAGGGGAGATGGGGAAGGTGGCTGGTTGGCCCGAGTGTTAAGTCCAGTTAGACATCCTTTAGTCCCATGCTAATCCAGGCCCAACAACCGGAGGCTGGTTTCCCAGAGGCTCAGCTGCAGCTGGGGGTCAAAGGTCGGCGGTGTTGTCATCTCCCGACGCCCATTGGCCCAGTAACCTCCCCCGCACTCCCCCTCCAGGTCCGGTGACAGAGCGGCGTGAAGCACAGAGGCAGCGCCCTCTGCGGGAGTCTGAGGAAAAAACACACACGTCATTAAATATATATAAATATATGCACATCTAAATAAACCAAAAAAAAAACTGCACACCGAAGGAACGGGGTGATGGCAGGATGACAAGTTCAACAACAAGTTATCACTGCAACGAACAAATAAAGTGCCCGAGTGTGTGTGTGTTGGTGTGTGTGGATGCCAGAGGAGGGCTGATGTCACTGTATGTTAGTGTCAGTGAGCAGGGAGCTCAGGGTCTCTGTGTGTGTGTGTGTGTGTGTGTGTGTGTGTGTGTGTGTGTGTCTGCATGCATAAGTGTGCGTGTTAGTGTTGATGCATTTTAACAATGATCTCAGTGTCAGCTGTGAGACCAGGAGCAGGTTTCAGAGCACAGAGGGGATCACATCCTGCGAGCATCAACAGTGTGCTTGCATGCTTTGTGTGTGAATCAGTGGGGATGTGTGTGTGTGTGTGTGTGTGTGTGTGTGTTGTAGCACTGCACAATACTTCCAAACATGAATTTTAATTGTTTCTCTGAATGAATTATTACTTTGCTTATGGGGCTATACTTTTCAGTATGAGCGACAATACAGGGAAACACAACTCCTGTTTCATTATTAATGCTGCTGTCTGTAGTTTAAAGGTTCATTCACACACTTCCCAGAATCACTTTTTTTGGGAATAAAATAAAATAGCTTGTCTCCGCGACAACAGGCTCATCACGTTTTCATACGGCTTTTGAGTTTCAAAAACATTGTCAGACCTTCGCCCTTGTTATTATCTCGTTGGCTCTTGATTAAAATCTTTGTCTGGTCGCAGTGAAAGGGCAACATGTCGTTTTTTATTCCATGTTTTTGCTCTCAAGCTGAGATGCATGAACTCTTATTAACCCAAGAGAGAATGATGTCACATAATCAGCGTCTTAAATGAGTTCCAATGCTATTAAAACTACATAAAGGATTTTAAATGGGGTACCACTTAAAGCAAAGCGAGATATAAAAAAATCTTGCATTTAGAGTCCTTGGCGTGTTAATGTTGCAGTGCTTCAAGAAGGTCAATTGAGACGAGACTGAGGCAAAGAAATTAAAGCACAAGAACAAGTGTTTTCCGTCCAAGGTAGTGGAGCCTCAAGGGTTGGAAGTGTCTTACTGTGAAAAAAACGTTCTTTTAAATGAATAGACTAAGTTGCTGACAAAAAATGGATGTACATCATATCTTCTGGGTTTCTTGAAAATTATTCAAAATATCACTTTGATAAAAAAAAAAAAAAATGGGCAAACAGCTTCCTCAGTCAATTATGTGGCAATTTATCACAGTTTTTCTGGAGATGTTATTATTATACCCAGCTACAACGAAACTTTGTTTGGCTTCTCTCTGTTATTTATATAACAATCATGTAGAATTTTATAAGAATATAGAAGCAAGACGATTAGATAAGAGATAATAAATAAAACGAAAAAAATTAAATACAAACAATAAATACAAAGGCAGCAACAGACCCAGAGAGAGCACATACGCCATGAAAACATCCATCATGACAGATGCTAATCAACAATTTCAAAATCTCAGAAAAACCCTTTTTACCGAGTTACCTCCACTGCTGCTACCTGCTGTTAGCTAGTTAGCTAAATTTGCCGTGCACCAAGAGAGTAATGTTCAATTCTGTTGATAATGAGTCAATTTTTTAAACATTTTCATCTCAAATTCTAACACATTGTGCCTTTGATTTTCTTTGACGTAAATTTGAATCCTGTTTAATCTCTTCAGATGGTATGGGGGGCTTTTTAAAGTCACATATTGAGGCTGATACGCTACAACAAAGACTGGAAATGTGCAAAAAATATATACTCTGATGGCTGAACTAAAGAAAAATTAGAGCAACAGCGTATCGAGGACCTTAGCAATTCAGAGCTCAAGAAATTAGTTCCATTCACTCGGGCAGACTTGAGGGCTATATTGCATGAAGAAACATAATTTGCACTTTACAGACTTTGAGGAAAGTATTTTGAGAGTGCTGATAAAGCGGGGAAAATGTTGGCACAAGGAGTAAGTTCTCAATTCCTGAATGTAAATACAGCTCAAGGGAAGTACTTAGTGAGACAGAACATTTAGAGTGAAGTGTCTCAGAGTCAGAGATCAGGGCTGCAATCAAGATTTTGGCTTCTGGTAAGGAAAGGCTCCTGCCTCTCCTGCCTCAATACTGAATGAGTTACAGTATTGAGTTTTATGATTGCTTGTATAATAATCAATCATTCTATGGGCCACAGTATGAGTTCTACTATGATGTCCAGTTTGCCAAAAGCAGACAAAAGACCATTTGTGGATGATTCATCCTCATCCAAAACAGTAAGTCTGTTAAATAATGCTTATAAAGTGTTTGCAATATGTTTTGAAGGACTGGTTTCATCTTTAATTCATACAGATTTCTGTACACTGTATGAGGTTCAGCTCTGGCTGCCACACCACTAGTCACATATGAGGGCTTTTTCATATAATGTCAAGAGCAGCGTGAGCTCTGCATCCAGCAGAGGCAATAGACACATATAAAAATATCAAGCAGACTAAATATTTGTTTGGGTCGCCGACAGGTCTGGGAGCTACAGCCAGACACAGCAGCTCCCTGGACACATTCTATTTCTATGGAGTGGACGCAACAATTGCATCAGAATCCACACAAGCAGTTCAGTATTTGTACCCATGTCGTCCCTGCTCAACCACAAAACAAGCAGACAGTGATACGTTTTCAGTGCTTAAATAATCCTTGCTTCCTTCACACCCCAATCCTTACTTACTTTTTGCTGCAAATTGGCGCACGAGCAACTCAAGACTTCTTGGACCGGCTCACCTGTTGCTCTATTGTGTCTGACCTGACTGCTTTTCTTACTGAGGATACTGCACTTTTAGTTTTTTCACCAATTACAAGGAGTGTTTCATCTGAATATTGATCACGTCTTGCTGCCAAGAGGTGCTGATGGTTTCATCGACTTTTTAAGAGCATCGCCAGTCTCAGTGTCGCGTATCTCCTCGGTTTCCTCGTCAAAAACCATCAGTGTCTGCTCAGACAGAAAATGCTGTGAACACACCACACCACAAAAAACATTAACACTGACTTTTTTAGTTACATTAAAAGGTTTACCCTGCACAACTTTAATTTAGATAAAATTTTTTGATATAAATGTGGCATCTGGTTCTCATATTGTTTGTTTTTTGTTCCATTTTTAACCTTTCATTTTATACTAAACATTTAGAAGTCTTTTTTAGAAAAATCTCATCATGTTTAATTTCACTACAGATTTTATTGCATGTTAATGGGACAGTCATTTTTGTCTATTTTATAATAAAAAATATTATGATTGACAAAATTTGATGTGATTTGTTTTATCATTAGGTGTGTTTTTGAAATGACAGTGAAAATCTGTATGAAAGCCTATATGATGAGTTATTATATCTGTAAGGATCACAGTCTTACAGATACACTACATATTTGTACACATCTGAGTATTTAAACAATAGATTCATTGTATAGCTATTTATTTTTTTTTTTTTTACATTTATACGACTCAATAAATCACTGTGACTACTGATGAACTTAAATATATTCTGTAGTACTTTGCAGATTTGCACAATGCAGATGAATATTACACACATGGCATTGTACAACACAGCACCGAGCACTTCTCTGTATGCATTATATTGAGAATACAGTTCTTACTAATGTTTTCTCTCAGTTGTTTTCTTTGTACTGACCATCCAGCCTTTGCTTTTGCATAAACCTAAATGTTATGGCTATGATAAAAAAAAAGAAGGTGTTGTAACCGGCAAGAATCACGCTGTGTGTGTGTGGGTGCTAATGGTTACATGCATGAGTTTGTGTGATTAATGTGTTTGTGAATGTGGGGCAGAACCCTCCCAAAGGTTGCGCTTGGAGGCAAATGCCTGTGACAATTGCAGTTTTGGGGGGCTGAAACACACGCACACGTCTCCTTCTATTAAATCCCAGGGACATTAACAGCAGCCTGTGGCCAGCGCTTTAAGCTGCGCGAGAAATAATTTAAAATATAACACACAGCAAAAACAGCCTGTCGTGATTTTCTGCAGCACTTCCATTTTCAGTGGTGTAGATAGATTGTGTGTGAGCAAATTCGTGAGTGTGTGTTTTATCTTTTATAATAAAATCCTGAACAATGTCTGCATTCGAGGTTGTTATTTTTTCAGGTCACTGTGAGTTCCTTGAAGAAAATCTAACAGGAGAGCAGCCTCTTTCCAGGAGAGCAGACCATGTAGACGACAAAGCTACTGATTTTAATGGCTAACATAATTGCAAGTACGACTGTTTTGCTGCAGATATCCAAGACTGTAACTTGACTTAATGAGGGAGGACATAGTTTGGCTCAGTTGTTAAGTTTTAAAATAAAAATCTAAGCTCCTTGATATGTGATTTAAAATTTGGAGGGCATTTAAGGCTTTGCAAATCATCAGAAAAAACTTTTAAATACCCAATTTTACCCACTAGACATTTATATTCTAGTTATTTAGCTAAGAAAAACTTCACAAGGACAACACCAGAATAAACTGCAGTTCAGGGGATTGAGGGGAAAAAAATGATTCAACCAAAATGACAGCCTTGGTGTTCTTAAAATATTCTTGTAGTGTAAAGTAACAGAGCAGAGGGTGAGAGACAAAGTGCTGTGGACTGAGAGAGAAATCAAGAAAAGTGTACCATGGAAAAGTCACACTAGTGGAAAATGAAATACTCTTTTGAGAAGTCTTTATTGTTTAGTCACTCGTTCAAAAATGGTGGAACATGTTCAATGTGTAGTGTAGTTTAATATCTTCTATCAAATCGTCTTTGCTGGATAACATAAATCAAACTTGGTCTCTGTGTGAATCACATTAAAATCTGGAGAGTGTTTTACCCTGAATAGTAGACGAGCGATGACGCTCTGTGCCAGGCTGAGGGGCGTCCAGAGGTGGCGATAGAGAGCAGTATCCACCATGCCAGGATCCACGGCACATGAGCTCAGAGGGGAACCTCCACGCTGCAGCTCCTGGTGGAGGTAAGAACTAAACAACAGCTGGGCCAGCTTACTGTGACAATAAGCGGCGTGGGCGGAATAACACTGGCTGTAGAGGGAGAGAGAACGACAGCGTGTCATACTTTCACATCAAACATGGCTCCATTTAAATTTAACAAGGACAGTTCAGTTTTATTCCATTCATTCTGATCAACTGTTGCCTCAGTCGCTAACATTTTTTCCCACGTAAGAGAAAAACATGTTCTGCTGAAAAAGGACAAATTCTTCTTACAGTGAAAACTTTAACAAGACATCTCTGAACCCTCTGGCTCAACGGGCACATTTGGTAAACAAGGACACACAGTGTCATTGATGTGACGCATCTGAATTGAGGCCCGGCCATGATCATTCGACTGCGCAGCCAGTGCCAGAAATGTATAAAGCTGTAAAGTCTGAGGACATCCAGTTCCAGACACTGTGTTCCTGTAAGAGGGTTTGCAGCTCATGTTTTCAACATGCAGAGTATATTCTATATTAACATAACTGCTGATGCACAGATGCCTTAATATTATCATAATGACCGCCTGATCAGTTAAAGTTCTCCTGCCACTCTTGTTTGAACGTCGTCAGTTTTTTAGTTGTTCGTTCATCATTCATTTCTTGAGCTCTTCTGAGGACTTGTGGCCACTGCTGCAGTACTTGTTGCACCATTGCTTGTTTGTTTTCTGGCCCACGAATGTCTTCTTCACCTTCAACATTTCAGATCGTACTACTTGCTGTTAAGCCAAAGTGCAGAGCTGTTGCTGGGGCATGTTGCCTTTGAATGTCGTGCTGTGCTTAGGGCTCGTGTCAATACATATTCTGTATCTTATCAGGCAAAAATGTTGTGCTGGTGTGGCACATGACTTAACGCTTAGTGAATTTCTCAATGTCCTAAAAGCGAAGGCAAAAAAGTTGTCTTGGCATCCCAAAGGCGACACAGGATTTTGTTATAATATGCTGTTAATAAATGTATTATGTCCGTTTCTAGACGTGTAAAGTGTGGCCACAGTTATCCCTTGAATTAAGCTTGGCTGAGGTAATGTAACAACACAATGAAGATATTCAGAAGGCTAATGCTTCTGGACAGGAGCGCTGCAAGCTGGAATGAGAACGAGCCAACTGGAGCCAACAGTTGCCACCTAATGCCAACAGAGAATCAGACACTTGTGCTGGTGACGACAGCACAGAGGACGAACAGGTGAGTGTGACAATCTGGAGCTGGAAATGCTCTTAAATAAAACAAACACAGTTAAGGGATTATTAGTGTTTAATACAACTATGGTATTGCTTTCTATTTTTGTCCATTTGGGGTTTGATTGCATTCCGTTCACACATTTCATCACTTAACTTGTTGAGCACGATGTAATTATTAGTAACATGACAAATAGCCAGATCACAGCTGGTCATTTTGTATTGTTGGCTGTGACTGTGTATGACTGTGTGTGTGTGTGTGTGTGTGTGTGTGTGTGTGTGTGTGTGTGTGTGTGTGTGTGTGTGAGCCTACCAGCTATTTAGGTCATTTAGTCTGATTTCGCCAACGCAGTGTGCAGACGAGGAGACGTTGACAACACGGGAGAAGTAGCCACATTTCCCAGAATCCTTCAGCGTGTCCAGGAGCAGCCAGGTCAACAGGAAGTGGCCTAGATAGTTCACGCCGAAGTGCTGCTCAAATCCATCGTCAGTACGGCCCTCAGGAACCAGCATGACACCCGCTTAAGAAACATACACATACAGGTACAGAAGCATTTAAAGCACACAAACACTCATTTCAGTGAAGTTTGAAACTATTTACAACATAACGCTTATCAAACTTTTAGATCACAAATGTCTAACTTCTTAGGTGGGCTTGATGAGACAGAACTACATGTTCTCATTAGGGGATCATCATTAAGGGGACTGATGCCTGACTGACAGTGAGAGTGTGTGAAAAAATGGCGAAAGAAGCTGAAATAGACAGATAGAAGTAATGGTTACATGGTTCAAACATCGAGCTTCAGACAAAGATTTTCATTGAATAAAATTGGTGCCAGTCATGATTTTCGAAATAGTATCACGTTATTTCAGGCCTTGGGAGAATCACGTTATTCCAGGGTCTGGTAAAACATGTGTTGCATGTCTTTTCCACTCAAGGTCAGTACAAGCCCTTGCTGCTATGCGCTACATTACATACAAACAGCAGATCTTAGGTGAATGGCTCCTCATGAATACTGAACAGCTTTTTTTGTTGAAATGTTCATCCTCGAGTCCTGAAAGACTTCAATGTCCCAGACAAAAGAGAGGAATGTAGGTCAATTACATGTTTTTTGGGCTTACAAACAATTAAGAGAGACTGCTGATGCCAGGCTCCACCAACTCAAAGAATCTGCTTTTGACAGCCTTGAAATGAAACCCAACTTCAGATGAAATAGTAGAAAGACAGTTGATTGCTAAATCTCATTTTGAGCCAGCTACCCAAATGAGAACAACAGAATCAGCAGTCTCGCTCCAGAATCCTTAAGCGCACCTTGTATAAAATAAAGGGGACATATTTTCATTGGAAATGATTATGGGTGATTCAAATGTCAGACTTTTGCTGAAATTATACTTAAAATATATATTTTTAGTGAGCTGAATTTAATTCAGTCAGGTGACGGCATCTAAATGACACCTCTCTGCAAAGGATTTCTACTTTTCAGATTGAATAACTGATGGACACATTTACAGAAAACGGCAAGAGAAAGACAGCTCCATCACTCACCATTATTGACCAGGATGTTTAGCGGCAGGTCCCGCTCCTTGAAGCTTCGGACGAATTGACGGACAGACTGCACAGAAGCTAGGTCCAGTTTCATGAACTCCACTGGAATGGACACACACATACACACAGAGAGGCACACACATCAGAGCCATTCTAAACGGATTATTTCTGCAAGCGGTAAGACATCAAAGAGTGTATTAATCATCTCTTACAGCAGGCTCGGTGGGCTCTTACAGCACAATGCTGGCAGCACGATGCTTCTGTTGCTCCGGCACATTATATCGAACCTAATACTTCTTCTTGAGCACCATCAAAGCTTCACACACCGTTATATCGGGTCTAACGTATGATAAGACACAGGCAGGGAAGCAATGCCCAGTAGGTGGTATCATCAGAGCGTGAAAGTGACTCTGTGTGTTTAAGTGTAGGTGTGTGTATGCAGAGAAATCACTTTGGGATGCTGCAGAAACACATTTCATCTACTTAGACGCACACAAACACAGTACTCAGACACAACTTTTTTTGTGTGTCAAAGAAAGTATATATGTGTCTATCAATATACTTATATCCATCCTACTCTATGTCTATAGGATACAAAATCAATTTACACTTTAATCTAGGTGTAAAAAAGATGCGAGTGTTCATATGTTCGTGTGATCGCCCTCAATCCACCGGCGCAACTTTAACCTGCCGGGCTTCTTAACAAATCTGAGTGGTTTGTTAAAATGTAGCTCACGAATGCCGCGACTGCTGAGATAGCAGATTCAGACTAAGTTTAACATTGCCAGTTTGATGGCAGAGTTTGGCAAATTCAATTTATTAGATATTTTCTGGCCAGCCCTGAAGTTTTGTGTTTAGACGTTCTGTTTTTGTCCTCTCCTGTCTCGTTTCTGTCTGCTCCTTTATTTACTTTTGTAATAAATTTAAGTAAATGTTCATCTCTCTTTTCCCAGCAGGCGCGGTGATGGTGGAATGACCTTCTCCAATTCCACCGGACTGTCATTCCCGATCTGAAACAGTAATTTGAAATCTTATCTCTTCTCCAAATGCTTTAAATTGTACCTCTGTCTTACATTCTCCTCTGCATTTACTTCAGAGCTCCTATCTGTGGGATGGTAGAAAACCTATTCTAAGAATGTAAAACTGTACATCCACTTTGTTTTTATGTACATAACATTTAAAAACCAAGTGGTACTGGTTTACACTGACCCACAACATGCAGCAATCCCACAAATCCCCTATGAACACAATGAAAGTAACCATTAAACACATATCAACAATATAAAACATATTTACTGAGCGATGTTCCCTCGTACCATATTACAGCTTTTTTGTTTGTTTGAAACTGCGACAGGTTGAAGTGTTTCTTTGATATCTTTTCTCAGGATGGCAGCGGAAACCAAAGCACTATGATACACAGCGGTGTCAATGTTTTCCTTTCTAACATACTCTAGATGTGCAGCTGACAGGAGTAATATTCCGTATCACAGTATGGGAGAGAGCAGTGCTTCTGGGATCAACAGTGAGAATCTACAATGAGGAACCAGGAGGTCACCAATACTGACAAGCTGCTTCATTCACTTGTTTGGATCCTGTTTTTTGGTACTGACCCAAACCCTCAACATGGACAGGAGTTTGAACCCCACCTGAATAATAAAGCAGGTTATTTCTTAAACAGTTGAGATTACAGAAGTTTCTTGTTGCATGTGATTTACATGAAGAAATGTATGTATTTCAACCTTTTTTTCGTACCTGTTTACAATAATTTACAAAATTAAGTTAAAATACAGTATAAGGTGCACCTAAATGAAAAAGTTAGGCACACCAGTGCAATCAAAGTGAAAGATTTGTGTTTTGTTTTTTTTCTAAAAGGACCTGACAGTTTTTTTAAATCTACACTGTATTACAGTGAGCAACCAATCCAATTCCTGTTTATGTAAAAAAAAAAAATCTTGTCTGGACTGTGAATGACTGTTTTAGCATTTGAAATATCTGTTAGTGGATACATGGCTGCTCCCTAAGTGCTTAAACATGAGAGCACTGCCATCACACACAAAGACAAAGGAAAAAGTACGCTGTTCCTCCCTATAGCACTAATCAGCCTGTGAAAGGTCAAACATAATAAACAAAGACAGGACGAGGACGGAGAGAGGAGCAGGCACACTGAAAAAAATGATTTTTTGTCCCTGTAATTATTACTTCAATTATGTATATAATTCTACAAGCAAATAACATTTGAGTGCTTTTACTTTAAAATGTCGGTTTTCATGTGGTTTGTTATTTGGTGTTTGTTTGTAAGAATGTATCCTCAATTTTGCATATAAATTTTACTCTGTATTCCAAGTAATATTCACTAAACTACTCCATTAACTTTATTAGTTGAAATGTGCAAGTAAAATGTACTTGGGTGATATCAGTGAACCTGGCAACCTCCCTTGCACTCGGTGTGTGACGTCAGGCCGTTCGTTGCATGCTGTGCTGTTGAGTGCCTCTGCCCTCGCACATGTGGACACCTGAGACCGTGGATCAGCAGTGGGATTTTAGTCGACATGGGACCGCGGAGGTAAGTCTTGACAAAAGCTAACAAGCACACAAACGTTGTAACGTCCGTTTTATGTGTTATTTTTTGTGTAAGTCGGCGGCTCGTTTTTCGTCGTCGTCGTCTTCTGCTAATGTTAGCTAGCTAGCGCACTTGTCGTTTTTGACTGGAGGCTGTGCTTTTATCAAAGTTGGATATGTTGCTGGGTGGAATGGCTGGCTTGCATGGTGTGTCTGTGTATGTGTCGCCCCATAGTCTTCTGCAACTCCCGACCATGTTTGCAAAGTTTGGATGAAAACAAGTGCAAAACCGGATACCCACATTTGAGAGGAATATCGCGTCCGCGCGCGCGCGTGTGTGTGATGGTGTGTTTTTCCATCCACATGGGGACAAAATTCTGAAAAAAAAAACTTTGACCTCAATTGAGGAAGTACACGATAAGGCTACCCTGAAACTTGTAATGACTGAACCAGTAGTCTTAACTATCAGTCCTGTGGATTTGTCAGACATAGAATCCTCAGTACCACAGTCTTCAGATGCAAGCTCTGGCCACTCATCTGGATCACAGGACACAATCCTGCTTTCACCAGAAGATAAAAGTGGAACATCTTTCAGGTCTAAGCCATGGCCAAGTAAGTTTGAAATACCGCCCTTTTCTTATGATGTTGACCTTGTACTGGAAGCTGGAAACAAGGATTATGAAAAGGAAGGCACACTGTTGAACAACCCAAGAGTAACAAGTAGCATACTTGAGAAGCTATCAGAGACAATATTTAGCTTCACAGCATACCCAACTGGTGTCCAGATTTTAGCTGTTGCTGAAGCTTTGGTAGAAAAGTACCCGTGCCTCAAAGAGCCAGGGTCTTTTAATGGCTTATATGGCTGGCAACAGAGGATCAAGTATAAAATGGGCAATTACCGGGCAAAGTTAAGAGGCCGCCAGCTAGCCATTCCAGAACTGGAGGTTAACACACTGAAGAAACGATGCATCAATGAAGAGGGTTCACCAAAAGGCATCAAAAGGGCAAAGAAAGCTGAAGTGAATTACCTGCCACCACTGCCATTAGGAGAGACAGAGGAAACTTTAGAGAATGAGAGACTAGATCTGCTCAAGGAAATAAAGAAGAAGAACAACGGGAAGATAATCAATGAGAAAATGGAGAAGTCTTTCGCTCTCAGAAGAAAAGAGGTTGTCAATGACTGCCCCACAGTCCAAGACCTCATGGAACGATGGCCTGGTCTGTTCAGTCAAACTCAGGTAACTCCAGTTCTCTCTTACACTACGAGGTTTGTCTGATGGGGACCTGTTCATTCAATAATTAAGTGTACCAGGGGTCTGTTGAGTATGATATTTGTGTTTCTATATTTTGTGTTTATATCTTTCATTTCAGATCAAAGAAGAGTTCAAACGAATAACCACAGTTCATCTGGAGCAAACGTTTTTGTCCAAACTGGACAGGCACACCACCAAACTTGTGGAGATATTTAGGAAGAAAGGCGGGATTGCAGGAACAAAGATAAGACCGATGTTGGACTCACTAAGTGAGGTAAATGTTTTAATTAATGTAATTGCATTATCTAATGTTAATAAATGTATTGCTGATGTCTTATTTTGATAGTGTCTGTTCACCTCAAACTTTTCTCTGTATCTCATCACTGTTTGTGATTTCTCACAGAAATGTAGACAATCTTGTCCTCTCTCATATTATGTGCTCAAAAAAGCAGAGACATTTACATAATCTTCACTGTGAATCTCTGAGTGGTCTCTGGGTTTGATTCCTATTCCTATAGCTACAATCGAGCCCTTGATGGAGCACATTGTCTCAACAGATACCATTAAGAAACTTATTTTATGTTGCACACTTCTAATACACTTACCCACGTAGAATGCTGTTGCAAGCTTACATTCCCTATAGGTAACTGTTTGCATTTGTGTGTGCTGTATTGTTCTCTGAAATTAAATATTCTTATTTTTAACAGCAACATATCGAAGGCCGAAGAGACATCATCATCCGTTGCTTGGTTGAGTTCCTTGGAGAGTCTGTAGAGGAGCTGATCAAAGAATACGAGGTAAATTTTATGATTTTTGGATGATCAAAACCACAAGGATTATCTCACCATCCTCTACACTGAATTGTGTTTCACTGTGGTGTATTTATATTTCCATGCATTTCTTTACACTAACCTCAAACACTCCCCAATGGTATGTGTCTGCAGATGCAGAGACTGCAGATTCAGACAGACCTGCAGGTCTGTGTCTGCAGTCTCAGGGTCTGCAGACACACCTTCCTCAACAGTCTAGGCATTTTTAACTGTTCCATGTTATTCAACCTCCCTTTCACAAACTGTTTGAAATCTAGACTCAGCCATTGATTTCTAATTCTAGTTGTATATGTTTTCACAGGATGTCAGCCAAGAGGCAGTGAAGGAGGACTGCAGTCAACACTTGATGAAAGTCATCGTCATCTGTCAGAACCTGGAACAGGAAAGCCAAGACCTCAGCTATGTGTCTGTAGTCATAGAGGGGAAAGAGGTGTTGGAGGACTGCAGGAGTGTGGCAAATGCTTGTCTGCTCCTCATGGGTGTCATTTATGCAGTCAATCTGAGTTACCCACTGAAACTCAAATACACATTTGAGGTATTTCAGAAAATGCTTCTTGAGCTCGATGCTCTCAAAATGTCTTCAAAGGTCCAGGCTCTCCACAGGAAACTACTAGCATGAGTGTGTTGAATGCTGCAGTGTTTTGAATCCATGTGCCCATGCACAGGAAAGGTTTATAGTTCTTGTTCTTCTCACATTTCCTTCTGTGATCACAGCGATCCAGTGTTAGTAGACAGTTGATTCAGTTGCTGTTGTTGCAGTGATACCTCTTCTCTGTTCTGAGGTTTAAAAGAAAGGAATACCCTACATATGGGAAATTGCCAAGGTGTGCGTGCGTGTGCGTGTGTCATTTCTGAAAGTCATTTCTTCCCCGATTTTTAGAAATCTGTGAATATTTGGAAGAAAGTGTCATCAGCAGCAGGTCATGTTTTCTTTTAAGAGGATATTCACACTAATTCTCCATTGAGTGTGTGGGAGGATTCCTCACCTGCAATACAAAGGCTGTGTTTATTAGATTTTAAAGGATGTTCACTGTTTCTCAGCCCTATTGTGTGTGGACAGGAGTGTGCGTACGTGTGCATGTGTGCATGAGTGGGTGTCTGTCTGTAATGAGACAGAAGTGTGTGTGTGTGTTTTCAATCTTTGTTCATGTACACCAAAGGAAGGTTATGATGTTATGTAGACATACATATATGTCAGTGCAAATTGGAAAATAAAATGTCCATTTGAAAAATTGAAAATGTTTATTTATTCACTTCACAGAAATGGCAACAAATTTATTGTGGTAATGTGAAGTCATAAATTAAATTTAATTCAAGTAAATATTACTTAATCATTTCATAGAATTAAACAAAGAAAAGCTTAGTTAAATAAGAGTAAGAACCACCTGAAATATTTAACTGGATTTTGCAATTAAAATGCAATGGTAATTTAGTAAAATTTACTTCCAATAGGTGAGTTCTGCTTGTGAGATTTACTTGAGTATTTTTTGTAAAGAAAAGGTGTTTTTAGGAAGTAAATGCTACTTAGAATTATCCTGAGTAAAAATTACAAGGGATTTCCGTGTGGAAAAACTTGCCTAGCTTTTTTTAAGTAAATGTCACTCCAAATTTTTTTCAGTGCAGGAGGATAGGTGATGGAGCTGATGGAGAAAAAACTGCTGTGACAGATGAGAGTGCAACCGTCCCCGATGAAGGTCTGATAACAGCCTTATCTCTGAGCCATACCACTCACCTCCTGCTGTGTGTGTGTGTGTGTGTGTGTGTGTGTGTGTGTGTGTGTGTGTGTGTGTGTGTAGGCAAGAGAGAGAGAGAGAGAGAGAGAGAGAGAGAGAGAGAGAGAGGGAGAGGGGAGAGAGGGGGAGAGGGAGGGATAAAGGTAAGGGAAAACAGGAACACAGAGAGAGTGTGTGCAAGTCTATCGGTGTGCGCATTGCCATTGTATATACCAGCAAGCAAACGTGCATTAGCCTGACAGCAGGTATTTGTGTGTGTGTGTGTGTGTGTGTGTGTGTGTGTGTGTGTGTGTGTGTGTGTGTGTGTGTGTGTGTGTGTGTATGCATCCTGCCCATCAGTCCTCTCCTGTCCTCTTGAGCTGCCTCTCCTGGGGCCCGGTTCTTTCAGATAGGCCAGTCATATCAAGAAAGTCCACTGGGAGTGAAATGCCATCGATCGTGCACAGTCCGGCTGCTGCCAGCCCTCAATTAAGACCCCAGGATCTTCTATACTTCTATAAAGCTCGGCTTCTTTGACCCAACAGCCAATGACACACCAACTGTGTTTTTGTTGCAGAGGGATTCTCTGAAAGTGACGACAGGAACTGCTTCTGGAGACGCACACATGCTGTTTAAAAGCCACTGGATCCATTCATAGTCCCATTTATACAATTTATCTTTCTGATCATTTAATCTCTGTGTTAATTAAATTAAATTGCAGAAGAAAATCAATTGTGAAGTAATGAAGTCGCAAAGCATGACTGTTTTTTTTTATTCGATGTGTCAAAGGAGTTTCTTAAATGAAAATGTTCCAGTATATATTATAAAGCCAGCTCATGAAACCATGTTAACAGAACAAGTATTCGGTCAACATTTTATGTCCATATTGTTGACTTTGAAAAAACTGTTGTTTTGATGTAAACTGCTATTCAAAATTTGACATTAATTCAATGAAAATGTTTAAATAGTAACTTGGTAATTATAAATTGTCAGATACCACACTTTCAAATGGTCTTAAACCTTTTTTAGTACTTGTGTAATGTGCAATGTGCTGTCCTGTGCATTATTGTTTTCCTTCTTTCCTCCAGTGTTTTGTGCATGTATAAGATTTTTAAACTTAAAAAGGTCAAAGTCAGTCTTAAAGAGACAGGAACTGAAGCAGAACCTGTCAGACAGGGAGAATACAAAACAACTGGACAGTGTGAGAGAACAGATGTGTTTTTTGAGCATTAAAGCATGTAAACCTGATCTAGCAGTAACCCAAAATTAAATGATGAACCTGAAAATGACCTTAACATGTTTTCCTTTAAAGATCCAGTGCATCAAGCAGCGATGTTGCAAACTGTAACCTACTGAATAGCCCTCACCTCACCCTACCTTCCATTTTGTAGGAGAAGCAACAGTGGCTGCTAAAAAATGCAAAAAAAAAAAACAAAACAAAAAAAAAACATTAAAGTCCCTTTCCAGCTCCATCTGCAAAAATAAAAGGCTCAGGCTTCAGGTAACTAAGACACAACGGCAATTCTTAGTTTCAGGTGATCATACACTAATGAAAACTTAATTATAGATATGGGTCTTGGTATTTTGCATGCTGGCTCACTGTCACACTGAGATGGCTATCTGGGACACTAATGTAGAACAAAGCTATCGCTAACATTTGGTAACACCTGTGAATTTCATACTGTGACAGGTCAAAATGTCTGCTGTGAGAAAAGCACCGTTACTTGTGAAAGGTGAAGGGGCCATTTCTGTCATGTTTCCATATTCTGCTTCACTGTAGCCTACAAAACAGCAGATTTTTGCCGCAGCAAGCTTTCTGGTATTACTTCCAAACAAAGTCACCTGAATGCACCATGTCACATTTATAACTTGCAAAGTCTTGAAGGGGGCAAAAGTCAACAGATTTTTTCATAGAAGAGTAGTGATTTGTAAATGTGCTTCAGAGCTTGAGGACCGTCACCTTCGTCTCCCTCCTTTCCATTTCCTGTCTGAACATCTCAACCAGATGCTCGTTTTGTATGGAAAAGCAGACGTAGTGTGTAGAGTTCTGCAATTGTGTCTGTAATTGTTAAGGCTACATGTGATCATAAATGGTTCCTGCCACAACAGTGCACAATCAGAGTAACTGAAAAAGCAAAGAAGGGTTGCGCCAACTCAATATCCAAATTGTTTATTCTGGGTTTGCCGAGCAGTGGTCATCAACTACATTCAGCTCAGAGCCAGGTTTTTCGACAGACACTGTGGGGGGGATGGACTGAAAAAAAAAGAGTAATGCATCTAGGCCTAATTAGCCTTCCATAATTACATTTACATACAAAATTAATCATCTAATCTAATCTATATTGATAAAAATGCTTTCAGACCGCCAAGGAGGAAGTCAGTGCTCAATACAAAATCCATAGTTCAACTACCAGTGAATGAGTCCTTATCTCAACAAAAAAACTCCTATTCAGGACCCCAGGAGGCAAAAAAAAAAAAACACAGTTGGCCACCGGATATAAACCCAAGCGACGTCTCTTGTATCGAACAGAGTTTAACAGTGAGAAAAATCCCATTCACATTCTGAATAGAGAGTGTTGTTTGGTTGGCATGGTTCCAGGTGTATGACTCATTATATATATTTCTGAAAAGCCAGTGAAGTGAATGAATGGGAAATTTACCTCCTGAACCATGGCGGTTTAAAAAGTGGGCACTAAAAGACTATATGGTCTAAAGAAAAGCTTAGTGTTTCTCTAACACATCTGGAGTTACCGCCTGTTCAGTTCAGCCAGTGTGCTGCTGTTAGCTCCAGGAAATGAATAACCTAAGAACCAGGCCATTTGATGGCAGGTTCACTAAGCAGGCCAAGGGATGACGGAGTTTGAGAACAATCTGATCCTGTTGTACAGTGATCTTCTATCAGTCATGACCTTTTAGGTTCATGCTAGGGGTCGGCAAGCTGATTGATGATCTCAGGACAGACTGATCCTCTGCTACCTCCAGCCGGATGTGGCCTACGGGCTGCCAGTTTACGATCACTGTTCTAGAGTTTGTTCCAAGTAAAAAATCCCTGCTAACTACAGGCAAGGGAAATAATGGAGAGGTAAAAATAATTTCTGTATTTATAAGGGATGTCAGTTTTGGTTGATCTTGCTGTCGAAAGCCTGACACCCATTAATTGGTAACTAAGCAGTTAACTGAGAGAAAAGAAAAATGTGAAATACAAGGGGCACTTTTCTTTAAACCGATGCCACATTGGCTCGATGAGCTCTGGCGCACCATGTCAGCTTCTCTGCCAGGCTGTCTGACATGTACCGGACGGAGAGGCTCTGAGTGATGAGCACGTCTCGCTTAGCTGAACCTGTTTCAACACTGGGTTTGGAGAAAAGACCACACTGGACAGCATCTCCCGGTCAGCACTGATGAACTTGCAGGTAGATGTGACGTTAACTTTCGTTTGTGAGAGCTGTACAGCAGTCGCTTGTCAGAGCTAAAGCTGACTGACACTGATTGGCAGTGTACTTCCTCAGACCATCGCATCACACTTCCTTCCCAGCAGCAATGTCATCTCTGACTGTGAGCCATCCTCAGAGATGGCAGCACGGTGCTTGATCTTAATGTGGTACAGTATAGCGCAAGTACTATTACTACACTGAGGAGTAGCAACATAAATTTAAGTCACATTTGACTCTGATGGAAATGTTTCCACAGAGCTATAGACCAATATGGGTAAGAAAAAAGATATCAAAAATATCCTTTGTAGTAAACTGATAAATGGGTAATCTCTATCGCACTAATCAAAACCTGATAAATGCAATGGTAAGTCACTGAACAGTTTACAAAGTTGAATCTATTTAACCTAATTGTGGCTGTGAACCAAAACATCTTGTTCCAAGTAATCCAGGATTACACCTGTTTTATCAAACTTGGGGGGGGGGGGGGGGTACATAGGTACAAATGCACTCTGGAGTTGTTTTTCCAGCCAGGCTTCAACATGAGACGGCACACGACTCCCATGAAAATCCTGCTTTTCCTCTGCTGCACTACATCCTGAACATCAGGTAATTTATGTAAGCCTGCTAATGCCCACGTCTCACACAACTCACAACTCATAGGACAGGAGCTCTGGCCTTCACCTTCTTCCGCTCTATTTCATGTTTCTTTCATGAAAAATTAATAACCGTAAAAAGCAATATATTAAAACAATGATGAGGGAGGACTACCTGTTTCTCTTACCATAAATCCCCTGGCTTTAACATGAATCTTGTGTCCTGATTGTGCCTACAGTAGATATGATTAAGCTGGATTACACCTAAATCTGATATTAAAATGCATCGCCAGTAAACGCATCAAATTTCTCTTCTGCTTTCCAAAAAGCCAAAAAAAAAAAATAATAGACATTAAACACCTTGATTTTGGGAAAATGCTTTACTCTCAGACATACTAGAAATACGAGGTAAACAATGACTTACTATCAGATGTGTTTGAATGATGTTTTAAAAAATTCTGCGCCAAATAAAACACAGTAAAAGATGATTGTCAAGTCAACACGTCGCCTGAATTTCAAGCCACATGTTCTCCACTTCCATCTCTCCTTCACTACAATACGGTCAAAAGGAAGACTGAAGCTACAAAAGGATGAATGGACTTTCCTCTCTGAAGCCACCTCTTATGAAGTGACGTGAAAAATATATAGTATAGACTGATAAACAACACAGTGATATCCAGGAATATCAGGTCTGGGCGTTGTGCCAGTGTTAGCTCCACCACAGACATTTTCATTCACCTGATGTGCCCCAGTCAACTCAAGCTTGTGGTGTCGAAGGGTTGATACTCTCACAAGTCAAGACAGCTCTAACTAAATCTATAGTAAATTTGTGTATATTGAAAACCTCAACGCACACACAATCACAAATTACTTGCAATACCACTTTTCACAAAATGTACACAACTTCATGCTTATATTTACATAAAAATGTGTGTGTGTGTGTGTTTGTTGAAGTACAAAAAAAAACTCCAACAAGGTCAGTCTTCAACTTAGCAGTAACTGGGTCAACTACTTTTGTAACTAAAAAATGTTGTTAATTGTTGTGAAAGAGCTGAGGTAGAGTAAGAACAGTGTTTGTAAGGAGGGAGCAGCTGGGTTACCTAAGCGAGAACATTTTATGTGTGTTAAGCACACGCACGCACACACACACACACACACACACACACACACACACACAGGTTGCCTTGCTTCACATTCACACTGTTAATCTAGGCCTATGGTTTGAGGCACAAAGTGTTACTTTCAAGTGCACCGTGACTAAAGTTAGTGGACAGACAGCGCTGCCTGTGGCACAAATACAGAAATACCCTCTATCTGCATGTGTGTGTGTGCGTGTTTGTATATGTGTGTGTGAAATGCTCTAAGCCTCATTGACTAAAGCCCACTTGCAGTCTAAAACCATTAGCATATTTCCACAGGATTGTACTCAACGTTTTCTAGGGACCTTTAATGCACCAGGCAACACACTACACCGTGATACCAAATGGGACCAAACACACCTTACACATTGGCCTATACATACATTCTACAAGAACTGAACAACGCACAGAGACTCAAAATATAACCTCAGATGATAACACAAACGCATACAATATAGATGAAGTGACTGGTTTATTGAACAAGGCTGATCAGGTGCACATGTGAGTACATCTGGAATTAAATTATTCTAAATCAAGTCTCTTGTACATTAAATACATAACAATGTGTTGCTTCAGCTAATATTGCATGTTAGATTCTAGATAAAATTAAACAATCAAATTGAACAGGTCAACATTTTGGGATTAAAATTTGAATCCCGATTTTTGTTTAGAGTTAGATGAAAAGTGTGAAACTACTCCGATATCTATCTGTGAATATGAAGTATTAGCTGCATGAATTAGGTCTTCTAGCTAACTGCATAGTGATCAACTTACAGGGCAACTTGCTGGCTGACAAAACCAGATGCCTGTTCATCTGCACACGTAGGATACGAACCCTGGACGCAGCCTCGGTACATGGGGAGCATGCTCTACCTACTGGGGCCACAGCACCCTAATGTATTATATACAATACATTATGATATTTTCTCCTGAATTTCAATTCTCTCTCATTGGTGACACCTTGAAATCCCCAAACTGTTCACACATCCCCGGTTTGAGAACCGCCTCTGCAGCCCACATGTATATTATGAGCCGTCTCCCGTTTCTCACAACAGACAAATGTGCTAACACTGGGAAAGATGCCAAAGGGCGTTTGGAGAGAGATGTTTAAAGCTCCTGCCTCACATACTAATGAGAATCCATTACTGTCTCATTCAAACACACACACACATCAACACATTCTCATTCAGTGCACAAGCATCTGGCTACAGACACCCCCCTTGTCCCCTATGCCTCAGTGCCTGCCAATTACAAAAGAAGTAATCAATTCCACCACGGCCCCGTCCAGGGAAATCGACTTCAATGACACCAGCTACATGGCCGCTGTCTCTGTACCTGACAGCCACTTACACACAGGCAGGGACCCAGCCAGCCGGCTCTCTGCTGCTCTCCACTGCAAGGCCATGCAAGGCATAACACAGCTCGCTTCCCAATAGGCAGCGCTTCACTCAGTATCGTAGATACACTGATGTCAACTCAGCGAGTATTAATGTTTACCGTTAGAGCAAGTTTGCTTTTATCAAATTAACTTTTCAGTAGGAAGATTAAGCTTAAGTTGATATGGTTATCATTACCTTTTTTTTTTTTTTTTTTTTTTGAGAACATCCGATACATTGGGTCCGATTTTCGGGCAGATTTCGATACATTAGGTAGTAAAATAATTCTGATATTGGTCAGCCTATACAAATGCATTGAACACTTATATTCTACAATTATCAATAAACGTTACTGTGCAAAATGACCAGTGCTCACTGAAAAGGTTAACGTCTCCTGAAAGCTGATGTTTATAAATTTTCCAAGAACATTTTTGTGCTTTGTGGATACGATACAGCTATCACGGACCAATATATAATTCAGGTTTTACCTTTTTTAATCAGGTAGTAATAATGAATTATCATAAAAAATGGGTGCTATAAATGTTTGTAATCACCAATTTGAAGGTCAGATTTGACATTATTTCACGTTCTAATGCAGCAAAGCAACATTTGTAGAAATTGAGTATGTAGAAGAGGTCAAACTCTCAGTAATACAAATATGGCAAAAATAAACAAGTGATGTGCACAAGATCTGTATCATTCTGTAAGCATTCAGTCACGCAGTCAGTCAACTAATGTGAGGAAATATCTATTATACATGCATCACTTTATTTTCAGGCAGGGATCAGCGAAGCCTTGTCAAGTTGACTACTACCTGATCTAACAATAAATAGCTTACATTAAATATCTTTCATAGATTTCAAACACTACCCCATCTGGCTATCATGCAATTCAAACAGTTTTTAACCACATTACTTTTCTGATTTTTAACAGCTAAGACAGGCTATATCCATTACCTGTTGCAGTGATTTTATGTCAGTCTTTTTCCTTTGCTGTTCCTGAAATGACCCATGAAACATAACATAGCTTGCTAGAATACCTCCTGTCAGGATATACACAGCAGTGAGTGTGCGGGAGTTTGCCAGTGGCTTAAAGTAGCACTCAAAAAAATTCTCTATTGAGAATGACGGCTGGCTGGCTTCCATACAAATGTGCTAGCACGATGAATCCTACAACATCTAGAATGTATAGCTTAAATAGCTGAGGGTAGATGGCTACAAGTTGCAAGTGAAGTTATAAGTGGCTTCAAGCTCTCAGGCAATCTGTGGCCTTTCATAAAGCTGCGTCTCTGTGTATGTGTGATGCTCTGAGGATGTTATCTGCATACTCCACATACAGTTCTGTCCTGATGTAGCTACACACTAATAACTTGTTAATTTCTGGTCGCAGTTTGTTTCCAGTGTGAGGAATAGCTTGTTTTGTCTTTTGTTTTAACACTGTGCACAATATTGAAGCTGTTTTTCATATAATGATGGTGCCTGAAATGGAAAAACTCTTCTTTCACTTTTTCGGTGTGTATTTAAAATAATCGCGATTGGCTCTCGCCTGCTTGCCGATTGCATTGCATCAAGAAGAAATCTGCATGAGGTTGGGCTTTTCTCAACTTACCCTGTCGTGCTGCTAGGTGCCTTTTTACTATGTAGCTCGGTGGGAGGCGCTTGGGTGCAATGGCAGGCTGCTTTTAAAATGAACAGCAACCTATCGCTCTCCCAGCTTTTGAGTCTGTATGTATGAAAGGCTTGTCATGGAAAAAGTGTCAAATATGTGGTCACTGTATGCTCATCCCCCTGAGGCAAACATCTTCTGACAAGCTCTACAAGCTGGTGAAGAATCAAGGCCATTTGTATCAGAAAAAAATAACTTATGAGGCTCTTAAGTCACAAGACTATGTTGGAATTTATGGTGCTCTGAAGGTCAGCGAAATCAATTTCTCAACATGGGAGTTACAGAGAACACTGTAAGCTTTAGTCAATGGAGTAATAAATCTCTGCGCTGATATCATTTGTCTCCTCCCATCTCCATCACCTCCTCTGCACCTCCATTTTCCCTCCACCTCATCTTTCTTTTTCCCTCTTTTATTGTCCTGCATTTGCCCATTTGTCATGCTCTCCTCCACCATTCTGCCTCCTTTCATGCCTGCCCCTTCTCCCCCCTCCTCTCTCACAGGTTGCTCGACTTATCTCTCCTGGACTTCTCCTCGTAGCCTTTTCCCTTGTATCGTCCTCTTCACGCCTGACATTGCAAACCGAGCATGGAAGCACAGTGTGTGTCTGTACGAGTGTATACCTGCAAGTGTGCAATTATGTGTGTGCGCCTGGAAAAAGACTGTAAAAACAAGCCTGAGGGACATACTGCTGCAGCTCTGCCCTTTATCTTCACACGCTGGCATATGAAAACAACTACACACACATGTACCTGTGTGTATGTGGTTGTGTTTGTGCGAGTGTTCTCACACATGTTTGCAATGTTACCTTTGGCCTCTTTGTCCTCTTCACAGATCCGTCTGATGGCTTCCAGACCCTCCTGCTCATCCCTCCCACCTGAAGGACGACACACACACAGATAAAAACAATGGGGCCCTCAGAGTCTTTTAATAAAATAACACTCATTCAGCTTCGTGTCTTGTGTTCTTTCATCTTGTAGAGAACATATTACCAAGAGGATCTTCAAATGAAAGGAGTGCTTGATGCAACCATTTAGCCCTTGAGGAAGATCTGCAACCCCTCTTTTCAAAGACTGCACAGTACTTTAAAAAATACAATTAATTATACCATCAAATATGCATAAGATGTCAAATAAAAAAGGAAGCCTGACGGCTAAATGACACTTTGATTCAAGCAAGGAACATTTCATCCAAAAATGTGTGCTTGTGCATCTTCTTCAGATTTCAGCTTGTAAAAGCGTGTAAATAACTTATTTTCAAATCAATCTGGGCTATCAGTGTTTCAGGAGATATGGATTACGGCAGACAAGCCGTTTGGTTGTTTTCAGTTGTTTAGCAGAATACAGAAAGGCTGTTTTGCTTTGAAGCTCCAGAAATGATTTGTGGACGAAACGTTGCCTGAATTTGCACTGGCATAATGACGAGCGGGTGATGACTGAATTTTCATATCTATAATGTATGTGTTAAATCTTTTCTACCTATTTTTGTCGCTATACCAAAGTCAATAACACTTTATCATTAATTTAGTAGCAGTTAACTATGTACTTATTAACAGCTGACATTGCTTTTTCCAGCTACTGGAGCTGAAGGACAATGGCTCATTCAGGTTCATTTCGTCTGTTATTAATCCTCCAAGACCAGTTTGTTGGGGCATCTCACTCGCCTGTATTTATTTATTTTTTCCGACCCTGTTCTTGCAGTCGGTCTCAAGTGCCATCTGTCATTTGATTCAGGAGAAGCTTACATTTCAATCTGGCTCATTTAAAGTCACACATAGACATTTACTTCATCTGAAAATGGATGAACTTACCCGATTTGTTTTAAGGCCAATCAAAATATAATGTTTGACTGTGAACTCAGATAGAACCCCTGAAAGTTCAATGTTTCAGAAATATTTACTTGGATGTTTTGGACTTCCATGTGAACCTTTGTCTTCATCTAACCTTTCCTAAGCAAGCTACATATTGCCCTCAGTGTTTTTCAGTGAAAAAAATGATGTAATCATATATTTCATCCACTGATGATTACAAAGATTACAGAGTTAATCAAATCATACAGAGGGCCTTGAAGCAAAAACTACTTTTTACGGTTATCCATCACACATACAATAAAGAAGCTTGGCCACAACCATTTAACAGTAGCCCAAAGGAAGAAACTGCTTGGATTTCACTGACAAATCAGAACCTAATGGCGTAGCTGCTTTCAGAACAAAGTCTCTAAATGCCCAAACAAGATGTGTAATATCATCACTTGGGGAAAAAAAAACACAACTTAAAACTCTAAAAGACTATTTAAGGCATATGAATAGGATTAGTGGTTAAAAGGTTACAAGAAGGATTTGTACTGTTAGGAAAGAAAAAAAAAGTGCACAAACTTTACAACTGGTAACTTATGTGTATTGTTAAATTGACAGGTTAAACGATAGGCCAGTTTTCCAGACACAACAAAAACATTTTGTTATTTTAACATTAGATACAGTGCATTAGGCTTTTTAAAATGCTTTTAACATGCTCAGATACCCACTGAAAGATACAGACATTGCGTCTATAACTCTAGGACAGACTTTGCTTACAGAGCTTGTCTGCATACAAATGAAGCCTGCTCCTATGAAGGAGAGAAGAAAAATATTTGGTAACAGGATGTGCGAAAGACAAATCGAGGAGAAAGAGAAAGAGAGCTGGTGTCTAATTTACTGAACCTCATTTTCAAAAGCGCCATTCAGAGGGCGCAGATAAACACGGACAGACTCGCACTGACTACAAATCAGTTCAGACCATTAGTCGATTAGTCAGAGGACTTGTCAATCCATAAACCACTGAATGATAAAACATTAAAACATTTACTGGTTCCTAGCTGTCGAATGTGCTACACGTTGTACACACACAAACGCTTTTTTTATCCAAACTCATGCGGCCTGCAGTACATGCACACTCTCATTTTGTCTCTGCACATACACAAACAGACACACTAATCTTGGATTATCACGCAGGCCTTTTTCAAGGGCACAGCATCATTTACCCTGATGCACTTTGGGTCAGGTTGGGCTGAAGGATGTGGCTCTTCTGGGTGATGTGGCAAGGGGGTCACACAAACAAACCCACACACAGGACAAGCAGACAGCGATCGCACACTCAATATTGTTTTTTTACACAATAAAAGAGGCACCTCTGCTTATAGACCAACAGCCACTGTGAAAACTGCATATCAGAATTTCACAATTAAAATAGCCACTTATTAAAAATATGCCCCTAGGTATTAATTTGCCTACTAAATATTTTGGGCTGTAAAATGTAACCTAATTAATTCACTTAAATAATCTTGCTGCAGCTGAACAAATTGATAAACTGAGCCTGACACAGAGCAAGAAAGTCCTACTCTAAAAGTTAAACCTTGCATTTGTAATAAGTTCAATATTAATCTCATGCATGTGTGAGATCTTAATCTTAAGTATTATTCATACAATTTCTCCTGTTTTTTACTTGCAAATGCAACAGATTTTAAGCAGAGTTATTTGTTTTGGCTACTTCTTGACAGCAGTTTATCAACCTCTCGAGAGGTTTTGGTTGTCATCTTGGTAAATGCATGATGGTCCAAAATCTGGCAACTTCACTGTGACAACAGGACTTTGAGATATGGTTCATCCAATCACTGCTCTTGGCTGTTGCTGGCAAAGAAAAAGCTCCAGCATGTAACTCTCACCGATAAAAGTGCAAACCGATATTCAGCTTTAAAGATTAAGTCTTAATGCTCACCTAGCTTAAACATGTCCCAACTTGTGCCAAAATGCTTAACTTTGCTTAACATATGGACTAAAAGGATTGCTAACATTTTTTGGCAGGCCAAAAACAAATCAAGAGTCATTGTAGTTGCCAGTTTGGCACGTTTTAAAGAGATCCAAAAGGGAAATAAAAAAAGTTAAAGCCCTTTTATTTAAAAAGCAAACTGCAGCATTTTGAGGCACTTATTTTATAATTGTCAGGTCAGTTGTGATGTCATGGTGAATTCCTAATCATGTTAATCCTATTGATTTTTCTGGTAAAGCATCACATCATCAACATAGTGGCACATAATAAACTAGAATTACCACTTTGTGGTTGTATGCCTTTACGCACCAGTTAAGTTGTAGTTTACAATCATGTCTGTCCGGACTGATATCATACATGTAGTGAAGACAAAGAAGGACTTAAAAATACATATATAAGGGCTAGTTTTTGGTGCAACAATGTTTTTTGTTAGGTCACAGTGAATCTGACCTATGACGATCAAGACTGAATCAATTCATCCTTAAGTCCAATTGAACATTTGGAATTCCCTCAAGGTGCTCCTGGGATATCATGTTTAGAAGAATGGGATGGATGGTGGGTCAAGCCCAGAAACATAATGCCTTTAGCCGTGACTATGGCCGACACAAAGGCATACAAACACAGTGGTGGGGCTGGTAGAGGCTGATAGAAATAGTAGCTTTTCAAAGATGACAGACGGAAATCAAAGTTTATGTTACAGAAGCCAGATCACATAAAGAAAAGCCTAACAACCTGACTGAACAGCAACTTAGAGGTCCCACAATCTTGCTTTATTGCTTTTCAATCAGATCTGATTGACAAAGGGTTTGAGGTTTGTTTTGCCCAGAGAAAGATTCATGAAAAAACTAGCTGATTTAAGGTAAAATGGATTGCTCCTGTTCCTGCACGTATATTCCTGATGTCACAATCAGAGTAATTGTTTGTCAGGCTCTTGGAATCATGCTTTGATAATCAATAAGTGTATCAGTGGGATGTGCAGATAATCATTGTACAACTTGAGACTGATGGCTCGTCAGCTCAGATTTGGTAGATGAATTATTTTCTCGGAATTTAGCACAAGCAGATAGAAAATGATAATAAGATACCATTACTGTGCTATTTGTCCTTTCTTGGTGTTGGACAATGTAAGAGGACGGCGGTTTCTTAACACTCACAAGACCTGGCTTATTTGTGTAAAAGGATGTGTACATTACCAAGGTAAATCTGATTAATCTGCACTTCATAGGATAGGAGAGACTAATACATCTCATGTTACAGATTTTGCCTACAGAGAATTGTTCTTCCTCTATAGCAAATGCAATAATATAGCTTTTCAGAGGATAATATATAATTTCCTGTGTGAGTCCAATTTATCTACCCCACATATCATATAATGTGTTACATAAACGCAGTGCCAACCTCCTACATTTCATGGTTTTATGAAGTGTAGGAGGTTGGCACTGACGACAGGAAATGTGCACATGCTGATTTCTTTAAGATATCTGAATTACAAAGTGTTCTTGTCTGGAAAACGAAAATGTTTTGTCCAATTAGCAGAACGGAAACATGAAGACTTACTTTGATATTTAGCTGACTGACTCTTTTCATACTGTGACAAAGACACATCCCAGTTATCAGTTTCCTTGTTACATTAGTTACGGCACTGAAGTCCAAAACGACAATTGTTATCACGTCTTGCGAACAGAAAAAAATCATACTCAATTACTCATAAGAATGGCCTACACACAGCACATTTGCTTTTCTTGTAGAGTTTGAAATTGTATGTGCATTCTTCAATTGTTGGATTTTACAGATGTTCCTTTGCACAACATGCATGCTGTAATTCATTTATTTCCAGTCATTATATTCACACTAGTCTCAACCGGCCAGACCAATCTCCACAGCGCAGGAGAAAGTCATCACTCTCCAACCTCTGATTTATACCCCCTTGTTTTCCCTGTTACTCTGCCACAGTTTGTTTGTGTCTTCTCAGGCGTTCATTGGATTTAGGATTTTTGCTTTAGGATTTTGAACTCCCGGTCTGGATTTGTGTGGTGTGATTAGACTGACTTCCTATCTAAGCCCACCTGCTTCTTGCCTTTTAGGAATTTTACCCTGTGTTACCTGACTCTGCGTTTCAACTTCAAAGACAACATTTTTCAACATAAATTATTCTAAGTTTAATTATATGATCTTCAAAAAGACTCAGACTCTTTTTCAAAAGGCATCATCTTAATTCCAAATCTGTTCGAAAACACTTCACAAGTGCAATTGCTTGCTCAGTAATATCTAGCTCTGGTATTTGACAGTGCAGAGGCTCAAATCATCCTCCAACCAAACTCTCCTCACACAAGCACTACGCTACCACTCCACCTGAAACATGCATCCACTCCATTACCAAAGAGGGATCCACTTTACCATAAATATTCTCCCTTCATGAATTACCTCAACAGGTCGGGGGAATCTGAAATGGAGATACACTCAGAGTCCCTGTGGGATCAGCTCTAATACGTCTGTGATTACAACAGACACTTAAACAACTTCTTCATGTATTGATTCTGTGTGCGTTATCATACGTAGGGCTTAAGTCTCATTTATGTTCTGCTCAAGGATTCTCTCCAAGGATACTGTGACATTGACTCTGCAGAATACATGCTGAATAAATAAAGCTGAGTTTTCTTCAAAGTTTTGAAGCTCGTGCACTGAATGGAAAATGCAGACTTACCATGGAAACCAAAAGAACGTATTGATGTCCACGGCATCTTTGGTTTGTTCAGATCCTGCCGTCAAAGAGGCGCTTTCATGAAAAACAAAGAAAATACTAATATTTTCACACTATGACCGGTTTTTAAAAGCTCCTTCTCAGTATTCTCTAGTGTTTTAAATGTTTTTCCCTCCATTGTGTTTTCCCTGCCGATCTAGGTACGTGTCCAGAGGATCCACTATTTCCAGGCTTCCCATTCATTGTTTATGTAAGCAGACATGCAATGCATTCTTGTAGTGGAGCCTTGCATTGCCCACTCCTCATTTGCATTAAAGTGAATTCTGGCTACTTCATGCAAATCAGGGGCCTCTGGCATTGCCTCTGAAAACTCCAGTTTCGATAACTGCATGGCTTATTATAATAAAATCTTTAGAAACACATTTCACTGACCTATTTTGGTAATAAAACAGAAAATGTCACTCAAAGCCGCTATGTTGGTCTGGTTGAAAATCCCGGAGCAGCGGCCCACGAGTAGCGTCCGTCCAATCAGGTGCAGCCAGTAAGTTTTTGCATTTTTGCGGGAGGGTGCAGCCGTTTTTGGTCAAGCTGGCCATGTGTCAAAAAACATCACTGTGGACACCATCTCTCTCTTTGTAATGTTTGTCTCTGTCTGTGTGTTTTTAGGTGTGGGAGTGGTTCTCCCGTCTGTCTCGACTCAGTATACACACCTGCCTCTAATAAACTCATCAACCTGCAGAACATCTACCCCAGGTTTCAATCCACACACCATCAGATTGTTGTCTTACCACTGTGATATTGCTTCTCGTGGTTTTGCTGTGATTTTCCTGCTCTAACTTCCATCCTCTTAGCGCCTCAGGATCATCCTCATTTGCTTGTCTGTCTGCCAGCCATTTCCTGGTTTCCCTTTCACTACCGCTCACACCAGTCTCACTCCATTTCCCTCTCTCTTGCCATTCGCTTTCATCAAACCCTGTTATTTTTAATAAAATACCCATCACTGCTCAACATCTTTCATGTCCTGCACTTGGGTCCAAACCCCTTTTCATAACAAAATGAGCAATTCCCCTGCTGTACCTCTCTTTTGTAGTTGCATTAAGCTGTATCGCAGGTTCTGCATGAATTTAACAATATTTTAGAAATCGTTTATTCTTCTTCTGTGTTGATAAATCATGCCTAAAACAACTGCTTTTATCATCTTTGGTAACAGAGGGGAGAAGTAATAGTAAAAGCTACTGCATGCGCAATAAAAATATATAATCATTTAATTTTGACCAATTAGGAGTATCAGTCATTGCAAATACAGGTCACAAGGTTACACCTGGGCATCTTAACCAACAACCTCAATCAGTATACTGTTTAATTTGCAAGGGGCATGTACAATTAAAACTTATTCAAGTTAATTACCATTTGCACTCCCTGGGCAGAGACAGCAACCTCTCTATATTGTAAATTAGGTAATCAGGTGGTAGTCAAGAGGGTATTATTGCAGATTGTAAAATGTAAAGTACCTGTTTAACTGTTGCAAGTGATTATTCTGATGACCTGATGATTAGGCTAAGTTTTGACCAAAACCTGTGACTGCAGACTATTAAAAAGAATAAAAATAAAACTCAATCCTGTTACTTTTAATGGGAGCAGCACAAATTACATCAGGCCCCACTGGAGAGTACAATTGAGAAGATGCTAACGGCAGTTAGCTCAGCTGCCAGTTATGGCGTGTTGCTCGGAGTAATCTTAGATGAAAAGGGAAATGCACACCCACCAGAATCCCCAGAAAAACCCTTCAGACAAAAGAACAAAGTATAACAATACAAACGATTAAACAGAATGTCATATTTGCAGTCTTGTGTCTGTTCCACAGAGAAAACTACAGATCAGGATGGAAACAGCCTCAGAGACTGTCGGGCACATTATGATTTAGCCTGTCACTGTTCCAACACATCAGTTGTTGTTTTACCGAGCTTTGCTTAACAACTGAGTGTTTTCATGGGATTCTTACTGTAACAACATTTTCATTTGTATTTAGGCAAGAACACACTTTTGGGTTGGCCTGGTGTTCAAACCTAATCGAAGAAATAAATGTTGGCAATGTTCATCTCTGCAAACCACAAATATTTTGAAACTGTCATTTTTTTATTTTGTAACCTCAGGTCCTTCTTGTCCTTCTTCTAAATTTGTTAGACAAACGTGACATCACCGTCCTCTGAAAAAATTGTAAGCAACTGCACATATGTGAAGTGGATCTGCAGATAACCAATGCAGTACTGCACACAGTCATCTTTGTCTGCTTTGTATATCAGGAGCTTACAGTTTAAACTTATAAGTTAGTAACAGCGTCAAGTCTTTTCTGCATCTTAAGTTCCAGGGACACTTGTATTATTCGGGCAAGTATTTGAACAACTAGGTCCATGACACAGCTGGTTATCTACCCAAATGTGTGGTTAAAAAGCCAGTATATATCTGGCCTAAGGCTTCTGCTAAGATACACGCAAATGATTCTGTGAACCTCTAGTGCACACAGAAAGGCTGTTACGGGTAACCTCAGGATGCAGAGGGGCCGGCAATTTTGACATTGTGTCCTAAGATGTATTATTATTATGTATTTTTAAGAGCCTGGTGAGCCAACTCTCATTAAGAGGTCTGAAAACGGAAAATTAAATAAACTTAAATGTTACTGGAGTTGCACGAAGATAAGTATATAAGAGACAGCTATGCAAACATCTCTGATCAGAAGAGCGGCCAGAAAAGCCCGCTTCATCCACAAGTAACTTGGAGATAATGCCTCTCTCTCAGAAGGGAATTTATTTTGTTCATTCCCAACACCCCAGCAAAACAAATGCCGACGGATAAAAGTCAAAGATAAAGGCTGAACAGAGATTCACAACTAACTTTTGCACACACACAATAAATCAGCAGTGAAAACTATTGCTGCAGAGAAAACACCCAGCCTCGGCTCACTGGCAACAACGTGGCAACATCACACCCAGAATACAAAACTCTCTAAGAGCAAGAGGCTCTTCCTGCAACAGTCTGGAAGGTGCAGAGAAAATTACAGCAATATGTGGACTTATCAGCAACAGCCAGACCATGTGAAAACGAATCAGTACCTCTGAGGGAAAAACACGTTCCTTGGTCAAAAAAGGGCCTATTTCCAGATTTCATCAATCTACGAAAAACGGTTCACCTCAGTCAGAGGGCTCCAAAAAAATGCTAAAGTGTGTAAAGGAGTCGAAGCCTAAATCACAGACGGAGGCTTGAACTGCTTAACGTGAAGGAGAAAGAGAGGGGAGACATCAGAGGTGGAGTGATCAACATATTTAAGCAAGAGGCTCCAGGGATACAGGAAGAGAGAGTGATGGATGTGGTACATATCCTCGGTAGGTAAGTACTCGACTGGAGGTAAAAAAAAAAAAAAAAGAAAAAAGACAGAGATATTCATAGATGTAAACATAGTTGCACTGCATCTATCTGCGAAAATATTACTAAATAATTAATGGAACAATACCAGGCCTTGTTTTATGCAAAGCTGCCTCTCGTAATCCTAAATTTGCATTTAACACTTGGTTTGATAACGGCATTTTAATCCCAGCACGGCTCAGAAAGTCTTTTACATCATCTCACAATGGTGCATCACGCATATTTCCTAATGATGAAAACAAACTGTTCTGATGTTATTCCAAACCTTAAGACGGATCAACGGGATGTCAAGAACGCGCCGTTGACCGTCTGATGCTAAGTAAGGTTCCCTGACAGCAACAGGCTTTTTAAGCAGGCACACACACTTTATTATGTCTGGCACTGCAGAGCCCTGGTTTTGTTCACTGTACCATACACATTGCTTTATTAGAAGAAGATCTGTGGCCTGGTATCTCAGATGGATCATGGATCACATTCTACTCAGCTATACTAAAAAAAAAAAAATAAAAAAATAAAAAAACTTTTTAAATGTACTGGGTTTTTCCACTCCATGCGGATACTTAATTAAGAGTTTAAGACTTCCACCTATTATGTTTTTTACAGACCCCGGTGGCAACAGGATTCAAAGATGGTGAAAACCCTCCAGAGTGAATCCTGTGTATTCAAGACCAGTGTGTGGAAGATATTTGAAAGGTCATTCATTTATCTCCTAAGGTTGTAACACACACACACACACACAGGCCCCACTGAGCAAAAACAAAGACGTCAATTCAACATCTTTGATGCCGTTGAAAGATGCCCAGTGGAAAGACACAATGAAAGCGTTTTGATGTCTTTTTTCATACATCTTTTCAATGTTCACTGGTGACATTGAAGTGACACCCTTGCACAATGTAGTTTTAGACATCTTTTCACCTCAGTTACAGCCGCATAAAGAACTAAAAAAAAAAGATTTAACTTTTTTGGATGGCCAATTTTACTCCAAGCAGCAAAAGCTTCAAGGTAGATAGAATCTAGGTAGCCTGCATGAAGGTTGCCAGGAGAGCTTTATTAAATACTATGTTTGGACACACAACCTTGAAATATACGCCGACCCCACATGCTGAGGTTGGATGACCAAAACATGATATTTTTAAAAAAGCTAATGAATAGCTCACCCGGTAGAGTAAGTAAGTAAGTAAGTAAGTAAAGTGTTGAATAGATAGTCATTCAGCGTGACCCAGGACACACTCAAATACACACTGCTTAAAGAACGTGGTCATACGTGGCTAAGACCACGTCCGAATGGGGTCTGAGTAGTCAGATCTCAAATGTGACTGCATAAATCTTTCGGGCATTGACACCTGTACTTACAGCTGTCCACTCAGAATGGATGCTAACACCTGGTCTGGACAGGGCCATAAAATTATAACATCAGCCCTGTCCTCTACGCAGCCTGACAAGTCTCCTCAGTTCTCCCTGAATAACAGCTGCACAACTGAGCGAAACTAATCTCAGCCTGTTTAGCAGTGATTGAGGCATTCCCACCATCATCTGTGACAGTACAAGGCTCATTTCTGCCATCAGTTTCACATCTACAAGTGACAGATCACTTTGTTATGTTGTGTATGTGCGTTGGACAGCCAGATCATTTTGTTTTCATGTGATACAAATTAAAATACAGTAATCCTTAGTATAGATTTTCCCTCTTACATCCATGTATGTTCTGACATATTTTCTGATACTGAGTCAGTCAACACTCACTGTTCATGGAGGTTAACATTGGATGAAACTTCAAAATTCACTTTAATATACTCGCTTTTATCAATTTCAATCAATTCTGTCTTTCACGGTGTCAGAGGTGATGTGGTGTTTTTTTCATACTGTACCTATGATAACATGCGCCCCCAGTCTGGCCATGTGGCGGACTACCTCATAGCCGATTCCCCTGCCTCCTCCTGTCACTATGGCAACCTTGCCATCTTGTCTGGGCATCACTGGCAGAGGCAGAAGAGGACACACAGATATCAGGGAGAATGTCATTTGATAAGGTGGCTGCTGCAAGACGGGCCGCTATTTCAAGACATAAGAAGTCCTTGCGGTGAGACCTGTGGATGATCTGTGAGACCTTATCTAGGTTTCTAAATTCCTCTGGTACTGTCTGACAATTTTACTTTGCTTTCATAAAGGATGTTGTATTGGACAGTTTCTGAGTTGCTTTTATACCGTCCCAAAAATGGATTCAAGAAATAAGCAGAATGGTTTGCCCTGTGAGCTGACAGCATGTCTCACAAAAGTGGTATATGCAGTATATATTGATACAAAATAAAATAAATCACTCTATCTTGAAATCCTGCAATCCTTGCCGCACTTCATTCTTAGTTTAAAATTGATTTTAAGATGTTACTGTGTTCTTTTGTAAAGCCTTGAGTGCTTTGGCTCCTGCCTATGTGTGATTTACTAACTCCCCACAAGCCCAATTGCTGCTTGAGATCCTCTGACAGGGGCCTATGAATGGCTCCAAAATCTCGACTTGTGACCAAAGGTGACCAGGCTTTTGCTGTCCAGACGCCCCTTAAACTCAGTATCCTCGTATAAGTCTCAAAACTCAATTTTGCAGGGCTTTTTCTTCACTGATGGTATTTATTGGTATTTATTCACTCTTTATCTCTGTAATATCTTAAGATCCAGGTGTCTTTGTTTGTTTTTAAAGAGGCATTGCAGTTTGTGAGAACAAAATTCTACTCAGATTTTCAGTATTGATGAGGTAATAATACAATATCAGACATATTTTTATTTTTCCATAACTGAAAAAACAAGTTGTTTTCATGCATTTTTGCAAATACCAGTCTGCAACTAATTATCACAATTAATACCGATTAAACACAAATAGTAATTTTTAAATGCATGTCTGACTGCTGACCTAGTGTAGACTGCATCACCCTCTACTACAACACAATTACACTACTCAAAATTAGCAAGGAATATTGAAATATGGGTGCGTAAATGCATGTGCATGGATTAGCAATTAAAGTCAAATGAAACGTTTCACATTACTTTTTGAGGGTACCAAAAATCCAAATCAATCCAATAAAAACACTAAAATATCCCAGTATCCATGTCTAATTTTCAATGGGTATGTTATATAAATGTATGCATCGATATAACTCCTCGAACAATACCTGTTAATTGAACAACTAACGCATATTGTTGTTAGCCATGTTCTGTACTGTATTGGTTGAGTCGGTTCCACTGGCAATGCAGCGCCTGGACTGACCTGAAGCCGAGATGCGACCTGTACTCCTGTGATTAGCCATACTGGACCAAGCCGCGTTATAAAAACGGTCAATTTAAATCCACATCGCTGGGCGACACATGTAAAAACTTTGAGGGACATAATTTGAAAAGAGCAGGAAGCGATAGGCTCTTCCGTTGAATTCGGCAATCATAATGCACAAGACAGCACTCTATTTCACTCATGTTTCGACTTTTACACTTCTAATACGGTCAGGTTAGCTAGCGTCAACTTAGCTTCAGTTAGCCGTTCACGTTAGGCACCACGGTGACAGCTCACTGCGAGGGAGAAGTTATTGCTTCGAGCTAAATGTACTAATTAACAGTAAAACCTAACACTTATTTTCTTTACGTAGCTGCTAATTAACGTACAACCTCCATGACTGTTATTAACATCACACGGCTGCCAGGTCAAGAAGTGAGACACTTGGCTGAACTTGAAGTCAAACTGACCTGGCAACCTGAACGGTCTGCTGAACAGCTGCACCAACACAAGCCTCAAACCGAGCAGGTAGAGTCTGATAACTGGGAGAAGCTGAGACCGAACAGCAGACAACATCTCTGCTGCCTGGTCCTGTCATGAGTCCTGTACCGGAGCGGGCGGTGAGGAGGAGGACGAGGAGGAGGAGGAGGAGCTGCTGCTCCGGAGGGAAAGGCCAGTTCCAACTATGGGACACGTCCCAATATGAAGACGTCCATCCTCTTATTCTTCCTTGTCACATCTTTCAGTGAATATTTTCTACAGAGAGACAGCAGAGAGTATGGAAGCTTATTACCGCCTGAAACCTAAGCTCGACGGGAAAAATATTAACATGGTATCTGAATCAGAATCAGAATACTTTATTATTTATCTCTCCGGGGGGAAATTGTTTTTGTTCCAGATGCTCCGTGCAAAGTAGAAACAGAAATACAGCATGAATGTAAACAAGAGATAAAGATAAGGATATAAATAAAAAGTAAAGTAGACAATAAGATAAAATTAAATAATAAAGCAGACAAATAAATAAGATAATAAAGTATATAATCTCAAGTGAATGGTATGTCATAATTATGAAATTTTAAAAACTAATTATTTATATATGATAGAATGTTGAAATCATGAATCAATTATTAAATGTATGAAATTAAAAAAATCATAATTACGAGACAAAAGTCAAAATTATAAGAGAAAAAAATATGTGATACAGAGTCGAAATTATGATATAAAAATACAAATTATGGAATAAAAAGTCATATGATGACATTTTAAAAAGCCAAAATTATTCAAAAAAAATCAAAGTAATGTGATTCAAGTGTGTGAGACTTGAAATTATGTGATCGAAAATCAGTCAAAATGATGAGATAAAGTAAAAAATGTATTAGATTTAAAGTGAAATTGTGAGATAAGAGTAAAAAACAAAAGATTAAGAAGTCAAAATTATAACAAATAATGATGAAAAAAATCAAGATAAAAGTAATAATTTATCCATCATAATATGAGTTTTGTTCTCATAAATTTGAGTGATCTGATTAATATGATTGTCCATGTGAATATTTGTTTTAATGTAACTTTTGTTTAAATTAGGTTTCATCAATGTTTTTTCTTTCTCTGTCAGAAATTTGCTTCCATAGAAGTGAGTTATTGAAGACCTACTAACACTAAAATCCTATTTTGAAAATGGGCTCTTCTTTAAATTGCCTTCGTCACTAATTGTCCTGACAGCCAACTGTCTAGTTGACCTTGAAAAAAAAAATGTGTCTCTTCCAGGCTGCAGCTATCCATCACTTATCTGTGGAGGTGGAATTAGTGTATGATGGAGGGGCGAGTCGTCGCTGCTGCTTGGCTGCTTGATGTGCCGTATGATCCCTCTCAGTAGATCCAGCATATTGCTCCCTTCAGCTCACTGACTATCTTATTAACTGCTGCCAGATAGGTCACACACCACAGAGGCAGCAGAGGCATGACACACCAGTTTGATCCATAATTTCCCAGGATATATGGGCTTTAAGAACATGTCTCTGGAGCGGTGCGGCTCCCGTCTGCAGCTCTCTCTGCCTTTCTGCTGGATGTAAGGTTTCCCTCTCCGGGGATCACCTGAGTCCATGAAACCAGTCTCCTCTTATTAGAGGCGAGTCATGCTGCTGTGATAATTAGCCAAATAGGACCTCAGCTGTGAAAATCGTGACTTTTTTTTTTTTTGCCTCCTACCATCTGAGCACTGATTCCTCTGATTTAATCAGCACAAAGTTTTCCCTAAACAAATATGCAGAAATAAATGTGGGATTTCCAATAACATCTGCTACACCAGGGCAGCCCGAAGTGGGGCAGGCAGGCAGGCAGGCCAGAGAAACATTCAGGATAATGTTAAGTTTTATCTGAGGTTCATTTTGGTCCCTTCCACCTCAGCACTCTGACACTTTCGGGATAGTGATCCTCGGATGTTTCAGTCCTGCAGTGATCATGTTTTTTCCAGATGCTTGTTAGGATTTGTTACAATCTACACGAATAGAAGTTTATGATTACGAGAGCAACTACGTAAACTAGAAAGAGCCCCGACGTCAATGATAAGTGCATCCTTGTAAATATATGCTTGCATGATACCAGCAGATTTATTTTAATGAAATACATTCACCCACCTGTTTTTGAATGACACGTACCCTCATACAAGAGCTCAGCTGAAAGTCGTTACAAGCTGAGAGTAGTGACGTGAATGCTTGTAATTGATGAGTTATTAAAAGAGCAAAGTTGTCATTCAGCGTTTTCATCTTTGACTAGTGTTTATTTCAGTCTCCTGGAAATAGAAGGAAAGGACACCTGCTGCGCTGAGTCACCTTCCCTGAGCAAAATGTTCGAATGCTAAATCACCAAATCAGTCCTGTGTGGGAGTGGAAATGAATTAAGGGCAATTAATGAATCTACATCTGGTTGCTGGTATATATAGCCATGTATAAACAAAAAGTAAAGTGTAGTATCAACCCCACTCAACAAAGATATCTCATGAAAATCCTGCCATGGTGTTCGATTGACAGCTGATTGACAGAGACCACAGGACCGAGGACTCGGCCTAAAAGAAAGGGACAAAATCAGAATCACTCTTTACCAAAAGAAAAAGATTTTTAGGCCAAATATAGGGCCTATGTTCTTGTCTATACAACGCAAATCTGAAGAGACAGCCTGCTGCTGTGATGGATTGTGTTTGGCCGGCAGTGCAGAGCCATCGGAATTATCACTGGCACTCAAAGTAGGCCAGGCACAGTCTCCAAGTCCTCTATTTCAACTAAATTACAATCATCTATGTTAAAGACAGGTCTGGGCCATTCACAGTCACTTCCCTTTTTCCTCTTTGGCAGGGAAATCATTAGTATTAGTTTGTGTCTTGCCCGCAATCCAATGGTTAAGGTCAGGCGGCACTGACAAGAAGTTGGCCCCGGTTATTAAAGTCTGCTTAGAAGGCAGTTAAATGAGCAGCAACATAAAGAGACTGTGTCATCATCACCGCTCCTCTGATGGAGGCTGAGCTGCGGATGCTGTGTATTTAAATGTGCACGTGTTGCCGCTAATGCGAGCCGAGGGGAGCCGAGTGTGTGTGTGTGTGTGTGCGTGCACGTGTGAGTGTTTGTTCCGCTGCAGCCTGAGAGGTTGGGAGGTCATCGAGGCGCGCTGGCCTGCTATTGTTTAAAGGAAATCGCATCTCACGCATGACTACGGGATGATTATTTGGGCTGATGGGACATCAGGGAGACAGTCCTTTACAACACACAAATGAAGACATATGTGCACGCACACACGCGCATGAGATATGCTGGGAACAGGAAATGACAGGAGGGTGCGTGATGCAAATAACATGTGAACAGCATCAAAATAGCTCCAAACAACAGTCACCTAGTCTTATATGACAACCACTGGCTGGCTGCAAAGCCCGACTTGTCTTACTTAGTAAATCCAGGCTGACAACAGCTCAACAGGACGCCTGCGTGTGTGTGTGTGCTGCCAGTTCAAATGTAATCTTCATTTCATGTTTCACATATATTTATTCCTGGTGAGAAGAGAGGGTGGATGATATTGGATATTTCGATAGCACTGACAGTTTTCAAATATTTTGACACGCCGCTCCCTCAGCACTTTACCCCACATTTGTTTTTGCTCCCACCGAGGGGAGATGGCAGGTGAAGTGTCATATTGGGAAGAAGCGAGATTTTCCGGGTGTGTCGCGGGCAATTTGGGCTCAAGAGTGCAGCAGCTTGTTTGAATTGATGTTGTCTTTTTCTCTCGGTTTCTCTCGGAGATGCCTCTTATTCTCAGAAGCCGCCCCCAATCTGAGAGGCAGACGATCAAAGATGGACTCGGAGACTCAGACAGAGCTGCGGGCTACGCAGTGTTCGACCTCTAACAAGACAGCACATGTGTGTGTGTATATGTAGGAAACCCATGGGGAATGTTTGAAAAAAGGTCTGTGTGCACCGAGTGAGATTGCGTGTTATCTGGAGGGTGTCGGCCGTATGTGAATGTGTTGGTAAGTGAGAGGCAGGCGAAGAGATGCTTGGAGAAAGTGTTTCTATCTCTGAATGTGACTGTGGATGTACAGAATGAGCGTCACGCATTTTACAGATGTTTGAAAAATGGAAGAGAATTAACGTCACAGTTCAACATTTTAGTTTGTGTACAGATTAAACAATAGAGATAGAGTGTGCTGAGGACTTTTTTTCACAGCATGTATTTTGATTTTTCAAGAAGCATGGGGAGCTCATTGGGAACACATTGGCGAGACGTCGAATGATTGCCAACAAATCGCCGATATCTCCCCAAATGCTCCCCATGCTGTTTCTTTCCAACATAACTTACATTTGTCTTTGTGCTCTCTGGAAAGGTAGCCATGTTCCTGAATTGTATATTTTACTCTAAACGGAACCATAGTTTACAAACTAAACATCATGCTGTATTGCAGAAGACTTAAAACTGTCGGTTAGGGCCATTTTCTCATAAGCTTACATACAATCTGACTTATTTTTGAAACCAGTGGACTCATTATGAATACTGCACGTTTAAAGCATTTTAACGGTACTTATAGCTTCACTGTTCAGACCTGGAAGATCCGTTCATATTTTAAACAGTCACCTGGCAAAATTAATAAGATTAATGATGGCTGCATTTGATTAAGGTTCCTGGGCTCTGGTTACTCACTGATATGGCTTATTAGGACACTTACTGGAGAGGAGGCATAATTAAATGTAGTCAACGTTGTTATGTACACCTGTACTTTTCCTGCTCTGAGGAGTCAAAACTTCAACAATGAACAGTAAGATGAAGGACCACTATGGTACCTGGGAATTGCGCTTTAAATTACACATATGGTGTTTGTCAATTTAAAGGTATTAATCACAGTTTGTGAAGAAACGGTTTAAGACTATGAAAACACAGAAGTGGGAAGACTACATACGTACTCAGCGGGCCTTGTCAAACGATCACCAAAGCCTTGTAGAGGCTGTCCTGCATATGAGCTAGCTCACAGAAGAAACTGACTCTCCTTTCACGTAGCTGCAGTTGTCAGCGTGGCCAGACATGAGATCGTCACATTTTAAATACTTTTTCTGTGCTGAGGTGACAGCCACGTTGGTGTTGGTGACGTATGATGAGTAAAACAATGTAGTTCACAGAGCAATTACAAAAAACAACCAACTGCGACTCGCTTGACTTGCAAAATTATCTTTGACAAACAACGTGTGGGATTCATGGCGGCATTAAAACTGGATCAAAATGTATATTTCACACCATTTACGACCACGCATATTTCTTCTGAAATTAGGTCCCATGAGGGAAACCAGAAGGAGAGGGGACGAGGCCGACCCTTTATTCAAAGCTAAGCTAATCACCTGCTGACCCCAGCTCCATGTTTACTGTACAGAAGCAAGAGTGGTACTGATCTCATCCAACACAACGGATGGGGTGATGAGCGCCTCCTCTTCTTCTTTCCGGGAAGTCGAGATTCTTTGTAAGGGCCAAAATCACTACAGTGTCTCAAAGGGCTTCATCAGCCCACAAACAGCAGGGGCGTCCAAAACAGACCCAGCTCTCTGCGACTCTCTATGGAGACAGAGAAATACTACGGAAAAAAAAAAAAAAAAACAAAAAACAATCACTAACACTTAGATTGTAAGTCAGCGAGAAAAATGGAAGAACCCCCTCAGGAGAAGCAATTCAGAGAGAGATCCCCCCCCCCCCACCGATGGCAGGATGTGCACTAGGAGCCGTGGGTGGGGAGAGGCAGTGGACTGTACGTGGACAGATTTGGTAATTGTTGTGCCGCCTCAGCTGCAGCCGCCACAGGCTCTCCATGGGGAAAGAAGCCAAAGGCCAGCTTGTAAACATGAAAGTGAAACCTGAGATTTTCTGCATGTGTTTGCAGTGGGCGATTGCACACACGCCATATAACATCCTGGATTCACATCCGGACCGCATTTGCGACCAAGAGTGGCAAATATTCCCCTATTGTGACAATAATACACTTTCATCATCGGCTGCAGGTAAAAGCAACTCAGAAAGCCACCACGAAAGAGTCATTCTGTACTGTTCTACATGTGATTCCTTGTTGATCTGTCTTGTATGTGTTGAGCATGATTTGTTTTTTTCTCTCTTTCTTTCTTCTCTTTTGGAGGCATCCCCCAAACCTAACAGGAAGTGTGCCAATTTGAATTTACTGTGCTTCCTGTGTTTTTGCCGTTGGCTGGCGTTGTACCTTAATGAGCGCCTCCTGTAAAAGTAACCAGTTCGACTTTGAAATTCGACAGACCGATCTTAATACCTCTGAGCCAAAGGATGTAAAAAACGTGAGCATGTGTTCATGGTTTACATTTACACGTCACTAATCTGTTAGAACCACAGCGCCACCTACAGGAAAAATGGAAATGACACGTTCAATACATTGATGCACTACGTTGATTGAGGCTGTCAGTTTTCATCAACAGTTATACTGTGGCCAGGTGGTGAATTTGGATCTGCCGTCATTACATAGCTAAGTGGTTACGACTCGACATTACATTGTCCAATCTGCACCAGACTTCACAGGTTTCTTAAGAATTTTGGTCTGAAGAAGTGATCAAGGTTATAATAAATACATTTGAACTTCTACTTTTGCCATGGTAATAGCTGCACTTCTTCAGGTCCAGTGAGGATTTCTTTTGCCACAGTATTGTATTGCACACACCATTCCATGAATTGTAATTGGTCTTTGCTTGCAGTTTTCAGGCAAATATTAAAAAAAAAAAAACCTGAATCATATTTGAGAGAAGACACTGCAAGTGCAGAATGATGCTTCATTTTATAGGCTATATATATCATATATAACACCTAGTTCTTCTTTTCAGAAGGCTTTTTCTTATGAGATTTTCAGAGTTTATAGAGTAGAATATACAAAACAGATTTGGGGTGTATTGCTGTTTAATCCTGATTATATCAGCACTATGTAGACTGCAGCTCCTTTCCAACACTTACTGAGGTATTTAGACCCCATGAGAACCATAAACACTCATCATTTTACATATGTTTTTTTAAGTGGAAGCAGAACACATCACACTGTTGTTGTTACACTGTTCGGTTATTTGTTGGTTTGTCAGCAGCAGTGCACAAATCATTCTGCATGGATTTCTACGAAACTTGCGTGGAGGACAGGTCACGGCCCAACATTTGGAGTGGGTCCCAATAAAGGGACGGATCCAGGATTTTTTTTTTTCCACTGCCTTTAACACTGGCTTTTTTTCCTCACTTAATGCACGGATCTTGATGCTAAAAATCAGGGTATTTAGGTCATTCTAGTATGTGAATGCTTTTCAGATAAAAACCTCAAGTGAAACCCGGGCTTGTGGTCTTGAGTTAAAAGGATGCACAGTACCTGTTCGGCTGTGAGAGAGTCTTTCACTGCGTGTAATCAAAAGCTGCTTGAAACAATGTTCTTCCTCATGCTCGCAGGTATTTTCACTCATTCGTGTGCAGACGTTTCAGTATAATTCATGCAATGCGTGTGCGCTATTAATTCGTCACGTCGTGGGGGCAAAAGTCTATCTCGTGTGTGTGTTTGTTTACGTGCGTGTGTGTGCATGCTAATGCTCATCAAATACATCGCTTCTCCTCGCTGACTTCAGGGAGTGGATGCCTTTCCATTAGTAGATGTAGAATGAGGAGCAGTGGGAGGGATATTTGCTTGCACCAATTAAGTCTGTCATTAACTATGTGCAACACACACACACACACATGCGCGCACACACACACACACGCACACATATTATGCACATTTTAATTTAACACCCTGTGAGTCAGTGTGTTTCTGTCTGAAACCTGTTGTCACTGAGACAGGACTGTGAGCAGACTCATTCATCTCTTGCTCGCTCACTTTCTGTCTGCTTTCCTCTCTTTCTGTTTCTCACTCCAGGCGTATGTGCACACACACACGCGCGCACACACACACACAATGTGTGTGTGTGTGTTTGTGTGTGTGTGTGCGTGCGTGTGTGTTTTGCCTCCTTGGCTTCAAGCCCTTCACCTACTCCTCACTTTAACCCCACAACACTCTTGCCTCAGCGCAGTCATGCAGTCACACAGTCACACAGACTTGTGCGTTTGGTTCTGGCTGTGTGATTCTGTGAAATAAAATTTTATCTGATACCAACCACCTGAATGGGATGCAGCTTTTGATAATTTCCTCTGCTGAGGGAGGTTATGTATTCACCTGCGTCTGTTTGTTGGTTCGTTGGTTTGTCAGCCGGATTACACAAAAATCGAATGCACAGATTTCCAGTGAACGTGGACGGAGGATGTGTCTCAGCCCATAACTGACCACGTTAACTTTTGGAGCAGATTTGCGGAAAAATGATCAGATCTGGGAATCTTTCGTTAAATCTGTGGCTGGTACCTTTGAGTGAGCACCAAGGGGGAGCGTCAGGTAAGGCAAATTAGGCAAATGACTGAGGGGGGGTGAAAGGGGCCCATGATGACCGGTCATATTGAAACATTTTGCAATGACAACCATAAAGCCCCTTACACCTCTCATAAAGGCACCATACTGTGCACTGCTGCTGCCTCAAAATCAATACTTCATGTGCTGATGATCCCCCTATTAATTTACATTTTAACTGTTCTGGTTTTTCATTTCTGATGTGAACATTGGAAATAAAGACATAGGTTTGGATTTGGTAAAATGTTTTGCTGGTGTCAGATTATTTATGATATAGACAGAGCCAAGAGTCCCCACTGTTAATCTGTTGATGATTTTCACAATCAATCAAGTCGTTTAGTCACTATGGTGTGAAAAAGAAATGTGAAAAATGATCATCAGGAAATCTCCACAACCCAAAGTGACGTTTTCAGACTTTTTTCCTTTGTCCAGCCAACAATCCAAAACTCAAAGACTGTTTATTTACTGTCATAAATGACAAAGAATCAGCAAAGATGTTGGTCACTTTTTGACATATTTGGGATTAATGCATGGTTCTTGATGAGGCTTGATTGGATCAAATGAGACTGTTTAGCCTTGGCAGAGGTATGCGCTCTACTGAGTGCCATTCTGGATCATACATTTTGAGTCTCTACCAATTTTAACTTCATCCCACAACACACATCAGAGTCTGGGTCACTAAAAAACTACACTTTTGGCTAAATTTAGACATTCAAACACGACCACTTTCAACCTAAATTATTTAAAAATACTCCTCAAGCACTTAGTAGGTTAAGTGTTTCCTCATTTCACTCTACTGAAGCTGTGAGAAAAACCCAAAACAGCATTAAGGCGTGGGACAATAAAGGTCTCAGGTTAATGAGATGGGGACAGATTAGCATGAAAGATGATTAAAAATGTCTCATTACAGTTAACAAAGGTTTTCCCCCGGGGGAAACTGTGCAGACAATAAATATATAATCAAACGCCCTGCATCACATCTGTTCCAGGAGCAGATCTGAAGACAACAGCTGTACTGGATCACTCTGGATTCAGGTCCTGCCTCGCTCATGTTTACCGGTATTGACTGAACTGTCCACCTGGCCGGAGGGATGGCAGATGTGATTCATGTCTAACGTGGTGTTTCCCTCCCAGTCTGCGCTCAAATGCTAATAATGTGCGCTGTTTGGGCTGGAGGGAGTCCATTATACGCTGACGGTATCACATCTTTGTCCATCGGGGGACGCGTGCCGGGGAACATGGGAGAAGGAAAAAGGAAGTGGAAGAGCGAGAAGGGAGAGAGAAGGCTCGCACGCACGTTCTGGGGGAAAGAATATAGTGTGTGTGCGTGTGTGTGTGTGTGTGTTGTTGAAGCTCGGACACAGCAGACACGTGTCACCTCAGCTCCAGTGCCGTCAAGCTAAACTGACATAAACAGCCCCGGGCGGCCCTATCAGAGATGGACTTTACATAACGGCTGAGTCACTCACAATCTATTTTTATGGCTTTGAGGTGTGTGTGTGTGTGTGTGTGTGTGTGTGTGTGTGTGTGTGTGTGTGTGTGTGTGTGTGTGTGCATGCGTGCGCATTCCAGTGCTTCTATCTCTCCGAGAGCCAATTTGAGTTTTTAGACCTTCAGAATGAGGACATATTTGTGACGTCAGGTGGTCCTGACCTGGCTTCAGCTCCTGCTCGAAGGCTTGGACATGTTTTGTTTTTTTTTGTTGTATTTTTTTATGTTACAGTTAAAATAAGGATCAGGTTAAGAGAGGAAAAACGATGTAGAGCTTTTTTTTTATGAATTTTAGCAGGGTTTGGGGATTGTTTGCTTATCGTGAGAGTGCAGGAAGGAGCTGACGGGAGAAGAGAGGTGAGAGACAAGAGGGATGAGGTGCAACAGGAGGCCGTGAGCATGTGGTGCTGATGGGAGTGAATGAATGAGCAAAACACAACAGGTGTGTGTCCCAGAGAGAGGAATACACTGGCTGATCGACCTCAGAAAAAAATCAGACATATTGAAGTGAAGAAAGGAGGGAACACCGTCAGGGCAGTTAGAGTGTCCTCTGTCTTTTTACAGATGTGTGAAAATTTCAAGGGATATCCCACAGAGACCTCGTCGATCCTGTTGATCCATTTCATTCTCATCAAGCCTCACAATGGCCCCTTGTGTCCTGTATGAAAGCTTATCTAATTTGTCATGTTTCTTCTCTCATTCATTCAGGTTCTCTCCGTAATTTGTCACCCATCTGTACTTTCCACTTGTTTAGGAGAGAAGGTTTCAGTAGTCCAGGGACCTTTGAGTTGATAATAATATCAGTACATTTCTTTTCTTTTCTTTCTTGACCCTTTTTTGCCCTTTTCATGGTTTTATTAGACAGAATGGATGAGGAGTGACAGGAAACAGGATGAGAGCGAGGTCGGACTCCAACCCCGAGCACCGCAGCGTAAAACGCCTTTTGATTTGTGATCCCTCAAATTTTGTTGTTTCACAGATGTTAACTGAGCTGTGGCCCGAGGTGACATCAGGTCGTTGGGTGGGTAGTGTGTCAGTGGGAACCTGCCAGCGCCCCAGAATTGAACATTTTCTGATGTAAAACTGCACATCAAGGCACCATTCATGCACAGCATTTGCTTTACACACACCTTCAACTGCATTTTCACACAAACCCAAATGCTAAATACGCAAATACATAGAAAGACGGCGGTAAACGTCAGTGATTGCTGAAGTCAACCTGAATCAGTTTTCATCATCAGTGGCTCGTTGCTTCACTGTGACTCGATTCATTTTTAGTCTGTAAAATGTCAC